>NC_080036.1:9033584-10283584 GCF_030020395.1 Manis pentadactyla
CTGCCCTACTCATGCCACCATCTTGAGAAATCCTCCTAAACATTCACTTTTAAAATCCCCCAGCAAGTTCTGGCTGCCGGAATCAGCATTCATCTTACCCCTCAGGGCTGGGAGAGGGGATCTGGCCATGACCTGCTCATGCACAGCCTAGTGCTGTGTTTGAATTTTTTTTTTTTTGTAGAACTGAGAATTTCTGTTGAAACATTATGTTCTCAAAAAAGCCCTTAGCACAATCTGAAAAGTAGATCAGTGTTAAGGGTTTTGCCATCTTTGTGCAACATCTTGGCCTTCCAGGTAGATACCTGGCCTGTTCCTTCCAGCACCTTGGTGCTAAAAGTATTCCTTAGGTCCCTCAAGATCAGCAGGCTCCAACGTCAGAGAACCTCAATGTGGCAGCCCAGTCTGTCTGACCAAAAGGAGATTGTAAAGTACTGGATGACGTTAAGGGATGGAGGGCTGTCACCTTGTGACAAGTGAACCATCACAGGCTTGTAAAGAGGAGAATCAGAGGAGAGGAACGTAGGCCAAGGTAGCCATAGAATGTCCAGGTATGGGCCATTATTGCCTCATGTCAGCAGTTAAGAATCTGTGGCTCTAAATTTTAAGCCACCATGCAATGTTTATTTGGACCCCTAAATTCCCAGAGTCCCTAATGGAAGGTGACATCTATTCTCTGACCCATCGATCCTGACTGCTGACCGCTGCCCTTTTGTGCATGTGTGCATCCAGGCATACCAGCTGTCCCGGGGAAGAGCAGGGGCCATGATCGCCATGCTGTGTCTCATTGCCGCCGTCCTCTCTGCCTTCCTGGACAATGTCACCACGTCGCTCCTCTTCACTCCTGTCACCATAAGGTATGCAGAGCATCAGGCCAGGCTGCTCTTGACCTCACCGGGCCTCACGTGCTCACATGTGCTGTTCATCCTGCATCTCTCTGGACACCTGTGTGACTGCAGATGGGCCTGTGGGAGTCAGGAGACAGGATTTGTGTTCTGGGGACAGACTGTCAGGTGCCAGGAGTTCTTGTGCACGTACTCCTGGAACCATCTCCCAGGGCCCCTGGGCTGGTCCCAGGTATGGCAGGGGGCAGAGAGTATGTGGGACAGCCATCTCGCTATCCCAGGACCCTTGTGCGAGCTTTGGAGGGTCACTGGACTGCAACTGGCAAGGCTTTGTGGGATGACTTTGGCACAGAGAAATTCAGTTTGATTCAACCCTGTTTCTTTTAATTCCACTTTGTTCATTGGACATTTATGAAGGACCACATTTATTAAGTTATTTGACTGGAATCTCTTGAGGCTTGAGCTTCAGGCCTGGGCATTGCACAGGCCCCGTCCGAGGCCATGGACCAACACCTCATCCATCAGCTGCATCTTTACGTTAAAGATGCTTCTCCAGCCCATCATGGTGCTCCTGGCTCAGACCCGTCATGCACTGGCACTCGCTGGTCCTGAGAGGAGGCTGAGGAGGTGCAGGTTCCCTTGGGGGGTTCACAGAGTGCAAGCTAGGTAATGGGGGTCTCAGACAAGTCACTTCAGCCGCACTGGTCTGGGCTGTACCTTCAAAGGGACTAATCCAAGCTAGTGTTTCAAGGATTCTGCCAGACAAGAGACCCTCCTGGACAGTAGACATGAGAAACAGCAAGTTCAAAGTACCAGACAGGGACTGTTTTTAGGGCTCAGGACTAATTCTGGGCAAAGGAAGAGGAAGAGGGTAGGGGAACAGGGAGCAGGTGGTGGCAGTGGGTGCACCTTCAGTCTGGGGAGCCATCTTGTCCAGGCATCTGCAAGCTTAGCTGCGCTGTCATGCCCTGTGTGTGCAGGGATTTGGGGCAGGGGACTCAGCCTCCCTGCCCACGGGGTTGTAGCACCTCCCAGCATCTGGGGGTCTTCTGGAGGTAAATGAGGGATAAAGTGACTGCATTTCAAGGGTGCCCTAAACCATAATGTGCTTCTAACAAGTACCAAAAATGCCCCTAGGATACCTCCGTAGGCAAGACGCAGGCCATATCCACTCCCTCCCTCTAACCAGGGAGACTTTGATGCTGACATTGGTTTGAAACCATGGTACCACCTCTCTGCACCAGATCCTAGCATGTCTTAATGCACACGGATGGTGGCCCTAGTGAGTAGCCTTCCAGAGGCCACCCATGTTCCCAGCAGCCAGGTATAACCAGGGTAGCCAAGGGCTGTCTCAGCCTTATTAAGATCTGTTTATATCCTCACTGTTCTGTGAGCTGGCTTTGTAATTTTACGTGAGAGTAATGGTTCCATTTATTAGTCTAAAAATTACATCCTTCAAGATTCAAGTGTCAGTGTGCTCAGATTCACTATTTATATGACCATATTCTAAAAGGCTTTATAAGCTGAACCACATTCTTTTGCCTTTGTTTGCACTGAGCAGCGTTTGTCTTCATAGTTAAATAGCTAGGTCCGTTTAGACAAGATGCCATCTCTGCACTCGGTCTGGTGCTGTTGACGAGCACACACTAATTATTTTCCTGCTAGAAGCAGTTCCTGGGAGCTTCCTCAGATGAGAGCTGATGCTTTTGCTGATTGGGGTCTGATCCTTGTTCTGGAATCGCTCCTGGCCCTGGTGCTCAGACACTGTTCTCTCCTTGGCTTCCACACACTTCTGTTAGAGGAGCTGCGATCTGTGCTCCGACCTCGGAGGTCAGGGGAACAACCCTTGAGTGTAGTAGGGCCTCCTGTCAGCCTGAAGACCCAAGGCCCAGTTTCTACATGGAAGTGGGCAATGCAGATGGGCAGGCATGGTGGATGCTGTCATGTGCTTCCTACACTTTCTGGAGAGCAACGTTTTCAACTATGTGCTCAACAGACCCAGTTGGGGATCTGTAGGAAGACAGGCACATTTCTAGGTCTTCGTCTGTAGGGCCTCCTGTCAGCCTGAAAACCCAAGGCCCAGTTTCTACATGGAAGTGGGCAATGCAGATGGGCAGGCATGGTGGATGCCGTCATGTGCTTCCTACACTTTCTGGAGAGCAATGTTTTCAACTATGTGCTCAACAGACCCAGTTGGGGATCTGTAGGAAGACAGGCACATTTCTAGGTCTTCGTCTGTAGGGCCTCCTGTCAGCCTGAAAACCCAAGGCCCAGTTTCTACATGAAAGTGGGCAATGCAGATGGGCAGGCATGGTGGATGCCGTCATGTGCTTCCTACACTTTCTGGAGAGCAACGTTTTCAACTATGTGCTCAACAGACCCAGTTGGGGATCTGTAGGAAGACAGGCACATTTCTAGGTCTTCGTCTGTCATGGGCCAGGCAGCAAGACTTTCAAAAGTTCCTGGATACATGTAGTGGGAGCCAAGGAGGAGAAGAAACCCATAGGTTATTTTTAAGGGGAAGTGGCTAGGGGACAGCTTGGGGCCTCAGCATCTGAGAAAGGAAAGATGGGTAAGGAACCAGGTTGGCAGGTCCGGTGTGAGCCACCGGGTGCTGGTGCTTCCTGCACTGGCCCGACCCCTGCCATGGAGGGGTGTGGTGGCCAGCAGCCACTCCCTGTGCTAGGGCCTGCCCTCCCTGGGGTCTGTACACAGGGGACCGTGCTTCCTCCAGACCTATGGGGGACAGGGCGTGGTATATTTTCACAATCATGGTTCAGGTGGGTGGAAGGTTAACTTTTGGAGAAATGTGATTCTGAGGGTCAAATGTAGCTTGTAGCTGTGTAGTGTGTCTGCCATTGCCCATCCCCTTGCTGTTCCTGCAGGGGTGTGTGTGTGTGTGCATGTACGTATGTGTGCCTCTTGTATACAAGCAAGTCCTTCAAAAATATTTAAGTCACACATGAGCCTTTCACAGTGTGAACAGTGGGACTACTTTCATTTTCCTCCATTCACAACAGGTTATGTGAGGTGCTCCACCTTGACCCAAGGCAGGTCTTAATCGCCGAAGTGATCTTCACGAATATCGGAGGAGCTGCCACTGCCATCGGGGATCCGCCTAATGTCATTATTGTCTCCAATCAGGAGCTGAGAGAGATGGTATGTACAGTATAACAGGTTTGCTTCCCATGACTACAGGCCCCAAGTAACTCGCTCACTTGGCATGCTACTCAACAGACGCCTTCATCAGAGATCTAGCTCCCCAATGTCGCCACTTCATCCGAAGGGCTGTCGGTCATCGTGAGGGAGGGAGGATAGCTCACCAGTCGTCGGGTGTTGCATTGACTTGTCTGAATTGAGTTCCTTCCCATTCTGATAAATTTATAAGGAAATAGTTACATTAGTATATGATACTGGTGGAAACTGAGGTTTCTTCTCATTAATATTAAGAATAAAATGATCTGTTCCTTCTCACTTTTCAACTGTGGTCTTATGAATTCACTGATGAAGAACTAAAGAATTTTTTAAAAAGAGGGTCAGAAAATGAAGGTCTTTAGGAAGGTTTTGAAAGCTCTTAGAAATATTTTTTTTGCACAATAAAATAATAATAAAGTATTAAAGGAATGCACATTGTATTTTACATATCTTAATAAGTTATAACAAGAATTATATAATTAATTTCCCTTAATCCTTCCTTGTGATTAGAATTTTCTCAATGTCTGCTGAAGTATCAGTAGAAAAGCTTTGTGTCATTTATTGTAAATGATATATTTATATATGTGTCCACAAAGTGTGTCAGTGTGTTTGTATGTGTGCTGGCTTCCATAAAAATCTTTAAGCCTTCAAGAGTTCATGGCTTTAGGGTGTTGATGGCCATTTTGTGGGCTCATCACCTTAGAGATTTGGGGTATAACTTAGATGTTTTGGCTAAACTTTGATAATTCCTGGTTACCCTGGCAACGACCTGCAGCACTTCACCAGTCTTGCTGTGCGAGCTGAACATTGCCCTGATTGTGTCACCTGGTGCACATCAGAAGGTGGTAGAGCGCTGTGATCTGTTCCAGGGGCACCTGCCACCCAAGATAGACCTTACATAATATTTTTAAAGAAAAATATTATTTCTTTATTTTTATTTTACAGTAATATATTTATTGTAGAAAGTATAAATGACACACATACGTACACAAATTAAAAAATTATCATAATCTCACCATTCAGAGATAAATCTTAATATTCTGCCTATAGTCTCCCAGAATGATTATATGTTGACATACATGGTTAAAAAAAGATAGCACAGCTTCTGCTCTGGTCAAGATGGAGAAACAGGGACTAGATTTACTCTCTTAATTGAGATATCCAATAGGAAATCAAACTAAAACCCAAAACCCAAGCCAAACCCAAACCCAAACCCATCTGGACATCAGGCAAAAAGGGCAATGATTCTTGAGAAATGGGGAACACGTGAGGTGAAGCCTGGGACTGGTCCCGCTCACTGCCTGAGAGAGTCTCCAGGAGGTCCTGTGGGGAGAGGGAACCGCGTGGAGCTCAGTAGACTCCCCGAGCTGAAATGACAGAACCGAGCATCTGGGGAGCCAGCGTTTACCAGGCAGAGTGTAGAGAGGAGAGAGCTGCAGGAGAGCAAGCCCTGGAGGTCTGTGGGGGGAACTATCCTTTCATGTTTTTCTTGTGTTCAAAAAATAGACTTCTCTTGGTATACTAAAGCTAAAAGAATTCATAAATAACAGACACATCAAAGTCCTTAAGGCAGAAGGAAAATGTCACCAATGGAAACGCGAATGTCCACAAAGGAATGGCGATATGGGGATATACTGGAAATGGTGACTATGTATATGGTAAATTTGTAGACATTTTGTCTTATTTAAGTCATTTTAAGAGATGATTTTTAAACAAAAATAATATGCATTAGGGGTTTATGACATATATATAAGTAGGGTGTATGACAACGATAACATAAAGGCTGGAAAAGGAGAAATTAAAGTTCTTACATTATCCATAAATTGGCATAACTTCACCACTTATACCATATTGGTATAATATATCAAGGTGGTCTGTGACAAGTTAAAAATGTGTACTATAAACTCTAAAGAAACACTAATAGAAAAATCAAAGAGTGGCAGCTAATAAGTCCACAAACAATATAAAGTAGAATCATTAATAATAATATTTAAGACAATGGAGTGTAGAAAAAGGGGGGAAGGGAACAAAGAACAGAGGGACAAATAAGAAACAAACTGCAAGGTCTAAACCTAATTATATGAACAATTGCATGAATATAAAAGACTAAATATCCAAAATAAAAAGCAGGAATTGTCAGATTGAACAAACAGGCGCAATTGAACTATATGCCGCCTGCATTTATACACATACTGCTGTTCTGTACTGTTAATATCTGAAGACAGTATAAAAGATAAAGACACAAATAGATTAAAAGTAAAGGAATGACAGAAGACTCATCAGAAGAAACCTAGAGTAGCTATGTTAATATCTGACAAAGCAGACCGAAGAGCAAAGACTATTTCCAGGATAAAAGAAAGACATTTCATAATGATAAGGGGATAATTTCTCACAGAACACAGAAATCCTAAACAGTTATGCTACTAATGTCAGAAGCCCAAATACATGGAACTAAAATTGATAGAACTGCAAGGAGCAATGATAGATTCTCAATTCTTGTTGGAGGTTTCAGTACACCTGTTGCAATAATTGATAAAACAGAAAAATCAGCAAGGATATATAAAACTTTGTCATTATTAACTGATGTGACCTAATTGACATTTATAGAAAATTCCACTCAATGACAGAAGTATGTGTTTACTCACTGACCAAAATAAACCATATTCTGGGCCATAAAAAAATTTTAATATAGTCAGTAATATTGTAATATCTTTGTATGGTGACAGTTGGTTAACTACTCTTATTATGGTGAGCATTTAATAATATATGTAATTATTGAATTGCTATATATGTTGCATATCTAAAATACATATTTTATATCAACAATGTACTTCAATAAAAAAAACTTAATGTCAGTTATACATCAATAAAAAAGGAAAGAAAAACAAAATCTTAAAACATTTAGAAGGATTCAAGTAATCAAAATATTTTCTCTGTTGAATTGCCACAGTTGAGTTAAAGTAGATACTAGTAACAAAGATATTTGGAAAATTTCCCAATATCTAGAAACTAAGTAATACACTTCTAAATAATTCAATTGAATTGAAGAAATTAAAATTACAAAGTATTTTGAATTGAATTGCAGTGAAAACAGAATATATCAAAATTTGTGGGAGTCTTCTCAGGCAGAAGTCAGAAAAATTTTTCTTAAAAGGCTATATGGTTAACATCGTAGGCATGTGGGTTATGTGGTCTTTGGGCAAGTACTCAACTCTGTCACGGTAGCACGAAAGCAGCCATAGCAACACGAATGGAATGACAAGCATAGTTTGCTGGTTCCTGCTCTAATGCAGTATTTAGAGGGAAATTTATACCACTAAATACCAATATTAGAAAAGAAAAAGAGTCTCAAATCAATGACCTCAACCTCCATCCTGAATCTAGGAAGAGAAGAGCAAATTAAAATAACAGCAAGCATAAGAAAGAAAATCACAGAGACCAGAATAGAGAACAAAAGAACAAAAGAGGAAATCTGTGAAAGCACAACCTAGTTCTTTGACAAGATCGATGATGCTCACAAACCCCTGGCCAAACTGATGAGGAAAGTAAGAGAGAAGACGCAAGTGATCAGTATCGGAAATAAGAGAGGGTGCAGCACTACAGAACATACAGACACTGAAGACACTGTTAGGGAATGACACAGACGACTTTATGCCAGTACATTTGACAACTTAGATAAAATGGACAATTTCCTTGAAAAACACACTCTACGAAACTTCATTCAGGAAGAACTAGATAACCTGAGCAGTCCTATGTCTATTAAAGAAATTGAATTTGTAATTAAGCACCTTCCCACAAACAACAAAATAAAACAAAAAAACTCAGGCTAAGGTGGCTTTGGTGAATTCTTCCAAATAGTTAAGGAAGAAATACTGTTATGATATTAATTCTACACAAAGCATTACAGCAAATTGAAGAGAAGAGAGTACTTCCTAACTCAGTGGGAAGGGAGGCCCTGATACCTAAATCAGACAAAACCAGTGTAAGAAAACTCTTGACAAATCTTTCTTGTGAACAAAGATGTAAATTTTTAATAACTAGCAAATCCAATTTAACAATATATAAAATGAATAATGTATCATAACTAAGTAAAATTTATCCTGGAATGGAAGACTGGTGTAATATTTGAGAAATAGGTCAATGCTATTTACCAACAAATTAAATTTACCAACAATGAAAATCTATATTATTATCTCAATAGATGCAGAAAAATTTTTTGGCAAAATCCAACATCCATTACTGATAAAATCTCTCAATAAACTCAGTAAGAAGAAGAGAGCTTCATCAGCCTGATAAAGAGCATCTATGTAAAGCCTACAGCCAGCATCATACTTAAATGTGAGAAACTGAATGCTTTCCTCCTTAGACCAGAGATGTCTGTTCTCACCACTTCAGTACAACATTATTTTACCGGAATCTCCAGCTGCTCCAATAAGGCAGAAGAAGAAATACTGGAAAGAAAGAATTTAAAGTCATTAATTGCAGATGATAGAAAATCTGAAGGAATGTACAAAAAAACTCCTACAAATAATAAAAAAATTTGACATATGCATTATAAGATCAAAATACAGGAACAATTGGAAGCTGAAGCAAAAATTTCATTTACAATAGCATCAATACATAAAATACTTTAGGGTAAATCTGACCAAACATGTGCAAGAACTGTATACTGAAAACTACAAAATGCTGTAGAGAGTGAATAAAGAACTTCTAAATAAATGAGGATGTACTTTGTTCATGGATCAGAATATTTTCAAGATGTCAGTTCTCCCCAGACTGATCTATAGGTTCATGCAATCCCTATCAGAACCACACAAACGGCAGGATTTTTTTTGGTAGTAAAAATTGATTATCTGATTCTAAAATTTATATGGAAAGTATCCAGAATGGCCCAAAACAGCCAGGAGCGCAGAACAAATCGGTCAAGCCTACTGCTACCTAAGTTCAAGATATTAAAAAGCCACAATGACCAAGATAGGTAAATAAATAAATAGAACAAAGTAGGGAGTCTGGATATGTCACATACTTGAATAAATGATTTTTGACCAAGATGTGAAGCCAGTTTGGTGAAGAAACAATAGTTCTTCTCACAGATGGCCCTGCAGCAAATGGATATTCATATGCAGGAAAAATGAACATCAATCCACGCTTCCCACTTTATCAAAATAGGAATCAAACATGGATCATAGACATAATGTAAAACCTAAAATTTTAAATTTTTAAATAGAAAACATAAGATGCAGTAGAATAGGTATAGAAGTAGTTCAAGTGGAAGTGTGGATAGTTGCCCCAGCTGGCACTGTATTAGTTTTAATGTGAAATTCCAGGCATAATGTCTTTCTTGGACACAAACTGGGCAACTCTGAATCGTTTTAAGCTTGCCCTTAGAATCCTGGGTCTGAATGCTCTGAAATAAACAATGGGATGTGAACCAAGAAAAGTCCTGGGCTCTACCAAGTCCCATACAAAGCTGAAGGGAAAGAGCAGTCTGTCTGATCATTCCCACATTCCTCCACGGCATGCTGACATACTGCTGGAAATATTGAGTTTAAATCTGACAGTAAAGCAGAATATGAGGTTTTTGCAAAAATACACAGAGAGCCCTAGAGGTGATGCCCTCCCTGGGTGCACTGAGGCCCAGCCTGTGCGCCTCACACAGCTTTGTGCCAAAGCGACATCATCTGGGGACATAGCCTTAGGGCTGCCGTTGTTTTACTGATGATGATTTTCCTTGTCTTCCACTTACACACTCTTCCTGAATTTTTGGGTCAAGCTGTATCACACAGAAAAAGTATCTAGTAAATGTCCTTCTGTGGATAATCAAGAGTGTTTTTCATGCATTTTATAGTAATTCAGAAATAAGGGAATACTTATTTGTATGGAGACACAAATGAACTGAGAGTTCCAGGGATAGTGTCTTTAGCAGAGATTAAAGTATAAAGCCTCATTATCAGTAATGACAGCACAGCCATTCATTTGCTTCACATGATGGGCACATTTATTTTGTATTATTTGGTTCATCAAATTGAAATAGGAAGAAAACAGATTATCAAATGAAAATTAACTTTGAAATTAATTTCAAAAATTCATGAAGAAAATTAATACTTAACATATAATTCAGAGGAGTAACAAAAACCAGTACTAGGCTTTGGAACAGTAAAGAAGTCACAGCTGAAAAATCCTCCATGTTTTCTGAGGATTGGGCAGAAGTTGCGGGAAGCTGTGAGGGAAGTTCTTCCATGCTCCTGTTCCCACGTGCTGCTCGCTCCTCCAGTTCTCTCGGGATGGCTCTCTTGCGGAATTTCTAGTGTCTAACGGGTAGGTGGGGAAGACCGCCAGCGTCCGCCGCGAAGGCAATCACTTCCCCAGCAGCAGCCCTCACCGGGGTGAGCACCAGTCTGCAGCGCTGTAGGGTCCCACGTGCGACAACACGGTGTCCCTAACCTCCTAAAAGCCTGACGGGGATACAGCCCTTCTTTGCTGGTTACATCTGCTCCTTCATACCTGTTATATGGAACACAAATACACAATGAACAAAAATCTTCAACTATCTTTTAAACAACCCTTGAGTCTCTTTAGGGGAGCTGTGTCTCCTGTGCTTCTGAATGGCATCTTGCAGGTCAGATGAAGCTTTCTCACAGTGCCCCAGAGATGTGTAAACTGGGACATTCTTCAGGCCCTTTCTGCCATGCCCCATGTGCTGGGCATGTGGGACCTTCTTCCTTTGCTCCTCCATTCCATCAGCTGGCAGCTTGGACCATGACACTCTGCTGGTTCGCACTCTGCCTCTCTGGCTGCTTCCTCCTGGGCTTCTTTGTGGGTTTTCTGCTTCCATGTCTCTTCAATAACTGTGGGCCTCAGGATCTGTCTTTTTGACTGTTTGACCTTTTGGGTCAGAATCCTGTAGTGGAGCTCATGCCCTCCATGGCCTGCTCTGTTTCCTTCATGCTGGGGTCACCCACCTCCATGTCTGCCAGAGGCTTTTACCTCCCTCAGATTCACGTATGCCGTGACCTCTTCTCCATGTGCTGGGTGGATCCGTCACACGAATGGTGTCCCGCACCATATCACCTCCTGTCATCGTAACCACTCCTGCGGCACTGGAGTCTCCTCCTTGCTAGGTCTCCAGACATGATTCTGTCTTCAATTTATACCATGATATTTACTAAAAAATTCAGTAGATTCAGCTAAGCACCTACTAAGAATTTCTTTGAGTTTCTTACTCAGAAGATTTCAAGAAATCATTTTGGCTTGAACCACCTTGCTGTAATCCAGTCAACTGTTGTGACTTACTACAGAGCTAGCCTGAAAGCCTTCTCCTGAGAAAATATTGGCAGCCCTGGAGTTCCTCAGCCAGATCCCCCTTAAATATGTAATTTGTGAGGCTGTGGGTGTTCTAATCTGAGGCTGTGGGATCCTTTTTTGGTTGTTTTAAATGCTGAACATTTGGCAACTAATATTATCAAATGAAAATATTGTGGAAAATTAGGAAATGGCTGAGTGGAGCCCAAACCAAAACAATACAAAACAAGCCAAAAAGAGGCAAAATCGAGCCAGCACCTTGCAAGAAAGGGCTGCATCTCAGCATTGTACTGAATTAAGTGTAATGGTTTTGTTGCTGAGCATGTTAAAGATAAGGGTCTAGGAAATCATGGAGGCATGTCAAAGCAGCAGGGAGGCCCAGAAACATGCACCTAATAAGCTCAGTGAAAACATGTGCGTCTCACTGTACATTGCATATACCTGTATTGTTCCATAAAATGTTCTGTTGGAGTTTTCCATTCTGCATCATTCTTACTTGACAAATCCATCCACACCAGCTCTAGTGGCAAGCAAACGCTTCCCATCATGGCTGTTATTTTACTGTGGAGGCACTCCCACCATCCCTTAATACTTTTCCTCACTTTTTTCTTCATTTGCCCCATCACTTCTAATGGGACAAAAATTTATACTTATGTCCCAGGGACCCAGAATTACTCAGCCTATAAACACCTCCGCTTTGTGGACTCCTTTCTCCAAAAAGTTTTAGTTACATTTCATGACTGAGTTGGTAAAAAGTCAATTTTCTTTGAATCAAAAGTTCTTTTTTTATCTCTGATTTAGAAGAAATTAAAAGATATTTCAGGGGCCCCTGAAAGTATCACAGACCTTTTTAAAACCAGATATTTGGAGCATGAGTTCTATAGCTAACTAAACACAAAGTCCAAAGTATTATCTTCATTGAAGAACTATCAGAAAAGTGACGAATTCTTATGTGGCCATTAAAAACTTTCCTTAAGTCCCACCTCTGTGTAGGTTCCCCTGCTGTCTATACATGAATGAGCTCATATGGCTCCACCTGTCACCTTTAGGGCTATTTTCAAGGGCAACCACTAGCTGTGCAGATAACTGCAAGAGATGAAGAATTACAGATTATTGTACCCTGACAAGTCTAAACTTTGACACACCTTTATTGGTAATGGCTTCAAGTTATATTGCATCTTTGGCAAAGTTATAAGTGACTTTTGATCTTTTTGGCAGAGAGAGGGACAAATTATTTATTAAGTAAATTTGTTTACTAAATACATTTATTTAATTTTAATAAGTAACAATTAATAGAGTTGAAATCGCTTCTTCCAACTCAGGCCTTTGTAAGGTGGTTTTGATTCCAGCCTTGGACACTGTCCCTTGAGGTCCTCACTGGTGTCTCCTGGGACCTGTCCCCCAACCCCATGCGAGTGCCTCACATCCCCAGTGCAGAGCCAGACTGCCCCCAGTCTGTGTGACGCCTGCCTCACCCCCGTGGTGCCTCCTGTCCTGGGAGCCCTCCTGTGCCTGGACTTTGTCCTTGGGCCCCTGACCCCTTCTTGTGGCACTGGGGGTCCATGGACAGTGCAGAAAAGACCTGGACCTCCCACCAATGAGCAGCTGTTTCTCTCGACTCACTTCATGGGCAGCAGCCTCCTCTGTCCTGCTGGGGTCCCAGGACCACTGCACCCGCTGCGGGGGCAGAGGCGCAGTCAGTGCGAGAGCAAAACCAGCCAGGCTGCCGTGGGCTCCGGGCCGCAGTGACCGGTGGGGGCTGCGCCTTGGACACACACGCCCTCAGCAGCCGCCGTGGCAAACAGCCCCGCAGCCGGACCACGGACGCGGGAGGCGAAGGGGGGCCCCCACCTGGCTCCCTTGAATCCAGCGGGGACATGCTGGGCTGCCTCCAGCCTGACAGGAGAGGGCTGTGCTTTCCAAATCGATGGCAGGGACGTAAATGAAGTATTTAAAACCCCAATTGCCTTGGACTGGGTGAATATTGCCACACGGTTCCTGTTTTGCCCCCTCAGCCTCTTTTCCCCTGGGGAAGTGCCCGTCCAGCGAGGGGCAGACCCGGCCAACTCGGGGTCAGCGGCGACGGCCTGTGCTTGTTTCCTCCCGAGGCTGCTTGTCATTCGAATGAGGGTTGGTTTTTTTGACCCGGAAGAAACAGACCTCCAGCGTTTTCAGCATTGTGGAGCAGAGCTCCCGTTCTTCCGTGCGCTTTGTGGGGGGCTCCCGGCCCCCGAGCTCCGCCTGCGCCCTCGGCCTCCCCGTCCGTGGCGTGGGGTCCCCGGTACGGAGGCTGTGCTGCACGGGGGGTCCTGTCAGGCGCGTCACCTCCCCTTTCCTGTCCCCAGGGCCTGGACTTCGCCGGCTTCACGGCACACATGTTCGTGGGGATTTGCTTCGTTCTCCTGTTCTCCTTTCCGCTCCTTAGGCTCCTTTACTGGAACAAGAAGCTTCATAACAAGGAGCCCAGTGAGATCGTTGGTGAGTACAAGCACCTCTGCAGACAGCCTCAGAGTTTGCTGCCATAACAGTACACTTCTCCGGGGGAAATTGCCAGAAAAGGCGGGAGGTGTAGCACATGCAGAATATCAGGGAGTGTCAGCCGCTGGGATGCTGCGTGCGCGGGATGCCCCTGTCTGCCTCCTGGGGCTCTGTGTGCTCCCAGGGGCTTTGGCCCCACGAACTGTGCCTCATTAGTTGTTTACAGAGGGCAGTGTGATGATACGTGGGAAGCAATGGCCACTGTGTACAGTTTGAATGTCATGACATCATGAAATTATGCGTATACACTAAAAACAGTGCGGCATAGAGACTGACCGTGGTGTTCTAATATGTTGTCGTTTGAGATTAAATGTTATTACAAAAATAGCAACATAATCCAGCACAGGGTTAACATGCCATGTCAATCAAGAGCATATCCATGAGGCATCAGCCCGCAGGAAGAGGGCTTGTGGCCCTCATGGCTTTGTATTTTCCTCACTCAAAAATTTTGGTAGATATTTTAGTGAGCACATTACTGATCAGGGAACATTAGAAGCAGCAGATTATCTGAGAACCAAGCAGCCTCCTGGTCAGCCCCTGTGCAGGTCGCCCTAGTGACGGGGCACATCTGGACGACAGGAACAGGCGCTGAGGGTGCGTTTCTCCCTCAGGTGCCAGAGCACGTGCTTTGTGATGTGCTCGCAGAGCTCACAGATTGTGTGTGTATTTACCTCTCTCATCCTGTGTTATTCCTCCATCCTGTGTTGTATAGGACTTTGAGTTTTCTTTATCTTTAGTAAGATAACCAAATCCCATTTCTGTGCCGGGATCAAGCAAGCCCTTGCCAGCCCTCCTGCCCCTTGCTGTACAGTGTATACTCTGTACTGCACAGTGACTGCACAAGGCGGGCCTGCCCTTCTCTCATGCCTTTTTTATCAGATTTTTACTATTTTTGTTCTAATTAGGCTAGTATTGTCTTAAATACCTTTTCAAGAGTTATCTATATAAAGCAAACTTGTTCTTAGTAAAATTTAGTCACTCATCTCTACCAGAGAAATGGGATGATGAGAAGAAATTTCTATTTTGGGCCTATTTTTGACTGCAGAAAAAATCAGAGTTCCCATGTGGATATAAAAATAGTACTTTAAATGAGATCAGGCAACTGGAAATTCCTGATGCCCCTTGGCAAAGCCCTGAGTGCAGGCTGCCAGATGAGTGGGTGCACTTGCTCTGTTCCAGTTTATGGGGAGTGGGCACTGGCACGGTCCACACTGTTATGCCCCAAGCTGTGGGGATCTTCTAATTTCATCTCGACTTCTTGTGATATGTGGTGTAGTGTGTTGCACATGAGTGATTCACGACAGTACTGCGCTTCCTTATATTCTTTCAGTGGCTATTTTGAGAAATCTATGTGCTTTCTTTAACAGTGAGGTTAACTGTACATTTTTATAAAGTATTTTAATATTTTAGGAGCTGATGAACTGACCATCTATTTCTCTCTACTCTTTTATCAGAAGATGTCTGAACTCATTGGTGACAATTCACCTCATTCTATTAATTTTAGCATTTCAAAAGGTTGCCGATGTCTCTCATCTCTTCCCTGTCAGAGGACAGCTCAGCCTGGGGACCTGGGTGGGAAGGAGGGTGGGCAGCCCCACCTGCTGCTCTTACCAAATGCCCTGTTAAGGGAGCCCCAGGCACCACCACTGAGAACCGCACTTGTATTTCCAATAGTCACTAGATCTGTTTCAAAGATTGGGCAATGTTTGGATTTTGGCAGAAAGCAAGACCTGAACTGCTTAGCTGTAAGAAGTAATTTCCTGGAGGGGAAAAGGTTGTTGGGTGCTAGCTTTGATGCTTATTGAATAACTTTTTCTTCACCCAAAGAGTTGAAAACACATTACTTTGCATCCACGGTAATTTTTTAAAGTCAGCTTTGTCTCCTGGTTCCATTGCAATAACGTAAATGCCAACAAGCCACTGCTTTCGTTTGACCCGTGGCTACCCGTGTTTCAGCAGGTGTGTTTCCTGTTCTTGCAAGATGGTGAGGGAGTCAGGCCTCTGCTGACAGCTGAGGTTGTAGGGGACTCAGCCTTTGCTTTCCCCCCCTGCAGAGCTGAAGCACGAGATCCACGTGTGGCGCCTGACTGCGCAGCGCATCAGCCCAGCCAGCAGAGAGGAGACGGCAGTTCGCAGCCTGCTCCTGGGGAAGGTGCTGGCCCTGGAGCGCCTGCTGGCCCGCAGGCTACACACCTTCCACAGGTAGGGAGCTGGGGCCCTGTGTGGGCCACTCTGTTCACAGCAGTGATTCCAGTCTTTACTGGCTGTGCTCAATGGTTGGATTCTATCAACAACCTATTTACTACCATTCCAATAGGGTCCAAACGTCATGCATGGACAAATGAGTGAGTTGAAATGATTGTTAATCAGAGAACTCCATGGTTCTACAAAACAGTAATACTAGCTGCATTCTACTGAGTATGTTTTGAACCCATACGCTGTTCTAAGCCTCTTGCAGTGCATAATTTGATCTACCCCTCATTTAGCTCTCTGGAATGTGTGCTGGTATTAGCCCCAACTGACAGATGAGAAAACAAGTTCAGAGAAGTTAAGCAACTTGCCCAAGTTATACAGCTCGGAAAGAGGGCACTGGGGACTGACTTCCCACTCAACTGCTGCCTGTCACCGCTCCACACATACCTATAGCTTGCTGTATAACAAGCATCAAAAACAAATACAAATTAATCTAACAAAATATTCTCTCAGGGAGCAAAAAAAACACCTAAGTACTCATTTCCTGGCATTTGTTTTAATCAAAGCTGAGATGTAAAGGGTAACAATGTGGTGGTGAGTTTTTCCTCCCCACTTGGACGAGGTGCTGAGTTCCAACCTGTCTTGGCTCTGGAGGTGCTGACAGGACAAACGGGAGCCTGTCCACCTCTCCTGGGTGCTGAGGCACTCCTGCGACAGAGCTGTGATCTGGTGGAGAGGGGACTCCAGGAAGGCACAGGACATGAGCCCTTGTGAGCACGTGGGGTGGTCTCCTGTGCTGCGGTCTGCTGGAGGGGTGCGGGCAGGCAGGCTGAGGACAGGATCTGGTGCGCTGCCGGCTCCCTCCTCTCAGGGTCGCCCCGTGTGGCCTGGCTGAGCTCTGCTCAGAGCCGTCTGCTCCACCCCACCTGGGATCCCCCCACTCTGAGAGGCTGAAGATGCAGGACCTGGTGTCCCGAGAGGCAGCTGGGGACAGGGTGGGCAACTTCAACAATAGGCGTAGATCTTAAGAGAAGAAACCTTGTAAATAAAGATGTAGGAGTAAATGTCCTGGCTCTTAATCTGCTGAACATCGGGTTTCAGTGTACTTCATCTGGTGTGGGCTGTTGCAGAGAGATTCAGTGACTGTCTGGATTACAGCTGTGAAGAAATGGGCTCGGGGGCTCCCCGAGTTTCCATCAGCTCCTCCTGCGCCGACCGTAGGTTGGTGCGAGAGGGCAGTGGCCTCCCAAGGTCAAACAGGCACCGAGGAGCAGAGTAGGGAGAGGGTGATTGAAGGCAAGGGCTAGTTCTGCAGGTCTTGTTTCTACATTTTGTTTTAGGAAATGGTCCTCCGAACCGTCGGCTGGGTCTGCTCTGACTTCCCTTAGGATCTGTGCTGGCTGCGAGGTCAGCCTCCTTATGGCACATGGGTGCCCGTTAGGACTCAGTTCTCTACTGCCCAGCTTTTCTCACTGGGTGAGGGAGAAAACAACACAGGCAAGGTGGGCTGGTAGGAAAGGTTGAAAAGGACAGTCAGGGCGGCACAGGAAAGGGCAACTGAACAACAGTGAGAGGGGCCCTGCCAGAGTGGGGGGCGCGGGGGGAGGGACGGCACATGCCCTCTGCTGGGGTGAGGCACCGCGGAAGCAAGTGGCATTCCTTCCACTTTTCCTTCCTTCAGTTAATTTAGTTGCAGAAACAACATATCCTCATTTTGGAAAAAATTCAGAGAAGTAGAAAGTAAGAACAGCAAAGGTGGCTGCTGGGACTCACCTTGTGCACATTCTGGCTGACATTCCCCTGGCCCTTCCCTGCCTGTGCTCGCCCATGCATGTGCTTGACACACTTCCTGAAATATTCCAATCGTTTTGTGTATCATTCCAATCGTTTCATAATCTTTTCTTCGGAAAGACAGAGTGAGCGTCTTTCCCAATTAAAACCCCAGCTTGCTGGCCACCTCCCACGAGGAGGTGCTGCCCCTTGTGCAGCTGCCCTGGGTGCCACAGAGTGGGCGGCGTCCATGCTGAGGGTGGCGCTGATGCCACTCTGCTGATCTTACCGCTTCATGACACCAGGGAAATAAGCCTGCCCTTTCCTCTTTTAGACAAATCTCACAGGAAGATAAGAATTGGGAGACCAACATCCAGGAGCTACAAAAAAAGGTATTGTGGTTTCTTTCCTCAGGGGTTTCTGACTCACGTCTTGAAGAAGAGAGGGATTCCTTTTCTTTGCTTCACATGAACTTCTCTCCTGAAGGTGCTGCTGAGCATGGCATGCCTCTGGCACCCCTGCCCTGGTGACTGGGGCAGGCTCCCGTGCTGTCATCTTGGTGATCACGGGCCTGCTAAGTGTGTTCCAGAGTCCCAGTGAATGTCACATGAAAGGTAGAGAAAGAGCCTTCAGTAGGAGTCACATCATTGTAAGAACATGTTAATCTCGGTGCTATGGGGAGCAAGGATTTGCTTAATAGGAGAGAAAGTGGAACTAGGAGGCTGTGAGCACATAGTACCTGTGCGAATGCATGTGTCGTGAGAGGCCAGGTCCCTGGAGGTTATGTGTTGTCTCCCCCGTGGCTTTGCCAGCATCTTAGCTGACGCTGGCAGTGGGGCTGGCAGCAGCCAACACTTTCTGTGTCATATTGTGAAGTTATCTAGTCAGGTGTTTTATAAAAGGATTGTACCATATTTTAAATTTACTGTGTTTAACTTTCATAAAGATTTTGAATGCTGTAATCCTGAATCTGCACAGTTTTCCTTATAACACATTTCCTTACCTTCTTTCAAGTTAAAGATGTTGTATTTTTCATCATAGGGAGAAATTTGTAGTGATTCAAGTCACGTAGGATGGTGGACACACTGCGTGAATCAGAGGACTGTCCTGAGTAAATGAACTCTGTTCTCCTCCCCTACAGCACAGGATATCAGACAGGACCCTGCTCGCCAAGTGCCTGATGGTGTTGGCATTTGTTATCTTCATGTTCTTTCTCAACTCATTTGTCCCTGGTGTTCATCTGGATCTTGGTGAGTGTAATTTTTTGTTATCTTTTGTTGGTAGGCTTTGCAGTTGATACCACTGTCTGGAAGGGAAGGTTTCAAAGCTTGTTCCCAGACGCTGGCGAGGACAGCTGAGGTGGAGGTGACCAGCCTTCAGTGGAGAGAAGGGAACAGTTCTCCCCGGTCTCTCTCTGTTCTGGAGATGAGGGGTCAGGGGTGAAGGGATGGGAAAGAAGGAACCGGGGAGAGATGCATCTCTAGCCCCTGCTGGCTCAGTGCCATGGTCCTCAGCCCCTCCAGGTTTACCGTTAGCAGGGATATAGAATAGAGTAGATATTATCATCTCTATCATACTTGATAAGCAGGTCTTTAAACTGTCCCCTGAGAAGCAGCCCCAGAAGAAACAGGAGGTCACGTTAGCAACCACAGTCCTGCAGCGTGTGAAAATCCACATGACGATTAAGAGAGGCTGTGAATGGCCAGACAACTACACAGCCCCGTGCAGCGGAGCCGAGTCCCCTCCCTGCTCCCGCAGGCTGCTCCGGGCTTGCGCCAAACTGCGGCTCTCCCTGTCTGCTTGGCCACGTGTGCGTCAAGGTCGCAGAGCCCGCCCCCACCTGGGACAGCTGGTGGGGCTCCTCAGATGTTCTGTTAACCAGCATCCTTCCACTTCTCCATCACACTTTCCACATTCGTTAGGTTGTTCTCAGTATCTTTATTTTGGTTATGGTTTATATGGCATATCTTTTTATTCTTAAAAGGAAAAGAATTTGTGTTTTAGACTCTAAATCTTTATAGGCAACATATATTTGGATCATATTTTCAAAAATGTATTCTGCCACTCTATGCCTTTTGATTGGAATGTTTGATCCTTTTTAATTTAAGATTTAGTAAATGTAGTGAATTTAAAAATTTCAGTTTTTGTGCTTTTTAACTCCAGAATTTCTATTATTTCTTTTTTTATGATGTCTCTTTTTAAAAATTCTCTATTTGGTGAGACATAGTTCTCATAATTTCCTTTTGTTCATTGAACATATTTAAAATAGCTGATTTAAAGTCTTTGTCTGGTACATCCGGTGTCTGGGCTTCCTCAGGGAGAGTCTCTATGGGCTGTTTTTTCACCTCCTGTGTTTCTTTGTAGTAAATGTTTGTTGGTTTTCTCTTTTGCTTTTTCTTTGTAGCTGTTTTGAAAACTAGGCATTTAAAATAACATAATATGGCAGCTCTGTTGATCAGGTTTCCCCTTCCCAGCATTTTTGTTGTTGCTATTTGTTGTGTCTGTTTATTTAGTGGTTTTCCTGAACTGACTGTAAAGTCCACATTCTTTGTCACATGTGTGACCACTGAAGTCTGTGCTTCACTAGCTCAGTGGACAGCGGATGATTGGATAGACACTTCCTTAATGTCATAAACCAATGTTCCCCTGCCTTTGCCAGGAGACTGTGTGTGTTTGCAAGCATGCTTTCAATGCTCCAGCAATGAGTTCATGACTTTTACAATGTCTTCACTTCCTGCTTGTGTAGAGCCTTAAGGTGAGCTGGAGATGAGAGCTTAGGTCCTTCTCATGTCTTTCTTGGGTGTGTGCATGATCCTACAAGTGCATGTGGTGTCTAGATACCCAGGAATATATTAGAGCTTTCTAAAATCCCTATGGGCATCTCATTCCCAGCTTTCTTTTAAAGTTTTTTTGGTCAGTTTCTGCATAGCCCCAACTGTATTGCTGCCACAGACAACTGAGATGTGAAGCAATTGCCACTGATTGTTTTCAACATATGTCCTGGGGAAAAAAGGTGTTCTCAGTGAGTGAGCTCTCAGGTCAGATAAAGTCCTATTAGTAAGCGCTTATGCTCTACCCGGGGAGTGGGAGTTTCCAGGGAAGTCCCAGACAGGCCGAGGAGTGACAGTTCTGTGGGGATGGGAGCTTTTGGAAAGTTCTATCCCTCATTCAATGACTGTGAGGATGCTGTTGTCATTGTGAGTGTGGGGCATTTGGTTTTTAAGGCTACCACAGACCCAGGGAGAGAGGGACAAGGGTGAGACAAGTTAAAATGCCATAAAGCTCACTGTTATATCAGAATTCAGCTGTAATATCAAAGTTCAGCTGTATTTCTTGAATAAACATGTCTCATGTTGTTGCAAGTCTTTGGTTCATTCACAGGGGCCCAAAATGGTTGATTGTGACAACCTTTACCAGTATTCTTGTTGCCTTTTTTGGGGAACAGATTTTTGGAGGTCCTTTACTTTGCAATTTCCACTGATTGAGTTCTTCCTGGTTGAGTTTTAAGTGGTTGTGATTGTAGATATTTATTGTTACATTATCAACAAATACTGCTTCCTTTCCTGAGAGCTGTGATTTTTTTTGTCTATTTATTATTGGTGTCCAGCAGCGTCTCCCTCTGGATGCTGAGAACCTCGATGGCTTGGTGAAGACTCGGCTTGCAGGTGTCTGGGCAAGAAAGAAGCCAAGTGGGGGCAAGAACTTTAAAAGTATAATTCCTGGGTTCACGGCCCAATTCCGCCTTGCAGGGGAGATGTGAGGCTAGCCTGGGTGGGGATGGGGTGGGTCTGGAGAGACAAGAGCCCTTGCTGAGGCTGAGTGTCTGATACTTGCCAGTCATTCACTTCCCAGGGAGTGCAGGGTACACTCCTAACCCCTCTGACTTCTTCTAATCACTCCAGGCCCACTTTTTATTTTATTTTATTTTATTTTCTAGAATATTCCTTGCCCTTTTTTTTTTTTTTTTTGAGAGGGCATCTCTCATATTTATTGATCAAATGGTTGTTAACAGTTAACAACAATAAAATTCTGTACAGGGGACTCAATGCACAATCATTAATCCACCCCAAGCCTAATTCTCATCAGTCTCCGATCTTCTGAAGCACAACGAACAAGTTCTTACATAGTGAATAAGTTCTTACATTGTGAACAGTACAAGGGCAGTCATCACAGAAACTTTCAGTTTTGATCACGCATTATGAACTACGAACAATCAGGTCAGATATGAATATTCGTTTGATTTTTATACTTGATTTATATGTGAATCCCACATTTCTCCCTTATTATTATTATTATTATTATTATTATTTTTAAATAAAATGCTGAAGTGGTAGGTAGATGCAAGATAAAGGTAGAAAACATAGTTTAATGCTGTAAGAAAGCAAATGTAGATGATCAGGTCTGTGCCTATAGGCTAAGTATTAATCCAAGCTAGACAAGGGCAACAAAACATCCACGGATGCAGAAGATTTCTCTCAAAACAGGGGGGTGAGGTTCTAAGCCTCACCTCTGTTGATCCCCAATTTCTCACCTGATGGCCCCCCTGCGACTGTGCCTGTCTTAGGTTGTTCCTCCCTTGAGGAGTATTACCCGTCTCTGGCTAACCAGTCATCCTCCGGGGCCATACAGGGAAATGTAAAGTTGGTAAGTGAGAGAGAAGCCTTATTGTTTGAAGAGGTTAGCTTTTTACTTCTTTGCAGATTTATGCCCTGTGGGTTTTATGCCCAGCTTTTGTCTTGAGGTATCTTTACCACTTGGAAGAATTATGATACTCTGTAAATTCGATATGAGGCATGAATTCTATTTAAGGGTTGTAATTAGGAAGGAAGAAGAAAAGCTATAGAAGTAGCAGGCGGAAGAAAACATGGGAAGATTGGTTATTTCTTTGACATATCTTCTTGTAGAGTAACTTAAGCATGTATAGGTTTTAAACTACTAATTAAATTGTGCACACACATTAACATAATAGGAATATAGTTACATAACCAAAGCTGACCTACAATTACCAGCCATCTCCAGTGAAATCCAGGCCCACTTTTGACAGATCCCCAAACATCTGCCATATTGAAATGCTCTTCTCACTAAATCACATGTGAAGCTGTTTTCCCATTTATTTAGCAATTCTGTGATTTACAACTTCAACCTTCTTATTTTATTACAAAAATAATGTGCAACTGGCTCTGAAACATCTTTACCAATTTGCTTGAGCCACATTTCTTGAGCACCATGTAAACACTAGGAGATATAAAGATGAGGAATGCTGGTTCCTCCCTATTTGCCTAACAGCAACTGGGATAGTACATAGTGGAGCATTTCACAAGGTTGGTTCGTGTTTTGGGTGGTTCTCCAAACATGATATTCCTTATTGTTTGTGGCCTTTCCCTTTTTAGCTCTGGTATGTTTTGAGTAATGTAGCCAATGTCCTCCATTGAGTGCAAACAGGTCAATGAATTTGCGGTAGAACAATTTAATGACTGTTCTCCTCTTCATTTTTTCATTCCAAATGGGTTGTGTTACATAGATCTGTGCCTTGCATTATGGCCACTGAGGGTTTTAAAGGCTGGGAAATTTTGATAGAGAACCACAGCAGCTTTTCAACTATGGATCTTTCAGGAATATTATTGGTCTATTAAAAAAAATTAACTGTAAACTATTGTTGGGAGAATTAGAGGTTAGACTTACATTCCAACATGAGAATTCTTAGAGTTCTCAGACCTGCTTAAATTGCTATTACTTACAGTTTTCTCATACAGTCTCATACAGTCACCTTGACATCCTAAACTGTCTCAATATATATTAGCATTGTTTTCTATGTAAAATTATATTCCTTCCTTAGCCTTAAAAAAATGACAATCCTCAAATGTACTATAGAAAATGAATCCCGGAAAACTCTGATACCTTTAGGGTTTCAGAAATATTGGGACAAGGAGATGTCTCTTTCTGGGGTCTCGGATAGCTGTTACTTTGGAGTCACAGTACTAGGAAGAGTAAATCGTGACAAAATTTTGATTTGCTTTTCTGAAACAATTTCTCAATATCAATAACTTGAGCAAGAGTTTAAATAAATCTTGTGGCATTAGTTCTGTGGTCATTCATTTCTGGGGTTTGTAATCATAAGAGAACCAGTTTTCTAAATGCTCATTTGTGGAAATTAGGTGTTCCATTGTTAGTGAATGACACAGTTAACTGGAAAAAAATTCAACAACTGGAAACATGAATGACCTAGTTTTTCTATGGCCTGTGCATTGATGTTTTCTCAGGCCCGCTGATAGGCTATGCTGGGTATGCTGGGTAAAGCACTGGTTGTGGCATCTCAGAAACCACAAGAAAGGGTTTTTCTTGCTGACACTGCATGTTCAGTGCTGGTCAGTGGGGGTTCCTGGTGGACAAAGGCACACACAGTTTCCAGGCCCCCCACCTTGGCAGGGAAGAGAGAGTGGGTAGAACTAACAGCTGGCCTTAAATGCCAGTCTGAGAACATGTGTCTCTTGTGCTCTCATAGGGAGAAGAGGGCTGGATGTGTAAAGCTCTGGCAGTCTTGTGAACCACCCCATAAAACTCTTCCTAAAAGATTTTTTAGGGTTTCCATGACATGATACTTGTACATTAAAACAGTGACCAGGAGCAGGATTGGCTACAATCTGCTGACATTAGATGTCAGGGGGCATTGAAGGAATCAGTGAAAAAAACACACCCTTGAACTTCAAGGCACTTGAGGAGTTGGGTGGGGGAAGTCTCAGTGGTCCCTTTGGATGGTCTCCAAGGGCAGCTGGTGTATTTTCTCGGGGCCAGGCTGTTGTGCTGCCCGACTCCAGGGGCTCCAGGCACATGGAAGGTAGCTCACTGCAGCTGCACGGTGTGTGGCTCGGGTGGCCAGGCAGCGGCCCTGAACCAGTGGATCAGAGGAAGGCTGCCCCCTTAGGACTAAAAGTACCTTCCCCAGGGGTGGCCTAGAAAGTTTATCAAGTTATACAGCTTTCTGAGAATTTGCATCCCTGTTTAATGCAGACATTTAAGTGCTAATTCATTCACTTCATACTACAATATTTTTTATTCCTCTTATTGCTGTGAGAGGCATTGTTTCTGACAAGGTTAATGCCCTGCCATCACCAGCCCACATTTCTGTTAATGAACAGAATTTAACAAAGCTGAAATGCAATAATGTAAAGTGAGTACTCTCCAGCTTCATTCAGCAGTCTTTCCTTATGTTTAATTATTTTTGAGTAATAATTTACTCATTTTAATCATTCACAAGTTCAATTGTACTCTATAATAACTTGGGGGTATAATATTCATATTTTTAATATCTGTATTTATAGGTCTTAAAGATATTATAAATTCAATACAAAATCTTAGCAGGATCTTGTTTTGAATAGTGAATAATGCTTATCATAAATAATGCCACAATTTCAATAAATTTTTAAAAAGTAGATGTTAGAAAATCATTCGACTTGATACCTAATAAATAAATAAGTACAAGAAAATGAAAAAGCTGTTAGTGTTGGCTCTTGATTTTTTTGCTGGCATTCTTATGGATTTGTCTTGAAGTCCTGGTTCATGTCTGCTTTGGCAGTTGTGAGTTTTCAAGGCCTGTTTGATTTTCAGCATCCTTCAAAGATGCAGAGAACCCCAGAGCAGCTCCCACGCTGAGCTAAGCTCTGCTGGCTCCCCCGTGTCTTCAGAGACCCTTAGGCGCCCTTGTACCCTGCCCAGTGTAGCTGTCACAGCTGTCCTCAATGACACGGTGTCATCACGGCAGTTGTATGTGGGCCGTCTTCTCCACGAGACCGTGCAGTCCTCAGGACAGAGCTCTCGCCCATGCCGCCATCGCCAAGTCCCTGAGGCTATCACAGGGGCCACATCTGAGTGTACTCGGGGCACGTGCGTTGGCACAGCTGTCTCGTGGTCCAGTCCAGGTGTTTATCCTGCCACTGTCTTTGTCTGACAGTGTGAGTGAGCTTGTGTTCGGGGCATAACCTGGACACTGTACTTGGTACTTACATATACAAAGGACAGGGATCCCACCTCTTTGCATTTTCATTGGAAGTCCTAGTATTCGGAGAAGCTTGCCACTCTCCAAGCAGAGTGAACCCCCCTAGAGTGACTTGATGGTTTTGGCTGCCACCGTCTAATGGCATATTTGGAGGGCTGTACCATCCCCTCTCCCTTGGCCCCACCTCCTCCCTTGATTTTCTCTTTTTGGATGAGGGATGGGACGAATACAGAAGAGAATGACAGCTTTTCCACTTTTACTGAAGGGAAGTTAGGTGCCACCCACCTGGTCTGGTAAGCAGTGGGCCTGGATGCTTGTGCCCAGGCTGGAGTCCTGGCTCTGCCACCACTGTGCAGAGAGGTAGGGGTGCTGCCTTCTGAGGTGGGACGGCTCTTTGGATCTCTCCTCCAAACTTCATCAGATCTCAGGCGCATTTCTGTCTGGGCAGGTGTGTGCCCCCTCGCCCTGCATTACTGTCCCATATGCTTCTAAAGCTGCATGCTTTGTTCAAGAGGACCCAGTCTCTCCGAGGTTCAGGGGCCTCTTCTGTAAACTAGGATTGTTTTTAAGTATCTTCATTAGAGCATATTATATCATCAAAGACATCGCCATGCCAAATTCAGCTTCCTAAAGAGGGTGTAAAAAGTGCTAATCATAAAGGATTAGGCTGATAATTTTGATTACCTTAAAAGTAGGGACCCTCTGTTTCTCAAAAAACTATTAAATGAGTGAGAAAGAACCCATGGAGTGAAAAAAAGATATGCACAAAATGTATTTTTTTGTTACATTTGGAAATTATATCTAAAATATAAAAACACCTATAAATTAATAAGAGAAATATGGAACACCCAGTGGAAAAATGGTCAGGAATCCTGAATAGACACTTCACAAAAGAGGATATTCTAATGACTGAAATCAACAATATCATATGTAAAGTGCTTAATCTCATTAAGTCACCAGTAAAATGCAAATTTAAACCACAGCAAGATACCACTACATCTACACCTAAATGGCTAAAATTAAAGACTGACAACACCAATTGTTGAGAATGTAGAACAGGAGGTGTTATATGTTGCTGATAAGATTGTAAAATTGTGCAAAAACTTTTGAAAATGATTTGTCAAACTCTACTAAAGTTTAGGACAATGCATATATTGCCCAGAAGGTTTATTCTTAGTTATATGCTCAACAGAAATGCACGCATATGCACTACAGAAGACATATCTGTAAATGCTCATAGCAGCACCATTTGTAATAGCCCCAAGCTGAAAGTGATTCATATATCTATCAATTCCTAGAATGGATAAATAAACTGTGGGATAATCATTACAGTGGAATAATATTCAGAAATAAAAATGTATGTAATACTGAAACTGTAACAACATGACTGAATCTCACATGTTGTGCAAACATGTTGAGCAAAAGAAAAGTCTTATTGAGAAGTGTACGTATGATATGATTCCACGTATAAAGAACTCAGAAACAGGCAAATATACTCTGATGCTTGGAGTCAGGGACTGGAAGGGAAAGCGTAGGAATCAAAGGAGATCTAATCGGGCTTCTGGAATGTTGATAATGTTCTTTCTTGGCTGGGGAGGAAGTTGCATGAATGTGTTTCCTTTGTAATTGAGCTATATGGTTTAATTAACATCAATGCACTTTTTTTTGTATATATGTTATTGTTTAATTAAAGTGCTTATAAAAGATTTGCAGATGATTTATACATTCACTGTATCGATTAGGGTCCAGGCAGAGAACAGATGGCATACTCCAACTTGGTAATTCGAATATAATTTATTAACAGGGCTGTTGCTAAGGTGTGGGCAAGTTGGAGGAATCAATGAAGGGTAGGATGGTGTTCCAGAGTCAGGGTGCATGTGTGTGTGTGTGTGAGAGAGAGAGAGAGAGAGAGAGAGAGAGAGGATGGAGGGGAAACAGAAGGATGTGTTGACAAGAACACCTTGACAAGACCTTTGGTGGCAGGACCCTGTAGGGAGGGATCCAAAGTAGTGGCTGCCCCTTGAACCCTCTCTCACCCTGATTCCACTTCCTGCCGGGGCTTCCTGTTGGCAGAGCCCAAGAGGAATCCTGGGCGGGAGAACCTTTTTGATGTGGTCCACACAAGGTAACATGCAGGGTGTGGAGCATGGACAGGAAGGACCACTCAGCAGGCCCTGTGCACCTCCATTCGCCTGCCAGTATTGGTGGAAGACTTTATTTGAGCAAAATGCTTAGAATTAGAATCACTTATGCTCCAATCACTTTTATTCTTCCCAATCGTAATGCTTTTAAATTACTGGCTTGATGTAATCATGGTGTTTCTAAGTCCCGCTGGAAGCCACACAGAAGCTTCCAGGGATTGAAAGGAAGCCTTTAGCTTCACTCTGAGTTTGCTGTCACAGCCATAGCTGGCACCATGGGTGGTTTGCAGCCACCTCCCTGGATCAGGTAGGGAGAGAGAAGACCTGGAGCCAGATCTCCTGGCTCTGAGGGCAGCTCCAATATGCAGGAGCTTGGTGCCCACGGGTACCCGCTCTGTGCCTCAGTACCCCTATAAGGTTGCTGTGAGGACGGAATCACTTCATACAGACAGAGGCCTTAGAAACAGGGCCTGGCACAACTGAATACAGTGTGAATAGACAGTTTAGGCTGATTGCTAAACAGCTCAGGAAAATACAGGATGATGAAAAATGGTCTCACTTTTGTTGGATTTTAAAGGGAAACTAGAAAGAATAAGGGCTTTTCTCATGAGAG
This sequence comes from Manis pentadactyla, assembly GCF_030020395.1. Lineage (NCBI taxonomy): Eukaryota > Metazoa > Chordata > Mammalia > Pholidota > Manidae > Manis > Manis pentadactyla. Next base: position 9,062,172 of record NC_080036.1, read on the forward strand.
AAACCTGTGCTGTCTTTATAGTAATTGCACAGGTAGTGAGATGCTCGCTCAACTTGGTCCCAGGCCCTGGACATGGTTAATACAGTAACCCCTTGGGGACTGGGGCATTGCAGCCTTCCAATCCAACGAATCCCACACCGCCTGTCCGACTTGCTCACCCTGGTGTGGACGGGGAGTGCCCAGCATGGGGCACTGGGCTTGTACCCTGGACACACAATGCTTGGGTAAATGACAGGTCCAGTGACAGGTCTAAAACTATCTTATGGACAACCACAGTGTTTCTGTGCCACTGAGAGTTCTGTTATTTGTGATAAATCTTAGGTGGCCTATTTTAGGCAGTCAATGGCTAATACACATGAGACACTTCACCCGAGGGAGGCAGGTGGTGTGGGAGCTTGTACTTTGTCTGATGTTCATAGCCTGTTTGTGAATTTTCCTGATTTGAAGGATGATATGAGGTTTATAAGTCTTGAGATATTCTCTGGAGATGCATCCCGTATGGCTTAAGACATACAGATTAGTTCATCTTAACTGTAGGTAAATGGATTCATCTAGATAGTACTGCTCTTGATCATAGGCACCTGAAAAATGTCCAGAGCAAGGAACATACACAATATTTTCTTTATGAAATATTGCAAGTTGTCAGAAAGAACAAAATAAAGTGATATTTCTGAGTATATGAAACAAACCACCTTTTGGGGACAGGTTTCATAAGTGTAATTTCCAGATTTATTCTTAAGCTAGTGAAAGCATTCTCTCTAAAGACTGAGCACATGAGAGGAATCCAGTTCAGTGGAATGGAGAGAAATTCTCACAGACTGAGGACTGAATCCTGGTTTTGCCCCCAGCAAGCCATGCAGCCTCAAGAAACCAGTTGATCTTTGGGAGCCTCAGCTTCCCCGTGGGCTGGGTTGCTGCGAGGTGGCCAGTGAATGCCAGAGTCAGGAGGCTGCTCAGGGGGTGACAGAAGCCCTTGCTGTACTTGCCTTAGAATCATATTGCCCAGGACTTCGGGAACAGAAAAGAGGCCCATTTAGCACTTTGTTCCTTGTTGAAACTTTGCTCTCTTGGAGATTTGAATGAAAAGTGAGAGACTGATGCCCAATTCAAGGAGGGGGTTGATAGAAGCTGCACAGGATAAAGACAGCTCAGGTGAATGTTGGTTTTTATCCTTATCCGTCTCCACTTCACCGGACTTTTGATTTTCAGTAGAAGAGTCTCAATAGCATATTGTTAGAATTTGTAATGGAGTGTGAAGCTGGAAGTTGTGATGTTTCCATTCAGCTGGCTTTTCTTCAAGCACACTGTGAAAGAACCTGCCCCTTCATCCTTTGTCCCTGGCTGTCATTGAGGAGCCGGCTGCCGAGTGAGAAAGAGTGGAGTACAACCGTTCTGGTAGCTCCCTGGTCAGGGGACACCGCGGCACTGCGACTCCTCCGCAGAGGCACCGGGCACTACCAGGCAGATACGCTTGGGTGCAGGCAGTGTGGTTAAAATTAAGTGAGAAATTGAGGTTTTACAGGGACAAGGTGAGACTCATTTAGTTATAGGTTATTGCAGGGCCTTTTCTGCTGTGACAAAGCTCTGTGAATATGAGCCTCTTCTGAGGTTGGATTGATGAACCCTATGACAGGAGTTTTGGCCGAAAGAGAATTTGGGCCTCCACAAATGATAAGGATAAATAAAACTATAAAGAGCCCTTCAGGAGCTTCCATCTTCCTGTCCTGACAGAAATTTCTCTGAGGCTCATGAACAATAACTTGTGTTTCTACTGTCTTAGATATTCTTACTGCCATATAGCAGAGCCAAATGGGAAGCCGTTTCTGGTTGTAGAAAAGCATTGCTCAGAGACAATGTAATTGGTGCAGTTTTCTTCTTACTGAGAATTTAAAGAAAAGATATCTCCTATCTTTAGGAGAACAGTCAAGGAATCCATCCTCATATGTGATGGGTCAGGTAAGCAGGTGTCTGTTTTCAGTACTGTGGTAGGTGCTGTGGAGAATCAGAGAAAAGTAACCAAGTCTAGTCTGGCAGACAGAGCCACACACTGGGAAGCCCAGGCCACTCCAGCAGCCTGGCTCAGCGGCTCCTCTTTAGGAACGAGGTCCCAGCACCTCCGCATGTGGCGCAGGCCTTCTGATCCGCCTCACACATGCTGAAGGACAGTGCACTTCCCAACTAGGACATCTTTTCTTTTCTTTTTTGTAAATTATGGTAAAAATATGTATCACAAAAATTTGCCATTTTATCCACTTTAAATGTGGACAATTCAGTGATATTAATTATATTCACAATGTTGTGTAAGTCACCGTTACCCAATTTATATTCAAAACTTTTCATCACCCCAAACAGAAACTCTGTCACCATTAAGCAGTAATTCTTCATTTTCTCTCCCCCTTCCCCCAAATCTATCCTCCAATCTGTCCATCTCTATGAACTTACCTAGTCTAGATATTGCATATAAGGGCAAAAGTACAATGTTTGCTGTTGAACTCTAGTGAATTTTTATTTTAGTTATTGTACTTTTTCAGATTCAGAATTTCAGTTTAATTTTGTCTTCCTCTTCCCATATTATCCATTTTTAAGTGTACAGTTCTGTAGTTTTAAATATATCAACATTGCTGTGAAATAGAGCTCCAGAATTTTTTATCTTGTCATTCTGAAGCCCTTACTCATTTGGCAACAACCTTCTTTTTCCTCCTTCACCCCAGAGCTTTCTGTTTTTGTGACGTTGACTATTTTGGCTACTGCATGTAAGTGGAATCATACAGTATTTATTTTTGTGGTAGGCTTTCACTTAACATTATGTTAATGTCCTCTAGATTCATTCATGCTGCAGAATGGGATAGAATTTCTTCCCTTTTTAAATCTGGATAATATTCCGTTGTTGGATATGCCAGTTTGTGTGTCCATTCACCTGTCAGTGGACACTCGGGTCGTCTCGTCCTAATGACTGCTGTGAAGGGTGCTGCGATGGGCCTGCTGTCAGCTGCCTCTCTGAGGTTCTGCTCCGGTTCTCTCGGATACATACTCAGAAGAGGGACTGTTGGATCTTGTGGTAGTTCCAGTTTAAACTTTTTGAGGAACCACCATCCTGTTTTCCATAGCAGTTGAGCCATATTACAATCTCACTAATATTGCATAAGGGTTCTGATTTCTCCACATCCTCACCAACATTTTTTTCTGCTTTTTTTGCTAGTAGCCATTCTGTCGGGCGAAAGGTGATATCTCATTGTTACTTTGAATGCATTTCTCTGATGATTAGTGATGTTGAGAATCTTTTCATGTGCTTGTTGTCCATTTGCATATCATCTTTGAAGAAATGTATATTCAGGTCCTATGCCCATTTTTAAATTGGGTTGTTTGAATTTTTTGTTGCTGATTTGTAGTTTTTAAAAATATTTTGGATATTAACCCCTTATCAAATTGTGATTTATAGATATTTTCTCCCATTCCATAGGTTTGTAAAATATTTCTACTCTGTTGATTGTGTCCTTTGATTCAGAAAAGTTTAAAAGTTTGATATTACTCTCATTTGTCTAATTTTGCTTTTGTTGCCTGTACTTTTGGTGACATATCCAAGAATACACTGCCAAGTTCAATGTCAAATATCCCCCTATGTTTTCTTTCAGGGGTTTTATAGTTTTAGGTCTTTAATCCATTTTGAGTTAATATTTGCATATGGTATAAGATAAAGGTCCAAAAAAATTCGTTCTTTTGCATTGTGAATACTTAGTTTTCCCACCATTATTTGTTGAAGAAACTATCCTTTCCCCATTGAGTGGTCTTAGCATCTTTGTCAAAGAGTATTTGACCATATACGCAAGAGTTTATTTCTGGAATCAGTATTTTATTCTATGGGTCTGTTTCTTTGTATGTTTTGTGTTTTTTTTATTGTTGAAAACTGGGCATTTGAATATTATGATGTGGCAACTCTGGAAATTAGGTTCTCTCCTGTCCCTAGGGCTTGCTGTTTTTTGTTTTTGATCTTTGGGGCTGTAGCAGTCTATTTGTTTTGTGATTTTTCCAAACTATTTTTGCATAGGCTATGTTCCTTGTCATGTATGGTCATTGAAATCTCTGTTCTTTAGTGTGTTCAGCTACTGTTTTGACAGAATTTTCCATGAAAATCAGGAGGTAAAAAGCAAAAAGAAATAACAGAAAAACACAGCAAAAAACACAGCAAAAGTAACTTCAGGTGAAAGCTTAGGGAGTTCTCTCACCTCTTCTGAGCACAGACATTCCCCTGGACATGCATGTGGCTTTTGTATTCCCCTGAGTACATGGCTGCTTTTGAATGTCTTAATTTCTGAAAGAAATCTGCCCAGCTTCTGCTCCTGTGCCTCAGGAGACATGTGGTTGTATGTCTCAACCACAGTATTTCCCCCAGGCATCTGTGGCTCATTAATTTGGCTTGCAGTGTTTTCTGGCCTGAGTTCTGAGTTGGGCGAAACAGAGATGAGTGCCTTGCATAGATCCCTCAGGTATCCTCCAGTCAAGTTAGAAGACACATACCTAACCACTTATGAATAATATCTGCTCTGCTCCCTCTGTGCGGGAGACCAAGATCTTACACTGGGCGTGCAGGGCTGCCACTCCTCAAGGCCACTCCATTGCGGGGAGGCGGGGAGCAAGGACAAGTGAAAATGTCACTGAGCTTTCCTATCATTTTTAAATTGCCCTTTTCTTGATTCAGTATTTGGTTGCTATAAGCCTTTGATTGTTTTCCAGAGTTCTGACAAAGTTAGTTTTAATAGTTTCTGCTTGTTTCTTGATGTTTTTGTACAGGTAAGAGCTTGGAACTGCTTACCCACCATTACAGTGATGCCACTCTGATGTCCTCCTTCTTGATGCTCTGTCTTTGGATGTGCTTTACCTTTGTCTTCAATGTCTTTTCCCTTTTTACCTGGAAAATTATATTTATCTTCTAAGATGTTGCTTGAATATCACCTTCTTTATGAAACCTCTCAGTAATAGGAGACAAGGCATAGTTTAGATATGTCTTCAAATTGTATAGGTTACATGCAATAAATGTTGTTTTCCAGAAAATAATCTCTATTTAAGCCCTCAAAGGTAGAGTAAGTGTAATAGAAAGAATTGGAAACAATCAGTTCATATAAACTTTTAATGTATTTTAAAATGCAAAGTAGAGTAGTGTCAGGAATTGATGGTTGACAAGAAACTTCTTTTACCCAGACAATTCTTATTCAAGACGTTTCCCCCTCAAATTGTAACAGTTGAGGTCCCAGGTCTTTCCTTTCTTTAATGAATGGTTTTCTGCTTCTTTCACTTGCGAACTGGCCCACTCCACTTTGGTCTTAGAGAATTCTTCTCTTTTTGATGGACAACAGTAGACTTTAACTCTTGAAGGTGGGAGAGAGCAAACAGATGGCTTAATGAAATTCACATACATAAATATCTATCAAACACACATTTAGTTACAAGGAGGCACAGATCAGTTTGCGAAACCTGTTTGGTTAATCTGATGATGCCCCCGTTCTTTGCACTTGTAGTGTCTGAGGCATACCTTGCAAGAAACATTTACTAGAGACAGCTTATATTCTATTAAAATGCAGTAAGCCTTAGAGTTGGTATCAGAAACAGACTCTAGAGATGCGGTGTCAGGTTCTCGCCCTAATGAAGAGCGGTGTTCAGGCGTCACGCCTGGAGGTTTCCTTAGGCCTGTTTGTAACCCCCCCTTCCTGAGCCTCCCAGCGCCTCTCCCCAGGCGATCTTTGATCTGTTTTCTGTCACTATAGATCAGGGGTTGGCAAGTTTTTTTGTAAAGAACTGGAGATAGAAATCTTTAAAGCTAGGTAGATTATATACTCTCAGTTACAAATACTAAACACTGCTGTTTAGCGCTAAAACAGCCATGGCTAATATGTTAATGAATGGCCATGGATGTGCTGCAGTAAAAATTTATTTATAAAAATAGGCAGTGGGCCAGATTTGACTCATGGGCTGTAGTTTGTAAGCCCTGCTATTTGCATTTTTTGGAGGTTTATATAAAATAATTGTATATATAATATTTGTTTTTGACCTGGCTTCTTTCATCAGCATAATTATTATGAGACTGATTCATGTAGTAGTGTACATCATTAATTCATTCCATTTTATTTTCTGAGTGGTATTCCATGGTTTGAATATGCCACAACTTGTATATCCATTCACCTGTTAATGGACATTTGGGCTGTTTCTGGTTTTAGCTGTTACAACTAAAACTGCAGTGAATATTTGTGTTCAACTCTTTGTATCATCATATGCTTTAATTTCTCTTGTATTAATACCTAAAAGTGGAATGGTTGGACCATATGGTAGATTTGTGGATAACAGTAATGTTTCTAAAAACTGCCAGACCCTCTTCCAAAATGGTTGTACCATTTTAAAGTTCCACCAGCAGTGTATGAGAGTTCTTGTTTCTCCACATCCTTGTCAACAGTTTGGTCTGTCCTTGTGATTTTACACATTCTAATGTATGTAGTGAAATACCCTTTCATTACTTACCATTTCCCTGATGACTAGTGATATTGAGCATCTTTTCATGTGCTCATTTTCCATATTTATATCTTCTTTGGTGAGGTGTCTGTACAAAATATTCCCCATTTTGATTGGGTTGTTTACTTGCTGGGTTTTGATAATTTTAAAAAAATGTGTTCTGGATATGAATTGTTTATCAGGTGGATAATTTACAAATATTTTCTCCTAGTTTGTGGCTTGTTTTGGCTGTTACTTCACAGTGACTTTTGAAAAGCATTAATTCATGATTTTGATAAAGTCCATTTTATGAAAATTTCTTTTTATGGATCATGCTTTTAGTGTTGTATCTAAGAAAACTTTCCCAAAGCCCAAGAGATTTTTTTTCTATGCTTTATTCTAGAAATCTGAGTTAGAAATCTTACATTTAGGCTTATGATCCACTTAGTTAACTTTTGTATATGATTCAGTGAACAGCTCAAAGTAAAAAAAAAATTATTTTTGCATGTGATATCTAAGAGTTCCAGCACCATTTATGGAAAAATCTTCTTTTTCTTCACTGGACTGTCATTGAACCCTTGCCAAAGATCAGTTGATGGTGAATGTGTAGGTGTGTTTCTGGTTTCTCCACTGATCAGTTTGCAGGTATTGTGGTACAATCAGTCTTTCAGGGAGATAATATATGTCCTACTTCATTCTTTTTCAAGGTTGTGTTGGCCGTTCTGGGCTCCTTTGCATTCCTATATGGATTTTAGAATCAGTATGTTGGTTTCTTCACAGAGATGGCTGAGGTTTCTACAAATCACTTGTAGGAGAAACTGAAGAAGACCTAAATAAATGGAGATATATACCATGCTCATGAATAAAAAATATTGTTAAAATATTAATTCTTCCCAAGTTAATCCATACATGGTGCCTCAAATGTCCACACTCTAATTTCTGATGTTAATTTGTCTGCATGTTGTGTTACATAGCAAAAAGGACTTTGCAGGTGGAATTAAAGTCACAAACCTTAACTGAGGGAGATTTCCAGGATTATCTAGGTGAGTCCAGTGTAATCAGATGGGCTCTTAAAATTGGAAGTAGAAAACAGGAGTCAGAGAGGTGTGACAGAAAAAGAGGCAGGAGAGATATGAAGTGTGAGAAGGACTGGACCCCGCATCACTAAGTTTGAAGATGAGGAAGGTGGGGTCATGAGCCAGGGAGTATGAGTGGCCTCCACAACCTGAGACTAATACCTGGCTGATAGCCAGCAAGAAAAAGGGGCCTCACTCTTACAGCTGTAAATAATTGAACTATGTCAACAACCTGTAGGAGCAAAGAGACAGAATCTCTCCTAGAGCCTCCTGAAAGGGATGCAGCCCTGCCGACATCTTGATTATGTCTGGATGGGGCTCGAGTCAGAAGCCACCATATTTCTGACCTATGAAAACAGTGACACAAGAAGTAGGTTTTATTTTAAGCCACTACATTTGTGGTAATTTGTTATGGCAGGTATAGAAAACCAGTACTCTTTTTACGTCTGTAGAATAGTTGAGTCACTAATCTTATTCTTGATATTGGCAATTTTTGTCTTCTCACATTTTGTCCTATTCAGATTGGCTAAAGTTTATTAGCATTTTTAAAAATTATTTTTATTAAAGTATAGTTCATATATAATATTTTATTGGTTTCAAGTGTACAACATATAATTCAACAGTTACATACATTATTAAATCCTCACAACTAGTGTAGTTATCATCTGTTAACATAGAAAGATGTTATAGAATTATTGACTATATTCTCTATGTTGTACTTTATCCCCATGACTAATTTATGTTATGACTGAGATTTTGTGCCTCTTTATCCCCTTCACTTATGTCACCCACCCACCCAACTCCTCCCCATGGTAACCACCAGTCACTTCTAAGTGTCTGTGAGAATATTGCTGTTTTGTTCATTTTGTTTTGTTTTGTTTTTAGATTCCACATATAAGTGAAATCTGTGGTATTTATTTATTAATATTCTTGATTTTCTTTAAGAACTAAGTTTTGGTATCATTGCTTTTCTCTAATATTTATCTATTTTCTATTTCACTGATTACTGCTACAATCCCTATTATTTATTTTCTTCTACTTATTTTGGGTTTTGTTTGCTCTACTTAGTAAGATAATTAGCAGACTATATGAATAAAAACTTCACAAAAGAACATATACATATGGCAAATAAGCACATGAAAAAATGCTAGACATCATTAGTCATTAGGAAGATGCACTGGAACTACAGTGAGCTACTACTTCATGCCCATTGGAATGTCAGAAATCAAAAAGGCTGACAAAACGTTGAAGATGTAGAGGAACTGGAATTCTCACATTGCTGGTGGAATTGCAAAATGTTACAACCATTTTGAAAACAGTTTCACTGTTTCTTAAAACATAAACATTCCATAATAATATCTCATCATATGAGCCAACCATTCCATTCATAGGAATTTCCCAAAGGGAGAGGAAAGCATATGCACATAGAGATAATTTTATATGAAAGTTCATAGCACATTGATTTGTAATAGCCAAACATTAGAAGCAATCCAAACATCCATCAATGGTGAATGGTTATGTACATTGTGGTATAGTCATACTACACCATACTATTAAACAATAGAACGGCATTAGCTGCTGATCCACACACCAGTACTAAAGAACCTTAAAATAATGGTGCTGAATGGAAGCAGTCACACACAAAAATACATTTTGTATGATTGCATTTATAGGAAACAGATATATGTAAACTAATCCAGTGAAAGAAAAGAGAGGAGCTGGAGGCATGGGCGTCAGTAACTGCTGGGGGTGTGGGGATGTCCATGAGCTTAATTGTGGTATTGGTTTCAGGTGTGTATACATTAGCCAAAATGTAAATGGTGTTCTAAATATGTTCAGTTTACAGAATATCGGTTATCTTAAATAAAGAGAAAAGAAACCAGAGGATAAGAAATCAGTGTGTTAACAATTAAACAAATCTATATGACCATTTATTTGTTTCACAGGCTGGATTGCTATTCTGGGTGCCATCTGGTTGCTTATTTTAGCTGATATCCATGATTTTGAGATAATTCTACACCGAGTGGAATGGGCAACCCTTCTATTCTTTGCAGCACTCTTTGTTTTGATGGAGGTAAGACTTTAGAACTTTTACAATATGATATTTTACTTGTTTTTTATATTTTGTATTTTATTTAGTGAATGAGAAATGTCCAAGTCTGTCTTTCCATATATTCATTAAGTGGAAAATGATGGAGGTTGTAATTAGATTATGTTAAGTTAAACAAGCTTTTATTTCAGCTATCCAAATTTTTCTGATAAAATTATTTGCTGGGCTTTTCTTCTTAAATTACCTTGTGGTTTGTAAACTTGTTCTAATTTAATTTGCTGTAAGTAGAACTTTCTCTAAGTTGGGCTTAGAGAAATTGTTATACCAAGTTTACTGGTAATATTATCTTGATCTATTTAATTTTGTGTAAATACTTTATGTTATGGAAAAGACTACATCAGAGAAAAGAGTAAATAACTACAGATTGTTTGAAAGTTGTTACAGAATTATTCACAATTGTTTTCAATCTTGGGACTTGACTTATAAATTTGTGTCCTCCGCAAATATAATGGTTCACTGATACAGAAAGATATTACTCCCTAAAGGAGTGGTAAATGTCTCACAGTAATTATTTTAACTTGCTGCTGACAGATCCATTTGGTTTTAATTCTTCTCTGGGTTAAAACCTTGACACTGTTGTTTTTTTCTAATTGTTTTTAAGACAGGTCCCTTGAGTCTTTGAAATCCAGATCTTTACTCATTACGGATTGTACAGATGTAATCAAGTGACTCATGTAGGTGCCCCCCAAACCTGTCACAGTCATGAAGTATATTCTGTGTCCTTGGTGCCTACTTAAAATTTCACCTTCTCTCTTCTGAGTGTTCTTTCCACACAAATAGAATTTGGAGGGGAAAGTTCTGGTTCTTTTACTGTTTTCATGATTGGCCTTTACATGTTTACTCCAGGGGTAAATTGCTGTCTCATCTCAGCCTTTGGCATATTTTTCTCAAGTTTTCACTTCACTTTCTACTTCATTTTGTGTTGATGGGGTGAGCCTTGGAATTTTAAAAAGAACTTTATTGAGATATAATTTACTTTTATATAACAAAATTCACTCATTTTGAGTTTATAATTGGATGATTTTGAGTAAATTTAGAACATTTCCATCAGCCCGAAAGGATCCCTCATGTTCATTTACAGTCAGTTCTAGCTCCCAGCTTCAGTTCTAGGCATCACTAATCTCCTTTCTATCCAGTGATTTGTCTTTCTGAACATTTTATCTAAAAGGAATCATATGCCGTGTAGTCTTCTCTATCTGCTTTTGTTAATTAGAAGTTCATCATGTTCTAGCAGCTCATTTTATGTTGCTGAACAGCATTCCACTGTACAGATATGCTTTATTGTGTTTACCCATTTACCTGTAGATGAGCATTTGTATTGTTTCCAATTTTTGGATATTATGAATATTACTATCAAACATTTGTGTGGATATATGTTTTCATTTCCTTTGGGTAGATGCCAGGTCTTACAAGTTTAGCTTCTTAAGAAACTGCCAAAATGTTTTCCACATTGCTTGTACCGTCTTACATTCCCACCAGGAATGTGATAGAATTCCAGTTTCTCCACATCCTCACTATCGCTTGTTGCCTTTCTTTTGATCATAGACGTTCTTGGGCATCTATCTCCTTGTGACAGTCAGCATCTTTCCATGTGATTAGCTTTTTCTATATCGGGTGGATTTCTATTCGGTCTTTTCACCATTTTTTATCTGGGTTGCTTGTTTTCCTAATTTAATCATATGGGTCTTTTATATAGTCTGGATACAAGCCCTTCATCAGATATGTGATTTGCAAGGATTCTCTCCCAGTCTTTTGCTTTCTTTTCATTTTCTTAATGGTGTGCTTTGAAGGACAATTAAAAAAATTTCTGGTACAAATTTTGAATTTCTTATGATAAATTTGAAACTGTTACAGTCTTTTGAATGCTGTTTTGAATGCAACTTTCTTAATTTTATATTCTGATTATACATTTGCTATTCTATTACATAGAAATACATTTTTAAAATATTGATGTTCTGCAAACTTGCTGAAATCATTTATTGATCTAGTAGTTATTTTGGATTCCTTAGAGTTTTCTTTCATGTCATCTGTAAATAAAGACATTTTAATTTCTTCCATTTTTGATCTGGACGCCTTTAACTAGCTGACTCTTACTCCCTCCCCCAGCCCACCTGTTTTCCGTTCTTTTTCATTTTTCTTGTCCTTTTGGCTAGAACTTCCAGGTTGCTGTTCAATAGAAGTGTTGAGCATGGACATCCACACTTTCTTACTGATCTTAGGGGAAAAGCGTTCAGTTTTTTACCATTAGGCATAATGTTGTACAGTTTTTTTGTAGACCCCCTTCATCAGGTTGAGAAAGGTTCCTACTTTGTTGTGAATTTAGTCATAATTATACATTGGATTTTGTTGAGTACTTTTTCTGTATCTATTGAGATGACCTGTGATTTTTATCTATTTGAGTCTATTAAGATGGTATACTATTTTAATCGATTTTCAGATGTTAGATCTACTTTGCATTCTTGGGATAAATCTCACTTCGTCTGATTTATGGTGTTCAGCAAGTTGTTGAATTCAGTTTGCTAATATTTTGTGGAGGCTTTTTGCATCTATATTCATGAGCAATATTGGTCTCTATTATTAGTTTCATGTGTTGTCTTTGTTTGGATTTGGTAGCAGTGTGATAATGAGTAAGTATAGTAGAATGAGTTGGAAATGTTCTTTGTAGAAGAGTTTGTGAAAGATTGGCTTTAAATATTCAATAAAAGTTTTCAGTAAAGCTATATGGGCCTGGAATTTAATTTGCACGATGATTTTATGTTTGTTTTACTAATTTGATTTCTTCATTTATTCAGATGTTCTATTTCTTCTTAAGAAAACTTTATTAATTTTTATCTTTTATGAATTTGCCTATTTCATGAAAATTGCCTAGTTTTTGGCATAAGTTGTTTATAATAGCACCTTTAATACTTCTTATTTCTGTAAAGTCATTAGGGATGTCCCCTCTTACACTTCTGATTTTGGAGATTTGTGTAGAAGACACTACTTAATGTGAATCCATTTGATATTTTTACTATCTTATTGTGGAACTAGTATTCATTGTGAAATTGGTTTTCATTTTCTTGAGTAATCATGAGATTTTTCTCTCCTTTGTCCGTTTTCCTACTGGGTTGTTTTTTCTTTTTGATTTATAGGAATTCTTGTCAGATGTTTTACTATAATTACCTATTTCAGTCTGAAGTTTATTTCTGTACTTTATGTTCTTTTTGAGGACAGTTATTTTCATTTTAGTGTGGGCATTTATGAAGCTAGTTTTTATAAGCTTGAGCTGTTATTTTCTTTTATTTATTTATTTATTTATTTAAAAAATTTTATTTTGTTATCATTAATCTAAAATTACACAAAGAACATTATGTTTACTAGGCACCCCCCCTTAACCAAGTCCCCCCTGACACCCCATTACAGTCACTGTCCATCAGCCTAGTAAGATGCTGTAGAATCACTACTTGTCTTCACTGTGTTGCACAGCCCTCCCCATGGCCCCCCCATATTAAACACGCTAATTGTAAGGCCCCCTTTCTTTTTCCCCGCCCTAATCCATCCCTTCCCACCCATCCTCCCCAGTCCCTTTCCCTTTGGTAACTGTTAGCCCATTCTTGGGTTCTGTGATTCTGCTGCTGTTTTATTCCTTCAGTTTTTCTTTGTTCTTATACTCCACATATGAGTGAAATCATTTGGTACTTGTATTTCTCTGCCTGGATTATTTCACTGAGCATAATACCCTCTAGCTCCATCCATGTTGCTGCAAATGGTAGCATTTGTTTTCTTCTTATGGCTGAATAATATTCCATTGTGTATATGTACCACATCTTCTTTATCCATTCATCTACTGATGGCACTTGGGTTGCTTCCATTTCTTGGCTATTGTAAATAGTGCTGTGATAAACATAGGGGTGCATCTGTCTTTCTCAAACTGGGCTGCTACATTCTTAGGGTCCATTCCTAGAAGTGGAATTCCTGGGTCAAATGGTATGTTTATTTTGAGCTTTTTGAGGAACCTCCATACTGCTTTCCATAATGGTTGAACTAATTTACATTCCCACCAGCAGTGTAGGAGGGTTCCCCTTTCTCCACAACCTTGCCAACATTTGTTGTTGTTTGTCTTTTGGATGGTGGCGATCCTTACTGGTGTGAGATGGTATCTCATTGTGGTTTTAATTTGCATTTCTCTGATGACTAGCGATGTGGAGCATCTTTTCATGTGTCTGCTGGCCATCTGAATTTCTTCTTTGGAGAACTGTCTGTTCAGCTCCTCTACCCATTTTTTAATTGGATTATTTGCTTTTTGTTTGTTGAGGTGCATGAGCTCTTTATATATTTTGGATATCAAGCCTTTATCGGATCTGTCATTTATGAATATATTCTCCCATACTGTAGGATGTCTTTCTGTTCTATTGATGGTGTCCTTTGCTGTACAGAGGCTTTTCAGCTTAATATAGTCCCACTTGCTCATTTTTGCTTTTGTTTCCCTTGCCCAGGGAGATATGTTCATGAAGAAGTTGCTCATGTTTATGTCCAAGAAATTTTTGCCTATGTTTTCTTCTAAGATTTTTATGGTTTCATGACTTACATTCAGGTCTTTGATCCATTTTGAATTTACTTTTGTGTATGGGGTTAGACTATAATCCAGTTTCATTCTCTTACATGTAGCTGTCCAGTTTTGCCAGCACCAACTGTTGAAGAGACTGTCATTTCCCCATTGTATGTCCATGGCTCCTCTAACGTATATTGACCATATATGTTTGGGTTAATGTCTGGAGTCTCTATTCTGTTCTACTGGTCTGTGGCTCTGTTCTTGTGCCAGTACCAAATTGTCTTGATTACTGTGGCTTTATAGTAGAGCTTGAAGTTGGGGAGCATGATCCCCCCCACTTTATTCTTCCTTCTCAGGACTGCTTTGGCTATTCAGGGTCTTTGGATTTTTCCATATGAATTTTTGAACTATTTTTTCCAGTTCGTTGAGGAATGTTGTTGGTAATTTGATATGGATTGCATCAAATCTGTATATTGCTTTGGGCAGGATGGCCATTTTGATGATATTAATTCGAGCATGGGATGAGTTTCCATTTGTCAGTGTCCTCTTTAATTTCTCTTAAGAGTGTCTTATAGTTTTCAGGGTATCAGTCTTTCACTTCCTTGGTTAGGTTTATTCCTAGGTATTTTATTCTTTTTGATGCAATTGTGAATGGATTGTTTTCCTGATTTCTCTTTCTATTAGTTCATTGTTAGTATATAGGAAAGCCTCAGATTTCTGTCTGTTAATTTTGTATTCTGCAACTTTGCTGTATTCCAATATCAGTTCTAGTAGTTTTGGAATGGAGTCTTTAGGGTTTTTTATGTACAAATCATGTCATCTGCACATAGTGACAGTTTAACTTCTTTACCAGTTTGGATTGGTTGTATTTCTTTGTTTTGTTTAATTGCCATGGCTAGGACATCCAGTACTATGTTGAATAACAGTGGGGAGGGTGGGCATCCCTGTCTATCTCAGAGGAAAAGCTTTCATCTTCTCACTGTTTAGTATGATGTTGACTGTGGGCTTATCATATATGGCCTTTATTATGTTGAGGTACTTGCCCTCTATACCCATTTTGCTGAGAGTTTTTATCATTAATGGATGTTGAATTTTGTCAAATGCTTTTTCAGCATCTATGGAGATGATCATGTGGTTTTTGTCTTTCTTTTTGTTTATAGGGTGGATGATGTTGATGGACTTTCGAATGTTGTACCATCCTTGCATCCCTGGGATGAATCCCACTTGGTCATGGTTATGATCTTTTTGATATATTTTTGAATTTGGTTTCCTAATATTTTGTGGAGTATTTTTGCATCTATGTTCATCAGGGATATTGGTCTGTAGTTTTCTTTTTTGGTGGGATCTTTGTCTGGTTTTGGTATTAGGGTGATGTTGGCTTCATAGAATGAGTTTGGGAGTATTCCCTCCTCTTCTATTTTTTAAAAAACTTTAAGGAGAATGGGTATTATGTCTTCCCTGTATGTCTGATAAAATTCCGAGGTAAATCCATCTGGCCTGGGGGTTTTGGTCTTGGGTAGTTTTTTGATTACCGCTTCAATTTCTTTGCTGGTAATTGGTTTGTTTAGATTTTCTGTTTCTTCCTTGGTCAGTCTTGGAAGGTTGTATTTTTCTAGGAAGTTGTCCATTTCTTCTAGGTTTTCCAGCTTGTTAGCATATAGGTTTTCATAGCATTTTCTAATAATTCTTTGTATTTCTATGGGGTCCGTTGTGATTTTTCCTTTCTCGTTTCTGATTCTGTTTATGTGTGTTGATTCTCTTTTTCTCTTGATAAGTCTGGCTGGAAGCTTTTCTATTTTGTTTATTTTTTCAAAGAACCAGCTCTTGCTTTCATTGATTTTTTTCTATTGTTTTTTTCTTCTCAATTTTATTTATTACTTCTCTGATCTTTATTATGTTCCTCCTTCTGCGGACTTTAGGCCTCATTTGTTCTTCCTTTTCCAATGTTGATAATTGTGATGTTAGACTATTCATTTGGGATTGTTCTTCCTTCTTAAAGTATGTCTGGATTGCTATATACTTTCCTCTTAAGACTGCTTTTGCTGTGTCCCACAGAAATTGGGGCTTCGTGTTGTTGTTCTCCTTTGTTTCCATATATTGCTTGATCTGTATTTGAATTTGTTCATTGATCCATTGATTATTTAGGAGCATGTTGTTAAGCGTCCATGTGTTTGTGGGCCTTTTTGCTTTCTTTGTTCAATTTAGTTCCAGTTTTATTCCTTTGTGGTCTGAAAAGTTGGTCGTTAGAATTTCAATCTTTTTGAATTTACTGAGGCTCTTTTTGTGGCCTAGTATGTGGTCTATTCTGGAGAATGTTCCATATGCACTTGAGAAGAATGTGTATACTGTTGCTTTTGTATGTAGAGTTCTGTAGATGTCTATTAGGTCCATCTGTTCTACTGTGTTGTTCAGTGCCTCTGTGTCCTTACTTATTTCCTGTCTGGTGGATCTGTCCTTTGGGGTGAGTGGTGTGTTGAAGTCTCCTAAAATGAATGCATTGCATTCTATTTCCTCCTTTAGTTCTGTTAGTATTTGTTTCACATATGCTGGTGCTCCTGTGCTTGGTGCATATATATTTATAATGGTTATATCCTCTTGTTGGACTGAGCCCTTTATCATTATGTAATGTCCTTCTTTATCTCTTGTTACTTTCTTTGTTTTGAAGTCTATTTTGTCTGATACTAGTATTGCAACACCTGCTTTTTTCTCCCTGTTGTTTGCATGGAGTATCTTTTTCCATCCCTTGATTTTTAGTCTGTGCATGTCTTTGGGTTTGAGGTGAGTCTCTTGTAAGCATCATATAGATGAGTCTTACTCTTTTATCCATTCTGTTACTCTGTGTCTTTTGATTGGTGCATTCAGTCCATTTACATTTAGGGTGATTATTGAAAGATGTGTACTTATTGCCATTGCAGGCCTTTGATTCGTATTTACCAAAGGTTCAAGGTTAGCTTCTTAAGTACTTACTGCCTAACTTAACTCGCTTATTGAGCTTTTATAGACATGGTCTGGTTATTCTTTATTTGTCTCCCTTCTTATTCCTTCTCCTTCATTCTTTATATGTTGGGTGTTTTATTCTGTGCTCTTTTGTGTTTCCTTTAACTGCTTTTGTGGGTAGTTGATTTTATTTTTTGCCTTCAGTTAGTATTTGGTTGATCTGCTTTCTCTGCTGTGATTTTATTTTCTCTGGTTACATTTGTTTAGCCTTAGGAGTGCTCCCATCTAGAGAACCCTCTAAAGTAACTTGTAGAGGTGGTTTGTGGGAGGCAAATTCCCTCAACTTTTGCTTGTCTGGGAATTGTTTAATCCCTCCTTCATATTTAAACAATAATCATGCTGGATACAGTACCCTCGTTTCAAGGCCCTTCTGTTTCATTGCATTAAATATGTCATGCCATTCTCTTCTGGCCTGTAAGGTTTGTGTTGCAAAGTCTGATGATAGCCTGATGGGTTTTCCTTTGTTGGTGACCTTTTTCTCTCTGGCTGCCTTTAAAACTCTGTCCTTGTCCTTGATGTTTGCCATTTTAATTATTATGTGTCTTGGTGTTGTCCTCCTTGGGTCCTTTCTGTTGGGAGTTCTGTGTACTTCTGTGGTCTGAACGATTATTTCCTCCCCCAGTTTGGGGAAGTTTTCTGCAATTATTTCTTCAAATACATTTTCTTTCCCTTTTTCTCCCTCTTCTTCTGATACCCCTATAATGCAGATATTGTTCCTTTTGGATTGATCACACAGTTCTCTTAATATTGTTTCATTCCTGGAGATCCTTTTATCTCTCTCTATGTCAGCTTCTATGCGTTCCTGTTCTCTGGTTTCTATTCCATCAATGGGCATTTGCATCTTATCCATTCTGCTTATAAATTCTTCCAGAGATTGTTTCATTTCTGTAATCTCTTTCTGGACTTCATCCCTTAGCTCTTGCATATTTCTCTGCAGCTCCATCAGCATGGTTATGACCTTTATTTTGAATTCCTTTTCAGGGAGATTGGTTAGGTCTATCTCCCCAGATTCCTTCTCAGGGGAGGATGTCTGGGTTAGTCTGGTCTGTATCATATTCTTCTGTCTTTTCATGGTGATAGAGGTAGTTGTGGGGAGCTGGCATGTGTTTTGGCTGGAAGGATATCCCTTCTTGCTGGTTTGTGGCCTTCCTCTCCTGGGAGAATGGCGACCCCTAGCAGCTTGTGCTGGGCAGCTGTGTGCAGATGGGGTTTCTAATTCTTGCCTGGCTGCTGTGAAAGAAACTCTGCCCTGCTGCCTCAGGCTGCTGCTCCACTATGGTGGAGCGGCATCGAAGGGCTAACGGGCAGGAGGCTGTTTATCTCCATGAGGGGCCTCCGAGCTGTGCTGCCACCCAGGGGGTTAAGGCGCCCGGAGTTCCCCGGGATTCCCAGCTGCTGGGCTAAGTGTCCCAGGACTTTTCTGTCCAGCTGTGGCATTCCTGTCCCTTTAAGTCTTTCAAAAAGCACTCGCTCTTCTTTGTCCCAGGGGCGCTGGCTGTGGGGACTTGCTCACAGGTCTTACTGTCCTGTTTCCCTAGTTCCCAGCACCCCATGCATGCACTGTGTCTGCGCTCTGCTCCGGATGGCTGAGGCTGGGTGCTCAGCAGTCCTGGGGTCCCTCTCCTTCCCTGCTCCGACTCCTCTCCTCCCACCAGGAGCTGGGGTGAGGGGTGTTCGGGTCCCGCCGGGCCGGGGCTTGTATCTTACCCCCTTCACGAGGTGCTGGGTTCTCACAGGTGTAGATGTAACTTGGCTGTTGTCCTTTGTCTTCTGGTCTCTCTTTTAGGGATAGTTGTATTTGTTGTATTTTCAAAAATATATATGGTTTTGGGAGGAGATTTCTGCTGCTCTACTCAAGCTGCCATCTTGGCTCCACCTCCTTATTTTCTTATGTAAATACTTTAAACCGTGTTTTCCCCCAAGTACCAATTCTCTGCATCCCTTAAATTGCTGTATTGTTCTTTCATTTTCATTCAGTTAAAAATATATTCTAATTCTCCTTGTAATTTCTTTTTTGACTCATGGGTTATTAGAGTAAAAAAATTTAGACTCATAAGTTATATTAGAAGTATGCTTTCAAAGGTAGAAATATTTGAGGATTGCCCATATTTCTTTGTTTTTGATTTTTAATTCAGTTAAGGTTATAGTACTTACTTTGCATCATTTAAGTCCTTTTACTTTTATTGAGACTTGTTTTATGGTCTAGCATCTGGTCATTCCTTGAGATATTTCACTTGTACTTGAAAAGTATGCATACTCTGCTGTTTGGTGGGATGTTCCATACATGTCAGATATATCATCCCTGTTAATAGTTTTAAGTCCCATGTGTTACTGATATTCTGGTAGTTCTATAAATTATTGACAGTAGGGTATTGAAGTCTTCATCTTTGTTGTTGCATTGTATATTTTTCACGTGTGTCAATATTTGCTTCATTTATCTTGAGGATCTGTTGTTAGGCACCTGTATGTTATAATTATTATATAATTCAAATAAAATGAACTTTTATTATTAAATGTCCTTTTTCTTTAGTAATATTTTTGTTTTAGAGTCTATTTTGACTGATGTTGATATAGACACTTAAACTGTCTTTTGTTTACTGTTTGCATGGGCTTTCATTTAAACAAAAATCCTGTCTGACAATTTCTCTTTTGATTAAAATGCTTAATCCAATCACATTTAAAAAAATTATTCATATGGTTGAGTTTATGCCTGCCATTTTTCTAAGTCTCATTTTTTTTGTTCCTCTCTTTTCCTTTATTGCTTTCTTTATACTAAATATTTTCTGGTGTATCATTTAAATTCTCTTCTTTTGTCTTTTTTTACACAATATTTTAAAATAATTTTCTTACTGGTTACTGTAGAAGTTAACTATACATTTTATTTTCATCACAACCTACATTGGATAATTAGTAACTTTTTTCCAGTAAAATATAGGACTCTTCCTCCAATATAGCTTCAGCAGCTTGTCCTCCCTCCATTGTGCTCACATTGTCATATGTATTGTATTATATTTCACATTATATAACTAACATACAGTTTATGATGATGATTATGTTATGCAATGTATTTTAAGTAAAGAGAATACAATAAAAATATATTCACACAATATTTTATATATATTATGTGTTGGCCATTTCAATTGCTCTTATTTCTTTATATGGATTTAAGTTGCTATATGATGCCAGCCTCAAGTAGCTCTTTTAGTATATCTTGTAGAGCAGGTCTGCTAACAATAAGTTCTCTTAGTCTTTGTGAATTCCTTTATTTTGCCTTCATTTACAAAATATATTTTTGCTGGATCAATATAGAAATCTTGGTTGATAGTTTTTTTTTCTTTCATCAATCCAAATCTGTCATCCTGTTACCCTTTCATCCCCATTACTTCTTGTGGGAAGTTGGAGGTTAATCATATTGTTTTTCTCCTATGCAAAACTGAGTCATTTTTCTGTTGCTGTTTTTGAGACTTTTTACTGTCTTTCAGTATCTGTAATATTAGATATGATGCATCCATATCTAGGTGTGGATCTCTTTGTACTTATCCTATTGCATTTCTTTGAGCTTTTCAGATTTGTAGATTATCAAAAAAAACAGTAAAACTTGAGTATTTGGGTAGTTGTTTTTGATTATTATTCCTTCAATTACACTATGATCCCTCTTTTTTTTCTTTAAACTATGCTATTTTCCTCTCTTTCTGAAACTCCCATTAGAGTCTTGTAAGTTCACTTGTTGCTGTTCCATGGTTCTTTGATAGTTTGCTCATTTTTTAAATTATTTTTTCTTTCTGTTCTTCAGATTGGTAATTGTTATTGATATATTTTCATTTTCAGTGAATCTTTTTATGTCATTTCAAATCTGCTATTGAGTTTCTCTGGTGAATTTTTCATTTCACCCATATTTTTCAATTCCAGAATTTCCATTACATTCTCTTAAGAATAATTTTTTATCTCTTAATGATATTCTATAATTAATACATCATTGTCTTCATTTTTCAATTATTTAAACCTGATTTTCTTAGTTCTCTGAACATATTTAAAATACTTCTTTGAATTTTTTTCTGAGTTCAACATCTGTGCCCTCCTCATAGACGGTTTATATTGACTATTTTTTCCCTCTATAGTACAGATCGTAGTTTCTTGATTTTGTTGTTGAAAACTGGAAGTTTTAGATAATATATTTTAGCAGTTCTGGTTGCTAATTAACCCCCTGGGGGTTGTTGATTCTATTTATATGAAACCATTATAAATGTCCTTCTTTGTCTCTAGAAGTTATTTTTATCTTAAAGTCAATTTTGTCCAATATTAGCATAGCCATACCTGCTCTTTGTTGATTATTGTTTGTATGGTATATCTTTTTCCATACTTTTACTTTCAACATATTTGGTTCTTTGAATCTAAAGTGAGTCACTTGTATATAGTATATAGTTGGGTCATATTTTAAAAATTTAGCCAATATCTGCCTTTTAATTGGTCTGCTTATTCATTTACATTTAATGTAAATGCTGAGAAGGTAATAAATACCTTTTTCTGTTTGCTTTTTATATGTCTCTCTTACTGTCTCTTTTCCTGATCTCTCTATTAAAGCATTTGCCTCTGTGGATATCACATATAGTTGTTAGGCTCCACGAATTCCCAAATTATTGTTATATTGTTTTTGACAATGCCCTGGGTCATACATTTTTCCTCAATGTGATCCATTTAAATTTGTTTTCCTTTGCAAGGGTAGTTTTGAGGCTAGTCTTTTAGGTTTGTTCTGACCCTAGGAAGCTTCTTCTTAGCTGCCTCTTTCCCTTTGTTCCCTCTGGTAAACTAGCTGGTCTATAGTTTATCTTGCTACTCTTATGGAGCTATCAGACTCTTCTTAATTGCTTACCACCAAATCTCTGCTATTTTCAGAGCACCCTGAGACTTGAACTTCCCTCGACTCTGTCTTTAATAAAGTCAACTCTTTAGGGGGTGTTTCAGAGCTCTCTGTTCTTGTGGCCTGCCTCTCTTCATGGGCAAAATCTTTAGGTCACTGCTGAATAACTAGGGGTGGGGACAGTGTCTTGCTTATCTTGGAGTGACACCTCTGCTTTATGCGTGAGCATTGAGTAGGGGTAGCAGTGTCTGGCTGCTAGGCTTGCCTCTCCTGGTATGGAACTTCCACCTTAGAAGTGAGCAGCGGTGAGGGCAGTCAGGGTCCCTGCATTCTAGGTCTGATGCTTTTCAGGTAAAACTTCCACTTTGTGAATAGAGGCTGGGTAGAGGAAGAGATCCCCTGATTTTTTGGCCAAACCATCTTGGAATTAGGCTCTGAAACATGGAGCTGGAGAGATAAGGAATTCTGGTAGCCTGTTTCCTCCTAGGGAGATATTGTAGTTCTTGACCATGAGTTGAGGGAGAGGGAGCCTTATCTTCTTGAAGACATATCCATACAGTCTTCATCATGCTGGAAAGAGTGGGGAACGGGTTATAGCGCAAGTGCCACTCACTCTTGTTCTTATTAAGATTTCCTTGAATAAATGTGGCTTCACTGGCTCTGTGCCCTTAGGACAATTTCTAGAGACTTTCGTAAATTTTATTTTTCACTGTCTATGATTTTGCTTGGGAGTGGGCCTGCAGAGCTCCCCATTGGCCATTCCAAAGTTAAGCCCCCTCACATTCCCTTTTATTTGTTTATTTGTTTATTTTGTTTCCCTTCTGAGGTCAATGATTGGTGATTTCTAAAGGTAGCAATAATTATAAAAAAATATGACTTATGTTAGCAACTGAGTTTTCCTTGAGCAGTAGTCAAAGGTTGTTTATCTCTTAGCAGAAAAAAAGTGGTCTACAGCAAAGTAAAACCAATTAGCATGGTCTTTAAAATTGACATGGAATGTTTCACAAATACAGTGATGTTTTAAACTTTTTTTCTGTGTGAGTATGTTTAGATGCATTAGCTGAGTAACATCTTAGTGTTCATTTTATTTTCCTATCTCTTCTTTGAGGTCAGAGTGGTAATTATGACACCCAGGGCAGTCCCGAATAGGTAGAGTCCTCAGCACACAGTCCAAGAGCTGACGGGAGCTGCAGAATCACCACTTCCCCGAGCTTACACCCCATGCTGAATCTATTGGGAACTCGCTTGTGTTTCCTTATTACCCAATGCCTCACACTTCCTCATGTAATTGTAGGTATGAGAGCGACAGTGGTTCTTTGAAAAGAGCTGTGTGATATTTATCTACTTGGATATTTAATTTATTTGTAGACCATTGTGGACTTTTTAATCCTTTATTTTTCTTATATCTTCTTTATAGCTCATTTTATTCCCTCTAACTGCCACTTGTTTTCTCTGGGCAATAAGAGGAGTCAAACTGAGCATCTCTGACTTATCCTGTTGTTTTATAGGGACTTGACATCCTGATTGGCTTTAAAGCAGTGAGTCAGAAAGCCCCCTAGGTGCTTCTAGATCTCATTCTGATGTGTTCCAAGTCCAGGCTCATTCTATTTGCTGCACGACAGACTGATGAGTCTCGAGAGGAGATGTTAGGGCGGGGAAGGAAACTTTATTCAGAAAGCCAGCAGACCAAGGAGATGGCAGACTCATGTCATAAAGCACCATCTTAGCTCAGGGTCAACTTTAAGCTTCTTTTATGCTAGGGGAAGGGGGAGCAGAAGGGGGAGCAGGTTAGGCAGTGACTGAAGGCCGCAGACATCTGGGTGTGAGTGAAGGCCCAGGGAGGGCTGAGAAACTGCTTGTCCTTGGTGAGAAGGCTCTCATCAGTGAGGGTCTGGTCACGATGTTCCTGTCCACCTTGTACAGGGCAATCATTCTTTTCATACCTATTTCCCTGCCTTCCAGTGGAAGGCAGTCTTCAGGTAAGGGACCATCTGCAGAAATCTCAAACTGTAAGCACAATTCCTTTGGGTGATTGACAAGACTACACGCATGGCTGCAGGGCTGAGCAGAAGCCCTTCCTTCCTTCCTTCCTTCCTTTTCTTTTGGCCTTGTTAAAAAGCAAAATTCAATCAAATAAATTTGAAGACCTGATTTGTTTTATTAAGTGATTCATATATTGGCCAGCATCCCATCTAGCAAGAAAAGAGATACTTCAAGGAATTGTACCAAGTGGAAGATTTTTAGAGACAGGAAGGTCAGACAAAAGTTATTAGCGAAAGAAGAGATTAAGGGTTATTTCAAGGAAGGTTAACTTCCCTTAGGAGGACCAGGGGGTCTTATGCAGATCACCTCACTAGGATATTCCAAACTGTTTTAAAATTCCACCCCTATGAGGTGCTGAAACTGCACTTAGGTCGGGAATTATGCCCCAGGTGACTTGGCCTATGTAAATAAATTCAACTCAGTACAGAAGTATTTGCCCTTAAAAGAAGAGAATCTACAATGAAACTGTTAGGCAAGAATTGTGTTGATCTAGCCTAGTGGACACATTAAATATCTGAAGATTGTCATGGCAGAGTCTTGGACCCACTCCCTCCCAGGCTGTAGCAGTCTCTTCTTATAAGAACTTTGTAGCTTAAGGAAAAACCTCTGTTTCCATGGGTAGAATCCTACAAATATGAGGTCACAGTCAAAAATTGCAAAACACATCAGGAACAATTCATCATGAATGAGAGTGAGCTCAGCATTTTATTTTAAGAATGATGAGTAAAATGTTTAAGATGAGGTATTTTATATATGTAGTTTTCCCCTTCTATCCCTAGTAATACTTCCCTTAAAAAAAAGCAAGGAAATAAGATATCTATGTATTATGTCCCCAAACCACGTAGTTATATTTTCTGTATTCTAAGGACAGTAAATACATGGCAGCACTCAGATAATGTAGCAAAATGCATTTCTGTCCTTTAGTGGTATTATAATATTTTAAAATATTTTATTAATATTTTGAAACAATTCAGTATTTACAGAAATATTGTGAAAATAGTACCCATCATCATGAAGGGCCCATCACCTAACTTCCCCTAAGGTCAAAAAATTATATAACCCTATAAAATTATCAAAACCAGGAAATTAACATTGGTACAGTAATATTAACTACCAACACTATTCAGTTCACCAGTTTTTCCCCTACTGGCCTTTTTCTATTCCAAGATCCTATCCAGAATCCCACATTTCATTTACTTGCAGTGTCCTTCAATCTGAAATAATTCTGTAATCTTAGTCTTGACACTGAAAAGTACTAGTCAGTTACATTGTAGCTTTTTCTCAATTGGGGTTTGTCTAATGTTTTCTCATGACTATTATGAGGTTATGCAGTTTCAGCAAGAATACCAGAGAGGCGATGTGCCTTGTCAGTCATTATATCAGGGCTACAGGTAATGGACAGATATTGGTATGTTTTATTGCTGATGATGGCAACATTGATTGCTTGGTTAATGTGGTGTCTGCCAGGGTTCTCTACTGTAAAGCAGAGCATTGGTAAAATATCTTGTGGGTAGCAATTTTGAGACTACAGCGTATACTTACTTGTGTTGAAGAGAAATTCATGTTTCTCTTCAAATATTTTCACACGGATTTTAGCATTCATCAGTAGCTCTTTGCCATGAACAGTTAGAACTGTACTGTTTGCCTAACAGTGATTTGTATTATTTTAATTGCTTCCACATTTATTAACTAGAGTTCATCTGTAAGGAAGAGCTGTCTTTCTCATTGATTTATTTATCTACATCAGTAAAGTCTCATGGATATTAATTTCAAGGGTTTTATTTATGGGTTACAATAAAATACTATCATTATTTATTTTGTGGTTCAAATTGTTCTATTTTTGCCATTGGGAGACAATTCTGTTTGGCTTCTGTGTCCTTTTGATATACCCGCATCCATTTCCAAGCCTCTCCTAATTTTTTGGTGTCATAAAATGTTCCTAATTCATTTTATATTTTGCCTGTCCTGGCCCTGAAATCAACTACTTCTTCAAAGAACTCTCATTCCTTTCGTTGGAGAATGGTATTCAGAAACCAGAACCTTAGTGCTAGGTGTGCATGTTGCAATTTAGGTGTTCACAATTTTAGGCCCTTCGGGAAGCAGAGCTATATATAAAGAAGGGAATATATATAGAAATATGTATAGAAACATATTATATGTATATTTATACACATATATATCTCTATATTTCTATACACACACGCATACACACTAACACACAGACATCCACACATCCATATCTATTTCTCCATCAATCTATTTGCATGCATATTAAATGCTATGAATTCTTACTGATACTTTGGGTCCCCACCCACTACAAGGTTCACTGCCACTTGCTGCCATTTTCTCTGAGACACTATCTACAGTTTCAGTAGCTCTGTTTCACACAGGGATATGGGTGAGCAATCTGTAACTACATTAGGTGTATACTAGGCCTGAACAGATGGGTGTGGGGAAGGGGTTTACAATGTGATCTAAAGGAGATGAATAGCTGTGGGGATAAATACCTAGTGATGATAATAAACAGGGAAACACAAACCACTGTTACTCTATCCTGGTGAACCTGAGGTGCCATAATGATGAAGCGTTCGATCGCACTGTGACCTCCTGGAGTGATTGGCAGCTTGGGGTTTGTTCCTGTTTAATATGCAGATGTGAGTGTGTGATCTTCAGTGTGTTTGCATAAGCTAACTTAAAATGAATTTAAGTACAGCTTTCTGAAATATTTCTATTGAAACAAACCACTTAAAAATAAAAACTATGACTTTCTGTGAGACAATAGAAAATATGTACTTTGGTCTCTGCCCCAGTTCCTGGCACAGAGCTCCTGAAAGTCTTGTAATTCCTTAAGTGGCAAGAACGGGGGAGGGGGGGAGCGTCTCTCGTTCTGACATGTGTCTCTGACCCCGGCCCTGGCACAGGGCACTCGCATCCCTATGGATTCCTGGGTGATGAAAGCGCTGGGAGTGTCCTCTGTTCTGATGAGGTGGCTCCTGGCTGGGGGCTGGTTCCCAGGAAGACCGAGCCCTGACTGGAGGCTTGGGCCTTTCAGCCCCAGCCCCCATTCTCCAGAGAAGGGAGAGGGGCTGCAAATAGAGTTCACAGTTGGCCATTAGTTTGTAAACCTCCATAAATCCCTGAATTACAGGGTTCAAGCGGCTCCCAGGCTGGTGGACACATCTGTGTACGGGGAAGGTGACCCATCCCAGCCCCACAGGGACAGAAGCTTCCGTACTTGGGACCCTCCCACATCTCATCCCGTGTCTCTCCTTATCTTGCTGTTCATCTGAATCCTTTATCACGTTCTCTGATGAACTGGTGAACATCAGTGTTTGCCCGAGTTCTTTGAGCTGCTCTGGGAAAGTAACAGAACCCGAGGAGGGAGGCTTGGACGCTGCAGCCCACAGCTCGGCCAGAGGCGCAAGAGGCAGCCTGGGCTTTCCACTGTCTCCTGAAGTTGGGGTGAAGCAGTCTCCTGAGACTGGGCCCTTAACTTGTGCCTCTGACACCATTTCCAGGTAGACAGTGTCAGAACTGAGTTAAAAAGTAGACACTCAGCTGATGTCGGAGGCTGCTTGTTGTTATGGGGAAAACCCTGCACACATTTAGTGATAGAAGTGTGACAGTGCAGTGTTCTGTGTGAGAGTAAAGACAGACTCAGGAATTACATGGTAGGGATTACTGGGTGTAGGAAGGGAGAAACTGAGTTTTTGCCATATTATCCCTTCTTTTCCAATAATTGGGAATAATTTATAGAACATTAGGCTCTCTGGTTTTTAAAGGTTTGGTGCAATTTCTTTGTGAAAACATCTGGGCCTGGTTCTTTTTTGGGGGCAGACTAGTTATTTCTTTAATAACTTTCCCTGTTTCTTTGGAAAGAGATCTGTCTAAACTTTCTAATTTCTTTCAAAATTCTGAACAATATTGGTAATTTGTATTTCTCTGGGAAACTGTCCATTTTATCTGGATTTTAAGATTTATTTTCTCCAAATTAGTCATTTATGATTTAAGGTTTTTTCTTTCAATGGTTATTTCCTTCTTATTCTTTCTTATTTTGATTATTTGTGTTTTCTCCTTTTATCCCTCTTGATCAAGTAAGCTTGCAGTTTGTCTATTTTGTTAACTTAAAATAAAGTTTCTCCAAAATTTGGCTTTTCAACTTTTCAATTAGATGGGTCTTTCTATTATCAAGTTATTACTTTTTGCTTTAACTTTATTATCTCTCATCTCTATTTTGGTTTACATTTTTCTTTTTCTAGTTTTTGATTTGGGGAATTTAATTCATTTTTTCATTTTCATTGATAAATGTGTTTAGTGAAATGATTTTCCTCTGATAATTGCTTTAAATGCATTTTGACAGGCAGTGTTTACACTGTTCATCATTTTTTAAAATTATAATTCCTGTTTATATTTCCCCTTCTCCACAGTTGGTGTCTTAGTAAAAAGCTTTAAAGTTTTCAGATAGAGGGGCCTTTTTTGTTGTGGTTAGTAAGTTCTAGTTTTATTGCATCAGGACCAAAAAGGTGTTTTTTTTTTTAGAAAATATTTCTACTTCATAAAAGTTAGTGATGTTTTCTTTGAAGCCTAATACATCAACAATTTCACTGAATGTACTATGGTACTAGAGAAGAACTTGTATTCTCCCTTTTCAGGGTGTAGGGTTCAATATAAATTCTTTATATCTTTCCCATCGATTATGTTGTTGAAATCTTTTAGCTCCTCACTTTTTGTCTGTTTGATTGGCTTTATACTGGATGTGTGTATTTATGTCTGCAATTATTGTGTTTCAGTCTTAGACTCTTTATGTATTATGTAGTTTTGCTTAATCAAGTTTGTCTCTCTGTTATTTAGCATATAAGCATTCATAAATGTTATATCTGTATTGTGAACTGTGGTTTTTGGCAAGAAAAATGCCTTTCCCTGTCACATTTACTTTGTTTTATACCAGTCACCATATGTGTTTTGTTGCGTGTTTCTGTTCCCTGTTGCACCCTAGCTCTCTCCCTCACTGTAAGCCTTTCATAAACACCTTGTTTTAGTTGTGTATCTTGTATACAGCACCCAGTTGGGTCTCATTTTCTGCCAAGTTGAAAACCTTTTTCTTTTAATAGGTGGGTTAAGCCCATTTCCATTTGTTGATATGACTGATAATTTTATTGTTAACTCTGACATAATATTTTTAAGTGTGTACATTTTGTTATACTAGCTATGTTCATTTCTCTACAAGATGTGTATTCTTTGTTCTTTTATTGATAATTTATTTTGGGTATTGAGGAAAGTTTATATTTTTACCTAGTGATTACCTTTTTGTGCAAATCTTTTTCAATGTCTTCAGTACCCAATTTCCTTTTCAATCATTTACTATCTGGCTTTTCAGGTTTTTTTCAAGTATCCTTTATTGCCTATGCAACAATGATATTTTTTTCCTATTTTCAACTTTCTCTTTTCCATTTCCTCTTATCTTAATAGTTGCATTATTTCTACTTTGTCACAATATATAATGCTTTTCTATTAGTTTTACACCTGATCTATATGTTTGTTTTAATCTTAGATGTGCATATAAATATTTCTAAATTCTGGCCAGCAGTCCTTTAGCTGAAGTTTTCCCAGTAATAATTTGTTGAATAAAGTGAGCACCCTCTAGTACAAGAGTCAGCAAACTATTACCTATGGACCCTATCTGGCATGCTGCCTGCTTTTGCAAATAAACTTTTATTGGAACTTAGTCACACTTATTGATTTATTGTATATGACTGCTTCTGTACGGCATTGATAGAGTTGTATAGTTGCAGTAGAGACCGTATAGCCCACAGACCATAAAATGTTTACTCTTTGGTCCATTACAAGAAATACATACCTGTTCTAAAAGATTCCTCAGAAAGGGCTATTGGGTGCTGAAATTCCTAAGTTCTCATGTGTTGAAAAACATTTTTCTAAAGCCTTAATATTTGAAAGACAACTTGTCTGGGTTTAAATCCTTAGTTTACCCTTCCATTGATTTTTAAAAAAGCTCTTCCATTGTTGCCTTGCTTTATATGTTGATTTTGAAAGGTTTACAGTCAAATTCTTTTTTTGCCTGTGGGCCTTGATAATTTTATATTTTTCTTTGATATCTAATAGTTTTATTAGACTGTATATCAGTGATTTTTTAAGTATAAGCTAAGAAGAATGAGCCAAGGTACATTGGCTTTTGATCCCCTGTAAAAAGCATTACTACAATTGTTAGCAGAAATATGATGAGGATACAGTGGAGGTGAGGAAAAATGATTATCTAGGTTACATGCAGAAAGTGGTGTAAGTTAGATTTCTCAACACAATTTGTGTTCAGTTTTGTTTTGAACTATAAGAATGTGTTATGTGGTAAAAGAAGCACTACATTTAAATGAAAAAAAGAACTAAAACACATCAGTCACATCAAAGTGGTCCTATACTGACATTTAATTTCTTGCACTAACATAAATTTGTCTGTATGTTTTTGTTTATGCTTTTGATTCTATTGTCCTTTAAGGGGTTACTTGGAATATTTTGATTTCTTATTTGGAAAGCAACCAATGTATTCTGCAATACATAAGAACAATTTGTTTTTTGCTTATTGTAAAAAAGATTCTCCATGAATAACTTCATTTTCCAAAAATAAATTGCAATGAACAGTATTTCAATCTGCTTTTGGATCTATCAGAATTTTAAATTTAAGATGGGCAGAACAGAGAAATAGAAGGGGCAATTAATTGACCTTGGTTTTGAAATTACAGAGAATCTGAGATCCAAGGAATGGCAATGCAACATCTCTTAGCTTTGTTTCCTGTTTTTTGCATTTTTCACAAGTTTTCACTGAGCAATATTTGCATGATTATCTTTCAAAGTTGCATTTTTGCATTTTCCCTCAATCCCATGTTTTCCTACAAAATATTTTTGCAGCAGAGAGGTCAATAAACTATCTCTTGGAAGTGCTGTGAGAATATTAACCATAGTTTGTCTACTGTGTGGAAAGCTCTCTCAGGCATTGAAGTGCTCTTCCCCATTTTAAGATAATTTGATAAGATTTCCTGCTTTCCATATTTTAAGTTTATTCCCTTTTCTCTTTCATACAATCCAGTATCAGTTTCAAACTACCATAACTAGTAGAACTTTTAAAATCTCTGCTGATTAGGAGGCACAGAGATTTTAGATTTAAATATTTGTTCCATTCCTATTTTGTTTCTCCTCTTTAGAGACTCCAATAAATAAATATTATTTCTTTGTTTCCTATCTTCCACATTCCCTACTGTCTCTGTGACCCATTTTTCTCTCTTTCTTTATTCATTTTATTCTCTTGGATGTTTTGGAGACTTTTTTCAATACCCCTTTTTACATTTTCATTTCTGTCTGCTGTCCCTTGGGCACCTTGTAATTTTTTCCTCATTTCTGAGAAAACCTTGTGTTTTTCTTTTTTTCCCCTAAGTTCGATCAGCTCTCTTTTTATTTCTTCCTGTTATTTGTCCATTTCTTTTTTCTGTTTTTGAATTTCCGATTTTAAGGTGCATGTTTGTAGTTTTAAATGCCTGCTTGAGCATATTTAATTCAGTCTTAAGTGTGCACTCGCGGTTTTCTTCAACTTCATGGATATTTTTGGAGGGGAATTTTCCTCAGTTGAAATGTGTGAAATTTCAATTCCTGATGTTTTTGCTAGCTTCCTATGTGACTTCACTTTTCTCTTGTAAATTCAGTGCTGTTGGGTGGCCTCTGTTCTCGGACGGTTCCTGTTTAGTGGCGCCCTCTTCTGTCAGCAGAGCAGAGTCCTGGTACTTGTGACTGGATCCCATCTCGCCTGTCTTCCTTTTACCTTTGCTGTTCGATCGTCAGACGAAGCCCCCACTTGCCTCTGTTGGCTTGTCCCCCGCTGCCCGGTGCTCCCAGGGGGCCCCTCGGGGATCCCGGCTCTGCAGTCTCTGCTCACGGTCCTGCCATCCCTGCTCCGTCTTCCCTTCAGCTAGTTTCTGGGGCACCTCATGGGAAAGGGGAGAGGACAGGCCCTGAGGGATAGCAGGCTGGGAGTTGGTGCTCTTTCTCTTTTTATTTAGGTATTTTGCCTTTTAGGTGTTCTCTACCTTTAAGTTATGTGGAAGGTGTGGTTTGTGTAGAGTTTACTTTTCCCTTCTTGTTTCTTTTATCTCTTTGGGAGGAAATTTTGGGAGACAGGCAGTTATACCACTGCCATTGTCCTGAGCTATTTGAGTTGCCAACTTCTAAAAGGGAACCCCTGCAAGTCAATCAACAAACACCATGCTGGGCTGGCCTCAGGTCCTGTACACAGAGATTTGACATGCTGTCCCTACTGCAGAGGGCCATGCAGGGTGGGGTGGGGCGGCTGGGAGGAGCAGGGACTGTGCCTCCAGTACTGGCTTGTCCTTGTTCTTTTGCAGTTGGTTGTCCCTCACTAGTGGAGAGAGGGGTCCTTGGTGGGAGAAGGGACTTGAAACTCAAGTGTTCTGAGCTGATGATCAGGGGGCACTTCCCTGCATGTCTTGTGTGCTTCCCGCCCTTGTCCCTACCCACCTGAAGCCCACCCACTGGGTCTGCCAGCAGGACGGGCTCCACCTCCATTTCTGGGAGCTGAGACTGGGGCAGCCTCACCACCTCCTGTTGGCTCGCCCTGCTCCCACTGACCTTTGCAGGAAATCCTCTAAGATTGTTATCAGGCCAAACAAACCTGGGTCCACTCACCTGACGTGCAGCAAAGCCAAACACTGACGTCAGGATGTAGTGAAAGAAAGTGGGCGTTTAATGCAGGGTGCCAAGCAGGGAGCAGGTGCCTAATGCTGGAGGTCCTGGACTCTCCGCTGGCTCACAAGCAAGGGGTTTTAAAAGCAAAATTATGGGAAAGGGCTTCAGGGTGTGTGATCAGCTCATGTCCTTTCTCCTGACCGGTCCGTGGTGAGGGACAGGGCGCTGTCTCAGAAGCCTTAGTCATGTCTCCTGGCTCCACCCAGTCTGGGGTCTGCGCGCTTGTTGGGAGGAGGTGTCCCACCTAGTGGGGAGGGTGTGAGGTTCTGGAAAACAGCTCAAGAACGCATGAGTCAAGAGCTTATCTGTGTGCTTGAGGGGGGAGCTAAGAGTTCTGATTGCTTTACCTTG
This sequence comes from Manis pentadactyla, assembly GCF_030020395.1. Classification (NCBI taxonomy): domain Eukaryota; kingdom Metazoa; phylum Chordata; class Mammalia; order Pholidota; family Manidae; genus Manis; species Manis pentadactyla. Next base: position 9,095,378 of record NC_080036.1, read on the forward strand.
GGTTGCAAACTCCCATTTTCCTTAACCTCTGGCAACCCAGTCTAACCCCCACACTCTGGGTCATAATTGAGGGACTTGGGCTTTTCTTTGCTCATGAGAAGTCTGAGGGGCTTCATCAAAAGGGGGGCTACCTATGCACTTACAAAATCGCCCTGTTTCTGGTTTGCTGCTGGATCCTGGACTCTGCCTTGTGCCAATTCTCCACCTTTCCACGACGTCTGAACCATCCATTATGGAAGGGCTGCCCAAGCTTTTAAGTTCCTCCTCTTTGCTCCCCAGGCTCTGCACACAGCAGCGCATGGGCAATGCTGCCTGTCTGGCTTCCCTGGTCTCCCTGAGACAGCTTGGCTGCCTGGAGGACAGTGGGCCCTGTGCTGGTCATCTCAGGGGCTCAGCCAGGTGGACACTGAAGGAATGAACGCAGGAACCTGTGCAATGTCCCCTACTGCCACCCTGCACCAGCTGGTGTCACTGATGTTGCTCCAAGAGGAACAAAACCTCCATAAAGCCTCAGAGTCTGCAGGAAATTAGAACTGTCAAGCATTCAGAAACAGCAGAAGTCAAACTAATGAATCATTGAAGTAGTAATTAGTGAAAGTTTATTATGTACACACCAAAACAACAGTTCCCTAACCAGAAGCCCTCAAAGCAAAACACAGAATAAGGTTCAGGAGTATATTGTCACAGAGCAACTTATATGGTGAGAACACAGTGACTGTTCTTCATGACAACTATTTACTATATTAGAAATTCTTAAGCAATAGGAAATTGGTTAGTGTTACCTCATATCAATGTGGGGAATCATTTAGGTTTTGCTTATGATTTCTAGAGACATAAGCAAGAAATGACCCAGGCCAAGTTAGTCTTGCAAAATGAGTAAATTAAGCTTTGTTTATATGTCTAAACTGGTTTTGTCTGCTCAGGGAATTTTCAAGGCTGGTCTCCAATTTTTTGATTTCAACAAACCTGTGCTGTGACTTTGATTTACACTGAAGCAGAATAAAGGGAAAGGCAAGGGTTTAGGCATATCCAAAGGCATCACGTTAAATTTAATGTTTCCATGGCAAATAACCTGCAACGTATATTCATCTTTTAATAAATCCCCTTTTTAAAGGCTGAGAACAATTTCTTGCCTATGGAAGAATTTCTAAGCTGCATGTTATCCTAAGGGGACAAAAGGAAAAGTAGTTTGTAGATAGTCAGATGAAATGTTAGTTTAGAAATTCTTCCAGAACAAGAAGACACATTATTATATGTAAGAAATGCTCTATAATTATTAAATTATTCTGATCATGAGAGTGGGCCAGGATAATGCAGGTACAAACAGATTTTTCCAGAGCTTTAAAATCAGGACCTGGGGCTTCCCTACCTCTGAACCATCAAAAGGATTTCAGCCTTGCCCCCCCATCTGCTAGACCACCCTGACCCAGGTCCTGGGGGGTGGGGGCGGTTGGGAGCCAGGGCCCAGAGGTGGTGTGACTAAGCTCTTGAGTAAGCCACAGATTTCTCAGAGCTTCTCTTTTCAGTAATAGAAGCTGCATCCTGGCGAGTGGGTAGGGGCTGGAAATCTTTAATTGCCATTTCGATCTTCCAGTGGACACTTTCTGAGGCAGGTTATTTTAGATTCAGGATGTGAGCATATTGGATCTGTGCAGGGGAGAATCTGAATCCTGGAGTCTTTAATCAAGAACTAGAAGAGGGTGGGTAATGGTGCCAAGAGAAAAAATTATGGTCCCTTCATCACCCCTGTGGACATTTCAGAATACAGGATAATGGCTGTATGGTTCTCTGTATTAGGAGTGGAAAACACAGTGGCTGTTGGGATTCAATGAGAAGTCTGCTTTGCACGTGAACAAGACTGGTAGTGCAAGGGCACAGTGCACCCAGAGTGGCAGCCAGCACTCACTAGTCTTCTTGCCAAGCCCTTCCCTGCATCGGCGCAGTTCACACTCACAGCTGCCAGCTGCACAGAGGGAGGCCCCATACGGGCTTGCTCAGGGGCTTTCCCTGGGATTCTGCCCCCGGGACCTCCTTCCTTGCCGTCTGATGGTGAGAAGCCGCTGAGGGTGTCCCTGCCCGTGGCCTTCCTGCTGGAGGGTCCCCGAGGTCTGCGTGGACAACTCCACCCCGGCTGGGTGCCTGTGTGTGCTCTGGGGCCAGGGCTAGTGACTGCATACTGTCACCACGGGGGAAGCGAGGAGACCACACCCCATCCGGCCAGTGTCCTCCATGATTGTGATGTCTCCCAAGGGGTTGGGTTTTCTCTTTACCCCTCACCATCCATGATGGTCATCCCCAAGTCCAGGGCCTCTCCGGGGCTCAGGGCATCCATCTCACCTGTGCTGGTGAGTAGGTTTGGAGCGCCGAACACTGAGGGTGGTGTCTGCTTGGGCTCATGTCATCCCTGGAACATAAACTCCTATCCAGGCTGTGGTCTTTGCTACATGTGGAAGAAGAGACAAGCAATAGGCATTTGCCAATGACTCTCATATAGCTTCTGTGACCTTCAAGAATCAGGAAGAGGGGATGCTGGGATAAAATAGTAAGGTGGCAGGAAATATAATGTCCTGAGGAAAAGTTATTTAAATTAACTACATGTCTCAGCAACATCTCAGGGGATTAGGGAATCATTGCACTGGTTGAGTAAACTCAATTGGTAATACATGGAAGAAACTCTTTCGATGGGTGGAAGCCAACTCCAGGTACAGCTGGATCAAGGGGTCAAAGGATGTTGTCAGGACTGTGGCACTTCCCCTCCCCCACCACCTGGATTCTGCTCGGCTTTATTCCAGGCAGGCTCTTTCCTAGACACTGTGGAGAAGCCCAGCCCACCATCTAGTGTTTCAGAAAGAGAGACCCTTTTCCAGCAACCCCCCTCAGGCCTCTGAGGCCCCATCCTCAGGAGGGGGCTGCCTGCTAGGTGCCCACCACAGTGGGAGGAGGGGGCCCTTAGTGCACAGTGTACAGGCAGGTGGGGCTGACTTTGTTAGGGAAATGAATGTACGTGCGTGTGTGTGTCATCTTCACCCAACCTTGAAGCATTCTGAGCTGATGCTTCTGTGTCTGTTTGGGGGGCCCACCACACTGTCCCCCTGAGGCCTTACCCACAGGGCACTGACTCTTTCCATGGTCAGGATGCCCTTCCTGGGCATCAGAGTGAGAGTCACTTCTCCAGGTCCTTCCTAAATCACCAGATAAGTCAAATCACAGATACATTTTAATGCTCCTACAGTTATGAAATCATGTAAGCTTCGTAAAAAGAAAACATTTCATCTATTTAAATTTTCCTTGTAAGTCCCTCTTTGTCCAAAAATAGAAAAAACAGTTTTGCTCTCATGACTTCAAAGGTTGCCAGCTAGTTGCCCAGCTGGCAGGACTCCCGGCCCATGCCTTCCGCACCGCACTTCTGCGGACCGGCTTGCCCGGACCGCACGGCTCCCACTTTGTCATAGAATTTACACTGCGAGGGACGTTGGAGTTTATTTAATTGAATCCTTAATTTTATGAGTAAGACTCAGAGCTCAGACTTGTCAAGTGGCCCTCCCTGGGACCCCTCGAGTCAGACGGCCCTGGGTGGGCACCTCAGGACAGCCTTGCCCCCACCAGCCCCCCGCCATGGGAGGGCTAGAGCTTATTGAAAGCCTGTGGTCCCCCTGCCACGAGGCTGCCAGGGCTGCCCCCAGCTAGCCTGGGTGCAAGGGGCTTTAAACGGCTGCATTCTGCTCTCCCTCTGCGTTTGTCTCAGGGCTCTGGGAGGGCCTGCACCACCATATGCAACTTACCTTAGGGGCCTGTTTGCAGGGCCTGACGACTCTTCTGGTCGGGAAGCCAGGCCGGCCTCAGGGAGGCCCCAGTCCCCCCAGACTCTGAGGTGCTCGCTCATCTGGTGGTTGTGGTGCTCACCTTGGGCTGAGTGCAGTGCCCGACCTGTCCCCATTCCTGGCTGACCTCCCCGTGAGTGCTTCCTCTGCGCCCCGTTTCCATGGGCCCTTGTCCTCACGTCTCCTCTCGGCCCAATGCCGGCCTGGTGTTTCTCTGTATAAGCTGGCCAGGGTAGCAGGCTCTCTTTGTGGCATCCAGTGGGTGGAGCCAGACTGCTTCGTCTTAGCCCCCGGCTCCCACTTGCGGCGCAGACAGCAGAGAACGAGCTGGGGTCCCGGGACATAAAGCCTGGAGCTAAATTCCAGTGAACCTAGGGAAGGGCCTTTTCTCAAAAGACTCAAAGTCTGCAACACAGGGTCACTGGTGCTCTTGCAAGACACTCGTGTCCCAGACTTAATCCATTGTACGGGAATTTCTCCACCGAATAAATGATAGAATTTTTGAAATTTAATTACTTAGATGTATATTGATTTCCTTTCCTCTACTAATGATTTGTGTGGACTATCAACCATGGATTTGTAAATAGAATTAAGTGTAAAATTTGTATTAGACACTGTGACAGGTAATTAAGTATTATGAGTTTTCGCTCCTATGATGACTTTCTTTTGCATCTTGTTAAATTATGAGGTACTTATTCTTATGTGGGCAGTGAACAATTTTTAAAAAGATTATTTGCCATTACAATGATGACAAAATGAAAAATGTAACTTTAAAAACCTCCTGAGAGGTTGCCTGGTGTTCTTTTGAAATCGGTTTCACTCATACCACTTTTGGTTCATTCGTTATTTACACGCAGTTGTGCATGTTGTTCCCAGGGAGGGATGCCTGCGCCATGTAGAAATCCCAGCAAAACAAGATGAACTTTCCGATTGCATCATCTACCTGCTGCTGTGTTTTGTTCTCTCTTCACCAGGGCCTTTCTTCCAGACAAAGAACAAAAAGTATGAATACGGAAATGCTTTCCTTCAGTGTTTGGAATATAAAGAAGTTTTAAAAAATATTCAAATTTCAAAATTTTAACGTTAACAAAAAGAGTACTACTGAAACTTAGTAAAATTAGAAAATCCAGATAAGCAAAAATAAAACAATACCCATACACTAAGCACCGCTGAGAATAGTTAAACCTTTAAACTTTTTCATATAAATGTATTGCTATCCCATCATTTAAAAAATTTACAATCTTACATTGTGTGGCTATTCCATAATCTGTTTCCCCCCTTTTCTTATCATTTAGGTTATTGTCTACTTCTTTTTTTCCCTCCTAAAACAGCTCTGTAAAGAACACCTTTGAGCGCTGGGTGACTTTTTGATGCTTCTTGCTGGGTAGCTTCTCAAACAGAAATGTTCTCAAAGGTCAGGGTTTGGGGAGAGAATGGCTGTGTTGGAGCTCTGCAGAGGTTAAGAACAGAAGCCACGACTGCGTGGCCCAAAGGAGTGAGGGGAGAGCCGGGGGCTAGAGCTCTGGAGAAGGCTGTCCAGCCCTGGGTGGTAGCAGGATGCTGCCTGATAACCCACAGGCTGGCTGGGAAGGGGCCAGGGGAATCGGGCCCGGTTCTCCCACAGGCCAGACTCACCCAACGCTAGAAGACAGGAGAGGCTGGCTGAGCTAGTGCAGGAAGCACGGTTGTCAGGAGCACAGAGCAGGGAGAAGGCTGAGAGCCGGCTAGGGGCCCCTGTGAGCTGTCCCAGTCCAGTCCCGCGCTGGTGCCCATTAGGGTCTATGTATATCTTTCATCCTGGAGAAAATCACCTGCCCCCAGCACGTGAGTCACATAGTTTCCCATCAGCTACTGTGAGGTGCAGGGTAATGCCGATTCACTTGCTCCTGAGACGTCACGTGTTAGCGCTTCCAGCGCTCTTCATACGTGGCAATGGGGAGCAGAGGGCGGGTGGGGGAGGAAGCACCGGCGGCCCATCGCGCAGAGCTGCTTCAGTGCCAGCTTCTGTAGCCAGCCACAGAGTCTGATTTGCTGGCCAACTTCCTTCAGTGACACCGTCTTTTCCCTACCTGCCACCACCTCAGGCACACAGATTTTATTCACTGTTGGGGTCACCCAGATTCCTGTAAGTCGTGTCTTTACTGGAGTGCCTGGGTATGCATGGGCCAGGACTGAAGGAATGCAAGGAAGCACAGGTGAACGCTCTGGTTCCACGCAGTTCTCCTTGCCTCTGTGCGGGAGCCGCAGCCGGGGTCCGTCTGATAGTTGGGCTTGGTAATCCTGGACAGTAGAGGAGGTCACCCTGGACATGTCTGCCTCGTGGTGACAAGACCTGAGGAGCTCAAATGGGTTACTGGGTGTAATAGCAAAAGGGGCCACTCCCATCCCTACCCTTTGGCGCTGCATCCACGCTTCCCCATGGGCTCTGCGGGAGAGAGCGGCACACATACACTGGTCATTTATTTAAAGCACATACTACCTGATGCAGGTTTGCGGCAACCGTGTCTAGCAAGTCTGTCAGTGCCATCTTTTCAATAGAATTAGCTCACTTCATGTGTCTGTGTTACATTTTGGTAATTCTTACAAATATTTTATTTCAAGCTTTTCATTATTATTATATTTGTTATGGTGATCTGTGATTAGTGGTCTTGGTGTGACCACTGTAATTGTTTTGGGGTATCACGAACTGTGCTAATATAAGACAGCCGACTTAAGAATTGCCGCGTATGTTCTGACTGCTCCGCGGACCAGCTGCTCCCCCATCTATCTCCCTCCCCTCAGTCTCCCTACTCCCCGAGACATGATAATATTGAAATTAGCCAGTTAATAACCCAACCAAGTGTTAAGTGAAAGGAAGACTCACATGTCTCTCATTTTAAGTCAAAAGCTAGAAATGATTAAGCTTAGTGAGGAAGTCATATCAAAGCTGAGAATGACTGAAAGCTGGGCCTCTTGTGTCAAACAGCCAGGTTGTGAATGCAAAGCATAACTGCTTGAAGGAAACTAAAAATGCTCCTCCAGTGAACACACCAGTGATAAGAAAGCTAAACAGCCTTCCATGCTGGTATGGAGGAAGTTTTAGTCGTCTGGAAAGAAGATCAAACCCGCCACAACATTCCTTTAAGCCAAAGCCTAATCCAGAGCAAGACCCTATCTCTTTCAATTCTGTGAAGGCTGAGAAAGGCGAGGAAGCTTTAGAAGAAAAGCTGGAAGCTGGCAGAAGTTGGTGCATGAGGTTTAAGGACAGGAGCCATCTCCATATGATAAAAGTGAAGGTGAAGCCACAAGCGCTGATTTAGAAGCTGCAGAGAGTTATCCAGAAGTCCTAGCTAAGACAATGAAGGTGACTCTGTTAAACAACAGATTCGCAAGGTAGATGAAGCAGCCTTATTTTGCAAGAAGATACCATCTAGGACTTTCAAAGCGAAATAGAAGTCAATGCCCAGCTCCAAAGCTTCGAAGGACAGACAGGCTGACTCATTAGGGGCCAGAGCAGCTGGTGACTATAAGTTGAAGCCAGTGCTCATTGACCATTCTAAGAGTCCTAAGGCCCTTAAGAATTATGTTAGATCTACACTGCCTGTGCTCTATAAATGGAACAACAAAGCCTGGATGTTAGCACATCTGTTTATGACATGGCTTACTGGATATTTTAAGCCTGCTCTTGAGACCTACTGCTCAAAAAAATGATTCCTTTCAGAATATGACAGCTCCCTGATGATGTGCCTGGACACCTAGGAGCTGGCGGGGATGGGCTGTGAGGGGAGCACTGTGTTTATGCCTGCAAACACCACAGTGGTGCTGTGCCCCCTGAATCAACAGGTAATTTTGACTTTCAAATAATTATTAAGAAATAGATTTTGTAAGGCTATAGTTGCCAAAGATCCATTCCTTGGATGGATCTGGGAAAAGTAAATTGAAAACCTTCTGGAAAGGATTTACCATTCTAGATGCCATTATGAACATTTGTGATTCATGGGAAGAAGTGGATCCCAGCACTCATGGATGATTTTGAGGGAATCAGGACTTCAATAGGGGAAGTAAGTGCAGATGTGGTGGAAAGAGCGACAGAACCAGAGTTAGAAGTGGGGCCTGAAGATGTGACTGAATTGCTGTCCTCTCATGATAAAACTAACAGATGAGAAGCTGCTTCTTATAGATCAGCTAAGAAAGGGATTTCTTGGGATGAACTCTGCTCCTGGTGAAGATGCTGTGATGACTGTTGTAATGAGAACAAAGGATTTAGATTATTACATAAACTTAGTTGAAAAAGCAGTGGCAGATAAAACAAAGAAATACAAGGCATCCAGACTGGTAAAGAAGTCAAACTGTCACTATTTGCAGATGATACGATATTGTACATAAAAAACCCTAAAGACTCCACTCCAAAACTACTAGAACTGATATCTGAATTCAGCAAAGTTTCAGGATACAAAATTAATACACAGAAATCTGTTGCTTACCTACACACTAACGATGAACTAGCAGAAAGAGAAATCAGGAAAACAATTCCATTAACAAGTGCATCAAAAAAATAAAATACCAAGGAATAAAACTAACCAAGGAAGTGAAATACCTATACCCTGAGAACTACAAGACACTTAAAAGAAATTAAAGAGGATACTAACAAATGGAAACTCATCCCATGCTCCTGGCTAGGAAGAATTAATATTTTCAAAATGGTCACCCTGCTTAAAGCAATCCACAGATTCAATGCAGTCCCTATCAAAATACCAACAGCATTCTTCAATGAACTGGAACAAATAGTTCTAAAATTCATATGGAACCACAAAAGACCCCAAATAGCCAAAGCAATCCTAAGAAGGAAGAATAAAGTGGGGGGGGATCATGCTCCCCAACTTCAAGCTCTACTACAAAGCCACAGTAATCAAGACAGTTTGGTACTGGCACAAGAACAGACCCACAGACCAGTGGAACAGAATAGAGACTTCAGATATTAACCCAAACGTATATGGTCAATTAATATATGATAAAGGAGCCCTGGATATACAATGGGGAAATGACAGCCTCTTCAACAGCTGGTGTTGGCAAAACTGGACAGCTACATGTAAGAGAATGAAACTGGATTATAGTCTAACCCCATACACAAAAGTAAATTCAAAATGGATCAAAGACCTGAATGTAAGTCATGAAACCATAAAAATCTTAGAAGAAAACATAGGCAAAAATCTCTTGGACATAAACATGAGCAACTTCTTCATGAACATATCTCCCTGGGCAAGGGAAACAAAAGCAAAAATGAGCAAGTGGGACTATATTAAGCTGAAAAGCTTCTGTACAGCAAAGGCCACCATCAATAGAACAGAAAGACATCCTACAGTATGGGAGAATATATTCATAAATGACATATCTGATAAAGGGTTGACATCCAAAATATATAAAGAGCTCACACACCTCAATAAACAAAAAGCAAATAATCCAATTAAAAATGGGCAGAGGATCTGAACAGACATTTCTCTAAAGGAGAAATTCAGATGGCCAACAGGCACAGAAAAAGATGCTCCACATAGCTAGTCATCAGAGAAATGCAGATTAAAACCACAATGAGATATCACCTCACACCAGTAAGCATCGCCACCATCCAAAAGACAACAGCAACAAACATTGGCGAGGTTGTGGAGAAAGGGGAACCCTCCTACACTGCTGGTGGGAATGTAAATTAGTTCAACCATTGTGGAAAATAGTATGGAGGTTCCTCAAAAATCTCAAAATAGAAATACTGTTTGACCCAGGAATTCCACTCCTAGAAATTTATCCTAAGAGTGCAGCAGCCCAATTTGAAAAAGACAGATGCACTCATATGTTTATTGCAGCCCTGTTTACAATAGTCAAGAAATGGAAGCAACCTAAGTGTCCATCAGTAGATGAATGGATAAAGAAGATGTGGTACATATACACAATGGAATATTATTCAGCCATAAGAAGAAAACAAATCCTACCATTTGCAACAACATGAATGGAGCTAGAGGGAATTATGCTAAGTGAAATAAGCCAGGTGGAAAAAGACAAATGATTTCACTCATCTGTGGAGTATAAGAAAAAAGGAAAAACTGAAGGAACAAAACAGCAGCGGACTCACAGAACCCAAGAATGGACTAACAGTTAGCAAAGGGAAAGGGAAAGAGGGTGGGTGGGAAGAGAGGAATAAAGGGGTAAAAGGGGCATTAAGATCAGCACACGTAATGTGGGGGTGGCACGGGGAAGGCAGTATAACACAGAGAAGACAAGTAGTGATTCTATAGCATCTTACTACGCTGATGCTCAGTGACTGTAATGGGGTAGGTGGTGGGGACTTGATGATGGGGATATTCTAGTAACCATAATGTTCCTCATATAATTGTAGATTAATGATACCAAAAAAAAAGACAAAAGCAGTGGCAGGGTTTGGGAGGACTGACTCTAATTCTGAGGGAGGTTCTGCTCTGGGCATCGAACAGCGTTGCCTGCTACAGATGAATTGCTCGCGAGAGGAAGAGTGTGTCATCATGGAAACTACGTTATTGTTTTACTTTAAAAAATTGCCAAACCTGCCCAACCTTCAGCAAGCATCACCCTTACCATTTAGCAGCCATCAACATCAAGGCAAGACCCTCCACCAGCAAAAAGATCACGACTTACTGAAAGCTCAGGTGATGGTTGGCATTTTTTAGCAGTAAATTAAGGTATGTACATTGTTTTTTAAGACATTGTACACTTAATAGACTATGGCACAGTATAAACATAACTCTTATAGGCATTGGGAAACCAGGAAATTTATAGGGATTGCTCTGAGGGTTACAGTGTATGTGACTTACTAGCATTTACTGATATCATTTAGCACTTGGAGTGAAATGTTAAAACCTTTCGTCTATTAAGGTTTCTTTACCTTCTCTGTGTTTAGATATCATTGAATCATATGGAATTATAATTTTTACTTCAGTCATCAGGTATGATTTATAAAACTCATGAGGGAAAGAATAGTTTATCATATCTACACATATTTCTACTCTTTCTGTTTTTCCTTTTCCTTCCTAATGTCCAAAGTCTTCTCTTTATATTCCTTTGTGTTTGAAGAACTTTTACTCAATGTTAGGGTAGTAACAAATTATTTTAGTTTTCCTTCATTGGAGAGAGCATTTCTCTTCCTTCGTGAAGGATAGTTTCACTGGATGTAGAACATACAGTTGACAGTTCTTTTCTTAAATCACTTGAAAAATTTTTATCTTTTCCTTCTGGTCCTCATAGCTCCAGACAAAAATTTTTCTGTCACTCAGATTGGTGTGACCTTACAGGTAATACATAGTATTGTCTGGATGCTTTCAAGACTTTTTTTTGTCTTCAGTTTTTGGAAGCTTATGATGTGTCTTGGTGTGGGTGTCTTTGGGTGTATCCTATTATCATGTTCCTGTGATTTGCTCAGCTTCTTGAAAGTAAAGATTTGTGTTTTTTTGTGTACAGGCTTATGTTTTGCCAATTTGGAAAATTTTTTCAGGTTTTATTTCATAAAGTAGTTTTTCAATCTTACTCTCATCTTTTCTCCTTACAGAACTTCAGTGACATGAACATTAGATCCTTTTTCTTTTATAGTCTCACAGGTCTGAGGTTCTATTCAGCTTTTATTCCCTCAATCTGTTTTACTTATGTTTTTCAGATTGAGAAAATTCTATTGATCTGTCTTCAATTCACTAATTCTTTCCTCTGTTATCTCCACTCTACTATTGAGCCCATACCAAATGGTTATTTTTTTCTGCTACTGTATTTTTTTTTCTGTTCTGTGGTTTCCATTTGGTACTTCCTTCAAGAAAAAATAACCTCTATGTCTTCACTCTGGTTTTCTATTTTCTCACCTATTCCCAGAGAATTTATAATTGATCATTGAAACATTTTTATGATGGCTGCTTTAAAATCCTTTTTAGATAATCCAACATCTGCTTCATCTCAGTGTTGGTGTCAGTTGATTTTTTTTTTCATTCAAGCTGTGATTTTCTTGGTTCCTGATAGATATGACAGGTGACTTTTGATTGTGTTTGGATATTTAATTTATTACTTTAGGGATTCTTAGTCACATCTAAATCTTTTGTTTCAGCAGGCAGTCACCCTGTTTAAGTTGAGTGCTCATGTTCTGGCCTGCTCCTGTGGTTTGCGGTTCAAATGAGTTTACTTTTTAGAGGCCTTGAAGTGCTGCTGTGGTCTGTTACTTGGTCCCAGTTGGTGCTGCCCGAGGCGTGGGAGGGATTTCCCTGGCCAGGCTGCCCGGGTGTCTCAGGCCTGCAGGAGTGAAGAGGCCCGCTGGCTGGTGTTTGCTGTAGGGGGATTCCCCTTCCTGTGGGGCACTCAGAACACTTCTTGAACCATGCAGTGTGGTAGGGCCCCCCCATCAGTGTCTCACAGCTGCCCTCGGTATCTCTTGGCAGGGAAGGGGGTTTCAGGCCTGCTCTACAAGAGGAATAAGACACAGGTGTGTTTTGTAACAGTGTCCCTCTGAGGGATATGCCCACCCACCAGCAGGAGAGGGGAGTGGCTCCCTGGCTCCCTCGTTGCCAGGACCCCTGCTGATCTTCCTTGCCAGGGAAGCCGCGCTCACCTGCTGTTGTTGGAGGGGCTCTTTTCTTCCTGGGGGAGGGGCGGCCCACTTGGCTGATTTTTCTTGCCATGTTGGGGGTCAGAAAATGTAGATTCTGGGGGATGAAAGGTACTCTGCTGTTGTGCTGTTCTTCTTGTCCTGAGGTTCTGAACCAGTTTGCTTTCCTTTTACCACATTGAAGAGTTAATCATTTTACCACATTGAAGAGTTAATCATCTGTTTATTTATTTCCGGAGTTTACAGTGGTGCTTAGCAGAGCTGAGCCTAGGGAAAGGGGTCTATGCCATTCTGTTTTGGCTGGAAGTCTCCTGAAATTGCTCATTCACCTATTTTTTTTTTTAAATAATTATTTTTTATTGAAGGGTAGTTGACGCACAGTATTACATTACATTAGTTTCAAGTGTACAACACAGTGATAAAACATTTATATACATAATTCTAGGTTCCAGCTATCACCCTACCAAGCTGTTACAATATCTTGACTATATTCCTTATGCTATACATTACATCCCGGTTACTTATTTATTTTACCATTGGAAGTCTGTCCTTTTTTTTTTTTTTTTTTTTTTTTTTGTGAGGGCATCTCTCATATTTATTGATCAAATGGTTGTTAACGACAATAAAATTCTGTATAGGGGAGTCAATGCTCAATGCACAATCATTAATACACCCCAAGCCTAATTTTCGTCAGTCTCCAATCTTCTGAGGCATAACAAACAAGTTCTCACATGGAGAACAAATTCTTACATAATGAATAAGTTACATAGTGAACAGTACAAGGGCAGTCATCACAGAAACTTTCGGTTTTGCTCATGCATTATGAACTCTAAACAGTCAGTTCAAATATGAATACTCATTTGGTTTTTATACTTGATTTATATGTGGATACCACATTTCTCTCTTTATTATTATTATTTTTAATAAAATGCTGAAGTGGTAGGTAGATACAAGATAAAGGTAGAAAACATAGTTTAGTGTTGTAAGAGAGCAATTGTAGATGATCAGGTGTGTGCCTGTAGACTATGTGTTAATCCAAGCTAGACAAGGGCAATAAAACATCCACGTATGCAGAAGATTTCTCTCAGAACCGGGGGGGTGAGGTTCTAAGCCTCACCTCTGTTGATCCCCAATTTCTCACCTGATGGCCCCCCTGCGACTGTGCCTGTCTTAGGTTGTTCCTCCCTTGAGGAATCTTACCCGTCTCTGGCTAACCAGTCATCTTCCGGGGCCATACAGGGAAATGTAAAGTTGGTAAGTGAGAGAGAAGCCTTACTGTTTGAAAAGGTTAGCTTTTTACTTCTATGCATATTTATGCCCTGTGGCTTCTATGCCCAGCATTTGTCTTGAGGTATCTTTACCACTTGGAAGAATTATGATACTCGGTAAATTTGATATGAGGCACGAATTCTATTTAAGGGTTGTAATTAGGAAGGAAGAAGAAAAGCTATAGAAGTAGCAGACGGAAAAAAACATGGGAAGATTGATTATTTCTTTGACATATCTTCTTGTAGAGTAACTTCAGCATGTATAGGTTTTAAGCTACTACTTAAATTGCACACACACATTAACATAATAGGAGTATAGTTACATAACCAAAGCATACCTGTAATTACCAGCCATCTCCAGTGAAACCAAGAAAACCAGTTAGGCACCTTAGGCATTTGTGAAAACTTATCTATGATATGGTGGATATTGTCCAACTGAACTTGAACAGTCTGAGAGAAATCAGACAAATTAAAACAACCCATTCCTGGGGAATGTTCACATCCCTTATGTTCTTTTAACAGTAAATAGTCTGTAGTTGTAAGATTTTGGAGCGCTACAATTTGCACATCTCCTAATTCTTGGTTGAGTTCCAACAGTATAGATCCAGTCAAATTTGTTGTTTTACTGTATGCACAGGCCAGCTTAGATATCTCCTTCTTCATTCTCATGGCAAGTCCAGGAGCTGGTGGGATGAGTGCATCTACAGCTGTAGCAGTGTGTGGATTTTTGTTGGGGTTTTTTGATGATCATCTTCTGGCATGAGTCTTCCAGAGAGTGCTGATGTTGGAAGTTCTCTTTCATATCGTATCTTAGTTCATTTTTGGGGTATCCCAATTAGGCTCTGATCTTCTGTATAGACGCAAACAGACCCTTTGCCTACACTTTTATGTGCCCTTTATACCCTTGTGTAGAACTCATTGGAGGTTACCACACAGGAACTGCCCTTTTTTTTTTTTTTTGGTATCACTAATCTACACTTACATGACGAATATTATGTTTACTAGGCTCTCCCCTATACCAGGTCTCCCCTATAAACCCCTTTACAGTCACTGTCCATCAGCATAGCAAAATGTTGTAGAATCACTACTTGCCTTCTCTGTGTTGTACAGCCCTCCCTTTTCTCCTACCCCCCCATGCATGTTAATCTTAATACCCCCCTACTTCTCCCCCCCCTTATCCCTCCCTACCCACCCATCCTCCCCAGTCCCTTTCCCTTTGGTACCTGTTAGTCCATTCTTGAGTTCTGTGATTCTGCTGCTGTTTTGTTCCTTCAGTTTTTCCTTTGTTCTTATATTCCACAGATAAGTGAAATCATTTGGTATTTCTCTTTCTCCGCTTGGCTTGTTTCACTGAGCATAATACCCTCCAGCTCCATCCATACTGCTGCAAATGATTGGATTTGCCCTTTTCTTATGGCTGAGTAGTATTCCATTGTGTATATGTACCACATCTTCTTTATCCATTCATCTATCGATGGACATTTAGGTTGCTTCCAATTCTTGGCTATTGTAAATAGTGCTGCGATAAACATAGGGGTGCATCTGTCTTTCTCAAACTTGATTGCTGTATTCTTAGGGTAAATTCCTAGGAGTGGAATTCCTGGGTCAAATGGTAAGTCTGTTTTGAGCATTTTGATGTACCTCCATACTGCTTTCCACAATGGTTGAACTAACTTACATTCCCACCAGCAGAGTAGGAGGGTTCCCCTTTCTCCACAGCCTCGCCAACATTTGTTGTTGTTTGTCTTTTGGATGGCAGCCATCCTTACTGGTGTGAGGTGATACCTCATTGTAGTTTTAATTTGCATTTCTCTGATAATTAGCGATGTGGAGCATCTTTTCATTTGTCTGTTGGCCATCTGTATTTCTTTTTTGGAGAACTGTCTGTTCAGTTCCTCTGCCCATTTTTTAATTGGGTTATTTGTTTTTTGTTTGTTGAGGCGTGTGAGCTCTTTATATATTCTGTACGTCAAGCCTTTATTGGATGTGTCATTTTCAAATATATTCTCCCATACTGTAGGGATCCTTCTTGTTCTATTGATGGTGTCTTTTGCTGTACAGAAGCTTTTCAGCTTAATATAGTCCCACTTACTCATTTTTGCTGTTTTTTTCCTTGCCCGGGGAGATATGTTCAAGAAGAGGTCACTCATGTTTATGTCTAAGAGGTTTTTGCCTATGTTTTCTTCCAAGAGTTTAATGGTTTCATGGCTTACATTCAGGTCTTTGATCCATTTTGAGTTTACTTTTGTATATGGGGTTAGACAATGGTCCAGTTTCATTCTCCTACATGTAGCTGTCCAGTTTTGCCAGCACCACCTGTTGAAGAGACTGTCATTTCGCCATTGTATGTCCATGGCTCCTTTATCAAATATTAATTGACCATATATGTCTGGGTTAATGTCTGGATTCTCTAGTCTGTTCTGTTGGTCTGTGGCTCTGCTCTTGTGCCAGTACCAAATTGTCTTGATTACTGTGGCTTTATAGTAGAGCTTGAAGTTGGGGAGTGAGATCCCCCCTACTTTATTCTTCTTTCTCAGGATTGCTTTGGATATTCAGGGTCTTTGGTGTTTCCATATGAATTTTTGAATTATTTGTTCCAGTTCATTGAAGAATGTTGCTGGTAGTTTCATAGGGATTGCATCAAATCTGTATATTGCTTTGGGCAGGATGGCCATTTTGACGATATTAATTCTTCCTAGCCACGAGCATGGGATGAGTTTCCATCTGTTAGTGTCCCCTTTAATTTCTCTTAAGAGTGACTTGTAGTTTTCAGAGTATAAGTCTTTCACTTCTTTGGTTAGGTTTATTCCTAGGTATTTTATTTTTTTTGATGCAATTGTGAATGGAGTTGTTTTCCTGATTTCTCTTTCTGTTGGTTCATTGTTAGTATATAGGAAAGCCACAGATTTCTGTGTGTTGATTTTGTATCCTGCAACTTTGCTGTATTCCGATATCAGTTCTAGTAGGTTTGGGGTGGAGTCTTTAGGGTTTTTTATGTACAGTATCATGTCATCTGCAAATAGTGACAGTTTAACTTCTTCTTTACCAATCTGGATTCCTTGTATTTCTTTATTTTGTCTAATTGCTGTGGCTAGGACCTCCAGTACTATGTTAAATAACAGTGGGGAGAGTGGGCATCCCTGTCTAGTTCCCGATCTCAGAGGAAATGCTTTCGGCTTCTCGCTGTTCAATATAATGTTGGCTGTGGGTTTATCATAGATGGCCTTTATTATGTTGAGGTATGTTCCCTCTATTCCCATTTTGCTGAGAGTTTTTAACATGAATGGATGTTGAACTTTGTCAAATGCTTTTTCAGCATCTATGGAGATGATCATGTGGTTTTTGTCTTTCTTTTTGTTAATGTGGTGGATGATGTTGATGGACTTTCGAATGTTGTACCATCCTTGCATCCCTGGGATGAATCCCACTTGGTCATGGTGTATGATCCTTTTGATGTATTTTTGAATTCGGTTTGCTAATATTTTGTTGAGTATTTTTGCTTCTACATTCATCAGGGATATTGATCTGTAGTTTTCTTTTTTGGTGGGGTCTTTGCCTGGTTTCGTTATTAGGGTGATGTTAGCTTCATAGAATGAGTTTGGAAGTATCCCCTCCTCCTCTATTTTTTGGAAAATTTTAAGGAGAATGGGTATTATGTCTTCCCTGTATGTCTGATAAAATTCTGAGGTAAATCCATCTGGCCCGGGGGTTTTGTTCTTTGGTAGTTTTTTGATTACCGCTTCAATTTCGTTGCTGGTAATTGGTCTGTTTTGACTTTCTGTTTCTTCGTGGGTCAATCTTGGAAGGTTGTATTTTTCTAGGAAGTTGTGCATTTCTCCTAGGTTTCCCAGCTTGTTAGCATATAAGTTTTCATAGTATTCTCCAATAATTCTTTGCATTTCCGTGGGGTCTGTCATGATTTTTCCTTTCTCGTTTCTGATACTGTTGATTTGTGTTGACTCTCTTTTATTCTTAATAAGTCTGGCTAGAGGCTTATCTATTTTGTTTATTTTCTCGAAGAACCAGCTCTTGGTTTCATTGATTTTTGCTATTGTTTTATTCTTCTCATTTTATTTATTTCTTCTCTGATCTTTATTATGTCCCTCCTTCTGCTGACCTTAGGCCTCATCTGTTCTTCTTTTTCCAATTTCGATAATTGTGACATTAGACCATTCATTTGGGATTGCTCTTCCTTTTTTAAATATGCCTGGATTGCTATATACTTTCCTCTTTTGACTGCTTTTGCTGCGTCCCACAGAAGTTGGGGCTTAGTGTTGTTGTTGTCATTTGTTTCCATATATTGCTGGATCTCCATTTTTGATTTGGTCATTGATCCATTGATTATTTAGGAGCGTGTTGTTAAGCCTCCATGTGTTTGTGAGCCTCTTTGCTTTCTTTGTACAGTTTATTTCTAGTTTTATGCCTTTGTGGTCTGAAAGGTTGGTTGGTAGGATTTCAATCTTTTGGAATTTTCTGAGGCTCTTTTTGTGGCCTAGTATGTGGTCTATTCTGGAGAATGTTCCATGTGCACTTGAGAAGAATGTATATCCCGCTGCTTTTGGGTGTAGAGTTCTATAGATGTCTATTAGGTCCATCTGCTCTACTGTGTTGTTCATTGCTTCCGTGTCCTTACTTATTTTCTGCCCAGTGGATCTATCCTTTGGGGTGAGTGGTGTGTTGAAGTCTCCTAGAATGAATGCATTGCAGTCTATATCCCCCTTTAGTTCTGTTCGTATTTGTTTCACATATGCTGGTGCTCCTGTGTTGGGTGCATATATATTTAGAATGGTTATATCCTCTTGTTTGACTGAGCCCTTTATCATTATGTAGTGTCCTTCTTTATCTCTTGTTACTTTCTTTGTTTTGAAGTCTATTTTGTCTGATATTAGTACTGCAACCCCTGCTTTCTTCTCACTGTTGTTTGCTTGAAATATGTTTTTCCATCCCTTGACTTTTAGTCTGTACATGTCTTTGGGTTTGAGGTGAGTTTCTTGTAAGCAGCATATAGATGGGTCTTGCTTTTTTATCCATTCTGTTACTCTGTGTCTTTTGATTGGTGCATTCAACCCATTAACATTTAGGGTGACTATTGAAAGATATGTACTGATTGCCATTGCAGGCTTTAAATTCGTGGTTACCAAAGGTTCAAGGTTAGCCTCTTTAGTATCTTACTGCCTAACTTAGCTCGCTTATTGAGCTGTTATATACACTGTCTGGAGATTCTTTTCTTCTCTCCCTTCTTGTTCCTCCTCCTCGATTCTTCATATGTTGGGTGTTTTGTGCTGTGCTCTTTCTAGGAGTGCTCCCATGTAGAGCAGTCCCTGTAAGATGTTCTGTAGAGGTGGTTTGTGGAAAGCAAATTCCCTCAGCTTTTGTTTGTCTGGGAATTGTTTAATCCCACCATCATATTTGAATGATAGTCGTGCTGGATACAGTATCCTTGGTTCAAGGCCCTTCTGTTTCATTGTATTAAATATATCATGCCATTCTCTTCTGGCCTGTAGTGTTTCTGTTGAGAAATCTGACGTTAGCCTGATGGGTTTCCCTTTATAGGTGACCTTTTTCTCTCTAGCTGACTTTAACACTCTTTCCTTGTCCTTGATCTTTGCCATTTTAATTATTATGTGTCTTGGTGTTGTCCTTCTTGGATCCTTTCTGTTGGGGGTTCTGTGTATTTCCGTGGTCTGTTCGATTACTTCCTCCCCCAGTTTGGCTAAGTTTTCAGCAATTATTTCTTCTAAGATACTTTCCATCTCTTTTCCTCTCTCTTCTTCTTCTGGGACCCCTATAATACGGATATTGTTCCTTTTGGATTGGTCACACAGTTCTCTTAATATTGTTTCATTCCTGGAGATCCTTTTGTCTCTCTCTATGTCAGCTTCTTTGCGTTCCTCCTCTCTGCTTTCAATTCCATCAATGGCCTCTTGCATTCTATCCATTCTGCTTATAAACCCTTCCAGAGTTTGTTTCATTTCTGCGATCTCCTTTCTGGCATCTGTGATCTCCTTCCGGACTTCATCCCATTTCTCTTGCGTATTTCTCTGCATCTCTGTCAGCATGTTTATGATTCTTATTTTGAATTCTTTTTCAGGAAGACTGGATAGGTCTGTCTCCTTCTCTGGTGTTGTCTCTGTGATCTTTGTCTGCCTGTAGCTTTGCCTTTTCATGGTGATAGGAATAGTCTGCAGAACTGGGACGAGTGACGGCTGGAAGGACTTCCTTTCTTGTTGGTTTGTGGCCCTCCTCTCCTGGGAGAACAGCGGCCTCTAGTGGCTTGTGCTGTGCAGCTGCGCGCAGACAGGGCTTCTGCTTCCTGCCCGGCTGCTATGGAGTTAATCTCCGCTGTTGCTGTGGGCGTGGCCTGGCTCGGGCAGCTGCTCCAAAATGGTGGAGTCGCGTTGGAGCAGGAGCTGCTGGGAGGCTATTTATCTCCGTAAGGGGCCTCCCTGCTCCCTGCAGCCCAGGGGTTAGGGTGCCCAGAGATCCCGGATTCCCTACCTCTGGATTAAGTGGCCCGCCCTGCCCCTTTAAGACTTCCCAAAAGCACCCGCCAAAACAAAACAACCACCACCAAAAAAAAAAAAAGAAGAAAAAAAATTTTTAATTAAAAAAAAAAAGGTGGTCGTTCGTTTTTCTTTATTCTCCGGTGCCAGCCTCAGGCCTCTGCTCACCGGTCTTTCTGCCCTGTTTCCCTAGTATTGGGGTCCCTATCCCTTTAAGACTTCCAAAAAGCGCTCACCAAAACAAAACAGCAAAAAAAAAAAAATGGTCGCGCGCTTTTCTTACGTCCTCTGGCGCCGAGCCTCCAGTGCCCGCTCTCTGTTCTTGCTGCCCTGTTTTCCTAGTATCGAGCACCCTGCACTCTGGCCCGGATGGCGGGGGCTGGGTGCTCGGCAGTCCTGGGCTCCGTCTCCCTCCCGCTCTGCCTGCTCTTCTCCCGCCGGGAGCTGGGGGGAGGGGCGCTCGGCTCCCGCGGGGCCGGGGCTTGTATCTCACCCCCTTCGCGAGGCGCTGGGTTCTCTCAGGTGCGGATGTGGTCTGGATATTGTCCTGTGTCCTCTGGTCTTTATTCTAGGAAGGGTTGTCCTTGTTATATTTTCATAGATATATGTTGTTTTGGGAGGAGATTTCCGCTGCTCTACTCACGCCGCCATCTTCCGCCCCTCTCTCATTCACCTATTTTTAAACTCAGTAACATTTTGTTTTTAGCTGGTTTCTAGTAAAGAACATGTATTTGGATGCTAATTTTAGACTATTCACTGTTATGTCCTATGTCTGATATATTTTTATATTTTTTGGTGTTTCCCCTTCCCATCTATTGATGCAGCATATTGTTAAAATTTCTTAGAGTCTATTTTCCCAGTTTTCTGAAGTTGTAGATAAGATTTGCATTCTCTTAGTTATTGGCTTAAACATTAAAAAAAATTAAACCTATCTTTATCTGTAATCCTAAGACTAAAACAGGAGTTGGGTGTCTTAGGGTCCTGAGAGGCATTAGGTACATTTATTGACTTCTCATGCAGGGTTTTGCTTTGAGGATCTTGAAGGAGACACTGCCTCCACTTTTGTCCTGTGATATACTGAAAAGTCAGCCCTCAAGTATTTGTTGGATTTTTTCGGAAAACTTTTGAACAGTAGATGTCCTTCCATACTCTGCAAACACCATTCGTTTCTTAGACTCTCTGGCAAGAACAATAGCACTTGGTGCATTTGACAGCTGCATGTTGTCCTTGTTGCCCTCAGAATAAAATCTGGAGCCTCACCCACGGCTTAGAAACCATGAAAGACCTGGCTGCAGCTGCTGTTCACAGTATTTTCCACCACATGTTCCCTTATTCACTAAACCCAGCCCCGGGTGCATGTGCATCTGAACTTATTACCCCCACCTGGGTGCCCTCCTAAGCATGCAGGCAGCTGGTGCACCCTGCCATGAGTCTGCTAAAATACCGATCCCCAGACAGACCCTCCCTGGCTCTGTGGAGGGTGCCCTTCCACTTGCTAGCTCCTAACCCTGCTTTCCTTTCTTCCAACAGATTACTATTTGTTATGATTCATAATAATGCTATATATTTTTTTATGTGTATGTATATATATATGTGTGTATGTATACATGTGTGTATGTATATGTAAATTGTTTCTTTGCATCTGTCTCTCTTCACTGGAACATAAAGCCCCAGGAATCAGCAAACATGTCCTTGTTTGTCACTTTTGCATCCCCAGTGTGCCTGACAGTGCCGGGTACATAGTAAGCACTCAATAAATACTTGTCAAGCAATTAAAGGAATTAATAGGATTAAGCAATGTATAATATTGGTTTATGAGGACTTTACATTTATAAATTATGTATGCTTACAAATCAAACCATGTGTCCAGAGGAATAACAGTCATTCATATAACTGTCACAGGTGCTATGTGCAGAGTGGAGTCATCCCAGAAGGCTCCTTGTGAGGATATTTTTATCAGAGTCTTAAACTGAGAAGAGAGAAAAAGTATTTTTGTTATCTCTTGGCAGTGATTGAAAGCTTGGGTGATTTTTGGTTCCTAAATGATGGGTTCTCCATAAAAGCGTGTTCGTGCTTTGTGTCTGTTTGTTTCTCTGGGTGTCCAAGAGATCTGGAGGCGTCCCGGATAACTAGGCTCATCTGTGTCTCTGCCAGGGCAACATCTTTAGCTGTGCCAAGGCTCTGTCACTGAAAATAAGAATAGTGCTAATAATAGGTGGGATAAAGGCTCTAATTTGTAGGTTGCATGTAATAATTTCATTTTAATAGTTAATTACTCATGCCAAGTTCCAAACCAGTCTTCACTAAACCTTCCAAGTTCTCCTTGACTACCCATCATTTTCTTGTGTATAAGTCACTTTTTGGTCTAAGTTACCTTTATTCATAATCTTAGGGTTTTATGACATAGAAATCACATATCCCTTGTGTTCTCCACTGTCTTGAGAAATGTTAATGTCAACTAAGAACTAACATAATGTGAGTGAATTAATTTGAAACTGCTTGTAAAGAACACACTTGCCTAGACCTGACCGATGGAGAGTGACCACCAATATGTTCAGACTACAAGTTCAGAACCACCAATGGCTCATTCTTCTTGCCTTTGGGGAAAAAATAGCAAATATAGAAACTACCCCTTAAAAAAATACAATGAACCAAATGAAAACAGAAGAAAACACAGTACTATCTCGACCAAAAATACTCAATAAAAATAATTTTTATTTTATTTTAGTCCTTTAGTTAATTTTTTCAATAACATTCAAGTTTCTTCTAATGCATCTCTTTCATGGAATATAAAAATAGGATTCATTTAAAATTACAGTTGCCTTTAAATGGATCCATGATTCTGATGTGAGGGAGCAACATAGAAAGGAGTTTATTTTTAGAGAATGAGGGTGGTTGTGTACCTTTTCTGCCGGGCACACGAACATGAGGTCATTTAGGTGGTGCTTTCTGTTGCTGAGTCTGTAGGGAAGAGCTGCCTTACCAAGCAAGATTGTTAGTGAGTTCCCTGGGAAGATGCATGCATAATTCCAGGGGAAAATGGACACATAGGCAGTTTGATTTTGAATGTTTGTAGAAAAAGATTTATAATGAGCTCTTTATAAATTCCAGCAGTCTGTTTCTAACCTAGCTCTGACATTCTCCAAAAATAGTGGTGCAATTCAAGTTCAATTAAGTAATTCTAATTATAGTGTATTCCAAATGTTTATGAAAATAACTGAATGTATCAGCTGTCAAACATGCAAGAACTTCAATGTATCTTAGAGGTTACAAAAATCAGATTTTTTTTGGCTGAGGTCAGATTTTGATGGAGGTGATTTTAAAATAAGATGATATATCATGAAAAAGGAAAGTCCAGTGAGGAAAGGTAATGCTAAGGGTGGTGATAAAAGGGCATAAAGAACAAATGGCTTTTGGCTTGACCTCTTGAACGCTGATGTACTTGTGCTTTGACCTGGGTATTGTGGGTGGTCATGGAGACTTTTACGTGTTCCCTTTCGAAGTCTGACGGGAGTCAGCCTGACCAGCATCCTATCTCTTTATCCAGAGCTGCTGCGTGATTCATGCTGACCTCTTTTACCCAGCAGAAGGCTCCAACGCCGACATAGGATCCTATCTATGCCCCCGCCCAGGTCCCTGGATGGTGATTATGTGTGCATAGGTCAATTGAGGAGGATTTGGCACAGAAACAATAGCACATTTAACTATTTTTAAATCTAGAAGTTAGTTGAAGAAGAATATTTTAACTGGGTTTCATAATAATAAGAAAGAATGTTGAGGTCTATTTCTGCTATAGGGGTGTAACCTACTGAAGTCCATTCCCCCTTGATTACTTTGATTACTAAAACTCTGGACAAACCATAAAAATCAGCTATCCATGGAATCTGAAAAATAAACAAAGCTAGGTGGATTGTGGAGGGGAGTCAATATCCAGACAAATAACCCTCTCAGGGTTGATTTTTCTGTTTTTCTCTCTCGTGGATTTCCCTGCAGGTCAAGCCTCAGTCAAGGGATGGCATGGTGGCATAGATAGGTAGCACTCCCATGGCACCACCATCTTTCTCTCCAGAGGAGCCAGGAACAGTACCATTGGTGGGCTGGAGAGTGGGGGATTCTCAGAAGAGAGAACCAGAGAGTCCTGCTTCTGCCCCCATTTCTGTACATGAATTTATACAAGTTTCAGACCAGTTTCCAAATAATGCATACGTGGGACAGTCCTAAAGCAGCTTACCAAAGGCCTGGAGGGCTGTCTGAGATTAGAGCCATCCACACATGTCTCTAACTAACTGCTGGGCAGGCACAGATCAACACACTAAGACCTGCAGAACTCAAGTGAAACTTGAACCATCGGCACAAGTCTGACTACTGAAGTAGCATGTGTGAGGCAGGCTCAAGCCATTGTGGGAAGTATGGATTTGACCCACTGCCCATGGAAGATGAGACAGAAACTGTGGTCTGAGTTTAATTTGTTAGTTGAAAAAGAGAAAATAAAAATCTTTGGAAGACTATAATAGGATCCAGAGTTTACATATCTTAACATTGACAATACCCAGGAAACAATGTCAAAGGCCTCAACGTGTAATCACTTCTCAAGAGAAAAAGACAATCAATGCTGATATAACCCAGATGTCGAAATGACTAGACAAAGTAGCTATTACAACAGGCTCAATGAGGCAAAGAAAAATGAATCTGAAATCAATGAAAATACAGGAATCCACAGGAGAGAATGAGAAATTATAAAACAGAACCAAATGCAAAGGTCAGAAGTTAAAAATATAATACTTTAACAAAAAACCTGATGGATTCAAAGGCAGAATGGGTATGAAAGAGGGAAAGGTCAGTGAGCTGAAGGCAGAATAATATATATTATCCAAATTTAAGGAGATGGAGAAAAAAATTTTAACTACGAGAGTTCATGAACCTGTGGGACAATATCAAAAATTGGGTTTTTAGAGGAGAGGATCAAGAGATTAGGAGAGAAAAACATCTTTGAGGAACTAAAGGAATACTATACAGGACAAAAATAAAAGAAAATCATGCTAGATACATCATAATTAAGTTGCTAGGAACAAAACATAAAGAAAAAATCTTGAAAATATCAAGAGAAGAGTGACACGTTAACACAGGGATGATGATTGAATGACCACAAATTGCTCATTAGAAACCATGGAGGCCAGCAGGCAGGAAGCGAAAGAATCCTCAGGAATGAGAGATAAAAGAGATACTCTTAGGTGAAAGAAACCAAGAGAATTCATTGCTCTATAAGAAATGACAATGGAATTTCTTCAGACTGAAGGGAAATGATACTACAGGGAAATTGGATCTTTAGGAATGAAGGAAGAACAAAAGAACTGGTAAATAGTTGGGTAAATATAAAAACAGCTCTTTCCTTCACTTAAGTTTTTTAATGTTGGCATGACTCTTGAATGTATAAATTACAGTATTGTCTGGTGAGGTGTCACTGTCTATAGATGTAATTCACACGACAACTATAACATAAAGGGAAATATGGGAGGTCAAAGGCCTATATCATTTCAAAGCTTGTAGATTTTACTTGACATATAAAATACTAACTTTTAGTAGATTGTAGAAAGTTTAGGTGTGTATATTGAAATCCATGGAGTAACTACTAAAATTGTAATTAAAATATTTAGATAAAAAGTCAATTGAGGATTAAAGATGGTTGCATGAGAGGTGAGACAGAGGCTTCCTCCTAAAACCACATATAATGCAAAAATATAATTAATATGACTAATCCTGAAAGAGCAACAGGAAAGAGGGCTGCACCAAACTGCATACACCTGGAGAAAAGAATAAACCTCATAGAACAGGGTAACATACCAAAGCCGTGGCCAAGCGGGAACCAAGCCCTTCCCTCACCCCAACTCACTGGTGGGAGGAAGAGAAACAGAGCAGGGAGGGAGTGGAAGGCCTGGGACTGCTGAATACCTAGCTCTGGAGATCTGCACTGGGAGCACAAACCTACATTTCATGGTGCTTTCATGAGACTCTCATGAGTAGGGGGTTGGAAAGCTAAAATAGACAGAATACTTGGAGAGACAGATTCCAGCCACTTGTGGAAAGCTGGGATCCATATCCAGCTGCTCTGGGACAAAAGAAAGGTGGGTCATCTGAGAGACTTCCTAACAGCAAGAGGGCTGCTAAAGGGGCAAGGATTTCACAGAGCTTACTGCTCAGGAGAAAGGACAGGTAGACAAAATTGTCCAGGTGCACTCTGCCCAGCAGGTTGGGAACTTTCTTGATCTTCAGGCACTCTAGCTCCCTGGATGGCTACACAGCTTGAAGGACCCCCTCTGTGATACACAGCCTACTGTGCCTTTCTCCCGGTCAGCCCCACCTTGCTCTCAAACTGGAAAACCCTACCCTGGTGTTAGGTCAGCCAGAGGGAGGCCCCATCTACAGCAATTACAAACGCAAAGCATAGAGGCTTATACCTGTGTGCTCGGCCCACTGGTTCTGGCCATGGAGGCAGGCATAGCAGCGGGGAAGCAGGAAACAGCTCTTTCCTCCCCCCAGACACCAATACCGCTCCCCTGCGACCCCCAACATTGCTTCAGGGGCTGAGCAGCTCCAGAGAGTAGAGTTTCTAGGCACTACAGGGCGACATATACAAATATGAAATGCCAAAGAAACCTTGTTCAAAGTAAAATTATGAATACATCACCTGAGAAAGATTAAAATGAAATCAACCTCATGAATCTTCCTGAAAGGAATTTCAAAATAAAAAACATTAACATGCTCATGGAGATACAGAAAAATATTCAAGAACTCAGGAATGAATTCTGTTTGGAGATCCAATCTTTGAAGAGCACAATGGAGGGTATTAAAAGCAGATTAGATACACTGGAGGAGATGATAATTGAAATAGAAATTAGAGAAGAGGAATACAAAGAAGCTGAGGCACAGAGAGAAAAAGGGATCTCTAAGAATGAAAGAATATTGAGAGAACTGTGTGACCAATCCAAATGGAACAATATTCGCATTATAGGGGTACCAGAAGAAGAAGAGAGAGAAAAAGGGATAGAAAGTGTCTTTGAGGAGGTAATTGCTGAAAACTCCCCCAATCTGGGGAAGGAGATAGTCTCTCAGGCCATGGAGATCCACAGATCTCCCAAAACAAGGACCCAAGGATGACAACAACAAGACACATAGTGATTAAACTGGCAAAGATCAAAGATAAGGACAGACTACTAAAAGCAGCCAGAAAGAGAAATAAGATCACATACAAAGGAAAGTCCATCAGGCTAACATCAGACTTCTTACAGGCCAGAAGGGAGTGGCATGATGTATTTAATGCAATGAAGCAGAAGGGCCTTGAACCAAGATTACTTTATCTGGCAAGATTATCATTTAAATTTGAAGGAGGGATTAAACAATTTCCAGATAAGCAAAAGCTGAGAGAATTTACCTCCCACAAACTATCTCTGCAGCCTATTTTGGAGGGACTGCTATAGATGGAAGTGTTCCTAAGGTTTAATAGCTGTCACCAGTGGAAATAAAACCACAGTAAAGAAAGTAGAACAGTTAATTACTAAGCAAATGCAAAATTAAATCAACTATCCCCAAAGTCAGTAAAGGGATAGATAAAGAGTACAGAATATGATACCTAACATATAAAGAATGGAGGAGGAAGAAAAAAGAGGAGAAAAAAGAACCTTTAGATTGTGTTTGTAACAGCATACTAAGTGAGTTAAGTTAGACTCTTAGATAGTAAGGAAATTAACCTTGAACCTTTGGTAACCACGAATCTAAAGCCTGCAATGGCAATAAGTACATACCTATTGATAATCACCCTAAATGCAAATGGACTGAATGCACCAATCAAAAGACAGAGTCACTAAATTGATAAAAAAACAAGACCCATCTATATGCTGCCTACAAGAGACCCACTTTAAACCCAAAGACATACACAGACTAAAAGTGAAAGATGACATGATATTGTACATAAAAAACCCTAAAGAATCTACTCCAAAATGACTAGATCTAATATCTGAACTCAGCAAAGTTTCAGGATACAAAATTAATACACAGAAATCTGTGGCATTCCTATACACTAACAATGAACTAGCAGAAAGAGAAATCAGGAAAACAATTCCATCAAAAAGAATAAAATACCTAGGAATAAACCTAACCAAGGAAGTGAAAGACCTATACTCTGAAAACAACAAGACACTCATGAGAGAAATTAAACAAGATACCAATAAATGGGAACACATACCATGCTCATGGATAGGAAGAATTAATATTTTCAAAATGGCTATTCTGCCTAATGCAATCTACAGATTCAATGCAATTATTATCAAAATTCCTACAGCATTCTTCAATGAACTAGAGAAAATCATTTAAAAATTCATATGGAACCACAAAAGACCCTGAATAGCCAAAGCAATCCTGAGAAGGAAGAACAAAGCAGGGGGGATTATGCGCCCTCACTTCAAGCTCTACTGCAAAGCCACGGTAATCAAGACAATGTAGTACTGGCACCAGAACAGACCCATAGACCAGTGGAACAGACTAGAGAGCCCTGATATAAACCCAACCGTATATGGTCAATTAATATATGATAAAGGAGATATGGATGTACAATAGGGAAATGACAGCCTCTTCAACAGCTGGTGTTGGCAAAACTGGACAGCTACATATAAGAGAATGAAACTAGATTATAGTCTAACCCCATACACAAAAGTAAACTCAAAATGGATCAAAGACCTGAATGTAAGTCATGAAACCATAAAACTCTTAGAAGACAATATAGGCAAAAATCTCCTGAATATGAGCATGAGCAATTTCTTCCTTAATGCATCTCGTCAAGCAAGGGAAACAAAAGCAAAAATGAACACATGGGACTACATCAAACTGAAAAGTTTCTGTACGGCAAAAGGACACCAACAACAGACTAAAAAGGCATCCTACAGTATGGGAGAATATATTTGTAAATGACATATCTGACAAGGGGTTAACATCCAAAATATATAAAGAACTCACATGCCTCAACACCCAAAAAGTAAATAACCTGATTAAAAAATGGGCAGAGGATATGAAGAGACAATTCTCCAAAGAAGAAATTCAGATGGCCAACAGACACATGAAAAGATGCTCCACATCACTAATTATCAGGGAAATGCAAATTAAAACCACAATGAGATATAACCTCACACCAGTAAGGATGGCCAACATCAACAAGACTAAGAACAACAAATGCTGGCAAGGATGCAGAGAAAGGAGAACCCTCCTACACTGTTGGTGGCAATGTAAGCTAGTTCAACCATTGTGGAAAGCAATATGGAGGTTCCTCAAAAAACTAAAAATAGAAATACCATTTGATCCAGGAATCCCACTCCTTGGAATTTACCCAAAGAATACAACTTCTCTGACTCAAAAAGACAGATGCACCCCTATGTTTATCGCAGCACTATTTACAATAGCCAAGATATGGAAGCAACCTAAGTGTCCATCAGCAGATGAATGGATAAAGAAGATGTGGTACATATACACAATGGAACACTATTTAGCTATAAGAAAGAAACAAATCCTACCATTTGCAGTAACATGAATGGAGCTGGAGGATATTATGCTCAGTGAAATAAGCCAGGTGGAGAAAGACAAGTGCCAAATGATTTCCCTCATTTGTAACAACGAAGCAAAACTGATGGAACAAAATAGCAGCAGACTCAGACTCCAAGAAGGGACTAGTGGTTACCAAAGGGAGTGTGGGTGGGGTGGGTGGGAGGGAGGGAGATGGGGATTGAGGGGTGTTATGTTTTGTACACATGGTGTAGGGGGTCACGGGGAAACAGTGTAGCACAGAGAAGGCGAACAGTGAATCTGTGGCATCTTACTGCACTGATGGACAGTGACTGCATTGGGGTATGGGGGGGACTTGATGATATGGGTAAATGTAGTAACCACGTTGTTTTTTTCATGTGAAATCTTCATAAGAGTGTATCAATAATACCTTAAAAATAAGTCAATTGATAAAAATAAAATAATATTCAGGTAACCTAAATAAAGCAGGAACATGAAGCAAAAAAGGAAAAAACAGCGATAAATAATAAATTTGCTGACCTGGATGCAACAATATCAGAAGTTACATAAGTACAAGCATCCCATTTTGGAGGATCAAATGGTTGCAACAGTAAGACTCTAAAATGTGCTTAAGTGCATAAGACATAATTTTAATATAAAGATACAGATAGATTGAAGGTATGGAAAAAAATCAGTATGCAAACAGCAAATAAAGGCTAAAGTGCCATAAAATAGACTAGTGTTATTAGAGATGATGAGGGATATTTAATAACGATGAAGGGACTGTTTATCAGAAAGACATAGCAATTATAAAGATTCCTAATAAAGCCTCAAAACAATTGATCCACTAAATTAAAACAAAACAGACAATTTCACAATTGTACATTTTGAAGATCTCCCTTTATTTTTTCTTATACTGGATACCAGACCATGATATGGGATAATTATATGACACTAAATATACAAATAGATAGTGGTTGATAGGCACATGTCAAGGTGTGCACATAATACTCTATGTGGTGTGCACATGACACAGTATGTGTATATGTATGTGTGTGTATATATACACATGCATATAACCACCTCTATATGATAGTGAACAGAAAGTTTTAATCTGGTTTTGACTTCTGACTCTTTTTTCAATCAATAGTGTATAACAAAATAAAAGATGTGATTACATTTAATTTTTTAAAATTAAAATTTTCTTTTAGTAAAATTTGGATTACCATAAATCAGTGATTCTTAACAGGGGATGATTTTGCATTGAACATTGGTACCATCTGGAGACATTTTTGGTTGTCTTACTGGGTCAGAGGATGATGCTAATGTCAACTAGTGGGTAGAGGCTTGGAATGACCCCTGAATATCCCACAGTGCCCAGGACAGCCCCCACATAGAATGATCTTTCTTAATGTCAACAGTGCTGAGGCTGAGAAACTCAGCTCCAAATAGTTATCATTAAGATTTTGTTGATATAATTGCAAACTTGATTGAGAATTGTGACTGAAGACCCACATGTGGGCTCAACAGCTTTTAAGTGGAGGCTAACAAACAGCTCTGCATATGGATGAAGTCGTCTTATATGCAGTCGTTCCGCATGAGGACGTCACAGTGAAAAAGCTACATTCAAGAGGTGCTGGGCAGCTATGCACCCACGCCTGGTTCCCTCCAAGTGTGTCCTGTCTGGGGCCCACAGTGGGCAGCAGGGCACCCCTTGCACCTGGGACGCTGGTAGCAGCCTGAGCAGAATGGTTCCAGGGCTTAATCTCCGCCATTTAATCTTCTTTTCTACCTTCTCTGGACACAGTTTTCTGAATCTGTCTACTCCTATGCAAATAGATACATGTTTCAATTAAACAGACTTTTCTGTCCTTTCTCTCACAGTTGTAAAAACCATGCATTTTCTTCATATCCTTCTAAAACTCTAGCTGTGATGTTTAAAAAGAAATTTGAAATGCAACTTACTTGAAAGATCTTCTGTATGGAGTGGAATTTCATTATGTACAGTTGAACAGTGCTCCTGTACACTGATTTTAAAATAAAGAGATTGCCTTCCATTGGAATTTAAATTTAACCTGGACTTTAACACAAATCAATGAGAAATTCCTGTCTTTGCTGTTGTGCTTTCTTCTCAGTGAATCTCCAGTGTGCATATATGATAGTAAATTGCTTACAGATATGTATTTGAGTCTAATATTTCATAATAAATGTGAGCCTGGACCTACTTACTTTCATTTTAAAAATGTGATTTTTAAAAAACTTGCATATATTCTCAGTTTTAAACTGTTTCTCATTATGCCTCTATTTTTTTCTAGGCATTGGCACATCTCCACTTGATAGAGTATGTTGGAGAACAGACTGCTTTGCTAATAAAGGTACATTAAATGCTACAATATAATGTGCTCGAGTCACTGTTCCTTTGCTTTTGTAAAAAAAAAAAATTCTGGCAAGAATAGGTCACATTAATTATGTAAAGAAGTACAGCAGGGAACCTATTTTATCCTGTGTGGCCTCGAGATGAAAGGAGATTTTTTCCAAAGAATGTATAATTGCAATGCCTGCAATTTTGCTATTAGCCTTTGGTTGAAACCTGTCTAAGAAGGAGAGCAATCAATCCTCCAGTCTCAGTGAGTGAATGCACAGGGCTCCCAGCCCTGGGGATCAGGCTGGTATGGCCTCTGTGAGTGCCTCCATGCGGAACAGGGCCATGGTGCTTCCGTCCCCAGGGATGGTCGTCTTGGACATGGCTGGGACATGCTGCCTCAGCTACTAGAATGCAGCCAGGGCTCCTGGGAGGGGCAAGGAAGGCCCAGGCTGGTCCTGCCTGCACACCTGGGTCTGCCTCAGTCTCTGCATGGGAAAGAGGAAGGACTGACAGCCCTGTGGTCCTCCCGGGTGCCACATGTCCTAGCATCTATCCTCAGCGCATGTGAATTAACAAGTGCCCTGCTACACAGCTCTTACTTGCTCCTTCCAGATGGTCCCTGAGGACCAGCGCCTGGCGGCTGCCCTCATCCTGGTGATCTGGGTATCAGCTATTGCATCGTCCTTGATCGACAACATCCCATTCACGGCCACAATGGTGAGTCGTATGTCTCCTCTATGTGATGAAGGCTCAATCAGCTTGGACACAGTCTGGGCTCACTCCGCCTTCTGGAGGAAGCAGAGAATGACCCCTGTCCCTCTGCAGCACTCACTTGGGTGTGGCAAAGCTGAGGGTCAGCTGAGTGTGGGCACTGAGTCCAGGCAACAGGCTGGGAGCCAGTGGGCAGCATGCCTGGGTGACTGCTTGCTAGAGGGTCAGCCTGACTAGAGCTGCAGCCCCTCATGAAAAGGCAGTCTTCATGTATATATATATATATAAATATAAATATATATGCAATGTTGTAAGACACCCAATGACAGACGTTAGCGCAAGGCATTCATCCTTTATTCCCCCTGAATGCAGAAGCTGTCCTGGCTGACCTGCATAGCTTCTGGTGCTTGGCCTGGGCAGGATTTTGAATTCTCTGTGTGGTCCTGACCTCAGCTGAGACTGAGAGTGTCAGGACATCAGAGTGTCTTGCAGGGCTGATGCCCAATTCCTGCTGCATCTTCTGACACCACTGGCTAGGGCAGAATTGTGAATCTTGGTGTGACAAAGTAAGGGGTCATGGGGGTTGCATACAGGAACTCGGGGTCCTATCACAAACCCCTGAGGTCCCAGGTGTGCTGGGCATGTGTGAATGCTCTTCTGGCTGGACTGTGGATGAGGGAGTTTTCTGTGTTGTTCTTGTGACCTCGAGCTCTGCCACTGCCTGAGAAAAGTCTGTGCAGGGGTCTCCCAGGACGTTCCATCGCCCTGGGACACATCAGGAACTGCCTGGGATGCAGCGGAACACAGAGGAGAACTGGCAGTGAGGGGAGGCAAGCCCTCTCTTTCACCTGAGATCGGCCTGGGACTGTACAGCGCCTGCCCACCGCCTGGAATCACAGTGCCTGACACGCTGACTCCCTAGTCACCAAGCTGTCCTTACCCAGGGTCTGGGTTTGGTGATTCTGAGCTAAGCCTGTGGCTGCTATTTCTTCATGGAGCCCCAACTTCGTGAAGGTGTGTGGCTGTTGTCGAATATCCTTGTTGTGGTTCAGAGTCACTGTCGTGACGGGCTGGGTGGCCCCCAGAGGCTGGGACTGCATCACCCTCAGACAGGCTAAGGCGGCTGGTGCTGAGCACGAGATGCCGGGTCAGCTGTGTGCACACCCTGTTCTCAGGTGAAACAGCCTGCAAAAGACCCACTACCTATGAGCCTGTGGGGACATGCGGGTGGCCACAGCACCGGGGGTTCGTCGGAGGACCTTCACGTGCTGCCTCGTGGCCCACGTTCTCCCTGCTGATGCTGCCCGCCTCTGGGGACCTCTGTTTGGGGCTGAATGAGAGGGTCCTTATCATGGGAAGTTAGGTTCTCATTTTCTAAACACACAACACTTTTGATATTTTCATTCCCTAAATTTTAATAATTATCTAAACTTTAAATCTAAAAAAATCAAAGGAATCATAGAGGATAATATAACATATATCTGTATGCTTGCCACCCAAAATGAGGAAATGTGAACATTTTATCCTCTTTTTTAAATATATACTTTTTATTGAAGTATAGTTGATATGCAATATTTTATTGGTTTCACATATATAACAGTTGTTTCAACAGTCACACACACTATTAAGTGCTCACCCCACCTAGTGTAGTTACTTTTTGTCGACATAGGAAGGTGTTCCAGAGCTGCCGACTACATTCTCTCTGCTGTACTTTCATCCCTGTGACTAATTTATATTATGATTGGGATTTTGTGCCCCTTTATTCCCCTTTGTCTTTACCCTCCCACCCCAACCCCTCCCCACGGGACTCTGAAAACAAAATAAAACAAGATGAATGAAATAGATCAGAGACATTTAGAAATGACGTTTTATCCACTTTGCCTTGGGTTTTCTTGCTTTGTCTTTAAGAAATAAAACATTATGGATGAATGTGACATTCTCTTTCCCTCGTCCCCACCCCCTTGCTCCGCTGAGGGGAGCCCCTCATGAGCTGCAGCATGCCCGTGCATCTGATGGCACACAGTGGAAGGGGCGCAGGGACGGGTCTCAGTTTACATGAGTCAGTATGGCCAGGAGCCAAATATGAGAGACCAAAGCAACAGCTGTATGCCTAGGGTGGCACGCGGCTGTCACCAATCTCCGTCATGTGACTTCTCCAGACTGGCACGTGGTGCATCAGAGGAGAGCATGGAGAGCCATTCAGGTCTCTGCCTTAGTATGGAAGTGGCACCAGGAGTGACCTGTCACATTCCTTGGGCGGGAAGTGGACACACAGCCCTGCCCCGATGCAGGGTCTGGGAAGGGACTTTGGGTGGGGGCTGAGGTCCATACCATTTTCCTTTGCCCCCTTCTTCTCTCCTTTTCATTTGAATTGTCTTTTTGCCACTTATCTTTAATGTAGCTGTGGTGCGTGTGGGATCTCGCATGTAGAATTTCATGCTTAGACACCTCCCAGTGTCCTTGGACCTAGCCTGCGGGTGAGCAGAGGTCTGTGGATGCCTATATGTACAAGTGTAGAGAAGGTGTCATTAGCTCTTCTCTTGGTTCATTCATCACTTCTCTAATCAATCAGTTCTGACCGAGCAGATCACTGGGGTTCGATGGTGTTCTCCTTGCAGTCCAGCACATTTTTCTGTACACTGTGCTGCTATAGGAGGCACGGGGGCTCATTAGCATGTTTCTTCTGCATGGCTGGTTTCTCTCACACTGTGGAAGGCCTCTCTTCATCTCTGCTCTGAGCCTCGGCCTGGTTTATTTTTTTCCAATTCTTTATAAAAATTGTTTTAAAAAATCCTTTCTTAGTTGTCTTTTTGAAGCAGTATGCAAATGGGTTTTTAAAAAGTGAAGCAGATAATGATTTTAAAAGAATATTTTAACATATTTAAATTTATTGTGTTAACTCATGGACTTGAGTTTATTTCTACATTTTGTTGTGGTTTTGCATTTATTAGGATTTTTCTTTGCTGGTTCTTTTTTTCCCTACAATTTCCTGACTTCTCTTGGATTGAAAATTTCATATCCCAGCTGATTTGGAAGTAACCAGTTCTATTCCTAAGTCTTTTATAGGAGATTCTTCTGTATGTAATGCACATTGTTGTACCACATTTCAGTGTCCAGTTGCAATCAACAGAACCCACTTTAGTTAGTTTAAAAAAAGACTGTATTGATACCAGAGCCAAGATGGTGGCGTGAGTAGAGCAGCGGAAATCTACTCCCAAAACCACATATATTATTGAAAATACAACAAATACAACTCTCCCTAAAAGAGAAACCAGAAGACACAGGACAACAGCCAGACTACATCCACACCTCCACACCTGCGAGAACCCAGCACCTCGCAAAGGGGGTAAGATACAAGGCCTGGCCTGGCGGGACCCAAGTGCCCCTCACCCCAGCTCCCGGTGAGAGGAGAGGAGTTGTAGCAGGGAGGGAGACGGAGCCCAGGACTGCTGAACACCCAGACCTAGCTATCCGCACCGGAGCGCAGACACAGTGCATGCGTAGGGTGCTGGAAACTAGGGAAACAGGACAGTAAGACCTGTGAGCGGGTCCCTGCAGCTGGCGCCCCGGGGACAAAAGAAAAGTGAGTGCTTTTTGAAAGTCTTAAAGAGACAGGGACCTCACAGCTGGGTGGAAGTGTCCCGGGACACATAGACCAGCAGCTGGGAAACCTGGGGAACTCTGGGCACTCTAAACACCTGGATAGCAGGGCAGCTCAGAGGCCCCTCATGGAGATAAACAGCCTCCTGGCCGTTTCCCCTCCGACACGGCTCTGCCATATCAGAGCAGCAGCCCGAGGCAGGCCACGCCCACAGCAACTGCAGAGCTAAACTTCATAGCAGCTGGACAAGAATCAGAGGCCTTGTCTACACGCAGCTGCACAGCACAAGCCGCTAGAGGTCGCTGTTCTCCCAGGAGAGGAGGGCCACAAACCAGCAAGAAGGGACATTTTCCCAGCCATCACTCACCCTAGCTCCACAATCTATCTCTATGGCCATGAAAAGGCAGAATCTGAGACAGACAAAAATCACAGAGACAACACCTGAGAAGGAGATTGACCTAACCAGTCTTCCTGAAAAAGAATTCAAAATAAAAATCATAAACATGCTGATGGAGATGCAGAGAAATATACAAGAGCTAAGGGATGATGTCTGGAGGGAGATTACAGAAGTGTAACAATCTCTGGAAGCATTTATAAGCAGAATAGATAAGATGCAAGAGGCCATTGATGGAATAGAAAACAGAGAGCAGTAACGCATAGAAGCTGACACAGAGAGACATAAAAGGATCTTCAGGAATGAAACAATATTAAGAGAACTGTGTGACCAATCCAAAAGGAACAATATCTGCATTATAGGGGTAGCAGAAGAAGAAGAGAGAGGAAAAGGGATAGAAAGTGTCTTTGAAGAAATAATTGCTGAGAACTTCCCCAAACTGGGGGAAGAAATAGTTGCTCAGACTACGGAGGCACACAGGACTCCCCAGAGACAGGACCCAAAGAGGACAACACCAAGACACATAATAATTAAAATGGCAAAGATCAAGGACAAGGAAAGAGTATTAAAGGCAGCCAGAGAGAGAAAAAAGGTCACCTACAAAGGAAAACCCATCAGACTGTCATCAGACTTCTCAACAGAAACCCTACAGGCCAGAAGAGAATGGCATGATATATTTAATGCAATGAAACAGAAGGGCCTTAAACCAAGGATATTGTATCCAGCAAGATTATCATTTAAATATGAAGGAGGGATGAAACAATTCCCACACAAGCAAAAGTTGAGGGAATTTGCCTCCCACAAACCACCTCTACAGGGCATCTTACAGGGACTGGTCTAGATGGGAGCACTCCTAAAAAGAGCACAGAACAAAACACACAAAATATGAAGAATGGAGGAGGAGGAACAAAAAGGGAGAGAAATAATCATCAGGCTGCATTTATAATAGCTCAATAAGTGAGTTAAGTTAGACAGTAAGGTAGTAAAGAAGCTAACCTTGAACCTTTGGTAACCACAAATCTAAAGCCTGCAATGGCAATAAGTATATATCTTTCAATAATCACCCTAAATGTAAATGGATTGAACGCACCAATCAAAAGACACAGAGTAATAGAATGGCTAAAAAAGCAAGACCCATCTATATGCTGCTTACAAGAGACTCACCTCAAACCCAAAGACATGCACAGATTAAAAGTCAAGGGATGGAAAAAGATATTTCATGCAAACAATAGGGAGAAAAAAGAAGGTGTTGCAATACTAGTATTAGACAAAATAATCTTCAAAACAAAGAAAGTAACAAGAGATAAAGAAGGACATTACATAATGATAAAGGGCTCAGTCCAACAAGAGGATATAACCATTATAAACATATATGCACCCAATACAGGAGCACCAATATATGTGAAACAAATACTAACAGAATTAAAAGAGGAAATAGAATGCAATGCATTCATTTTGGGAGACTTTAACACACCACTCACTCTGAAGGACAGATCCACCAGACAGAAAATAAGTAAGGACACAGAGGCACTGAACAACGCATTAGAACTGATGGACCTAATAGACATCTATAGACTTCTACATCCAAAAGCAACAGGATACACATTCTTCTCATGTGCACATGAAACATTCTCCAGAATAGACAACATACTAGGCCATAAAAAGAGCCTCAGTAAATTCCAAAATATTGAAATCCTACCAACCAACTTTTCAGACCACAAAGATATAAAACTAGAAATAAATTGTACAAAGAAAGCAAAGAGGCCCACAAACACATGGAGGCTTAACAACATGCTCTAAATAATCAATGGATCAATGTCCAAATTAAAATAGAGATCAAGCAGTATATCGAAACAAATGACAACAACAACACTAAGCCCCAACTTCTGTGGGATGCAGTGAAAGGAGTCTTAAGAGGAAAGTATATAGCAATCCAGGTATATTTAAGGAAGGAAGAACAATCCCAAATGAATAGTCTAATGTCACAATTGTCGAAATTGGAAAAAGAAGAACAAATGAGGCCTAAGGTCAGCAGATGGAGGGACATAATAAAGATCAGAGAAGAAATAAATAAAACTGAGAAGAATAAAACAATAAAAAAATCAATGAAACAAGAGCTGGTTCTTCGAGAAAATAAACAAAATAGATAAGCCACTAGCCAGACCTCTTAAGAGAAAAAGAGAATCAACACACATTAACAGAATCAGAAATGAGAAAGGAAAAATCACGATGGACCCCACAGAAATACAAAGAATTATTAGAGAATACTATGAAAACCTATATGCTAACAAGCTGGAAAACCTAGGAGAAATGGACAACTTCCTGGAAAAATACAACTTTCCAAGACTGACCCAGAAAGAAACAGAAAATCTAAACAGACCAATTACCAGCAATGAAATTGAAGCGGTAATCAAAAAACCACCCAAGAACAAAACGCCCAGGCAAGATGGATTTACCACAGAATTTTACCAGACATACACAGAAGACAAAATACCCATTCTCCTTAAAGTTTTCCAAAAAATAGAAGAGGAGGGAATACTCCCAAACTCATTCTATGAGTCCAACATACCCTAATACCAAAAGTAGGCAAAGACCCCACAAAAACAGAAAACCACAGAACAATATCCCTGATGAACATAGATGCAAAAATACTCAACAAAATATTAGCAAACTGACTTCAAAAATACATCAAAAGGATCATACACCATGACCAAGTGGGATTCATCCCAGGGATGCAAGGGTGATACAACATTTGAAAATCCATCAACATCATCCACCACATCAACAAAAAGAAGAACAAAAGCGCATGATCATCTCCATAGATGCTGAAAAAGCATTCGACAAAATTCAACATCCATTCATGATAAAAACTCTCAACAAAATGGGCATAGAGGGCAAGTACCTCAACATAATAAAGGCCATCTATGATAAACTCACAGCCAACATCATACTGAAGAGTGAAAAGCTGAAAGCTTTTCCTCTGAGATTGGGAACAAGACAGGGATGCCCACTCTCTCCACTGTTATTTAACATAGTACTGGAGGTCCTAGCCACGGCAATCAGACAAAACAAAGAAATAGAAGGAATCCAGACTGGCAAGGAAGAAGTCAAACTGTCACTATTTGCAGATGACATGATATTGTACATAAAAAATCCTAAAGACTCCACTCCAAAACTACTAGAACTGATATTGGAATTCAGCAAAGTTGCAGGACACAAAATTAACACACAGAAATCTGTGGATTTCCTATACACCAACAATGAATGAATAGAAAGAGAAATCAGGAAAACAATTCCATTCACAATAGCATCAAAAAGAATAAAATACCTAGGAATAAACCTAACCAAAGAAGTGAAAGACCTATACCCTGAAAACTACCAGACACTCTTAAGAGAAATTAAAGAGGTCACTAACAAATGGAAAGTCATCCCATGCTCCTGGCTAGGAAGAATTAATATCGTCAAAATGGCCATCCTGACCAAAGCAATATACAGATTTGATGCAATCCCTATCAAATTACCAACAGCATTCTTCAATGAATTGGAACAAATAGTTCAAAAATTCATATGGAACCACCAAAGATCCCGAATAGCCAAAGCAATCCTGACAAGGAAGAGTAAAGTGGGGGGGATCTTGCTCCCCAACTTCAAGCTCTGTTACAAAGCCACAGTAATCAAGACAATTTGGTATTGGCAGAAGAACAGAGCCACAGACCAGTGGAACAGAATAGAGACTCCAAGCATGTATAGCCAATTAATATACGATAAAGTAGCCATGGACATACAATGGGGGAAATGACAGTCTCTTCAACAGATGGTGCTGGCAAAACTGAACAGCTACATGTAAGAGAATGAAACTGGATCATTGTCTAACCCCATACACGAAAGTAAATTGATCAAAGACCTGAATGTAAGTCATGAAACCATAAAACTCTTAGAAGAAAACATAGGCAAAAATCTCTTGGACATAAACATGAGCGACTTCTTCATGAACATATCTCCCCAGGCAAGGGAAACAAAAGCAAAAATGAACAAGTGGGACTATATCAAGCTGTAAAGCTTCTGTACAGCAAAGGACACCGTCAACAGAACAAAAAGGCATCCTACAGTATGGGAGAATATATTCATAAATGACAGATCTGATAAAGTGCTGACATCCAAAATATATAAAGAGCTAACACACCTCAACAAACGAAAAGCAAATAATCCAATTAAAAAATGGGCAGAGGAGCTGAGCAGACAGTTCTCCAAAGAAGAAATTCAGATGGCCAACAGACACATGAAAAGATGCTCCACATTGCTTGTCATCAGAGAAATGCAAATTAAAACCACAATGAGATATTACCTCACACCAGTAAGGATGGCTGCCATCCAAAAGACAAACAACAACAAATGTTGGTGAGGTTGTGGAGAAAGGGGAACCCCCCCCACACTGCTGGTGGGAATGTAAGTTAGTTCAACCATTGTGGAAAGCAATATGGAGGTTCCTCAAAAAGCTCAAAATAGAAATACCATTTCACCCAGGAATTCCACTTCTAGGAATTTACCCTAAGAATGCGGTACTCCAGTTTGAAAAAGACAGATGCACCCCTATGTTTATTGCTGCACTATTTACAATAGCCAAGAAATGGAAGCAACCTAAATGTCCATCAGTGGATGAATGGATAAAGAAGATGTGGTACATATACCCAATGGAATATTACTCAGCCATAAGAAAAAAACAGATCCTACCATTTGCAACAACTTGGATGGAGCTAGAGGGTATTATGCTCAGTGGAATAAGCCAGGCGGAGAAGGACAAGTGCCAAATGATTTCACTCATATGTGGAGTATAAGAACAAAGGAAAACTGAAGGAACAAAAGAGCAACAGAATCACAGAACCCAGAATGGACTAATTGTTACCAAAGGAAAGGGACTGGGGAGGAAGGGAGGGACAAGGGTGAGGAAAAAGAAAGAGGGCATTACGATTAGCATGTATAGTGCGTGGGGGGGCACATGGAGGGCTGTGTAACACAGAGAAGACAAGTAGTGATTTTACAGCATCTTACTATGCTGATGGACAGTGACCATGAAGGGGTATGTGAGGGGGACTTGGTGAAGGGGGGAGTTTAGTTAACATAATGTTCTTCATGTAATTGTAGATTAATGATACCAAAAAAAAAAGAGGGTATCTAAGGGTAGTGCGCAGTTCATGGGGTTTCTGAAGGACGCCTGTGTGTGGGGTGACCCCGTGAAGCCCCAGGCTTCCACTACTTTCATGGGCACTGGCTCACCTGCCCAGTGATGACTGCTGAGTGCCCAGACCGCTGCCACTGTGCCCTGAGCACGCCTCATCGCATTGTCCAGCTTCTCCAAGTCCGCCTCTCAAGCTGGGCTCTGTGATCGGAGAAGCCCATGTCCCCGGACTGTCCCAGCCTCAAAGGAGGTGGTGAAAGTGAGTTTCTTCCTCTGCCTTGGGGACCTGGAGCTGGTAAAATGGAGTTCCTCAAACATAGGAGTTTCTCAAAGCCTCCTTCAGTATCTATTTAAATGCCTCCTCCTCTGATAAGCTTTCTGTCCTTCCCCACTGAGGGCCTCGCATGTCCTCTGGGGCCCCACGGCACTTCACACATAGCCCCACTGGGGCAGCACCGAACTGCCTGACAGGATACGCCTGCGGTTACGTTCTCTTACTAGTATTGTGCCTGGCACAAAGAAGATGTTCAGAAAGTGGTTGTTAATGAATAAAGAACAGAACCTAGAGTAGATTAACTTTCCCAAAGTAGCTGTTGGTTCACATCACCCCTGGCTTCCATCCTCCAGGAACTCTGTCCCTGTTCCTCAGGGAACTGAACACCGCAGTGCTCACTGTGTCCCTTAGAGTCACAGAGAGCTTCGCCTCGCCATCCCTCTGCAAGGCCTCCCTGCCACCTGAGACTCATCCTCATCTCCAGTTGGACCTGCTGTCACTCTCTCTAGCATGGAGTTGGACGTCTCTCCTGTGCCTTTGCCTGTGATGCACTTTCCGATGGCAACAACTGTTCCCCTCTGCTCTCTTCTTCCTTGTCCTGGGAGTCAGGCTCACCGATGCAGAGCCCTGTGTGCTCCCAGCAGGAGGCCACCCCTTCTCCAGATCCTCCTTCCCTGTGGCATCCCTGTCACTGCCTGCCAGAGACCTCTGGGTGCCAGTTGGATGCACCTGTTCATCTGCAGCCCTGGGAACCTCTGGGCGCACTGAGAAAGCCTGGGGATGGATGGGTGCTATGATTCCATCAACAGTGGAGGCTCTGCTGAGGTTGGTGTGCCCCCGGACCCTCTTTCCTGACTGCCTGTGGTAAGCTGAAGCTCATGCCTGTGAGTTTACGGCTGCCTGTCTTCTTTCCTTCCCCACTGCCTGCCCTGCAGATGTGGGGCTTCCTCGGTTCCAGCTCCCCAGTGGTCCT
The DNA here is from genome assembly GCF_030020395.1 of Manis pentadactyla. NCBI lineage: Eukaryota > Metazoa > Chordata > Mammalia > Pholidota > Manidae > Manis > Manis pentadactyla. Next base: position 9,138,591 of record NC_080036.1, read on the forward strand.
TGTAATAAGTCCTCATGGTAAGTAGGTATCTCCCACTGGTTGTGGCCTCTGATGGAAGCAGATACAAAGGGGTCTTTGGGAGCTGATTTAGGTTTCCTGCCTTACCCCCGGTGCAGGAGCATCTATGCTCTGCATGGCTGTGAGGCCCTCTGGACCTGGGGGTGCCTTGGAGAGCACATGGGTGGAAACTGGGCTCTAGCTTCTGTCCCAGATTTTGCCTCTGTGTTCCTCTGCACCTCTGGCTGGCATAGAAGGAAATGCGATACTTCATCCCCGCCATCCTGGAACCTCTGAGGTCCAGCACGGCTTGCGTGGCCCGGCAGAGTCTGGGCATCTCCAGCAGCGTAGGGCCTCTTCTCTCTACAAAGTCGGGATTCTTGGACTGCCCCTGGGACCAACTCAACCCAACTCTCCTCAGCACCTGACCCTGCTGCCTGCTTCCAGGGAGGCCCACTCATTGTCAGCTGCTGTGTGGGTTTCCACGTTGGTGAGAGTCCCACACTGTCAGCTTTGCTACTGCTGGGGGCTGAACAAGGGGACCCAAGAATTTTATGTGGGAATTCCTTGAGGTGCTCCTGCTGTGGCCGCTGGCCATGCCCTGGAAGCGCAGGCGCAGCCCCTGGGGTCCCTGCTGCCTGGCTGGCAGAGCTGCCTGCAGGTCGAACCAACCTCGCCCCACTGTGAAAACAGCTCCAGCCAAAGTCGTTCACCAGGCTAACAGGACACAAGCCCATGGAGATTTTAACATGTATGGAAACTTCATTAGAAAGGGTCAGAGAGCGGGCAGATGCAGTCACCATTTCCAGTGACTAGAAAGAAATGCTGGCAGGTGCATTGGCAGGGAGACTGAGGCTGTGTCCTGCATGGCTGGGAGGCGTCTCTGCAGATAGTTCTTTCATCAGAAGTTGTGAGCATCATTCCATTGTTGTGGGGGAGTGAGTGAGAGAAGAGAACAGAGCCCCTCCCTTCCTGGATGGTGTCTTCTCTCCAGGCTGTCTTTGCTTCGAGGAGAGGTTTCTCCCTGCATTCACACCATCACCTGGGGGCTGAGAACAGCAGGCAGGAGCACTGTTCACCATCGGTCATGCATTTCTCTTCTTCCAGTAGGCAGAGAAGACCACCAAATACCTCAGGAAGCACCAAATAATTCGTTTAAAACTGGCAGATTGTGCTTTGAATTTTTGCCTATCTCACAGTGCCCAGGGTGGAAAGAACTAGATCACAGAGAGAGTTTATCTCTCGGATTTGGCTGCACAGGGCTTCAGTGAACATCCCAACGCGAGCCCGGCCGCTCCTGAGAGAGCACTGAACGGCGTTTCGGGATTAGATTCATTCTTTTAAGTTTTCCTTACACCCCTGCCTTGGGTTATCTGTAATGGTGATACTATTAAACAATATTTGATGTTTAGTATTGATATTGCGCCACTGTGAGTGCAGTCAGGACAGACACTGAGGCTCTGAGTCAGGAAGCTTGACGCTCCCATCCTGTCACCATGCGCACTGTTAATTCCTCGCCTGGGGCTGGGGGCCCCTCGGGCTGAGGCAGTGGAGGCACTGGGGGCTTGAATGCGGGGCTCGCCACCAACTGCTTTGGAAATATTTCAACATTTTAACAAATATTTCCATACAGGGTGATCCCACTGGCATCTGCCTGCCTCTCACTCCCCCTCTTCTCCAATCTGTGGTTGACAGGGAGCTGTGGGGGCCACGGGGAGCCCACACCTGCTTTTGTGGATGGCTTTCTGTGCCTCCCTGTACATTCCCCTAGAGATTGTACTGGACCCCTGCAATGCACTACTAATGACTGAAATTCCCTGACAGTGTTTCTCCATTTAAAACTTATCTCTTCTGCCTCATTTGCTTGAACAGGAAGAATTCTCAGGCAATTTTCAAGTTAAAATGTGATTTTTCTTGTCCTGCATGTTGAATTCAAAGAATGGTCATTTATACACCTAATCCCATGGGTTTTCTCTAACTGACTTCTTGGATTCTCCTCATTATCTGAGATGGTCATTTGGCCTGTGAGTGGCAGTCTCTTTTCGTGGCTGGCGTGTTCTCAGGATGTTCCTCCCCTGGCTCGCTGTGCTGTCTCCTCCCTGCCCCTGCCTGCGGGGATGCTAGGCCAGGGAGTACACTGCAAAAGCCACTGATGGAGGGCAGCACCCTGGCAGGGTGGTGCATGTCAGGAGCAATTCACATTCCCTTTTGCTTTTGATATCATCCCATTTTTGTTCTGACTCATTCTTTCCTAAAATATCCAAGAACGAAATAATACGGAGGGTTGAACCTGGTCCAGCAATTGCACTTAGGGTTAATAATATGAGCATTTGTAGGAATAAACCGCTAAGGTTCTGGAAAAGGTGGGTCAGGGCCTGAATCCCAACTGCACCCTCGGCAAGCTAAGAAAGCACCGGAGTTGGAGAAGCAGAAACGGCAGCAGCACAGAGATACCATTTCCCCGAATGGTGGGCTGGCCTCCTGCAGTCTGTTCACTGTGGTGCTGGCCGCCTGTGCGGGCTGCAAGGCCACCCTGTGGCCTGTGCACAGCCTCTCCGCTCTGGTGGGGAGAGTGGCCATGGAGGGGGCCTGCAGTGCCCTAGCTGAGGGTCTTTCACCTTCCACAGCCCCAGAACCGGCCACTATACTGCTGGATCCTGGTGCCCCACAAAATACAAGTGCACATTTGGAGACCAACGGCCTGGGAGAAGATTGATCACAGCATGTCCCACAGACATGGAGCAACAGATGATAAATTATAAGAACACACCAGGGAGATTTTAAGCACTGAATGTCAACATATGCTAACAATTATGTCTTTGGGAACTATTTTAAATTACAATGACAAATTTTACATGTTAACTTAGAATGTGTGAGCTGGTCACTTTTTTTCCCAGAATTCTCTGGGGGTGGCTGTGGTGACCAGTCCAGGAGCGACACTCAGCTGGTCCTCTTGTGCAGGGCAGCCCGTGTGCTGGGCTGGCACAGCATTTCATGGGGTGAGCTGATAGCTGTCCTAGGATGACCCTGCAGCAATATCAGACTGGAGGAGAGGCTGTTCTGGGGAAAAGGAAGTGTGTGGGTCCAAAGCCAAACCAGCAGTCTCGGGGGAACACGGAGGTGCTGGGTCTGCATGCCAGGCGGGGTGTGGCCCTGGAAGGTGTCCCCATGGGCCATCACACTGGCAGCAACGCAGCCTCGCCTGTCTTCTTCTCTGAGTCTGGGATCCCTTGGGGCTCGGCTGGGATCAGTGCAAGCATTGTTTTCCAGTGTCTGCATGGTTTTCGACACCCGTGGGGCCGTGACCCTAGCACATGCATTGCCTGGGACTGAAAGCCACTCACTTTGATGATGTATGGAAGGTCTGAAAATTGGTTCTCTTAATAATACTACATGCTTTTAGGTTCCTCAAAATCTTTGTGCAACCATAAAAGGATACATAAACCAGCCTGAACTCTGCCCTAAGATTTGTTGTGGCTGATCAGTCCCTGACCCAAGTCAGCAGCCCAACAACAAGGACCCCTTCCTGCTGCCCACCTCTTTCACCCTCCCCTTCCCCAATAAGCTCCTTGCCTCTCAATGACTATCATCATGGTCATCATCTCTGTGCATACCCCACAGCTCACTTGCCAGTATTTAAACTTAAATTTAAACTCAATCTTCACTTGGCATCTCCCTGCCCTGCCCACCCTCTTGCCCGCTTGACCACATGCACTGATGATGAGCAGAGGGCCGGGTGTGTGCTCCTTTGCACTAGGGCCCTCAGTCTGCCTGCCGACAGCTTCCTCCTGGACCTCACCTGCCCATGCCGCTCACTTCTCCCCAGGCCTGCAGTGCCTCCCTTTCCTCCTCGTGGGTGGTGACCCTACTTCCTGTTTGCGACAAAACAAAAGCAATCATATCAGAGCTCCCACAGCACTGACCTGGGCCTGCCTGTCGTGCACTCCACGTGGCGCCAGATCCACACGTGTCTCCTGCACAATTTATTTTTCCCTCCCCACTTGGTCATTCTTACCAGGACCCAGACATGCTGCCCTTTGCCTGTCCTGAAGACCTCCCTGGACCACACGTCTCTGCTGGCTCCCTGTCTTTCCTTTGCCCCTGAGCACTGTCTGTCCCTGTGTCCTCGTGCACTGTAACCCCCTTTTCACTTGTTCTGGATCCCACTCTGCCTGAGCTTACCTCCCACAGTCCAAAGACACAGTTTCCTCCGAGGTCACTGGTTCCCCCCAGTACCCACCCTGCGAGAGGGCCAGGCCTGGCAGCAGGGTGTGCTGGAGCGACTGCACTCCTCCTTGACACCCTTGCCCTGTTTGGCTCCCCCAGGTCTCCTGCCCACAGAGCCACTCCTGCTATTTCCGTGGCCCCCCTACATCTTCCAGCCCCCAACACTGGACTCTGTTCTGGCTGCTTCCATCTCCAGACTCACTGCAGGCGGTCACATCCAGGCTCACACCCAACTGCCAGGCGTCTCGCAGACCTGGGCTTGGGCATCCAAGAGCCTCCCTCAGCTCTCCACTGGGATACAGCAGGCTTCTCAAACTTAACCGTGCCAGACTGAAATCCCGATTCCACCCTTCCCCAATCTTCCTTACTGCCATAAATAACAATTCCATTTTCTCAGTGCACCTGAACTTCCATGCACCCCAAGGCCAGTGGTGCCCTTCAAACCTTCTAAATCTGGCCGGCTCCTTTCACCTCCGCCATGGCCTCCACATCCCAGGAGACATTTCCTCCTGTGTCCTGCAGTCACCTCCCGTTCTCATGGTTTCTATTCTTGCTCCACGCCCAGCGCTGTTCCCCGCAGAGGACTCCCCTTAGAATTCAGTCTTGCAGTGGCCTATGCCTTACGGATCTGGCCGCCGTCACCTCCGTGATGTCTCTTCCTAACACTCTTCTCCGTGCCCGCTTTGCTCTGGTCACACGGGCCAGCACGCTCCTGCCCCGGGGTCTTTGCGCTTCCTATTCTTCCTGCCTGAGACTCTCCACGCTGGGCACTGTGAGCCTGGTCTTCTTGCCTCTGCATGTTTTACTGAGTTTCTGTAAGAAGTCACCCTCCCAGGGCTAATGCAGACACCCTCTATCCTTCCTTTCTCCTTTTTGCTTTATTTTGTCTCATAGCACTTAATATCACCTAATATACTGTTTATTTTACTTATTTATTATTTTGAGCTCTTTAGTTGTTTAGCATTTACTTTTAAATCAAATTGTATTTAGTTTAAAATGCTAAATCAACCTGGAATTCTTATTTAAAAAATAGCAACTTTATAATCTATATCCCATCTCTTTTTCGTATGGAAAACCTTAGTCACCATTTGCTGCTTTTCAATTTCTTTTTTGTTTCCTGCATAATGCTGCCTCGTCTCTGCTCCTCCTGTGGTCTTGTCCTCTCCTAAAGCCTCTCCATTTTGTCTCATGTTGGCAGAGGCAGTGGCCACCTAAGTCCAGTCATTTGTGTTCTTTTAAGTTATAAATGTTTTTATTATTTATTTATTTATTTAAATTGAAGTATAATTGACATACAGTATTCTATTAGTTTCAGGTGTGTATTATAGTGATTCTGTATTTCAATACGTTGTGAAATGACCCCATGACAAGTCTAATGACCATCTGTCACTATACAAAGTCGTTAAAATATTCTTGACTTTATTATCTGTGCTATACATTTCATTCCCGTGACTTATTTATTTTATAATTGGAAGTTTGTCTCTCTTGATCCCCTTCTCCAATTCCTCCTGCCCTCCGAGCCCCTCCTCCCTCTAGAAACCCAGTAGTTTCTGTATGCACGAGTCTGTTTCTGTTTTGCTTTGTTTGTTTTGCTTTTTAGATTATACATGCACGTGAAATCACGTGGTATTTGTCTTTCTCTGTGTGACTTATTTCAATTTCACTTAGCATAATACCCCGTAGATCCATCCATATTGTCACAAATGGCAAGATTTCATTCTTTTTTATGGCCAAGTATTCATATACATATAATATCTTCTTTATCCATTCATCTATTGATGAATACTTAGGGTGCTTCTACATCTTGGCTATTGTAAATAATGCTGCCATAAACATAATAAGGGTGCATACATCTCTTCAACATGGTGTTTTGATTTTCTTCAGATAAGTGCCCAGAAGTGGAATTGGTGGATCATATGGTAGTTCTATTTTCAATTTTTTGAGATAGTTCATGCTGTTTTCCATAGTGGCAGTACCAAAAGTGTACAAAGGTTTCCTTTTCTCCACATCCTTGCCAATACTTGTTATTTTGTTGTCTTTTTGATAATAGCCAATATGACAGGTGTGAGGTGATGTCTCATTGTGATTTCGTTTTGCATTTCCTCAGTGATTAGTGATATTGGGCATATTATGTTGGCCACCTATATCTTCTATGGATAAATGTCTATTCAAATCCTCTGCCCATTTTTTGATCAGGTTGTTTTTTGATATTAAGTTTTATAAGTTCTTTATGTATTTTGGATATTAACCCTTTATTGGATGTGTGATTTGCAAATATCTTTGCCCATTTATTGGGTTGTGTTTTCATTTTGCTGATGGTCTCCTTCACTGTGCAAAAGCTTTTTAGTTGTCTTCTGATTTGTTTAGTTCAGCTTTTGTTGCCTTTTTAGTTGTCTTTGCCTGAGGACACTGGTACAAAAAATATGTTAAGACCAATGTCAAAGAGCTTACTGCCTCTGGTTCCTAGGAGTTTCACAGTTTCAGGTCTTAATTCAAATCTTTAATCCATTTTGAATCAACTTTTTTGCTTATGGTTTAATATAGTAGCCCAGTTTCATTCTTTTGCATGTAGCTGTCCAGTTTTCCCAACACCATTTATTTGAAGAGACTGTTTTATCCTCATTGTATATTTTTACCTCCTTTGTCATAGATTAATTAACCATATATCTGTGTGTTTATTTCCAGGCTTTATTCTATTTCACTCATCTATGTAACTGTTTTTGTTCCACTACCACACTGTTTTGACTGTTACCGCTTTGTAGTATAGTTTGAAATTAGGCAGTATGATATGCCCAGCTGTATTCTTTCTCAAGATTATTTTGGTTATTTAGAATATTTTGTGGTTCCATACAAAAATTTAAGGATTTTTTTGTTCTAGTTTTGTGAAAAATGCCACTGGTATTTTGATGGAGACTGCATTGAACCTGTAGATTGCTCTGTGGTATGGACATTTTAACAATATTAATTCTTTTAATCCATGAGTGTGGAATATCTTTCCATTTATTTGTGTCTTCAGTTTGTCATGAATGTCATATAGTTTTCAGAGTACAGGTCTTTCATCTCCTTGGGTAAATTTATTCCTGGTATTTTATTCTTTTTGATGCGGTTGTAAATGGGATTGTTTTAAATTTTCTTTCTGATAACTTGTTGTTGGGGTATTGAAATGCAACAGATTTCTATATGTTAATTTTGTATCCTGGGACTTTAGTGAGTTCATTTATTATTTCGAATAGTTTTTTGGTGTAATCTTTAACCCAACCCCTCCCTGATGGTAACCACTAATCACTTCTTATTGTCTATGAGTCTACTGCTGTTATATTTATTTTGTTTTATTTATTTATTTGTTTGTTTGTTTGTTTGTTTGTTTTTGGTATCATTAATCCACAATTACATGAGGAACATTATGTTTACTAGACTCCCCCCTTCACCAAGTCCCACGCACAAACCCGATTGGTCACTGTTTATCGTAAGATGCTGTAAAATCACTACTTGTCTTCTCTGTGTTGCACAGCCCTCCCCATGCCCCCCACGCACTATACATGCTGATCGTAAGGCCCTCTTTCTTTTTTTCCGGCCCTTATCCCTCCCTTCCCACCCATCCTCCCCAGTCCCTTTCCCTTTGGTAACTATTAGTCCCTTCTTGGGTTCTGTGATTCTGCTGCTGTTTTGTTCCTTCAGTTTTCCTTTGTTCTTATACTCCACATATGAGTGAAATCATTTGGTACTTGTCTTTCTCCGCCTGGCTTATTTCACTGAGCATAATACCCTCTAGCTCCATCCATGTTGTTGCCAATGGTAGGATTTGTTTTTTTCTTATGGCTGAGTAATATTCCATTGTGTATATGTACCACATCTTCTTTATCCATTCATCTACTTACTGATGGGAATTTAGGTTACTTCCATAACTTGGCTATTGTACATAGTACAGCGATAAACATAGGTGCATCTGACTTTTTCAAACTGGAGTGCTGCATTCTTAGGGTAAATTCCTAGAAGTGGAATTCCTGGGTGAAATGGTATTTCTATTTTGAGCTTTTTGAGGAACCTCCATACTGCTTTCCACAATGGTTGAACTAGTTTACATTCCCACCAGCAGTGTAGGAGGGTTCCCCTTTCTCCACAACCTCGCCAACATTTGTTGTTGTTTGTCTTTTGGATGGCAGCCATCCTTACTGGTGTGAGGTGATACCTCATTGTGGTTTTAATTTGCATTTCTCTGATGATAAGCGATGTGGAGCATCTTTTCATGTGTCTGTTGGCCATCTGAATTTCTTCTTTAGAGAACTGTTTATTCAGCTCCTCTGCCCATTTTTTAATTGGATTATTTGCTTTTTGTTTGTTGAGGTGTGTGAGCTCTTTATATATTTTGGATGTCAGCACTTTATTGGATCTGTCATTTATGAATATATTCTCCCATACTGTAGGATACCTTTTTGTTCTATTGATGGTGTCCTTTGCTTTACAGAAGCTTTTCAGCTTGATATAGTCCCACCTGTTCATTTTTGTTTTTGTTTCCCTTGCCTGGGGAGATATGTTCATGAATAAGTCACTCATGTTTATATCCAAGAGATTTTTGCCTATGTTTTTTTCTAAGAGTTTCATGGTTTCATGACTTACATTCAGGTCTTTGATCAATTTCGAATTTACTTTTGTGTATGGGGTTAGACAGTGATCCAGTTTTATTCTCTTACATGTAGCTGCCCAGTTTTGCCAGCACGGTCTGTTGAAGAGACTGTCATTTCCCTATTGTATATCCAAGGCCCCTTTATTGAATATTAGTTGACCATATATGTTTGGGTTAATGTTTGGAGTCTCTATTCTGTTCCATTGGTCTGTGGCCCTGTTCTTGTGCCAGTACCAAATTGTCTTGATTACTGTGGCTTTGTAGTAGAGCTTGAAGTTGGGGAGTGAGATCCCCCCCACTTTATTCTTCCTTCTCAGGATTGCTTTAGCTATTCGGGGTCTTTGGTATTTCCATATGAATGTTTGAACTATTTATTCCAGTTCATTGAAGAATGCTGTTGGTAATTTGATAGGCATTGCATCGAATCTGTATATTGCTTTGGGCAAGATGGCCATTTTGACAATATTAATTCTTCCTAGCCAGGAGCATGGGATGAGTTTCCATTTGTTAGTGACCTCTTTAATTTCTCTTAAGAGTGTCTTACAGTTTTCAGGGTATAGGTCTTTCATTTCCTTGGTTAGGTTTATCCCTAGGTATTTTATTCTTTTTGATGCTATTGTAAATGGAATTGTCTTCCTGATTTCTCATTCTATTAGGTTATTGTTAGTGTATAGGAAATCCACAGATTTCTGTGTGTTAATTTTGTATCCTGTAACTTTGCTGAATTCTGATATTAGCTCTGGTAGTCTTGGAGTGGAGTCTTTAGGGTTTTTTATGTACAATATCATGTCATCTGCAAATAGTGACAGTTTGACTTCTTCTTTACCAATGTGTATTCCTTGTATTTCTTTGTTTTGTCTAATTGCCATGGCTAGGACCTCCAGTACTATGTTGAATAACAGTGGGGAGAGTGGGATACCTGTCTTGTTCCTGATCGCAGAGGAAAAGCTTTCAGCATCTTGAGGATCCGTATGATGTTAGCTGTGGGTTTATCATATATGGCCTTTATTATGTTGAGGTACTTGCCCTCTATACTCATTTTGTTGAGAGTTTTTATCATGAATGGCTGTTGAATTTTATTGAATGCTTTTTCAGCATCTATGGAGATGATCATGTGGTTTTTGTCTTTCTTTTTGTTGATGTGGTGGATGATGTTGATGGATTTTCGAATGTTGTACCATCCTTGCATCCCTGGGATGAATCCCACTTGGTCATGGTGTATGAACCTTTCGATGTATTTTTGAATTTGGTTTGCTAATATTTTGTTAAGTATTTTTGCATCTACGTTCATCAGGGATATTGGTCTGTAGTTTTCTTTTTTGGTGGGATCTTTGCCTGGTTTTGGTGTTAGGGTGATGTTGGCTTCATAGAATGAGTTTGGGAGTATTCCCTCCTCTTGTATTTTTTGAAAAACTTTAAGGAGAATGGGTATTATGTCTTCTTTATATGTCTGATAAAATTCTGAGGTAAATCCATCTGGCCCAGGGGTTTTGTTCTTTGGTAGTTTTTTGATTACCGCTTCAATTTCATTGCTGGTAATTGGTCTGTTTAGATTTTCTGTTTCTCTCTGGGTCAGTCTTGGAAGGTTGTATTTTTCTAGGATGTTGTCCATTTCTCTTAGGTTTCCCAGCTTGTTAGCATATAGGTTTTCATAGTATTCTCTAATAATTCTTTGTATTTCTTTGAGGTCCGTCGTGATTTTTCCTTTCTTGTTGCTGATTCTGTTTATGTGTGTTGAGTCTCTTTTCCTCTTAATAAGTCTGGCTAGAGGCTTATCTATTTTGTTTATTTTCTTGAAGAACCAGATCTTGGTTTCATTATTTTTTGCTATTGTTTTATCCTTCTCAAGTTTATTTATTTCTTCTTTGATCTTTATTATGTCCCTCCTTCTGCTGACCTTAGGCCTCATTTGTTCTTCTTTTTCCAATTTCGATAATTGTGACTTTAGGCTATTCATTTGGGATTGTTCTTCCTTCTTTAAATATGCCTGGATTCTATATACTTTCCTGTTAAGACTGCTTTTGCTGTATCCCACAGTAGTTGGGTCTTTGTGTTGTTCTTGTCGTTTGTTTCCATATATTGCTGGATCTCCATTTTAATTTGGTCATTGATCCATTGATTATTTAGGAGCATGTTGTTATGCCTCCATGTGTTTTTGAGCCTTTTTGCATTCTTTGTACAGTTTATTTCTAGTTTTATGCCTTTGTGGTCTGAAAAGTTGGTTGGTAGGATTTCAATCTTTTGGAATTTACTGAGGCTCTTTTTGTGGCCTAGTATGTGGTCTATTCTGGAGAATGTTCCATGTGCACTTGAGAAGAATGTATATCCTGTTGCTTTTGCATGTAGAGTTATATAGATGTCTATTAGGTCCATCTGTTCTAGTGTGTTTTTCAGTGCCTCTGTGTCCTTACTTATTTTCTGTCTGGTGGATCTGTCCTTTGGAGTGAGTGGTGTGCTGAGGTCTCCCAAAATGAATGCATTGCATTCTATTTCCTCCTTTAATTCTGTTAGTATTTGTTTCACATATGTTGGTGCTCCTGTATTGGGTGCATATATATTTATAATGGTTATATCCTCTTGTTGGACTGAGCCCTTTATCATTATGTAATGTCCTTCTTTATCTTTTGTTACTTTCTTTATTTTGAAGTCTATTTTGTCTGATACTAGTATTGCAACACCTGCTTTTCTCTCACTGTTGTTTGCATGAAATATCTTTTTCCATCCCTTGACTTTAAGTCTGTGCATGTCTTTGGGTTTGAGGTGAGTCTCTCGTAAGCAGCATATGGATGGATCTTGCTTTTTTATCCATTCTATTACTCTGTGTCTTTTGATTGGTGCATTCAGTCCTTTTACATTTAGGGTGATTATTGAAAGGTATGTACTTATTCCCATTGTAGGCTTTAGTTTCGTGGTTATCAAAGGTTCAAGGTTAGCTTCTTTACTATTTTACTGCCTAACTTAACTTGCTTATTGAGCTATTATGAACACGGTCTGATGATTATTTATTTCTCTCCCTTCTTATTCCTCCTCCTCCCTTCTTCATATCTTGGGTGTTTTGTTCTGTCCTCTTTTTAGGAGTGCTCCCATCTAAAGCAATCCCTGTAAGATGCCTTGCAGAGGTGGTTTGTGGGAGTTAAATTCCCTCAACTTTTGCTTGTCTGGGAATTGTTTAATCCCTCCTTCATATTTAAATGATAATCGTGCTGTATGCAGTATTCTTGGTTCGAGACCCTTCTGTTTCATTGCATTAAGTATATCATGCCATTCTCTGGCCTGTAGGGTTTCTGTTGAGAATTCTGATGATAGCCTGATGGATTTTCCTTTGTAGGTGACCTTTTTTTCTCTCTGGCTGCCTTTAATTCTTTGTCCTTGTCTTTGATCTTTGCCATTTTAGTTATTATGTGTCTTGGTGTTGCTTTACTTGGATCCCTTGTCATGGGAGTTCTGTGTACCTCTGTGGTCTGAGAGGCCATTTTCTCCCCTAGTTTGGGGAAGTTTTTAGCAATTACTTCTTCAATGACACTTTCTATCCCTTTTTCTCTCTCTTCTTCTTCTGGCACCCCTATAATGCGGAAATTGTTCCATTTCGATTGGTCACACAGTTCTCTTAAAATTCTTTCATTCCTGCAGATCCTTCTATCTCTCTCTGCATCAGCTTCTCTGCGTTCCTGTTCTCTGTTTTCTAGTCCATTAATGGTCTCTTGCATCTTGTCCATTCTGTTTTGATGTCCTTCCAGAGCTTGTTTTATTTCTGTATTCTGCCTCCTTAATTCTTGCATATTTCTCTGGAAGTCCATCAGCATGGTTATGACTTTTGTTTTGAATTCTTTTTCAGGAAGACTGGTTAAATCTATCTCCCCAAGTTCCTTCTCAGGGGAAGATGTAGAAGATGTCGAAGCTGTCTGGGTTAGCCTTGTCTGGATCAAATTTTTTTGCCTTTTCATGTTGGTAGGTGCAGTGGTGAGCTATTGACTCGTCTGTCAGCTAGCAGGGTCAAGACTTTCCACTTGCTTCTGGACTTTCTTTACTGGGACAACTGCGACCCCTAGTGGCTTGTGTTGGGCAATTGCATGTAGACTGGGTCTCTGTGTCTTGCCGGGCAGCTATGGAGGAAGCTCCCTTGCTGTGGGCGTGGCCAGCCTCAGGCTGCTGCTCTGCTATGACGGGGCCCCGGAGGGATAATGGACGGGGGGCTGTTTGGCTCTTTACCTCCGTGAGGGGTCTCAGAGCTGTTTCCCAGGGGGTTAGTGTGCCCAGAGTTCCCTGGAATTTCCAGCTGCTGGACTGTGACCCAGGATGCTTCCGTCCAGCTGTGGGGTCCCTGTCCCTTTAAGACTTTCAAAAAGCACTCGCTTTTCTTTGTCACATTGGTACTTGCTTCAGGACCCACTCCAAGGTCTTACTGTCCTGTTTCCCTAGTTTTCAGCACCCCACGCATGCACTGTGTCTGCACTGTGGTGTGGATGGCTGGGGTGGGTGTTTAGCAGTCCTGGGCTCCCTCTCCCTCCCCGCTCCGACTCCTCTCCTCCCGCCAGGAGCTGGGGTGAGGGGTGCTCGTGTCCCACCAGGCTGCGGCTTGTGTCTTACTCCTTCGCAAGGCGCTGGGTTCTCACGGGTGTGGATGTAGTCTGGCTGTTATCCTGTGTCTTCTGGTCTTTTAGGGATAGCTGTATTTGTTGTGTTTTCAAAAATATATATGTTTTTGGGAGGAGATTCCCACTGTCCTACTCACGCCACCATCTTGGCGCCATCCCCTTTTGTTGAGAGTTTTTATCATGAATGGATGTTGAATTTTGTCGAATGCTTTTTCAGCATCTATGGAGATGATCATGTGATTTTTGTCCTTTTTTTATTTATGTGGTGAATGATGTTGATGGATTTTCGAATGTTGTACCATCCTTGCATCCCAGGGATGAATCCCTCTTGGTCATGGTGTATGATCCTCTTGAGGTACTTTTGAATTCAGTTTGCTAATATTTTGTTGAGTATTTTTGTATCTACGTTCATCAGGGATATTGGTCTGTAGTTTTCTTTTTTGGTGGGGTCTTTGCCTGGTTTTGGTATTAGGGTGATGCTGGCTTCATAGAATGAGTCTGGAAGAATTCCCTCCTCTTCTATTTTTTGGAAAACATTAAGGAGAATGGGTATTATGTCTTCTCTAAATGTCTGATAAAATTCAGTGCTTAATCAATCTGGTGTGGGAGTTTTGTTCTTAGGTAGATTTTTGATTACTGATTCAATTTCATTGCTGGTAATTGGCCTATATAGAGTTCCTGTTTCTTCCTTGGTCAGTCTTGGAAGGTTTCATTTTTCTAGGAAGTTGTCCATTTCTTCCAGGTTTTCCAGCTTGTTAGCATATAGGTTTTTATAGTATTCTCTAATAATTCTTTGTATTTTTGTGGGGTCAGTCATGACATTTCCTTTCCCGTTTCTGATTCTGTTGATGTGTGTTGTTTCTCTTTTTCTCTTAATAAGTCTGGGTAGGGGCTTATCTATTTTGTTTATTTTCTTGAAGAACCAGCTCTTGGTGTCATTGATTTTTTTCTATTGTTTTATTTTTCTCAATTTTATTTATTTCTTCTCTGATCTTTATTATGTCCCTCCTTCTACTGACTTTAGGCCTCATTTGTTCTTCTTCTTCCAATTTCAGTAATTGTGACTTTAGACTATTCATTTGGGATTGTTCTTCCTTCTTTAAATATACCTGGATTGCTATATACTTTCCTCTTAAGACTCCTTTCACTGCATCCCACAGAAGTTGGGGCTTTGTGTTGTTGTTGTCATTTGTTTCCATATACTGCTTGATCTCTATTTTAATTTGGACACTGATCCATTGATTATTTAGGAGCATGTTGTTATGCCTCCATGTGTTTGTGGGCCTTTTTGCTTTCTTTGTACAATTTATTTCTAGTTTTCTTCCTTTGTGGTCTGAGAAGTTGGTTGGTAGAATTTCAATCTTTTTGAATTAACTGAGGCTCTTCTTGTGGCCTAGTATGTGGTCTATTCTGGAGAATGTTCCATGTGCACTTGAGAAGAATGTATATCCTGTTGCTTTTGGATGTAGAGTTCTATAGATGTCTATTAGGTCCATCTGTTCTAGTGTGTTTTTCAGTGCCTCTGTGTCCTTACTTATTTTCTGTCTGGTGGATCTGTCCTTTGGAGTGAGTGGTGTGCTGAAGTCTCCCAAAATGAATGCATTGCATTGTATTTCCTCCTTTAATTCTGTTAGTATTTGTTTCAGATATGTTGGTGCTCCTCTATTGGGTACATATATATTTATAATAGTTATATCCTCTTGTTGGACTGAGCCCTTTATCATTATGTAATGTCCTTCTTTATCTCTTGTTACTTTCTTTGTTTTGAAGTCTATTTTTGTCTATTTTGTCTGATACTAGTACTGCAATACCTGCTTTTTTCTCCCTGTTGTTTGTATGAAGTATCTTTTTCCATCCTTGACTTTTAGTCTGTGCATGTCTTTGGGTTTGAGGTGAGTCTCTTGTAAGCAGCATATAGATGAGTCTTGCTTTTTTATCCATTCAGTTACTCTGTGTCTTTTGATTGGTGCATTCAGTTCATTTACATTTAGGGTGATTATTGAAAGAATTATACTTATTGCCATTGTAGGCTTTAGGTTCGTGGTTATCAAAGGTTCAAGGTTAGCTTCTTTACTATCTTACTGTCTAACTTAACTCTCTTATTGAGCTATTATAAACACAGTCTGACGATTCTTTATTTCTCTCCCTTCTTATTCCTCCTCCTCCATTTTTTATATGTTAGGTGTTTTATTTTGTGTTTCCTTTGACTGCTTTTGTGGGTAGTGATTTTATTTTTTGCCTTTAGTTGGTATTTCATTGTTCTGCTTTCTTTGCTGTGATTTTATTTTTTCTGGTGACATCTATTTGGCCTTGGGAGTACTCCCATCTAGAGCAGTCCCTCTAAAATACCCTGTAGAGGTGGTTTGTGGGAGGCAGATTCCCTCAACTTTTGCTTGTCTGGGAATTGTTTAATCCCTCCTTCATATTTAAATGATAATCGTGCTGGATTGGTTCAAGGTCCTTCTGTTTCATTGCATTGAAAATATCATGCCATTCTCTTCTGGCCTGTAGGGTTTCTGTTGAGAAGTCTGATGATAGCCTGATGGGTTTTCCTTTGTAGGTGACCTTTTTTCTCTCTCTGGCTGCCTTTAAATCTCTGTTCTTGTCCTTGATCTTTGCCATTTTAATTATTATGTGTCTTGGTGTTGTCCTCCTTGGGTCCCTTGTTTTGGGAGTTCTGTGTTCTTCCATGGTTTGAGTGACTCTTTCCTCCCCCAGTTTGGGGAAGTTTTCAGCAATTATTTCTTCAAATACATTTTCTATCCCTTTTTCTCTCTCTTCTTCTGTTACCCCTATAATGCGAATATTTTTCAGTTTGGATTGGTCACACAGTTCTCTTAATATTCTTTCATTCCTGGAGATCCTTTTATCTCTCGCTGCGTCAGCTTCTCTGTGTTCCTGTTCTCTGATTTCTATTCCATTAGTGGCCTCTTGCACATCGTCTATTCTGCTTTAAGTCATGCCAGAGATTGTTTTTTTTTCCTGTATTTTCCCTCCTTAACTCTTGCATATTTCTCTGAAGATCTGTCAGCATGGTCATGACCTTTATTTTGATTTCTTTTTCAGGAAGATTGGTTATGTCTATCTTTGCAGGTTCCCTCTCCAGGGAGAGTGTCTGTGTGATTCTTGTCTGGATCAAATTCTTCTGACTTTTCGTGGCAATAGAGGTAGGCGTGGGGAGTTGACATGTGTGTCAGCTGGGAGAAACAAGTCCCTTCCTGGTTTTTCCTCACCTTCCTCTCCTGCGAGAATGGCAACCCCTGGCAGCTTGTGCTGGGCAGTTGCACGCAGACTGGGTCTCTGATTATTGCCCGGCCACTGTGAAGTAAGCTCTGCACTGTTGCTGTGGGCATGGCCGGCCTCAGGCTGCTGCTCTGCTATGGCGGGTCTGCCAGAGGGGGAATGGGTGGGAGACAGCTTATTGCCATGAGGGGCCTCTGAGCTGCACTGCTGCCCAGGGGGTTTGGGCACCCAGAGTTCCCCGGGATTCACAGCCGCTGGGCTGAGTGTGCTGGTGTGCCTCCATCCAGCTGTGGGGTCCCTGTCCCTTTTATACTTTCAAAAAGCACTTGCTTTTCCTTTTGTCTCAGGGGCGCTGGCTGTGGGAACCCCCTTGCAGGTTTTACTGTTCTGTTTTCCTAGTATCCAGCACACCATGCACTGTGTGTCTATGCTCCCAGTGTGTATGACTAGGGCTGGGTATTTAGCAGTCCTGGGCTCCCTCTCCCTCCCCACTCTGACCCCCCTGCTCCCACTAGGGAGCTAGAGTTGGGGGCGTGCTGGGATCCCCCCGGGCTGCAGCTTGTATCTTACCCCTTTCGTGAGGCGCTGGGTTCTTGCAGATATAGATGTAGCCTGGCTGTTGTCCTGAATCTTCTGGTCTCTCTTTTAAGAATAGTTGTATTTTCAAAAATATATATGGTTTTGGGAGGAGATTTCCACTGCCCTACTCACTCTGCCATCTTGGCTCCTCGAAGGCATATTCATTTTGTTTTGTCTTGTTTTTGGATTCCACATGTAAATGAAATCATATGGTATTTGTCTTTCTCAACCTGGATTATTTCACTTAGCAAAATACATTCTTGGTCCATCCACGTTGTTGCAAATGTCAAGATTTCATTCTTTTTTATGGATGAATAATATTCCATTGTGTATACATCTTCTTTATCCATTCATCTATATTGATGGACACTTAGGTTGCTTCCATATCTTGGCTATTGTAAATAATGTGACAATAAACATAGGAGTGCATATCTCTTTTTTATTTTGTTTTCTTTGGGTAAATTCCTAGAAGTGGAGTTACTGGGTCATATGGTATTTCTCTTTTTGGTTTTTTGAGGAACCTCCATGCTGCTTTCCATAGTGCCTGAACCAATTTATGTTCCCACTAACAGTGTAGTAAGGTTCCCTTTTTTCCACATGCTCACCAACATATGTTATTTCTTGTCTTTTGGACAGTGGCCATTCTAACTGGTGTGAGGTGATATCTCATTGTGGTTTTGATTTGCATTTTCCTGATGATTAGCTATGTGGAGCACCTTTTCATGTCCCTATTAGCCATTTGTATTTCTTCTTTGGAGAAATGTCTGTTCAGGTTCTCTGCCGATTTTTTAATCAGTTTTTTTTTTTTTGGTGTTGAGGTATATAAGTTCTTTATATATTTAGATGTTAACCCCTTATCAGATAAATCATTTACGAATATGGTGACATCACTGACCAGATTTGAAAGACAGAAATGTCATCTCTGGCTGTATAGAGGTTGGAAACAAAGATGGCAAAGGTGAGTGTGAGGCCAGTGAGTCCTTACTGTACTCACAGAGGAGAAGTGGGGACTTGACCAAGGTCTGGGCTGGGTCCTGTAAGGAGGGACAACAGGCCCTGGGAGCCATAGGGTAATTGGAGGTCGAATTTAGAGCATGGGTTCTCATCTGAATTGCAAATTACAGCAGAAATCTTGATTCAAAACAAAGCTTGATTTCATGGCATAATTTTTGCAAACATCAACCTATAAGAGAATCTGACATTTGTAACTTTAAGGTTTGAAACATATGCACAGGAACGCTTGTCTTGTTTTTTCAGCAGTACTAGGGACAAAGGCACACCTTCCTCCTTGTATAGCCCACTGTCCCTGATCAGGGCCTAGTATCCAGTGCTTAGCTGCTCTGTGAAGCCAGATAGTGTTTGAAGTCCTTTAGAGTAGAGGCTGGCTTTGTACTGATAGCATGCTTCTTGGTGTTTGGAATGCCTGGGGGCCATGTAGTGTGTGTTTGTTGTGCTCATAGATGACTGGGTGCTGTGAGAAGCTGCACTTTGTTTACTCCTTCAAAGAACCAAGACTTCAAGTTTGAAATTTCCTCTGTGACAGCAGATGGGTTCATCCTGAGACAACAAAAGCAAAAATTGAAATGTGCCATGGGTATCACTCAGGATCCCCTTTGCTGAGCGTTTCTGTTTCTGCATTAGATAGATTTCCCAGAATGTTATTTATTTCTCTTTTAGCAAATATTTGGGACTACTGAGAATTAAAAAGTGAGCTTTCCAAAATGCTCCTTGTAACCCAGAAAATAGTAAATGCTCTCTCTCAGACCCTACAAGGCAACTCTGGAGAACAGGACACGGGTCTGGCAGAGGAGTGTGTGCAGAAGGGACAAGGAACTTCGGGGTAGCTGCACCCTGCTGGTCTGGGCTTTGCAGGGGCTGATAGGGCCCTGTCCTTGTGTCTTCCTCTGGGGACCCCAATGGGGCAGCAGCACCCCTGGGGCTTACTCTTCTCACAGCCAAACCTGAAGCTCCAGAGAGCCTTCCAGGAACACAATCTTCTGTCTAGTCCACCCACCTTCCATTGGTTAAAACAAGCCACTGCCAAGCCCAAAGTCAGTGGGGTGGAGAAGCAAATCCATCTGCCCCACTGAGCTCACTGCAGGAGGCATACACATGACGTCCTGTTGCAGGGATAAAGATCTGGGGAGTGATCCAGTCCTCTCAAATAAACAATGAAGCATTACTTTCATGTCAGGAGACCTGCCACATATCCAGCACAGTGTGGCTTTTTTGACTCCTAATTCTCTACAACAAATGAAAGCACACGTAACATGCCACCACATTGGTTATAGCTTTCTGCATATGATTTTGGGTAATCCTTGCTTTCCAGATGGGTTACCACTGGAGCCCTCTTCTCCCTCTTCCTGCTCTTTAGGTTTTCACGAGGCAACTGCCCTGAGGCAGCAGGTCAGGGGTCCTCCTTAACCCCCCATGGGCTGCTCTGAGGTGCCCAGTAGTGACAACATGGATCCCACACCCCTGAGTGTGCTGGAAGCCGGCCTCATGGCTATGCCCTCCTCTTCCCTTCATTAGGAACATGAACCACAAGGGGATATGCTCTTGGAACACAAATTTCCTACAGAAACTTCACAATGGCTGCTTGTCTCGCTGATTATGATAATGTGAAATTTATCTGTTAGAATGGTGTTCCAGATGTTGTATGACTTAGTGGAGATCTAGAACGCGGCTTCCTCGGAAGTGGATCTGACACATGTCCCATATCATGAACATCTGCAGGGTCGGGATGACTGCACAGAGGGGCAGTTCAGCACAGCCTTCTCAGGGCTCAGTTGGCGATGAGAGGACTGTATTCAGTCCTGGCTTGGCCGTTTACAAATCTGTGCCACTTTGTGCTTCTATCTCCTCATCTATCGATTGAAAGAATGACAAGCACACCTGAGGGGTGTTTGGGGATTAAATAATACGATATATGCATGGAGTTACAGTAAGAGTTGGTCCACTGCAGGGCTAGTAAACATGGGTCGGATGGTTACAGTCCCAGCCCCTGTGTAAGGTTTGACATGATCTTACCACAGCGCGGCTGCAGCCAGTTGAGAAGGAGGACTGGTTCGTTAATCATGTGGCTGGAAATAAAGACATGCTGATGCGCTCAAACTCAAGGTTTCGTGGATTCTGAAATTCATTTTGGTTTCCTTTTGAACAGCCTATGCTTCTCACAATTTGCTGAAAAAGTGCTTTGGCTTTTGCAAGTCTGTGAAGGTCTGGGCAGCTCTTCTGTGCTTCCGCGGGTGTGATGCCTGTGTCTTTATCCTCCACAGATGCCTGTGCTGATGAACCTTAGTCGAGACCCTGAGGTCAGCCTGCCTGCACCACCCCTCATGTACGCCCTGGCCCTTGGTGCCTGCCTTGGAGGTAAGGGGTGCTGATGTGTGCAGGGGAGCCCGCTGACACTGGTGAGCCTGGAGTGATGATTAGGGCTTGCCAACTTGAAAATAAGTCTGGATATGTCCTGTGGAGATCAGCTTTGACCATTCCTAGAACTATCAGATCCTCGTGAAGCCTGTCACTTCCCACTCTGCAGAACTGCCCCTGGCCTTCTGCACCTGTGGCCTGAGGATGATCATTCCTGACATCTCAGTTCATGTGCTCCCACACTTGCCCATGCAGACGGGCTTATGCCTAGTAACATGTTTAGCAGCTTATGCTTAGATTTGTGTGAATGCCATCCTCAGTTACTCTTCTTTATGGCCTCCTTAGGGACTGGGTGAGGGTCGGGGGTGAAGTGAAGACTGGGTGAACTAAGAAGAGAGACTCTAACCGCAGAGTAAGAAGAAAGATGGAAGCTTATTATTATTATTATTTTTTTGTGTTGGCCTTTGGAGCAATGGAAAATTGAATTAGAGAAGTGTCAGGAGAGACTGAGCCCTGGTGAACAAACATGAGGGCTTCGGAGGTCGTCGTCCTTGGAGGAAGCCCACGTTAGGGGACCGTGTCACCCTGGGGGGGAAAAGAGGATAGTGAAGAATCCTAGATAAACACATCAGATACATTTTAAGTTTTCATTCGAACATCCAGACATGCTTAATCTACGTTGCCTTGTTCTTTGATCGCTATTAAATCAATAGCTTTCTATTTAGTTTATTGGTTTGTAAAGGGGGAATCAGTGCCATCTGATGAGGTTTCTCTGGTGTCTGGAGACAGCTGATGCACCTGGCCGAGCAGCCGCGGCCTCAGGTTCCTGCAAAAGGGCAGACGTGTTAGAGTGGCCCCTGCCTGGCATCGGGCCCAGGAAGAGCGATGGCTGTCTTCACAGCTACATTTAACACCAGAGGTTGAAAACAAGAATCCCAGGACACCTGGAAATGTGTCTTCTGCATGGGAGTTTGCTTATCCAGCCTTAGCATCTGCTATGGCCTGACATCGTGCTCATGAGCAGTGAGGCGGTCACCCAAGCTGAGGCCATCCTGTAAATGGACATGGCCTGTCACGGCAGTAAGCAGGGCTCAGGGAAAGGCTGAAGGGAGAGCCTGGGAAGGTTCTCCAGAGAGGTAGATTTTGAGGGTGAGAAGCCTTTGGACTATGTCTGATACCCCAGAACATGTGGAATGAACGTAGAGGGGATTTTCAAGGATGGAAGTTAGTGTGGACCGTTTATATGGATAATAGCCTGGAGTGTGCTTGAACACCTCCTGACTGGGCCCTGTGCCCTCGAAGCAGGGGTACGGCTGTAACGAACGATGCAGGTCTCAAGCCTTGGGGTCTTTCTGACCTGGGAGCTCTTGCCGTTGGATGGGGCTTGCTCCTGGTGCAGCAGACGCCTAGGAGGGCTGGGTGTCAGCTCTACGCTTACTCTGTCAAGGAGCCTCACTTATTGATTTAGAGCTCGGCATTAAAAGAAGTTGTGGCAAAATATACATAGTATAAAATTTACAATTTTAACTATTGTTCAGTTTAACTATGTGCAGTTCAGGGCCAGCAATCACCTCTATACATCCCCAGAACTTTTTCATCTTCCCAAACTGAAACTCCATGCACATTAAACCAAAATTCCTCATTTCTCCGGGATTTGGCCCTTTGAAGACCTCTTTAGAAGTTTTCAGTTGGTTTGAGATATGTTATTTGCTATATAGATTTGTGAGTCCCTAGATAGTTTGAAACAAAAAAACTTCCTCTGGTCTGATCCTAGTACCTTTTGGTTGCTCTTTTTACTAAGAGCTAAGAACAATTCAGGTAAGGCTTAGGAAAAACTCAGCTTAGCCCGGGTTTCCTAGGAAGGGGAGGCAGAGGCGAGCTTGCACACGAAGGCTTTATTTGGAGGTGGGATCCTAGGGCAGCAAGACCGAGGGAGCAGTGAGGTGAAGCAGCGAAGGAGAAAACAGAAGTACAAGGTACGTGACCAGTTAGTAACAGCTTTCAAAGAAGACACAGCCAGGTTTGAGTCAGATGGGTTATTTTTCAGACGGGTCCTGTGGAACTACTGTGCCTGGGAGGGGAAGGAGAAGGGAGAGATCTGTCTGTTACTCCCATGCTGTCTCCTGCCTTTCACTGGCCAGTTTACTCCAGGGGGCTTCTGAACCCGGCGAGGGAGTGTGAGGCCGCAGGGGACGGCTGCTCTGTACAATGGAGAACAAACAAAGCAAACAACGTGAGCTACAAAATCATAGTTTTAAAAAACACCCTTCAAATGCTGACGAAGCAGAGAAAACTAAATGAAGTAAATTTGAAAAAGTGACATGCCCTTCCTGGTGGGGAGGAGAACATGGGTGCTCCCGTCTCTGGCTGGGGGTGAGGTGGGAAAGCTGAGCGAGTCCCTCAGTGCCTTTGCTGAGTGTGCAGTGAAGCTGGGGATGCTGCGGCCGTGACGAGGGAAAAGCTTCAGAGACGTGCTGGACCTTCACAGGCTGTCCTGAAGTTGGGGGCACGGTGGGCAGAGAGCTGCCTTTTGAAGGACGAAACCCAGGGAAGAACTTCAGAACACAGAGAATCCTCAGCAGTCAACAGGCCAGAACATGATTTAGAAAACTGATGACTTGGCTGTACAGCACAGAGACCCCAGAATCGCCCTCTGCTCATGTCACTGTTTCAGAGAAACTCCTGATCCCACCCTCAAAATATCTCAGCTAATGGCAAATCAAATCTAACTCAAGATGCAACAAAACCAGGTCCAGCTCAGCTTCATATTAGGTTGGCTCCATGTCCTGCACTGGCAGGTCGGCATAAGTGGGAAGCTCTTTTCAAGATAAGAAATGTATAAATATTATTACTTCAGTCTCTACAGTTCTTCATGTAAAATGCCAAGCATACCATTACCTTGATAAACAGCATTTACAAAAAACCTACAGCTAACATCATGCTTACTGTTGAAAGATTGAATGTTTGCCCCCTAAGATTGGGAACAAGGCAAGGATGTCTGTTCTTACCTCTCCTACTCAATGTAGTGCTGGAAGTTCTAGCCAGTGAAATAGGCAAGAAAAGGAAATAAAAAGTATACAGATTGGAAAGGATGAGTCCCTACTGCAGATGTAGCTTCCAAAGAATCTATTTGAAAAACTCAGAGAACCCCAGAACTAATATGTGAGTTTCATAAGTTCACAGTATACAAGATAGATATATGAAAATCAATTTTAGCCATGAAAATGTCGACACCACAATTAAACATGGAATACTATTTATAATTACTCAAAAAATTAAATACTGAAGCTGAAAATTACAAAGTGCTGATAAATTTAAAAATCCAGATAAATGAGAAGACAACTGTGCTCATGGACTGGAAGACTCAACATGGTGAAGATGTCAGTTGTTCTTAAATTAATCTTTGGGTCTAATGTAATTCCTATCAAAATCTCAGCAAGATTTTTTGTATATATATTCAAGATTATTCTAAAATTTATATGGCAAGAAGGATATATAGGCAAAAAGTACATGAAAGGGTGTTCAACATTATTAGCCTTTGGGAAAGTGCAGATTAAAACCACAGTAAGATATTGTCACACACCTATAAGAATGTCTAAGATAAAAAATAGTGATAATGCCAAATATTGCTGAGGATGTGGGGACACTGGATCACTCACACAGTTGTTGGGCTGTCAAGTGGTACCATCACTCTCTAGGGCAGAGTGGAGAGCAGTTTGGCAGTGTCTTAAAAAACTACTGGGTAATTCTTCTAGAGAAATGAAAACTTATGTTCACCCAAAACCTGTACACAAATTCTTAAAAAGCCTTATTTGTAATAGCCAAAAAGTAGAAGCAAACCAGATGTCCATCAATAGTAAATTGTTTAATAAATTGTGGTACATCCCTTCTAAGAAATGCTACTCAACAATAAAAAGGAATGGACTATTGATACACATGACAACCTTGGTGAACCTCCAGAGCACTACGTGGAGTGAAAAAAGTCAATCCCCAAAGGGTATGCACTGTAATTATTGCATTTATAGATAAAATTCTAGAAATGTAGAAATAGCTTGGTTGGCAAATAAATTGGTTGGCAGAGTTAAGTACAGGGTGGGGTGGAGGGAAGTGGGTGTAGCTATAAAAGAGCAACAGGAGGGATCATTTTGGTGATGAAAATTTTCTGTATCTTGACTGTGTCAGTATGGATATCCTGATTGTGACATTGCACTATGGCTTTAATTATATTACCAGTGAGGGAAATTGGTAAATGGTATGTGGAATCTCTCCTTATTATTCCTTATACCTGCATGTGAATGTACAATCACCTTGAAATAAAGGGTCAATTAAAGTAATGAGAAAAGGGAACACCAGAGGGGAAACTGTTCTCATTGACTAAATACATAATTACTAAACTAAACAAATATAGATAGATAGACAGCCAAAATGAGCAATAAAGTCAAGGAAATATCTCAGAATATAGAGGCAAAAGTCAAAGAAGAAATTTCAGGAGAAAAATAATATACAGAAAAGTTCAGTATGGAAAATCCAGTATTCAACAACTGGAAATATCTCAGGAGGGACAGAATGAAGTGGAAGGGAGGAATTTATCCAAGAAATAATGGAAGTAGATTTTTCAGAGTCGAAGCAGCACATGAGTGGATACATACCTAATGCTATCTCTGTGAAATCTGAGAACTCCATGCAGGCTTAGAAGCATGCCCCGTGTCACAACAAGTAGTAAACCCCAGAGCTGGGGATAGGATTTAGTATTCCAACCTCAGAGTTTCTTTTCCTGTGCTCTCTTTATATTGAAAACATGTAATTAGAAATACCAGGTTTGGTAAAATATGGTACCAAAATAAAAAGGACAGGTCCAAATTTGAAGCAAATTAAAATGAGGCATGATCTTAAGCAAATGATGGAACATAAGAAATGAAACTTATGTGGACCTTGGTCCTGGTGCATGTTCTGGCCCTGCAGGGATGGCGTTTGCATAGTGTGGGTGGTATAAATGCTTCTGACTGGTGTTCACCATTGGCGTGAACCCCACGAGTCTTAGCTGCTCATAGAACATACTGGTGTGGTCATTAATTTCTTTGATGATCATGCTCTTCTACTTTATTTGTTGCTGTGCCTGTGTATTATTTGTATAAAAACAAACTTTAAAAATAATCGAAATATCTACTGGTAGAACACAGAGCACAAATAAAAACTAATTTATGTTCAGGAGCTCATGGTATCTTTGCCAAAGTCACCTAGAGATTGTGGACAATCCTGGCAGGATGTGGCTGTATTAAAACCTGTTGCTTCCCTTCAGTTTTAGTCATACTTTGAGCGGCAGGTGGCTCTTCCACTTGTCAAAGGGAATGCCAGCACATAGCATTAACTTTTATGTTTTCCAACAAGTGGGGAAGGAATTACCACTGGTCTGTGTTTGATCTAACCTGGACTGACTGACACAGGATGTTATACTGGAGATTCTTTATAAATGTATAAAATGTTCATTGAAAACAAGGCACAGCTTTAAAAAATGTTCTTGTTCTCTCTCTAGATCCATATACCATCTTTCCATGTAGGATTATGCAGATATGTCAAGACAGGCAATAGACATTTATATGCACACATCAACCCCTATTTGCTCCTCTAAATGGCTTGAGCTGGAGTAGTGGCACCTAGGACCTCTTTCTCCCTACCACACGGAACCCGTGCCATGGATGGGGTGCCCTCAAAAACTCCTAGCATCTCATTACATTGCTGCAACACCTGTTGACATCTGAATAGTACTCTCACATTCTTAATGTCAAGTGAACCCCACAATGACCACATGAGATGCTGAGGGAAGGTGGTGACTGTCGTCATTTAAGGCAGATGTGGCTGACTTCCTTCACCTCTTCCCTGCTGATGATAAGGCACAGACAGGCATAAGGGTTCCTACCCTTTGCCAAAGCCATTTGGAGTTAAGGAGACCTGAGGTGGTGGCTTCTTTGGGAGGCAGGGGCTTCTGGCAATGATTTCCCAGGTCCCGAGAACAAGCCTCAGGAGAGAGAGTGGTCCTGCTTCTCCCTCTGGACACTCTCCACCGTCGTGTGTTCACGAGGTGCCTGGAGCCGTTTCCCGCCTGAGTGTGGGCAGTCTGAGCGCTGTTGATGGCGGCAGAGCTCACTGAGGGAGGCGACAGTCCTGGGCGACACTCCTGGGCCCTGGTGCCCATTGAGTCCTGACTTGCTTGCCTCTGCCTGCTGGCCGCCAGCCAGCGCCTTCCCCTGTCGTCAATGCTATTTTGTTGTGCATCTTCCTTTCTTTGCAGCCAGAAGCCCTGAAATCAGTATAACAGGAATGGGCAGTGATCACTCACGGTTTCACAGCTCAGCAGATTTGAGATTTGGGTGGAGGCTTGCTGCTCGGCTGCCCTGCTCGCCCCCACAGTCGTCCCTGCTGCTTCCCTTTACTGTCATGCTCAGTCCGTCACTCAGCCTCTCTGCCGGTCTCAGTTTGCCGACCAATAAGACTTGAGGGAGGCCTGTTTGGGAGCATCTTTTGCCCTTCTGATAAAAATGTTCTGGTACTAGTTCGTCTCCATGCTTGCTACTTCAGAAATGGCCGTGGAATCATCTGTGATGGGAGGACGAGGCCGAGAGAATGGTGGAGCTCAGCCTCTGACAGCACAAGACCCCGGACTGAAGCTCCCCAGCCCTCTGCCCCCACCTTCTGGCTGTGCGGGAGGAGGCAGTTTCCCTGTGTGCATGAGCTGCTGTGGTCAGGTTTTCTGTTGCTTGTAGCTGAAAATATTGTTACAGGAACAGGGCTCAGGGAGACTACATCAGTTAGTATTCTCCGTCCCAGGTGACCAGACCTCCACGAGGAAGGACAGCTGAGTGCAAAGGGCTGACTGGAATGGAGGCTGGGTCCGGGGAAGGAGGACAGGAGATGTGCGGTATGGAGCAGGCTCTGGGGCATCTCGGTCCCCATGGTGTCTGCCTGCTACATTCCTGGGAAGGTGCAGAGGAGCCAGGTGTGCAATGGCTGAGCAGCTGCCCCATGTGACAGAGCGCAGCCTGGCCCCTGCTCATATCTCTGCTTTATCTCCTTCTAAGGGAAGAATGTGAGCCAGAGAGCTCCTCATCCTGCCCAGGTCATCACGCAGGCATCTGACTCCTGAGGAAGATCAGAGAGGGAGGGAGGCCTGTGTCCCCACCCAGCCCCCTCATCCTGCCCAAGTCATCACGCAGTCGGAACCAACTGACCCCCCCTTCCCTTGGATCCTTGGAAACCTCCCCATTCCATTCCCTGAATCCAGAAGTGCTCCGGAACAAATCCATTCACTAAGCGGGGTCACCCCAGCAATGCTAAACAGGCAACGGAAAGGGCCTTTGGTTTTCTGCAGGTGGCCCGTGGCAGACAAGGAATTCCTACCGACTGCTGCAGAATGAGGTGCTTTTGATGCAGGCAGGGCCTGCCTGCCACTTGAAATGGAAAAAAGGGGTGGTTTTTCAATCATTAATCCCTAACAGGAGAGAAGAGAAATGCTGCCTTTTATTTTTAGAGCTCACACAGGTTATTGAACACAACCCTGGATCACGTGTTAAGCTCTGTGTTGTCCAGAAACAGAGCTCTTCACTGAATTCCTGGAGTAGCAGTGTTTGGGGGTGGCAGGGTTAGCACTGCGCAGGCCCTGAGGTGCATGCTCTGCCGTGAAGGCCAGCAGGGCAGGGCCCCACAGGGAACATGGGCTTCCCTGCGGAAGTTTCATCAGGCTTGGGAAGTACTCCCCAGCAGGATAGCTTGCGGGGTATGTGGACTCTCACTGGTGAGTCTCCTTGAGCAGAGGAGGGCCATGGGATAGAAGCATCAGTGTGACAGTACAGAGGGGAGGCAGTGTGGGGCCCTGACGGCTGTGGGGTTTGTACATTGCCATCTTCTCAGTTCCCTTCAGATGCTCTGCGTGGCTGTCTGCAGAAAGGCCTCCCTCCCTGTCTGATCTTCCTCAGGAGTCAGACGCCTGGTTCCAGTCCTGGGCAGGCCACTTTCCAGCCCTGACAGTGTAGCATGTGGCCTCTCTGTGCCTCAGTCTCTTCATGGGGACACGGGGGACCTCAGTGTTGTGGGGAGGGTGAGATGACTGAGAGCATGCCCAGACTTTAGAATGCTGTTGACTCAGACATGCCGTCGCCTCCTTAAACCCTTCTCGCGCAGAACTCACACCTGGCACCAGGCCTGCATATGCCCGATGCTCGGCTGAAGCTGGTTGTTGCATCTCATTCTACTTGGTGCCTCCTTCTCTTCATTTGCAGCTCCCTCGGGGAAGCCTGCCTGGCTGTGGCCTGGTGAGCCCTGAGCATTTGCTCTGGGCCTCCTATCTTGTGCCTGCTGTGCAGCGACCATGTGGCGTCTCTGTCCTGCCTTTCTGAGAGCAGTTTCCCTGCGAACTCCCAGAGGATATGGCCTGATCTGTCTGTGGAGAGTGGCTGGCTGGGGAAGAAGGGGGAGCTGTCTTGGGTCAGAAGCTAACAAGATGCTAGTGGAAATCTGGGCCAAGTCGGGGGTGGTTCAGGCACAGGCATATTTCAGAACCGTTGCTGGAAATCCAGACTCCGTTCTGACCATGTCTGAGACACAAGAGGTTTCAGAATGTGCCTAGAATCCTGGAATTACCCACAGAAGTTTTCTATCATTATCATAACAGATAAACATAGGAGATTTGCTGTCTTACAGTCCTGGCCTTCCAGGTAAGGATCGCCCAGCTGGGATTCTGCTTAGAGCCTCAGGACGCCAAGAGCAGGGTGTCCTCAGGTCGGGTGTCCTTCTGGAAGCTCCGGGGACGGGTCTGCTTCTGAACTCGCTTAGGCTGTTGCCCGGATCCTGTTCCTTGCTGGCCCCTGGCTGCGGCTGCCCTTAGCTCCTAGAGGCCTTGCTGGTCCCAGCACTTGGGCCTGAATCTGAGTCAGCACCAGTGCATAGAGGCAGGAATCCGCTGTAGGTAGGACTCTCTTCGCCCTCCTGGGATCCCTATGAGATCTCCATGATTCCACCCTGGGAACCTCCAACACGGGATCTCTCGGATTCTCCCTCTGAGGCTTCTCTTCTACTTCTAGCTGGAGAAAGTTCTCTGCTTTTAGGGGTTCACTGGACTCAGTGGACCTACCCAGATAATCTAGAGTAATCCCTTTACCCCAGGGTCCATGATTTGAATTACTTCTGCAAACTCCCCTTTGCTATATAGGGCAATTGAATGACATAGCCATAGGTTCTGAGGATTAAGGTGCGGACTTCTTTGCAGTGAGTGTGGGGGGACAGCATGCTGCCTCCCACACCACCTAGAGCAAGCCAGTGTCACCTGTAGGCTGGACTGTCCCCCAGTCAGGCTCCCTGCTTTCTTGGCAGCCACCCTAAAATCTGTCCTGTACACAGCAGTGTGGGTCGGCCTGTCACACCCTTCTCTTCCTTTAGCTATGGTCTCCCCCCGACTGTCCCCCAGCCTTTCCTAATGCTCTCTGGGTAGGGCCAGATGCTCTGAAGTTCCCTGAGAAGCAGTGCGACTGTCATCAAAAGGGCACAGAGCAGCACAGTGACCACATGCAGAGCAGGGCTGGCCTCGGGGCCATGGGGCCTGCATAGGGCTTGTGCTGGTGGGCGGCAGCGCTGGTGGGAGACCCTGGAGGATTTTACTGAGCTCTTAAGATCCGAAGTCCTATACTGTTGATGCCCCAAGTATGCTTCATCCTTAGAACAAGCATGTAAGTGGACGCGGCATGCTGTTTCAGTGTCCTTCACGGAAGAAACCCCAGCCTAAGTCTGTATAGGGGAAAGGTAGGGAAAGTGAGGTGAGGCTCGGGCTGGCTGGTCTTCGTGGACCTTTGCATGGGCAGCCTGGGCTGTGGGCCTGGCAGCTGTGTGGGCTGCCTGCATATTTTGGGGAGAGGGTGAGGGCCGAGTGGAGGGAAGGGAATGTGTTTTCAACTGAGTGCTGTTTGCATTTCCTGGGGCCCAGGTCCCAGGCCGTGTGTCTCCTCCAGTGAGAGGCCTGCAGACTGTGTGGCTCTGAGGTTATTTACTCCATCCTCCTCTCTGTGCTGCACATTGCCGAAGACACAGGGATGCTGATGCTGTCAGGCTGGTCCTCGATCCTCCTCCTCCTACCCTGCTGCTACTAACATTGTACCATCTCTAAAGGCCACTCTGTCATGCTGACAAGCCATGGCAGCTCCAGATTTGTGTCCCAGTTCACCAGTCCTCAGGAGGCAGAGAGAGCCTCTTCCTCAGCCATTTATGCACACATGTCAGTTGGCTGAAACTGAGCTGTGTGTGCATCCCTGAACAGAACACTGACCTCTCTGGCTGGGGGAGAAGATGCTGATCGGCTCTGCCAAGCAATTCATCTTCCTTGAGCCAGTCAGTGTGTGCAGGCTGGCCTCGGCCTCACCCCTCACCACGACGCCTCACTTGTACGCGTGTCTCCTGAAGGTCACGTGTGTCGTCAGACAGGCTCACGCATTCCCATTGCTTACATGCATCCTTCCATACACAGAAAGGATGTCCTGGGAGATGTGCAGGCCTGCAGTCCTGAGGAAGAAGGTCTCGTCTGAGATTTCATTCCACTGTTCTGAGACACCCATTCCCTCTTGTGGTTGTTGCCTGGCTTATGTTTCCTCTGAAACATATATGTCACCGTGTCCCACAGAGATTTGCTGACTTTCCTTATCATTTCCTTTTTTCTATCACAAAGAAAAGCTGTTATCCTTTCTGTAAATGACTTACGGTGTTTGCAAGCAGTGAATTAATCTTCTGGTTGCCAGTTTTTTGCTTTTGCAAATATTTGCAAAGCAATCACTTTGATAGTACCTGTAATCATCAAATCAAAAGCCTGTGACATGATCCAAATACTACAGTATAAAAGAGAATAGAAGTCTATCACCAAGGTAAACTGAGATTTTATTTCACTTGTAAAATTTTGATTCCAGGTAATGGAACCCTGATTGGCGCATCCGCAAATGTTGTTTGCGCAGGAATTGCAGAGCAGCACGGCTATGGATTCTCTTTCATGGATTTTTTCAGGTACTTTAAAAACTCGCTTTTAATTTTTCTTTATATACTCTCTAAGCTTGCTTAATTAAAAAAAAACAACACTGCATATTGCTGAGCATTAGGACAAGCATTTTTTTTTTAGCAATTAAAGAGACTTTGATGTAGGTGAGGTTAGCTCAGAAAAAAACTATTGATGTATTGTTTAGTATTGCTGGGATTAGCTTCCCCACACAGAGGATGATTCAAACATTCTAAATAATTCAGATTGAATATAGGGGTCAGGAAATGATTATGGGCTTGCTGGTATTTTGTTATTGTTCTCCTGAAAATTCCAATAGGGACTTGTGCCTGATGTTCCCCTATGTGATGCGGTGAAAAGGCCTGCCCCTGAAAGGACCCGGGAATATTGCAGATGGAGGGTAGCCTGGGAGCCAGCATTCATGTGTGTGTGGGTGCCTCTCAGGGCGACAGAACAGAGCTGAGGCCCAGGTGGCTGCTCCTGCAAAGAAGGACTTACTCCAAGGGAGCTGGCCCACCCTGGCATCCTGACTCCCTGTGTGCCTGCTTTTATATGGCACCACTGTATTTTGGAAGAAGGAGGGTAGGTGGAATGGAAGTTAGAGGCCATAAAATGGTGCTGCCCAAATGAACTGACATTCATTTGGTGTTGAACAAGAGTCCTGTTAAGTTCTTGCACTGTAAACTCACAGCTTGTGTATGCACAGCAATGGTCCTCGGAGCCAGCCCCACTGAAGATTTTTAACAGCAGCATGGCTGAGAGGCAGAACCCCCTCACAGGGCATTGTTTGGCTGGGCTTGGGGGCAGACCCTGGCCATCACATCTGGGTGAGGACAAACATCTGTTTCTCATACATCACTGACTTTTGGCAGGCTTACCATACTGGCCATTGCTCATGAGCTATTCACACTTCTCCACAACTTTGCTGAGACATTAATTTGAATGACAGGCTTGGGAGATGTGAGCATGGAAAGGAGGCAGTAGGCTGGAGAGTGAGCCTTCAGGACACTGAACATGCATTTCTCAGCAGGGCTCAGTAGTCAGGGAGGTTCAGCCCTGGAGCACAGCTAAGAAAGGGGGTTCAAAGATAAGTGCTCTGAGTGGGGCAGCAATAGGAGATATCTATTTGGGCCCAACAGTTCTAGGACTCCCTCATTTGGACTAGATTCCCAATTTCTGCAGAGCTGGCAGGCTGTCATTCAAATGCCCTGGTCTCTGCTTTGCTGGCCCACCAGGCATGGGCTATACTAGGCCCACTGCTGGGCCCCAGGCAAGGACTCTCATGCACATTTACCAACACTGGCTGGTCTTGCAAGTAGGCATGGGAGGCTGGTATGAATATCACAAAAGATGAGAGGACTTTGGGGACAGCAGTACTCCTTGGTCTGATATTTTGTCCAGTGTAAATTTGGAATAATAACCAGGGCATGGGCCTGTTTGAAAGGGTAGGTGTGCATGCTACTTGGGACATGCACAGAGCCGGGGTTCAGCTCCGGTGGGTTATGCATGTATACACTGAGCTTTTCAAGTAGGCTTTGTATTTCCATGTCATATGTGCACCTTGTGTCAGAGTCACAGCAGTAAAAGCTAGGATCTTACTCGGTAACTTGGCAGCCTCAGAAGGCTTGGGGCAAGGCTACCAGTGGGCTTTCAAAGTTCATTATGAAGTGTGTCCAGCTTCTTGGATGGAGAAAAAACATCTCTGCAGTCAGCGGCCAAGATCCCTGTCTTATTTCTGTCTGGTTCTAGCTCTGCTGGTCGGATTCTCCCTGCTCAGAAATGGAAACAGGTTTCACATTAACTAGTCATCTAATTGCGATAAGGCTCTTACTTGCATAAAATTCTTAGTTTGTAATTGCAAATATACTAAATTGACTCTTATCTGCCTCATTTAAAAATTTCTTTCCATAAAAAATAGCTTTCTGTGTTACATAGTGCAAAATGTTAATTTCTTACTTTATTTTTAAAAATTACTATGTTTCTGGCTACATAAGTATGTATTCAAAGGGAAATATGAAAAAGCATAATATATAAATAACTCATGATTTTGCTACTTAGAAATAGCCACTGATAAAAATTTGGTGTGTTTTCTTACATTTTTCCCTCCCTCTCATGATCCATACATATTTGTTAACAAAAATATATGATCACATTGTTTCTTACCTTATAGTTTTTGTAATTTATTTTTAGCATTTTACTGGACCATTAATTATTTTTCCAAAATCAAATATTTTTATACCTGACATGCGGGTATATTACTGTTTTATCTTTAGGTCACTTCCTGTTCTTTGTTATCCTAGTTGGTGCTGTGTTGAGTATCTACACATAAAACCTGGCTTCATTCTTGGTAATTCCAAATAAATTTCCTGACATGCAATTGCTAGCTAAGTGAACAGTGTTTTAAGAATTCAGATACATGTAGACAAATTGGCAACCAGAAATGCCACTCTACCACTTGCTTCATTGAACCTCACCAACATTTATTACGGGCATTTTAAATACTCATGGTTCATCTGGCTGGCTAACAATAGATTCATGTTTTGCTTTAATTAATTCCACTGAGATTAAACTTTTTTATAAGCAGAGATTTGCATTTCCTATTTTGTAAACTTTCTACTCATATCCTTTGTGTTTGTCTTTCTATTGAGAAATTTAAATTTTCCCCAATTTCTGGAAGCTCTCTTTGCATTTAAAGGAATGAATTCTGATATGTAGTTGGAACTATTTTTTTAAGTTTATTTTATGTATCTTAAATTCTATAAGGGGCTCTTCGATTTTCTGGAGTCAAAACTATGAATTTACTGGATGCCATCTTACCTTTGTTTTCATTTCAGGAATGTCTTCTCCATCCCCAAAAAGAGATAAACTTGACCCTTAACCTCCATTTTTGTCTAGACTTCTTTTGGTTCCATTCAAATATTTTTTAATTGATTTTTTTCTTTCAAGATAATTGTAGATTCACATGCATCTGTAAGAAATAGCACAGGAAAATCTCATGTACCTTTTGCTCAGATGACCCCAGTAGAAGATTCCTAAAAAAACTATAGTACAAAATCACCACCACGATGTTGACACTGATACAGACAAGACCCAGAAGACCCATTGCCACTGGCCTCCCTCCTGTAGTCTTTTTATGGCTACACACCATGTCCCTCCCACCTCCACCCCCGCTGAACCCTTGTAGCCTTCAACCTTTACTCCACATCTAAAATTTTATCCTTACAAAAATGCCATGTAAATGGACTCAGACAATATGTCGCCTTTCTAGACTAGCTTTTTTCATTCATCATAATTGCTTCGTGATTCATCCAAGTTGTTTCATATACCAATATTTTGTTCCTTTAAATTGCATTCCATGTATGTAGAACAGTTTGTACCCTGTACTACATGTATGTGCCACAAGTTGTTTAATGATTCACATGTTGAAGAACATCTTTGAGGCTATTATGAATAATGCTACTGTGATGTTCATGTATACATCG
This sequence comes from Manis pentadactyla, assembly GCF_030020395.1. NCBI lineage: Eukaryota > Metazoa > Chordata > Mammalia > Pholidota > Manidae > Manis > Manis pentadactyla. The sequence continues at coordinate 9,173,733 of NC_080036.1, forward strand.
TGAACATAGGTTTCCATTTCTCTGGATAAGTGCCCAGGATTGAGATTACTGAGTCATATTATAAATGTATGGTTAATATATATATTTTTTTCTGCATGCTAGCAAATGTGTCTTTTCTTTTTGGTATTGTTAATATACAATTACATGAGCAACATTGTGATTACTAGACTTCCCCCATCATCAAGTCCCCACCACATACCCCATTACAATCACTGTCCATCAGTGTAGTAAGATGCTATAGAATCACTACTTGGGTTCTTGGTGCTATACAGCCTTCCCTGTGCCCCCCTGCTAGATTATGTGTGTTAATCATAATGCCCCTTATTTCCCTTATCCCTCCCTTCCCAACCACCCCCCTCCCCAAGTCCCCTTCCCTTTGGCAACTGTTAGTCCATACTTAAGTTCTGTGAGTCTGCTGCTTTTTTGCTCCTCCAGTTTTTGCTTTGTTATTATACTCCACAGATGAGTGAAATCATTTGGTACTTGTCTTTCTCCACCTGGCTTATTTCACTGAGCATAATACCCTCTAGCTCCATCCATGTTGTTGCAAATGGTAGGATTTGTTTTCTTCTTATGGCTGCATAATACTCCATTGTGTATATGTGTACGGTTAACATTTAAAGAGTTGTCAAATCAAATTATTGTTCAGTGTGGCTGCACCATTTCCATTCCCATCAAAAGTGTATGGGAGATGCAGTGTCTTTGCATCCTTGACAGCATTTGGGGTTGTCAAGGTTTTTAATTTTAGCCATTTTCATAGTGTGTAGTGATATATCATGTGGTTTTAATTTGATGCCCATTGCTAATGATGTTGAACATCTTTTCAAATTCTTATAAATTCTTATTCATCAGTTATGTGTCCTTTTCAGTGAGGTACTTGTCATGTCTTTTAGGTGTGTCTCTTATATATAGTATATTATTGGGCATTGCTGTGTGAATCAAAATAAAAATATTTTCTTTTATTAGGTGAGTTTAGCTCATCCACATTTATTGACATGACACACATTTCCCCCTAAGATTTATTATATTGCTGTATATATTATGTTTCAATTGTTATGCTTCTCTATGTTATATATTTTTTGTGTTTTTTCCCTTAAAACTCATCTTTGTAATTTGAAAGTAGAAAGGTTATATTTTTGTCCGAGTAACTACCTTTTATTCTTATACCATGTCAAATGTGTTTAGTCCTGTTTTATTATTTAATCTTGAATATCTGGTTTGTCTATCCTTAAGGGAACCATTTGACTTCCACCAATTGCCTGTGTAATAATTGAACCATTTATTCTACTTTCCTCCATCCTTCTTATTTCTTGACCTACTCATTGAATTATTTCTATTTTCAAAACATGTAACACGTACATACTGTCCTTCCACCATCTTCCCCATGCTTGTCTTAGATCTGCAATTAAATATGTGAAGTGCTCACTCTCAGCCCTTTGCTGAAGTGCCCCATGTCATTTCTTGATGGATGAAGCTAATCTTTTGGAAGAGCTCAAGAACTGCTCCTGAGTATAGTATCCCTTGAGATCTTATTAAAGGGTTATTAAGAGCCAGGCATATCTGCCTTTGAACTTCACAGATTTGTGATTTGGAGCATGATTTCTTCACTGTCTGGGGCTGATGGCCCTGGAAGTGTGTTGGCCTCAAGCGATAACAATCATTTTGTCCTTTAATTCTACCATTTTTGCAGCACTTGAAAGAGACCAGCTTGTTTCTGCTTCACGCAGAATAATTAGGGGCTGCTTAGTGGCTGGACACTAGAAAAAAGTGAGGCTGACTCACATCTGTGATGGCTGCACTTGGAGACCCAGAGATCTGGGGACTGAAATGGCCAAGGCATCCTAGACATTAGTGTGTGACTATGTCACAGGCTCTCCCAAATTCCAGGGCAGGATAGAGGGGGTTCACGGCACATGGTGAGGGGAACATGTAGGAGAGAGTATACCAGTGCAGTCAATTTGGAAAATATGGCCTGCCATGTCATTTTATCTACCCCAGATTGTAATTGGTATCATCTCATAACTCACCACTTGCTTTGGCCATTCTGGGGTTGGATTTTCTGGCACTGGTAACTCAAGAGTACTAATGGTACAGAAGCCCAAAGAAAAGTCACCATTTATGAGCTTTTTCAGGGACTCATACTGAAGTGGCTGTCTCAATCAGGGGATGGATCTGATCACAGATTTGCCCTTGCTTTCTGTGTTCTGTCAGAAGGCCTAAGTTCTTATGCCTTTGAATCTCCTAGATCTGTGATTTGGGTCATGACTTGTCCACTTTGGTTTATTGTGTCATCCACTGTCTGGGGCTGATGGCCCATCACATAGGAGATGGTGCTTGTCAGAATAGTGTACATATACTTGCTCAGGACTTTGTTTTATGGCTGCGCTCCCGGCCCTTGCCAGGAGCTGCCCGTCCCCACGGGAGACAGGTAGAGAAGCTGCTTCAGCAACATGCTGCTGCCACCACGGGTGGATGTTCCTTCCCCGCACGCCAACCGGCCATCCAGCTGGGCATCGTATCACTCAGTCGGTTCTGACACTAGCGGCCTGGGGTTCGCACAGACCCACAGTTTTAAGGGCTCAGTTTGGAGGGGAATCAGCAGGGCTGTGAGGAGGGAGGGGATCAAGGAGCTCAGAGGCCCACCTGGGTAGATGATGTTTTCAATCACTCATAACTGGAGGCCCTGTGCAGGGCAGGTTTAGAAGAGGAGAATAAAGGGTTTGACTTTGGGTGTGTTAAATGTGAGTGTCGGTGAGACCGAGTTGAAGGTCTCAGGCTGGAGACTGGTCGGCATGCCGACGTGGAGCTCTGAGGACTCGGATGGGTACAGAAACCGGAAGTAGGCTGAAGAGAGAAGGCACGTGACCACAGGGCCAAGCTGACCCCCGATGTGGGCATGTGACGTCATTAGCCTTGGGGCTCTGGGGGAGGGAGAAGAAGTGCAGGCCGGGCTGCAAGTGGGGACCCTGGCTGCGGGGGCAGCAACCCTCCCCGGCTGAGCCCGGGCGCAAGGCGGTGGGGCCGCGACCCACCTGCTCCTGGGGCCTCAGAGGCCACGGGAGGCGGCCTTGCCCTGCCCACCCCCCCTCACTCTGGGGCTGCCTTCACGCGCTGGGGGACGGGCCCTGCAGCCTCCGGGCCCTGAGCCGCCGCGGAGGGCTCCGCCCACTCTGGGACAAAGGGGTGGCGCCCAGGCCTGACTGACTCCGCGTGTATCGGTCACCTAGGCCACTGAGGCTGTGACACATTCATCACAGGGGCCTCCAGAAAGAGGAGCTGGGGGCCCCGTGGGGAGTCAGAGTGCCAGGCACCCGCCCTGTGAGGCGGGCACTGGGGACGCCCTGTCTGCTCCTCAGCACCAGGCCCCGGGCCCGCATGCTGCTGATGGCCTAACTCTCAAAACTCGGGAAAATCTTTCAGATCCGGGGCCATTTTGTTGATCTGTCGGCACCATGTGTATTTTTCAATGGTAGTGTTATAATAATTTAAAACTATGGTAAGTCATCTTGTTATTTTTTATTAATTGTTCATTCTAAATCATTCACTTTTCAAATACACTTTTAAATTGTTTGTTATAAAAATGAGATTCTGACTGAAAATAACATCATCCTGATAGAACATTTTCCCTTTGAGAAACTTGATGTGTTCTCCATTTACTCAGCTCTTGTTTTACTGATATTTTATTTTGCTTTAATAAGATTTTGCTGTTCTGTTACTGAACCAAACAAACCTAGGTCTGCTGGCCTGACGTGCAGCAAAGCCAAACACTGACGTCAGGATGTAGTGAAAGAAAGCGGGCGTTTAATGCAGGGTGCCAGGCGGGGAACAGGGGCCTAATGCTGGAGGCCCTGGACTCTCCGCTGGCTCACAAGTAAGGGGTTTTAAAAGCAAAATTATGGGAAAGGGCTGCAGGGTGTGTGATCAGCTCGTGTCCTTTCTTCTGACCGGTCAGTGGTGAGGGACAGGGCGTTGTCTCAGGAGCCTTAGTCACCAGTCTCCTGGCTCCGCCAAGTCTGGGGTCTGCACGCTTGTTGGTAGGAGGTGTCCCTCCTAGTGGGGAGGGTGTGAGGTTCCGGAAAACAGCTCAAGAATACATGAGTCAAGAGCTCATCTGTGTGCTTGAGGGGGAACTAAGAGTCCTGTGTCTGTTTGCTTTACCTTGGGTTGCAAACTTCCATTTTCCTTAACCTCTGACTACCCAGTCTAACCCCCACACTCTGGGTCATAAGTGAGGGACTCGGGCTTCTCTTTGCTCATGAGAAGTCTGAGGGGTTTCATCAAAAGAGGGCTACGTGTACAGTTACGCTTCATACAGGTTTTGGTCCTATATTACTTTTTCCTGGAGATATTTTATCATTCGGTTTGACCATTGTAAATTAAATCATTTTATTTTATGTCCTTTGTTCACAGCCTTGGAAAAGCTGATGTATTGCTTTTATGTTTGTCTTGAATTTGGCTGATATTTTGAGTCTCTGACCTTTTTCAAAAATTAATTTTCTGGTATTTTCTTAGGAACATAATCATATCATCTCTATATAGGATTTTTCCTTTCTTCTTCAGGTTTATACTTTCTTAAAAATAATTTTTTCCTTTTATTGACGAGAATCTCCAAAATAGTGTGCCAAAACAGTGATTTAAACATCCTTACTTTCTTCTTTTTAATAGAAATGGACTCAGCATTTTACTGCTTTATTTGCTGTTTTGCCATATTTCAATGGCTGTTTAGTTTTCTTACACTTTTATTGCCAGTTATCACTGTGCTTTCTTACATGTCATTTGGGAACCTGTTGATATAATTTTGTGATTTTTTTTCTTTGTTTTTTTTCCTCCTCATTGATGTAATGAATCATATTTTAGATTTTCTAATATCAGATACTTGTATTTCTAGAATAAATTCTATTGGCATATTCTCTTTGCTTTGATATTTTGGGGCCTGTTTTATGAGAATTTGTATCTGTATTCACAAATATGGTCACAGCCCTTCTTTTTGTTCTATATAGCTTTAATGGTTCTTAACTTCATGAAATGAATTAGGGAGTTTTCCATATTTTACTTTGAACAGTGGTATTGTAAATTTGGATCTGATGTCTTATATTTTGCTAGAAAATAACCTGAAATTCTTTAATTGTCATATCCATGGTCATACTTCCCTTCTCTGTTGCAACACACAGACACACACATACACAGGTGCATGCATTGCACCCCATATGGGTATCTTTTGTTCTTATATTTTTTCCTTAGTAAAACGTCATGGAAGTTTGTATTTGAGGTTTCAGAAAATAGATGTTTGGCCTTTTACTCTTTATATAATTTGTTTTGCCGTATATCAGGTTCAGTTTTTTTAATCCTGATTCACCCCTCTCCCCTTTAAACTATATTTATTGTGCACTTTTGTTATCTTATGTTAAGTATTTTATTTTCAGCCCTTTAAAGATAAAAAGTAATGATAATATTTGTATGTTTCCCTCCATACACCTTTTCTGTGGCCCATGGAGTACATTACATGTTTTTCATTGTATCACTTTCTATGTGATTTGTCATTTCATTTTGATTTGTTTTTTGATATAGGGGCTATTTAGGGGAATTTTTCTTAATTTTCTTTAAGTTATTTTATTGTTATGTTCCTTTTTTATGTTGAATAAGTAATACATTCAGATGGTTAAACAAATTAGAAAAAGTAGTACTTTGAGAAGTCATGTTCTCAGCCCCTTACCATTTACTTTATTTCCCTCCCCACCCCTTACATGCCCATTTTGTTATGTACCTTTCTAGTTAAGCTTTCTGCAGATGCAAGAAACCTGACTAAATAAACTGATTTTTCCCCTCTCTTCTGTGTAAGTCAGTGGAGTACATGCGCTGCGCTGCGACTGGCTGTTTTCTCTGTTTTGTCCTAAGACTCCTTCACAGGGAACTTCCTCATTCTTTTTGTTGTTTATCTTCAAGAGCTATATGGTAATACATTATGTGGATAGAACATTATTAATTTAAATAATTTTATGTTGATGGATGTTTAAGTTATTTCCAAACATTTGCTATTTAGAAGGGGAAAAGGAGAAAGCATAATAAGGAATAACTCTGCACATATGTCAATTCCCAGACATGGAATTTCAGGATCAAAGGGCCAAATACATTTATAATTTCATAAATATTGTTAAGTTGTTCTGCATGGCAATTTTTATTTTTTCATTCTGTTTTGTACCTAGTGATAAACAAGAGTGCTTTTCTATTAAAATTAGTTAAATTGACTATCTTTTTACCATTTATGGTACAGTTTTATTTCTTTTCCTTTGAACTGTTCATGTTTCTCTTTATTTTCTGTGGAAGTGTTGGACATTTTAAAATTGATTTTTAGAGGCTCTTTATAAATTAGCAGATGAATCGTTTGCCTGTGAGTTGAGTTACAAATGTTTTTCCAGTTTTCCTCTTGTCTTTTGCCTGCCACCACCTCCTCCTCCTCTTTTTTAAATTTGTCACCCAGAAGTTATTTATATTTCTTCATGCTGTTAAATTCATCAACCTTTTCTGTTTTGTCATAGTTAAGAAAGCCTGTCAACCCCAGTGTTATAAAGTAATTTGCCCTTGTTTTCCTCTAAGACATTTGTGATTTCATTTTATACATTTAAATTCTTAATCTGCTTGGGATGTGTTCTTGTCTATGGTGTGAGAAATGGACCCAATTCATCTTTTACAAGCTGGGTACCCAGTTCTCCCAAAACTTTTTAATTAAAATGTTTATCTTCACCTCACTGATTTCATATTCCACCTTTATGATGAAAATTAAGAAAAACTCCGCGGGGGCTTTGGCCATGTTGGAGACATTTGGTTGTGTTTTATGGGGTCAGTGTGCCAACACCACAATGTTTACATTGCTCATAGATTGTTTTACCATGTGGTGGGGCAAGTACACTTTCTTACTTTTCCTTTGCATTGTTTTTCTTGTTTATTTTTTCACATGAATTATAGAATCAGCTTCTTTAATTAAAAAAGCAATTATTATTTTAATTAGGATTATCATAAATCTTGAAATAACTTTAAGAGAACATCTTGTTAGTCAAGTACTCCTTACAAGAACATGTTATTAAATTTTCATTTATATTTAAAATATTTTCACATGTCTAATTTACACAGTCACAGTAAATTTATTCCAAAGTATATTTGTTCATCTTATATCAATTGTAAATGGAATTTTGTCTTCCATGTTATCCTCTAACTGCCTGTTTTTTTCACATTTTGAAACTATTGATTTTTGGTTATTAATTTTATATGCTGACATTTTATTAAATTTTCTTTCTGTTTACTTTTTTGGTGTTTTGCCTATTATTTCCAATTTTTATCTTTCAATTTATTTCTTCCATCTTAACACTGGTTAATAGCTCAGGTACAAGGTTAAAATAGCAATGATGTTAGTGGATTTGTGTTTGTAACTATTTCCTTTTATATTTCCATATTAATTATAAAGCTGTAGTACTTTTTATGAAAGATCATTGAATTTTGTCACCTGCCTTTAATATCTGTGGAAATAATTTTATGATATTTCTCCTTATATGTAATATGCTGAATTATATTAATGGTTTGTCTAATGTTGAACCAGCCTTGCATTCTTAGACCAAACACCATTTGGTCATGGCATATTTTTTAATGTGATCTGGATTTAGTCTGCTAGTACTTCACGTAGGAGTTTTGAATTGATGTTCATATATAATTTTTACTGTATACTCTTAGATTTTGGAGCCAATGTTATGTTTCATAAAATTAATTTGAGGGTTTTTTTTCTTCAGTTATTCTCTGGAACAATTTGAGTTGCATTGGACTTATTTGTTTTTCAAAGACTTGGTAGAATTTCCCTTCTGCAATTATCTGGACCTGATACTTTTATTTTTTGGTAGAAGGTATCTCTGTTACAATTCCTTTTTCCCAATTCTTCTTTGAAAATTCATCTCTTTAGATTTTCTATTTGTTCCTTAATGATCTGTGTATTTTGTTTTTGGTACCATTAATCTACAGTTACATGAAGCACATTATGTTTACTAGGCTCCCCCCTTCACCAAGTCCCCCCACATACCCCTTCACAGTGACTCTCCATCAGCGTAGTAAGACGCTGTAAAATCACTACTTCTCTTCTCTGTGTTGTAGAGCCCGCCCCATACCACCCCCCTACATTATACATGCAAATTGTAATGCCCCCTTTCTTTTTCCCCACCCTTATCCCTCCCTTCCCACCCATCCTCCCCAGTCCCTTTCCCTTTGGTAACTGTTAGTCCATTCTTGGGTTCTGTGATTCTGCTGCTGTTTAGTTCCTTCAGTTTTTCTTTGTTATTATACCACATATGAGTGAAATCATTTGGTACTTGTCTTTCTCTGCCTGGCTTATTTCACTGAGGATAATACCCTCTAGCTCCATCCATGTTCTTGCAAATGGTAGGATTTGTTTTCTTCTTATGGCTGAATAATATTCCATTGTGTATATATACTACATCTTCTTTATCCATTCATCTAGTGATGGACATTTAGGTTGCTTCCATTTCTTGGCTATTGTAAATAGTGCTGCAATAAACATAGGGGTGCATCTTTTTCAAACTGGGCTGCTGCATTCTTAGGGTAAATTCCTAGAAGTGGAATCCCTGGGTCAAATGGTATTTCTATTTTGAGCATTCTGAGGAACCTCCATACTGCTTTCCACAATGGTTGAACTAATTTACATTCCCACCAGCAGTGAAGGAGGGTTCCCCTTTCTCCACAACCTCACCAACATTTGTTGTTGTTTGTCTTTTGGATGGTGGCAATCCTTACTGGTGTGAGGTGATATCTCATTATGGTTTTAATTTGCATTTCTCTGATAACTAGCAATGTGGAGCATCTTTTCATGTGTCTGTCGGCCATCGGAATTTCTTCTTTAGAGAACTGTCTGTTCAGCTCCTCTGGCTATTTTTTAATTGGATTATTTGTTTTTTGTTTGTTGAGGTGTGTGAGCTCTTTATATATTTTGGATGTCAACCCTTTATCGGATCTGTCATTTATGAATATATTCTCCCATACTGTAGGATGCCTTTCTGTTCTATTGATGGTGTCCTTTGCTTTACAGAAGCTTTCAGCTTGATATAGTTCCACCTGTTCATTTTTGGTTTTGTTTCCCTTCCCTGGGGAGATATGTTCATGAAGAAGTCACTCATGTTTATGTCCAAGAGATTGTTGCCTATGTTTTTTTCTAAGAGTTTCATGGTTTCATGACTTACATTCAGGTCTTTGATCAATTTCGAATTTACTTCCGTGTATGGGGTAAGACAGTGATCCAGTTTCATTTTGTTACATATAGCTGTCCAGTTTTGCCAGCACCATCTATTGAAGAGACTGTCATTTCCCCATTGTATGTCCATGGCTCCCTTATCGTATATTAATTGACCATATATGTTTGGGTTACTGTCTGGAGTCTCTATTCTGTTCCACTGGTCTGTGGCTCTGTTCTTGTGCCAGTACCAAATTGTCTTGATTACTGTGGCTTTGTAGTAGAGCTTGAAGTTGGGGAGTGAGATCCCCCCCACTTTATTCTTCCTTCTCAGGATTGCTTTGGCTATTCAGGGTCTTTGGTGGTTCCATATGAATTTTTAAACTATTTGTTCCAGTTCATTGAAGAATGCTGTTGGTAATTTGATAGGGATTGCATCAAATCTGTATATTGCTTTGGGCAGAATGGCCATTTTGACAATATTAATTCTTCCTAGCCAGGAGCATGGGATGAGTTTCAATTTGTTAGTGTCCTCTTTAATTTCTCTTAAGAGTGTCTTATGGTTTTCAGGGTATAGGTCTTTCACTTCCTTAGTTAGGTTTATTCCTAGGTATTTTATTCTTTTTGATGTTATTGTGAAAGGAATAGTTTTCCTGATTGCTCTTTGTATTGGTTCATTGTTAGTGTATAGGAAAGCCACAGATTTCTGTGTGTTAATTTTTTATCTTGCAACTTTGCTGAATTCTGATATTAGTTCTAGTAGTTTTGGAGTGGAGTCTTTAGGGTTTTTTATGTACAATATCATGTCATCTGCAAATAGCGACAGTTTGACTTCTTCTTTACCAATGTGGATTCCTTGTATTTCTTTGTCTTGTCTAATTGCCATGGCTAGGACCTCCAGTACTATGTTGAATAACAGTGGGGAGAGTGGGCATCCCTGTCTTGTTCCCGATCTCAGAGAAAAGCTTTCAGCATCTTGCTGTTCAGTATGATGTTGGCTGTGGGTTTATCATATATGGTCTTTATTATGTTGAGGTACTTGCCCTCTATGCCTATTTTGTTGAGAGATTTTATCATGAATGGATGTTGAATTTTGTTGAATGCTTTTTCAGCACCTATGGAGATGATCATGTGGTTTCTGTCCTTTTTATTTATGTGGTGGATGTTGTTCATGGACTTTCGAGTGTTGTATCATCCTTGCATCCCTGGGATGAATCCCACTTGGTCATGGTGTATGATCCTTTTGATGTATTTTTGAATTCGATTTGCTAATATTTTGTTGAGTATGTTCACATCTACATTCATCAGGGATATTGGTCTGTAATTTTCTTTTTTGGTGGGTTCTTTGTCTGGTTTTGGAATTAGGGTGATGCTGGCTTCATAGAATGAGTTTGGGAGTATTCCCTCCTCTTCTCTTTTTTGGAAAACTTTAAGGAAAATGGGTATTATGTCTTCCCTGTATGTCTGATAAAATTCCGAGTTAAATCCATCTGGCCTGGAGGTTTTGTTCTTGGGTACTTTTTAGATTACTGCTTCAATTTCTTTGCTGGTTATTGGTCTGTGTATATTTTCTGTTTCTTTCTGGGTCAGTCTTGAAAGGTTGTATTTTTCTAGTAAGTTGTCCATTTCTCCTAGGTTTTCCATCTTGTTAGCATATAGGTTTTCATAGTATTCTCCAATAATTCTTTGTATTTCTGTGGAGTCCGTCATGATTTTTCCTTTCTCGTTTCTGATTCTGTTGATGTGTTTTGATTCTCTTTTTCTCTTTATAAGTCTGGCTAGAGGCTTATCTATTTTGTTTATTTTCTCAAAGAACCAGCTCTTGGTTTCATTGATTTTTTTTATTGTTTTATTCTTCTCAATTTTATTTATTTCTTCTCTGATCTTTATTATGTCCCTCCTTCTGCTGACCTTAGGCCTCATTTGTTCTTCTTTTTCCAATTTCGATAATTTTGATGTTAGACTATTCATTTGGGATTGTTCTTCCTTCTTTAAATATGCCTGGATTGCTGTATAGTTTCATCTTAAGACTGCTTTCACTGCATCCCACAGAAGTTGGGGCTTTGTGTTGTTGTTGTCATTTGTTTCCATATATTGCTGGATCTCCATTTTAATTTGGTCGTTGCTCCATTGATTACTTAGGATCGTGTTGTTAAGCCTCCATGTGTTTGTGAGCCTTTTTGCTTTCTTTGTACAATTTATTTCTAGTTTTATGCCTTTGTGGTCTGAAAAGTTGGTTGGTAGGATTTCAATCTTTTGGAATTTACTGAGGCTCTTTTTGTGGCCTGATAAGTGGTGTATTCTGGAGAATGTTCCATGTGCACTTGAGAAGAATATGTATCCTGTTGCTTTTGGATGTAGAGTTCAATAGATGTCTATTAGGTCCATCTGTTCTAGTGTGTTGTTCAGTGCCTCTGTGTCCTTACTTATTTTCTGTCTGGTGGATCTGTCCTTTGGAGTGAGTGGTGTGTTGAAGTCTCCCAAAATGAATGCATTGCGTTCCATTTCCTCCTTTAATTCTGTTAGTATTTGTTTCACATATGTTGGTGCTCCTGTATTGGGTGCATATATGTTTATAATGGTTATATCCTCTTGTTGGACTGAGTCCTTTATCATTATGCAATGTCCTTCTTTATCTCTTGTTACTTTCTTTGTTTTGAAGATTATTTTGTCTAATACTAGTATTGCAACGCCTTCTTTTTTCTCCCTATTGTTTGCATGAAATATCTTTTTCTATGCCTTGACTTTTAATCTGTGCATGTCTTTGGGTTTGAGGTGAGTCTTTTGTAAGCAGCATATAGATGGGTCTTGCTTTTTTATCCATTATATGACTCTGTGTCTTTTGATTGGTGCATTCAGTCCGTTTACATTTAGGGTAATTATTGAAAGATATGTACTTATTGCCATTGCAAGCTTGAAGTTTGTGGTTACCAAAGGTTCAAGGTTAGCTTCTTTACTACCTTACTGTCTAACGTAACTCGCTTATTGAGCTATTATAAGCACAGTCTGATGATTCTTTATTTCTCTCCCTTCTTATTCCTCCACCTCCATTCTTTATATGTTGGGTGTTTTGTTCTGTGCTCTTTTTAGGAGTGCTCCCATCTAGAGCAGTCCCTCTAAAATACCCTGCAGAGGTGGTTTGTGGGAGGCAAATTCCCTCAACTTTTGCTTGTCTAGGAATTGTTTAATCCCTCCTTCATATTTAATTGATAATCGTCCTGGATACAGTATTCTTGTCTCAAGGCCCTTCTGTTTCTTTGCATTAAATATATCATGCCATTCTCTTCTGGCCTGTAAGGTTTCTGTTGAGAAGTCTGATGATATCCTGATGGGTTTTCCTTTGTAGGTGACCTTTTTTCTCTCTCTGGCTGCCTTTAATACTCTGTCCTTGTCCTTGATCTTTGCCATTTTAATTATTATGTGTATTGGTGTTGTCCTCTTTGGGTCCCGTCTCTTGGGAGTTCTGTGTGCCTCCATAGTCTGAGCAACTATTTCCTCCCCCAGTTTGGGGAAGTTCTCAGCAATTATTTCTTCAAAGACACTTTCTATCCCTTTTTCTCTCTCTTCTTCTTCTGCTACCCCTATAATGCAGATATTGTTCCTTTTGGATTGGTCACACAGTTCTCTTAATATTGTTTCATTCCTGGAGATCCTTTTATCTCTCTCTGTGTCCGTTTCTATGTGTTCCTGTTCTCTGGTTTCTATTCCATCAATGGCCTCTTGCATCTTATCCATTCTGCTTATAAATCCTTCCAGAGTTTGTTTTACTTCTGTAATCTCCCTCCGGACATAATCCCTTAGCTCTTGCATATTTCTCTGCAGCTCTGTCAGCATGTTTATGATTTTTATTTTGAATTCTTTTTCAGGGAGACTGGTTAGGTCTGTCTCTGCAGATCCTCTCTCAGGGGTTGTCTGGACTATTTTGGACTGGACTAAACTTTTCTGCATTTTCATAGTGATAGCGGTGGCTGTAGGCAGGTTGCGGGTTTGTCAGCTGGGAGGAGAAAGTTCTTTCTTGCTTACTGGATGACTTGCCCTTCTCTGCTGCCTGTGTTGGTTACCCACACTCCTGGAGCAGCCACCAGGTTAATCCCCTAAGGTGCTGTGGGCGGGGTCTCCATCAGAGCAGCCCAGAGCCCTGAGGGGAGTGGCAGGCATGCCAGGTGCGCTCCTCTGTGATAGCGGCACCCCTGCCGGGCAGCTATGTGCTGGCAGCAGCCTTTGGGTCTGGCCTGGGCTGCTGTACATTGGGCTGGGATTCTGGTCGGCTGCTGGGAGTGTGGCTGCTCCCTCTGGCTCCGCTGCAGGTGCACAGGGGCCTCTCTTGTGCCCCTCTGGCGCTGTCTCTGCTGGCATGTTTGGGCCAGTCCTGGGCCACTCAGTTGCCGCCTCCGCAGGCTCGTGCAGGCCTCTCCCGGGCCCCTCTGGTGCCATGGTCGTTGGCGCATGCGGGCCGCTCCGGGTTCCCTCTGGCACCACCGCTCCCGGTGCATGCTGCCACTCTCCCACTACTGGGCTGATGTCTTGTGGTCCGCACTAGTTGGGAGAATGACTGGCAGGCTACTTGGTGCCGTGAGGGGCTTCAGAGCTGCACTGCCACCCAGGGGGTTAGGGCATCTAAAGTTCCCTGGAATTTCCAGCTGCTGGCTAAGTGTGCCGGGACGACTTTGTCCAGCTGTGTGGTCCCTGTCTCTTTAAGACTTACAGAAAGCAAGAAAGCACTTGCTTTTATTTTGTCTCAGGGGCGCCAGTTGAGTAGACCTGCCCACAGGTTTTGCTTTTCCGTTTCTCTAATATCCAGCACCCTGTGCACCTCGTGTCTGCGTTCCGGGTGCGGATTTCTAGAGCTGATTGTTTAGCAGTCCTGGGCTTTCACTCCCTCCCCATTCTGACTCCTTTCTTCCCGCCGGGTTCTGGGGTTGGGGGGCGTTTGGGTCCTGCCTGGCCATGGCTTGTATCTTACCCCTTTTGTGTGATGTTGAGTTCTCACAGATGCAGATATATCCTGGCTGTTATACTATATCCACTGCTGTCTCTTTTAGGAATAGTTGTATTTATTGTACTTTCATAAATACATATGTTTTTGGTAAGAGATTTCCACTGAACTACTCATGCCACCATCTTGGCTCCGCCTCCCAATCTGTGTATTTTTTTGGTATCATTAATCTACAATTACATGAAGAACATTATGTTTACTAGGCTCTCCCCTTCACCAAGTCCCCCCCACACACCCCATTACAGTCACTGTCCATCAGCGTAGTAAGATGCTATAAAATCACTACTTGTCTTCGATCTGTGTATTTTTATCCATTGCTTCCAAATATATTTGAAGAGAGCTGTACAAATTAGTATTATGTGATTACAAAAACTTATCTGATTCTCTATTACTCCACTCAGAGATAGCTTTTTGGGTCACCTGGTAAACAGATAAGCATAGCTACCCCAAAATGGTGTGTGTTTCCTTCAAAAGCCAGCAAGCGATACCAAATGTTGTTCCTTCTTAGAATGCAGGGAAGCAAAATATAATCACTGGTACTGTGCATGCCCTTGCTCACTGTCCCTCCCGCAGAAGCTTTATTTCCTGCACATTTATGAGATTTATCCACAAGTCTGTGTACCCTCTGGTATGTTTGCCTTATCATAGCATCTAGGGCCCCTGCTATTCATGCGTTGTGGGTCTTTAATAGCCTGAGGTCCTGTGGGGTCATGTTGCTCACATTCTCTGAGGATTCAATTATGGCATAGTTTAGACACTTAAATTTTTTCTTAAAGGTGTGAAAGTTACATGTTCCCTGCTTAAGAGAGAAAAACACATTTGCTGATACCATATCCCAGAGACTATCACATTTTTCTAGTAAGAAAATCTCATATAGAAAAGCAGCTGCAATTGGAGTCATTATTTGCTCACGATTCTTATAACATTCTGTCCTTTCTCAGGAACTATCTATCTTCTGTACCAGCCAAAATGAAGAACTAAGTGGGGATGCAGAGGCAAGTGCTTCAGTGCCTATTACCTGTAGATCAGGGCCGCTAATGGAAGATGCTACCGTTGACATGGCTCCCTGATCTCAAGAGGGATGAGGCTGGGGATGTGGGTGTAGGAACAAAGGCCAGGTTGGCTGTAGCCACAGGGCACATGCCCACCTCTCCCTGGGTCCTCCATGTAGCTGCTGCTTTGAATGCTGAGGCCAGTCCTCTGAATGGGTCCTCTGTAGCCCCTGCCTCTGTGTATCTAGAGCTCAAAGTCCTAGGCAGGTATGTTAAGTGGACGAAGCCAAGCTCATGTGCTTTACTTTAATTGCAAGGGACCTAGGAAGTGAGCCTCTGGTGCTCCAAATTCTAGGTGAGAGCAGTGACCGTGTCCTTGGGTCTGTGCTCCTAATTCCGTGCATTCCTAGAAGTGTCTTCCATTTGTCCTGATTTCTCTGCGGTCTAGTCGTCCATGTGTTGTAACACCCCCACCTTTGTTGCAGATCAGTCTGATTCTTATTTCACTCTGAGCCAGCGGGAGCTGCTTGTTCACACGCCACCTTCATCACTCTCCCGGGACACTGCTCCCCCAGTGTGAGCTGCCCTTCCTCTCGGGCAGTTCCCGGCTCTGTGTTCTGTCCTCAGGGCAGCACTCAGCAGGGGAGCCATTGGAGCCGCTGGAGTCCTTCTCCGGTTCCTGTCGTGGGGCATCTGCCAGCTCCCTCAGCGGAGGCAGAGCCCCAGTGTCAGGTCTTCGCTCTCCCCTACGGTGCAGGGAGCCAGGTCTCCTCCCTAAGGCTTGCAGCGCCGCACATGCTTTCCCAGAGCTTCCCACCTCTCGTGGATACTGTGGCTTTACTCCAAGAAGCCACGTTCCCAGATCTGGAACGGAAGTTTGTCCCAGACAATTTGTAGCTTTATTTTCTACAATCTTGATGGATATTTTCCACAGCATGGATTTTGTGATATTGAATTCAGCTTGAAATTGCTGAGGATTTTGCCAGCCTGCACTCGCCTGTGCCATGCCCACCTCCAGCTGTACTTGGCGGCACTTCAAGAACTTGCCAGGAATAGCTGAACGTTTTCGGCAGAAATTGCTTTTCTCTGTAAACTCCTCTTTCTGCCTCTTCCCATGGTGGTCTGCGGAGCTCACAGCATAAAAGTGAGAAATGCACTGGGTGCACCGTCCCCGTCCCCAGGGCAGAGCCAACAGCGTGTGCAGTGGCTCAGGCCCCGCCAGGAGAGCCCCGTTTGAAACGCTGGCATGGAGTCCCCAGCAGGGACAGCTTGCTGGGTGTGGCTCTTCACAGAAGGAGGATAGACTTCAGTGCTTCAGTGGGACAAAGCCAGGAAGGGTACGGGATGTGGGGCTGGGACAGCGAGCGAGGCGGAAACACGGGCAGGGCGGCCCTGAAGCCTGTCCAGGGCGGAACGTTATCTGCTTTAGTCTCGCTTTACTCGCACTCAGGTTAATTTCCTCAGTTAAGCACCTCACCACTCATACAGAGCAATATGAAAAGCATAAGAAAAAAAAGTCAAGTTCAAGTCACAAGGCAAGCCCAGCAAAATCTATTTATAGTTAAAGATTGACAATAAAAGTAGTACCATGTGCTGGAGATCATCTTATCCAATAACCAACCACACTTTCAAGTGTCTTAGCTTCTATATGTTACAAGATTATGAAAAAAAGATTGGGTATCAGTTTGTAAAAAGCAAAAAAGCAAATGGACCACAAATTTCAGAAATCTGAGTTCACATTTTTTAAGATGATTTATGCTCTTCCTGATTAAAACCACAATATGACTATGCATATTTTAAATATCTGTCTGTTCAGTGCTTTCACAGTTTTCTACAAAGTCTAAAATAAATATTCACCCTTTCCAGAATTTAAATTTGCTTTGTTTCAACCTTCCAGTGAGCTGGGTATTATGAGTATATCCACAGCATCTTAATGATTTCCATTGTATTTTTTCCAGTGGAATTTTTTTCTCTAAGTGACTCCTGAGAATTATGAGGAATAAACAAAGTACCCAGTAGCACACCTGCTTGCAAGTCAGATTTGGCTGTTGTGCTAATTGCAGCCCACACCTCTGTCAGCATTCTGGGGAAGACAGTCTCCTCCTGCATTTGCTTTATTTTTAGTAAAGTCAGATTTTCCTGAGCATCAAGGTCTTCCTTCCAAAGTGCAGCTTAATAATAACCTTTGAGAATAATTACAAAATTTCTTGTCATTTAACATTTTTTCTTTTTCACTTTAATCAGACTTGGATGTTGCAATTCTTAACTGGGCAGCTCCCTCAGCAGGGTAATTTCTGCCTTGCTCACTACTTTCAATTTCTAGGTTTGTGTGACTGTCAGATGTGCTCCGCTTACTGTCTTGGGAGTATCTCTACATCCAGGGTGGACGGAGCTGAGTTTTGCACACCGAAGGAAGTCTTCTGAGGGGCCTTGCTGTCCTGTGCTGGGTTGGGCTCCGTGTGATCGTGGAACCATCTGCAGCAGGGCTGCTTCCTGAGGACATGGGGCCTGGGGTGCAGGTGGTGGGGGGAGCTGTGTGCATGTGTCACTCAGGGCTTCCCAGTGGCAGTGCCGTTGAATTCTCCCAGGAGACGTCGATGGAAGAGTCACAAAGAGAATGTTTTGTGTTCAGATAAGTTTGGGAGGCATCTGGGTAAGGAAAGCTAAGCGATTTCTTACTGCACAGCATCTCAGAGCATTTACTGTGCCAACACACCTGGTGGGTCTTCATGGGGTCACTGGGCTTTGCAGGGTCCAAAGCTGTGAGGCCACTCAGGGTGCATCCTGACAGACCTACTTGCCTGGCACCCAGCCAGGGCACTGCCCACACCATCCCCATTTGCGAGCAGCATCAGTAGATTGCTGAGGGAGAGCTGGGCCCCTCTGAGTTATTTTCCTGGGAATGTGACACTGGGCCTGAAGAATCCGAGAGTCACAGAGGAGGCATGAATGCAGGAGACCTGGCATGCACGTGTTCCTGTGAGCTGAGAAAGGACAGGTGAGTTGTGCAGAGAGGGGCTGAGAGGAGAGGCAGATGCAGAACCCAATGGTGTCCAGGCCTGGGTTCCAGTCTGCACTGAGTGCCAGCTGTGTCCCTGACCTGTGGGAAGCCCTACTACCCTTCACTTCACCTCTTCATGCATAGGCTGTACCAGTGGCTATGGTGCAGTGTAGAGGCTGAGGGCCCTGTTCCTGGGCTTGAACTCCTGCCCCACTCTTCACTGCTGTGTGTGCAGGAGGAGATACTTTGATTTCTTTGTGCTGATTCCTCATTTGTAAAATGGCACTATAATCAACTGCTGTCTCATCATGCTGTTTTTGCAAGCATGATATATCCTTTCATCCAGGTAAAAGCACTCAGAAAATTGGTCCTACAATGCACTTTACAGAACAAGAATGATTTATCTGGGGTACACTTTCCGCTGTCTCCCAGAAAAATGACTCACCAGGTGGGAATGGCTGTGTGAAGGGCAGGTTGCCCTTTTGGTGGACATTGGTACAAATTCTTCAGGTCTAAATGGAATGTCTCTCCTATTGATGCCTTCTGCAGATTCCATGGATTGCACACATAGTCCAGACGGACTTTCTCTGCAGCCTTCTCAGTGTTCATGCCTGGTTGGCAGTCTAGAACTGAGGTGGAAAATCATTTTATGTCCTTAAATATAGCAGAATTTAGAAGGCAAATCTATGATACAAATTCAGGCAGTGCATTTGGGAGTCAGAGTGGAAATGGGTCCTCGTCTCCCTCTTCCCTGGCCACAGTGGTCTTGAGGGAGCTGCAGGTGTCTCAGAGGCACCAAGGCTGGAGCCTGCTCAGGAGAGAGTGGCAGCAAGCTGAGGCCAGAGGTGGGGCCGGGAGCACCACGGGCAGTAAGGCCACTTCAGCGGGGCCCATGGAGGCCAGGGCCTCCTCCCGAAAACGCCTGTGGCCACCCTCTTCCCTCCTGAGCTCTCCTGGACCCCTTGGGCTCTGTCACGGCTTCTCCACCATTCGGCCCCTCTCCCTGTGGGACACCTCAGCCCTCATGCATCCATCTGTCTGTCTGCTCGCTGCTCCCTCCCAGTCCACTCCCAGCCGCAGGCCCCTTCCTGCTGCTCAGCCTTGATGTGAGTTCAGGCTCTCCCCCTGTCCCCTGGGGCTGACAGCTCCTGGGCTTCACAGGGGCAAGTCTCTCTGTTGCCTCTCCCTTCAGAGGGAGGAGGCCCTTGAACTCTATTTAAACTTTCCTTTTAACATGAATGTGCAGGCAACAGCGGGCACACAATGGCTGGGTGGAGACAGGTGTGGGAAGGGGGGCATGCCCATAGCTGGGGCTGCTGGGCTGCCTCCTCAGTGCAGGCCACATGGGCAGCAGGTACAGTGACCTTCCTTGAAGAATCAAGCCACGAAGCAATCACTTCTCAATTAGAAGAATCATCTAGAGTCAGTCTTCAATCTTGTCTAATGTAATAAAAAAAATGACGGTGTCATGTAATGACAATGTAATGATTGCTGATTATTCAAGGCACAGATCAGGTCTTAATTAAAACTCTTAAATTCCTAATTGGTCTCCAACAGGGCTACTCATGAGTGTAGAGAATAACTACTGTCTTCACTGATGGAGATTTCTGTGCATGTCACCTGTTAGTCACAGGTGAACTGACCACATGTTCCCAAGCCAGGTCTGCTGCTGACAGTCCATCAAGGTTCCAACTCCAACAGAGAGGCCGTGAACATGAGCCTGTTCCAGACCTCGAGTGTGGCACAGACCTTGGCTCATGTGTGAAGTGGGCCTTAGAAAAATTGTGTGGCCTTTTAGGTGAGGGTGTTGCCTGTGGAAAAGAGCTTTCAGAGCAGGCTTGAGACAGTGGTCCTTAGGGAGAGCGGCTTGCAAGGCTGGCCCTCAGCCGGCCTCCGGGAACCTGGGTGTTGGGGGGTCTCCCGCCCTTCCCTAACTGACAAGTGCCTAAACTGTTTGCACTGTGAGGTCTCCGTGGAACCTTTCCTCTGGGGGTTGAACTTGGGTACACGCCAGGCAGAGGTACCTGTGTGACCAGCCCCAGGGAAAATCTGGGCACCGCGTCTCTACTGAGCTTCCTAGGTAGACGCTTGCTGCTGGGGGACTAAGCTCGCCTGCGGGACTCGGCTGGGACAGGGTCTTTGGAAGCTTGCTGATTTTGCTCTGCTGTGGTGAAGCATAGCCCTGATATGACTGTAGGCTGTCCTATGCATCCTAGTGAGTCACTGGGCCCGGAAGTGGTCTTGGGGACCTGACACATAGCTCCTTGAGACAGTTTGAGTCTCAGATATTTGAGTTGATGATAGTATTTTCAGAAATTCAGAGATTATCTCTAATTGTTTTTTTGTTGTGGTAAAATATGTATAACATAAAATTTACTATTTTAACCATTTTAAAGTATACAGTTCAATGGCACTAAGTACATTCACACTGCTCTGCAGCCATCACCATCATCTCCAGACAGAAACTCTACAGCCATTAAACACGAACTCTTGCCCTTCCTCGCCTCTCCCCTATCCCCAGCAACCTCCATTCTACTTTTTGTCGCTATGAATTTGACTCTTCTAGGTGCCTCATATAAATGGAATCATACGATATTTGTCCTTTTATGTCTGGCTTATTTCACTCAGCATAATATCTTCAAGGTTCATCCATGTTGCAGCGTCTGTCAGAATTTATTTCATTTGTAAGACTGAATAATACTCCCTAGTACAGATAGACCACATTCTGTTCATCCACTCGTCGACTGATGGGCATCTGGGTTGTCCCCGCTTTCTGGCTGCTGTGGATAGTGCTGCTGTGAACACGAGTGCGCAGGTAGCTGACCGAGCCCCTGCTTTCCTTTCTTATGGGCATATGGCCAGAAGTGGAATTGCTGGGTGATTAAACATAATTTTAAGCTTGATTTTTTGGGGAATTGCCACACTAATTTCCACAATGGCCACACCACTTTACATTCCCACCAGCAGTGCACAAGGGGTTCAATTTCTCCACATCCTGGCCACCACTCGTTATTTTCTGCATGTTTGTTAATAGCTATCCTAAGGGGTGCCAAGTGGTATCTCATTGTGGTTCTAACTGGTATTTCTAATGAGGTTTGGTTGTATGGATAATTATAAAAGAGAAATTATCCAGATCATTCAGTCTAACACTTTTGCTTAAAACATTAAAGTATTTCAGATGGGAATGATTTGAAGTGAGAAAGCAGCTTACTCTGCTTCACATACAGAGTTAGCTTGACATTTGGCACTCCATTGCTCCAATTCTTAGACCTAAAAGTGCCAACCAGAAAATAACTGGCTTTTTGACTATCTAATTCTTTTTGATATTGAAGTTTTATTTATTCAAGAAAAACTTCGGTTTTGATGATTTAATTTCACATAAATGCATGTCATTCTGTTTAAATTATTTCCCTCCTTTACAGCACCATGTCTTCGTTTGGCTTATTTCTGCCTTAAACTCAAGGCCATGATAATTTTCTCTCATTTTGTGCATCACATTAACGGCTTCATACTTTACAGCACTTTAAGGATAAAGAAAATTAAAATTAAAACCACCGTGTAAAATGGATTCAAGATATTTTTGATACTGGAACAACCAGGTTACCCTTTGAGTTTGTGGAGTTTAAGAAGTATGCCTAGATTCCTATTTATAGTTCAAAGCTATTGGTGAGTTTCATTATCCTATCTAATTCAAATTCATATGTACTAAGCTCTCTAGTATTGCAGTGTAAATTATCTTGTTTCAAAGTGTTTTTTAAATAAGCATCTTGATTTGGAAGTGTCAGTGTTACATTTTACTTCCATTATTGTAGCTATAAAATAAATTCATTAAAAGTTTTGAATATGACTAGTAGTACTATGAACTAGTATAGAATTTAGAGATAATTTTTTGTATGTGGAGAAAGAGTGCTAATTTTGAAAATGGGAGAAGTTTTCTAGTTCATTCTTTTTAAAAAAATGAATAAAGGTGTTTTCAGTACCATTTATTAGTGACTTAAAGAATGTTAACTGTGCTTGTGGTGTCGATGTTACCAAGAAACAAAGATGACTGATCAAAAAGAAAATACAAGTTAAAATGTTTTTTCATCTTTAGCTATTTGGTTAGATTTTTCTCTCTGTTGACTGGTTGTTTTAACATTAGGTAAACATGGCCTTAAATTAATTTATCTATGACAGATTTCTTATTTAGGGAAAAAATTAATAACTGTCACTACAATAGCAAATAAAATAATCACCATTATCAGTATATGACTTAGTCAAATACTTTCACTACCTGTCTTCCACCCTCCTTCCCTCTTTCCTTCTTTTGTTTCTCATTCCTTGTTTCCATCTTCCTTCTTTTTTATTAGCATATAAATAAAACAATGCTTGAGGACTAATGTTAGCAGACCTATAACTACTATAAAGCTCTAATAATTAGAAAAATGTGGTGGTGGTGCAAAGACAGAAAGATTTATCAATGAAAAAGGATAAAGTGTCCAGAAACATACCCAAATCAATACGGTTTTCTGATTTATGACAAAGGTTACACTGCAGGTTAGTAATGAAACAAATTTAGTTTCAGTGGATGGTGCTCTGTCAATTGGATGTCTACATGGAAAGAAAATATTCCTTGACCCCAACTTCACACTATACGCAAAAATCGTTTCTATTTGGATTGCAGGTCTGAATTTAAAAGGTAAACTGTAAATCATTTAAACAAAAACATTAAAAGAGATATTAGTGGACTTGCAATAGGACAGAATTTAATAAACAGGATGCAAAAAGCTCTTTAAAAAAGAAGTCAGATTATACTGAAGACTTTTTAATTATCAGAGTTGTAATTGAGAGAGTGAAGAAGCAACTTCAAAAGTGGGAGAAGATATTTATAGAACATGTGTCCAACAAAGGGTTCATATTGAGAATATACAAAGAACTCCTACAAGTCAATAAGAAAAACCCATACCCAGCTGAATAGAAAAATAAGCAAAATGTTTGGCTGGTACTGTTGGAATGGAAGAGGACATCCAGTTACCAATAATCACATAAAAAGTTTCTGAAATTCATTAGTCATGTGGGAAATTCAAACAAGAACCACAATGCCGTATCATTACACACCTGCCTGAATGACTAAATGGAAAAAGATGGAAATTAGCAAACAGTAGTGAGGCTCTGGAGCAGCTGGAACTCAAGTACACTCAGTGCTGGTAAGTAGATCCCTGCCATTACTTTGGAAGCAGCTTGATGGAGTCTCCTAAAGCCGAACATTTGTCTTCCCTCTGAACTGTTCGGTCCCGCCCCTAGGTATATGCCTAACAGAAATGCAGCTCGGTGTTAATTTTAAAACATACAGAATGCCAATAGTGGTAGTACAAATTAATATTCAATATGTAACAATATGGAAGAATCTCTAAAACATAATGTTGAGTGAAAGAAGTCAGACACAGAAGAAAATACATTACATCATTTCAGTTACATAAAGTACAGATATAGGAAAACCAATTTGTAGTGTTAGAAAAGAGTGATTCATCTTGGGGAGTGAGATGATTCGAAGAAATCCTAAGGGGCTTTGGACCGAGAAATGTTATGCTTTATGATAGTGTCTGCTCAGTTTGTAATAGCCCATTGATGCACATGTATGCTACGTACACTTACTTTTGTATTTATACTCTACCCAGAGATCAGCTGCCCATGGACTGCTCTCCAGTTTTGTTTTGTTTTTTATGACTGGTCATTTGTAATTTTTTAAATTAAGGTATTATTGATATACACTCTTAATGAAGGTTTTACATGAAAAAAACAATGTGGTTACTACATTCACCCATATTATTGAGTCCCCCCACATACCACATTGCAGTCACTGTCCATCAGGGTAGTAAGATGTCACAGATTCACTATTTGCCTTCTCTGTGCTACACTGTCTTCCCCATGACCCCCTCACACCATGTGTACTAAACATAGTACCCCTCAATCCCCTTCTCCCTCCCTCCCCACACACCCTCCCACACCCCTCCCCTTTGGTAACTGCTAGTCCCTTCTTGGAGTCTGGGAGTCTGCTGTTGTTTTGTTCCTTCAGTTTTGCTTCATTGTTATACTCCACAAATGAGGGAAATCATTTGGCACTTGTCTTTCTCTGCCTGGCTTATTTCACTGAGCATAATATCCTCCTGCTTCATCCATGTTGTTGCAAATGGTAGGATTTGTTTCTTTCTTATGGTTGAATAGTATTCCATTGTGTATATGTACCACCTCTTCTTTATCCATTCATTCTACTGTTGGACACTTAGGTTGCTTCCATATTGTGGCTATTGTAAATAGTGCTGTGATAAACATTGGGGTACATATGTCTTTTTAATCTGAGAACTTGTATTCTTGGTTAAATTCCTAGGAGTGGAATTCCTGGGTCAAGTGGTATTTCTATTTTTAGTTTTCTGAGGAGCCTCCATATTGCTTTCCACAATGGTTGAACTAGCTTACATTGCCATCAGCAGTGTAGGAGGGTTCCCTTTTCTCTGCATCCTTGCCAGCATTTGTTGTTCTTAGTCTTTTTAATGTTGGCCATCCTTACTGGTATGAGGTAATATCTCACTGTGTTTTTTATTTGCATTTCCCTGATAATTAGTGATGTGGAGCATCTTTTCATGTGCCTGTTGGCCATCTGAATTTCTTCTCTGGAGAACTGTCTCTTCATATCCTCCACCCATTTTTTAATTGGGTTATTTGCTGTTTGGCTATTGAGGCATGTGAGTTCTTTATATATTTAGGAGGTTAACCCCTTGTCGGATATGTCATTTACAAATATATTCTCCCATACCGTAGGGTGCCTTTTTGTTCTGTTGATGGTGTCCTCTGCTGTACAAAGCTGTTTAGTTTGATGTAGTCCCATGTGTTCATTTTTGCTTTTGTTTCCCTTGCTCAAGGAGATGCTTTCAGGAAGAAGTTGCTCATGTTTATATTCAGGATAGTTTTGCCTATGTTGTCTTCTAGGAGTCTTATGGTTTCATGACTTACATTCAGGTCTTTGATCCATTTTGAGTTTACTTTTGTGTATGGGGTTAAACAATAATCCAGTTTCATTCTCTTGCATGTAGCTGTCCAGTTTTGCCAACACCATTTGTTGAAGAGGCTGTCATTTCCCCATTGTATGTCCATAGCTTCTTTACATATGATAATTGACCATATATGGTTGGGTTTATACCTGGGCTCTCTAGTCTGTGCCATTGGTCTATTGTTCTGTTCTAGTGCCAGTACCAAATTGTCTTGATTACTGTGGCTTTTTAGTAGAGTTTGAAGTTGAGGAGCATAATCCCTCCAGCTTTATTCTTCCTTCTCAGGATTGAGAAGGGGTCTTTTGTGGTTCCATATGAATTTTAGAACAATTTGCTCTAGTTCATTGAAGAATGCTGTTGGTATTTTGATAAGAATTGCGTTGAATCAGTAGATTGCTTTAGGCAGAATGGCCATTTTCATGATATTAATTCTTCCTATCTATGAGCATGGGATGTGTTTCCATTTATTGGTATCTTCTTTTAATTTCTCTCATGGGTGTTTTGTAGTATTCAGAGTATAGGTCTTTCACTTCCTTGATTAGGTTTATTCCTAGGAATTTTATTCTTTTTGATGCAGTTGTGAATGGAATTTTTTTCCTGATTTCTCTTTCTGCTAGTTCATCATTCATTTATACGAATGCAACATATTTCTGTGTATTAACTTTGTATCCTGCAGCTTTTCTGAATTCAGGTGTTAGATATATTATTTCGGAGTGGATTCTTCAGGGCTTTTAATGTACAATATCATGTCATCTGCAAACAGTGAAAGATTAACTTCTTGTTTACCAATCTAGATGCTTTTTATTTCTTGTGTTGTCTGATTGCCATGGCTAGGATCTCCAGAACTATGTTGAATAAAAGTGGGGAGAGTGGGCTTCCTTGTCTTGTTCCCAGTCTTAAAGGAAAGGCTTTCAGTATCTCACTGTTAAGTATGATGTTGGCTGTGGGTTTGTCATATATGGCCTTTATTATGTTGAGGTACTCACCCTCTATACCCATTTTGTTGAGAGTTTTTATCATGAATGGATGTTGAACTTTGTCAAATGCTTTTTCATCATCTATTGAGATGATCATGTGGTTTTTGTCCTTTTTGTTGATGTTGTGGATGATGTTGATGGATTTTTTTAATGTTGTACCATCCTTGCATCCCTGGGATGAATCACTTGGTCATGGTGTATGATCCTTTTGATATATTTTTGAATTCTGTTTGCTAATATTTTGTTCAGTATTTTTGCATCTATGTTCATCAGGGATATTGGTCTGTAATTTTCTTTTTTTGTGGTGTCTTTGCCTGGTGTTGGTATTAGAATGATTCTAACCTCATAGAATGAGTTTGGAAGTATTCCCTCTTCTACTTTTTGGAAAACATTAAGGAGGATGGGTGTTAAGTCTTCACTAAATATTTAATAAAATTCAGTGGTGAAGCCATCTGGTTTGGGGATTTTGTTCTTAGGTAATTTTTTTATTACCAATTCAATTTCATTGCTGGTAATTGGTCTGTTCAGATTTTCTGTTTCTTCCTTGATCAGCCTTGGAAGGTTGTATTTTTTTTAGAAAGTTGTCCATTTGTTCTAGGTTATCCAATTTGTTAGCATATAAGTTTTTATAGTATTCTCTAATATTTCTTTGTATTTCTGTGGTGTCCATAGTGATTTTTCCTTTCTCATTTCTGATTCTGTTTATGTGTGTAGACTCTCTTTTTTTTCTTGATAAGTCTGGCTATGGGTTTTTCTATTTCATTTATTTTCTCAATGAACCAGCTCTGGCTTTCATTTATTCTTTCTATTGTTTTATTCTTCTTGATTTCATTTATTTCTGCTTTAATCTTTATTATGTCCCTCCTTTTACTGACTTTGGTCCTCATTTGTTCTTCTTTTTCTAATTTTCTTAATTGTGAGTTTAGACTGTTCATATGGGATTGTTCTTCTTTCCTGAGGTAGGCCTGTATTACAATATACTTCCCTCTTAGTATGGTCTTTGCTGCATCCCACAGATTTTGTGGTGTTGAATTATTGTTGTTATTTGTCTCCATATATTGCTTGATCTCTGTTTTTATTTGGTCATTGATCCATTGGTTATTTAAGAGCATGTTGTGAAGCCTCCATGTGTTTGTGGGATTTTTGTATTCTTTGGGTAATTTATTTCTAGTTTCATACCTTTGTGATCTGAGAAGATGGTTGGTACAATTTCAATGTTTTTGAATTTACTGAGGCTCTTTTTGTGGTCTAGTATATGATGTATTCTTGAAAATGTTCCACGTGGGCTTAGAAGAATGTGTATTCTGCTGCTTTTGGTTGTAGAGTTCTGTAGATGTCTGGTAGGTCCATCTGTTCTAATGTGTTATTCAGTGCCTCTGTCTCCTTACTTATTTTCTGTCTGATTGATCTGTCCTTTGAAGTGAATGGAGTGTTGAAGTCTCCTAGAATGAATGCATTGCATTCTATTTCCCCTTTTAATTCTGTTAGTATTTGTTTCACATTTGTAGATGCTCCTGTGTTGAGTGCACAGATCTTTATAATGGTTATATCTTCTTGTTGGATTGACCCCTTTATCATTATGTAATGCCCTTCTTTATCTCTTGTGACTTTCTTTGTTTTGAGGTCTATTTTGTTTGATAAGAGCACTGCAACTCCTTTTTTCTACCTATTAGTTGCATGAAATATAATTTTCCATCTCTTCACTTTTAATGTGTGTATGTCTTTGGGTTTGAAGTGAGTCTCTTGTAAGCAGCATATAGATGGGTCTTGTTTTTTTTATCCATTCAGTGACTCTATGTCTTGATTGATGCATTCAGACCATTTACATTTAGGGTGATTATCAATAGGTGTACTTATTGCCATTGCAGGCTTTAGGTTTGTGGTTACCAAAGGTTCAAGGTTAACTTCCTTACTAAGAGTCTAACATAACTCACTATGCTATTACAAACACAGTCTAAAGGTTCTTTTTTTTTTCTCCTCCTTTTTCTTCCTCCTCCATTCTTTATATATTAGGTTCATATTCTGCACTTTGTCTATCCCTTTACTGACTTTGGGGGTAGTTGGTTTAATTTTGCATTTGTTTAGTAATTAATTGTTCTACTTTCTTTACTGTGGTGTTATTACCTCTGGTGACAGCTGTTTAGCCTTAGGAATACTTCCATCTATAGCAGTCCCTCCAAAATACACTGTAGAGATGGTTTGTTGGAGGTAAATTCTCTCAGCTTTTGCTTATCTGGAAATTGTTTAATCCCTCCTTCAAATTTAAATGATACTCTTGCTGATAGAGTATTCTTGGTTCAAGGCCCTTCTGCTTCATTGCATTAAATATATCAAGCCTTCTGGCTTGTGAGGTTTCTGCTGAGAAGTCTGATGATAGCCTGATGGGCTTTCCTTTGTGTGTTATCTTATTTCTCTCTCTGGCTGCTTTTAATAGTCTGTCCTTATCATTGATCTTTGCCATTTTAATTACTATATATCTTGGTGTTGTCTTCCTTGTGTCCCTTGTGTTTGGAGATCTGTGCACCTCCATGGCCTGAGAGACTATCTCCTTCCCCAGTCTGGGGAAGTTTTCAGCAATTACCTCCTCAAAGATACTTTCTATCCCCTTTTCTCTCTCTTCTTTTACTAGTACCCCTATAATATGAATATTGTTTTGTTTGAATTGGTCACAAAATTCTCTCAATATTCTTTCATTCTTAGAGATCCTTTATTCTCTCTGTGCCTCAGCCTCTTTGTATTCCTCTTCTCTGATTTCTGTTTATTGTCTCCTATACCATATCTAATCTGCTTTTAAAATCCTCCATTGTATTCCTTAATGATTGGGTCTCCAACTGAAATTCATTCCTGAGTTCTTGAATATTTTTCTGTATCTCCATGAGCATGTTTATGATTTTTATTTTGAACTCTCTTTCAGGAAGATTGATGAGTTCAGTTTCACTAGGTCTTTTTTCTGGTGTTGATGGGATTTTGTTTCAAACCAGGTTACTCTGATGTTTCATATTTGTATGTGGCGCTCTCTAGTGCCCAGAATCTCTACTCTCTTCAGTTGCTCAGCCCCTGGAGTGATGTTGGGGGTCACAGGGGAGTGGTAGTGGTGCCCGTGGGGGAGGAAAGAGCTGTTTCCTGCTTCCTGGCTGCTGTACCTGTCTTTGCTGGCAGAACCAGTAGGCCGAGCACACAGGTATAAGCCTCTATGCTTTGCAGTTGTAGTTGCTGTTGGCATGGCTTCCCTCTGGCCGGCATGATGCCAGGGCAGGGACTGCCTGTTTGTGGGCCAGGGCAGGCTGGCTGGGAGGAAGGCACAACAGGCTGCGTTTACAGTGGGGGGCCGTGTGTGTATCCAGCCAGGGGGATGGAGCGCCTGAAGCTCCTGACAGTTCCCAGCCTGCTGGGCAGGGTGCACCTGGACAATTTTGTCCACCTGTCCTTTCTCCTGAGCAGTAAGCTCTGTGCAATCCTTGCCCCGTTAGCCCCTTTCTGTATCTCCATGAGCATGTTTATGATTTTTATTTTGAACTCTCTTGCTGTTATGAAGTCTCTCAGACTGCCCGTCTTTCTTTTGTCCCAGAGCAGCCAGATATGGATCCCTGTTTTCCACAAGTGGCTGGAATCTCAGTTTCTCCAGGTATTCTGCCTGTCTTAACTTTCCAACCCCACTAATCACCGGAGCACCATTCAATGCAGGTTTGTGCTCCCAGAACAGATCTTCAGAGCTAGGTGTTCAGCAGTCCCAGGCCTCCTCTCTCTCCCTGCTTCGTTTCTTTTCCTCCCACCAGTGAGCTTGGGTGGGGGAGGGTCTTGGGTCCTGCTGGATCATGGCTTTGGTACATTACCCTGTTCCGTGAAGCCTATTCTTTTCTCCAGGTGTATGCAGTTTGGTGCAGCCTTCTTTCCTGTTGCTCCTTCCAGATTTGTTGTATTAATTATATTTTTGTATTATATGTGGTTTTAGGAGGAGGTCTCTTCTCACCTCTCATGCTACCATCTTTAATCCTGGTCTTCAGTTTTTTAACTAAAGTTTATTGGAAAATACAGAGATGTTCTTTAGATGATGGGTTGTCTATGGCTATCTTTGATGATATAGCAGACAGTTAGGTTGCCAGACCCACAGTACTTCAAAATATGGAAATAGGTTTGGCTAAGATACGGACAAGGAGATGTGTGAGTGCGTGTGTGTGCTTGTGTGTTCATATGCATGCCTATGTGTGTTTACATGTAAGGGAGAGACAGTATTTATGTGTAGTTACAGCTGGAGATTTTTGGTTAACTTTCTCTGCTGTCTTGTGCATTAACCGTCTGATTTAATGTTTCAGGGATAGCAACAGCATTGCCAGGAAATGAACTAATTAGTCTTGCTCACCTTGGTTCAAATAAATAGCCATCTCAAAAATGTGCATAGACTCTCTAATACAAGGTAAATAAATGAAGACTGGTGCTTCTCCCATGTTGTTGTGGCTTTTGGAAGGCATGGCATTTGAAAGGATTTTGCAGTTTTAAAACAGTAATTTACAGAATCTCAAAGACAAATAATTTGGTATTGTTTTCTTTCTGGCAGAAGAAGGAAGCCTGCATCTCCCTCCAAGTGCAATGGTATTTCTCTCTTGTGCTGCCTGACCTAGCAGCCTGGGATGAAACACCCCTTTGATGACTTACATTAGAGCATCTTGAAATGTTCTAGTACATGGTTAATCCCAAAGGCATGGTGCTACTTAAAATCAGTGACAGTGAAGAGTAAGCAGAATACTGAAAACTTATTCTTCTGTGTATGCTTTGCATATACAGATCATTAATTTTTTTAGCTCATGGGCCTTACTTGAAGCCACTTTTTAATAAAAATAAAGGAAAGTGTGGATTTTAAAAAATTTGCCACAGTCCATGCTTTACTTAGATTTCCTTATTTCTCCCCTAGTGTCTTGTCTGTTCCAGGATCCCATTTGGGATCCCACATTACAAGTAGTCCTCATATCTCGTAGGTCTGTTCTTGGCTCTGACATTTTCTCAGACTTCCCTTGTTTTCACGCCTCAGCAGTTTTGAGGTGGATTGGTTAGATGTTTTGTGGGTTAGCACTCAGTTGGGATTTGTCTGACAGTAGTGTCATGACAAGACTGGGATTGTGGGTTCTGGGAAAAAAG
Source organism: Manis pentadactyla (assembly GCF_030020395.1). Lineage (NCBI taxonomy): Eukaryota > Metazoa > Chordata > Mammalia > Pholidota > Manidae > Manis > Manis pentadactyla. Next base: position 9,205,083 of record NC_080036.1, read on the forward strand.
ACTACAGCTTAGAAGTGTCATCATCATAGCACATAAACTGTCAGCGTGACTCTGCACTGGTGATCTGGTGATACTGACTCGGTCCCTGGGCTGAAGTAGCAGTTGTCAGGTTTCCCGCCTGAAGAATTCTGTCCCCAAACACTGTCCTCTTTGGAAGGAAGTCAGTGTGTACCAGCCACACTCACTCCATTGTGGGCCTGCTGTCTCTGTTTTAACAAGAAGTAGATAGGGAGTGTCGAGCCTCTTCTCAAATCTTAAATGCTGGCAGTGGGGAGAGCCACCTGGGCTGCAGAGCAGGCTGGTGGGTGGGCCCAAGGGAGTGTAGTTCCTGAAGCAGTGGTGGCAGGAAATTTCCCTACAGCAGAAGTGAGATGGCAGAGGGACTGGTGAAGATGGCAGCAGCAGTCTGAGGGCAGATTTAATGTTTCAAGTTGCAAAAAATATCATAATAAAAAGATTTTTTTATATGCAGTTTATTTCAACCTGAGCAAACTTAAGTGACTATTCTCCCTCCTGGGGCCCCCAGGGCTGCTGGCAGCAGTGAGCAGTTTGTGGAAACTGGCACTGCAGTTCTTCAGCTCACCCAGGAGGGGCAGAGCAGGGCTGCCTGGAGGCCTGGGTGTACCCTTCTCACCACCCAATCCTGTGTGGGGCCTGGCCACCATTTATCTAATTAAAACAAAACCCACAAAAGAATGAACCCTGTTTTTCTTAGAGGAAGAATTGCACACTGTAAAAGATGCTCTAGGTGTGTGCCATCTCCATTAAACAGCATTTATGCACCCTGCTGTGACTTTCCAACTGCGACTGTCTCCTTAGAGGTAAAAGGAGGAAGGCCCTGGATTTATCTCGAGTCTTCTGAGCATGAAGTCTGTGCGAGAAGTCTCTGTCTACTCCATCATGAAGTTCAGTACACCGCCACCATAATTATACATCTCAGTGACCTGGTAGGTATTTCCTCCTAGTGGAAAGCCTTGAATGAAGATGCAATAGTTCCCTTTAATGAGCTCAAGTACCTTGTGTATCTCATGGATTTTATTCTCTTCTTTCTATTTTTAAAATAAAGGTTTGTTGGCTGGTAGCTAAGGACATTTTCTCCATCTCTGCATCATGAGCCTGACTAAGGCATGGTCTCCTAAACCATGTGCCTGTGTGTATGTGTGTGTGTGTGTGTGTGTGTGTGTGTGTGTGTGCATGTGTGCATGCACATGCACATGCAGTGGGGATGGGGAGGCTGGTGAAGAAGCTAGGGGAGCAGGCCAACCCTGCTGAGCTGGGGGGAAGAGAGAGGCCCTCCACGCTGGGCCGGGGCTCTGGGAGATGCTGGCCCCACACTTTTCATCCAGATTGTGGAGAGCTGGCGAAGGCCTGTGCTCCTGCCCTCACATGCCTGCTGCGCGCCAGCCCCTTTTCTCTGTTCCCTGCCCTGTACTTGTGCGTCCTCCCACACTTGCTCTCCTGCCTCTAAGTGTCCAGGAGGCACTGTGCAGGGAGCCTCTAGGCATGTTTTGCCAAGACGTTTGTTTATGAGGGAGGAGCAGTTGTAGAGATGCTGGGTGACTTGGAAGCACACATTAATGAGGCCTTGGCAAAGCCACTCTGTACAGGGACGGCCTTCCCTCTTTTACCTCTAGGCAGAAGGCCGCAGTTGGAAAGTCGCAGCAGGATGCATAAATGCTGTTTAATGGGGATGGCACACACCTAGAGAATCTTTTAGAGTGTATATTTCTTCATCTAAGAAAAACAGGGTTTATTCTTTTGTGGGGTTTTTTTTTTTGAATTAGCTATTATTTGAACACTTTAGAAAAAGAAAAACAAGCAGACACCTTTATATCCTGAACTTGGAATGAATAGTAACTTCATTAAAATGGCAGTGCCATGGGAATAAAATGCAGTTTATAATACAATTGTCTTTAATTAATCTTTTTTAATGAAAGATTGATTTTTAAAAAGTTGTATTCTTCTTTCTGTCATACTAAAATCATTCATAAACTTCTTTCCAGACAAAGTGCCACCACTTTGTTCTATGATATGGGGAGCAGTTTAAGTGAGACTGAGGAGGGAAGCAAGCACATTTCCCCACCCCCACATTACATCATAGATGGAATTCCCCTCTTATCCCAGTAACTCAACAGGTGAAAATATTTTCTCTCAAGCATTTTTCTCTAGGAAGCACTTAAAATTTTATAATTGGATACTTAAAGTCTAGATGTATATTATTCTGTATTTTTGGGAGAACAGATTTGGGTGTTTTTATGGGCAGAAAGTCGTGGTGGATCTTTTTTTTTTTTTTTAAATTAGATTTAATTTGAAAATATCATTCCCATAGTTATTTCCTTTGGAATTTTTTAGAGAACAAGCTTCAGACAGCTAAAATAACTAGAAGTACATTAATATAAGCTCTTGGTTGAGCATTAAATACATTGTTACTTATAGAATTAAGATTTAGTGGGAAAGGTATCCAAGGCTGCAAAGAATATATGATATGATAATATAGACACAATACAATTATTTTTAAAAGGTAGGGGAAGAATGGGGAGAGCACATAGAAACATATATAACTTCTTTTAGTAATCATAGTGGTGATCTTAATGTAAGTTCTGTTATTCTGAGACTGTCCCATATGTAACATGGGATAAAGAAAGTGGGTAATTCTGGGACATTGTAATTCTATGATCCCTGATATCCTTAAAAACCAAGATTTTTCAAAAAAGTAACAGTGAAATCAATTTTTGTAACAATTAGCCCAGTGTATAAAAATATTATTTCAATATGCAATCAATATAAAAAGAAAACCAAGATTTTTCAGTGTAAACAATAAAATACAGATGGAATATAGAAAAGGCAAAGTGTAAACCCTGTGGTCCTGTTTCTGAGTTGGAAATATTAGAATGAATTATCTGAAAAAGCCTAGAAACAATGATAATCCTTGTCCCAATGGGTGATCCTAGAGCCTAGATTGTAGTCTTTATATATCATTTCCTATTAAAAGACAATGGAGCTTCTTGGAAAAGTGGCTGATTCCACATCAGGAGCAAGTAATACACAAGATGACCTGAAATATCCTGACAGAGAGTAAGGAGAGACTATTTCATAATGTTGGAAGACTTTGGAGCCAGTTGAAAGAAGCTCCCATTGGCCAAAGATAAGACGATGAGTATCAAGAAGGATAAAAATAACATTCAATTGAAACCCATGAAATATATTTTTATTTTGTAATGATATTTATAATAAACTAATTGGTCATTCTTGAAAATAATAGTTAACCACTTCACTATCTTGAAAATTGGGTAAATAAAAAAACCAAATATGTGGTCCCTCTCCTACGATTATACTATTGGACAACCAAATAGTAGATGATATGAGGCATCTCATAAATTTGCTAATTCATAAATTAAAAAGAAGTGATAAAATTAAATATCATCTTTGTTCCAACCCCAATAAGTTAATATAGCTAAGCTTTGAATATCAACTGCTATAAATATTTAAAAAGAGCAAAAATAATTATTAGGTGCCTCCTGATGAAAACCATAGTATCACTGAAAAGACTGAACCTGAGGCTAATTGAATGTGTGGATCCAGTTGCCAATCTGCGGGAAATACAATGGACAGAGGACCGTGTTCAACTGCATCACGGGTATGCAGTCGGCGAAATCTAGATTGCAGACTCTGGACTATAAAAGTCTCACTTGAGTGATAAAATGCTAACAAAATGCTGGGAAGAACTTACTATACACATCGGGATCATGGTGCCTTTGGAGTGAGGGAGGTGCTGTGACGGGGACAGGTCCATGAAGACATTTCTGGAGAGGCTGAGTTCTCATTAGAAACAGACTAGTAGGATACATGGATAGATTATAGATCTAGATTAGATATGGATACAGATTAGATACGGATATCAATATATAAGCTTATGTCATTATGGAGGCTGAGAAGTCCCACAATTTGCCGTCTGCAAGCTGGAGACCCAGGGAAGCCAGTGGTATGATTCAGTCTGAGTCTGAAGGCCTCATTAGAAACAAATTGTTTCTGTTGTCATCATTTGTGTTGGGTCATCTTGCCAATGGGTTTCAGCTCTGGGCAAGTTCACTATGGTTTCAGTGAGACTGGTTTGTTCTCCCAGCTATAGGTCAAGCACTAGAATCACATCTGCACCCAGCAGTCTGCAGGTCTGTAATCCTCCTTCATCTTTGCCTCTCGTGGTGGATCTTGATAAGCAAAGGCTTTGTTTGATCTGGGAATTCACCTGATTGATGGAGGGTCTTCACGCCAACATTGAACTGCTGATGAGTCATCAACTTCATTTTACATGCAACATCAGTTAAAAATGCTCAACATTTTTGTGAAAATTATTTATGGAATTACTTGTGGAATGTTCAAATCCAACTTTGAGATTGTTTTTATAGACTGGCTTGAAATAAACATAAAGTGATCCTGGGCGTGTGTATTCCGCCGGAAACCCTCTGGACGCAGAGTCAGGGCAGGGCTGGGGGCTCCCTGCGGCCGAGGCCCCACACTGGCACACGGGTGGCCACGGGGCCCTCTCCTGTTTGGTCCCCCGGTCACGCAGGTGGGCGGGTCTCAGCAGCTTCACCTTAGAGGCGCCTGTGCCCCCCATGACTTGGCCATGGAAACAGCCCCACATCGCCCTCTTGTTCGGTGACAGGGCCGCCCCCCCGCCCCATACACATGGGCATCCCGTTTCCATACCGAGAGAGAAGAGAGGAGCTTTCATCACAGCATTTCTAAGACTCTGAAGTAGCACCAAGCCATTTTCTTTTCTTGATTGGCTTATAAATTGAAAAAAAAAAATCAGTATATCTGAGTGTCCTAAGACTCAAAAGACAGTAACTTTTTGAATTGGAATGGCTCTACCGAAATGGGAAGCAATAGAAGGGGAGGGGGGGAAAGCCGTTGTTCCCCAAGTGAATGAAACACTCGGAACAGTGCGATCAGCATTAGCCGAATGGAAGTGACCCCAAGAAAGTGAGGCGACCCGGGGCCCTGGAGGGAAGGAAGCAGGGCCTGCGTGGCAGGAGGAGGTGGTCTGAGCGGGAAGAGGGCCAAGAAGGAGCCCGGAGGCTGGGGGCCCGGCAGGGGCTGGGGCCAGCGGAAGGCTGGAGGGCGGCCAAGCTCCCAGCGGTGACCGGGGGCCGGACGGGGAGACAGAGCACCGAGGGGGGCCTGGGGGAGAGTGGGGCCGGGGCGGGCCATCCGCCCCGCCGGGAGGCAGCAGGGGCAGGGGCAGGGGCAGGGGCAGGCCCACCTGGGACGGCCCCTCGCTCACCACCCCGCACCGTCCCAGCTCCACCTCCCCGCCTGAGCCCAGACCCAGTCTTCTAAGACCCTTCCTCCCCGATGCCCCGTGGCCTCCTCCCCCCGCCTTCTTTAGGGCCTTCCCATCCCTTTTCTGCCAGTCTGGTACTTTTTTCTAAATATTTAGGCCAGAAACCTGAGTCGTGGGATGTCAGTGCTGGGCTGGACTGCGCAGGCCACCCCCAGCCTTCGCTCCCGCCACCCCCATGCATGGTTTCTCGGTTTCTGCCATGCATCTTGCAGCTCCTTAAAAAGCCCGCTTTGTGTGTAGACAGCCCTGCAGTTGGACGGTTTCTCTGCATGAGGAAGTGAATTCTGCCTTCCCGGGGATCTTGCCTCCCTCCACCGCACAGGTCCTAGTGCGACACTCTCAGCACAAGGGGAAGTTAGTTACAGTGTCCTCCCCGGGCAGTGTCCCAGTCAGCGCGGCCGCTGTACCAGAATGCACGGCCTGGGGGGCCTGTACACGGCAGTCACTTCTCATGTTCTGGGGACTGCAAGTCCGAGATCGGGGCCCAGCGTGGTGGGGTTCTCTCCCAAGTCTCAGATGCCGTCCTTTTGCTATAGCCTCAAGTGGCAGGGAGAGATCAGGAGAGCACTTTGGGTCCCTTTCATAAGGGCACCGACCCCATTCTTGAGGGCTCTACCCTCATGAACTAATCACGTCCCAAAGGCCCCACCCGCTACCGCCCGCACACTGGGGGTTGGGGTTTAACGTGTGAGTTTGGGAGGACACACAGTCAGCCTGTAACAGAGGCAGTCCTCCCCGAACCCTCTTGCCTCTCCAGCCAGAATCCTTGGGCGGCTGTCGTGGCCTTGCCGTGCCATCTGAGCCAGCGAGCGCCACTTCTTCCATTTCCCCTGTGAGGGGTGGGCTTGCCAGAGCAGAAGGAACCCCTTGTTCCTTTGTTTTATGCTCTGTCCCTCTGCTCCCTTGGGCTCTGGCTCTGCATTCACCCAGGTGGAGGGAGGAGGGGGTTTCCCTGGAGCAGGTAACTGGGTGAGTGTTTGCACCTGCTGCTCCCCGTGGGTGCGGGTGTCTGCTGCCTTCCCAGGCTCTTCAGAGCAGAGGGCGTGAAGCGGTTGCCTAAGTGGGTTAAGAATAACAATTGTCTTTGCCTTCTTTTTACCCCATTATCAGGGGAGGCCCCACCCTCAGGCAGCCTGCACTTCCCTTTATTGGGTAGATGCAGTCTCAGCCTGCTTCTTTGATTGAAGGGGTACTAACAAATTATGGATTGGAGACTTGCGTTGGAATCAGTGGCAGAGCTGTGGATTTATTACTTGGCCTTTTTTCACTCTCTTGAAGAAAATGGACTTTAACAATCTTCTCTCCCATAAAAAAAGAAGAAATTCTCAGGAAAGAAAATCACTCATGCCATCCAGCTTACTGAAGAGCTCTCTAGAGCGAAGCTTTTCAAATGTTCTTTTAATCGGGTTACATAAACTGGGTGTTAGGGCACAAAGCCAGGATTTTCTGGACAGGCCAGGGTTTGCTGTGCACAGGAGGCTGCTCGGCAAGCTCCCTGAGCGCAGGGCTCTGCCTTCCTCTTCCCCACTATGTGGGCACTGACACGCTTGCCACTGCCTGCATTCACATGTGCATGGTGCATATGTGTATGTGTGCACACGTGTCCCCGTCCACATCTCCTGGAAGCGACCAGTGGTACTGAGGCGATGTCACCTCTGCACCCGAGTGTGAGGCTCTGGAGGGTGCCTGGTGGGGCTTGCACGGAGCTCCCCTGGTGGGGCTCCTCCTCTTGCCTTGCTGATGCACCTCCTCAGCCCAGGCCCACCCTCCCCACTCACACTCACCTGCTCTGCTCCCAGTCCTGACTGTACTTCTCCATGGCATTGATGACAGGTGCAATTAAATAACTAATTCTGCAGTGAGTTGCCGAATGTCTGTGTATCTTGCTAGAAAGCAGGTTCAGTGATGTTGTGGTTCATGATTGCTGAGGGGAGAAGAACCTAACACAGGGCATTGTGTCCCTGGGTGAGAAGTAACTACTGATTAATGGAAGGAGGGAAGAAAGGAAGGAAGGAGAGAGGGAGGGAGGGGGAAAGGAGGAAGGAAGGCTTCTCTTGAGGACCTGGCCAAGCTCTAGTACTGGCAGCTGGGCTGCTGGGCTCAGGGACACTGGCCGTTCCAAGGGCCCTGGTGGCTTTGCTGCCTTTCTTGGCCAAGGGGAAGACGAGTGCCCCGGGGTCCCCCTTCCTAGTCTCACCCCAGCGCCTTCCCTTCTCTGGCCTTCAGTTCACTCACCTAAGAAGAGGTTGAACCAGATGGTTTCTGAAGTCCTTTGTGGGGCTTGCATTTTATGATTCTATTTTTGCCAGCGCCCCTTAGGAAATAAAACTGCAGTGTAAATAATGAAAATAAAAAAGAACATTCTATTTGAAAGTGCTGTGGGCAATTCCTTTTTTATACTCCTAAGAAATTATTCTATTTCCACCCACATGAAATTGGGCCATTCTGACTTCTACTGCACAAAGTCAAACTGGGAGACATTTTTCCTTTAAGTTTCAAAAAGGTAATTTAAGTACAAGTAATCCAATATTTGAAATGTGGTTAATTTTTCCTTCCTTGTATGTAAATGTTGCTTGTGTGGCATGGGTTAAAATTCACAATCAGTGAGAAAATACCAATGCTCAGTTTTCCAATCTCTTTATGGTAGACAAAGATTGCTACCATTCTTCTAACAATTTCTGGCCAAAAATTGTACTTGTGGGTTTGTTAATGATTTTTTTTTAAAGACTGAATAAGGAAATCTTTTAAAACTTATGTTGTTTTTAACATTTTATTATATTGTACCATAGTCACTTTTTATTTTTAAACAGCTTTATTGAAAAATAATTGACATAGAATGAACTGCAGATGTTTAAAGTGTAAAATTTAAGTTTCAATGTATATGTACCTGTGAAACCATCCCCGTAGTCCAGCAGTGAGTTTACACATCACGTTTCCTCAGCCCCACCCCCCACCCCAAACCACTGCTAATCTGCTTTCTGTCACTATAGATAGGTTTGCACTTTCTAGAGTTTTATACAGGTGGAATTATCCAGTATGGACTGGTATTTTGTCTTGTTTCTACACTAAGCACGATTACTTTTAAATTCACATATGTTGTCATGTGAATAATGGCTTACTCCTTTGTATTGCTGAATAGTATTCCATTCCATGGACTTAGCATGGTTTGCTCTCATCTCTTGAACATTTGGATTATTTCTGGGATTTGGCTATTACAAAAAAGGTTGCTAAGAACATTCAAGTATGTCTTTGTATGGACTTAATCTGTGCTCTTGGGTAAGTACTTATGAATGGAATGATTAGATCATATGGTAGATGTGTGTTTACATTTTTAAGAAATCACCAAACTGTTTCTCCAAATGGCTACATCATTTTGCACATCCACCAGCAGTGTACGATAATTACTAGTTCTCCACACTTTACTGCCATGTGTTATTGTCTGCCTTATATAATGGGTGTGAAATGATATCTTGTATGTTTTTAATTGTGATAAAATACATATAATGCAGAATTTACCATCTTAACCATTTTTAAGTGCACAGTTCAGTGGCATTAAGTATATTCACATCCTTGTGCAACTGTCAACACTATTCATCTCCAGAGCTCTTTTTATCTTGCAAAGCTGAAATTCTGTACCCAATAAACACTAGCTCCCCATTCTCTTCCCCACAGCGCCTGGCACCCATCATTCTACTTTCTATGAATTTGACTACTCTAGGTACCTCATAGAGATGGAGTCATACAGCATTTATCATTTTGTGTCTGTCATTTTCTGACATAGAGTAATGTGCTTGAGGTTTATCATGTTGTGGCATGTGTCAGAATCTCCTTCCTTTTTAAAACTGAATGATATTCCATTGTATGGATATACCACATTTTGCTTATCCATTAATCTATCTATGAACATTTGGAATGCTTCCACCTTTCCGTTATTCTGAATAATGTGGTGAACATTAGAATACAAATATCTTTTCTAGTCCCTGTAAGGTAAAATCGAGCCGAAATGACCAGGCGAGCAGGCAACAAAGGAGCCAAAAGTTTAATAGGGCGCAATCCGGGGCGATGTTCACCGGTCTGGTTAGTCACAGGCCGGAGAAGTCCCACCCAGCAGGGCAGGCAGTGAGTTTATAAAGAAGTTAGGGGGAGGGAGAGCAAAGGTCTACAGTGGCGTGAGGATTGGCTCGCCTAAGGCATGTGTCATTGGCCTTTACAGTAGACAAAGGACGAGAAAGTTGCTACTCCTTTTCCAGGCTGGGAGGGGGCAGCAGCCGGGGATTTTGGTACATCATCAGGCCGGAATCTGTTGGTGTCTTTCCCTTACCAGGCCAGGGTTGGGGGCTTTGCTGCCCCCTTTCCTTATTTGGTGAGGGCTGGGCTCGTCTGACGTGCTCACCCCTCCCTCCAGTGCCTCCAGGCTTACAGTCCCTACTTTCAGTTCTTTTGGATACATACACAAAAGTGGAACTGCTGGCTTATATGGTCTCATTGCGGTTTTAACTTGCAGTTTCATACTAACTAATGATGTCGGGTGTCTTCTCACATGTGTGTTTGCCATTTGTATTTCCTCTTTAGTAAAGTGTCCAGTTGGATATTTCTCAAATTTTTGTGTTTGTCTTCTTACTATTGAATTTTTAGAGTTCTTTATATATTACAGATATTAAGCAACTTTTAAAAATAGATTATGCTTTTGAGGTTATTATCTAAGAATTCTTTGCTTAGCCTAGGGTCATGAAGATTTTCTACTATACCCTTTACAGTTTTATGTTTTACATTTAGGTCTTTGATCCATTTTGAGTTCATCTGTGAATATGCTGTGAGCTATGGCTGCAGTTTTTGTTTCGTGTGTGTGTGCATGTTGGGGGGTGTTGCATATGGATATCCATTTGTTCCAGCTCATTTGTTGAACATGCATCCTTTTCCAACTGCATTTCAGTTGTGCCTTTGTCAAAAATTCGGTTGTACATATATATTTATTTCCAAGCTCTGTCTTATTTGTCTTTACACCAATACCATACTATTTTGATTATTATAGTTTTATAATGATTATTAAAAGAAAGTAGTATTTTTTTCTCCATTTTTGTTGTTCTTTTTTAACATTGTTTTGGCTAGTCTAGATTCTTTGCATTTTCACATGAATTTTAGAATCAGTTTGTCAACTTCTACAAAAAGCCTCCTGAGATTTTTATTGGGATTGCTTTGAATCTACAGAACAATTTGGAGAGAATTGACATCTTAACACTATTTAATTCTTCCAACCATGAATAAGATGTCTCCCCATTTATTTGGTCTTTTTAATTTTTCTCAGCAATTATGTGTAGTATTTTTTGTACAAGTCTTTCATGTCTTTTGTCAGATTTAACTTAAAGTATTTGCTATTTTTGATGCTATTGGAACTTTTTAAATACTACTTTTAAATTTTAATTTCTGATTGCCCATTACTATTATGTAGACATATGGTAGATTTATGTATATTGAACTTACATCCTGCAGCCTTGCTAAACTTATTAACTGTAGCAGACTTTTTGTAAACCCCATCAAATTTACTATATAGATAATCATGTATTTATCTGTAAATAAATACAATTTTACTTCTTCTTTTCCAATCTGTATGACTTTTCCTTCTTTTTCTCACCTGGTTGCATTGACCATAATCTCCAGTAAATGTTGAATGGAAGTGGTGAGCAGATATCTTGTCTTATACCTGATCTTAGAGGGGAATTACTCAGGCTTCCACCATTAAGTATGGCGTTGTTTGTGTGTGTGTGTGTTTAGATACCATTTGTCTGTTTGAGGAATTTATCTTTTATTGCTGGTTTGCTGAGAATTTTTATTATGAGTGAATGTTGAATTTCTCAAATGCTTTTTCTTTGTCTATGGAGATAATCATATATATTTTTTTAGTTTGTTAATGCATTGAGTTATATTGATTGATTTTCAAATGTTAAACCATCCTTATATTCCTCAATAAATCCCACTTGTTCATAATGCATTATCCTTTGAATATATTGTTGGAGTGATTTCAAAAATTTTGTGAAGAAATTTTACATCCGTGTTTATAAGAGATACTGTTTTGTAATTTTCTTTTAATGTTTTTGTCTGGTTTTCATATCAGAGTAATTCTGGCCTCATTTAATAAGCTGAGAAGTATTCCCTTTTGTTTGGCTTTTTGGAAGAGTTTGTGTAGAATTGCTATAATTTAATCCTTATATGTTTGATACAGCTCACCAGTAAACCATCCAGGTCTGGGATTTTCCTTATAGAAATAATTTTTATTGTTACTTCAATATTTTTAAGTAGATGCAGAGCTATTTATGTTTTCTTTTTCATCTTGAGTGGATTTTTATAATTTGTATCTAGGAATTTGTTCATTATATCTAGTGTCACATTTATTCACATAAAATAATTCACATTATTTTCTTATCTTTTCAATATCTATAGAATCTGTAGTGCTGTTACCTCTCTCATTCCTGATATAGATAACCTGTGTTTTCTCTTTTTAACTCCTGATCAGTTTGGCTAGAAGTTTGTCAATTTTTTGACATTCTGAAAGAAACTGCTTTTGATTTCATTGATTTTTTTTTTTTACAATTTTTCTGCTTTCTAGTTCATTGATTTCTGCTCTTATCTTTACTATCTCTTCTGCTTACTTTGTGTTACTTTTCTTCTTGTTTTTCTAGTTTCTTAAGGTGGAAGCTGAGGTCACTGATTTGATACTTTTCTAGTTTAAGTTAACACTATTAATTTCCACTTTAGACCTGCTTTTCAGACCTACAAATTCTGATATGTTGTTTTCATTTTCAATTAATTCTTTCTATTTTTCTTCTGATTTCTTCTTTGGTACACAGATTGTTTAGAAATGTGTCATTTAGTTCCCCAGTATTCAGGCACCTCCCAAGGCTTTTTGTGTTATTGACATCTAATTTAATTCCATGTGGTCAGATGGCATACATCGTATTATGCGACACCAGCCCCCGAGGTCCACGTGCTCCCACCCCTCCTGTCTGGGCCGTACCTCTTACCAGTCCCCTCTTCCTCACTCCAGCCTTTTCCCTGCTTTTTGAACATTCAGTCTGCCGCGGCCCCAGGCTCTCTGTATTGGCTGTGATCTCACTCTGGGACCCTTGCCCTGTTCAGCTACCTGCCTGGCTCCTCAGCTTCCCCAGGTGCCTGCTCAATGTCACCCTGCCAGAGAGGCGGCTTTTACCACTCTTACTGCGATAGGAGTCCCCCGCCCTTCTCTGCTCTGTTTTCATCCATGCCACTTTCCACCTCATAGAGTGCATGTGTGTTCGGCTATTGTCTCTCTCCCCCAAGGAGAGTAGAAGGCCTCTGAGATCAGGGGCCCTGATGTGCTTGCTGGTAGGTGTGCAGGGCGAGAACAGTGCCTGCATGTAATAGGTGTCTGATGGGTGTCAAGTGAGGGAGTGAATGCTGTTTCTGAGCCCAGGAGCTGCTGCACTTGTAGCTCAGCCTGGGTCTTCTCCGCAAATGCACAAGCTGTTGCCGCCCTCCTAGCTTACCCACAGAGCTAACAAATGGCCTCCATTTGATAGAATAATGAGATATAACCATGTTTTTTAAAGCTGCTTATTAAGAACTGTCTCGTTTAACAAAAAACATTGTTTGGTTTTCTAAAGATGCGAGTGTAATGAAGATGCGGCGATGCACGCAGCTGGCTGGCCCTTTTATCTGAAGCCCATCTGGGCTCCTCTCAAGGAGATCCTAGACTAGCGAGTTTCGTAAAGCTGCAGCCCTTCTTTATTTTTTTAAATCAAGCTGTTACACAGTTACATTGTGTCTCTACTGAATGGCCTAACTTTGTTAAATGCTTTTGGATTTTTAAAAAGGGCACAAAATCCTGTAACCACAAATATTATTTTGAATATTGGAGCCAGCATCCAAACCCACTATGTAGTGGTTAATGACAAGGCATCTCCCATGTGCCTGATGCTTTTGAATGTTTGTTTGTGTTGATGACGGAAGACTTTTTTCTTCAAATTAATGACAGGGCCAGAAAGACTTCCATAACATGAGCAGGGTAGGGGGATGGCTTTACAGACCCCCCTCTAGAGGGCACCTCAGCCTTCCAAGTACTTCTTTTCTTTTCCTCCTGCAATGTGAAATTTCTTTAAAGTCATTGTTATGTAGAAAATTTAAAAACAAAAGTGAAACTACTAATAAAGTCATATTACATTTTAAAAAAACCCCTTTCCTACTATCATACTTTGCTGTACTATTGGGGAAAAAACGTCACCAAAACTTGGGCATCTGTTATTTCACACGGATCTTGAGCATCAGAATAGAGCCGCACTGACACCCCATGTCAACGTGTCCCCCTTTCTCTAAGGCCTCCTCTCCACCTCATCTCCCATCTCAAAGACTTTAGTGTTTTTTTTTCTTAACCCGATCAGTCATAAATTTAAACCGAAATGTTTTATTTTTGCTTTTTAATGCTTGCCTGTCCTCCTGTCCTCCACTAGCTCGCACCCCTGTCTGCTAACAGGCCCTCCTTGCCCTGACATCATGCTCTAGCCTCAAGTAAACTCCCAGGTGAGAGCGCACCTGGCCAGCTTCCAGGAGGCGGCCCTTTCTGGCAGGCCTGGGCCGGGGACCCGGGGAGGGCTCTCAGTGTGGGAACAGCCTCTGGCCTTTCAATGCCGCTGAGTGGACGCTGGGCCACCCCTCGGAGAGCTGAGAGCTTCGCTTCCTGACGGCGCTTCGGTCTGTCACCGCGATCCCCAGACATGTTCTGCAGCTGCTCCCTGTCAGTTCTGTCTTGGTGAATCCGGATTCCCCTTATTCTGAAAGCCATTTTGTTCCACTTGCAGATTATCTTATTCCAAATATCATTACCCATCCACAAATTAACTAAAACAAATGAAAATTGTGCCACTTAATTTTGTTCTAGAAGCTTAAACTAAAATTTCACCATCCAGGGTGTTCATATTACACTCTTTTCAGAGGGTGAGAATATTCTCAATAAGGGTGAGTGGTTTCTCTGCCTGGTTTGAGTTCTGAGTGCGTATCAAACCCACGCACCAGAACACAGCCAAGGGGTCTTAATCTTCCACGCACCTTGCCTCTCCTGCCCCTGAGGTCAGTCCCACTGGAGCCCATCCCACTGCTAATCCCCTCTCTGGGTCTGGAGTGTTATGGCTTGTGTTTATACAGCCCACATTGCCTCCGGAGATGGCCGTGCATGTGGGGAACCTGGGTACCCAGCTGGAAGACTGGGTGATTTCAGAGGATTCTAGAGGGCTCTCACATCCAAGGTCTGTGGCTTTGAATTCCTGTTGATTCACATGAACTGACTAAAGACTGAAATTCCATCTTTAGATCCAATCCCTTAGATCAAAGCTGCTCTACATCAGGGTAAAATGAAGAGATGAAAAGAAGAGACACTTACTGTTTGGCACACGAATCTTTGTTGAATGACTCAGATCAGATATAACATAGCTAATAGTTATTATTATTGAGTGTGAAGTGGATTATTCCTCTTGCTCCTTCCCATGAGAGCAGGAGAGTTCTCCCCACCCTTCAGAGGAAAATGACCAGAGAGGGTCAGGTGTGTGGCTGTGACTAGCGGCGCTGCTGGGCCCAGCACTGTGCTCCTGGGACTTGAAGTCGGACAGGACAGGCAGGACAGGTAGGATAGGAAGCATTTGATGAGGAAGAGGGGAAGCATGGGCATGTAGGCCTGCCTTGTCCCACCTTTGTGTGCAGCAGAGGTTTCCATCCAATTTCACCCTGACAGTCATTACTTCCAAGGTGGGGCCAGGAACACCTAACCAAGTTGAGAAGAGAAGTGCTCCTGATAGATGATGCTTCTGACTCTGTTTGTGACCCTCCTGCAGAGGCTGGGGGAAGCTGGCACTCATCAAGGACCTGCCCTGCTGGCACCATATGGAATGCCCCGCAGGTGCTGTTCTGTAACTCCCCTAGGCGTTGTGCTGGCCCACTGTCAGGGAAAGGTTGGCACTCACCATGGCTGGGAACTTGTGCACAGCCCCCAAGGGGCAAGAGGCAGGGCCGGGGTCTTCATAGCTCTGCCCAAGGTCCAGGGTCTTTCTGCCGCATTGTGCCTCTTCCCATAGATGTTCTGGAAGCATATGTTTTAGTGGAAAATAACTAGCATGGATGTTCAGGGCTTGGTGTTCCAACAAATATGACAGCAAGTGCTGGCC
Source organism: Manis pentadactyla (assembly GCF_030020395.1). Lineage (NCBI taxonomy): Eukaryota > Metazoa > Chordata > Mammalia > Pholidota > Manidae > Manis > Manis pentadactyla. The sequence goes on from NC_080036.1 coordinate 9,220,614, forward strand.
GTTCTTCAAGCCAGAGAGCACACGTGTGCTTCACTGGAGCTCAGGGTCCCGTGGCGCCGTGGATGGCCACAGTGCCTTTTTCCTTCTGCCGTTACATAAGCAAGCTGAGGTTAGTGCGCAGTCAGGACTGAGGGACGCAAGAGGCTGCAGAAGGCACAGAAAGAACCTTGCTTTAGGCAGCTGTTGATTTTTTTCTTAAATAGGCAAATTCAAGTGAATTTAAAAACACTCTACAATGTTACACGTTTTACAAAGGCTATAGACCTGTGATTTGTGAGGAGTCCTCCTCTCAGAAGCAGTGACGTGGGTGGGGACTCTTCCCTGGTGAGGGAACAGGGCCGTGAAGCCCCAGGGGCATGAAACCGGGGATGGTGCTGCCGGGTGGGGCTGCCTTGGAGCTCTGCCTGCACAGCTGCCTGGCTCTCCGTCTGGGAGACCTGCGCTCATTTGAAAACTTTAAAGATCTCCTTGAAGTCTGTGGGGAAGCAGAGAGACAGTGGTTGGGGAGGTGGTGCTGGTCTGGGGGGATCGTCAGCCGAGAGACAGTGAGGGCGACAGGTGGGTCTCTGGCTGGCTTGCTGACAGATTGGTGACCCGGGCAAAGGAGGAAAAGAAGGGGGCGTTCCAGGTGGCTCCTGAGTTTGTGCTGGAGAAACTGGGTCGGCAGCAGCGCCATTTATTGATAGAGTGGAAAATAATTATATGTAATAATTACATAGTTATTTTTAATATTATTATAAATTATAATAATATGTATAATTATATAAAATATGTAATAGCAAATATATACTATATGTATTATATATAAATTTGTATAATTTATAAATAAAGATAGTGGAAAGAAATGTAAGTGGATGGTTCTCAATGAATTTGGCTTGCAAATTCAGCCAAAATAAAGACACAAGAGCTTGTCCAACAGTTACTGTTAAAGGCCAGTCCACTCTAAATAGTGCCAGCATCTCTAAAAAGTATGTAAAATACTGTCAGGACTCAGTGCAGTGTGGAGCAGTCTGAAGTGTTGGAAATGTGCTTAATTTAAAGTAATCTCACCAGGAGTCAGGGTCTTTCCAGGCCCCAATAATCCAGTGGGTGGTGACAGCATCTTGCAGTAGGGTCAAAGTACAGTCACCCCAGAATAAAATGAAAGTGAGCAGGTCACTGATTACCAAGCTGGAAGTCACCCCCTGTGCAGTATTCCATCTGCTCCTCATCCACAGTAATGGCAGCTCTCTTTCTCAGTCTGATATATGAAGTACTGAAAAAAATTGTTTTCAAGCTATATAACATGAAAAGAACCAGTTGAAAAGACAAAACTACTGAAGTATGTATTTTCTTATGCTGAGGAGGAAAAATGCATTTATGTTTTCACCAATCTTCCAAAATATGACCTTTTTACATGGAACTTCAAAGTAGAAATTGACATTTAAGAAGGGTGTAGGCATTTCTACAAGAATGGAGTCTTAAGAGCATATCATTTATGAATGCATCCTCTGCACCATCACTTGGAAGTGAGGATGTATATTTAAATGTGTGCTTGTGTGTATTTCCTTTTAAGTTCCAGATCTATAGCACCCATCTTTTTCATTTTTATTTATTATTTTATTGGACTATAGTTGATATACAATATTATATTGGTTTCAGATATATAAATACTGACTCGATGATTATATACATTATTAAATACGTGCCATAGTTACCTGGTTACTGTACCAACATACTAAAGTATTACTGGTTATGTTTTCTAGGCTGTACTTCCATTCCTATGACAGATTTATTTTATAATTTGAACTTTGTATCTCTTTATCCCCTTCACCTATTTCACCCATCCCCCCCACCTCCCTCCCTATGGTAACCAACAGTCTGTTGTCAGTATTTATGGATCTATTTCTTTTTTGTTTGTTTTGGTTTTTAGATTCCATGTAATAGTGAAATCATATGGTATTTGTCTGTCTCTGCCTGGCTTATACCACTGAGCATGATACCCTCTAGGCCCATCCATGTTGTCACAAATGGCAAGATTTCCTTTTTTATGGCTGAATAATATTCAATCGTGCATATGTACCACATCTTCTTTATCTACTCATATATTAGTGGGCACTTGGGTTGCTTCCATATCTTAGCATATTGTAAATAATGCAGCAATAAACATAGGGGTGAATATATCTTTCTGAATCAAGGATTTTTTTTCCAGGTAAATTCCCAGAAATGAAATTCCTGGGTTATATGGTATCTCTATTTTTTTTTTTTTTGAGGAACTTCCATATTGTTTTCCACAGTGGCTGACCGATTTGCATTCCCATCAACAGTGTAAGAAGGTTCCTTTTTCTCTACATCCTAACCATCATTTGTTATTTCTTGTCTTTTGGATAGTGGCCATTGTGACTGGTGTGAGGTCACATCTCACTGTGGTTCTGATTTGTATTTCCCTGATGATTAGCAAGGTGGAGCATTTTTTCATGTGTCTGTTGGCCATCTGTGTGTCTTTGGAAAAATGTCTATTCAGGTCCTTTTCCCCTTTTTAATTGGGTTATTTCTTTTTTTGATGTGGAATCATGTGAGTTCTTTATATATTTTGTATGTTAACCTCTTATCAGATAAATTATTTACAAATATATTCTCCTATACAGTAAGTTGCCTTTTTGTTTTGCTGATGGTTTCCTTTGCTGTGCAAAAGCTTTTGAGTTCAGTGGAGTCCCACTTGTTTGTTTTGCTTTTGTTTCTCCTGCCTGAGAAGATTTATCCAGAAAAAAAATTTTTGTGCTTATGTTCAAGGGATTTTTGGCTATGTTTTCTTCTAAGAGTTTCTTATGGTTTCATGTCTTACATTTAGTTCTTTAATCCATTTAGAGTTTATTTTTGTGTATGACAAAAGACAATAATCTAGTTTCATTCTCTTACAGGTAGCTGTTCAGTTTTCCCAACAGCATTTATTGAAGAGACTGTTTTCTCCCCATTGTGTATGCTTGCTTCCCATAGCACCCACCTTTTTATCTAATACGCAGGGTGATACTGGTGACTCTCCAGCTTCCACACACATTTATTTACTGGAAGCTTCGTAAGTCATAGACCCTTAGGTTTGGGTCTGGCAGGAATATTAAGGTCAAGGGTACCTATCACTGTAGTCCTGTTGTTTATTGCTATAGCTCCAGCTCATTAGAAGGTGTTGTCTAAACAGAATGAGAAAGACCAGGAGAGAAAGTTACCACTAAATTTCCAACTGCAGAGCCGTGGTTCCTGGACGGTTGCATGCAGTCCCACAGAGCGTCCTCCAGTCCGAGCATGGTCTCCCTAGGTGCCTCTCGCTGGGGAATGAGCTGCCTGCCTTCCCCACGGGGGAGCAGAGGGCTCTGTCCAGCACTTACATGTCTGACATACGTGAACACACCAGGAGACAAAGCCACTCCAATCTGCTGACCTCGTGTTTGTGCAGAGACTTTGCTACAAAATACCCGGGTACTAAAGTGAGTGCTAGAGCTGGTGTAGGAGAGCTGATTGTTAAATTTTCAGGATTTTTACTACCCAGTGTTAAACATAGTCCTTATTAAAAATTACATTACATAAACATACAGTTAAATAAAAAACATATTGAGGTGAAAGTGATGAATATTCAAAATGTATCTTCCTATTTTGCTATTATTTCCTTGAGGTAATTTACATTTATCTGTATAGTGGAAATAGTATATAATGGTGCGCTGTGGTGCATTATTCCCCAGATTCGTGGTCAGGGGCATCACATTAGTGGGAGAGTTTACAGCCCTTACATTTACCAGCATACTGAGTATCTAAGGGGAAGATTTTCTCTCCCTGAAAATTAAAATTCTTGGTGTTATAAATTCTTATGTACTAAAATTCACCCTTTGCCGTTTTAGAGCTCAATACTACCAAATTCAACTTTAAATATTTCCACTATTAAAAATGTCCATCATTCACTGAGTGCCAGCCTTGGTCCAGACATGGACATGCATCATCTCATGTCTTCCTGAGTCAAACGGGGAGGCGGGATCCCTTCCTGAGACAGTGCACATTCCTTCCATCCACGTGCTTGCTGTGAAACTCCTCTAGCTCTTGGCTTCTCTCAGCATGACCCTCAGCCTGTGCTAAGATGCCACAGACCAACCGTCCGGACACAGCGACGGCCTCCTGACCTCTGCTGTGCCTCCTTTGCCCCTGCCTGCAGCAGGACGTTCCAGGGCCCAGAGCTGGGGACTTCACGGATCACAGCATGGGAGTGAGCAAGCATTCAGGGCGGGAGATGTGGCCTTGCCCGGTGAGGGCTGAGGGGAAGCTGGTGTTCCGAGTGGCCTGTAGTGTGGGAGTCGGCACTGACTCCCCAACCAGGTCGGAGCATCAAGCTCCCGAGTCAGTCCTCCAGCCAGCGATCGGCCGTAGTTGTCCCTGCTCCTGGAATTAAGACATGATGGCAGTAGCCTCATCCTTGAATCAGTGTGGAGATGGGGAAAAATGCCTGGAATTCTAAATTGTTTCCTTAACGTACAAAAAGCTAAGATGCTGTCAGTGTACCTGGAGCATGAAGAGAGGCTTCTCAGATACAACTGCTGACAAAGAGCCTTGTGCAATTCCCTTTTGACACTAAGTGGACATGCTGGGGCTGTGCTGTGACCTCAGTGCTCTTTCCCTGCACTGTGCCACTGGGAAGTGGCTGTTGGGACTGTTCTGTGTAGGCTGCCAGTGTGCCAGCCCAGCAGGCCTGGAGCACGTGAGCCTTGGCCCACCCCACCAGTAGGGAAGTTTCCTGGGAGCTGACTGAGGTGGTCTTCCAGAACCTGCTAACACTCACACACAGGGCTTGGTGGTATTGTCCATTTGATTGCACTGTCATTGATACTAGCAGGTGAGCAGTGTGCCTGTCAAACTGACATGTGCACACCCACAGGCCCCCTCACCAGCTCCTCAGCCTCTACACTGGGACCTCCTATGGGGTTTTGTACAATCCTGCCAAGTATCACAGCTCTGACCCAGCCTTTCCTTGACATCATTTTAATCATGACATTGGCTGAGGAAGGTAGATGATATGAACTCATAAAGGTGTGCCTGCCATATAGTAAGCACTATGCAAGAGACGGGTATTTAATTGAGCTGCAAACTAAGAATTGAATGTTAAATGATCTGCACAAGATCAAAGAAGAGCAGAAACAGAAGTGAGGACTAGCTTGTGCTTATTTCACTCACTGCCACCTCCCTCAAGTGCCCACTGGAGAGCCCTATGAGAAGCCACACAGAGCAGGGGCACAGTCACACCTCCACAAGGGGGCCTGTCCCCACCAGGCCCCTCTGCGCTGGGTGTTCTCTGGGCCCCACCATGTGCAGGGCCACAGAGGGGCCTCCACAGTGCCCTGTGGCCGTGGTGAGTGCCCTCCTTCCTGAGTGCTGCTGAGGATCTAAGAGCCTTGGGTGCAGACATCTACCCACGCAACCCACAAGGGCCTCTCCCAGCCCCTCCCAACAGCAGCACAGTCGGCAGGAAAGTGTGTACAAAGGACAAGTTCCGTTGGGGCCAGTCAGACTGCTCCTACTTAGGAGTGCCTCTCTGCTAGGCCGTGCATCCTTTGTAATGAGAAACTTAACAGATCTTGTTCTCTCTGTTCTCACCACCTTTGACTTCAGTCTGCTGTGATTCAGTGAAACTGTTCAGGAGTGTTCCAGGATCTTGCTTTCATGGTGGTGCTGGAGTTGAAGTTGTATCTGTGTGGTGAAACCATTGCATTTGCCCTGGAGTAACTCTACTGGGGTCAGAAGTCACAGGCACTTGGAGATCTGATAGAATGTGTGAGCTGAGAGGCTGGAAGGAATGTGAGGAGGGTCTTTTCACTACCTCCACACCAGATCTGCTGCAGTGGCTACAATGCTGGTGGCCTGGCCCCATCTGGATAGAATTTAAAGACATTCATTCAGTCTGTTTATCTAGTTTTTCTTCCCCAGTACCTGGACAGGTGATGGGGTAGAGTGTGCAAGGGAAGCCCATTGAATGAGTGGGTGAATGAATGAGCATGAAGGATGAATAACATGGTATTTAAGCTGATTTCCGGCTCTCATAATCTATGAGTCTGTGCACAGGAGGATTAAAACAAGGCTCCCAAAAGCTTCATAGCTAAAAAAATCTCATAAAAGTTATTTCAGTAATAAATGTAGCAATTGAAGGAAGAATAGCTATTTTGTTTTTAAAACCAAATCTTGAACATCTTGACAGGAGAAAATTCTATCTAGATTCATCTGCAATTATTTTTTTAAATGGTGGAAGGCTGTTTTCTCATGATCTTTTGCTAGGCCAGCTCATCATTTTACTATGTGGTTGTTATAAACATCCCTGAAGAGTATAGATAATATTATCATTGCCATATTTTAGCAATCAAATGCTCATAAGATGTCACATAGCTAATTTGCTGTCAGCTTTATATTTTCAAAACCTACATGTGCTACACAGGTGATAAATTTCTGGCCCAACTGTTAACAATGTCCTGCAATATAAGATGTCAGCTTTGGGCTGCAGGGTCTCATTAATCTGTGGCTATTAGTCATTCCATTAATTCCATTGCGCCTCTGCTTCTTTCAAAGCTGGTTGGGTATATGACATAAATTGGCATCGTCAGTGATGACAAAAATGAGATTTCCAGTTTTGTAATCAGTGAGGTCACTGTTAGACCAGCAGATGCCAGGATGGCCAGGTGCCTGGGATGCTGCTTCTCCAAGAGCTATGCTCCTGCTGGTGCTCTTGGCCACAGACCCAGCGGGGACCTGGGCATGGCCATGGGCTCACAGAGAGCAGCCCTCTTCCGCTTTGCCTCCTGTCCAGCCTGCAGTCCTCGATGCACCCTCCACTCATCCTCTCAATCCAGGGGAACCCAGCCAAAATTTACTGAGCCACTGGGGATGCGGAGATAAATTTGGCCCTTTCCTGGGCATGCACTCCGATGGGGGTCAAGTAGACTCTAGTGCAATTACAGCCCAGTATGCAACAGGTGTGCACAGGACCTCTGGTGGCGCAGAGGTGTGAACCACCAAAGCCCCCAACTCAGTTGCAGTGGGTGCAGGTTTTGAAGAAGATGTAGGCTGTACACATGGATTCAGGAGAACTACATGGAGGAAGGGGTGTTTCAGTGGGTGCATGTGACTTGTGTGGAGTGATATGGACAGGCCTCCCAGGAAGGGCTTCTCACTGTAGGGGAGAAAAAGGGTGAAGTGGAAAAAGAAAAGGTGGATTGGGCATGCAGACTGACTGTGAGGCTTTTTCTGTGGTTCTTTGAAAGGTCAGAGGGCTTGGTCCATTTTTGTGCATGATGAGTGTTAGTTGACTGAAAGAGAGCATACTTCCCTTTTACATTTCCTACGGGTCCTATACTTCAAGCCCTTGGAAGTGGAGGCTGTTTGTTAGGCTTCTTGGTTATCAGCGTCCTCTGTGCCTCTTTAATGAACACTCAGAACATGGTGAGTAAAGGCCTGAGCTACACCCAGGTGCTCCCACCCTAGGCTGGCGAGGTGGTGGGAAGTTGATGCCTACCATTAAGGGACTTATGTTATTCATCCTCTCTCCCCTCAAATGGATTTGAAGCAGAGCAGGGAAATGGGGCATAGTGGATTCGAGAAACACTCAGAATAAGGAATTTACTCCACACGACCATGGGGCATTTGGAAATGTTTACTTTTTTTGGGAAAATAATGAAGGTGAATAGGAATTCTTACTCTTTTCTGTGCTCTCTGGAACAAACCTGCAGCCCTTAGACCCCACTCAGCCTTCCCCCCACTGGGCTGCCTGGTGACCCTCCTTCAACATCCCACCATCTCCCACCCCCACCCCACTCCGCTTCTCTTCTTTACTCCTCTTTAGATTTTCCTATCTTTCCTTTAGTTCATTGTGGATATCTTTTCTTTGGATTCCATTTTTTTTTAACAAACTTTAGCTAATTTGCAGATGTAACATGCATCAAAAATGTTAGGTTTTTCTGCTTTATCAGCATTGCTATTATGACATCAATACTCAGAGAGTTTGGAGAGACTTCCCAGACTCTCCACGACAGTCTCCTGTTGATGAGCCATTTTACAGAGAGAAGCGCACAACTTTTATGGTGAGTTAGTCTTCTCTAACTGTGACACTAAATTGCACCGAATGCATCTTGGCAAGATGAAAAGAACCCCCACCATTAAACCCTGAAGAGAACCATCGCAGAATGGTTCAGGACAAAAGTCAAATTATAGAGCTGTTTTTGAGGGCTTTAAAAATGACATTATTTCTAAAGAGGAGGCTATCTGAAGAGCCACAAATTTAAGGGAAAAATCAGAAATTAACTAGTTGAAGTGTTTTCCAACTATTTAGCTTATCCAAAATATTGAATAATGAGAATATTATTAACTTCAGCTGGAGAATGCCATGAGAACTGCAGATGCCGTAGTGCAAACTTCGGAGCACTCTGCCCTTTACGTACCTGGGCTGATAGGCTCCTGGTTTACCCCTTAATCTGGGCAAACACACATAAAGCAGAGGCCACAGACATTCACCTCCGTGGAGTCAGGCTGTTTCGCCAATTAGGATCTCCTTCCCTTCCACCGTCTCTAACAGTGCTTCCTCCAATCCCTGAATTAGCTCTGACAGGGGTTGAAGAATTTTTACTTCAGAACGCAAAATTTATTTTGCATATTTCTTAGAGATATTTACTTTTAATATTGAAATTGATAATAAGAAAAACCACAGAAGAGATGATCTGAAAGGGGTAGAATTCAGAGACCTTAACAAAACATATGTTATAAGATATTGATGAAAATTACATTTTCCAATTCTATGTGGAGATCTAACATTATAATTTATATTTTAATGAACATGTAATGAAATTGAGTTTTATAGTATAGAGTTCTGTGAGTTTTTAGGAGTCCTTAGTCACCTATCTAGTAGCACAGTCAAGAAACAGATCAGTTCTTTTGCCTGAAAGAAATTCCTTTATGCTTATCCTTTGTAGACAACCCCGTCCCACAGCAACTCCCGGCAACTGCTGATCTGTTCTCCAACCTACAGTTTTATCTTCACCAGAATGCCATATAATGGAATAATGGGGGAGGCATTTTTCATTTACCAAATGCATCTGAGATTCACCCACATTGTAGCATGTATCAATAGTTCGTTCCTTTGTGAATTATTCCACTGATGGGTGATCAGCAGTTTGTTCATTCACTGAAATCCATTCAGAGTTTTTCTTTTTCCAGTTCTGGATGAATATGAATGAAGCTGCTCTGAATGCTCATGCACATGTTTTCATGTGAACATAAGTTTTCTACAGGCATGTCTGGGAACAAGTTCCACCATGGTCTGGTGACCAAGACTCCATATCATACTTCACTTTTAAAAAAATCAAGGTAATTGAGGTATAATTTCATACAGTAAACTTTACCCTTATTAGGTGTATAATTCAATGAGTGTGGACAAATATATATATATAGTCCTGTAACCACCACTTCAACTGAGACTGAATTTCTATTACTGCCAGAAGTTCCCTGGTATCCCTTTGTACTCAATTCCTCCTTCCCATTTCTGGTAAGAATTCATCTGATTTCTGTCCTTCTAGTTTTGTTTTGCTTTTTAGCCTAGAGGTGTTGCTTTTTAAATTTTATTTTAAATATTTAATTTTTAGAGTAATTTTAGGTTTGCAGCAAAACTGAGGGGCCGGTATAGAGAGTTTCCATATCCCCTCTGCCCCCACATGTTCAGCCTCCCCTTCCATCCACATCCGCCACCAGAGTAGTGCTTTATTACAACTGATGAGCCTACATGGAAACATCCAAAGTCCGTCACTCACCTTAAGGTTCACTCTTGGAGTTGTATATTCTATGAATTTGGACAGATTTATATAACATGGGTCCATCATTATGATATACAGAGTATTTTCACTGCCTTAAGAATCCTCTGTGCTTCATTCCAGCCCAAATGGTAGCCACTGATCTTTTTCCTGTCCCCTTAGCTTTGCCTTTTCCAGAATGTCAAAGAGTTGGAATCATACGGTAAGTAGCCTTTCCAGATGGACTTCTTTCACTTAACATGCATTCAAGAAACACGCATTTAATGTCTTTTCATGGCTTGATAGCTCATTTCTGGTTAGCACTGAATTCTATTCCATTGTCTTCAATGTATCACAGTTTATTTATCCATTCAGCTGCTGAAGGACATCTTGGTTGATTCTAAGTTTTGGTGGTTATGAATAAAACTACTGTAAACATTCATGGAAAGCAGGTTTTTGTGAAGGCATAAGTTTTCAACTTCTTTGGGTAAATACCAAGGACTATGATAGCTAGGTCATATGGTAAGAGTGTGTTTGGTTTTGTAAGAAACTGTGAACTACCTTTCAAAGTGGGCTTTCATAGATTGCATTTTGCATTCCCACAAGCTGTGAATGAAAGTTCCTGTTGCTCCACATTCTCACCAGCATTTGGTATCAGTATTTTGAATTTTAGTCATTCTGATAGGTGTATTGTGGTATCTCAGTGTTGTCCTAATTTGCATTTTTCTGATGACATATGATGTGGAGCACCTTTTCATAAGCTTATTTACCATCTGTATATCTTCTTTGGTGAGGTGTTGTCCCTATAGTTTTACTTTATTTAGAATCTCATAAAAATGGAATCTAGATCCTTCACTTAACATAATGCTTTTGGGATTCAGTCATGTTCTTGCATGTATTAGCAGTTTATGTCTTTTTACTGCTGAATAGTATTCTATTGCACAGATGTACCAGTTTTCCCAGAGGTCTTTGTGTATGTTTTTCTCTTAGAAAAATACCCAATGACAGAGTTGCGAGGCCATGTGGTTTGTATATGCTTAACTTTTTGGAGTTGTTGTATCCTTTTGAATTCCACCATTAATGTATGAAAGTTCCAGTTTTTCTACATTCCTGTCAGGAGTTGGCACTGTTCGATTTGACTTTTTATCCATTCTAACACATTTGTAGTGGTAGGTGTTTTTAATTTACATTTCACTAGTGTTGAACATGTTTCTATGTGTTTTTGTTCTTTGGTGAGGTCTCTATTAAGATCTTTAGCTTTTTAAAAATTGGATTTTTTTATTGTTGAATTTTGGGAGGTTTTTATATTGTCAAGATACATGTCTTTGTCACACATGTGATCTGCAAAATTGTCTTAAGTCTTGTCTTTTCATTTTTGTAATAATGTCTTTCTCTGACACAAGTTTTTAATTCTGATAAAGTCCAGTTTATGAATTTGTTCCTTTTTCTGAACAATTCTTACATTGCTTTTATTGTTATCTAAGAAAACTCTGCTTAGCACAAGGTTTTCTTATAGATTTTCTTTTATAATTTTTACATTTTACTTCTAGGTCTATGATCAATTTTGAGTTTTCTTTTCATTTTGAGATAATTTTTTATATGGTGTGAGGAATGAGTATTCATTTTTGTTAGTATATACATATCTAGTTGTTACATCATCATTTATTTAAAAGACCACCATTTTTTCATTCAATTGCTTGTGCAATTTTGTCAAAAGTCAAATGAAAAAATAGACTATCTGTATATTAGTAAGTGATCTAGGGAATGTGTCAGCCAGAGTAGGCTTTAATGAGCCCCTATATATTTTTGGAGGACCCTCCATACTGTTTAGCATACTGGTTGCATCATTTATCTGCTAGTGGCCGTACTGATGGACATGAGGTGATACCTCATTGTGGTTTTGATTTATGTTTCCCTGGTGATTAGTGAGGTTGAGCATGCTTTTGTATGCTTATTAGCTATTTATATGTCTTTGAAGAAATATCTATTCAAGATTTTTGCCCATTTTTTAATATGGGTTTTTGTCTTTCTGTTGTTAATTTGTGAATATTTTATTAAGGATTTTTACATTCAGTCTTGATGGGTTGTATATTTATTTTATTTATGTATTCTGGGTATTAACTCCTTATCAGATATATGGTTTTCTAATATTTTTCCATTTTGTGGCTTGCCTTTCCACTATGTTGATTGTTTCCTCTGCTGTACAAAAGCTTTAAAATTTGAGATAGTCCTATTTGTCCATTTTGCTTTTGCAGCCTGTGCTTTTTGTGTCACATAGGAGAGATACCATTGCAAAATCCCATGTCGTCAAGATTTGCTCCTATGTTTTTTCTAGGAGTATATACTTGTACAAAGAAAACTATAAAAAATGAATAAAGAAATTAAGGGAGACACAAATGAGTGGAAACACATCTACTATGCATTACTTGGGCTTAATATTGTGAAAATGTCCATACTACCCAAAATGGTGTACAAATTCAACGAAGAAATTCTGATAGGTTATCAAACCCCCAAAGGTGTTTTTTACAGAAATAGGGGGAAAAAAACACCCTAATATTCATATGGAATCTCAAAGGATTCTGAATAGCCAAAATAATCCTGAGAAAATAAAACAAAACTAGGGACTCTTACTTCCTGATTTTAGAACATACTACAAAGCCTCACTCATGAAAATAGTATAGCACTGGCATAAAGTCAGATCTAGATGAATGAATAGACCAACAGTAGAGAGCCCAAAATAAGCCCTTGCATATATGGCCAAATCATCTTCGGCAATTGTTCCAGGGATGCACAATGAGAAAGGTCGGTCTCTTCAACAGACAGTACTGGGAAAACTGGATATCCACATGCAAAAGAGTGAATTTGGACCCTTACACCGTATACAAAACCTAACTCAAGATGGATTGAAGAACAGTAATTATATATTCCTAGAAAAAAATATAGGAGAGAATCTTGATGACATTGGATTTTGCAATGATATCTTCAATATGACACCAAAAACACAGGCAACAAAAGCAAAAATGGACAAATAGAACTAAAACTTTATAGCTTTTGTGCAGCACAGGAAACAATCAACATAGTAGAAAGGCAAGCTACAAAATAAAAAAATATTTGGAAACCATATATCTGATAAGGAGTTAATATAAAAAATATATAAATAAAATAAACATACAACCCACCAAGACTGAATGTAAAATCCTCAACAAAATATTCACAAATCAATAACAGAAAGACAAACATCCATATTAAAAAATGGGCAAAAATATTGAATAGACATTTCTTTAAAGGCGTACATATGACTAACAAGCATATGAGAGCATGCTCAACCTCACTAATCACCAGGGAAACAAGTTTTTGACTTCCTTGGTTAAGTACATTCCTGAGTGTTTTGTTCTTTTGGATGCTGTTGTAAATGTGATTGGTTTCATAATTTCCAGATTGTTCATTTTTAGTGTATACAAATGCAAATTATTTTTACATGTTGATTTTGTATCCTGCAACTTTACTGAATTTATTAATCCTAACAGTTTTTTTAAATGGAAACTTCAAGATTTTCTATGAATCAGACCATGTCATCAGGTAATCACGACATCACCATGAATAAAAATAATTTTACTTCTTCCTTTCCAATTTGGATGACTTCTATTTCTTTTTCTTGCTTTTTTGCTCTGGGTAGGACTTCTTAGTATTGTTTTGAATAGAATTGGCAAGAGAGGGCATCCTTGGCTTGTCCTAATCTTAGAAGAAAAGTCTTCAGTTTTTCACCAGTGAGTACGTTAGCTATGGAATTTTCATTTATGGCTTTTATTGTGTTGAGGCAAATTTCCTTCTTTTCCTAGTCTGTTGGAAGTTTTTGTCATGAGACGGTGTTGAATTTTGTCAAATGCTTTTTCTGTGTCAATTGAGATGGTCATTTTTTCCTTTTTTCTTTTAATGTGGTGTATTACATGATTGGTTTTATATGTTGAAAAATCCTTACATTCTGGAAGTAAATCTCATTTAATTATGGTGTATAAACCTGTTAATGTGTTGTTGAATTTGGTTTGCTAGTATTTTGTTGAGGATTTTTGCATCAGTATTCATCAGGGATATTGGTCTGTAGTTTTCTTGTAGTATTGTTTGATTTTGTTACTGGGTTAATGCTGGGCCTTATTAAATGGGACTATTTCCCAAGTCTCCAAATTAGCAACCACTAATATGCATTCTATCTCAAATTAGCAACCACTAATATGCATTCAAGTCCTTTGCCCATATTTTTTTATTGAACTGTAGGCATTCTTCTAAAAAGTATTTTACTTATTTATTGACTTTTTTATAATTGAGATTTTGTGCCTCTTTATCCCCTTCACCTATTTCACCCACCCACCCTAACCCCTCCCCCATGGTAACCACCAGTCACTTCTCAGTGTCTATGAATCTATTGCTGTTTTGTTTTCTTTTTAGATTTCACATATAAATGAAATCATATGGTATTGTCTTTCTCTGCCTGGCTTATTTCACTTATCATAATACCCTCTAGTTCCATCAATGTTGTTGCAAATAGCAGGATTTCTTTCTTTTTTTAAGGCTGCATAATATTCCATGGTGTATATGCACCACCTTGTCTTTATCCTTTTATCTATTGATGAATACTTTGGTTGCTTCCATATCTTGGCCATTGTAAATAATGCCGCAATAAACATAGGGGTACCTAAATCTTTTTGAATCAGATATTTGGTTTTTTTTCAGGCACTCTTTCTGGATATTAACCTCTTATCAGATATGTGATTTGTAAAAAACTTTTTCCCATTCTGCAGGTTGCTTTCTCACTCTATTCATTGTGTCATTTGATGCACATTTTTAATTTTGATGAACTTTGATTTATCTGTTTTTTCTCTTGTTGCCTGTGCTTTTGTGCCATATCCAATACATTATTTCCAAATCCTGTTATGAAGCTTTTTCCCAATGTTTTCTTTTAATAGGTTTATATTTTTATTTCTTATGATACAAGATATGGTCTTATGAAATGGTCTTTATCCATTTTGAGTTAATTTTTGTATATAGTATAAAGTAGGGTTCTAACTTCATTCTTTTGTATGTGGATATGAATTTCCTTGCACCATGTTGATGAAAATATTTTCCTTTCTCCATTCAGTAGTCTTGGCTCTCTTGCTGAGATTATTTGACCATATAGCTGAGAGTTTAGTTCTGATCTCTGTTGCTTTGTATGCCTCGTGATCTTTTGTTGAAATTGGATGTTTGAACAAACATCACCCCCTTAGTCTTTACTGACTGGCTTATGCCAGGGAAGACCTTCATTAATCAGCCTGCCTTAAAGGCTTGCCATTTTCTTGGGCCTTTTCTGGACTTACATCTGCCTTGGGTCTGTGTATGTGTTTTATTTCCTAATTCCCCTGAAAACATGGCTACTTTTAAATGTTTTAATTTCTTTAAAAGGCTCAGCCCTGATTTTTCTTGTGTTCTTAGCTGTTCTGTTTCATTCCTCCGTCAGCAATCTCTTATCCCATGTTTCTGAGACTTTGTAGTTCCTAGAACTGAGTCACTGTTTCTGGCAGCTCTTCCCAGCCTGAGACCTGGGCTGTGCCACTTTTGGCTATCTAAATAGCAGGTTAGGTGTCATAGAGACCAATCCCTAAGGCAGCTCCCAGACAGGTCACAACACTGAAAGTCTGATTCTTTCTACTCTCTTGGATTCATGGAAGGGATCTGGGGATTCCTAAACTGCTTCCCCTAAACCACATCACACCAGGGGTTGTGAGACAAATGTGAGTAAAGAACCATGAAATTTTCTATATTAAATGTGGCTTTTTCTCATTTGGGTCTTTGCTTTGTTGCTGTAGATCTTTGACTGATTTCCAAATCTCCTATAAAGTAATTTTTGTTAGTTTCTAGTTATTTTTTAGTGTTTGCATGAGGGAATAAGGGCTAGGAACTTCCTAGTCCACCATCTTACTCTGCATCATTCTTTTTCTATAGCTGAATAATATTACATTGTGTAGCTATACCAATTTTGTTTACCCATTCATGACTTAATGGACATTTGGGTTGTTTCTACCTTTTTGCTATTGTGAATAGTGCTGCTATGATCATTTGTACTCATGGATTTGTTTGGACACCTGTTTTCAATTCTTTTGTATAGAAACATAGTTGTGGAATTGCTGGTCTCCCTTGTTTTTAAAATGTATTTTTTGCTGGGCCTAGAATTTTATGTTGATATACTTTTATTTCTAACACTCTGAAGATGTCTCCCCATCATCTTCTTACATACATCTTCTGACAAAAAGTCTGCCGTAACTTTTCTCTTGTCCCTCTATATGT
This sequence comes from Manis pentadactyla, assembly GCF_030020395.1. NCBI lineage: Eukaryota > Metazoa > Chordata > Mammalia > Pholidota > Manidae > Manis > Manis pentadactyla. The sequence continues at coordinate 9,236,711 of NC_080036.1, forward strand.
AATGTATTTGTTCTGGCTACGTTCAACAATTTCTCTGTCTTTGGTTTCCAGCAGTTGAAGATATCTAGGTTTGGTTTTAAGTTTGTTTTTTGGCATTTATTCACCTTGGTGTTTTTTGTGCTTCTTTTGGATTTGTGGTGTGGTATCATTAGTTTTGGAGGATTTTTGGCTGTAGTTTTTTCTGTTCCATTTCTTTTTTTATTCTTTTCCAACTTCTGGGATTCCAATTATACATGGTAGATGGCTTGATATTGTCACACAATTCTTGGATGCATTGTTATATTTTTCTCCTCATTTTTCTCTTCATGTTTCAACTTGGATAATTTTTATCAATCTATCTTCAAATTCACTAATTTCTTTCTCAGATTTGTCAAGTCTACTGGTGTACCTGTCAAAGGCATTTTTCATCTTTGATAATAAGTTTTTCATTTCTAGCATTTGCATTTGATTCTTTCTCATACTTTTCATCTCTGCTCAAATTAACCATTTGATTTTTAATGTTATCACATTTTCCATTAAGATGTTTAACTAATTAATCCCAGTTATTTAAAACTTCTAATCTGAAAATATCATGCCTAACCCTGGATTTATTGATTGCATTATCTCCAGAGAGTGTTTTGGTTTTTCTCTAGCTTCCTTTTTGTCTCAAAATTTTGTTGAAAGATGAGTGGTAGAAACTAAGGCAAATACTCATTTATGCAGGGGATGAATATACCTTTCTTTCCTATTAGGTCTTTAATGTGAAGATTTGATTCAGTCTTGGTAGGAATTGTCTTGGTCTGTGTCTTGCGCTATGATCTGTGATCACATGATTACCCTCAGGGCACAATGGTCTTCAGTCCTCTAGAGTTACCTTGTGTTTAAGGAGGGGACTGTTATATCAAAAGGTTTTTCTCAGTGTCTTTTTCATCCTCATTTTAGGTCTTCCCTTTGCTCTGAGCTACAGAGAGTCTCTCTCTCAATGCTCTTGAAGTATAATGCTATTATTTGCTGCTCAGCACTTGTTTGCCAGGTGGGGGTGAGAGAGGGTATTCTCTGTTATTTGCATTAAGCTTCTTTCTCAGGCAAGCAGTGGGTCTTGACTGTGTGGCCTTTTAGATCCCTACCCCTCCCAAGCTGTGCTTCTCGGTCCAGCCAGTGTTCTTGCCTCCTCCCCTGGGCTTAAGCCTTGTATCTGGTCCTCTCCCCTGGCTGCAGTGGGGTTTCTTCAGTGCCCTGGGGGTATGGTGTTTGCAATCTTTCTCCCAGCAGATTTAGGCTTTGGTTCATCAGGAGGTTGTGAAGAAAGATCCAGGCCTAGTGTCATGCTTCCAGCAACAGGCCTACACCACAAAGGATGCTTCTTAGGACTCTGTGAACACTGGGTGAGGCCCATGGTGAAGAGGCTACAGTTGAGTATAGGTTCCTTTTTTATCTGAAGTCCCCAGTATTTCTGATTTTCTTGGTTGTTCGCATCCTGCTTTTGCCAATTGGTTAAAAGATTTTGGCTAAACTCTTCACAGTGGTGGCTGGCCTGTGTCTGCCCATATATGCAGCGATCACACCCTATTTGTCATTGCAGATGCCTGCCTTTCCTTAGATTTTCAGGCTAGTTAGTTGGTCCACATCTCAGCTCTCTGGTAAGTTTAAGAAAATATTTTAATTTGCAGTTTGGACTTTTTTGTTGCAAGTTGGGGAGTAATGCTCTTTCTGCTGCCTCCCAGCCAGCAGTCCTGCAAAGGAATTTAACTTAGCAGGACGGGTGTCCCTTTGATACATCCATTAAATCAGAAACAAATTCCAAAAATGGACCCTAGATCCTTCTCTCTTTATCCACAATGTTCCAATAGTTCCCTTTCACACATGTTTGTCCAGAATGACTTTCACTTTCACTGGTCCTTGCTCAGGCTGCTTCTCCCCTGGCATGCCCTCCCAGCTCTCCCCTGAATGTGCCAGCAACAGCTCATTGCTCACGATCCAGTTTAAACAGTACCCTCTTAGTAAAATATTCATTGCAATGGGTTATGTAGTCTACTGGTCCTATTTAGGACATTATTAGCTATGTCTCATACTACTTAGAAAACCTTGTGCATTTTCCTGTTATCCCACAGACCTACCTCTGAACTCAGAATAATAATAGTTTGATACCACTTAGTCAGAACCACTTAAGAGCAAGCACACACATCACATTGTGTTGCAATAGTTGTTTATGGCTCTGTCTCCTTTACAAATCGATGAGCTACTGAAGGCAAGAATTGTCTTATTTCCTTCACAGTCCCTATGGGAATAGTAAGCTTTCAATGGATATTGTTAAATGAGCAAATAAATCAGAGGCCTTCAAAGATGGGGCACCCAATGGGTCTTTTCATGGGAAGCAGAGAGAAGGGGCAGAGAGAGGGGAAAGGATGTTGCATTAGGTGTAGGAGGGCTACCAAGGCCAGCTGTTTTCCAGTCCCTATTCAGCTGAGGCATGACCCTTCAAGATGCACACAGCACAATGTCTGCGAATCAATTTATGGGTTTTGTGTGTGTGTGTGTGTGTGTGTGTGTGTGTGTGTGTGTGTGTGTGTGTCAGTGTGAATTATATGCAATAGCTGACTACCAGCAAACAAGCAGCAGATGTGTAAACTGAATATTCTTAGAAATGTCAACTTTTATGTGAATTGATATTTTTGCAGTGGTTTTCAATTTTGCCAAAGAAATGCAAAAGTTTTGGCATTTTCCTGTCAATGAAATTTGTGATAGATTGCCCCTCAACTTGCATTAGAAAATACCCTTTGTGATGTTCATTTGGACACTCTTTATGTGTTTTCTCTGTTTGGAAGCATGTCACCAGGAAGATCAAACTATCTTTTTTCCTTCCATTTCCTCCACTCAGGTTGCTTTGTTGGGGCCCAAGTTCTCCCAGAAACAGATTTGCCAAGTGTGGCCCTAACTGGCTCTCCTAGGGTACACACTCCCCTGAGCACAGCCAAGCTCCCCTGGGTGGGGGATGGCATCCTTGTTTGCACTCTGTGGAGGGTGGCTTGTCTGTGCATAGGAAGCACCATTTCCTGGTTGGATCTAAATTCTTGAAGTAACTTTTGACAAGGGGCGTGGGCGTGGGAGGCTGGGGAGGGGAAAGAAAAAGAGTAAACATTGGAGTTTTGGGTCTGTTGGAAATAATTTAGCTTTAATTTAAATATAAATGCTCTTTCATCAGTCTTAGGTAGTACATATATATAAATTTTAGAGGGCTATCATGGTTTTTAAAAGGAGAAGAGAGAGAGAGAAGACAGCATAAGAGAAAGAATTGGATTTTATTCTCAATTCCGCTCCAAAATAGAATGCAGGCCACAACAGAGCAGACGTTCACATTTCCTCCCCCTTCAATATGCCTTCAGCACATCTGTCAGCACAGCGTGGATGCTCAAAAGATGTAAAGGAATTGATTGCAGAAAATCCCGTTACTACTCAGGCTTCAGTCTTTTCATGTATAGAATAAAGTTCTAGACAAGATTTTTTAAATTTTACAATTCTAGAACTTCCCTACAATTTGTATTTCCCAACACGTAAGTTATTTTTAAGGTTTTTAGAATTGTCTTACTCTCTAATATGGTGTATAAGAAAGGATGGAGCAGTTACTAAAGATGATAAATTACACAAAGATGTAAATAGATTTAAGGATCACAGTTTAGATCTCTTGAGCTTTGGAGATCTCAGGAAGTCAGTATTAAGTAACAGCAAAGTGGAAGTAAAAGAATATTGTAAACTTTGAGTGAAATAAACCCTCTGAGGTGGACACTCCCCATATATGGTGTTGGGACAGCTGGCTTTGAGTATCCAAGGTGGCCGGGGACACTGGAAAACTAGCCCTCGTCCATAGGATGCCGGCAATCGAAGATATAAAGGTGCTGTCGTCTGAGGACTCGTTGAAGGAGTAGATGGGCTCTGCCTGGGGAGCAGAGGGAGGGGAAGGCCTGCTGGCTGTCTTCGGGTGCTGCCAAGATGAATGACATTTCCACACTGCTGCAGGGAATAGAAACAGGTTCCTTGGTGAGAGGGGGACTTTTGACCTCAAGAAAGGGAGGACCATAACCATCAGAGCTCACAATGGGATGCCTAATGAGGCAACTAGCCCTTTAATCCTGGAAATATCCGATTTGAGATCAGAGCATTGGTAAAATGATGGTGATGTGTTTGATGACCAAAATCTGGTATTTCTTGAGTGAAATTTATGAGAGGAGACACTCCCCCTAGAATGAAACAGAGAAGGTACTTTTACTATATTATGTCAGAATAATTCTAAATTCAGTCAGAGTTTTTCCTCATAATTTTGTAGAGATACACAAATAGAGACCCAAATATGAACCATAGCCTCAGTCTTCTATGTTTTAGCACCTAAAGTAGCTAAAATAAGTCTTGGCTCTTGGTATTTCCCTAACTCTCGGCCCTACAGCCTTATTTCTCCCTATTCCTCTCTAAAGGGCATCCCATGGAGCACTGTTTGCTTGAAGTCACTCAGCAGAGAGGGTTTCTAGGTCAGACCCATTGTGGGAACACTGCGTAGTATCTCCAACTCTTAGAGAACCATAGTGCATAGCAGGATATTAGATTCTGAGGAGCCCTGTAGTTAATCACCTGAGTACCTTATGTTGTCCTTTAGCTGGTGTTTCTCAGATTTATTTAACCGTGGAATTTCATTCTGAGTAACACCAGGAACCAAGTGTTGGGAAGTGGGGCGGTCCGGTGTGGTGCTTCTGGGGTCTCGGAGACCCCACAGGCTGCAAGGGGGGTACGTGCTATGCCGTCGGGTTTCAGGCAGCCAGAGACTGCCACCTGGAGGAGGAAGCTCAGGTGGCTGAGTGGTTGGCGAGGGAGGGGAAGGACTGGCCAGCCTGGGCCGGAGCGCCAGGAAGGAGGGGTGGCCTGGCAGGGAAGATTGCAGAGGCCACAGCTCACCTTCTCCCCAGTTTTTAAAGGAGGGAGGGCGATATTGACATAACACTTCCTTGAAAGCAGTTGGGGGTGGGGGTGGTCTGACACATTTAAAAAATCCCTTTAAGATAAAGACTCTGCCCAGCGATGTTATCCCCAATTCCATCTCGATGCATTCTTTCACTTTGGACCCTTTAAATGGTGAAGGAAACCCTGGAACTTCAGTGTCTAAGAGCTGTGGTCGATTGCTGTCTTCTGCTTTCCAGAACAGTCTGAGCCTCAGTCCTCTCTTCCATAATGTAGGGACGATGCTGTCTAACAATACACTGGTTGTAAAAACTGTGTCAAAGAAGCATGGAAAAGTCACAGCACAATGCTTGGTGTATAATATAATACGTGAAATTCTGAGTGCTTCCTTCCTCCTGCAAGGAGCCTGCTGGATAGCTTTCTATTAGTACGGAAACTCTTGCACCCCCTTTCAGTGCGCTCCAGCTTTGGTCTCTGTGACGCCTTCCCAGCGGGAGCAGGCGCGCCTCCAGGGATCGCTCCCCGTCCCCCGTGTGTGCTCACTGCGGTGCCCTGGCGAGGGACCCGGGGGGAAGGCCTTCTCCCCTCCTGCCCTGCCATGACTTCTGCTGTGCCCACATTTTCTGCATGACATACATAAGCAGAATGTTATAGTTCTAAATAGAAATTCATTAGCGCTCCCCTTTTGTGGAAGGTGCAGTAGGAAAGGCACTCGTGTGACTGGTTTGATATCAAATCAGCCTAAAACCTCTTCTCAGGTGTCTTGTCAAACTCAGGGCTTCCCACACAGGCCTTTCCTCGGTTTTGCCCCTATTCTCTGTGTGGTCACATTCTCCTGATGCGTATGTTTTAATTCAGCACACAGGAAAATGTACACTTCTTGGCAAGATCTCTACTGAACACAGTGTTGTAAAATTGGAAAGAAAACCATTTGGATTTTAAAATGCCCGGTAGATTTTAGTAGCTTCATTTTCAGAAAAGGTTGATGCTATAACACTAAAGTTAACTGATGAAATGATGTATCCCCAATGTCGCTGTAATCAAGGCATGCCTGAATTTAAAAAATGAGATCCAAATTCCTAAAATGGGGACCACTTAATAAGAATTAATTGTACTTAAAGTTTTCCTCATCTGTGAAAGGTAGGATTGAAAGAAACATTGAAAGACCACTTTTTTAAAACCAAATTTTAAAAATTGAGATATAATAGATGTATAACATTGCACTAATTTCAGGTATTCAGTATTATTTGTATATACTGTGCAATGACCATCACAATAAGTCTACTTAACATCCACCACTCCACATAGTTAAAGGTTTTTTTTCCTGTGTTGAGAACTTTTAAGATCTACTCTTTTAGCAACTTTTAATTATATAATACTTTAATCAACTATAATTAACTATAATCACTATGTTCTACATATATTTAATTAACATTAAATATATGCTCTACATATATTTAGTGGTTATTTACTTTATAACTGGAAGTTTGTATCTTTTGATCCCTTTCACCCATTTCACCGACTCCCACCCCCTACCTCTGGCAACCAACGATTGTTTTTTTTTAATTCCACATATAGGTGATGTCTCATGGTATTTGATTTCTCTGATGTGTTTCATTTAGCAAAATGCTCTCATGGTCCATCCATGTTGTCCCAAATAGCAATATTTTGTTCTTTTTTATAGCTGAATAATATTCCTTTGTGTATATTTATCTATATCTATATATATTTGTTATCCATTCACCCACCAATGGGCACTTAGGTTGCTTCCATAACAGCTATTGTAAATAACACTACAGTGAACATGGGGATGCAGATACTTTTTGAGTTAGTGCTTTCATTTCTTTTGGGTAAACACTCAGAAGTAGAATTGCTAGGTCATATGGTAGTTTTATTTTTAGTTTTTGAAAACCCTCCATACTGTTCAGAATATATCAATTTATATTCCCACCAATACTGCACAATAATGCACAAATAGTTCCTTTTCTGCACATCTTAACCAAAACTTGAGTATTTCTTGTCTTTTTGATACTATACATTCTAACAGGTGTAGTTTTGATTTAAGTTTTCCTGATTATTAGCATCTTTTCAGATGCCTGTTGACTATCTGAATGTCTTCTTTGGAAAAAATGTCTAATCAGATCCTCTGTCCACTTTTTAATCAGACTTTTTGTTTTTGCTACTGGGTTGTATGAGTTGTTTATTTTGGATATTAACCACTTATCAGATACATGATTCACAAATATTTTCTTTCATTCTGTAGATTGGTTTTTCATTTTGTTGATGATTTTCTTTGCTGTACAAAAGTTTTTAGTTTGATATAGTCACACTTGTTTATTTTTGCTTTTGGTGTCAAATCTAAAAAGTCATTGCCAAGAGCCATATCAAAAAGTTTATTGCCTATTTTTTCTTCTAGGAGTTTTATGATTTCAGGTGTAATGTTCAAGTCCTTAATCCATTTTGAGTTAATTTTTGTGTATGGGAAGATAGTGGCCCAGTTTCATTATTTTGCATGTGACTATACAGTTTTCCCAACAAATTATTTATTGAAGAGGTTGTCCTTTCCCCATTGTACATTTTTGACTCCTTTGTTGTAAACTAATTAACCATGCATATACAGGTTTATTTCTGGACTATATTTTATTCCATTGATCTATGTGTCTGTTTTTAATGCCAGTATTATATTGTTTTGACTACTATACCTTTGTAATATAGTTTGATCAGGAAGCATTATTCCTCCAGCTTTGTTCTTCTTTCTTAAGATTGCTTTGGCTGTTGGTCTGTTTTGTGGTCCTATACAAATTTTATTTCTGTGAAAATGTCACTGGAGTTTTGATAAGGATTGTATTGTATCTGTAGATTGCTTTGGGTAGTATAGGCATTTTTTTTGTTTGTTTGTTTTTTTTAAAAAAATAATTATTTTTTATTGAAGGGTAGTTGACGCACAGTATTACATTACATTAGTTTCAAGTGTACAACACAGTGGTAGAACATTTATATACATAATTTTAGGTTCCAGCTATCACCCTACCAAGCTGTTACAATATCTTGACTATATTCCTTATGCTATACATTACATCCCGGTTACTTATTTATTTTACCATTGGAAGTCTGTCCTTTTTTTTTTTTTTTTTTTTTTTTTTTTTTTGTGAGGGCATCTCTCATATTTATTGATCCAATGGTTGTTAACGACAATAAAATTCTGTATAGGGGAGTCAATGCTCAATGCACAATCATTAATCCACCCCAAGCCTAATTTTCATCAGTCTCCAATCTTCAGAGACATAACAAACAAGTTCTTACATGTAGAACAAATTCTTACATAATGAATAAGTTACATAGTGAACAGTACAAGGGCAGTCATCACAGAAACTTTCGGTTTTGCTCATGCATTATGAACTATAAACAGTCAGTTCAAATATGAATACTCATTTGGTTTTTATACTTGATTTATATGTGGATACCACATTTCTCTCTTTATTATTATTATTTTTAATAAAATGCTGAAGTGGTAGGTAGATACAAGATAAAGGTAGAAAACATAGTTTAGTGTTGTAAGAGAGCACATGTAGATGATCAGGTGTGTGCCTGTAGACTATGTGTTAATCCAAGCTAGACCAGGGCAATAAAACATCCACGTATGCAGAAGATTTCTCTCAGAACAGGGGGGGTGAGGTTCTAAGCCTCACCTCTGTTGATCCCCAATTTCTCACCTGATGGCCCCCCTGCGACTGTGCCTGTCTTAGGTTGTTCCTCCCTTGAGGAATCTTACCCGTCTCTGGCTAACCAGTCATCTTCCGGAGCCATACAGGGAAATGTGAAGTTGGTAAGTGAGAGGGAAGCCTTATTGTTTGAAAAGGTTAGCTTTTTACTTCTTTGCATATTTATGCCCTGTGGCTTCTATGCCCAGCATTTGTCTTGAGGTATCTTTACCACTTGGAGGAGTTATGATACTCGGTAAATTTGATATGAGGCACGAATTCTATTTAAGGGTTGTAATTAGGAAGGAAGAAGAAAAGCTATAGAAGTAGCAGGCGGAAGAAAACATGGGAAGATTGATTATTTCTTTGACATATCTTCTTGTAGAGTTACTTCAGCATATATAGGTTTTAAGCTACTACTTAAATTGCACACACACATTAACATAATAGGAGTATAGTTACATAACCAAAGCATATCTGTAATTACCAGCCATCTCCAGTGAAACCAAGAAAACCATTAAGGCACCTTAGGCATTTGTGAAAACTTATCTATGATATGGTGGATATTGTCCAACTGAACTTGAACAGTCTGAGAGAAATCAGACAAATTAAAACAACCCATTCCTGGGGACTGTTCACATGCCATATGTTCTTTTAACAGTAAATAGTCTGTAGTTGTAAGAGTTTGGAGCGCTACAATTTGCACTTCTCCAAATTCTTGGTTGAGTTCCAACAGTATAGATCCAGTCAAATTTGTTGTTTTACTGTATGCACAGGCCAGCTTAGATATCTCCTTCCTCATTCCCATGGCAAGTCCAGGAACTGGTGGGATGAGTGCATCTACAGCTGTAGCAGTGCGTGGATCTTTGTTGGGGTTTTTTGATGATCATCTTCTGGCATGAGTCTTCCAGAGAGTGCAGATGTTGGAAGTTCTTTTTCATATCGTATCTTAGTTCATTTTCGGGGTAGCCCAATTAGGCTTTGATCCTCTGTATAAACACAAACAGACCCTTTGCCTACACTTTTATATGCCCTTTATACTGTTGTGTAGAACTCGTTGGAGGTTACCACACAGGAACTGCGCTTTTTTTTTTTTTTGCTTTGTTTTTGGTATCACTAATCTACACTTACATGACGAATATTATGTTTACTAGGCTCTCCCCTATACCAGGTCTCCCCTATAAACCCCTTTACAGTCACTGTCCATCAGCATAGCAAAATGTTGTAGAATCACTACTTGCCTTCTCTGTGTTGTACAGCCCTCCCTTTTCTCCTACCCCCCCATGCTTGTTAATCTTAATACCCACCTACTTCTCCCCCCCTTATCCCTCCCTACCCACCCATCCTCCCCAGTCCCTTTCCCTTTGGTACCTGTTAGTCCATTCTTGAGTTCTGTGATTCTGCTGCTGTTTTGTTCCTTCAGTTTTTCCTTTGTTCTTATATTCCACAGATAAGTGAAATCATTTGGTATTTCTCTTTCTCCGCTTGGCTTGTTTCACTGAGCATAATACCCTCCAGCTCCATCCATGTTGCTGCAAATGATTGGATTTGCCCTTTTCTTATGGCTGAGTAGTATTCCATTGTGTATATGTACCACATCTTCTTTATCCATTCATCTATTGATGGACATTTAGGTTGCTTCCAATTCTTGGCTATTGTAAATAGTGCTGCAATAAACATAGGGGTGCATCTGTCTTTCTCAAACTTGATCGCTGCGTTCTTAGGGTAAATTCCTAGGAGTGCAATTCCTGGGTCAAATGGTAAGTCTGTTTTGAGCATTTTGATGTACCTCCATACTGCTTTCCACAATGGTTGAACTAGTTTACATTCCCACCAGCAGTGTAGGAGGGTTCCCCTTTCTCCACAGCCTCGCCAACATTTGTTGTTGTTTGTCTTTTGGATGGCAGCCATCCTTACTGGTGTGAGGTGATACCTCATTGTAGTTTTAATTTGCATTTCTCTGATAATTAGCGATGTGGAGCATCTTTTCATGTGTCTGTTGGCCATCTGTATTTCTTTTTTGGAGAACTGTCTGTTCAGTTCCTCTGCCCATTTTTTAATTGGGTTATTTGTTTTTTGTTTGTTGAGGCGTGTGAGCTCCTTATATATTCTGGACGTCAAGCCTTTATCGGATGTGTCATTTTCAAATATATTCTCCCATACTGTAGGGATCCTTCTTGTTCTATTGATGGTGTCTTTTGCTGTACAGAAGCTTTTCAGCTTAATATAGTCCCACTTACTCATTTTTGCTGTTGTTTTCCTTGCCCGGGGAGATATGTTCAAGAAGAGGTCACTCATGTTTATGTCTAAGAGGTTTTCTCCTATGTTTTCTTCCAAGAGTTTAATGGTTTCATGGCTTACATTCAGGTCTTTGATCCATTTTGAGTTTACTTTTGTATATGGGGTTAGACAATGGTCCAGTTTCGTTCTCCTACATGTAGCTGTCCAGTTTTGCCAGCACCACCTGTTGAAGAGACTGTCATTTCGCCATTGTATGTCCATGGCTCCTTTATCAAATATTAATTGACCATATATGTCTGGGTTAATGTCTGGATTCTCTAGTCTGTTCCATTGGTCTGTGGCTCTGCTCTTGTGCCAGTACCAAATTGTCTTGATTACTATGGCTTTATAGTAGAGCTTGAAGTTGGGGAGTGAGATCCCCCCTACTTTTTTCTTCTTTCTCAGGATTGCTTTGGCTATTCGGGGTCTTTTGTGTTTCCATATGAATTTTTAAATTATTTGTTCCAGTTCATTGAAGAATGTTGCTGGTAGTTTCATAGGGATTGCATCAAATCTGTATATTGCTTTGGGCAGGATGGCCATTTTGACGATATTAATTCTTCCTAGCCACGAGCATGGGATGAGTTTCCATCTGTTAGTGTCCCCTTTAATTTCTCTTAAGAGTGACTTGTAGTTTTCAGAGTATAAGTCTTTCACTTCTTTGGTTAGGTTTATTCCTAGGTATTTTATTTTTTTTGATGCAATTGTGAATGGATTTGTTTTCCTGATTTCTCTTTCTGTTGGTTCATGGTTAGTATATAGGAAAGCCACAGATTTCTGTGTGTTGATTTTGTATCCTGCAACTTTGCTGTATTCCGATATCAGTTCTAGTAGTTTTGGGGTGGAATCTTTAGGATTTTTTATGTACAGTATCATGTCATCTGCAAATAGTGACAGTTTAACTTCTTCTTTACCAATCTGGATTCCTTGTATTTCTTTATTTTGTCTGATTGCCGTGGCTAGGACCTCCAGTACTATGTTAAATAACAGTGGAGAGAGTGGGCATCCCTGTCTAGTTCCCGATCTCAGAGGAAATGCTTTCAGCTTCTCGCTGTTCAATATAATGTTGGCTGTGGGTTTATCATAGATGGCCTTTATTATGTTGAGGTACTTGCCCTCTATTCCCATTTTGCTGAGAGTTTTTAACATGAATGGATGTTGAACTTTGTCAAATGCTTTTTCAGCATCTATGGAGATGATCATGTGGTTTTTGTCTTTCTTTTTGTTGATGTGGTGGATGATGTTGATGGACTTTCGAATGTTGTACCATCCTTGCATCCCTGGGATGAATCCCACTTGGTCATGGTGTATGATCCTTTTGATGTATTTTTGAATTCGGTTTGCTAATATTTTGTTGAGTATTTTTGCATCTACGTTCATCAGGGATATTAGTCTGTAGTTTTCTTTTTTGGTGGGGTCTTTGCCTGGTTTTGGTATTAGGGTGATGTTAGCTTCATAGAATGAGTTTGGGAGTATCCCCTCCTCCTCTATTTTTTGGAAAACTTTAAGGAGAATGGATATTATGTCTTCCCTGTATGTCTGATAAAATTCCGAGGTAAATCCATCTGGCCCGGGGGTTTTGTTCTTTGGTTGTTTTTTGATTACCGCTTCAATTTCGTTGCTGGTTATTGGTCTGTTTAGATTTTCTGTTTCTTCCTGGGTCAATCTTGGAAGGTTATATTTTTCTAGGAAGTTGTCCATTTCTCCTAGGTTTCCCAGCTTGTTAGCATATAGGTTTTCATAGTATTCTCCAATAATTCTTTGCATTTCCGTGGGGTCCGTCGTGATTTTTCCTTTCTCGTTTCTGATACTGTTGATTTGTGTTGACTCTCTTTTCTTCTTTATAAGTCTGGCTAGAGGCTTATCTATTTTGTTTATTTTCTCGAAGAACCAGCTCTTGGTTTCATTGATTTTTGCTATCGTTTTATTCTTCTCAATTTTATTTATTTATTCTCTGATCTTTATTATGTCCCTCCTTCTGCTGACCTTAGGCCTCATCTGTTCTTCTTTTTCCAATTTCGATAATTGTGACATTAGACCATTCATTTGGGATTGCTCTTCCTTTTTTAAATATGCTTGGATTGCTATATACTTTCCTCTTAAGACTGCTTTTGCTGCGTCCCACAGAAGTTGGGGCTTAGTGTTGTTGTTGTCATTTGTTTCCATATATTGCTGGATCTCCATTTTGATTTGGTCATTGATCCATTGATTATTTAGAAGCGTGTTGTTAAGCCTCCATGTGTTTGTGAGCCTCTTTGCTTTCTTTGTACAGTTTATTTCTAGTTTTATGCCTTTGTGGTCTGAAAAGTTGGTTGTTAGGATTTCAATCTTTTAGAATTTTCTGAGGCTCTTTTTGTGGCCTAGTATGTGGTCTATTCTGGAGAATGTTCCATGTGCACTTGAGAAGAATGTATATCCCGCTGCTTTTGGATGTAGAGTTCTATAGATGTCTATTAGGTCCATCTGCTCTACTGTGTTGTTCAGTGCTTCCATGTCCTTACTTATTTTCTGCCCAGTGGATCTATCCTTTGGGGTGAGTGGTGTGTTGAAGTCTCCTAGAATGAATGCACTGCAGTCTATATCCCCCTTTAGTTCTGTTAGTATTTGTTTCACATATGCTGGTGCTCCTGTGTTGGGTGCATATATATTTAGAATGGTTATATCCTCTTGTTGGACTGAGCCCTTTATCATTATGTAGTGTCCTTCTTTATCTCTTGTTACTTTCTTTGTTTTGAAGTCTATTTTTTCTGATATTAGTACTGCAACCCCTGCTTTCTTCTCACTGTTGTTTGCCTGAAATATGTTTTTCCATCCCTTGACTTTTAGTCTGTACATGTCTTTGGGTTTGAGGTGAGTTTCTTGTAAGCAGCATATAGATGGGTCCTGCTTTTTTATCCATTCTGTTACTCTGTGGCTTTTGATTGATGCATTCAGTCCATTAACATTTAGGGTAACTATTGAAAGATATGTACTTATTGCCATTGCAGGCTTTAAATTCGTGGTTACCAAAGGTTCAAGGTTAGCCTCTTTAGTATCTTACTGCCTAACTTAGCTCACTTATTGAGCTTTTATATACACTGTCTGGAGATTCTTTTCTTCTCTACCTTCTTATTCCTCCTCCTCGATTCTTCATATGTTGGGTGTTTTGTGCTGTGCTCTTTCTAGGAGTGCTCCCATCTAGAGCAGTCCCTGTGAGATGTTCTGTAGAGGTGGTTTGTGGAAAGCAAATTCCCTCAGCTTTTGTTTGTCTGAGAATTGTTTAATTCCACTGTCATATTTGAATGATAGTCGTGCTGGATACAGTATCCTTGGTTCAAGGCCCTTCTGTTTCATTGTATTAAATATATCATGCCATTCTCTTCTGGCCTGTAGGGTTTCTGTTGAGAAATCTGACATTAGCCTGATGGGTTTCCCTTTATAGGTGACCTTTTTCTCTCTAGCTGCCTTTAACACTCTTTCCTTGTCCTTGATCTTTGTCATTTTAATTATTATGTGTTTTGGTGTTGACCTCCTTGGATCCTTTCTGTTGGGGGTTCTGTGTATTTCCGTGGTCTGTTCGATTACTTCCTCCCCCAGTGTGGGGAAGTTTTCAGCAATTATTTCTTCTAAGATACTTTCCATCTCTTTTCCTCTCTCTTCTTCTTCTGGGACCCCTATAATACGGATATTGTTCCTTTTGGATTGGTCACACAGTTCTCTTAATATTGTTTCATTCCTGGAGTTCCTTTTGTCTCTCTCTATGTCAGCTTCTATGCGTTCCTGTTCTCTGATTTCAATTCCATCAATGGCCTCTTGCATCCTATCCATTCTGCTTATAAACCCTTCCAGAGTTTGTTTCATTTCTGCGATCTCCTTTCTGGCATCTGTGATCTCCTTCCGGACTTCATCCCATTTCTCTTGCGTATTTCTCTGCATCTCTGTCAGCATGTTTATGATTCTTATTTTGAATTCTTTTTCAGGGAGACTGGTTAGGTCTGTCTCCTTCTCTGGTGTTGTCTCTGTGATCTTTGTCTGCCTGTAGCTTTGCCTTTTCATGGTGATAGGAATAGTCTGCAGAACTGGGACGAGTGACGGCTGGAAGGACTTCCCTTCTTGTTGGTTTGTAGCCCTCCTCTCCTGGGAGAACAGCGGCCTCTAGTGGCTTGTGCTGCGCAGCTGCGCGCAGACAGGGCTTCTGCTTCCTGCCCGGCTGCTATGGAGTTAATCTCTGCTGTTGCTGTGGGCGTGGCCTGGCTCCGGCAGCTGCTCCAAAGTGGTGGAGTCGCGTTGGAGCAGGAGCTGCTGGGAGGCTATTTATCTCCGTAAGGGGCCTCCCTGCTCCCTGCAGCCCAGGGGTTAGGGTGCCCAGAGATCCCCGGATTCCCTACCTCTGGATTAAGTGACCCGCCCTGCCCCTTTAAGACTTCCAAAAAGCACCCGCCAAAACAAAACAACGCCCACCAAAAAAAAAAAAGAAAAAAAAATTTTTTTAATTAAAAAAAAAAAAAATTTTTTTAATTAAAAAAAAAAAAAAAAAGGTGGTCGTTCGTTTTTCTTTATTCTGCGGTGCCAGCCTCAGGCCTCTGCTCACCGGTCTTTCTGCCCTGTTTCCCTAGTATTGGGGTCCCTATCCCTTTAAGACTTCCAAAAAGCGCTCGCCAAAACAAAACAGCAAAAAAGCAAAAAAAAAAAATGGTCGCGCGCTTTTCTTATGCCCTCTGTCGCCCAGCCTCCAGTGCCTGCTCACTGTTCTTGCTGCCCTGTTTTCCTAGTATCGAGCGCCCTGCAGTCTGGCCCGGATGGCTGGGGCTGGGTGTTCGGCAGCCCTGGGCTCCGTCTCCCTCCCGCTCTGCCTGCTCTTCTCCCGCCGGGAGCTGGGGGGAGGGGCGCTCGGCTCCCGCGGGGCCGGGGCTTGTATCTCACCCCCTTCGCGAGGCGCTGGGTTCTCTCAGGTGCGGATGTGGTCTGGATATTGTCCTGTGTCCTCTGGTCTTTATTCTAGGAAGGGTTGTCTTTGTTATATTTTCATAGATATATGTTGTTTTGGGAGGAGATTTCCGCTGCTCTACTCACGCCGCCATCTTCTGCCCCCAGTATAGGCATTTTAACAATATTGATTCCTCCAGTCAATGAGCATGATATACCTTTCAATTTATTTGTGTCTTCTTCAATTTGTTTCATCAGTGTCTTCTAGTTTTCAATGAATAGGTCTTTCACATCCTTGGTTAAATTTATTCCTGAATATTTATTCTTTTTGATGCAAATATAAGTGGGATTATTTTCTTAATTTCTCTTTCTGATTGTTATTAGTGTATAGAAATGCAACAGATTTTTGTATGTTGATTTTGTATCCTACAATTTTACTGAATTCATTTATTAGTTCTTAAATAGTTTTTTGAAGGAGTCTTTCATGTCATCTTCAAATAGTGATAGTGTTACTTCTTCCTTTCTAATTTGGATATCTTTTATTTATTCTTGCCTAATGAATTGTTCTGGCTAGGATCTCTGTTACTGTAATGAGTAAAAGTGGTGAGTGTGGGCATCCTTGTCTTGTTCCTGACGTTAGAGGAAAAGCTTTCAGTTTTTCACCATTGCATATCATATTAGCTGTGGGCTTGCCATATATATCCTTTATGTTGAAGTATGTTCCCTCTGTGTCCTGTTTGGTGAGAGTTTTTATTATGAATGAATGATGAATTCTGTGAAGTGTTCCTCCTGCATCTATCAAGATGATGGATGATTTTCACCCTTCATTTTGTTGATGTCATAGATCATACTGATTGATTTGTGGATGTCGAGCCATCCTTTCATCCCTGGAATAAATCCCACGTGATCATGGTGTACAGTCCTTTTAATGTGCTGTCAAATTAGGTTTGCTAATACAACTGACTGCTGAACAACATGGATTTGAATTGCATGGGCCCACTTATATGTGGAATTTTTTCAAATATATTGAAAAATTTCTTGGAGATTGGCAGCAATTGGAAAAACTTTTTTTTCTCTAGCTTACTTTGTAAGAAAACTGCATATAGTGCATATAACACACAAAATATTAACAGTGTTAGTCTACTGTTTATGTTTTTGGTAAGGTTTCCAGTCAACAGTAGGCTATTAGTAGTTAAGTTTTTGGAAAGTCAAAAATTATCCATGGTTTTGACTGTGGCGGGGGATGGCATCTCTAATTTCCACATTGGTGAAGGGTCAACTGTATTTCGTTGAGGATTTTTGCATCTAAATTCACCAGGAATATTAGCCTGTAATTTTTTCTTATGGTGCCCCTGTCTGGTTTTGGTATTAGATTAATGCTGGCTTCCTAAAATGAGTTTGGAAGTGTTTCCACCTTTTCTCTTTTTTGGAAGAGTTTGAGAAGGATTGGTATTGATTTGGTAGCATTTATCAGCAAAGCTATGTGGTTTTGAGCTTTTGTTTGTTGGGGGGATTTTGTTTTTCTGCTTCAGTCTCCATACTCATTATTTATCTGTTCAAACTTTCTGTTTCTTCATGATCAGTCTTGGTAGGTTGTATGTTTCTAGGAGTTTATCCATTTCTTCTATTATCCAGTTTTTGGCATATAATTGTTTTTACTAGTCTCTTATGATCCTTTGTATTTCTGTAGTATGAGTTGTAGTATCACCTCTTTCACTTCTCATTTTATTTATTTGAGTCTTCTCTCTTTTCTCTTAGTCTATCTAAAGGTTTTTCAATATATTTACCTTTTCAAAAAAGCGCCTCTTAGTTTCACTGATCTTTCAATTGTTTTCCTGGTCTCTATCTCACTTATTTCTGCTTTGATCTTTGTTATTGTTATCCTTCTTCTAATTCTGAGCTTAGTTTGCTCTTTTTATTTCTAGTTCCTTGAGTTGTAAAGCTAGATTGTTTATTTGAAACTTGCCTTTTCTCTTAATGTAGGCCTTTATTGCTAATGTAGCCATTTATTCCTTCCTTCTCAGAACTACTTTTGTTGTATCCCATGAATTTTAATATGTTGCATTTCTAGTTTTATTTGTCTTAAAGTATTTTTTTATTTCTCTTTTGATTTTTTTCTTTGACCCATTGGTTGTTCAACAGCAGGTTGTTTAATCTCCACATATTTGTGGATTTTTCCAGTTTTCTTATAATTGATTTTGAGTTTCATGCCACTGTGGTTAGAAAAGATGCTTAATATGATTTTAATCCTCTTAAATTTATTTAAGACTTGTTTTGTGGACTAACATCATATATGATCTGTCCTGGAGAATGTTCCATGCATGCTTGAGAAGAATGTATATTATGCTGCTTTGTGATGGAATGTTCTATATATCTGTTAAGTCCTTCTTGTCTAACATGTCATTTTAGGCCAACATTTATTGACTTTCTGTCGGAATGATCTATCCATTGATGAAAGTGGGGTATTATAGTCCCTTGCTATTATTGCATTGCCATCCTTTTCTCCTTTTAAATATATTGATAATTGCTTTATACATTTAGGTGCTCCCATATCCAAATGCTTTCTAATAGGTGCATAAATATCTACAAATGTTATATCCTTTTGTCAGATTGGCCTCTTTATGATTACGTAATGACCTTCTTTGCCTCTTACTACTGTCTTGTCTTAAAGTCTATTTTGTTTGATATAAATAGAACTATCTGAGTTTTCCTGTGGTCTTCATTGAGGGGAATATCCTTTCCCATGCCTTCACTTTCATTCTTTGCGTGTCCTTACATTGTATGTCTTTCATTCAGTGTGTATCCTCGTACCTGAAGTCTCTTGCAGGCAGCATGAAGATGGGGGTCTTATTTTTTTATCCATTCAACCACTCCATATTGTTTGATCGGATAATTTGCATTGATAGTAATTATTGATAGGTATGTAATTATTGCCATGTTTTAAACTGACTTCAGGCTATTTTTTAATTCCTTTGTTCCTTTATTTTTCTCTTGCTCTTTTTTTTGGTGATTTGATGATTTTCTATAGTGGTATGCTTAGATTCCTTTTTCTTTCTCTTATGTGTATCTACTATAGTTTTTTGTTTTCTGGTTATCTGGTTACTTATTTTTTTACAGTCTTTTAAGTTGATAACAACTTATGTTCAAGTACATTCTAAAGCTCAACATTTTTATACACATCTCCATTTTATGTTTTTGATGTGACAATTTACATCTTTTTATCTTGGATATCCATTAAGAAATTATTGTAGTTTTTTACTACTTGTCTTTTAACATTCATACTAGCTTTGTAAGTGATTAACCCACCATTTTTACATTAGATTATTTTGAATTTTACTGTATATTTATTTACCTTTACCAGTGAACTTTGTATTTTCATATGTTTTCCTGTTACTAATTAGCACCCTTTCATTACAGCTAAAGAAGACTCTTTAACATTTCTTATAAGTCTGGTTTAGTGGTGATGAACTCCTTTAGCTTTAGTTGTCTGGAAAACTATTTCTCCTTCAATTATGAAGTAGATTAATCTTGGCTGGAAGTTCATTCTTTCAGCACTTTGAATATGCCATGCCACTCTCTTATGGCCTGTGAAGTGTCTGTTGGAAAATATGCTATAGTCTTATGGGGATTCCCATGTATGTAACAAGTTGTTTTTCTCTTGCTACCTTTAAGATTCTCTTCTTGTCTTTAACTTTTGACACTTTATAATATGTCTTGGTGTGGGTACCTTTAGATTCATCTTATTTGGTACTTTCTGGGATTCCTGCATTTAAATGTCCATTTCCTTTACTATGTTAGGGAAGTTCTGAGCCTTTATTTCTTCAAATAAGTTTTCTGCCCCTTTCTCCCTTTCTTCTCCTTCTGGAACCCCAATAGTGTGACTGTTAGTCTCCTTGATGTTTTCCCATAGTCCCTAAAGTTGTCTTCACTTTTTTCCTTCTTTTTTCTTTTTGTTGCTCTGATTGGCTGAATTCCACTGCCTTGTCTTCAAGTTCACTGATCCTTTCTTCCGCTCCATTCAGTCTCCTGTTGAACCCCTCTAGTGTATTTTTCAATACAGTTATTGTATTCCTCAGCTCTGTGACTTCTGCTTGGTACTGTCTTGTACTTTCTGCCTGTTGAAATTCTTACTTTATTCACCTATTCCTCTATCAAGCTCAGTGAGTATCTTTATGATTGTTATTTTGAACTCCTTATCTGTTAAATCACTTGTCAGTTTCATTAAGGTTACAAGGTAAATTAAGAGTCCTCAAAATAATGTGGAATGTAATCCATCACAGGCTTGTTAAAGAGAGATTCTCTGCATTTATTATTCTGGAGTCTTCCTTTCTGAGAAGGGGTGACAAGGGTCTCCTTCTACGTCTTTCACATTTAGCAAATTTAGGTGGAGCCAGGGGTAAGACACTCTGGAGTGTCATCATCACCAGCAAAGCTCCCCCATGTTGGCAGGTTTTGGTGGCTCACTAGTGGGTGGCCCTTTTGCAGACAGGTGCAGAGATGTGCACTACTGCTGCTCCTGCCTCCTGAGATCCATACGGTGTGGGGAAACTCTGGGCCAGTTCATGGCTTACGGACTCTCCAAAGCATCAGTGCCAGGGTTTCAAGCTTGACTACATTCCAATAAGCTTCTAATGTTAAAAAAAAGATATACTCTGTGGTTTCATTGAATTAAAAATGTGATATGAACAGAAAATATGTGCATATGGGAAAACATAACAACACTTCTGTTAGGATAATGAGGGTTTGTAGGTGACTTCAAATGCCAAATTTTGTGGGGGGTTTTTTGCCTTTAGCTTACGTACTTTTATGTAATTAATTTTATCTTCAGTTTTACAGTTATACGAGTAATGCATGAATGCTTTCTCACTGTAAAATAATAGAGTCAGAGAATGTCAAAGTAAGGAGAGAAAATTGGGGAAATCTCTCTTTGCCACTATTGCTCTGTCCTTCCTTAAGAATAATCCATGCTAACAATTCTGTTGCTGGTCTTCTAGCTCTTCTGTGCATTTGTCATGTACAAAGTGTTTTCAGAGAGTTAGGACTCTTCCCACTCCCCTGTTGCCTTCCCTGAGCACAGAACTTAGTCCAGTCAGCAATAAGGACCTTACATTTTGAAAGGAGTGCTAGAGCTGTCTGCACAGGACTTGCCGCATCAAGGCTGACACTAGTAGCGGTCTTGACCTTCAGGCATGTGAAAGAGAGTTTGGGCATCGTTAGAGATGTCGTGAGTGAGGCTTCCCCAGAAGAGAGTTAAAAAGCTGATGTGGTGGGGAGAAAGGCTCTCCTGGGGCTGGCACCCTTCTGCCATATGCATACAGGTCTGCTCCCTACTGCTACCGGTGTGGACCCCAGTGAGAGATCTTTAAAGAAAACTTCACCTCTGCCCTCTAAAATTTGAGGGAACTCACAGACTGGTGCCCTTATGTGCCTTCTGAACTATATGGTATGATAGTGAATTAAATAAGGTGGGTTGCAGTAGGAGTTGCCCACATACCCAAGTTTGCTGATACCAAATTTTCCCACAGAGTAAGTGGGTGTGAATGTAGCCCCCAGCCTGGAGCTGTGTGTTAGGGACTCTACTCTCATCAGACAGAGGAGGTATAGAGCTTACTCTCAGAGCAGGCCTGAATGGACATCTCCAGAGGTCAACCTAGAGCAACATCAGTGTCCTAGGGAACCATAGGAGGGAGACCCTCAGTGGCCTCTAAGGAACTTGTACATATTTCTCAGAGGACAGGTAGTCATCAGCTGGCCCCCATGCCCAGCCTGCTCTGGGGAGAAAGCAGCCCACACAGTCTGGTGAGACCAATCATGTAAGGGCAGGGGAGGTGATGCTGGGTGCCTAGGTGGAGATGGCATGGGCTTTGGAGTCTCACTAACTGAGTAAATGCCAGGTTGCCTCTGAAAGCTATTAAATAGAGGGAAAAAATAATATTAAATAATATTGTGGTTTATCACAGTTCTGGTATAGAAAAGTCTCAATAACTCTTCAAGGGAGGGAGAGAGGGCAGGGAGTTAGAATGGGGGAAGGAAGGGGTAAGGCAAGAAGGGAGAGAGTGGGTAGAGTGTTGTGCAGATTGGAGGCAGATGATGAAAACACTGTTAAGAAAGAGAATGCAATTGCCCACACAGCCAGATATGTGGGCAGACCAGTCATAGCAGGGATGATATTATAGTGGAAAATGATTTGAAATATTTATAGAAACAGAAATTTAGGATTTCACAAATAACAGACTACAAAGGCAAGGGAGCAGATTATAACTTCAATGATTATAATTAATATTGAAGCAACCCAGGTGCCCATCAACAGATGAATGGATAATGAAGATGTGGTACATATATGCAATGGAGTATTACTCAGCCATAGAAAGGAAGGAAATTGTACCATTTGTGACAACATAAACTTAGAGGGTATCATGCTAAGTGAAATAAGCCAGACAAATACTGTACGATTTCACTTATATGTGGAATCTAAAAAGCAAAATATACAAAAAAGAAATAGATCCATAAATAATGACCACAGACTCTTGGTTAGCATGGAGAGGGGAGATGGGTGAAATAGGGAAGGGTATAAACAGGTACAAACTGCAAATTGTAATATAAGTTAGTCGTAGGAATGGAAGTACAATATAGATAATATAACCAATAATACTGTAGTATCTTGGTATGGTAATAGGGTGACTACACAGTGAGCATCTAGTAATGTATATAATTATTTAGCCACTATGTTGTATATCTGAAACCAATATAACATTGTATATTAACTTTATTCCAATTAAAAAAACATTGAAATTAAATGCTGGAACAAGAGGGCATTTATGGTGTCAGACTTCATTATGGACTAAATTGTGTCTCCTCCCACCCCTTGCAAATTCATATGTTGAAGTCTTAACCTCAGATTGGGAATATGTGTGGAGATAAGGTCTTTAAAGAGGAAACTAAGTTAAAATGAGGCTGTTAGAGTGGACCCTAATCCAATATAACCAGTGTCTTTCTAAGAAGAGGAGATTAGGATACAGGCAACACACGGGGAAGACCATGTGAGGACACAGGAAGGAGGAGGCCATCTTCAAGCCAAGGAGAGAGGCCTCAGCAGAAACCAGCCCCGCTGACACTCTCATCTTGAACTTCTAGCCTCCAGAGCTGTGAGACAATTCATTCTGTCTTTCAAGCCCCCTGATCTGTGGACCGTTGTTATGGCTGCCCAAGCAGACTAATAACATCAATTCAGTCTTCTTTATTTTGTGGTTTGTAGAGATTCTTTCTAGCAACTTCCTAACCTTAGAATTCCTATGTGATTTTTTTCTTTGCACCTATTAATAAAGAAGCTGGCCCTTAGACAGCGATACCCCGACCCTATACTAAGCTGGAAGCTGACCTGGACGTGCTCTTTGGTTTGCCACAGGTGGAAAGCATCCTGACATCCCCTCAGTGACCTCATTTTAACTTATCCTCTTTAAAGGCCCTGTCTCAAAATACATTCACATTCTAAGGTACTGAGAGTTAGGGCTTCTGCATATGAATTGGAGGGGCACAATATAATCCACGTATTAAACTGTGTGATGATTAATTTATTTGCCAGCTTGACTGAGCTATGGGCTGCCCAGATTTAACCTCATTTCTGGGTGTGTCTGTGAGAATGTTTCTTGGGTGAGATTAGCATTTAATTCGACTCAGTAAAGCATATGGCCCTCCCCAGTGTGGGAGGGCATAATCGAGTCTGTTGAGGGCCTGAACAGAACAAAAAGTCAAAGAAGAAAGGATTTCCTCTCCTGCTTGCTTATTGAGCTGGGACAGCTCATCTTTTTGTGTCCTGGGATTGGGATTTACTGGTTTACATTGGTTCCCCTGATTCTCAAACTTTCAGAATCAGAGTAGAATTAAACCACTGAATTTCCTGGTGCTCCAACTTGGAGATGGCAGACTGTGGGGCCTCTTAGCTTCCAAAATTGTGCTAGATGATTCCTCATAATAAATCCCTGTCTATCTACCTACCTACCCACCTACTTACCTACCTATCTATGTCTCTATTTATGTATTTTTTCCTTTTGGTTCTGTTTCTCTGGAAAACTCTGACTAGTCAAGCCCATAACCACTGAGAAACATAACTGGTCCCATATGTGCTTCCGTGGTTGAGTCTCTGGCCAGAAGAACTCTTTGTTCAGTGATCAGAGAAGTGGAAATTGTCCGGACAAGAAACTCTATAGTTTCCCACCGTGCCTGAAGGTACAGTCCTAAAGTCCAGAAGAGTCACATCCACACCCTGGTTCAGAGGTGGCGCCTCAAACACTGACCTCTGAATTTATGTTAGAACATGGGTCCTCTTTCTTGCTTGCTTCCAGAGCTGTGCCAGCAGCAAAGACTTCATCTTGAATGCAAATAGGCACAAGATGGGAGCCCTAGCTGTGCATACCAAGAAGTACTCTATCTTTTTATTTGGATATGGAATATCAGCACTCTGAGAGCAGATTTTAGGGATCAAGTGACAATCTACAAGCTTATATACTGGGAAACAAGTTCTGGGTGGGCTTTGCTTACATAAAAGATGATTAAATTTAAAAGTGTGGGGTAAATGTCAGAATTTCCAGAATCTCCCACCTGGCCTTAGCCATTTACATATCAGTAGGTGTTTACTGCTGCAGCCTCTGGATCCGGGGCAAGGGATGGAGGAAAAATGGCCATTCTCTCCTCCCCTCTGTTCCTGGTATGTAACTGGTCTGGTGTCTGGCAGTCACCAAGGACCCATCCATGTAGTTTCTCCTGGAAGGAGCAGGTGGGGAAGTGAGATCATGCGTGGCTGCAGAGAAGTTAAGTGAGCACCAAGCAGGCATCGCCAGTAGGGGACTGTGGAGAAAGGCCTTGGGGAGTGCACTGCGGCCAGAGGGGACGACAGATACGGTGCCTAGTTGTGAGCAATAAAAACAGGGTTTCTCCTAACCTGCCCTTCCTCTTGCCTTACTTCAGTTTCACTGGATTTATAGGGAACTTTGTTCTGGGAAAGGGACCCCCTTCCTCCCAAGAGCTACAAAAGGAAAGAAATAGCCACCATAACCAAAGCATAACTGAAGAAAATATACCTGAATATAAAAGAAAATCCTAATTTTGGAAGGTACATCAAAATATGCTCACTATGTCCCAGATAAAGCTAACTGATATTCATACTACAACGCTGCCTGTCCAGTATTTTTAGTAACAAAGATAAGATTTCTATAAGAATCCAAGACCCTTATACACACAAAGAGAAACAAAATTAAGAGACTTTCCAACTCTTGGATATTATTAAATACCCAATAACAAAGTTTTGATAGGAAATGGCTATGATCTAAGGGCTCTAATTTAAAATTCAGTCAAGTTCCATCCATCTACTCAAGAAAGGTTTCTGCATCTCTGTTACCAACCAGATGTAACCTTGGGTAGTTACTTAACATCTCTGGGTCTTAGTTTTTTTATCTTTAAAAGTGGAAGAATATTCTACCTATCTCAGTATTTTTTTAAGGATTAACTGAGTGGAATACATGTAAACCTGCCTGCCTGATATATTGTCACTCATGGATAGCATTTGCTATTATAATTGTCAGATTTTTGTCCTCCACCTCATTCTTCTCATCAATATATCAGGTAAGTAAGGATTCAGAAAAAACCAACTGCTATCATTTCCTGAAAGTGATTACTTAAGCATATATTCAGGATTTAGCATTTAAATTATGCAATTTGTGGTGAGAAATGATGAATCATAACATTAAAGTCATTTAAACACATACAGATATAATCACTGTTTGTAAATGGGCTATTTAGTTAAACTAAATTAGATAACCAGAATGTATCTAAAAAGAAGATATGTATCATAAATAATAAGAATTTAACATATATAACTTGAGTCTACAACCTTGTTATTGAATTAATGAAAACCACAAAATATGTTGAGGTGTTATGAGAGAAATTAAAACTTCCTGTTTTCTTTGTCTTGCATAGGAAAGTTGAAAGATACTGGTTCATTTATCTTTTGTAATGAGGTAGTTTTTTTTACTATTGAACACTTAAAAGTAACTACTAGCAGAACTGAAAATTTTGAATCATTGTGTTGATAAAAACAAATAGAATTTATAAAGGGAAATGTATAAGTAAACAAAGGAAAAATAAGTAGAGGAGGAAGAATAAAAAGTACTTTTAGAATGTGTTCAAAATCAACTTAATATAGACTGTTATATATTTAGGAAACTATCTATGAACCTTATGGAAACCACAAACCTAAAGCCTATAATAGATACACAGAAAATTTAGTAAAGAATTCCAAGCATATGACCAAAGAAAACCATCAAATCACAAGAGAACGGTATAAGAGAGGAAGAAAGGAACAGAGGGGAACTACAAAAGCAATCTGAAATGGTTAAAATGGCAGTAAGGATATATGTATCAATAATTATCTTAAATGTAAATGGATTAAATGCACCAATAAAAAGACATAGGGTGGCAGAATGGATAAAGAAACAAGACTCATCTATATGCTGCGTACAGGAAACTTATTTCAGACCTAAAGCCATACATAGACTGAAAGTGAAGGGATGAAAAAAAAATATCCATGCAAATAAAAGGAGGAAAAACAGGAGTTGCAGTACTTATGTCAGGCAAAATAGACTTCAAAGCAAAGAAAGCAAAAGACAAAGGGAATTACATAATGATAAAGGGATCAGTCCAATAAAAGGATATAACAATTATAAATATCTGTGCACCCAACATAGGAGCACTCAAATATATAAACCAAATACTAACAGATGTAAAGGGAGAAGTATACAGCAATACAAATATATTAGGAGATTTTTAACATCCTGCTGACATCGATGGATAGATCATCCAGACAGAAATCAAATAAGGAAAATCAGGTATTGTTCAACACATTAGACCAGGTGAACAAAAGATATATTCAGGACATTGCACCTAAAAGTAGCAAGATACACATTTTTCAAGTGCACATAAGACATTCTCCAGAATTGATCAAATATTAGGAACCAAAAGGAGCCTCAATAAATTAAAAAATATTGAAATTGTATCAAACATCTTTTCAGTTCACAATGGTATGAATCTAGAAATCAATTACATGTAGAAAACTGAAAAAAACCTCCCAGAAACACATGAAGGAAACAGTGTGCTTCTAAATAATCAGTGGATCAATAAACGAATTAAAGAAGAAATCAGATAGTACATGGAGACAAATGAAAACAGAAACACAGCAGTTCAAAATATGTGGGATATTGCTAAAGCATTCTAAGATGGAAGTACATAGCAATACAGGCCTACCTCAAAAAACAAGAACAATCCCAAATAATCTAAACTCACAAGTAAAGGAATTAGAAAAAGAAGAACTAACAAAACCCAAAGGTAGTAGGAGGAACATAACAAGGGTCAGAGCAGAAATAAATAAAACAGAGAATAAGAAAACTATAGAAAATGTCAAAGAAACAAAGAGTTTGTTCTTTAAGAAGATAAAAAAATAGACAAACCTCTAGTCAGGCTTATAAAAAAAAAGAGGACATAAATAAACAAAATCAGAAATAAAAAGAAGTTACAACCAACATCACAGAAATACAAATAATTATAAGAGAATTCTAGGAAAAATTATAAGCCAGTATATTGGGCAACCTAGAAGAAATGGACAAATTCCTAGAAATGTACAATATTCCAAGACTGACTCAGGATAAAACAGAAAATCTGAACAGACCAATTACCAGTAATGAAATTGAATTGGTAATAGGAAATTCCCAACAAACAAAAGTCCAGAAAAGGTGGCTTGATAGCTGAA
Organism: Manis pentadactyla; assembly: GCF_030020395.1. NCBI lineage: Eukaryota > Metazoa > Chordata > Mammalia > Pholidota > Manidae > Manis > Manis pentadactyla. The sequence goes on from NC_080036.1 coordinate 9,264,317, forward strand.
TTCTACCAAACATTTAAAGAAGAGCTGATACACATCCTTCTTAAAGTATTACAAACTATAGAAGAAGAGGGAATAATTCCCAAATTCATTCTATGAGGCTGTCATCACTCTAATGCCAAAAACAGACAGAGACAATAAAAGAAAAGAAAATTACAGAGTAGTATCTCTGATGTGCAAAAATCCTCAACAAAATGTTAGCAAATGGAATTCATAAATACATCAAAAAGGTCATCCATCACAACAAATGGCATTTATTCCAGGGATGTAAGGATGGTACGATATTCATAAATCAATCAATGTGATACACCACATTAACAAAAAAAAAGGATGAAAATCATTTGATCCTCTCAAAGGAAGCTGAAGAAGCATTTGACAAAATTCAACATCCATTCATGATAAAAATAACTCTCAACAAAATGGGTATAGAGGGAACATACCTCAATATAATCAAGGCTATTTATGGCAAACCCACAGCTGACATCATACTCAATGGTGAAAAGCTGAAAGCTTCTCCTCTAAGATTAGGTACAAGACAAGGATGTCCACTCTCTCCACTTTAATTCAACATAGTACTGGAGGTATTAGCCATGGCAATCAGATAGTATAAAGAGATAAAAGTCATCCAAATTGATAAGGAAGAGGTAAAACTGTCACTGTTTGCAGATGACATGATACTATATAGAGAAAACCCTAAAGACTTCACCAAAATAAACTATTAGAACTAATAACTGGGTTCAGCAAAGTAGCAGAATACAAAATCAACATATAGAAATCATTTGTATTTGTTTACTAACAACAAGGTAGCAGAAAGATAAATCAAGAAAAGAATTCCATTTGTAGTTGCATCAAAAAGAACAAAATACCTAGGAATAAACCTAACCAGGGAGGTGAAAGATCTGTACTATGAAAAAAAAGAGAGGACATAAATAAACAAAATCAGAAATAAAAAGAAGTTACAACCAACATCACAGAAATACAAAGAATTATAAGAGAATTATAGGAAAAATTATAAGCCAGTATGTATGACACTGATGAAAGAAATTGAAGAAGACACAAAGAAATGGAAATCTATTTCATGCTCATAGACAGGAAGAATTAATATTGTCAAAATGGTCATCTTGCCCAAATAATTTTGCAGATTCAGTGTAATCCCTATCAAAACACCAATGGCATTTTTGAGTGAACTAAGCAAATAATCCAAAAATTTATGTGGAACCACAAAATATACCAAATAACCAAAGCAATTCCATGAAAGAAAAAAGCTGGGGATATCGCACTCCTTGACTTCAAGATACACTACAAAACTACACTAATCAAAACATTATGGGGAAGACAGAAGAAGAGACCCATAAATCAGTGAAACAGAATAGAGAGCATAGAAATAAACCCACATATATAGTCAGTCAATACATGACAAAGAAGTCATGAATATACAATGGGGAAAAGACAGTTTCTTCAATAAGTGGTGTTGGGAAAACTGTACAGCTACATATAAGAGCATAAGACTGGATTACTGTCTAACTCCCTATACTAAAGTAAACTCAAATGGATTAAAGACCTAAATATAAGACATGAAACCATAAAACTCTCAGAGGAACACATTGGCAAAAGTAATTTTTTCTGGTGATGTCTCCCAGGCAAGGAATACAAAGCAAACATAGCAATCAGGACTACAACAAACTAAAAAGCTTCTGTACAGAAAAAGACACCATCAGCAGAACAAAAAGGCAACCTACGTTATGGGAGAATATATTTGTAAATGATTTAATTGATAAGGGGTTAACACATAAAATATATAAAGAACTCATAAACCTCAACACCAGAAAAACAAAACAAAACAAATAACCCAAAGGATTGAGTAGACATTTTTCCAAAGAAGTTATACAGATGGCGAAAAGACACATGAAAAGATGCTCCACATCACTAATCATCAGGGAAATGCAAATCAGAACTACAGCAAGATATTACCTCATACCATTTAGAAAAGCCACTATCCAAAAGACAAGAAATAACAAGTGTTGAGAAAGGGGAACCCTCCTTTCTACACTGCAGAAAGCAGTATGGAAGTTCCTCAAAAAATTAAAACAGAAATACCATAGGCCCCATTAATTCTACTTCTAAGAATTTACCCAAAGAAAACAAAATCTCTGATTTGATAACACATATGCACCCCTATTTTGTTGCCACATTATTTACAATAGCCAAGATATGGAAGCAACCACTGTCCATCAGTAGATAAATGGATAAAGAAGATATATATATTTATTATTCAGCCATAAAAAAGAAAGAAACCCTGCCATTTGTGAGAACATAGATGGACCTAGAGGGTATTATGCTAAGTGAAAGAAGCCAGGTGAAGAAAGACAAATATATGATTTCACTTACATGTGGAATCTATAAACAAAACAAAACAAAACAAAACAAAACAAACAAACCAGTAATAGACTCAAAGACACTGAGAAGTGACTGTTGGTTACCATGTGGGAGGGGTTGGGGTGAGTGAGTGAAATAGGTAAAGGGGATAAAAAGGCACAAAATCTCAATCATAATGCAAATTAATCATGGGGATGAAAATACAGCATAGCGAATAAAGTTCTTTAATGTCTTTCTATATAGACAGTAACTACACTAGTTGGGGTGAGGATTTAATAATATATGTAACTGTTAGATTGTATGTTGTATATTTGAAACCAATATAATAATATATATCAGCTATACTTCAATTGAAAAAATCAAATATACATAAATTTAATGGGACAGAGTCAATATAATAGTTTTTAATTACTAAAAATACTGTGTCAAAATGTATAAAACAAATTGAACTGGAAATAAAAGGAGATATAAATATAAACTACATTGGTAATGGAAGACTTTCATATGGCACCATCCATTTCTGAGAAATGAAATATTAGACATATAGTCCTCTATTTTCTGTGGGGAATATGCCTTCTTTCCAAGAATCCATAAAACAGCTACAAAAATTCATCATGCATCAAGCTGTGAAGACAATCCTAATTACTTAACTGTGTATTATCAAGTGACAGTCCCTGATCACAATGCATTCATTACAAATTAAAAATAAGAGGAAAAAATTCATCATCTCACAAAAGATAAATCAAAAGAAGTAAGAATAAGAGTAAAGGTAATAGTAATTGTAGTATTAATAGAATTTGTGGTAGTGACAAAAAAATGATAATGCACACCATTTCAAGAGCATTTACAAAGTACTAGAATTTTTAATCGTTTGCTTTACATACTGTATTTTTAATGTCTTTGCAGAAAATATTATTTTACCAGAAGATTAGTCTAAGGGAGTTTAGATACTTGTTGAGGTTTTGTGACAAACTCATTTCATACTACAAAGCTTTCCTCTACTCCACTCATTGTTTACCAGCAGTATAGATCTTATAAAGAAACAAACAGGCAAAGTTTGAGGCAGGCTTTGGAGCACTATTTGGGGATCAAATCTAACCTTAGTTATTCTAATGGCTTTTAAATTGAGTAAAATACACAAAGGAGATAACTCCCCTAAGAACCTAACAGCATAAAGCTAAACTTACTGAATTAGAAGATAGAAAATGATAGAATTACTAAGTCAAAAGGTGTTTTTTGGGGGGGTTGGTAAACATTATTGATATTATAGATCAAGCTTTGGCATCAATCAAGAGAGAATGGACAAGCAAAACTCAACAAATTTAGATACTAGAAAAGGGAATATAGCAGCAGAAGTGAAGATGAATAGTATTTTATATACAGGTGCTAATCAAAATTAGAATTTTTTAAAAATGAGTATTTTTCTGGAAAAATGTAAACCCTCAAAGACATTTTAGTAAGCATTGGAACAAATGGCTATTCTTTGAGATTCCACATGCCCATTCTTCTCTTCTTTGCGTATTAAATTCATATTCTATGTTAAGTGCCAAACACAGAAGACATTTTTCTTATAATCCCCTCCTGTTCTGCTCAGCCCTGCACGCCCACCAGCTGGGCACTGCCCACGGGAGGAGTCGCTTGCTTTAGGTGCTTCCCTACAGAGCACTGAGTGTACACCTCCAGGTGGTGCTCACTGTATTGCATTTTTGCTTTTCTATCTGCCCTTTTCACTGTGGGCTACTTCCAGGCAGGAACCACATGTTGTTTCTCTTTGTATCATCAACCTATTATCCAACACATATTGCTAAGCAAATGACAAAGGCATTAAATAATTTAAGTGGGATTGGAGTGGAGAGCAGGAAATTCACCCTGATACCGGCAGCCTTGGGGATAGTTAGAGGCCAACAGAAGATGCCAGTCAACAAGGAGGTGTTGAAGGCATGGAGAAGAAGGCGCTTGGTGGAGAGGGCTGCTGCAGGAGGGCCACCGAGGGGCAGTCCAGGGTTTGCAGTCAGCAGGGAAAGTGAGAAGAAAGAGAGGTAGAGACAAAGGCTTGTTGGGCACCACAGCCTGACTTGGACAAAGATCAGAAGAAAGGTCATATTCTGAATCCTGGAATATGGGGAGAGCCAGGAAGTTGTAGAAAAGGTCTAGACAGAACTTCATAGGGTGTCTCCGTGGGATGCCGAGTGTCTTCAGGGCTGACTGCATCCCTGGCTAGTGGGCAGGTTCAGTGGCAGAAGGAGCTTCCCCAACACAGAAGTTGAAGGAGGTGACAGACTGCAGGTCCGACGGAGGGACTGGTGAGAGGCCCCGCCATGTGGGGGTGCGGGCGGCCAGGAGCCCGGTGCTGGGCCAGGGACCAGGCGCCGCGCGGCTCACAGAGGAGCTGGCTGAGGCGGCAGACGGTGTGCGATGAAACTGCCTTTTCTCAGAAAGAGAAGGACATGGTTTCCTCTGATTCTTTCTCCTTTGTTTGGTAAAGATACAGATAGATTTCATTAGGTCGAATGCATGAAAAAGAAACTACCCCAAACCGGAGTCTGCGCTGATGGAACAAAGGCAAGTGTTAGGATTCCGTCCTCTGATGCCTTTTCCTTTCCACGCTTTGCCTCCCCACCCTGACGGGTCGCTCCTGCCACGCTTTCTACGCTGGTTCTTCCTCGTCCTCCCGTCTTCAGAGGCGTGAGCTCTGTCGCTGGCAGCTTGTCACCAACGCACACTCTGCGAGGCCCGTTCCCTGATGTGCCTTCTCTCTTTGCTGCCCTCCTTCCCGCTCGCCCCCTGCCCCCTGCCTGAGACCCCTCTCTCTGGGAAACCCAACGATGGGCTCTATTTCTAAGAGCCGGGAGCTCCTTTGGCCTTTCTTCTTGAAGAGGTTTAACTAACTGTCACTTAGGAGACCCTGGGGGTGAGACATGAGGCTGATCAAATCGGGGCTGAGGATGAGAAAGCACCCCCTGTCCTGGGTGCCCTTCAAGGTGGTCGAGGGAGGCCAAGGGTACAGCTCCCAGGGGCCCGTGGTGCGTGGAGAGCAGGGCAAGCTGTGTAACTGTGATAAGCTCCGTGGGCCTGTCGAAGCAGAAGCTCTTCTGCTCAGAAACATGCAAAAAACTTTGTAGAAAGGCAACAGCAAGACAGTTTTTGATTAAGAAGTATAATCATGGTGTGTTATAAGCCTTTTGGAAAGGAAAAATAAATAGCAAGAATGGTTTCCTTCAAAAGCCCGAGCAGGAGTATTCTTGAGCAAGCACAGCCCTCTCCAGCGTGGGGGCCCCGCTCCCAGGGCACGCCTGACCTCCCCGGAAACGGCACGGCTCCAGGCAGCCATTTCCCAGGCATCTGGAAGCCTCAGTTACTTGGAGGACTGTGTGTCATCACAGGCATGCTTTTAACCAAAAACCGAATACATATAATGCAGAGTTTTGGCATCCGTCTGACATTTTGCATCTTGATTTGTGCTTTGGCATTCAAGTGTTTTTGTCTTCTGCAACAGAATGTGATGTTTGGAGCCAGAATGGATTGAAAATAATCCCAGAGGGAAATGAACCCACAATGTGAAGCTGGGTGTTGAGCAAATACACTTTTCCTAAGCATTTTGGTGAATGCATTGCTTTTCTGAGAGGCTTGGGGAACAAGACAAATGGATCTTCTGGGAAATGGAACAGCTCTTGGTAAATGCGGATCATAAGTGTATGTGCTCGGAGTCCTGCTGGCAGTGACAGGAAGTCACTCCTGGCCTCTCTTCAAATAAATCTCCTTCCAGAGGACCGCCGGCTGGGCAGTGAGTGAGGCACTCAAACACCCGTCGAGGTACCTGCGCTCCCACAGGGAAGAGCGCTGGGGGCTCACCCCCGAAGAAACACCCGACCTTAGCATTTTCCCTAGGAGGAGCCGCCACTCTCTTTGCTTTACCCATCAGATGCTCAGGTGTGCAGGGAAGTTCGCACTGCCGCCATCACAGTGCCGGGTAAACAGCTCGCTCACGTGTCTTGATCCTAACATTAGAGGATTATTTTTGTGACTTCCCAAATGTATAAGAAAACGCTGTCCTGATGAGCCTGCCCACCCGGCAGAACTGTGTCCAGGGGGCGGCAGAGCCTCTGCTGGCCTGTCTCAACCTGCGCTCTCAGCGAAGGCCTCCCTCCAGCAGACCCCCTCCGAAAGCTTCCTCCAGGGCCAGCGCTCCCTGCACCCGCTCAGGCCAGCCGCCTGCCTTTTGCATCCGCCTGCATGCAGCTGGAGGCTGTGGGCCCCCGGAGCTGCACCGGAAGGTGTGACAGCCCCCAGCCACTATGTGTCGCCTTGAGATGTGACGAGTCAAACTGAGGTGTGTTCTGAGTAGAAATCCCGTTCTGGGTCTTGACAAGTTAGTACAAAAAGCAAATGTAAAACATTCCATTAAAGTTTTTGTTGATATATGTTAAAATAATATTTCAGATATGTTGGGTTAAATAGAAATATTATTGATCTTACTTCCATCTGTTTTTTTTTTACTTTTTAAAATATGTGGTAATATAAAATGTGAAACTGCATAGCGGCTCACTGTTTATATCCATTGGGTGGTGGTCCGGGACTTCCTGGCATCGTGGGTGGGAGCTGATGACAAGCTGACAAGTTCCTTCACTTTCCAGTCTGAGTGTCGGGGTCTCCAGCAGCGGGCAGCAAATGTGTCCTGCAAAGGGTGAGACGGTAAATATTTCAGGCTTGGTGGCCCACACGTCTCTGTTGCAACGACTTCATTCTACCGTGTTGTGGTAACTTTAGAGCAGCCACAGATGACAAGGAAGTGAATGCAAGTGCTGTGTTCTAACAGAACTTTGTTACAGAAACAGGCAGTGGGCCAGATGTGGTCTGGGGGCTGTAGCCTGCTGGCTCCTGGTCTATAAAAAAGGGGGAGTTTATCTAGATAAATTCTCTTTGTACATAAAAGCACATTTTCCATTCATGGAATCCCTACTGGGTGCACCATTGTGGGCTAATTTCTCTTTCAGGGATCTTGTGATGCACACAGGTATCTTTGCTTTATCCTTTGTTGCCATATCATAACCGAGCTAGCAGAGAATGAAGCTGTAATCTGACATAAATGCCTTCTCCCTCTTTCTGTTTCTGTATCAGTCTCAGCGGACTCGGGGTCCCCCTGAAATTCCCCGATGAGGGCGCACAGCTCCAGTTGGGGGGTGAAAGTCCAGGATGGCCGCCATGTGGCCACCCCTGACATCACAGGGAGGGTGCTTTGTTATAGCTGGTGCAGGCAGACTCCCCACGGGGCCCTTGCGGTGGGGGTGGGGTTTGGCTGGAATGGGGCAGTTGTGATGTCAGGCTTTTCTGTCTGGCTGTGTGGCTCCTTTCCTTGGTTTGGCTAGAGAGCAGACTTCTCTTGGTCGGCCTGCCTGCTTGTCTTTGGCCCCTGTACCCGTCACTGCTCCCTAGCTGTCAGCTGCTCAGCACTTCATCTGGGCTCTTTGAGGAAACAAGGAAACCCGTGGTGATGTTGCTCATCAGGGTCCCAGCGGCCTACTTCTCTTTACCTTCTGTTTGCTCAAGATATGATGCCCAGGATCATTACCTGTGCTTGTGGGAGGGTGGGAAAGGGTCCATCTACTCCATCTTGTTTCAGAACCAAAAGCCTGATCTATAGTTTTTAATTAGTGAAACATTTATATGCTCTTCTCCAATAAACCCTTGTGTGTGTGTGTGTGTGTGTGTGTGTGTGTGTGTGTGTGTGTGTGTGTGTGCAGTTAAATTCTTTTCCATGAAACACAACTCAGGCCCAACCAGGCAGTCCATGTTTTACCCTTTGGTTCTGAGCACTGTCAGCAAACACTCAGGGCCAGGTGCCCTGCAATGAGGAGCACTGGACTGTGGGTAACATTTTCTAAGGGCTCATTATGTGGCCAGACACTGGTCTAAGGGATTGATAGCGGTGAACTCATGTAATCCTCTTAACGGCTTTAGTAAGTAAATGCTATTATTACTCCCATTTTATAGATGAAGAAATTGAGTTGTGGAGATGCTTAATACTTTCTCAAGATCATGCAGCTGGATAAGAGCAGAGCCCTGATGTAGTGTGTTGGGGTGTCTGTTTAGTGGAGGAATGCACGCATTTTGAAGCCAGAAAAATCTATCAAAACACCATGTCTTGAGGAGAGGGGCGGAAGATGGCGGCGTGAGTAGAGCAGCGGAAATCTCCTCCCAAAACCACAGATATCTATGAAAATATAACAAAGACAACCCTTCCTAGAATAAAGACCAGAGGACACAGGACAATATCCAGACCACATCCGCACCTGAGAGAACCCAGCGCCTCGCGAAGGGGGTAAGATACAAGCCCCGGCCCCGCGGGAGCCGAGCGCCCCTCCCCCCAGCTCCCGGCGGGAGAAGAGCAGGCAGAGCGGGAGGGAGACGGAGCCCAGGACTGCCGAGCACCCAGCCCCCGCCATCCGGGCCAGAGCACAGACACAGTACGTGCCCAGGGGGCCCTGGATACTAGGAAAACAGGGCAGCAAGAACAGTGAGCGGGCACCGGAGGCCGGGTGCCAGAGGACATAAGAAAAGTGCGCAACCATTTTTTTGTTGTTGTGGTTGTTTTTTTTTTGCTGTTTTGTTCTGGCGAGCACTTTTTGGAAGTCTTAAAGGGATAGGGCCCCCAATACTAGGGAAACAGGGCAGCAAGACCGGTGAGCAGGTGCCTAAGGCTGGCGCTGGAGAATAAAGAAAAACGAGCAGCCACTTTTCTTTTTTTTTTTTTAATTTAAATTTTTTTTTTTTTTGTGGTCATTGTTTTGTTTTGGCGGGTGCTTTTTGGAAGTCTTAAAGGGGCAGGGTGGGTCACTTAATCCAGAGGTAGGGAATCCGGGATCTCTGGGCACCCTAACCCCTGGGCTGCAGGGAGCAGGGAGGCCCCTTACGGAGATAAATAGCCTCCCAGCAGCTCCTGCTCCAACGCGACTCCACCATTTTGGAGCAGCTGCCAGAGCCAGGCCACGCCCACAGCAACAGCGGAGATTAACTCCATAGCAGCCGGGCAGGAAGCAGAAGCCCTGTCTGCGCGCAGCTGCGCAGCACAAGCCACTAGAGGTCGCTGTTCTCCCAGGAGAGGAGGGCCACAAACCAACAAGAAGGGAAGTTCTTCCAGCCATCACTCATCCCAGCTCAGCAGACTATTCCTATCACCATGAAAAGGCAAAGCTACAGGCAGACAAACATCACAGAGACAACACGAGAGAAGGAGACAGACCTAACCAGTCTTACTGAAAAAGAATTCAAAATAAGAATCATAAACATGCTGACAGAGATGCAGAGAAATACACAAGAGAAATGGGATGAAGTCCGGAGGGAGATCACAGATGCCAGAAAGGAGATCGCAGAAATGAAACAAACTCCGGAAGGGTTTATAAGCAGAATGGATAGGATGCAAGAGGCCACTGATGGAACTGAAACCAGAGAACAGGAACGCATAGAAGCTGACATAGAGAGAGATAAAAGGATCTCCAGGAATGAAACAATGTTAAGAGAACTGTGTGACCAATCCAAAAGGAACAATATCCGTATTATAGGGGTTCCAGAAGAAGAAGAGGAAAAGAGATGGAAAGTATCTTAGAAAAAACAATTGCTGAAAACTTCCCCAAACTGGGGGAGGAAATAATCGAACAGACCACGGAAATACACAGAACCAACAACAGAAAGGATCCAAGCAGGACAACACCAAGACACATAATAATTAAAATGGCAAAGATCAAGGACAAAGAAAGAGTTTTAAAGGCAGCTAGAGAGAAAAAGGTCACCTATAAAGGAAAACCCATCAGGCTAACATCAGACTTCTCGACAGAAACCCTACAGGCCAGAAGAGAATGGCATGTTATATTTAATACAATGAAACAGAAGGGCCTTGAACCAAGGATACTGTATCCAGCATGACTATCATTCAAATATGACGGTGGGATTAAACAATTCCCAGACAAACAAAAGCTGAGGGAATTTGCTTTCCACAAACCACCTCTACAGAACATCTTACAGGGACTGCTCGAGATGGGAGCACTCCTAGAAAGAGCACAGCACAAAACACCCAACATATGAAGAATCAAGGAGGAGGAACAAGAAGGGAGAGAAGAAAAGAATCTCCAGACAGTGTATATAACAGCTCAATAAGCGAGCTAAGTTAGGCAGTAAGATACTAAAGAGGCTAACCTTGAACCTTTGGTAACCACGAATTTAAAGCCTGCAATGGCAATAAGTACATATCTTTCAATAGTTACCCTAAATGTTAATGGACTGAATGCATCAATCAAAAGCCACAGAGTAACAGAATGGATAAAAAAGCAGGACCCATCTATATGCTGCTTACAAGAAACTCACCTCAAACCCAAAGACATGTACAGACTAAAAGTCAAGGGATGGAAAAACATATTTCAAGCAAACAACAGCGAGAAGAAAGCAGGGGATGCAGTACTAATATCAGACAAAATAGACTTCAAAACAAAGAAAGTAACAAGAGATAAAGAAGGACACTAAATAATGATAAAGGGCTCAGTCAAACAAGAGGATATAACCATTCTAAATATATATGCACCCAACACAGGAGTACCAGCATATGTGAAACAAATACTAACAGAACTAAAGGGGGAAATAGACTGCAATGCATTCATTCTAAGAGACTTCAACACATCACTCACCCCAAAGGATAGATCCACTGGGCAGAAAATAAGTAAGGACATGGAAGCACTGAACAACACAGTAGAGCAGATGGACCTAATAGACATCTATAGAACTCTACATCCAAAAGCAACAGGATATACATTCTTCTCAAGTGCACATGGAACATTCTCCAGAATAGACCACATACTAGGCCACAAAAAGAGCCTCAGAAAATTCCAAAAGATTGAAATCCTACCAACCAACTTTTCAGACCACAAAGGCATAAAACTAGAAATAAACTGTACAAAGAAAGCAAAGAGGCTCACAAACACATGGAGGCTTAACAACACGCACCTAAATAATCAATGGATCAATGACCAAATCAAAATGGAGATCCAGCAATATATGGAAACAAATGACAACAACAACACTAAGCCCCAACTTCTGTGCGACGCAGCAAAAGCAGTCTTAAGAGGAAAGTATATAACAATCCAAGCATATTTAAAAAAGGAAGAACAATCCCAAATGAATGATCTAATGTCACAATTATCGAAATTGGAAAAAGAAGAACAAATGAGGCCTAAGGTCAGCAGAAGGAGGGACATAATAAAGATCAGAGAAGAAATAAATAAAATTGAGAAGAATAAAACACTAGCAAAAATCAATGAAACCAAGAACTGGTTCTTCGAGAAAATAAACAAAATAGATAAGACTCTAGCCAGACTTATAAAGAAGAAAACAGAGTCAACACAAATCAACAGTATCAGAAACGAGAAAGGAAAAATCACGACAGACCTCAAAGAAATACAAAGAATTATTAGAGAATACTATTAAAACCTGTATGCTAACAAGCTGGGAAACCTAGGAGAAATGGACAACTTCCTAAAAAAAATACAACCTTCCACGATTGACCCAGAAAGAAACAGAAAATCGAAACAGACCAATTACCAGCAATGAAATTGAAGTGGTAATGAAAAAATTACCAAAGAACAAAACCCCCGGGCCGGATGGATTTACCTCAGAATTTTATCAGACATACAGGGAAGACATAATACCCATTCTCCTTAGAGTTTTCCAAAAAGTAGAGGATGAGGGGATACTCCCAAACTCATTCTATGAAGCTAACATCACCCTAATACCAAAACCATGCAAAGACCCCACCAAAAAAGAAAACTACAGACCAATATCCCTGATGAACGTAGATGCAAAAATACTCAACAAAATATTAGCAAACCGAATTCAAAAATACATCAAAAGGATCATACACCATGACCAAGTGGGATTCATCCCAGGGATGCAAGGATGGTACAACATTCGAAAGTCCATCAACATCATCCACCACATCAACAAAAAGAAAGACAAAAACCACATGATCATCTCCATAGATGCTGAAAAAGCATTTGACAAAGTTCAACATCCATTCATGATAAAAACTCTCAGCAAAATGGGAATAGAGGGCAAGTACCTCAACATAATAAAGGCCATCTATGATAAACCCACAGCCAACATTATATTGAACAGCGAGAAGCTGAAAGCATTTCCTCTGAGATCGGGAACTAGACAGGGATGCCCACTCTCTCCACTGTTATTTAACATAGTACTGGAGGTCCTAGCCACGGCAATCAGACAAAACAAAGAAATACAGGGAATCCAGATTGGTAAAGTAGAAGTTAAACTGTCACTATTTGCAGATGACATGATACTGTACATAAAAAACCCTAAAGACTCCACCCCAAAACTACTAGAACTGATATCGGAATACAGCAAAGTTGCAGGATACAAAATCAACACACAGAAATCTGTGGCTTTCCTATATACTAACAATGAACCAACAGAAAGAGGAATCAGGAAAACAACTCCATTCACAATTGCATCAAAAAAAATAAAATACCTAGGAATAAACCTAACCAAAGAAGTGAAAGACTTATATTCTGAAAACTACAAGTCACTCTTAAGAGAAATTAAAGGGGACACTAACAGATGGAAACTCATCCCATGCTAGTGGCTAGGAAGAATTAATATCGTCAAAAAGGCCATCCTGCCCAAAGCAATATACAGATTTGATGCAATCCCTATGAAACTACCAGCAACATTCTTCAATGAACTGGAACAAATAATTCAAAAATTCATATGGAAACACCAAAGACCCCGAATAGCCAAAGCAATCCTGAGAAAGAAGAGTAAAGTAGGGGGGATCTCACTCCCCAACTTCAAGCTCTACTACAAAGCCAGAGTAATCAAGACAATTTGGTACGGGCACAAGAACAGAGCCACAGACCAATGGAACAGACTACAGAATCCAGATATTAACCCAGACATATATGGTCAATTAATATTTGATAAAGCAGCCATGGACATACAATGGCGAAATGACAGTCTCTTCAACAGGTGGTGCTGGCAAAACTGGACAGCTGCATGTAGGAGAATGAAACTGGACCATTGTGTAACCCCATATACAAAAGTAAACTCAAAATGGATCAAAGACCTGAATGTAAGTCATGAAACCATTAAACTCTTGGAAGAAAACATAGGCAAAAACCTCTTAGACATAAACATGAGTGACCTCTTCTTGAACATATCTCCCCGGGCAAGGAAAACAACAACAAAAATGAATAAGTGGGACTATATTAAGCTGAAAAGCTTCTGCACAGCAAAAGACATCATCAATAGAACAAAAAGGAACCCTACAGTATTGGAGAATATATTTGAAAATGACACATCCGATAAAGGCTTTACGTCCAGAATATATAAAGAGCTCACATGCCTCAACAAACAAGAAACAAATAACCCAGTTAAAAAATGGGCAGAGGAACTGAACAGACAGTTCTCCAAAACAGAAATACAGATGGCCAACAGACACATGAAAAGATGCTCCACATTGCTAATTATCAGAGAAATGCAACTTAAAACTACAACGAGGTATCACCTCACACCAGTAAGGATGGCTGCCATCCAAAAGACAAACAAGAACAAATGTTGGCGAGGCTGTGGAGAAAGGGGAACCCTCCTACACTGTTGGTGGGAATGTAAGTTAGTTCAACCATTGTGGAAAGCAGTATGGAGGTACATCAAAATGCTCAAAACAGACCTACCATTTGACCCAGGAATTGCACTCCTAGGAATTTACCCTAAGAATACAGCAATCAAGTATGAGAAAGATCAGTGCACCCCTATGTTTATTGCAGCACTATTTACAATAGCCAAGAATTGGAAGCAACCTAAATGTCCATCGATAGATGAATGGATAAAGGAGATGTGGTACATATACACAATGGAATACTACTCAGCCATAAGAAAATGGCAAATCCAACCATTTGCAGCAACATGGATGGAGCTGGAGGGTATTATGCTCAGTGAAACAAGCCAAGCGGAGAAAGAGAAATACCAAATGATTTCACTTATCTGTGGAATATAAGAACAAAGGAAAAACTGAAGGAACAAAACAGCAGTAGAATCACTGAACTCAAGAATGGACTAACAGAGGATCAAAGCCTAATTGGGCTACCCCGAAAATGAACTAAGATACGATATGAAAAAGAACTTCCAACATCAGCACTCTCTGGAAGACTCATGCCAGAAGATGATCATCAAAAAACCCCAACAAATATCCACGCACTGCTACAGCTGTAGATGCACTCATCACACCAGCTCCTGGACTTGCCATGGGAATGAGGAAGGAGATATCTAAGCTGGCCTGTGCATACAGTAAAACAACAAATTTGACTGGATCTCTACTGTTGGAACTCAATCAAGAATTAGGAGAAGTACAAATTGTAGCGCTCCAAAATCTTACAACTACAGACTATTTACTGTTAAAAGAACATATGGGATGTGAACATTCCCCAGGAATGGGTTGTTTTAATTTGTCTGATTTCTCTCAGACTGTTCAAGTTCAGTTGAACAATATCCACCATATCATAGATAAGTTTTCACAAATGCCTAAGGTGCCTAACTGGTTTTCTTGGTTTCACTGGAGATGGCTGGTAATTACAGATATGCTTTGGTTATGTAACTATACTCCTATTATGTTAATGTGTGTGCGCAATTTAAGTAGTAAATTAAAACCTATACATGCTGAAGTTACTCTACAAGAAGATATGTCAAAGAAATAATCAATCTTCCCATGTTTTCTGCCGCCTGCTATTTCTATAGCTTTTCTTCTTCCTTCCTAATTACAACCCTTAAATAGAATTCGTGCCTCATATCAAATTTACCGAGTATCATAATTCTTCCAAGTGGTAAAGACACCTCAAGACAAATGCTGGGCATAGAAGCTACAGGGCATAAATATGCAAAGAAGTAAAAAGCTAACCTTTTCAAACAATAAGGCTTCCCTCTCACTTACCAACTTCACATTTCCCTGTATGGCCCCGGAAGCTGACTGGTTAGCCAGAGACGGGTAAGATTTCTCAAGGGAGGAACAACCTAAGACAGGCACAGTCGCAGGGGGGCCATCAGGTGAGAAATTGGGGATCAACAGAGGTGAGGCTTAGAACCTCACCCCCCCTGTTCTGAGAGAAATCTTCTGCATACGTGGATGTTTTATTGCCCTGGTCTAACTTGGATTAACACATAGTCTACAGGCACACACTTGATCATCTACATTTGCTCTCTTACAACAGTAAACTATGTTTTCTACCTTTATCTTATATCTGCCTACCACTTCAGCATTTTATTAAAGATAATAATAATAAAGAGAGAAATGTGGTATCCACATACAAATCAAGTATAAAAATCAAATGAGTATTCATATTTGAACTGACTGTTTATAGTTCATAATGCATGAGCAAAACCGAAGGTTTCTGTGATGGCTGCCCTTGTACTGTTCACCATGTAAGAATTTATTCACTATATAATAATTTGTTCTCCATGTAAGAACTTGTTTGTTATGTCTCAGAAGATTGGAGACTGATGAGAATTAGGCTTGGGGTGGAATAATGATTGTGCATTGAGCATTGACTCCCCTATACAGAATTTTATTGTTGTTAACAACCATTTGATCAATAAATATGAGAGATGCCCTCACAAAAAAAAAAAGAAGTATACACTTCCAATGGTAAAATAATAAGTAACCGGGATGTAATGAATATAGTCAAGATATTGTAACAGCTTGGTATGGTGATAGCTGGTACCCAGAATTGTCATGTATATAAATGTTGAATCACTATGTTGTACACCTGAAACTAATGCAATGTAATACCGTGTGTCAACTACCCTTTAATAAAAAAATAATTATCTACAAAAAAAAAAACAAACAACAGAAAAAAACACCATGTCTCCCTCTTAGTGATGGCAAATTTTGTCAAACTTCATAATATATCCAAGCTTCAGTTTCTTCTTACTGTGTTTGGGAAATGGTAGATCTCTATCTATCTATCTATCTATCATCTATCATCTATATCTATCACCTATCTATCTACCTACTTATTATCTATCTATGAAGTCCATAGTATGAAGCAGATATCCAACAAGCTCCTCATTTATGAGTGGTGTATCATCACTGTACAGTTTGCTCATGCCACAGGGAAGCAGTAGGTGAAGTGACTACGAGCATGAACTTAGAGCCAGACTGGAGGGTTTGGATCTCTGCACCACAGCAAACTAGCCAAGTGACCCAGGCAAATCTGCTCACTTCTCCAAATCCCATCTATGCAGTGGGTATGACGACACCAATCTCAAAGGTGTTGTGAGCAGCCGATGAGGCCATCTGTGTGAGCATCTTCAGCGTCACACACTAGGTGAGCAATCCTGTTTCTTATGGAGCCTGGATGCTCCCACCAGTACCTAGGTGCTCCTTCTCGGGCTTGGGGCTACCCCTGAGACACCAGCGGCTCTTGCCTGGCAGCCCAGAAGAACCACCTAGGAGGAGCTTCCTCGGGCTTGGTGTCCCCAAGAGCAAGGGCTGCTTCTTGTGGGATCCATCCCTTGGTAGGAGATTTGCTTCTGGACGTGGCCAGGCATCCCAGTGCCCCGGCTGAGGTAGTCAGGATCTTCTGTGACACTGACTTCTTGTACACAACCTGCCACATTAGAAGGAAGGCCTGTGTTCATATGAAGGGTTGCAGTGATGCTGTGATGCCTAGAGGAGACCAGATGCTGGCTGTCGTTTCTGTTTTCTCAGAATTCAGTGATCAGGGCTGACAAATTGCAAACATGTTCAGCTATTTTTTTGGTAAAGAAAAAGCTTACCAATTTCAAGAAATTGAAATACTTTTACTGAAATCTAATGTGTACTGTGTTTTGTAAAAAGAAATTTGTTCAGAAGATGAGCTATACTGTCTTCTTGAAATGTCCAGTTTTGATCTAGAATTTAGGAGCTGTTTGACTCATGGATGTGGTTTCTGAGTTTGAATTACAGCTTTGTAGAGTGAGCCTTGCTGTAGTGAATCTCTAAGTAGCTGTGCCCCAAGCCCACGGCCAGGGAAAAGGAAAATATCGTAATCCTTATTATGAGCAGTATCACACACTAGGCTCTTGCCACTGAATTTTTAAACATTTTGGAACAAAATCTGTAACCTTTGCAGGGACTTTGCTCAGGGACAATACAGTGCTAAGCAATGGTTTCAAAGCATGGATTCCAAATGCCAAGCAGGAATCTACTGGCATTTATTAATCAGGATGGTAATTTGTAGAAACACAAGTACATTGTGGGAGGCAAATAAGGAGGGAAACTGTCATATTTACGTGGCTTCCTTTGTATTTGTGTGTACCTTCACACACATCTTGCACCTCACTGAATACAAAAGAAAATCCTGTTCTTCCCTTTTCTCTTCCTTGGACAAGAGATAATTTCCCAGTTCTACCTCTCAAGTTCTCCCCCACCTTTAACTGTAGAGAATTTCAAGGTTCCATGGGAATATGACTTTTCTGGGAAACCATCTCTCCTGAAAGGACAGGTGAAAGTCCCAGGAAACATCCAGAGACTTAAATAATGGCTCAGCTCCATGACATTGGCAGTTGTAAGTAAAAAGTATCAACATTGAGACCAAACTTCTAAAGTTATAGATGAATAAATCAATTTAAAAATTTCAAAAATGTTAAGCATGTCTCAGATAAAATGGCACATGGTGGGGGGATAGCTAATGGAGACAGGCAGCCAGATCATCTAGACTAAAAGAAACTTTCTGATTTCTAGAAATGAGGTCATTAACTTGGATATAAAACTTGCAAGGCCAAAGTCTTTTGCAGTGACAGGACACGAAATGAATCCAGGTTCTTACAGATCTTGCCAGAACCACAGTCCACTCTCTCTTTTGTGTTCCAGGTTGGGTTTCCCAGTGATGGTCGTCTCCTGCACGGTCGGGATGTGTTACCTCCTTGTTGCCCATGTCGTGATGGGATGGAATTAGTAGATCTGCATCACTGGAAGACTAAGGGAAACTTGACCCATCATCAGCATCAGTAGAAAACTGCCCCAGGACAGCTCTTTGAAGAAAAGAAGGTGCTTACAATGGGGATGCTCTGGGGTGGAGACCTTTGGCAGCCACACTCTTACTCAGGTGAACACGGCAAACTGTGGCAAATACAGGAAAATATGTATATTTTAAAACACTTCTTGCTTTGCTCTGCAGGAAAAGACACAAATGCAGTAATCCACCCCAATTGCTTGTGTAGTTGGTCACTTCTTAGGTTGTCTGTAGTTCTTCATGTAATCACTTTTCCTGTGAAAACATTCAGCATTTAAATTGTGTATCCTCTGAACACATCTTCTTCCTGGGAAAGGCATAGAATTTGTAAGGAAACATTTATGTATTAAATACAATAAACTATTCCTTAACAAAAGGTCTTAGAATTTGTTAGTCTCTTATTGTTTTAATAGTTTATATATGTAAAATTGCATTTTATCCATTTATGTATTTTTCTCAAGTTTGTAATTCATCAATTAAAAGTCCAGAAATTTGACTTGCAGAAGGTCTGAAGTGCTTTTTATAAGTAGCATTTTGCATTTTTAACAGCCTACAACAATGATCTTAGTTTTGAGGGACGTGCATTCTATTTCCATCAATTACACGAAAGTCAGTACATTCAGCCCTGTGGACCCTGCAGGACTGGTGGTTCAGGCAACATTGATTAAATGCTGTCTTTTGAGAGACATTACATGTGGGACAAGGACAATGTGAGCAAAGAGCATGAGGGAGCACTGTGCCTCCTCCTGAGGGTCCTCTGCTCTGTGTGTCAGTAGCAGGGCTGAGCCCCCGGTGACCAACCCCTTCAGGTTTTGGTCCATTGTGTATGATACCTTGAGATGAAGATGTTTGCTGGGTGCTCCTCTCAGACGTAGTAGTTATATTGAGTACCTGATTTCAAAACGTGTAAGATCCCCAGGGCATGAAGAACTGGAAAGTAGGAGACCTTTCTAGTCCCACGACCTTCTGTCCCTGGTACCCTCATGCTGGGTGTGCCCTTTCTACAGTTTAGAATCTAATTTGCAAAATGGCAACCTGTTTCTTTCCTGAAAGGTGGGGAGACTATGAGAATATGCTTTTTGGATTCATGAGCTGTCTTTGTTTTGAATTCCTTGACAGCAAAGGAGACACAAAGTTCCATTTCTGTTTAAAAATCTGGCCTGGTGGAAGGTCACAGAAATGCCTGCATATACCTGCTTAGGACTGAAGAGGCCCCTTCTCCCGGTCTCTGATGTGGCCCCACTGAGACCTGGGTCCCCGCCTCTCACCACAGGCACTATCTGCTCTTCTCTCACGAACCCTACACTCCTGACTCCCTCCTCAGCATCTCCCCCATGGGGCCTGCATGTCTGCACCCCACCCCTTCTCACTGATGCTTGCCCAGGTCTCAGATCATTTTTCATTCCTCAATGCCCTCAACTCCTGACTCATTTCTTCTCCCTCTGCTTTCTGCCTCCTCAGCAGCCCCAAGATCTGACTTGAGGCCTCATCACACCCAGACTTGGTCCCCAGTAACTGCCCCTTGAATTCTTCATCTCATCTTTGTCTCTGGGACATGCCAGTCATGTCCCCAGGTTACACCTCAGCAGACTTCCCTACCCCCAAACACCTCCGGTTGGTGCCCCCTTCTGGGTTACACCTCAGCCGACTCCCCGACCCCCGAACACCTCCGGTTGGTGCCCCCTTCTGGGTTACACCTCAGCCGACTCCCCCACCCCCGAACACCTCCGGTTGGTGCCCCCTTCTGGGTTACACCTCAGCCGACTCCCCCACCCCCGAACACCTCCGGCTGGTGCCCCCTTCTGGGTCACACCACAGCTGCTCCTTCCCTGCTCACTTTTCTGTTTTGCTCTGAAATGCAGAGTCAACTAGTAAACTGTCACTGCTCTGCCATTTCTGGCTCTGTGTCTAAGCACCTGAATGTTGCTGAGGTAAATCATCTGGCAGAATGCCTGGTTTTACTTCAAATAAAGAGCACAAGCATCAGACGGGCATCTAGTGCTGCCTGGCTCACCTCCTCTCCTCCCCAGCGCAGCAGCCAGGTCCTGCTCAAACTGGGTGACATGCAGGGAACTGAATCAGGGATGGAGGGATCCTTTGCACTGATCAGGGGAGGCCCCTTAGGCCACTGAGGGTGAGGGAAGGAGGTGGTGGACAGGACTGCAGGGGCCGGAACTTGTGTGGAGAGGAAGCTGTAACTCCAGGGGCGATCCCGGGGCAAAAATATCTTTGAAATTGAAATCAGTTAAAGGGAGAAATAAAGTTAAGAAATCTATTTCTTACAAGCAGTCGTCCCATCTCTCTCTTGACCAGGCTGCAGCAGAAGAGAGCTCCACCCAGCCTCTGCAGTCCAGAGGCTTGCACACTTGTAACTACCTATTGGTATGAGGATGGACTAAAGCTCTCCACCCCTTGGAAACACCTATTGATATGCAGATGCACTAAAGCCGGGGGAGAGATTCTGGAAATATCACAGTTTTATCCACAGGAGCTCTGACAGGAGTTCCCCTGGAAGGTTGCAGCCAGCCGGTGTCACCTTGCAGGGAAGGGCTGTGGAGATTATCTTCACTTCATCCCCTTTTCTCCCTGTGGTTGCCATCATCCTTCCCACTGGTTGGAGCCATCCAGAAGCCAGAGGGTGAGAGGAACTCCAGGTGCCATAGACACAGGCCAGCCCCTGTGGATGTGGAGCAGGACGGGGAGGCTGGAGCATGGATCTGGATGGGCAGGTGGAAGGTACTCAGCTTCTCCACCATCTGTGCTTCTCAGCAGGTAAAAGTTCATGTCTGCAATAAGGGAGACCCTGAAGGTGCCGTGAGCTGTGCCATCAAGTTTGCCCATCCTGGTGCTGCCCTGGTGGGGTGGCGTAGGTAGACAATCCAGTGCTTATCAAATCTAGTTGCATGGCAGAAGAGGACAATACTGCAGGGACAAGTGGCTTTGCTAGGAATGTGGGACTGCCGCAGGCCAGTTGTCCCCATGGGTGACACACTGACAGTCTGAATTGACTGTGAAAATCGGGACTGAGTAAGGAGGGCAGGCCTGTGGGTGAGGGAGGCAGTGTGGCTCACCTGGCAAGTCTGCTTCTCCCCCTGGGTCTGTGCCTCCTCTTCCAGGCTCTCCTTCGTGCCCCACCTCCAGTTCACTTTATTAAGGAGAAGCTCTCAGAGAACATTGTCGGTGTTACTTTACAAGTTCATCTGTGTCTTCGTGAAAGTTCCCATCTTATCCTGGGAATCAGAAGGAGGCCCCTGGCCCTGCTGGAAGCCAGGCCCTCTGCGTGCTCTGAACCCGGCAGCCCTCATCGTCAGGAGCCTCATTCATTCCAATAGGAAACCATTGTCCTCTGCAGCACCCACCGTGCTGTCCCGCCACAGGCAGACACGACTCTGTGGCCTTCATTCGTTCACGCGCCCATCAGCTCACAGGTGTCCCTGCTTTCCGAAAGCTCCGCTTAGGTCACTTCACTTTTATGAGAGACCTATTTAGGTGCCTGTTTTCCAAAAGAAATCCCAAGAGGATTTTTGCTTTTATGAAAGAAGATGAAGAGCAAAGTAGCGTTCAGCGTTGGTCTTGCAGTGAGCAGCCCCGCCAGGCTCGTTTCCGGGGAACCACACTCAGCATCCCTGCACCTCCGCGGCAGACCGCCAGACCTTTGCGCTGTGTCTGTAGGTGTCAGGGAGAGTTCCGTTAGGTGATGCAGAGGACTCAGAGGACAAAGTGAGGAAGGAATCCATTAAAGTAAGAGGGTTAAGGAATGACAGGATAGAATCATAAAGGAAGTTCACTGAACAGCTACTCAGCATGGGGCACGACCCCTGTGAACTCCTTAAGTCAGGGTCACCTGGCGTCCAGCGTCTGCTTGGATCTGCACAGCGTGGGAACTGAGTCCCTACCACCCCAGTCTTTGGGGGAGCCGCAGAGCATTGGATGGGGTGAGATTATGTTCTGCGAACTTCCTGTAGGTAAAGAAGGGAGACTTTCAGGCTGAAAGGGTATCTTGCCACGACCCTCTTTACCCTAGAACGAATCAGGAGACATGGGTGCACGCAAGAGATTTTATTATCTGAAAGAGAGAGTGGCTGCCCCTAGAGAGAGAGAGAGAGAGAGAGAGAAAGAGAGCGAGCAGCCACGTGGTGCACAGCATTGTGCCTTTTGTAGGGGCAGAGTGGAAAAGTACCACTTGGCCTGTTGCCTTGGGGACAGGTCAGAATATTTAGAAATAAGGTGAAGCAAGTCCAGGCATGATTTTCTCTGGCTTATGTGCTTGGGACCATGGGGTAAATGGAGGATAAATTACTATATTCTTATATTCCTTCCTTTTCTGTTTTATAAGTGGTAGAGGACTTGGGAAGGGGTGAAGGTCAGTTTTCAGTTACTGCTTCCTGTTAATTAGGGTCAATGAAGTTCATTTTTGTATTGGTGGGGGGTGGTCCTCAGATGAGCCCTTGGTCTGCAGTGGCAATGGCATTTTCCAGGTTCAATAAGGATCATCATCTTTGGAGAGGGGTTGGTAATCCTGTAATACAAGCTGGTTAAAGGTCTGGTTAGAAATTTTTTCATTTGGGTTAATTGCTATGTTTACATAGAGTGGCTGAATTATAGCATTCTTTGGGAACATGTGTGTAGGCAAAAAAGCAACCTGTGGGGCAAAGGGAGTCCTTGATGGTGCAATCTTTTGGACAGTCTGAAAGAGAAGAAAGTGCTGGTGTTGGGAAGATAGGTCTGGTGAAAGAGTAAGTGTTGAGACCAGGCTTAACAATCCTGAAGCATGACACATGGTGGTTGTAAGGGAGGTCTTAGGACTTTGTGCTGGCAGAAACTACTTCAGTAATGAGTGGAAGTGAAGGTCAGCATCACGAAATGTGGAGAGTAAGAGGTCCTGTCAGGGTGGAGTAGGAACCTGTGGGAGATTTGGGGGGAGGGGAATAAGGGGAGACAAACGGCTTAAGGTGGGAGTTGTGTATCCAATTGGGAAGACCCTGGAGTTTAACTGCAGTTGGCGTGGAAAGGATTACTGTGTATGGTCCTTGCAATTTGGGAGTTAGGGATGGTGTCACTTGGTGTGGCAGGGATAGGAGCACAGAGTCTCCTGGGTGATAAAAAGTAGGAGAAGTGGGGTCTTGAGGTTTTGGTGTATAGAGGTCAGCATGGGATCAGAGTAGAGAGCGAATGTGTTGAAAAGGTTGACGAGATAAGGAGGAAGGATAGGAGGTTCAGAGTTGAGACCTGGAGGAAGCACTGGGTGGCCATACATGAGTTCAAAAGGAGAAAGTGTGGCAGGTTTTTTTGGTAAGACACAGAGTCGAAGTAGGGCCAAGGGGAGGAGTTTTATCCAGTCAAGGTGGAGCTCCAGGGATAATTTAGTAAGGATAGATTTGAGGGTTCTATTGGTTCTTTCCACCTTAGCAGAGGATTGTGGGTGATAGGGGATGTGAAAATGCCATAGAATATTAAGGGCTTTAGTGGTTGCTTGGGAGATTTGAGAGATAAACTCTGGGCCACTGTCTGATTGTAAGGAAGTAGGTATGCCAAAGTGTGGGATAATTTCAGACAGTAGGACGTTGGAGACAGTCTGGGCTCGTTTGTCAGTTGTGGGAAAGGCCTCAACCAATCCTGAAAATGTATCCACCAGTACTAAAGGATACCATGGCGTTTGACTGGGGGCATGTGAGTAAAGTTGAGCTGACAATCAGTCCCGGGAATGAGCCCTCCTGCTTGATGGCCAGGAAAGGCGGGTGGTCGAGAAGGTGAGGTGGGATTGACTTTTTGACAGATCTTGCATGAAGTGGTCAGTGTTTTGAGGAAGGCAGTTTCTGAATGAGAAAGAGGCAGGTAAGTTTTAAGAAAGCGTTGTAAAGATTAGAGGTTGGGATGAAATAAGTTATCTAAGTAGGAGAGTATGGCCTCAGTGGAAGGTGGGCTGGTAGTTGTGGAAATGGATTTTTTAGGGCCTGGAACGAGGGCACCTATTACAAGGGCTAACGCTGCCTTTTGGGCTGCCTCATCTGCCCTGTTGTTACCAAGGGAGATGGATGTCTGATCTGACCCATGGGAGTGGCAATGTACTAGGCCTATGGCTGTTGGAAGGTGTGAGGCTTCTATCAGTGGTATGATTTGTTTGGCATTGGCAATAGAGCTGCCCTTGGTGTTGCAGAGTCCCCATTCTTTCCAGATTGCTGTGTGGGACAGCAGGATATGGAAAGCATATTTAGAATCACTATAGACAGTAAGAGAGGACCCCTGCGCCAAGGTGAGGGTACGGGTAAGGGCGATCAGTTCTGCTTGTTGGTTTGTGGTGTTAGGAGGTAAGGGCTTTGCCTCGATGGTTTTGTCCAGAGAGACAATGGCATATCCTGCTTGTCGAACAACCTCATGGATAAAGGAACTGCCATCAGTAAACCAGGTGTATGTGGCCTGAGGAAGGGCGCCCTCCTGAATGTGGGAGGGACAGGGTAGGAGTTCATGTAGAGTTTGTGAACAGTTATGGAAGAGGGGTTGTGATCCTGCCTGTGGATCGGGAGGTAATGGAAGAAGGGTGGAGGGATTAAGGGGAGGACAGGTTTTGAAATTGAGGGAGGTGTCCTCAACTACAGTAACCTGAAGTGATAGAATCCTGCAGGGGGAAAGAGTCTGCAGGCCTTTGGAGGTAAGGAGTTTGGAAAGAGGATGAGGGGAGACAACAGTTATGGTTGAACGAAGGTGAGTTTTTTGGATTCTTGAATGAGGACGGCAGCCACTGCTAGGGCTCGCAGGCAAGGAGCCCATCCCCGAATAGCAGGATCTAGGTTTTAGGAAAGATAGGCAACCGGGGCGAAGGAGGGTCCTAACATATGCCCCAGAACTCCCAGGGCAAAGCCCTGCCTTTCTGAGACATATAGAGAAAAGGGCCATGTGAGATCAGGTGAGTGCAGAGCGGGGGTTTGTGGAAGGGCCGGCTGGAGTCCATAGAAGGGCTTAGCCACGGGCATCAGGAGGGGCTCAGTGAGAAGTCCTCGGGATGCTTCACAGAGGCGGGCAGCCAGGAGTGAAAAGTTGGGGATCCATGAACGAAGGAACCCAGCAAGACCCAGGAAAGAGAGAATGTCATCTTTGTTGTTTGGAAGGGGCATGATTTGGAGAAGTTTTTTCCCGTCTGTGGTAATGGCCTTGTAGCGTGGGGAGAGCTGAACTCCCAGGTATGTGACCTGAGCAGCAGACAGCTGAACTTTGGAGGGTGAGACCCGATAGCCATGTTCTGAGAGAAAGTTTAAAAGGAGAATAGTATCCTGTTGAGAGGTTTGTAGGGAGGGACTGCACGAGAGGAGATCATCTACATATTGAAGGAGGGTGGAGCTCGAGAGAGTAAGGGATCTGAGGTCTTGTGCTAGAGCTTGTCCAAAAAGGTGGGGACTATCTCTAAAGCCTTGGGGAATGACTGTCCAGGTAGATTGAGTAGAAGTCTGGGTGGCAGGATTGGTCCAGGTGAAAGCAAATAGATTTTGAGAGTCGGGATGGAGGGGGTTAGTGAAGAATGCATCTTTGAGGTCACAGACAGAAAAGTGAGTGGTGGAAGCAGGAAGGGTGGACAATAAAGTACAGGGGTTAGGGGACCACAGGATGGATGGGAACAACGGCTGCATTAACTACTCTCAGGTCCTGGACAAGCCTGTGAGGACCATTAGGCTTTTTAACTGCCAGTATAGGAGTATTGAAAGGGGAATTGGCTGGTCGTAGTAGCCATTTGTATAAAAGTTCCTGGATAATTGTCTGCAGGCCCAGTAAACTCTTGAGGGGCAGTGGGTACTGAGGTTGAGAGGGAAAAGAGGCAGGGTCTTTAAGTCTGATGATTACTGGGGGGCAGGTGGCGATGGAGGGGGTGAGGGTGTCCCAGACCACAGGGTTGACCACATGGGGTGGCAGAGGAAAAGGAGAGGGAGGTGGGTTTGCAGCGTGTTGGAGGGCAAGTAAAAGGAGGGCTCTGACCCAATGACTGAAGGTGAGTCGGGGTTGAGGCGTGGTCTGGGAGCGAAAGTAATGGAAGATCCAACCTTGTGTAATAGGTCTCTTCCCATAAGGGGGATGGGACACTGGGGAATCACAAAAAAGGAGTGAGAGAGGGCAATGCCTCTAAAGATGCAGTGAAGCATGGGAGTTTGTAAAGGTTGATGAGGTGTGCCCTCTACCCTGACTGTAGACGACTGTGAGAGGGAGGTAGGCCCCCAAAACTCCTTCAGGACTGAGTAGGTGGCCCTGGTGTCCAAAAGGAAAGAGATGGGCCTACCCACTACCACAATGGTTACCCTGGGCTCCTGTGCAGTGATGGCAGTGGTTGGGTGGAGGAGTCCCGGGCCCCCTCAATCATCAGTTGCCAGACCCAGAAGGCCTATGTGTGGAGTGTTAGAGCTGGATGGCCTGCCACCTCTCGGTGTGTGAGGACAGTCAACAGCCCCGTGTCCCTCCCGATGGCACTTAGGGCATGGACTGGGGGGCTTCTGGGGATTTGGGCAGGCTCTAGCCCAATGACCCATTTGAGCACATTTGGAGCATGGACCAGGAGGCCCTCCTGGCTGCTTCTTAGGAGGTGAGGATACCCGAGCACCAGTGGTTGGGGTAGGTTGAAAGGCCTTAGCTAGCATTTGATATTTTTGTTTATGGGCCTTTTCATCTCCTCCATTATATACTTTGAAGGCCACTGCCAGGACTTCTGCCTGAGGAGTTAAGGGTCCCTTCTCTAGACATCTCAGTTTAACTTTAATGTTGGGGAAACTCTGGGCAATGAAGTAGGTCATTAATAATTGTCTCCCATCTGGAGTCTCAGAGTCTAGGTTTGTATATTGTAAACGAGCTTTGGTGAGGCGGTCTAGGAACATAGAGGGATTCTCATTTTTATCCTGAATAACCTCTTGGAGATTTTCATATTAAAGGCCTTATTGGCTGACTTCCTGATAACTGCCATGAGGCAGGTGATGAATTGATCTCGACTGGTGTCTCGCCCTGCCTTATTATAATCCCAATTAGGGTCTTGGTCAGGAACTGCCTCAGCACCTATTGGATGAGCTGGAGTAGTTTGGTGAACCTCATCGGCATGAGTTCCAGCCTGTTCCCAGACTCGTCTATGCTCCTCGGGCAAAAGTGTGTTGGATGGGATCATGTGAATAATCATGAAAGGTAAGATCATATGACTGAGTTAGGTATTGGAACTCTTTTATGTAAGTAGCTGGGTTGGAGGTGAAAGAGCCTAATCTTTTCTCAATTTGAAATAGGTTGGAGAGAGAGAAAGGGACATGGACCCAGACCACACCCTCTGTACCAGCTACTTCCCGTAGTGGGGCTGGGATCTGGGTTCAAGAGCAAGTGACTGGAGGACTTGGTAGGGGATCTCGGGATGGGGAGAAACTGGTTGCGGTAGAGGAGGCGGGGTTGTTGCCCTGCCCCTGATGGGAACTTGTGGTGGGAGCCTGGGTGGGGGTTGAGGGGGAGGAGGAGGAGGTGCCATGGAGATTTGGGGTTGGTAGGGTGGGGGTTCGTCAGCAGGGTCAAAGTCAGAGGACATGGTGGGAATTGGTGGGTGGTGGGTGAAGTTTTTTAGAGTGAGGGGATGTTTAGGATTGCAAAGGAGACAGAGAGTGGACTTGGTTCAAAGGTAGGAGAAAGCCTGTATATATGGGATCTCTTTCCATTAGCCCGTGCGCTCACAGAAGTTGTATAAGTCAGGGAGAATTTTAGGATCTAAAGAGCCATTTAGACTGATTTTCCAAGGGATATTGTGGCTAGATCTCATTACAGTAGCAAACAAGCTTAAAAGGTTTGAGGTTTGGAGTGAGGTGGAGGGGTTTTAAATTATTGAGTGAGCACCCTGGGAGTGAATCTGTGGGAACGGAAGGGCCAGATCCCATGGTGAGAATGAGACCATTCACAAGTCACTGAGGCATCCCTGAGTGATTGAGGTCGTGGAGAAGACCAGACACAGTTAGGGGGTTGTCACCACCTCTAACTGAGTGGTCGAGGCAAAAATGCTGAGGCTCAGTACCTGGTACCAGGAGTTTACAAGTAGATAAAGGGAGACTGGGCCAGAGTGAATGAGGGTTCTCATCATGGGGAGGCAGAGAAGGGTCTATGGGGATCAACCGTGACTCTGAAAGTTGTGGTTGGGGTTGCCCCTGTCCCGGAGGAGCCCTTGGGGGTGCCGAACACTCAACAGTCACTTCCCAGGTTCCAAAAGGACATTTAAGTCGACCATGAAGGGAGACTCACCAAATTGAAGACTGATGTTGGGCAAGAAGACGAGCGACTGGGGAAGTGGATGGTGAGCCTGTGGAGGAGGATCGGGCAGTGAGGGTTCCCAGAGCAGCTCAGGTTCCCAGAGGAAGAGCAAAGTCAATGGGAGAGCCTCATCCGAGTCACGGCACCAATGAAAGGGTATCTCACCGTGAACCTCCTTATCCAGAATGACTCAGGAGACACGGGCTCATGCAAGAGAGTTTATTATCTGAAGGAGAGAGTGGCTGCCCCTAGAGAGAGAGAGAGCAGCCGTGTGGTGCAGAGTGTTGTGCCTTTTGTAGGGGCGGAGTGGAAAAGTGCCGCTCGGCCTGTTGCTTTGGGGCGGGTCGGAGTGTTTAGAAATAAGGTGAGGCAAGTCTAGGCAAGTCCCAGGCAAGTCCACGCATGATTTTCTCCAGCTTATGTGCTTGGGACCATGGGGTAAATGGAGGATAAATTACTATATTCTTATACAGGCAGGTTACTAAAGAGCATGACTGTAAGCTGCCATCCCCGGTCATCCAGGTGATGGTAATTTGCAAGCCTAGGTCTAAGCTCTCAGAAGCCCCTCCTTACTTGTCTGAGATAGGATAGAAAGAAGGTTAAAGTCAGAATTCAGAGGATTAGAATGACAAAGTAATAAAACACTACTGGAAAGGCGCAGAGACAGTGCGTTTAAGTGAGAAGTTTATTTAAGGTAAAAGAAGCACAATTGCAGAAAGGGGAGTGTGGGCTGCCCCAGAGAAGAGGCACCCCAGAAAGGTTGGGGAAAGATTAAAAGGGTGTGCACCTAGAAAGTGCGGGTGACCCCAGAGAGAGGGGCACCCCCTGAAAAGAGAGAGTTTAAAGTTAAAAGGTTATACACTTACAAAGTGTGGGCAACCTCAGAGAGTGGAGTGCCCCAAAAGGCTGGGGGTTCCCCCTTTTAAAGATTATTTAGGAATGTGACTGAGGGCTGGGGGTACAGACTTGTTGAGTGGTCTTTGAATACTTAGAATTAACTTAGCACAAGGAACTACCTGCTCTGATTTCTCCCTGGGATACAGGCATCTTGGTTTGGGAGCAGATCAAACAGGCTGCCCTCCCAGCCCCCAAGGTGGGCTGAGTTACTGTCTGTTTGCTAAAGGGTAAGTTAAGAATCTTACATTTTTAACTTCCTGGGTATTTAAAATACAATCTTTAAGCTGGAATCCTTCCTGCCTTTCACTATGTCGTTTATGGCTGGGTGTGCACACTAAATTAGTTGCCTAGGTTACAAATTACTTAATTAGGGCTGGAAGGAGGAAAAAATGGCATATAAGTAAGCCGAGCCTGCATGATTAACACAGTAAAGACATGGGCTACGCTGAGGCACCCCCCTTTATCTGGGGAATATTCAAACATTCCAGGCCAAGTTGCTCCTGGGTTTTTGAGCTTTAATTGATTAATTTTGGGTCTTTTCAGTGGACTTTCTGACCTTCCTCTCTTTCCACCCCGCTCATATCTATTTTCCTGCCTAGCATAAGCATCTGCTTTTTCTCCATTTATTTTGAACACCTGTTAAGATGAATCCTTAGGTGCTAGAAAAGCCTAACAGGTTACTTCTTGGGTCTGGAAATGCACAAAAATTTTTCTGTATAAATTAGTGGCGATTTGTAAGTCCAGGGAAAGGAAATCCCAGAGAAAAAATACCTCTAAAAACTGAAATCAGTCAAAGGAAGGAATAAAGTTTAAGATCTGTTTATTGCTCACAAGCTGCAGTCCTGGCCATCTTTTTCCTCTGCTCTGGAAGAAGCCAGCCAGCAAGCAAACCAGCCCCTCCCCTCCCCTCTCAGGTTCTGACACGCCCTTGGTTGCCCAGGTAATTACCCACTGATATGGAGATGAGCTTCTATCCACCCCTGAGCAATGATGCAAATGCCCTAAAGCATCTCATCTTTAAAAAACCATCTTCCTCCAGCTACCACTTCGTTTCTAAAACTTTTTGAAAGAATTTTCTTCTGTACCATATACACTTCCCTTCTCCAATTTACTCTTTTTATTACTCTAAATAATTCAGACACACAAAATTAAGAAAATATAGTGAATATCTGTGTATGCATTACCCATCTGTCTTGAGAAAAATACTAAATATAACACAAGACTGCTCTGTGTCCTTCCCAATATCAGATCCTGCAACCAGAGGCAACCATAAACAGAGATCTGATGATTTTGCTCTACCTTATTATAAAGTTCCCCCATATCCTTACTCCCCAGCAAGGGCGGTGGGCCCCTGCATCACTGTTGAGACAGGGACAGTGGGTCTAACCAGAGTAGGGTGAGGGCCTCTGGAAAAAGAAATGTAACAATATAAAGTTCCTATCGAAACTCTGTGTTCAGCCTTATGCAAAGTCAAGGTCACACTAATTCTCTAGGGTAAAGATTTCAGACTAGGAATATAGACATCTTCAGTGAGATCACTTAAAGGTCAAAAGGCCAGGAGCAACTTGGCCTGGAGTGTTTGAGTGTTCCCCAAAGGTATCTCAGCATAACCCGTGACTTCACTGTAAACAGCCCTAGCAAACAGACAACAACCCAGCAGTTTCTGGGACAGAGGGCAGAGCACGTGGTACAAGTCCACACCCCAAGCTCTCAGTTCCCCCAAATCCTCAACTGCCTATAAATCCCCTAGACAACACACCACCCTGGGCTTTCTTGTCCCCAGTCAGGAGCTCTTTCCTCTCACTTTATTTCTAAATAAAAGCCTCTCCCCGGCTCTCATACCTTGGGTGTTTGCTAAGTTTATTCTTCGACTCTGCAAACAAGAACCCCAGCATCACTGTCACCACCAGCCTTACCTGTGTTGCAGCATGAACTATGACAAGGGCCCTTCCTGACTGTGGCCAAGTGAGAGACAGATTTTTAGGCGCCTGACCCCATGGTGTTTATCTTATCATGGAAACAATGGAGGAGACAGTAAATTCAATAAACTTGTCAGTATGGTAGTGAACTGTGGGTCAGCTTTTTGAGTTCAGTTGGTCAGGGAAGTAATACCTGAGCTGAAATGTGAAGGGAGGGATCACCCATGGAGGCATCTGTGGAAAGTGCTCAGGGGCCCCACGGCAGGACAGTGGGCACTCCTATCACAGCAGAGTGGGTTGGGTGGGTGGGGAGAAGGAAGCAGGGATGAGGCCGCAGTGCTGCAGGCCAAGGCAAGGACTTCCCATCTCTGTTCACTGGAAGAGAAAGCTAGACAAGCGAATGGGGAGCGTCGAAGGGAGGAGGCCCTGCCCACTGTCCCAGAAACTGTCTCTACTGCTGATCAGTTTTATTGCAATGGGGAGAACACTCCAGATCCAAAGAGCAGAGCATCTGAGAAGAGTGGTTCTGCCTTCTTTAGGGAGGAGTAAATAGCTTGAGGTGGGCGATTCACAGTCAGGGCGTTTGTGGAAGCATCTTAGTTATCGGAACAGAGAACAGTTTCCCTGTCATTTGCTAGCTTCAAGGGACACAGTTCTCAGCTTAGCTGACCCATCTCGGGAAACAGTTTTAATCTTTGCTAATCTGTCATGAGGTGAAGAACAGGAAGCCGGAGGGTCTGGGTTTGGCATGGCAGTTGCACTTGTGTAACCCTAGGGGCCCAGCCATCCTGTTTCAATACAGCAACATTGATGTAAAACCCACCAACCACAGCTGAGAATAACGGAGTATGATGTATAAATCTCTACCTGCACTGTCCAGCAGGGGGCTCCAGCTGCCCGTCCCAGGCGGGGACCGCAGTGCACAGAAGGTGGTACAGAGCCTAACAGGCCCCCAGGAGCAGTGGCCTGCCCACTACCATAGTCCACTTCATCAGCAGCAGGTCAGCGGCCAAGCAGAACTCCACACACAGGCGCTGCTGGAACATTTTGCTCACAGGAAGAAGAGTCTCAGCATGGTCAGTGTGTGTTGTGTGTGCTGGCCTGCATGCCAGGGACCCTCCGGATAACAAGGCTGAAAACAGCATGCCTCCCTCTTCTGCTGCAAGTGAAGAGGCTGTCCCATTCACATGGGGGTACCAAATGTACTCGTGGGTGGGCAGGTGACACAGACACAAGCAGAACGAGGAAGTTCACTGAGTTTCCACAACAGGGAAAGATTACCCCTAATGAGGAAGAAGAACCTGGGCCAGGAGAGCTCAGCACCAGCCTCTGTACAAGGAATGTTCTGGGCCCAGGGCATCTGGGGAGGCAGGCAGTCCCAGAAAGTGTGACAGGTCCCTCAGTGGCTGCTTCCCCAACCAGCATTTTAAGAGAAAAACAAAACCATGCAGCAAAAGCAACAGCAGAGCTTGTGAGCAGCCAGTCCCTCGGTGTCCACCCCTTTCCTGGTCATCAGCATGGCCCAGCCCTCTGCTCGCTCTTCCCCCCGGGCTCCACAGTGCCCCACACTCAGCCTATTTGTCCCTCACCCTCCTCCAGCCCTTCTATATAGATCTCCCCCTTCCAGTCTTCAATTGCATTTTAAAATTCCCACAATCTTGCTTTTGCTTATTTTAAATTCTGGAGCTCTTTTTCACACCTTATTTTAACTTACCCGTTTATTAAGACTACCTTCTCCCTCCCTCAGTGATGCAAACTATCTCAGACACCCAGGGTGAGGTAGGGAGGGGCTGGGTCTAAATCATACTCTTTAGTGTTTTGCCCCATGGCCCAGTCTTTATTTGGTCCTTCAGGACATAAAACTAAGACTCAGACATTGTCACAGTGGGCTGGCCTTTTTCTGACCTTTGATTTCTTTCTCACACTCTTGTATGGATCCCACAGTGGTAGGAAATCAATGGAAACTTTCATGGGAGGAAATGGATTTTAAGGAAGCTTTTGAGAAGAGGGAAGCAGCTGGAAGAAGAGGAAAGCAGAGCATAGCCAGTGTGAAGGAAGGAAGGCAGTGTGCTCAGCAGCCTGGCTGCAGAAAGAAGCTGCTGAGTGTGGAAGGGGAGCCGGGGCCCTGGAGTTAGGGAGGAGTCCTGCTGAGAGCAAATGCAAGTCAGTTTCCTTCCTATGGTCAATGGGATTCATTTAGCAGCCCCTCTCAGGCCATCATATGCACCTGAAGAACAAGGCTGTTTGACTGGAGTCCACTTGCTGTGTGGTGATGGGACTCCTGGCCATCACCCTATGGACAGCAGGCTCCTAGCTGGTGAACCCCCAATTTCCAGTCCCCTGGGCCCCCATGGTGTTGTGACCTGGTACTTGGGCAGACCACCAGTGACATGTGCAGACTTGTGTCAGCGTGTCCTGGGCCATGTGGCTACCCTAGAATGAGCTTCATGGGAGGGCAAAGCTGAAACTATGATCTAAAGCTTTCATGAGGCTCTATGCCTTCAGGTTTTGCAAACAGGGAACAGAAACAATTGATAAGCATGTATTTTGTTGGTTTATGGCTGATGTTCCTCATTGCAGCCTAAAGTCTTCTAGAACACAGCCCTTTCTTTCCCCTTTCTTGGGAGCACAGCACAACATCAGCTCCCCTCATTGGTCTGCAGAAAGCAATCATGCACCCTACACCTGGTGAGGCCAGTCCAGACCGGGTGTGTGCAGGACAGATACCTCGTTCCAGCCACAGGCAGCGCTGATACCAGGGTCTTGTTCATGGTGTCAAATAATGAACTTCACAAACAGTTAAGGTAGGAAATCCAGGGAGAGGCTTCTATTTAGAGAAAGTGAGAGAACAGAGCTCCTGGCTCACACCAGGAGGAAACAAGAGGGCCATAGTTGTGTGGTGTCTTGGGGTTTTATAGGCAGTTGAGGATTTTCAGAAATATTATAAAGGGCTAGGGGTGTGGACTTGTTAAGTGGTCTAGAATGTTCATCCTGAGTGAGACATTAAGTCCCTTTTCTCATCAGTCTTCCAGGTAATTCTTCAAAATTAACACAGGAGATTTACTGTGGATTCCTTCCTAGAATAGCAGCTTCTTCATCTGGGAACATATCAATCAAGACTGCCTGCCCTGCCCTCAAGATGGACTGAGTTATTGTCTGTTTGCTGAAGAGTTTAAGAACTGTACTTCTTGAGTTTTAAAATGCACTCTTATTTTTAAGGTGGAATCCTTCTTGCTCTTACTGTGTTGTTTGTGGCTGGGCTTGCTTGCCATGTTAATTGCCCAGGTTGCAAATTACTTGATTAGGTCTGAAGGAGGAAAAGCAGCATATACGTCTGGGCCCTTTAGCATGCCAATGTTAATCTTACAATGGCATGATTAACACAATAAAAACATGGGGTCTGCTGAGATACTTGCCTTCATCTGGGGAATATTCAAACATTCCAGGCCAAGTTACTCCTGCCTTTTTGAGCTTTAACTGATCTCACTGAAAAATGACTCTAGAGAATTAATGTTTAACACCAAGTTTTGGTAGGGGGTTTCTTTGCATATGGTTACATTACTCTGACTGTAATTATGCTGCTTTGCTTTTCCCGGAGGCCCTGTTCTGTGTAAACCTGCAGTCCATGTCTCAGCACCAGGCCTCTCCCTTCCCAGGTGTGAAGCCAGCAGGAACAGCTGAGAGGTGGCAAACAAAACCCTGTAGGAGTGCCTACCCTGACGGCATTTTACACTGTGGATGAGTTAAAAACAAGCTTTCTAATTAAGGGCCTAATCTAATACACAGCCTGCTGAGGTGTGTACAGAAGGATCAGGAACCAGCCAGCCTGGAGGAGCTTTCATGGTACATCCTATACTTCATCATTTTCTTTCCAACTCAGTCTCCCCCTGTGGCTGTGACCATGTACTGGATGCTTTTCAATGTAAATGGACTCCTCTGAGGGGCTTGCATGTGGCCAGACCTCAGTAAAAATGTCTGTGGATTAATACATCATTGCAGAGTCTTTTATATGTAGAAGAAGAGTATTAGATGCCTGAAAAGAATTCTTTCAGGGACAAAACCAGGTTCAAGCTGTACTTGCTTCTCTGTGTTCCTCTGCCAGTGTTTCTGCCCAGCTTTCTTTTGCAGACAGTGGCAGGAAGCCTTAATGATCTGCATCATCCATTGCATGTAAAACTGTTAGGCAGGAAAATAGGTACGAGTGGGGTGGAAAGAGAATAAGGCCATGAATGAAAGGCACTCAAAAAGTTAACCAGTTAAAATTAAAGAGCCAGAAAAGACCCAAAGTTAATGAGTTAAAAATAGAAAGCTCAAAGGCCAGGAGTAACTTGGCCTAGAAGTTTGAATACTCTCCAGATAAGGAAAAGTATCTCAGCAGAGCCTATGCTTTATTGAGTGAATTAGATCGTGTTATTGTAAGATTTACTTTAGCCTGCTAAAAGGCCCTGCTTACTTTTTTTCCCTTAACCCAGATGTTGTTTTAATCAAATGATTTGCCACCTGGGCAATTGATATGGCAAGCAAGCCCAGTCATAAACAATGTAGTAAAAACAAAAAGGATCCCATCTTAAAGATAAGATTGCATTTTAAAACCCAATTAGTTGTAAAGTAAGTTTCTTAACATATTCCTTAGCAAACAATAACTTAGCCCACCTGGGGGGGAGGGGCAGGGCAGGCAGTTTTGTTTGAAAGCTCCCAGACCAGCATGCTGGTATCTCAGAGTGGTAAAGTTCTTGTGTTAAGTCTTAACAAGTTTGCACCCCCAGCCTTTTGTCACATTCCTGAAAAATCCTTAGAAGGGGGAACCCTCAACCTTTCAGGGTGCTCCCCTCTCCGAGGTCACCTGTACTTTCTAAGTGTATAGCTTTAACCTTTTCCCAATCTTTTTGGGTGTCTCTTCTCTGGGGCAGTCCACACTCCCCTTTCTCTTAGTGTACTCCTTTTTTACTTAAATAAACTTCTCACTGTTTGACTTAGATGTTTTGTCTCTTCACTTTTCTGGTGGTAAGTGTCCTTACTACTTTGCTTTTTCATTCTAATCCTCCAGATTTCAGCTCAAACCTTCACTCTCTCTGTCCTATCTCAGACAAGTAGGGAGGGGATGCTGAGAGCTCAGATGTAGGCTTGCAAATTACTATTGCCTAGGTGACTGGGAACTGCAACTTGCAATCATGCTCTTTAGTAGCCTTTCTGAAGTCCCCTTTCTTTACCTATAGAAAGTTCTCAGAACATAATCTCAATCCATCCAGTGCTCTGCAGTTCCCCCAAATCCTGGGGTGGTTGGGACTCAGTTCCCATGCTGTGCAGATCCAAGCAGATGCTGGACAACAGGTGACACTGGCTTGAGGAGTTAGCGAGAGACACACCCCATGCTGAGTAACTGTTCAATGAACTTCCTTTATTATTCTATTCTGTCATTCCCTAACCCTCTCGCTTTATTGAATTCCTTCCTCACATTGTACTCTGACTTCCCTGTGTCTCCAAACAGAGTCTCTACCAACAAATCCCCTTGGCTTCAGCCTCCCCATCACATCACTTTCCTTCTTTCAGGGCTCAGCCGTTGAAAGCAGCATCCAGAACTTTCAGGGTAGGAGGGTCCTGGCTGGTCCCCCATGCCACCTCTTCTCACATGCACACCTAGGGCAGGTCTGGTCCAATGTTGGGACAAAAATTTTGAAGACTGACCCTTCTCCATGCATGTTTCTTGTTTCTTCCTAGCTGCTTTGCATATATGTCATGCCTTAAACAGTTGAGAATGCCGTTAATTAGCAATCTGTAGCCAGAAAGGTGGGCACCTTTCATCTTACTTCTCCTCTTTGCAAAGCCCAGCTCACACTCTCTTCCATGACCTTGAGCTAAATGAGTAGACGGCATGGACTGCCCTCTCTCAGCTTTCCCCAAACCTAACATGGGGCTCTTTATCTAGTTGGTACTCAGTGTTGTGCCCAAAGTCGTGAATCCCAGAAGACCACCAAGGAGCCAACACCAATGCAAAAGCAAAGAGCCTTTATTCGAGCTAGCTCGAGCTCAGTCTCTCATCTACACCAACGCAGTGGCAAGATGCCAGAGAAAGAGAGCACATTTTCCCCAGAACAAAGGTTTTATGGGTTTCCAGGGTGGTTTGGGGGGGTGATGGCTGTGGCTCTGGCTGATTGGCTGGGCCTGGGGGTAGTTGGGGCGGGTGATGAGTCGTGGCTTTGGTCAGTTGGCAGGGTCTAGGGGCGGTGGGTGTACTTCTTGCTGACTGGAGAGAGACTAAGCTCCGATTGGCTGAAATAGGATCTGGGAGCTTGCCCTTTCACTCAGTATGTTCTGGGAAACTGAAACATCACCTGCCTGCAAGCAAAGGCACATCTTCAATAGCCCAGAAAAGTCTTCAGTGTGTATTTATTAAAATAATCGCTTTCAACAAAAGAAATCGTTAAGAAGAGGAAGTTGAAATTGTTGGGGGAGCACTGTTAATTTTCCTCAGTCCTTGTTCCTGCTGCAACATAGAATTGAAGAGCAGAGACACAGTAGTGAAGCAGAGTAAACATTTTATTTAAAGTTACTTAGAGAAAAAGTGCAGGTGACCTCAGAGAGAGAGGAGCACCCTGAAAGGTTAAAAAAAGATAAAATTAAAAGGTTATGTATTTAGAAAGTGTGGGTGACCTCAGAGAGAGGAGCTCCCCAAAAGTTTGGGGGTTCCCCCTTTTAAGGATTCTTCAGGAATGTGACTAAAGGCTGAGAGTGCAGACTCGTTAAGTGGTCTTTGAATATTTAGAATTAACACAAGGAACTTCCTGCTCTGATTTCTCCCTGGAATACCAGTGTCTTGGTCTGGGAGCTGATCAAACAAGACTGCCTGCTGAGACCCCAAGGTGGGCTGAGTTATTGTCTGTTTGCTAAATAGTAAGTTAAGAATCTTCTTAATTTACTGGGTATTAAAATGCAATCTTATTTTTAATCCTTCCTGCCTTTTTCTATGTGGTTTATGGCTGGGCCTGCAGGCTAAATTAGTTGCCTAGGTTGCAAACTACTTGATTAGGCCCGGAAGGAGAAAAAAAACAACACATAGGTAAAGTTATAAAATAAGCTAGGCCTGCATGATTAACACAATAAAGACATAGGCTATGCTGAGGCACCCTCCTTTATCTGGGGAATATTCAAACATTCCAGGCCAAGTTGCTCCTGGCTTTTTGAGCTTTAATTGGTTAACTCTGGATCTTTTTAGTGGACTTTTCTGACCCTTTTCTCTTTCCACTCCACTCATATCTATTTACCTGCCTAACAAAATCATTGTGGGATGTCCAGTCACTTGGAAATGGCAACTTGGTTTGCCTTTGATAGAATCCGGACAGGAGTACTGCTTTTTTTGAATAAGCCCACCTGCCATATCAGAGAGACCAAGGTGCCATCTTACCTGGGCTACAAGCACCCTCCAGAGGACACATCAGCAGGCCACAAGCCTACCTTTCCCCTGACCCCTCCCCTCAAAGAGCCCGCCAAAAACCCTGGCCATAAAAAGCCTCTTAGCTGGTAGAGATGACTTCTTTGGTCTGCTGGCCAGAGCAGGGGGTCCCTCTCAGGTTTAGCAATGAACCCGCTTGGACTGTGGGGTTCACACCCCTCCTTTCCTTTCAGCTGCTGCTGCAGCTGAGCTCTCCCACATGATGATAAATGTTTATCAGGGAAAAGTAATGAACAAGATGCTGTTCAGAACAGTATGTGTAAGACTTATAAATGAAAGTTAGAACAATTCATAGTGATAATTTTAACTTTCCCTGAGTTTGTGCTCCTGGAAACAGTGTAACTTAGGAAACCCACACCCTTTGGGTTCCCAGAAATGACTTACTACAAAACCCCTTCTGCCCCATGTGACTTAAATAAGACTCACAAATGCCAACCCTTGTTTATCTAGAATAAGGCCATACACTCCAAATTCCCATTCTTTGCCTCATAACTGATTAGCTGAATCAATTGTGCCCACTCACCAATATGGACAACATGCCTTCCCCCAACGCTCAGCCTGTGAGCGTTGCAACCCAGAGCAATCCTCCTTAAGATCTGCCTGGGAACATCTGCTCAGCTGCAGGATCCCACGCCCTCTGCTCTCTCTCCCCACCCAGTCCCTCTGGTCTCGCTCACCCACCCTGTAACAGAAAACCCTTGCCCTGACTTGTGAGAGCCTTGAAGATCTGCTGGCCAAGGCCATCCTCCACTGAACTCCCCCAACCTCCATGGGAAGGTCACCTCCCTCACTGCACTAATCCTTCTGGAAAAGTCTCTCCTCACCCAAGTGTAAGTTAGGTTTTGTATTTGACAATAGAAATCATATATGCCATGTACGGGATTTGTTTCTCAGACATCTCCATTGTGAAGGGCCCAGATGATGAGGTAGTAATTATACTTTTCATCATCTAAAATGCAGAGCTTTTGTGTTGGTGAGGGTCAGAGGCCTCAGGCATAAACAGCAATGAGGTACCAGCTGTGCTGTAATAAACTTCCCTCCCACCCCTGGCTGTTGATCCCCTCTCTTCTGGCAATGCCCTCACCTTCTGAGACCCATATCCCCAGTCAGGGAGGCTCTGTGATGTGGTGGGCTCATGGACCCCCACAGGTCCCCTGCCCTGGGACTGCTTGGGGGGCTGTATGCTGTTGTAGGAGAATGGAGGCCTGCAGGATGAGGGCAGTGGATTTTCTCTGAGCTGAAACCTGCTGAGGCTTCTTCCGGCTGGTGTTGGTGCATGAAGTGAGGAGCAGAGCATGGGGCATGCCCCCGCCTGGGAAGACGATGGCTGACTGACACCTTGCGTGGCCTCTGCTCTGTGCAGAGCTTGGCCACACTTGGGAGGAGGGCTTGAGCTTCTTCAGGCAGGATCTGAATTAGCCTGTTGACTCCACTCAGGATTACTAATTTGGTGAGCCCCTGTTGCCCTGTTTGTCCTCTTCATGAGCTGTGGGCCTAGAAACTTTGCATCCCCTGCACGGGGTGAAATACATAGTTGGCCCTGAATGGTTTCTGCTGACTCGAGTGATGCATTAAAGTACTCTGTACCTCTCCTGACGCTCTCCTACCAGAGAAGGTGGCAGGAGGCAGCCTGGCTGTGCCGTGTGGCCTTGTGAGAGGAGTTGACCAAGCCGACTAGGGGCCCAAGGCCATTTGGAGGCGGTTCACCTTCCCCTCAGAGGTAAAGGTCAGGAAGGTGGCCTCTGCCTCCTGGGTGCTTCTGCATTGGAGTATGGACTTGGGGGCAGAAGCTGGTGCCCCTCATCCTTTCCTGTCACTCTGTGCCCAAGAGCACTCCCAGCTGGCCCTGCTGGAATCCGGTACCAGGCACACCCAGGCACAGGACTGGTCACAGAGAGCAGTAAACTCCACCTTATTGACCTTCTGTTCAACTAACACACCAAAAGAAATGTGTGGGTACAGCAAGCTAGGTGTTGTGGATCGTGTTCATAAAAGCAGAGATGAGTGAGTAGAAATGCTGTCTATGAACCAACAGTTCAAGTAGGAAAGCAGAAAACACTGTCCAGCTCATTGTTCTGTTACTCAGCCACAAGAGATAATCAGCACATATTTAAACATATACCTTAAAAATTAAAGTGCTCTGAAATATTATCTGAAGTGCAAATCTCCCCTGTATCTTCACTTTCCTAATTACCATCTTCTGCAGACAGTGATTTCTGGGCACTTGCCAACTCTCGGGGAGAGGTGGCTTCCTCAGTTGAGTAAAAGAGCTAGTCTTCAGGGCGTGGAGTGGTATAGGGAGATGCGGGCTTCATACACATGGCAAGTCTCCCGTTGAGAGGTGTGGGTATCACGTGCTTAGAAATCATTATTATTGGTGAGTGTAATGATCAATGTGCAGTCATATCATCACAGCTTGTCCAAGGAGCAGTTTAAATCTGGAAATAAGATACCCACACTGCTTACCCTCTACGTACATGGCATTAAGGTGCATCAGGAGCATCACACTGCAGAGTTGGAGTTGAATGAATTGTGAAAGTTCTCTTTTAGTCTTTTCCATGAACGACAGTGCAGGCTGGCAAATTTCTTTAAGGAATTACTTTCCATAGCTATTCCAGGGATTTCCCATCTCTCATTATTTGTAGCCAAGGCATTTAAAACCGAACAGAGAGTGAATGGTTTTAAGTTAAGGCTTTAAGGGAAAGCTGGAAGGGGCTCCATGCACTGGAAAATGAGGGAGACCCACAATTCTGCCACTGATTCAAGCACCATTCAGTCACTGTGTTTCAGTGTCCCACCCACCGAACAGAGCCATTGGATAAGATGCTTATATCCTAAATGTTGCAATTACATGTCTAATCCTGGCTACTTAATATTTTAGATAAACATTGGTATAGACATGTAACACATATGTATCACAAATCATTACACAGTTCGATAAATTTTCATAAAAATCTCACTACCCAGATGCCCAATCTTCTCCATGCCCTCTGGAAACCACTGACTTCTAACACCATAAATGAGTTTTGTCTGCTTTGAACTTTTCTTAAGTGTAAGGGCACCATGTGGTTTTCGGGAGTCTGTCTCTCTGTCTGATTTCACCCAACATTGTATCTGTGCCAGCCGTCCATGTTGCTGCAAATAGCAGTTCACTTATTTTGTTCCCACTGAAGTTCCAGTGTGTGAATGTGCCGCAGTTTATGTCCTCAATCTATTGTGGATAGGCGTTTGGACTATGTACTGCATTTTTTCACATAGTTTTTGTTTTGTTTTTGATGCACATATATATGCATTTCTGACTGATATACCTACGGATGACACTTCTCAGTCCTAGGCTGAGACTAATATCAACATTGTAAGATAAATTCTAACCGAAATAAGCAGGCAAAGAGAGGCAACAAAGGGCCAGGTAATTTATTTAAACACCCCCGGGTGATGTTCTCATGGTGGCCTGGGTACTACAAGCCAGAGAAGTCACGTCCAGTTAGGGAGGTGGGGCGCTTATAAGGGATTAGGACAGGGAGGAGTGGGCAAGCTATCCTAGGGGGGTGTTGAGAGGTATGATTGGCTAAAGGTGACATAATAGTCAACTAGAAACGTTTTTCCTTCCAAGAGGGAGGAGGCTGACATCCGGGTCTTAGTTGGCACATCAGGATGGAATTCAGGGAGAGCTGCCCCCTTTCCATATACGGCATGGACTTCAGGGTCTGTTCTGTTCTCTCCCTATGGCATCTCTCTGTTCTGTTTGCATGTCCTTGTTTTTCTTTTCTCCAGCCTAACAAACATTAGTTGAGAGTTTTCCAAGGTAATTATGTTCCTTTACACCCCAGCAGCAGAATATTGAATCCCACTTGCCCCCATCTGGCTGAACGTGGCACTGTGAGGGTTTGGTGAGGCATTCGACCTGGTGGGTGTGTATCGGTACACTGCTCTGGTGTTCATTTGCATTTTCCTGCTGACTAGTGATGTGGAGCACACCCTT
Organism: Manis pentadactyla; assembly: GCF_030020395.1. Lineage (NCBI taxonomy): Eukaryota > Metazoa > Chordata > Mammalia > Pholidota > Manidae > Manis > Manis pentadactyla. The sequence continues at coordinate 9,307,226 of NC_080036.1, forward strand.
CTTTTGTCCATCTCTTATGATGTTCTCTGCCTTTTATGAGTCTGTGGGAGCTCCTCATACACCCTGGGTCTGAGTCCTGTGCCAGATACGTGGATTGAGACTATTTTGTCCACTCTCACACTGCTTTGTTACTGTTTTTAATGGCATATTTAAACATGACACAGGTTCTTTCCTAATTTAATGCAGTCCCATTTATGAATGTTTTTCCTTACAGTTAAGCACCATCTGTACCCTAAACAAGCAATTTTTACCAACCTTCAAAACATGATATTTTCCCATAGTATTTTCTAGAACTGTTATTGTTTTACCTTTAATATTTAGCCCTACAATCCATCGAGGATTGATTTTTTTATGTATAGTATGAGTAGGCATTCAGAGACATATTTTCTGTCTGGATATTCAGTTGATGAAGCAGTTTTTATTGAAAGATTGTCTTTTCTTTCTGTTTCTGGACTGTTCTGTGCCATTGATATATTTTGCTATCCTTGAGCCAAGACTCCCTGCTGTAATCACGGCAGCTTTATAATGAGTCTAGATATGCTGAATTATAGGTTTTCCAACGTGGTCCTTTCTCAAAATTGATTTACTGTCTTCATTTTCATATAAAATGTATTCATTGCTCTTTAATTTCCACAAAACTACCTGCTGTGATTTTGATTGGGATTGTATTGAATCTGCAGATAAATTTGGGAAGAATTAAACTTATGAGCATTAATATATATTCCCGCCTTTTATTTAGGCTTTCTTTAGTTTCTGTGAGTCATGATTTGTAGGATTTTTGAGGAGAGATTTTGCCTGTATTTCACTAGATTTATTCCTAGAAATGTGTTCTTTGAGGCTGTTATAAGTCATAACCCAGTGAAGTTTTCCTTGCTTTATATCATTGCTGATAGAAAAGTAATGATTCTTTATACTGTTCCTCTACCTAGCTACCTTGCTAAAGTCAATTAGTTCCAATAATGTATCTGAATGAACTCTTGCATTTTCTACATAACAATCATGCTATTCACAAATAATGCCATTTTTCATTTCTTTCTTTCCAATCCTTATTCTTTTATTCCATTTCTTATATTGTTGTATTGGTCAGGATCTGAATTCCTCTCCCATTCCTGAATTCAGAGACAAAGCTTTCAAAGTCTCTTGGTTAAATGTAATGCTGGCTTTGAGATTTTGTATCTTTGTCAGGTAAAGAAATTCCCTCTGGGGAGAATTTTACAGTAGGTGGGAACTTGCTCCCTGTTCTCTGAGGGGACAGTTGGGTCATTATTTCTTTATCCTCACCAGACTTCCCTGTAGACATACAGGTGAGACTTGCCCACCGGAAGAACATCGGGGCCTGCTAGGGCCTATCAGGTCACAGGTTCCTAGGCAAGCACACTTCCGCAGGCTAGACCTGGCCTGTCACCTTTTCCGTGTCTCTCTAGAATCTTCAAATGAATTGAATAAGAAAGTGCCAGGAAACCTGGGCTCACCTCAGTATGTTCCCCAGTGCTTTTTGGGATTTGAGTCCTCTGGATTCTTGTTGCCTGGATGGTTCTCAACAGAAATATTTTGTCCAACTTTTACATTGTTTTGCAAGAGAATTCATCAAAGACAACTGAATCTATCAATTTCCATAAACAGAAGTCAATTCTTCTGGAAATGCATATGTCATACATAATTTTAAAATTATAATTTTAATGCACCCCTATGTTTATCTCAGCTCTATTTACAATAGCCAAGAACTGGAAGCAACCTAAGTGCCCATCAGTAGATGAATGGATAAAGAAGCAGTGGTACATATACACAATTGAATATTACTCAGCCATAAGAAGAAAACAAATCCTACCATTTGCAAAAACATGGATGGAGCTAGAGGGTATTATGCTCAGTGAAATAAGCCAAGTGGAGAAAGAGAAATACCAAATGATTTCACTCATCTGTGGAGTATAAGAACAAAGGAAAAACTGAAGGAACAAAACAGCAGCAGAATCACAGAACCCAACAATGGAATAACAGGTACCAAAGGGAAAGGGACTGGGGAGGATGGGTGGGTAAGGAGGGATAAGGGGGGGAAGAAGAAAGGGGGTATTATGATTAGCATGCATAATGGGGGGGTGGGAGAAAGGGGAGGGCTGTACAACACAGAGAAGACAAGTAGTGATTCTACAACTGCCCCGGCCGGCGGGGAGTTCAACAAGGGCTCGAGGGGAAGTTAACCTGGATGAGAGACAAACCAAACACAAAGAAGGAGACCAAGTCGAAAGTCTGATCAAGGTCTCAAAGTTTATTCTTACAAGGTAGATTATATAGGAGCTAGGAGGGGGAAACAGCCCCAGCTGAAATGGCAAGGATTATCTAGGTTGCTAGGATACCTAACTGAAGAATGTTCTCTGGAAGAGATCATGGGTGGGGGATTACTGAGAAAAGACAGAATATTTTACTAAGGAGGAGATGTTATCACAGCAGCTGCTTAATCTCTATCCCAGCGGTCTAATCTCAAGCTGGGTCAATTGATCTTTCCTAAATGGGGCAGGCTTGAGAAACTAGAGGCCTAAGCAAAAAGGGTGAGACCATTGTTTCTATGCCCTACGGCTCCCGACACACAACATTTTGCTATGCTGATGGGCAGTGACTGTAAAGGGGTTTGTTGGGGGGACCTGGTATAGGGGAGAGCCTAGTAAACATAATATTCTTCATGTAATTGTAGATTAATGATAACAAAAAAATAAAGAAATAAAAGGGGGATCACTCCCTGATAGGATAAAACTAACTGTAAATCAACGATTAATACATGCTTTAAATATCCTTAATTTAGATCATTTAAAGGGTGTCAGATGATCAGCTATGGAAATACATTTTTCTGATAATATACCTTTCTTTTTAAAAAAAAAAAAGCAGTTCCTGTGTGGCGATCTCCAATAAGTTCTTCACAATGGTATAAAGGGCATATCAAAGTGTGGGCAAGGGGTTTGTTTGTGCTTATACAGACAATCAAAGCCTAATTTGACTACCCAGAGAAAGAATTAAGAGACGATAGGAAGAAGAACTTCCAACATCAACATTCTCTGGAAGAGTCATTCCAGAAGATGATCATCAAAAACTTCAACAAAGATCCTGGCGCTGTTGCAGTTGTAGCTGCATTCATCCCACTGGTTCCTGGACTTGCCATTGGAATGAAGAAGGAGATATCTAAGCTGGCCTGTGCATACAGTAAAACAACAAATTTGACTGGATCTATACTGTTGGAACTCAACCAAGAATTAGGAGAAGTGCAAGTTGCAGCGCTCCAAAATCTTGTGACTATAGACTATCTACTGTTAAAAGAACATATGGCCCTTAAATAGAATTCGTGCCTCATATCAAATTTACCGAGTATCATAATTCTTCCAAGTGGTAAAGATACCTCAAGACAAATGCTGGGCATAGAAGCTACAGGGCATAAATATGCAAAGAAATAAAAAGCTAACCATTTCAAACAATAAGGCTTCTCTCTCACTTACCAACTTCACATTTCCCTGTATGGCCCCGGAAGATGACTGGTTAGCCAGAGATGGGTAAGATTCCTCAAGGGAGGAACAACCTAAGACAGGCACAGTTGCAGGGGTTCATCAGGTGAGAAATTGGGGATCAACAGAGGTGAGGCTTAGAACCTCACCCCCCCATTCTGAGAGAAATCTTCTGCATACGTGGATGTTTTATTGCCCTTGTCTAGCTTGGATTAACACATAGTCTACAGGCACACACCTGATCATCTACATTTGCTCTCTTACAACACTAAACTATGTTTTCTACCTTTATCTTGTATCTACCTACCACTTCAGCATTTTATTAAAAATAATAATAATAAAGAGAGAAATGTGGTATCCACATATAAATCAAGTATAAAAACCAAATGAGTATTCATATTTGAACTGACTGTTTATAGTTCATAATGCATGAGCAAAACCGAAAGCTTCTGTGATGACTGCCCTTGTACTGTTCACCATGTAACTTATTCCCTATGTAAGAATTTGTTCTCCATGTAAAAACTTGTTTGTTATGCCTCAGAAGATTGGAGACTGACGAAAATTAGGCTTGGGGTGGATTAATGATTGTGCATTGAGCATTGACTCCCCTATACAGAATTTTATTGTTGTTAACAACCATTTGATCAGTGAATATGAGAGATGCCCTCACAAAAAAAAAAAAAAAGTACAGACTTCCAATGGTAAAATAAATAAGTAACTGGAATGTAATGTATAGCATAAGGAATATAGTCAAGATATTGTAACAGCTTGGTAGGGTGATAGCTGGAACCTAGAATTGTCATGTATATAAATGTTTTATCACTGTGTTGTACACCTGAAACTAATGTAATGTAATACTGTGCATCAACTACCTTTCAATAAAAAATAATTATCTACAAAAAAAAAAAGAACATATGGGATGTGAACAGTAGTTCCCAGGAATGTGTTGTTTTAATTTGTCTGATTTTTCTCAAAATACTCAAATTCAGTTAGACAATATCCATCATATCATTGATAAGTTTTCACAAGTGCCTAGGGTGCCTAACTGGTTTTTTTGGTTTCACTGGAGATAGCTGGTAATTGTAGGTCTGCTTTGTTATGTAGCTGTATTCCTATTATGTTCATGTGCGTATGCAATTTAATTAGTAGTTTAAAACCTATACATGCTTGTGTTACTCTACAAGAAGATATGTCAAAGAAATAATCAATCTTCCCATGTTTTCTTTCATCTGCTACTACTATAGCTTTTCTTCTTCCTTCCTAATTACAACCCTTAAGTAGAATTCGTGCCTCATATCGAAATTACCTAGTATCATAATTCTTCCAAGTGGTAAAAATACCTCAAGACAAATGCTGGGAATAGAAGCCACAGGGCATAAATCTGCAAAGAAGTAAAAAGCTAACCTTTTCAAACAATATTGCTTCTCTCACTTACCAACTTTACATTTCCTTGTATGGCCCCGGAAGATGACTGGTTAGCCAGAGATGGGTAAGATTCCTCAAGGGAGGAACAACCTAAGACAGGCACAGTCTCAGGGGGGCCATCAGGTGAGAAATTGGGGATCAACAGAGGTGAGGCTTAGAACCTCACCCCCCACCCCCGTTTTGAGAGAAATCTGCATCCGTGGATATTTTGTTGCCTTTGTCTAGCTTGTATTAATACTTAGTCTATAGGCACACACCTGATCATCTACATTTGCCCTCTTATAGCACTAAACTATGTTTTCTACCTTTATCTTGCATCTACCTACCACTTCAGCATTTTATTTAAAAATAATAATAATAATAATAATAATAAGGGAGAAATGTGGGATTCACATATAAATCAAGTGTAAAAATCAAACGAATATTCATATTTGACCTGATTGTTTATAGTTCATAATGTGTGATCAAAACCGAAAGTCTCTGTGCTGTGACTGCCCTTGCACTGTTCACCATGTAAGAACTTATTCACTATGTAAGAATTTGTTCACCATGTAAGAACTTGTTTGTTATGCTTCAGAAGATTGGAGACTGTTGAGAATTAGGCTTGGGGTTGATTAATGATTGTGCATTGAGTCCTCTATGCAGAATTTTTTTGTTGTTAACAACCATTTGATAAATAAATATGAGAGATGCCCTCTCAAAAAAAATTATAATTTTAATATTTTATCAATGTAACATGCACATTTATTATTTTAATTGTATATCTTAACATAATGTTTAAACAATATTTTTATACAGTTAATGTTTTAAGTTAAATATGTATAAAAATGTGATGATTTAAAATAGATTAAGTGTTAGGGATGCCCCCACATTATTAATTAATTAAAAATCATTCAGTAAATATTTAGTGAATACCTACTCTGTGCTAGGCAGTTTTTGGTGCTCAAGACACAAAAGAACAAAGACTCCTTCCTTAGAAAGGGTTATATTCTCTTGAGGGCAGACGTAAGCAATCAACCTAGTCTGTCAGTGGATGGGCCATGGTGGGGAGGGCCTGGGAGCGTGCAGAAGGGCAGAGCAGAGCACAACGGGAACTGTGTGGCCTGGCCAGGGTCCTCAGGAAGCAAGGCATCACTGGCAGGATGCGCTGAGCCAGGCCGGCTGAGGGGGGCATTTGGTCTGGGGATGGCCAGTCTGAGGGTGTGACACCCAGAGAGGCTGGAATTGAGAGCAGCAGGGGGGATGTGGGTCAGTCATGAGCAGGAGTGCAGACGCCCAGCCCTGGGAGGCACTCTAGTTTTCCATTGAAGGAATCATGGATCCTTACTTACATTTTCAAAGGAAAAACAATATTCCATGTAAAATAAAATAAGAAGACTTAAAAAACACCCAAACCTCTGAATTTTACCTTATCCTCTATCTTTTGAAAGTCTAGATCAGCCAAAGCATTTTAGGTATTCTGATGTTTTAACCAAATTGGATCAGTTCAAAAGAAGGCAGTCATGACTGACCAGTCATTCATCCGAGATAAGCACTAATGGATTCTGGGGTCATGAGGGTTCCTGCTGCTGAGAGCACTTTTTCTGTCCATTTGCTGCTTTTTTAGCACACAGCTATAATTATCCTTTGCCCCAGTTTTCTGTAATGGGCAAAGAAGGCTGTATATGGACAATCCAAAAATATGTATAAACGGCAATCAAATTTATTTCTTCCATTGGACAAAACCAAAGCAATAGATGACAATTTTCTCACTATTATTTCTGAAAGTCATGAATGAGCTTCTAGTTTACTGACACATCTAAGAGAGGACACAGTGAGGGGCCCTGTCCATGTGGTGCATGGCAGGAGGTGCCTGCAGCACAGATGTGCTTCATAGGCCAGCTTCAGACATGCCCACTGGGCACCAGCGGGTCCCGGGAGAACCAGGCTGAAAGTCGTGAGTGGGAAGGACAGATTCTCTGAGGACCTGCCTCCTGGAGCACCGCCACCTAGGCCTTCTCCCCCAGCCTTTGCTTGGATTCAGGAGACCCTGGTCTTTCTCCTCCACTGTCAGTTTCAAAGTCCTGTGTCCCAGCTCCTGTCACCTAAGTCCCCTTCCTGGGTCTTCTGGCTTCTACTTTTCTGGTCTTGGCTCTAGAGGATGAAGGGTACATGTGTTGGAGTCAGAAAACCATCCAGGTGTGAACACAGTGGTTTTGTTCCTTTTTCCCCAGTTTAGGAGGAGGCTGACCCTTATCTCTTGCCAATTCATGCGCTCTGCCCTCTTGCACTCTGCCCTTACACACTCTGCCCTCTTGCACTCTGCCCTCAAGCACTCTGCCCTCATGCACTCTGCCCTCTTGCACTCTGCCCTCATGCATCTGCTCTCTTGTGCAGTGTCCCTGTGTGCAATGTCCTTGTGCATGCTATCCTCAACTTCAGGTTATGTCAATTGTTTTCAAGTATAAGTTTTAGATGAGGCTCCCAATTCAGAAATGGGATATGACTATTGTGTACTATGGATTGGCATTTAAAATAAGACCATCCCTCACCAGCAAGCCCGTTTCTCACTAACAGGCCATCTTACTGTGCTTCAAGGGCAATTGTCATGTCAAACACCAAACTGTGTATGTGAAAATCCAGGGTTCCAGCCTTAAAGTTGAGCTAACAGTGGTTAAATCTCTTGACAGAATTGGAATGGATCCCACATTTTTATTGATGGGAAAAACATGAGAGAAAATAAGCATCCGTGCTAGGCATCCTGGTATGTTGAACAGTGTTAACATATGTACCATATTTAAACCTGCCCTCAGCAATCTCTCTCTTTTTAAAAGAAAGGATTCTTTCTCTCCCTTGGGCACAGAGTACCCACAACCTGGCCTGGCTCACCCCTGAGGATCCCTGACAGGGAGGAAGGGGTGATGACTGAGAGTACAATGTTTACACAGCTCTTGCGTGTTCATTAAATCAAAGAAAGATGTACTTTGAAAAGCAATTCTATCTATAAATACCTTGACATTAACATTACAATATATTCATTTCCTCTGAGCTCCTTTTCTTTTTTTACATGCAGGCTGAGGCCAAATCCCACATATGAGAAATCTCTACACCTGTCACAAAATAAAATACCATCAACATTTCCTTCTCCAAAAGAGACATATAATTTGAAAGTTATATACAAGTCACAGCTAAATTAGCTATTCTTGCTTAAAATATTTAACACAATTTTGTCCCCACTATAAACTAATAGATACTATAAATTCAGAGACACACTATAATTTTATGACAAAGTATATGAGCTTTATGAGACTACTTTTGAAGACATTGCATACAAGGCTATTACTGTTTTTTGAATTCTAAAGTAGATGCTATAATCAAATGCAAAATCAATCATAAGTGCCATATGCACACACAAGGCATTTGAAGTGACCTCATGGCTAGCTTCACATACTTGTGATGCCATTCTGCCTGGAAACTGGTAGTGCTTAAGACGGCTTTGGCTGGGAGTAACAGAAAGTTTAATTTCAACTGGTTCCAGACATAAGGAAATTTGTTAATTCATATTAGGGAAAATGCTGAGCAATGGTGGGCTTTTGAGTTAGTTGGTCCATGCCTCAAACACAAGCTAAGACTCATGGTCTTCCCCATCCCATGCATCAGCTGTCTGCTGTGTGTTTGGGGCTTGGGTGGTTTCTGCTCTTCCCCATTAATTAGTTCAGTTCCCAAAGCCCCAGTGCCACCTATTTTTAAAAATTTACTTTTATTGAAGTTTAGATCATAAAACACTAAAACACCACACTCTTAAGTTTATAGCTCAATGACTTTTTACATTTGCCCAAGTGGTAGGCAGAATAAAGGCCCCACCCCCCACCCCCGCAAATGTCCACACTCTAATGCCAATCATGTAAGTTCTGGAAACCTATAGAGCCTAGCAGTGCCTTTAGCAGGCCCTAGAGAGTCTTCTCTGGATGTAGGCAGCATGGGACATGGCAGCATGACAAGGAGAGGGTGCTCCATGGGTGTGTTCTGAGATGCAGGGGGCCGAGTGCAAGGGACTGAGTTCTTCCAGGTGTTCAACTGAACCAGGGAACAGATCCTTCCTTGGTGTCCCCACAAGACAGCTCTTTCAACCTCAGTTTCAGCCTGGTGAAACTGGTATGGGACTTCTGACCTACATAATGGAGAGATAATGAATTTGTATTGTTTCAAGCCATTAAGTATGGGGTAATATGTCATGGTGGCAATAGAAAACTAAGACATGTTTTTGGAACCAGGATAACAACTAAAAATGTGAAAGTGGCTTGAAATTGGAAGGTAGGCAGAAACTATGAATTTTTGGTTGATTGAGGAAGCTTCAATTGCCTTGAACAGACTAATGTAGTAGAAAAAAATGGATGTTAATGACATTACCACTAAGGAATTGGGAGGGGCAAGGAGCACGGTAGAGAAATTTATACACATCTTAGAGAATATCTACATGAACAGAATGTTGGTTGAAATGTGGACTGATCATGCTTCCTTAGAAGAAAACAAAGAGGAAGTGGGATATAATGGTTAGCAAGTGGAAAATAAAACCTGTAAGTGATTTATTTCCAAGAAAAGTATTGAAAGTAAAGTCTGTTTTCTTGTTGTTTAAAGTAGTTGCTCATGTTAGAGAAAAGGGACATATCAAGGAAAACTTGTTGAAATACAAAGGACCAGGACTTAATGGTTTGAGAAATCCTCAGTCTATCCAGAAAACAAAAGACACTACAAATAAGAGATTCAGGGCCAAAAGAGCATGCCCTAAAGAAAAGGCTGAATGTATGACTGTACAACCTTTTGTAAATACCTTAGGAAGATCAAAAGGTCAGAGTACACAGTCACACAAAAGGCTCTTTGAAGAGATTAAGAGTGATTCACAGTTGCTCTCAAGCAAACCAGAGAGATCTAAGAAGCTTAAGACATTGTCCCTGAACCATCTCAGCAAAGGAAAAGTGCAGGTGGGGGTATCTAGGAAGAGATCTGGGGTAAGTCTCTTGTCAAATGGAGTGAATCCCCATGACATACATGTATGACCTACACAGCTCTTGAGAATTTTATAATTGCATCAGCTTGGACTGAAAGGGATAGAAAGAATTGAAGTGAAAGATTGTTGGGCCCTCAAAATTCTACTGGCAGGCAACAGGCTGATGAAAGCCCTTAGCTGTGCACAGGAGCAGCATTTCATGAGGAATATGGATTGGCTACAATGTGCACCTGAGAACAACAGAGGACCATTTTTGGACTTCAGACCCAAGGAGTCTGCCTCCTTTGATTTCAAATTATTTGGGACAGTGACTTCTTTTCTTCTTTCATTAAGGTATTGTTGATACACAAACTTGTGTAGGTTTCACATGAGTGACATTGAGGTTACAACATTCACCCATATTATCAAGTCCCCATCACGGCCCACTGCAGTCAACGTCCATCAGTGAAGTAAGGTGCTATAGAGTCACTACTTGTCTTCTCTGTGCTATACTGCCTTCCCCATGACCCCCCTACATTATGTGTGCTAATCATAATGCCCTTTAATCCTCTCTTTCTACCTCCCCACCCACCATCACAACCCCTTCCCTTTGGTAACTTGCTAGACCCTTCTTGGGCTCTGTGAGTCTGCTGCTGTTTTATCCCTTCAGTTTTGCTTTGTTGTTATATTCCACAGATGAGTGAAATAATTTGGTACTTTTCTTTCTCCTCCTGGCTAACTTCAATGGGAACAATACCCTCTAGCTCCTCCATCCATGTTGTTGCAAATGGTAGAATTTGTTTTCTTCTTATGGCTGAATAATATTCCATTGTGTATATGTACCACCTCTTCCTTATCCATTCATCTACTGATGGACACTTAGGTTGCTTCCATATCTTGGTTATTGTAAATAGTGCCGTGATAAACATAGGGCTGCTTATGTCTATTTGAATTTGGGATCTTGTTTCCTTCAGGTAAATTCCTAGGAGTGGAATTCCTGGTGATGCTGGGGTTCTTGTTCACGAAGTCAAAGAATGAGCTTCACAAACACTCAAGGTAGGAGAGCAAGGTACAGGCTTTTACTTAGAAATAAAGTGAGAGAATAGAGCCCCTGGCTTACACCAGGAGGGGACAAGAGAGCCCGTAGTGGTGCATTGTCTAGGGGGTTTTATAGGCAGTTGAGGATTTTTTGAGAACATGAAAAAAACTTAGGGGTGTGGACTTGCATCACCTGCCCTGTCCTCAAGGTGGGCTGGGTCCTAGTCTGATTGCTAGGGCTGAGAGCAGTGTCACAGGTTATGCTGATATACCCTTGCAGAACATTAAACTTTCCAGACCAAGTTGCTCTTGGCTTTTTGACCTTTAACTGATCTCACTGAAAATGTCTACATCTTTACCCTAGAGAATTAGTGTGACCTTGACTTTGCATAATGCTTAACAGAGTTTCAATGGGGACTTCTTTGCCCATTGTCACATTGCTCTCACTGTAAATATTCCGCCCTGCTTTTTCCAGAGGCCCTCACCCTACTCTGACTACACCCATGGTCCCTGTCTCACTATCTGGTGTGAGGTGATATCTCATTGTGGTTTTAATTTGCATTTCCCAGATGATTCGTGATATGGATCATCTTTTCATGTGCCGTTTGGCCATCTGAATTTCTTTGGAGAAGTGTCTCTTAAGATCCTCCTCCCATTTATTAATAGAGTTATTTGGTTTCTGGGTGTTGAGGTGTGTGAGCTCTTTGTATATTTTGGATGTTAACCCCTTATCAGACATGAAATTTATGAATATATTCTCCCATACTGTAGGATGCCCTTTTGTTCTACTGATGGTGTCCTTTGCTGTACAGAAGCTTTTTGTATGATGTAGTCCCACTTGTTCATTTTTGCTTTTGTTTCCCTTGCCCAAGGAGATGTGTTCAGGACAAAGTTGCTCATGTTTATATTCAAGAGAATTCTGCCTGTGTTTTTTTCTAAGAGTTCATGGTTTCATAACTTAGATTCAGGTCTTTGATCAATTTCAAATTTACTTTTGTGTATAGAGTTAGACAATAACTCACTTTTATTCTCTTACATGTAGTTGTCCAGTTTTGCCAGCACCATTTGTTGATGAGGCTGTCATTTCCCCATTGTACATCCATGGCTCCTTTATTGTACATTAATTGGCCATATATGTGTGGTTTTATATCTGGGCTCTTTATTCTGTTTCATTGATCTATGGATCTGTCCTTGTGCCAGTACCAAATTGTCTTGATTACTGTGGCTTTGTAGTAGAGCTTGAAGTTGAGAAGCATAATCCCCCCAACTTTGTTCTTCTTTCTTAGGATTGCTTTGGCTATTCATGGTCTTTTATGATTCCATATGAATTTTAGAGCTATTTGTTCTAGTTCATTGAAAATTGCTGTTGTTATTTTGATAGGAGTTGCATTGAATCTGTAAATACATTGGACAAGATGGCCATTTTGACAATATTAATTACTCCAATCCATGAGCATGTGATGTATTTCCATTTATTGGTGTCTTCTTTAATTTCTCTCAAGAGTGTCTGGTAGTTTTTAGGGTATAGGTCTTTCACCTCCTTGGTTAGGTTTACTCCTAGATATTTGATTCTTTTTGATGCCATTGTGAATGGAATTGTTTTCCTGATTTCTCTTTCTGCTAGTTATTTGCTAGCATATAGGAATGCAACAGAGTTTTATATATTAATTTTGTATCCTGTAACTTTGCTGAATTCAGTTATTAGTTCTAGTAGTTTTGGAGTGGATTCCTTAGGTTATTTATGTACAATACCATGACATCTGCAAACAGTGGAAGATTAACTTCTTCCTTACCAATCTGGATACCTTTCATTTCTTTGTGTTATCTGATTGTTGTGGCTAGGACCTCTAGAACTATGTTGAATAAAAGTTGGAAGAGTGGGCATCCTTGTCTTTATCCCAATCCTAGAGGAAAAGCTTTCAGCTTTTTTCTGTTAAGTATGATGTTGGCTGTGGGCTTGTCATATATGGCCTTTATTATGTTGAAGTACTTGCCCTCTGTACCCATTTTGTTGAGAGTTTTTATCATGAATGGTTGTTGAACTTTGTCAAATGCTTTTTCAGCATCTGTTGAGATGCTAATGTGATTTTTGTCCTTTTTGTTGATGAGGTGTGTGATATTGATGGATTTTTGAATACTGTATCATCCTTGTATCCCTGGAATAAATCCCACTTGATCATGATGGGTTATCTTTTTCATGTATTTTTGAATTTGGTTTGCTAAAATTTTGTTGAGTATTTTTGTATCTATGTTCATCAGGAATATTGGTCTGTAGTTTTCTTTTTCTTGTGATTTCTTTGCCGGGTTTTGGTATTAGAGTGATGCTGACCTTATAGAATGAGTTTGGGAGTATTCCCTCCTCTTCTACTTTTTGGAAAACTTTAAGGAGGATGGGTATTAGGTCTTTACTAAATGTTTGATAGAATTCAGCAGTGAAACCATCTGGTCCATGGGTTTTGTTTTCTTTCTAGGTCAGCCTTGGAAGGTTGTATTTTTCTAGAAAGTTATGTTTTTCTTGTAGCTCATCCAATTTGTTAGCATATAATTTTTCATAGTGCTCACTAATAATTCTTTGTATTTCTGTGGTGTCTAGTGGTTTTTCCTTTCTCATTTCTGGTCTGTTTATGTGTGTGAACTCTCTTTTTTCCTGATAAGGGATTTATTTATTTTAATTATTTTCTCAAAAACCCATCTCCCGAATTCATTGATTCTTTCTATTGTTTTATTCTTCTTTTTTTTTGTTAATTTTCTTTTGGTATCATTAATCTACAATTACATGAAGGACATTATGTTTACTAGGCTCCCCCCTTCACCAAGTCCCCCCCACATCCCCATTCACAGTCACTATCCGTCAACATAGTAAGATGCTGTAAAATCACTACTTGTCTTCTCTGTGTTGCACAGCCCTCCCCGTGCCCCACACACACTATACATGCTAATTGTAATGCCCCCTTTCTTTTTTTCCCACCCTTATCCCTCCCTTCCCACCCATCCACCCCAGTACCTTTCCCTTTGGTAACTGTTAGTCCATTCTTGGGTTCTGTGATTCTGCTGCTCTTTTGTTCCTTCAGTTTTCTTTTGTTCTTATACTCCACATTTGAGTGAAATCATTTGGTACTTGTCTTTCTCCACCTGGCTTATTTCACTGAGCATAATACCCTCTAGCTCCATCCATGTTGTTGCGAATGGTAGGATTTGTTTTTTTCTTATGGCTGAGTAAGATTCCATTGTGTATATGTACCACTTCTTCTTTATCCATTCATCTATCGATGAACATTTAGGTTGCTTCCATATCTTGGCTATTGTAAATAATGCAGCAATAAACATAGGGGTGCATCTGTCTTTTTCAAACTGGAGTGCTGCATTCTTGGGGTAAATTCCTAGAAGTGGAATTCCTGGGTCAAATGGTATTTCTATTTTGAGCATTTTGAGGAACCTCCATACTGCTTTCCACAGTGGTTGAACTAATTTACATTCCCAGCAGCAGTGTAGGAGGGTTCCCCTTTCTCCACAACCTCGCCAACATTTGTTGTTGTTTGTCTTTTGGATGGTAGCCATCCTTACTGGTGTGAGGTGATATCTCATTGTGGTTTTAATTTGCATTTCCCTGATGACAAGCGATGTGGAGCATCTTTTCATGTGTCTGTTGACCATCTGAATTCCTTCTTTAGAGAACTGTCTATTCAGCTCCTCTGCCAATTTTTAAATTGGGTTATTTGCTTTTTGTTTGTTGAGGTGTGTGAGCTCTTTATATATTTTGGATGTCAACCCTTTATCAGATCTTTCATTTATGAATATATTCTCCCATACTGTAGGATGCCTTTTTGTGCTATTGATGGTGTCCTTTGCTGTACAGAAGCTTTTCAGCTTGATATAGAGTCATTTGTTTATTTTTGTGTTTGTTTCCCTTGCCCGGGGAGATATGTTCAAGAAGAGGTCACTCATGTTTATGCCTAAGATATTTTTGCCTATGCTTTTTTCTAAGAGTTTTATGGTTTCATGATTTACATTCAAGTCTTTGATCCATTTCAAATTTACTTTTGTGTATGGTGTTAGATAGTGATCCAGTTTCATTCCCTTACATGTAGCTGTCCAGTTTTGCCAGCACCATCTGTTGAAGAGACTCTCATTTCCCCATTGTATGTCCATGGCCCCTTTATCGAATATTAGTTGACCATATATGTCTGGGTTAATGTCTGGAGTCTCTATTCTGTTCCATTGGTCTGTGGCCCTGTTCTTGTGCCAGTTCCAAATTGTCTTGAATACTGTGGCTTTGTAGTAGAGCTTGAAGTTGGTGAGTGAGATCCCCCCCACTTTATTCTTCCTTCTCAAGATTGCTTTAGCTATTCGGGGTCTTTGGTGTTTCCATATGAATTTTTGAACTATTTGTTCCAGTTCATTGAAGAATGTTGCTGGTAGTTTCATAGGAATTGCATCAAATCTGTATATTGCTTTGGGTAGGATGACCATTTTGACGATATCAATTCTTCCTAGCCAGGAGCATGGGATGAGTTTCCATTTGTTAGTGACCTCTTTAATTTCTCTTAAGAGTGTCTTATAGTTTTCAGAGTATAGGTCTTTCACTTCCTTGGTTAGGTTTATTCCTAGGTATTTTATTCTTTTTGATGCTATTGTGAATGGAATTGTCTTCCTGATTTCTCTTTCTATTAGTTTATTGTTAGTGTATAGGAAAGACACAGATTTCCGTGTGTTAATTTTGTATCCTGCAACTTTGCTGAATTCCGATATTAGCTCTAGTAGTTTTGGAGTGGAGTCCTTAGGGATTTTTATGTACAATATCATGTCATCTGCAAATAGTGACAGTTTAACTTCTTCTTTAACAATCTGGATTCCTTGAATTTCTCTGTTTTGTCTAATTGCCATGGCTAGGACCTCCAGTACTATGTTGAGTAACAGTGGGGAGACTGGGCATCCCTGTCTTGTTCCCGATTGCAGAGGAAAAGCTTTCAGCTTCTCGCTGTTCAGTATGATGTTGGCTGTGGGTTTATCATATATGGCCTTTATTATGTTGAGGTACTTGCCCTCTATACCCATTTTGTTGAGAGTTTTTATCATGAATGGATGTTGAATTTTATCGAATGCTTTTTCAGCATCTATGGAGATGATCATGTGGTTTTGTCTTTCTTTTTGTTGATGTGGTGGATGATGTTGATGGACTTTCGAATGTTGTACCATCCTTGCATCCCTGGGATGAATCCCACTTGGTCATGGTGTATGATCCTTTCGATGTATTTTTGAATTCGGTTTGCTAATATTTTGTTGAGTATTTTTGCATCTACGTTCATCAGGGATATTGGTCTGTAGTTTTCTTTTTTGGTGGGGTCTTGGCCTGGTTGTGGTATTAGAGTGATGTTGGCTTCATAGAATGAGTTTGGGAGTATTCCCTCCTCTTCTATTTTTTGGAAAACTTTAAGGAGAATGGGTATTATGTCTTCTCTGTATGTCTGATAAAATTCTGAGGTAAATCCATCTGGCCCAGAGGTTTTGTTCTTTGGTAGTTTTTTGATTACTGCTTCAATTTCGTTGCTGGTAATTGGTCTGTTTAGATTTTCTGTTTCTTTCTGGGTCAGTCTTGGAAGATTGTATTTTTCTAGGAAGTTGCCCTTTTCTCCTAGGTTTCCCAGCTTGTTAGCATATAGGTTTTCATAGTATTCTCGAACAATTCTTTGTATTTCTGTGGGGTCTGTTGTGATTTTTTCCTTTCTCGTTTCTGATTCTGTTGATTTCTGTTGACTCTCTTTTCCTCTTAAGAAGTCTGGTGAGAGGTTTATCTATTTTGTTTATTTTCTTGAAGAACCATCTCTTGGTTTCATTGATTTTTGCTATTGTTTTATTCTTCTCAATTTTATTTATTTCTTCTCTGATCTTTATTATGTCCCTCCTTCTGCTGACCTTAGGCCTCATCTGTTCTTCTTTTTCTAATTTTGATAATTATGACATTAGACCATTCATTTGGGATTGTTCTTCCTTCTTAAATATTCCTGGATTGCTATATACTTTTCTCTTAAGACTTCTTTTGCTGAATCCCACAGTAGTTGGGGCTTTCTGTTGTTGTTGTTGTTTGTTTCCATATATTGCTGGATCTCCATTTTGATTTGGTCATTGATCCATTGATTACTTAGGAGCGTGTTGTTAAGCCGCCATGTGTTCGTGAGCCTTTTTGCTTTCTTTGTACAATTTATTTCTAGTTTTATGCCTTTGTTGTCTGAAAAGTTGGTTGGGAGGATTTCAATCTTTTGGAATTTACTGAGGCTCTTTTTGTGGCCTAGTATGTGGTCCATTCTGGAGAATGTTCCATGTGCACTTGAGAAGAATGTATATCCTGTTGCTTTTGGATGTAGAGTTCTGTAGATGTCTATTAGGTCCATCTGTTCTAGTGTGTTGTTCAGTGCCTCTGTGTCCTTACTTATTTTCTGTCTGGTGGGTCTGTCCTTTGGAGTGAGTGATGGGTTGAAGTCTCCCAGAGTGAATGCATTGCATTCTATTTCCTCCTTTAATTCTGTTAGTATTTGTTTCACATATGTTGGTCCTCCTGTATTGGGTGCATATATGTTTATAATGGTTATATCCTGTTGTTGGACTGAGCCCTTTATCATTATGTAATGTCCTTCTTTGTCTTTTGTTACTTTCTTTGTTTTGAAGTCTATTTTGTCTGATACTAGTATTGCAACACCTGCTTTTTTCTCTCTGTTGTTTGCATGAAATATCTTTTTCCATCCTTTGACTTTAAGTCTGTGCATGTCTTTGGGTTTGAAGTGAGTCTCTTGTAAACAGCATATGGATGGACCTTGCTTTTTTATCCATTCTATTACTCTGTGTCTTTTGATTGGTGCATTCAGTCCATTTACATTTAGGGTGATTATTGAAAGGTATGTACTTATTGCCATTGCAGGATTTAAGTTCGTGGTTACCAAAGGTTCAAGGTTAGCTTCTTTACTATCTTACTGTCTAACTTAACTCGCTTATTAAGCTATTATAAACATGGTCTGATGATTCTTTATTTATCTCCCTTCTTATTCCTTCTCCTCCCTTCTTCATATGTTTGGTGTTTTGTTCTGTGCTCTTTTTAGGAGTGCTCCCATCTAGAGCAGTCCCTGTAAGATGCCCTGTAGAGGTGATTTGTGGGAGGCAAATTCCCTCAACTTTTGCTTGTCTAGGAATTGTTTAATCCCTCCTTCATATTTAAATGCTATTCGTGCTGGATACAGTATTCTTGGTTCGAGGCCCTTCTGTTTCATTGCATTAAGTATATCGTGCCATTCTCTTCTGGCCTGTAGGGTTTCTGTTGAGAAGTCTGATGATAGCCTGATGGGTTTTCCTTTGTATGTGACCTTTTTTTTTTCTCTCTGGCTGCCTTTAATACTTTGTCCTTGTCCTTGATCTTTGCCATTTTAATTATTATGTGTCTTGGTGTTGCCCTCCTTGGATCCCTTGTCATGGGAGTTCTGTGTACCTCTGTGGTCTGAGAGGCCATTTGCTCCCCTAGTTTGGGGAAGTTTTCAGCAATTATTTCTTCAAAGACACTTTCTATCCTTTTTTCTCTCTCTTCTTCTTCTGGTACCCGTATAATACGGATATTGTTCCATTTCGATTGGTCACACTGTTCTCTTAGAATTCTTTCATTCCTGGAGATCCTTTTATCTCTCTCTGCACCAGCTTCTCTGCATTCCTATTCTCTGTTTTCTAGTCCATTAATGGTCTCTTGCATATTGTCCATTCTGTTTTGAAGTCCTTCCAGAGCTTGTTTTATTTCTGTATTCTGCCTCCTTAGTTCTTGCATATTTCTCTGCAAGTCCATGAGCATGGTTATTGCTTTTGTTTTGAATTCTTTTTCAAGAAGACTGGCTAAATCTATCTCCCCAGATTCCTTCTCAGGGGAAGATGTAGCAGATGCCGAAGCTGTCTGGCTTTGTCTTGTCTGGATCAAATTTTTTTACCTTTTCATTTTGATAGGTGCAGTGGAGTGCTATTGATGTGTCGTGTATCAGCTGGGAGAGTCAAGCCTCTTTCCACTTGGCTCCTGGGCTTTCTTTAGGGACAACTGCAACCCCTAGTGCTTGTGTTGGGCAATTGCGTGTAGACTGGGTCTCTGTATCTTGTCCGGCCGGTATGGAGGAAGCTCCCTTGCAGTGGGCGTGGCCAGCCTCAGGCATCTGCTCTACTATGGCGGGGCCCCGGTGGGGTAATGGATGGGGGGCTGTTTGGCTGTTTACCTCTGTGAGGGGTCTCAGAGCTGTTGCCCAGGGGCTGAGTGCACCCAGAGTTCCCTGGTATTTCCAGCTGCTGGACTGTGACCTGGGATGCTTCCATCCAGGTGTGGCGTCCCTGTCCCTTTAAGACTTTCAAAAAGCACTTGCTTTTCTTTGTCACATTGGCGCCGGCTTTGGGACCGGCTCACAGGTCTTACTGTCTTGCTTTCCTAGCTTCCAGCACCCCACACATGCACTGTGTCTGCGCTCTAGTGCAGATGGCTAAGGCTGGGTGTTCAGCAGTCCTGGGCTCCCTCTCCCTCCCCGCTCCAACTCCTCTCCTCCCGCCAGGAGCTGGGGTGAGGGGCCTTGGGTCCCACCGGGTTTCGGCTTGTACCTTACCCCTTTCACCAGGCGCTGGGTTCTTGCAGGTGTGGATGTAGTCTGGCTGTTGTCCTGTGTCTTCTGGTCTCTCTTTTAGGATTCATTGTATTTTCAAAAATATGTATGTTTTTGGGAGGAGATTTCCACTGTCCTACTCTCGCCGCCATCTTGGCTCCCTTGTTTTATTCTTCTTGATTTTATTTATTTCTTCTCTTATCTTTAGTATGTCTCTCCTTCTCCTGACTTTGGGTCTCATTTGTTCTTCTTTTTGTAGTTTCATTAATTGTGAGTTTAGAGTGTTCATTTGGGATTGTTCTTCTTTCCTGAGGTAAGCTTTTATTGGTATATACTTTCCTCTTAGAATGGCATTCGCTGTGTCCTACATATTTTGGGGGTGTTGCATTGCTGTTTTCATTTGTCTCCATATATCGTTTGATCTCTGTTTTTATTTGGTCATTGATCCATTGATTATTTAGGAGCATGTTTATAAGTCTCCATGTGTTTGTGGGCTTGTTTTGTTTGCATAATTTATTTCAAGTTTCATACTGTTGTGTCTTAGAAGTTGGTTGGTACAATTTCAGTCCTTCTGAATTTACTGAGGCTCTTTTTATGGCCTAGTTTGTGATCTATTCTGGAAAATATTCCATGTGCCTTTGAGAAGAATGTGTATCCTGCTGCTTTTGGGTGGAGTGTTCTGTATATGTCTGTTATGTCCATCTGTTCAGGTGTGTTGTTCCGTACCTCTGTCTCCTTACTTATTTTCTATCTGGCTCATCTGTCCTTTGGAGTGAGTGATATGTTAAAGTCTCTTAAAATGAATGAATTGCATTCTATTTCCCCCTTTAATTTTATTAGTATTTGTTTCACACATGTAGGTACTCCTATGTTGTGTGCATAGATATTTATAATGCTTGTATCCTCTTGCTGGACTGAACCCTTTATCATTATGTAATGTCCTTTTTTGGTACCTTATTACTTTGTTTTGAAGTTTATAAGTACTGTAACTCCTGCTTTTTTTCCCTATTAGTTGCCTGAAATATCTTTTTCCATCCCTTCACTTTTAGTCTGTGTATGTGTTTGTGTTTGAAGTGAGTCTCTTGTAGGCAGCATATAGGTGGGTTTTGTTTTTTTTATCCCTTCTGTAACTCTATGTCTTTTGATAGATGCATTGAGTCCATTTATATTTTGGGTGATTATCAACAGATATGTACTTTTTGTCATTGCAAGCTACCAAAGGTTCAAGGACAGCCTCCTTACTATGTAATAGTCTAACTTAACTTGCTTATTATGCTATTTTAAACACAATCTAAAGGTTCTTTTTTTTTCTCCCTTCTTTCTCTTCCTCCTTCACTCTTTATATATTAGGTGTCATATTCTGTACTCTTTGTGTGTCCCTTGACTGACTTTGTCGGTAGTTGATTTACTTTTGCATTTGCTTAGTAATTAATTGGTCTACTTCCTTTACTGTGGCTTTATTTTCTCTGGTGACAGCTATTTAGTCTTAGGAGCACTTCATTCTATAGCTGTCCCTCTAAAATACACTGTAGTGATGGTTTGTGGGAGGTAAATTCCCTGAATTGTTGCCTAGCTGGTAATTGTTTAATACCTCCTTCAAATTTAAATGATAGTCTTGCTGGGTAAGGTGTTCTTGGTTCCAGGCCCTTCTGCTTCATTGCATTAAATATATCATGCCACTTCCTTCTTGCCTGTAAAGCTTCTGCTAATAAGTCTGATGATAGCCTGATGGGTTTTCCTTTGTATGATATATTTTTTCTGTCTCTGGCTGCTTTTAATACTCTTTCTTTGTTTTTTATCTTTGCCATTTTAATTATTCTATGTCTTGGTGTTGTCTTCCTTGAGTCCCTTGTGTTTCGAGACCTGTACTCTTCCATGGCCTGAGAGACTATATTCTTCCCCACATTGGGGAAGTTTTCAGCAATTTTTATTTCCTCAAAGAGACTTTATATCTCTTTTTCTGGAACCCCTATAATGCGAATGGTGTTCCATTTGGATTGGTCACACAGTTCTCTTATCATTCTGTTATTCCTAGAGACACTTTTTCCCCTCTGTGCCTCAGTCTTTGTATTCTGGTTTCTAATTTCTATTTCATTAACTATCTCTTCTACTTCATCTAATCTGCTTTTAAATCCCTCCTTTGTATGTTTCATTTCAGGTACTATATTTTTCTAAATTTCTATCTCTTGAAGTCCTCCCTGAGGTCTTGAATATCTGTCTATAGCTCCATTGGTATGTTTATGATTTTATTTTGCACTCTTTATCAAGAAGACTGGTGATTTCAGTTTCACTTAGCCCTCTTTCTGGTGGTTGAGGGATTTGGTTTGCACAAGCTATTTTGCCATTTCATATTTCTTATGATTACTATGGGATAATAACTTTGTGTAGGTGGTGCCTTCTAGTGCCCAGAAGGTCTACTCTCTGGAGCTGCCTAGTACCTGTAGTGGTGGCAGGGGTCACAGGTACACTGCGCTGGTGCCTCTGAGAGGAAAGAGTTCTCTCTGTTTCCTGGCTGCAGTGTCTGCCTCCACTGCCAGGGCTAGTTTGCCAAGAATCCTGGGGGTCACCTGTATGCTACACTCTGTAGCTGCCATAGGCAGGGCCATCCTCTGGCTGGCCTACTGCAATGGCAGGGGCAGCACATTTGTGAACCTATGCAGGCTGGGAGGAAGGAGTGACAGGCTACGTATCTCCATGGGGTGCCTTGGTGCTGGGTTGCCAGCAAGGGGGATGGAGTGTGTAGAACCTCCCAAAAGTTACCGACCTGCTGGGTTGAGTGTGCTGGGACGATTTGGTCCACCTGTCCTTTTCCTGAACAGCAAGCTGTATGTGATCCTTGCCCCTTTATCAGCACTCTGGCTTTTGGGAAGTCTTTCTGAGTGCCCACCTTTCTTTTTTCCCAGAGCTGCTGGTTGTGGGTACCTTTTCTCCACAAGCAGCTGGAGTCTCAGTCTTCTCCAAGTATTCCACCTGTCTTTCCTTTCCAACCTCTCTCATCTCTACAGCACTATGTAATGTGGGTTCATGCTCCTGGAGCAGATCTCCAGGGGTGGGTGTTTAGCAGTTCTGGGCTTCTACTCCCTCCTAGCTCTGTTTCTCTTTCTCCCGCCAGTGAGCTGGGGTCAGGGGAGGGCTTGGGTTCTGAGGAATCATGGCTTTGCTACTTTACCCTTTTCCATGAGGTTTTCACCAGCTGTAGGCAGTCTGTTGTAGTTTGGGGGGGGTCACTCTTTCTGGATTAGTTGTATTTGCTGCATTTTCATATTATATGTGGTTTTGGGAGGAAGTTTCTGCCTTGCTTCTCACACTGCCACTTTGTTTAGTCCTCCATCCCTCATTTAGTGATGGGAAAGCTTCCATCAGGATGTGTCTGGTTGACTTGGGCAAGTAGGAATGTGTCCCTTATGGTTCTGTTGCATTTTATCAGAACATTGGTTCTCTGTGTGTTGTTCTCAGACTTTCTGCATTGGAAGTACCTAGGAATTCTTAGAAATACACATTGTCAGCTTCTTGCCCCAGACTTACTGAATCAGAAATTCAGGACTAAGAGTTTCTTTAAGAGTGCCAAGTGATTCTAATGCATGCTAACATTTGAGATATACCAACAGAATTTCAAAGAGGATCATGAAGGGAATTAGGGCAAATGTAGATTCAGGTTTATAGGAATTATATAGTGTAATTCTTAAAAATACAAAAATTCAAAACTGATTTTGAGGTTAATTGTGGGTAAAATTGTAATATTTCCAGAATATATCACCTGGCTTTAGTACAATAGGCATTCAGAGGTGGAAAGAAGTATGGCTTTAGTGCATTTTCATCATTCCTCAGGGGTGGAGAGAAGTTCATGTCCATCTCAGTGGGTAATTACCTGGGCAAGGAGGGCCTATCTGTACCTGACAGATGAAGGGGGGGGCGGTTTTGCTTCTGCTGGAGCAGGAAGAGAGAAGGGCCCGGACTGTAGTTTGTAAGCAATAAATGGATTTTAAACATTATTCCTCTCTTTGACTGATTTCAGTTTTTAGAGGTATTTTTCCCTGGGATTTCCTCTTCCTGAACTTACAGAGACTAAAAGCTGACTTCTCAGCAGAATTCATGGAGGCTAGAAGACAGTAAGATGACATATTTAAAGTTCTGAGTGAAGAAAACTCAACTGAATACTATATGAAGCAAAGGTATACTTCAAGAGGAAGGAGAAATGAAGACATTCTCAGATAAACAAAAACTGCAGGAGTTTGTCACACTAGTAGAACTGTCCTATAAGAAAAGCCAAGGAAGTCATTCAGGGAGAAATTAAAGGACAACAGATGCTAAGCCACAAGGAGAAATTAAGAACTATGGTCAAGGTAACTACACAGACAAACACAAAGCCAGTATTATTGAATTTCTCATTTGTAATTCCTCTTTTGGTCTCGTATGTGATTTAAAAGACAAATTCATAAAACAATTATAAATTATCTTACTGGGCACATAATTTATAAAGGTGCAATTTGTGACAATGCAACATAAAAGGAGAGTTTGGAATAGAAAGTCTGTTAGAAGCAGAGCTTTTGTATGCAATTTAAGATGAATTGATGATAAATTCAAAGTAGATTGTAATAAGTTCAGGATATTTATCCCCATTATAATTACTAGGAAAATAACTAAAAAACATATTGAAGAGGAAATGAGGAAGAAGGCAAAGCATTACATTAGAAATAAAGTCAATTCAACAGAAGGTGGTATTACAGGAATGGAGAAACAAAGGAAGACATTGTTGGGGGAGAGATGTTGTGTATTTATTTTCCTCAGTTCTTGTCCTCACTGCAACAAAGAATTGAAGGGCAGAGACACAGTAGTGAAGCAGAGTAAAAGTTTTATTTAAAGTTACTTAAAGAGTGGGTGCAGGTGACCTCAGAGAGAGAGGAGTGCCCTGAAAGTTTGGGGTTCCCCCCTTTTAAGGATTTTTCAGGAATGTGACAAAGGGCTGGGTGTGGACTTGTTAAGTGGTCTCATGTATTTTTGATGAGACATTAAGTTTCTTATCAGTCTTCTAGGTAATTCTGTAAAATTAGCTTAAGACAGGAAATTTGCTGCTCTGATTTCCTCCCAGAATAGCAGTTTCCTGGTTTGGGAGCATATCGATCAAGACTGTCTGCCCTTCCTCCAAGGTGGGCAAAGTTATTTGTTTGCTAAAGAGTATGTTAAAAATCTTCCTTCTTAAACTTCCTGGGTTTTTTCAAAATGCAATTTTGACTTTGAGGTGGGATCTCCCTGTCTTTATTATGCTGTTTATAGGTGGGCCTTTTAGCAGGCTGGAGTAAATCTTACAATGATCTAATTGACACAATGAAGACATGGGCTGTGCTCGGATACTTCTCTTTATCTGGAGAATATTCAAACAGTCAAGGCCAAGTTGCTCTTGACCTTTTGAGCTTTAACTGATTAACTTTAACTCTGAGTCTTTTCTGGCTTTCTAGTTTTAACTGGTTAACTGTCCTTTCTAGGGGGCTTTACTGACCTTGTTCTCTTTCTACCCCACTCATATCTATTTTCCTGCCTAACAATATGACATATAGAACTAATTAAAAATTGTATAAATATTCATAACAGTGCTATTTATAATAGTTGAAAAGCAGAAACAACACAAATGTCCATCAGTGGATGAATGCATACACAACATGTGGTCTGTCCATACAATGGAATATTGTTTTTCTTACAAAGGAATGAAGTACTGGTACCTACACATGAGAGAGCCTTGTCAACATTATATTGGATAAAAGAAGTTAGACCCAGAAGGTTACTCATTCTATGATTCCATTTATATATAGTATCCAGAATAGATCAGTCATGGAGACAAGAAGTAGATTGGTGGTTGCTTGGGGCTGGGAGCAGTGGTGTATGGGGTGGGGTGCAACTTTCAGTGGGTGTGGGTCTTCTTGGGGGATGATGAAAATGTTTTGGAGCTTGACAGAGGTGGTCATGGCACAACACTGCAAATGTCTAAATGCCACCAAAGAATAAATATACTTTAAAATGATTAATTTTGTTATGTGAATTTTACCTCTCTCAATGTTTAACGTATTACTTCTAGTTTTGTTTTGGTTTGGTTCTACAACACAAGAGACAGACTTGGATGAGGTTTCAAGACAGATTGGTGTTCTAGGCCCTCCCTGCTCTGGCGACTGTTAGGAAAGAGTATAAAACCTAAATGTGATTTATTCCCACCAGGATGTTTAAACATTTAACAGAAAGGTATTAACAAAGGGCCACGTGGTGGAAGCTGCTCGGGCTGAGAGTGGGGGTGGGGGAATTGATAAGGGCCTGGCTATACCTGTTTGAGTTTCTAAACCTACCAATAAGATTAAGACAAATGTAAAGGAAAGATGTAACTGGCTTAGGCGACGTCTGGGAAAGAATGTGATCCCTGTAGTACTCAGCCAATGAGAAACCAGGGGAGAGACTCGGGTACTAGGAGATAAATTATTGGCCCCAAACTCCCCAGGTGTGCCTGCCCACCAGACACCCGATCTTGCAAGACCGTCATTAAAGCCTCGCTCCGCTGTTCTCTTTGTCTCCGTGTCCACTTACTGAATGTGTTTCTCACAGCGACCTCTGGATGGCAGCACCCTGTGGCCACTACCGAGCTATTTTCTGGAGCCGTGGTTCTCAAGGCAGGAGGTAGTTTGCCCATAGCAGCCTTCCACAGTATCTGGACACTTTTGGGTTGTGACAGCAGAGTGTGGAACGGTGTGCTGCGAGAAGTGAAGCTGTGTCACAGGCGCTGGAGTCCAAGGTGGCAATAAGGTGTGGGTATATTTGCAGTATTTCCAGAATCTCTTGCGTGGCTTTAGTACATCTACATATCCATAGGTGTTTCCAAGAGGTGGATGGAGAGAATTAGTCCATCTCCATATCAAAAGGTAATTACTTGGGAGAGCGAGGGTTCATCTCCACCAGAGAGGTTGGCTGGAGCTCTCTTCTGCTGCAGCCTGGTCCAGAGTCAGGACAACTGCTTGTTAGAAATAAATGGGTTTCTTAAATTTTATTTCTCCCTTTGACTGATTTCAGTTTCAAAGGTATTTTGCTCTGGGATTCCCCCTCCACCCCAGAGTTACATAAGGAATAGCACACTATTCTATTCCCATTTATTAATATTTTAAAGGAGCTGCCCTGACACTTCCCCACACTCCAACAGCACACCTCACAGTTACCTGCAAGCGCTGTTGTTCCCTTCTCCCAGGCAGCCCCAAACCCTGTGACTCCTGCCTGCAAGCTGGGGTGATGCTCACTTGATTCGTCCTTCTTTCTGACCTCAAAGCCCATCCCACAGACCCCTATGCTCTGATTCAGACCTTTGCTGATTCATACTATCATTTTATGTGTGCATTTAACTTTTGCTGGCCTCTGTTGCAGGGATAATGTAAGTTTCATAAGGCCAGGGGCTGTTTTTCCTGTTCACATTGTTCTGCTGAGTGGGGAGCGATTCCTGAGCCACACAAGGCCTCTGTAGGTCATACTGAAGGAGGGAGTGGTGCTGGGGACCTGGGGTGGGGTACGAGAGTATCTCACAGTAGAGGAGCTCTGTTTCTTTCCATCAGGCCTGGGTGTTCATATCTCCTTGACCTTTTGTTTACTCATTGATAGAATGGAGATCCATTAACTCATTCAAAAACATATATAGAGCTTACTCCCTGCTGGGCATGGGTCCAACTTCCGAGCTCCAGTGAGGAGCAGTCAGTGCCCCTGCCTCACAGGGCTGTGCCAGGGGGAGGCTGGAAGTGTGGGGAGGTGTGGATGAGGGGCCCACAACATGGGCCTTGGCCTGGTGGGGTGTGTGGCAGTGCTGTTCCCCAAGTTAGGGAGTCATGAAATGGGAGTGTTGGGGTGGCTGTGAGTCTTATGGGGTACCAGGAGTCTGTCATGACATGGCGAATCTTAAGAGCCCATGAGACATGCCCACAGGGGTGCAGAGGAATGTGTATGGGTGGAGAGCCAAGGTGCTCCCCAAAGGTGAGAAGCATCCCCTCTTCCCTCCCCGTGAAGGCAAGGTGTCTTTCTCTGTAACACAGCGGCCATGTCTTAAGAACCAACCTTCCTGTCCTCCTCACACACTGCGGATGACAATGGTCATGATTTACTGAGCAGGCAGCATGCACAGTGAGAGCAGAGGTGTCTATATCTAAACAGGTCTAAGTGTCTGTGATTTTTTTATTTGTTTTGCTTTCAGCAACTTGCAGACAAAGCCACCAAAGTCCAGAGAAGCGAATGACCCTCGCAGGGACTCAGCCACTGGGGGTCCCAGCTCTGATCCACATGCCTGAGTGCTCAGAATGTGCCAGGTCTACTCAGAGGCCATGCAGAAGCTTGGCTTGTCTCTCAAAGGAACTTTCTTTCAGCCTTCCATTCCTGAACTCTGCACCCTATGAGATGGGTCAATAGATGCCAAAGGCATAAGCTTCAATAGAAAAGTGTGAAGCATCCAGACCCACAGCTGTGACACACTGATGAAATGAGAGGAGAGAGGTGTTTAAGGATCTCCTTTGAGAGATAGTTTAATGCACCTACCAAAGCCAAAATCGCGCCAAAGTCGAACAGGCAAGGATGAGTTTATTCAGGCTGTTGTCTGAGAAGAGAGACTGACCTCATCTCTGCTGAAACAGAGGGAATGTTTGCAAGCTAGTGAGTGGTCTGTACTGGAGGGCATGGGGGTGGGGTGACCAATGGGGTGTCAAGCATGTTGCGGGCTGTTGGTCAGCAGCTACTACCTTACTCTTACTCAAACAAGCATTGAGCAGAATCTAGTAACAAAGAGGCTGTGAAGGCTGGTGCATTCTGTGATCGACAGGGCTGAGGAGGCCAAGGACAGGGGTGGGAGGGCACTTACATGAACACACTGGCCTTGTGCTCTGCTGAGGAGCTGGTGTAGAAGCAGGACCTGGGCAGGGAGCAGCTGGAGCCTTGTGTGTCCCTCTGCCACTCCTAAGAACCTTGCAGCCCCCTGCCCCAGGGTCTGCCCAAAGCACCTCCTTGGGCCCAGGGATAAGCAGACCATTCAGGCAGAGAACCAGGCAGGGCAGACGAAGGGGTTTTTCTGCTTTCTGGGACCACAGGGAGCAGGACTGTGCCCTGCCAAGGAGCATGAAGAATCTCAGACAAAAAATCCTCTGCTGCTATGGAGAAGAATGAGCCTTAAACAAGAAGGTGAAACTGGTCACATTTGCCTTCCCTTCATGGCAGCCATCTAGGCAGCTAGGCAACCCCCACACCTGCTCCAATGGGCTCCTCAAAGCTCCTAGTATGCCTGGCTGTCATCCAAAGCCAGCCAGTCAGTGGTAGTGCATGCCCGGACCGCTTGGAGGACAGCACTGCTGGGGTGACCTCATCACATAGCTGGCAACAGGTTCATGATCAAGACACCCTGGGAAAATGGTTTGCTAGGATTTGTCCAATGGGAAATAGACTTTCATGTTTCAAAAACTTATATTTAGATATAATATTGGACAACTAGAAATATAGTTTGGAAAAATGCTATTTCAATGCAAACCATTTTTTGTAATAATGCAGTAAAGATAAGATCAGGTCACAGCTGTCTAAAGCCCAAGTGAAAACAAACTAATCCAAATAAAATCTAGACTGCATTTATTTTAAGAAAACAAAGGAGGTTAAATATTACCTACCAATGGTACAACTGGCACAGCTCTGTGTAAGTGATCTCTGAAGATGTGCAGGACAGTCAGAGCAGCATTGTGCATAACAGGCCCAGGGGAAAATGGCCCAATAATGGGTAAATGCATTGCCAAACTTTCACAAAATGGAATAGTTCAGAGCCAGGATAAAAATTGCCTCTAACAATACACTCTAACATGGGGGATCCCCAGATACAGAAAGTATCTACTGCATGATTCCATTTATGTGAAGTACCAAAAAAGACAAAGTGGCCCAGGCCATTACAGTCAGCAGAGTGACAGGTGACACCTGTGGACCTGTATGGTGCTGAATTGACCTTGCACTTTCTGTATGTGTGTTCTGCTTTGCCAGGAAGCAGTCCTAGAGCATGAGGTCCCTGGAGGTCAGAGTGCCCTGAGCAGCCGGGGCGACTGTCCCCATGGTCTGTGAGTGCTGTGCAGGGTCAGCCATCGTGTGCCCTCTGTCCCTTATTGCCTTGGTCAGTCACACCAAGACGCACTACACGTGATAGATCTGACTGAGAAAAGCCACATGGGGGCGACACTGCAGGTGGGAGTTTGGCTGTTCTTTCCAAGTTTGATGTTGCACAAATGAAAATGTTACATGTGGAAAAGTAACAACCTGTTATCAAGTCCAACTGAGAGGAAATAGGGGCAGGAAAATTTCTGCCAAGTTGAGAGCAGACTGAGAAATCATTGTTTCCAAATTTAGGAGTAAATGAACCTTCCAGGCTTCAGTGTGGTGAACTCTGAGAAGCCAATACATTTTTTTTCCTTCCTTCCTTCCTTCCTTCCTTCCTTCCTTCCTTCCTTCCTTCCTTCCTTCCTTCCTTCCTTCCTTCCTTCCTTCCTTCCTTCCTTCCTTCCTTCCTTCCTTCCTTCCTTCCTTCCTTCCTTCCTTCCTTCCTTCCTTCCTTCCTTCCTTCCATTTCTTTCAACTGGGCCAGGGGTGCCCAGATAGTTAGTCAAACCTGACTTGGGTGTTTCTGCAAAGGTGTTTCTGGATGGGAATACCGGCTGAGTTGGTTGTCTGAGTCAAGCAGATCGCCCTTCCCATGTGGGTGGGCCTCACCCAATCAGATGAAGTCCTGAATAGAAGAGAAAGGGTGAGTAAGTGGGACCTCCTGTCCGATTGTGATGAGCTGGGACATCGGTCTTTTCCTGTCTTTGGACTTGGAACTGAAACACTGGCTCTTTTGGGTCCTGAGTCCATGGGCTTCAGACCAGCACCACACCACCAGCTCTCCTGGGGCCCCCCTGCGGATTTGGATGGGTCAGCTCCACGGTCAGGTAAGCCATTTCCTTATCATATATCTTTTTCTCTGTATTTGTGCATCCTATTGGTTCTGTCTCTCTGAAGAACGGTGACTCATTTTTACATATGTAGTTTCTGTGGCATGAGGTACATTCACAAGTCGTGTGACCACCACCATCATCAGTCTCCAGAAGTTTTCCATCATCTCCAACTGAAGAAATGCATTTTCTACAGCTGTGCTTTGTTGTTTAACCTCTTACTCCCCAGTGATTGTAAAATATACCAGGAGATACTTAAAGACATTTAAAGTACAACTGAAAGCCCTCATTCATTCATATACTTTTTTACTCAGATACCATGAATACTTATCTAGTTATTCATATAGGTACAGTGAACTTCAGGGTGGTTTTGAATAGCTGAAGTAAAGTTTTTCAACTAACCAGTGGCTCACATGTGTGTTTTGATTTCCCAAAGCTGATACATTCATCAAAGTTTCCAGATAGCTAGCTGGGCTTCTATTTAAATTTGTGCAGGAGCTTTGAGGAAGAAAAAGAAGAATAACAAACTTTACTCACATTAGATTTAATTTTGCTTTTCAAATACTTTGCAAAAAAAAAAAAAGACTAAGAGAGTTTTTATGACACTATCCCCATGAAAACCTTTACAGGTAACTCATGAACTTCAGCTGGTGAACAGGGACATGTGGCAGGCAGTCCTCACAGACTAGCTGTCATTCTCTGGAATGGAAACATGACCTGCTCTTTCAGAACTGCTAATGCCAGCTGGCAGTTTTCTCAAGTGTTTAAAGTGTATTCTGCAGGCTGTATTCTGCAGGCTGGCCTCTGAAAGCTGGGTCGCTTTGGGAGCGAGGAGCATGGATGGCCACATGGCCCTCCTCAGAGCCCTCCCTATCCCAGGGTAACAAAGCAGAAAGCAGCTTTCTTTGTTGCTAGCATCCAGCATCTCTGTCCTCCCAGTGTCAGCTGCAAGGAGCTGGAGTTTCTTACTGAGCGTGTGGCAAAGAAAATACTTCTGACAGAGAAAGGAGTTGGGGTTAAGTCATCTTTTGGCCTTAATGATTTTCTAAAGGAATATGTGAGAGTTCATGTCAGACAGGAGGGTGCTTAGCCTGCTCCAGGGAGGTTGTGAGGTAAGTGAATGAATCTGGATTCCCAGAAGTTGGTGTCACAGTTTCCCTCACTCTGCTCCATGAGGGGCCATGCCACCCGCCAGAGGAGCAAAAAGGCAGCAGAGACATGGAGCTGCCCAAGCCCTCTGGTGGCTGCTGGGAGCGGGGGTGGCAGTATTCTGGGAGCATTTGCTTTAAGCCTGACTTGGAGGTTTCATACCCCTGCCTGCCTGTGCTTAACTTAGGTGAGAATAAGACAACCATGGGTTGAGCCCACCAGCCACCCTGCAGCTGCCTGCATGCTCGCTGCCCACATCTGCCCCTCAGACTTCTCTCATTCTGCCAATGAAGAGATCAAGGCTCAGAGAAAGGAGAAACACCTCCCGTCACTCTCCTTCTGGCCTTCTGTTCTAGTGAACTGAAAATCATTCCCTCCCCACAGACTGGCTCACTGTGGTGTCTGTGCCCTCCATCTTGCCTCCTGGCCAGGACTGGGACAGAAGGGGGTCTCTCCTCAGTGCTGGCCAGTCTCCCTTCTCCCCCTGGGAGCCACCACTGGAATGGTCTTGGACAGCCCCTCATCACTTCCTGTGCCCTGGCCCACTAGGACATTTACTTTGAGGTCTTGTGTCTGGGTTCTTAATGAGATCATGCCTCTTTTGTTACTCAAGGATTAGGTGGAGCAAAGCCTTGCTTCCAGAAGACTTAAAATCCTTAATAGGGTCATGTTTCATATTTATTTTGCATCCCCAATTCTCAGTGGGTACTGTTGACTTGGACAGACCTTGAGCAGAAACAGTCTGTTTTCCAGTTGGCTCCAAAATGCAGCATAAGTGTCTGTGGATACAGCCAGGAACAGACAGGAGTGCTGTAGAGTTGCCTCCCCTGTTCCAGGCCCATAGAGCTGTGAGGGGTGCTTGGGAACCCACGTGTTCCTCAGCACAGTGATAGTCCTGCTGAAGATGAAATGGGAAAGGTATAAGAACTGAGAAAGCCTTAGTAAAAGTATAAATACTTAAGTAAAAAGTTGAATCCAGATTCCAAAACACAATTAAATCCACTCCAAACAGAAAAGCATGGTGCAAGAATCAATGAAAGCAGGATCTGGTTCTTTGAGAAAATAAAATACATAAACTCCTAGCCAGACTTATCAAGAAAAATAGAGAGTCTACTCACATAAACAGAATCAGAAATGAGAAAGGAAAAATCACTATGGACACCACAGAAATACAAAGAATTATGAGAGAATTCTATGAAAAACTATATGGTAACAAACTGGATAACCTAGAAGAAATGGACAACTTTCTAGAAAAATACAACCTTCCAAGGCTGACCCAGGAAGAAACAGAAAATCTGAATAGACCAATTACCAGCAACAAAATTTAATTGGTAATCAAAAAACTACCTAAAAGCAAAAACCAGACGGTTTCACTACTGAATTTTACCAAACATTTAGTGAAGACCTAATACCCATCCTCCTTAAAGTTTTCCAAAAAGTAGAAGAGGAGGGAATACTCCCAAACTCATTTTATGAGGCCAGC
The DNA here is from genome assembly GCF_030020395.1 of Manis pentadactyla. Classification (NCBI taxonomy): domain Eukaryota; kingdom Metazoa; phylum Chordata; class Mammalia; order Pholidota; family Manidae; genus Manis; species Manis pentadactyla. The sequence goes on from NC_080036.1 coordinate 9,340,342, forward strand.
ATCACTCTAATACCAAAACCAGGCAAAGACACCACAAGAAAAGAAAATTACAGACCAATATCTCTGATGAACAAAGATGCAAATATACTCAACAGAATACTAGCAAACCAAATTCAAAAATATATAAAAAAGATCATCCATCATGATCAAGTGGGATTCATCCCAGGGATGCAAGGATGGTACAACATTCGAAAATCCATCAACACCATCAAAAAGAAGAACAAAAACTATATGATCATCTCCATAGATGCTGAAAAAGCATTTGACAAAAGTCAACATCCATTCATGATAAAAACTCTCAACAAAATGGGTATAGAGGACAAGTAGTTCAACATAATAAAAGGCCATATATGACAAACCCACAGCCAACATTATACTTAACAGCAAGAAGCTGAAACCTTTTCCTTTAGAATCGGGAACCAGACAAGGATGCCTGCTCTCCCCACTTCTATTCAACATAGTACTGGAGTTCCTAGCCATGGCAATAAGACAACACAAAGAAATAAAAGGCATCCAGATTGGCAAGGAAGAAGTTAAACTATCCCTGTTTACAGATTACATGATATTGTACATAAGTTACCCTAAGGAATCCACTCCAAAACTACTAGAACTAATAACTGAATTCAGCAAAGTTGTGGGATACAAAATTAATACACAGAAATATGTTGCATTCCAATACACTAACAATTAACTAGCAGATAGAGAAATCAGGAAAACAATTCCATTCACAATTGCATCAAAAAGAATAAAATACCTAGTGATAAACATAACCAAGGAAGTGAAAGACTTATACTCTGAAAACTGCAGGACGCTAATGAGAGAAATTTCAGAAGATACCAATAAATGAAAACACATCCCATGCTCATGGATAGAAGTAATTAATATTGTCAAAATGGCCAACCTGCCTAAAGCAATCTATAGATTCAATGCAATTCCTATCAAAATACCAACAGCATTCTTCAACTTGAGCAAATCATTCTAAAATTCATATGGAACCACAAAAGACCTCGAATAGCCAAAGCAATCCTGCAAAGGAAGAATAAAGCAGGGGGGATCATTCTCCCTGACTTCAAGCTCTACTACAAAGCCACAGTAATCAAGATAATTTGGTACTGGCACAAGAACAGACCCATAGGCCAGTGTAACAGACTAGAGAGCCCAGATATAACCCAAGCATATATGGTCAATTAATATATGATAAAGGAACCCTGAACATACAATGGGGAAATGACAGCCTCTTCAACAACCGGTGTTGGCAAAACTGGACAGCCACATGCAAGAGAATGAAACTGGATTATTGTCCATCCCCATACACAGAAGTAAACTCAAAATGAATCAAAAATCAGAATGTAAGACATGAAACCATAAAACTTTTAGAAGAAAACATAGGCAAATATCTCTTGAATATAAACATGAGCAACTTCTTCCTGAATACATCTCCTTGGGCAAGGGAAACAAAATAAAAAATGAACAAATGGGACTACATCATGCTAAAAGGCTTCTGTACAGCAAAGGACATCATCAGCAGAACAAAACGGCATCCTACAGTATGGTAGAATATATTTGCAAATGACATATCAGACAAGGAGTTAACATCCAAAATATATAAAGAACTCACATGCCTCAACACCAAAAATGCCTATTTTTTATGGTAATAACCCTACTAAAAACTGGGCAGAGGATATGAACAGACACTGCTTCAAAGAAGAAATTCAGATGGCCAAAAGGCACATGAAAAGATGCTTCACATCACTAAATATCAGGGAAATGCAAGTTAAAACCACAATGAGATATCACCTCACACCAGTAAGGATTGCCAATATAGAAAAGACTAGGGACAGCAAATGCTGGCAAGGATGCAGAGAAAGGGGCTCTCTGCTACACTGCTGGTGGGAATGTAAACTAGTTCAACCATTGCGGAAAGCAGTATGGAGGTTCCTCTAAAAACTCAAAATATAAATACCATTTGACCCAGGAATTTCACTTCTAGGAATTTACCCTAAGAATGCAGCAGCCCAGTCTCAAAAAGACATATGCACCCATGTGTTTATCGCAGCACTATTTACAATAGCCAAGAAATGGAAGCAACCTAAGTGTCCATTAGTAGATGAATGGATAAAGAAGATGAGGTACATATACACAATGGAATATTATTCATCCATGAGAAGAAAACAAATCCTACCATTTAAGACAACATGGATGGGGGGGCGGAGCCAACATGGCGGCATGAGTAGGACAGTGGGAATTTCCTCCCAAAAACATATATACTTTTGAAAATACAACAAACAAAACTAGCCCTAAAAGAGAGACCAGAAGACGCAGGACAGTGGCCAGACTGCAGCTATACCAGCGAGAACCCAGCGCCTGGTGAAAGGGGTGAGATACAAGCCCCGGCCCCGCGGGACCCGAGCGCCCCTCCCCCCAGCTCCCGGCGGGAGAAGAGCAGGCAGAGCGGGAGGGAGACGGAGCCCAGGACTGCCGAACACCCAGCCCCAGCCATCCGGGCCAGAGCGCAGACACAGTACGTGCCCAGGGGGCCCTGGATACTGGGGGAACAGGGAGTAAGACCTCTGAGCGGGTGCCGAAGCTGACGCCCCTGTGACAAAGAAAAGCGGGGGCTTTTTGAAAGTCTTAAAGGGACAGGGACTTAACAGCTTCACGGAAACAACCCAGGTCACAGTACAGCAGCTGGAAATTACAGGGAAAACCGGGCTCACTAACCCCCTGGGCAACAGCTCTGAGAACCCTCACGGAGGTAAACAGCCAAGCAGCCCCCCCATCCATCACCCCAAAGGGCCCTGCGAAAGCAGAGAAGCAGCCTGAGACAAACTCCGCCCACAGAAAGGGAAATTTCTCCCTTCCGGCCGGGCAAGACACAAAGACCCACTCTACACGCAATTACCCAACACAAGCCACTAGGGGTCGCAGTTGTCCCAGTAAAGAAAGGCCAGTAGCAAGTGAAAATTTTGGCACTCCCAGCTGACAGTCAATAGCACCTGTCAACATGAAAAGGCAAAAAAATATGATCCAGACAAGACTAACCCAGACAGCTTCGGCATCTGCTACATCTTCCCCTGAGAAGGAATCTGGGGAGATAGATTTAGCCAGTCTTCCTGAAAAAGAATTCAAAACAAAAGTCATAACCATGCTGATGGACTTGCAGAGAAATATGCAAGAACTAAGGAAGGAGAATTCAGAAATAAAACAAGCTCTGGAAGGACTTCAAAACAGAATGGACGAGATGCAAGAGACCATTAATGGACTAGAAAACAGAGAACAGGAACGCAGAGAAGCTGATGCAGAGAGAGATAAAAGGATCTCCAGGAATGAAAGAATTTTAAGAGAGCTGAGTGACCAAACGAAAAGGAACAATATAAGAATCATAGGTATACCAGAAGAAGTAGAGAGAGAAAAGGGGATAGAAAATGTCTTTGAAGAAATAATTGCTGAAAACTTCCCCAAACTAGGGGAAGAAATGGCCTCTAAGACCACAGAGGTACACAGAACTCCTATAATAAGGGATCCAAGGAGGGCAACACCAAGACACATAATAATTAAAATGGCAAAGATCAAAGACAAGGACAAAGTATTAAAGGCAGCCAGAGAGAAAAAAAAGGTTACCTACAAAGGAAAACCCATAAGGCTATCATCAGACTTCTCAACAGAAACCCTACAGGCCAGAAGAGAATGGCATGATATACTTAATGCAATGAAACAGAAGGGCCTCAAACCAAGACTATTGTATCCAGCACGAATATCATTTAAATATGAAGGAGGGATTAAACAATTCCCAGACAAGCAAAAGTTGAGGGAATTTGCCTCCCACAAACCACCTCTACAGGGCATCTTACAGGGACTGCTCTAGATGGGAGCACTCCTAAAAAAAGCACAGAACAAAACACCCAACATATGAAGAAGGGAGGAGGAGGAATAAGAAGGAAGAGAAATAAAGAATCATCAGACCGTGTTTATAATAGCTCAACAAGCGAGTTAAGTTAGACAGTAAGATAGTAAAGAAGCTAAACCTAAACCTTTGGTAACCACAAACTTAAAGCCTGCAATGGCAATAAATTCATACCTTTCAATAATCACCCTAAATGTAAATGGACTGAATGCACCAATCAAAAGACACAGAGCAATAGAATGGATAAAAAAGCAAGATCCATCCATATGCTGCTTACAAGAGACTCACCTCAAACCCAAAGACACGCAAAGTCAAGGGTGGGAAAAAGATATTTCAAGCAAACGACAGAGAGAAGAAAGCAGGTGTGGCAATTCTGGTATCAGACAAAACAGACTTCAAAATAAAGAAAGTAACAAAAGACAAAGAAGGACATTACATAATGATAAAGGGCTCAGTCCATCAAGAGGATATAACCATTATAAATATATATGCACCCAATACAGGAGCACCAACATACCTGAAACAAAGATTAACAGAACTAAAGGAGGAAATAGAATGCAATGCATTCATTCTAGGAGACTTCAACACACCACTCACTCCAAAGGACAGATCCACCAGACAGAAAATAAGTAAGGACAAAGAGGCACTGAACAACACACTAGAACAGATGGACCTAATAGACATCTACAGAACTCTACATCCAAAAGCAACAGGATACACATTCTTCTCAAGTGCACATGGAACATTCTCCAGAGTAGACCACATACTAGGACACAAAAAGAGCCTCAGTAAATTCCAAAAGATTGAAATCCTACCAACCAACTTTTCAGACCACAAAGGCATTAAACTAGAAATAAACTGTTCAAAGAAAGCAAAAAGGCTCACAAACACATGGAGGCTAAACAACATGCTCCTAAATAATCAATGGATCAATGACCAAATCAAAATGGAGATCCAGCAATATATGGAAACAAATGACAACAACAACACTAAGCCCCAACTTCTATGGGACACAGCAAAAGCAGTCTTAAGAGGAAAGTATATAGCAATCCAAGCATATTTTAAAAAGGAAGAGCAATCCCAAATGAATGGTCTAATGTCACAATTATCGAAATTGGAAAAAGAAGAACAGATGAGGCCTAAGGTCAGCAGAAGGAGGGACATAATAAAGATCAAAGAAGAAATAAATAAAATTGAGAAGAATAAAACAATAGCAAAAATCAATGAAACCAAGAGCTGGTTCTTCGAGAAAATGAACAAAATAGATAAGCCTCTAGCCAGACTTATTAAGAGGAAAACAGAGTCAACAAAAATCAACAGTATCAGAAACGAGAAAGGAAATATCACGACGGACCCCGCAGAAATACAAAGAATTATTAGAGACTACTATGAAAACCTATATGCTAACAAGCTGGGAAACCTAGGAGAAATGGACAACTTCCTAGAAAAATACAACCTTCCAAGACTGACCCAAAAAGAAACAGAAAATCTAAACAGACCAATTACCAGCAACGAAATTGAAGTGGTAATCAAAAAACTACCAAAGAACAAAACCCCTGGGCCAGATGGATTTACCTCGGAATTTTATCAGACATACAGGGAAGACATAATACCCATTCTCTTTAAAGTTTTCCAAAAAATAGAGGAGGAGGGGATACTCCCAAACTCATTCTATGAAGCTAACATCACCCTAATACCAAAACCAGGCAAAGACCCCACCAAAAAAGAAAACTACAGACCAATATCCCTGATGAACGTAGATGCAAAAATACTCAACAAAATACTAGCAAGCCGAATTAAAAAACACATCAAAAGGATCATACACCATGACCAAGTGGGATTCATCCCAGGGATGCAAGGATGAGACAACATTCGAATATCCATCAACATCATCCACCACATCAACAAAAAGAAAGACAAATCCACATGATCATCTCCAAAGATGCTGAAAAAGCATTTGAAAAGTTCAACACCCATTCATGATAAAAACTCTCAGCAAAATGGGAATAGAGGGCAAGTACCTCAACATAATAAAGGCCATCTATGAAAAACCCAGAGCCAACATTATATTGAACAGCGAGAAGCTGAAAGCATTTCTGCTGAGATCGGGAACTAGACAGGGATGCCCACTCTCCCCACTGTTATTTAACATAGTACTGGAGGTCCTAGCCACGGCAATCAGACAAAACAAAGAAATACAAGGAATCCAGATTGGCAAAGAAGAAGTTAAACTGTCACTATTTGCAGATTATATGATACTGTACATAAAAAACCCTAAAGAGTCCACCCCAGAACTACTAGAACTGATATCGGAATACAGCAAAGTTGCAGGATACAAAATCAACACACAGAAATCTGTGGCTTTCCTATACACCAACAACGAACCAACAGAAAGAGAAATCAGGAAAACAACTCCATTCACAATTGCATCAAAAAAAATAAAATACCTAGGAATAAACGTAACCAAAGAAGTGAAAGACTTATACTCTGAAAACTACAAGTCACTCTTAAAAGAAATTAAAGGGGACACTAACAGATGGAAACGCATCCCATGCTCATGGCTAGGAAGAATTAATATCGTCAAAATGGCCATCCTGCCCAAAGCAATATACAGATTTGATGCAATCCCTATGAAACTACCAGCAACATTCTTCAATGAACTGGAACAAATAATTCAAAAATTCATATGGAAACACCAAAGACCCCGAATAGCCAAAGCAATCCTGAGAAAGAAGAATAAAGTAGGGGGGATCTCACTCCCCAACTTCAAGCTCTACTATAAAGCCATAGTAATCAAGACAATTTGGTACTGGCACAAGAGCAGAGCCGCAGACCAATGGAACAGACGAGAGAATCCAGACATTAACCCAGACATATATGGTCAATTAATATTTGATAAAGCAGCCATGGACATACAATGGCGAAATGACAGTCTCTTCAACAGGTGGTGCTGGCAAAACTGGACAGCTGCATGTAGGAGAATGAAACTGGACCATTGTGTAACCCCATATACAAAAGTAAACTCAAAATGGATCAAAGACCTGAATGTAAGTCATGAAACCATTAAACTCTTGGAAGAAAACATAGGCAAAAACCTCTTAGACATAAACATGAGTGACCTCTTCTTGAACATATCTCCCCGGGCAAGGAAAACAACAGCAAAAATGAACATGTGGGACTATATTAAACTGAAAAGCTTCTGTACAGCAAAAGACACCATCAATAGAACAAAAAGGAACCCTACAGTATGGGAGAATATATTTGAAAATGACACATCCGATAAAGGCTTGACGTCCAGAATATATAAAGAGCTCACACGCCTCAACAAACAAAAAACAAATAACCCAATTAAAAAATGGGCAGAGGAACTGAACAGACAGTTCTCCAAAAAAGAAATACAGATGGCCAACAGACACATGAAAAGATGCTCCACATCGCTAATTATCAGAGAAATGCAAATTAAAACTACAATGAGGTATCACCTCACACCAGTAAGGATGGCTGCCATCCAAAAGACAAACAACAATAAATGTTGGCAAGGCTGTGGAGGAAGGGGAACCCTCCTACACTGCTGGTGGGAATGTAAATTAGTTCAACCATTGTGGAAAGCAGTATGGAGGTACATCAAAATGCTCAAAACAGACCTACCATTTGACCCAGGAATTGCACTCCTAGGAATTTTCCCTAAGAATGCGGCAATCAAGTATGAGAAAGACCAATGTACCCCTATGTTTATTGCAGCACTATTTACAATAGCCAAGAATTGGAAGCAACCTAAATGTCCATCGATAGATGAATGGATAAGAAGAGGTGGTACATATACACAATGGAATACTACTCAGCCATAAGAAAAGGGCAAATCCTACCATTTGCAGCAACATGGATGGAGCTGGAGGGTATTATGCTCAGTGAAACAAGCCAAGCGGAGAAAGAGAAATACCAAATGATTTCACTTATCTGTGGAATATAAGAACAAAGGAAAAACTGAAGGAAGAAAACAGCAGCAGAATCACAGAACTCAAGAATGGACTAACAGGTACCAAAGGGAAAGGGACTGGGGTGGACGGGTGGGTAGGGAGGGATAAGGGGGGAGAGAAAAAGAGGGGTATTAAGATTAGCATGCATGGGGGGTAGGAGAAAAGGGAGGGCTGTACAACACAGAGAAGGCAAGTAGTGATTCTACAACATTTTGCTACGCTGATGGACAGTGACTGTAAAGGAGTATATTGGGGGGACCTGGTATAGGGGAGAGCCTAGTAAACAAAGTATTCGTCATGTAAGTGTAGATTAATGATAAAAAAAAAAAAAAGCAGTTCCTGTGTTGTGACCTCCAATGAGTTCTACACAATGTTATAAAGGGCATATAAAAGTGTAGGCAAAGGGTCTGTTTGTGTTTATACAGAGGATCAAAGCCTAATTTGGCTACCCCGAAAATGAACTAAGATACGATATGAAAAAGAACTTCCAACATCAGCACTCTCTGGAAGACTCATGCCAGAATATGATCAGAAAAAAAAAAAAAAAAACCTCAACAAAGATCCATGCACTGCTACAGCGGTAGATGCACTCATCCCACCAGTTCCTGGACTTGCCATGGGAATGAGGAAGGAGATATCTAAGCTGGCCTGTGCATACAGTAAAACAACAAATTTGACTGAATCTATACTGTTGGAACTCAACCAAGAATTAGGAGAAGTGCAAATTGTAGCGCTCCAAAATCTTACAACCACAGACTATTTACTGTTAAAAGAACATATGGGATGTGAACAGTCCCCAGGAATGGGTTGTTCTAATTTATCTGAATTCTCTCAGACTGTTCAAGTTCAGCTGGACAATACCCACCATATCATAGGTAAGTTTTCACAAATGCCTAAGGTGCCTAACTGGTTTTCTTGGTTTCACTGGAGATGGCTGGTGATTACAGGTATGCTTTGGTTATGTAACTATATTCCTATTATGTTAATGGGTGTGCACAATTTAATTAGTAGTTTAAAACCTATCCATGCTGAAGTTACTCTACAAGAAGATATGTCAAAGAAATAATCAATCTTCCCAGGTTTTCTTCTGCCTGCTACTTCTATAGCTTTTCTTCTTCCTACCTAATCACAACCTTAAAATAGAACTCGTGCCACATGTCGAATTTACCGAGTATCATAATTCTTCCAAGTGGTAAAGACACCTCAAGACAAATGCTGGGCATAGAAGCCACAGGGCATAAATATGCAAAGAAGTAAAAAGCTAACCTTTTCAAACAATAAGGCTTCTCTCTCACTTACCAACTTCACATTTCCCTGTATGGCCCCGGAAGATGACTGGTTAGCCAGAGACGGGTAAGATTCCTCAAGGGAGGAACAACCTAAGACAGGCACAGTCGCAGGGGGGCCATCAGGTGAGAAATTGGGGATCAACAGAGGTGAGGCTTAGAACCTCACCCCCCCTGTTCTGAGAGAAATCTTCTGCATACGTGGATGTTTTATTGCCCTTGTCTAGCTTGGATTAACACATAGTCTACAGGCACACACCTGATCATCTACATTTGCTCTCTTACAACACTAAACTATGTTTTCTACCTTTATCTTGTATCTACCTACCACTTCAGCATTTTATTAAAAATAATAATAAAGAGAAAAATGTCGTATCCACATATAAATCAAGTTTAAAAATCAAATGAATATTCATATTTGAACTGACTGTTTATAGTTCATAATGCATGAACAAAACCGAAAGCTTCTGTGATGACTGCCCTTGCACTGTTCACCATGTAACTTATTCACTATGTAAGAATTTGTTCTCCATGTAAGAACTTGTTCGTTATGCCTCAGAAGATTGGAGACTGACGAAAATTAGGCTTGGGGTGGAGTAATGATTGTGCATTGAGTATTGACCCACCTATACAGAATTTTATTGTTGTTAACAACTATTTGATCAATAAATATGAGAGATGCCGTCACAAAAAATACATACATACATATATATATATATATATATATATATAAACACACTTCCAATTGTAAAATAAATAAGTAACCGGGATGTAATGTATAGCATAAGGAATATAGTCAAAATATTGTAACAACTTGGTATGGTGATAGCTGGTACCTAGAATTATCATGTATATAAATGTTGAATCACTGTGTTGTTGTACACCTGAATCTAATGTAATGTAATACTGTGTGTCAACTACCCTTCAATAAAAAAATTAAAAAATTAAAAAAAAGACAACATGGATGGAGCTCGAGGGTTTTATGCTCAATGAAATAAGCCAGGGGGAGAAAGACAGGTACCGAATGATTTCACTCATCTGTGGAGCATAAGAACAAAGCAAAAACTGAAGGAACAAAACAGAAGCAGACTCACAGAACCCAAGAATGGACTAATAATTGCCAAAGGGAAAGGGACTAGGGGTGGGGTGGGAATGGAGGGGGAAGGGGAATAAGTGGCATTATGATTAGCACACATAGTGTAGGGGGGTGCACAGGGAAGGCAGTACAACACAGAGAAGACAAGTAGTTATTCTATAGCATCTTACTACGCTGATGGACAGTGACTATAATGGGATGTGGGGTGGGACTTGATAATGCGGGGAATCTAGTAACCACAATGTTGCTCATGTAATTGTATATTAATGATACCAAAACTAAAAAAAAGAAAATAAGGTAAGAGACAACAAGTGTTAGCTAGTCTATGGGGAAATGGAAAAAAAAAGAAAGAAAAGCATGGTGCAATGCCTGATACATAGTAAGCACTCAATAACATTAGCTCCATTTATGTTTCCTCCCAAATGGAATATGCTGGAATGCTCCGGGTGAGTGGGAGCTTGAGAGGAGGAAGGGAAGGGCCAAAGAAGCAGCAGCAGGGAAAACAGAAGAAGAGACTAGACAAAGGGATTCCACATGAGAGTCAAGGGGAGGTTTATGGTGTGTGTAGATGTTAAAAGAGCCAAAATCCAAATGTGAGGACCCCACCCTTGGGACTGTCCCAGGTTCAAGCGGAAAGACCGAGGCCTGATGGGTTTAGGTTCCAGAGCTGTGTGTTAGTAAGTCACTCAACCTCTCTAGGCTTGTTTTACTTCTTTCTGAAAAGAATGATGATAATATCTGTCATGTACATCTCAAAGAGGTATTCTGAGATGCTTTTTCTTAATCTTATGAAGTTGACAGAGATTATGAAGAATTATAATATTCTCTGTTGTGAGAAGAGCAGATAAATTCATGTTTTCTTTGACAACTTGGCAAAATATATTAAAGGCATTGAAGTATGCATCTCCTGTCACCCAGCAAACCATTTCTGAGAACTTTTTCCAGTAAACAATCAGATGGAGCTTGAGGAACTTTTAACAAAGATACTTACCACCTTAGGCTGGGAGTAGGGAAAACCTGGGAGTCACTTCTGCATCCAACAGAAGTGTGATTGCTACTGAAAATAAAAAACATTCTCAACATAGTTTGGAAAAAAAACTTACAAGTGATATAGAGTATAATTTAATATTTTTAAAACAAATTCTGTAAGGATATATCCCAAAATACTAACAGTGTTTCGCTAGTTGTTGGAATATATGATCACACAAATCTAACATTGTTTTGCAATGAACCCATGTTTTAATGTGAGTAGAAACATACACAGAAACATCTCTAAGACAAACAGTGTTATCACAGCAGACACCCCAGCCAGTGTGGGAGTCCCCTTCCTGCTGTCCCAGACTGTCACTCAAGCACCTTTCTGATGCCTGCTGGTGACAGCAGTCACCTCCCTTACCAGTGGCACTGTCCTCAGCAGCCTCTGCCTTGTGGCTGGCACCCATTGTTGGTCTCGCAGCACAGAGCTTGCCCGTCCATGTCCCTGGTGTTTCTCTGCTCCCAGGTGTGGCCGGGGCCCTGCCATCCACCTGGCTGCCAGCAGCCCCCCACTGCCGCTGACCCTCCCCACTCCCAGCCCCCAGCTCTGCTCCCCTGGGTCGGGACATTGCCTAGGCACCTGACACCCTCAACCAGTTTAATCCTCCACAGAGACTGTTGCTGTGTTGTCACCAGTGGTTGTCAGCCAAGACAATCTCAGCCAGCACATACACGGTGACAGGGAGCAGCCACATCCTGTCTCAGGTTCCCTGTTTCCAAGGCCTGTGCAGGACACAGACAGCCTCTGCAGTCCTGTCCCCTGGTGCTCCCCCTACCAGGTGCCTCCCACCAGCTGTTCTCTATGTCTAGAAGACCTCTATCCCGCCGTCATCTTTCCTTGACTCTTTTCTCCCCACACGTCCACCCATCTCTAGCAATTTGTCTATCCTTTTCACCGCACTTGCATGAAAAAAAACAACTGTCTGCCCCTGGCCATTCTGATCCACTGTAATCTGGTTTCATTCTTCTGTGTCCACTGAACCAGGATTGCTAGGATCTCAGTAAAGGGTGCATTTCCATGGCTAGTCTAGAATGAACAAGGAGACGTGGCCAACCATGTGCAGGTCCTGGGGGAAACACATCCCTCTTTGGAAGCTCACAGCCACTTGAGAACACTAACAGTACCAGGAAGTCCCATCCGCAAGAAACATACTGAATTCTGTTTGGTTCTGCATTTCCCAGCTCTGTTTGCCCACAGCACTTTCAGCCCCAGAGACGTGCATTACAGTTGCCGTCACCTCCGAACACAGCCTGCAAGATGAAACTTTGGCTGCACCTTGACCTGGGCTGTGAAAGGCCCGTCTGCAGTGTTCTTCCTCCTGGCATTAGCCCATGAGGCCCTGTTCCCTCCCAAGAAGTTTCCAGGCTACCTGGGATGAGTAGCCCTTTGCTCACATCTCCACGACCAGGCGCAGAGGTGTCCTGGGCACTGACCTGCACTCCCGCCATCCTGTCTGCCAGGTGGGAAGGCACAGACACCAATGGCCACTCTTCATGTCCAAGTTCCCAAAGCTGTGCCTGGCTCTGAGCAGTCCCTCACCAGTACTGAGTGAGTGGTGAGAAACAAGATTGAAATGGAAGGTGTCCTTAAACAGTGGAGAAGAAAGCCAGTGGGGTGATTCTGCATCTATCCCTCTCTCCATTAGGAGCTCCCCAGACACTCGACCTTCCTGGCCCTAGTAGAATGGAATAGAAAGAAGCTGATCTTGGGAGGGAGTGTGTACATCTGCCCTGTTTCTGCTTCCCTCTATGACTGACATATCTGCACTGGTCTTGCAAATAAAGGCTGCATTTTGAATGTGATAGCAAATGCTGGTTTTCTCTAGGGCCATGCGAGGGGAACAGGGGGCTGCCAGCCATACGTGGCTTTCTAGCCCCATCCAAACACATGGACCATGCCATGTGTATGACCTGAATTACAAAACCAACAGCTTATGGAAAGGAGGCCTTCATTCTAATGGGGGTGGGGTTGGGTGGGGACATACAAATGGTAGGATTTAAGGCTTCTTCCCAGACTAGCAAGTGCAGCTGTGCTCTCAGCCTGCACAGTGCAGATATTTAAAGCACCAGGAAAAGTCCTGCAGACATCACAAATATCAAAGGGGCCAAAAAATCAAAGCAGTTCTTGGTGTTTTCTTTTGCAAGGAGATTTTCAAGAAGAGTCTCTTGCAAATAGTGCAGGTGCTCTGTGCCCAGATGTCACTGCCTGAAGGACCTGGTAGCCTGGGGGCACCACCATAGCAAGCAGTGCATCCCCAGGTCCTCCAGGGCCTGTCGGATGGTCTTGCAGGCACTCCCAGCTCGCTTTTGGGGTCTGGAACCTTGGTTGCCCCATTGCCTGTGATTTTCATCTATTATTATGCCTTTATTTCTTTCCCTCAACATACACTTACTAAGCTCCTACTGAATACCAAGCACAGTTCTGGGTGCTGGGTAAACAGCTGTGAACAAGAAGAAATGCTGTCCTCATGAGGCTTATGTTCTGCTGCAGGAGGAGGTGGTCCAGAGACAATAAACAGAGAGGTTAGGAAAGGTATTTGTTATGAGAGAAAATGGCAGGGGCTGAAAGCGCCCACATTTCCGTGTGATCTACAGTCGCCAAGGAATGCTCACTCCCTTGCAGTGTCTCACAGTACTGCACTGCGCTCTTCATTATTCAGAGATGCTAAGTGCTTTTCCAGGAGCAGGTGTTACCCCTCTTCAAGGCTGAGAGCTATGCCCCTGCACCAGCTCATGTCTGGAGCTGCTCAACCTCTGTGCCTGGTGTGCCCGTGTCCCCGCTCACCCGAAGGCCCACACAGCATTGGTGCCTGGCCCTGGTTTTCAAGGGTAGGGCAGGCACAGCCTTGGTTCAGCAGGAGTTGAAGGTGAGCAGTAGGCCCCTTATAGCCATGGGGCAGGTGCAACCATCGGCCTTTATGGGACAGCATATGCTATGGCTGAAGGGGAAGGGCACAGGGCACAGAGGAGCGTCTGCCCAGGCTTGATGAGGTGTGCAGCATGGCTGGACAGTGGGAGGTTTCGGGAAGGTGCAACAATCTGAACAGATAGATGCCTCATGTTTTAGAGCATGCCTGTAGCTGGACGACCCAGGGTGGGCACCTTCAAAAGAGCTCTGCTCTCTGGAGCCTGGTCCTGGCCTGGCATCTGACATGTTGGGTCCTTACTGTGCCTCTGTATCTGTCTGCTGGGGAAATGCCCTCAGAGGATAATTTTTATTACACAGGCCCCCCAAAGTGTGTGTGTGTGGTGTTCTGCGGCTTGTGGCCTCTGTGTGTGTGCAGGCTGTGTGTGTGTGTGACATATATGTGGTGTATTTCTGGGGTGTGGTGTGTTGTAGTGTTTCTAATTGCACAGATCAGGAAAACCAAGTGAGAGATGTTCTGACATTTCCAAATGGCAGTTATAACTTGCTAGGTCTCTTCCAACATGTAGAAAGATTAAAAACAGAAAAAAAAAACACTGATGGCAGTTGTTGGGTGGAAAGAATTTCATTTGAACAGTTTGGTTTTGAAGCATTTCATTTGGCCTTCCTATCAAATCCTAATATTTTAAGTGGATGTCTATTATTTTACTTTCTTTTTCTTTCTCTTGTGTTGGAAGATGAAATATTCTTTGAAAATAGCTGTTGCAAAGCCAAATAAACATGTAGGCAGTTACAAAACACAAGAAGGTGCAGAAAAAAAAATAACGTGAGGTTTGGAAAGACTGAGGGAGATTGGGGCAGACCAAACAGCGAATCAAGCAGCGGGGATCATGGCGAGCAAGGCCTTAACTGTTGTACAAAGAGTGGTCTCAGATTTCCATCCAAAGTAAATGCATTTCTCCTATGGACTCACCCTAAATGTCCTGATTTTCTCAGGCCCGGGGCTCTGGCATTCTCCTCATTTCTGCTGGCGCCTCTTGGACCTACCCACCCCCTTAGCTCCGGTCCCTCTGTGACTGGGCCGCCTCGGCCCCATTAGGCACACCGTGGATCTCTGCAGGTGGATTTGGCTGAAAGCGTTCAGTCTCTGCCATCACTTCATTTCGTTTATGGGTATTCTGTTTAAGTATCAGGCCTCTCCCTTTTCTTTTCTCCCTGGCATCTGAATTAGCTAATAAGGAAAAGTGCACGTTTATGCAAACACGTAGACGCTGCTGGAGAGTCACAGGGAAGCTGCCTAACCTGGCTGTTGGCCTGCAGGCAGCACTGCTCTTTCAGAGCTTGGAAAACTTCCCGGCTGCTGTGGGCAAAAGTAGAACCTCGGTTACAGAAGACAGCACGGGGCAGGGTGCAGCTCACTTTCTTTACAAGAGCCAGATAGTAAATAGGCTCTGCGGGCCATTAGTGTCTCCATGGTGACCACCCAATTCTGCTTTGCAGAAGCGCCGTGGATGTAAATGAATGGCTGTGACTATGTTCCGATAAAACTTAGACACTGAGATTAGAATTTCATGTATTTTTCAAGAGTCATTAAATATTATTTCTTTTGATACTTATTCAATCATTGAAACCATTCTTGGCTCAAGGGTTCTGGTAACAGACAGAAGCCTAGATTTGGCCCCCGGCGGCGACGTGCTGGCACAGATGGCAAAGCTCGACTGCCTTGTTCCTGAGCCCTGGTCTCACGCAGCCATGGGTCCTCCCTGCGCGGGGTGCTTCAGCTTCCGGGCTCACAGAGGGTCTCAGTCTGTGCTCAGGGAGCAAACGCGCGTCTAACGCACCACACCCGGCTTTGTCTTTCCCAGACGGAAGTGATTCACCATCTCGCCAACTTCTCTTGTTCTAATTTTACCCAAAACCTTCCCTGAGAGCGCATAGTCAGGCTCTCAGACTCTCGTGTGGGATCCCTGTATACTCAGTAGGTTACTGCTTCAGTGGCTACTTCAGTTAAGTGACCGTTTTTCCTGCCTTAGCTCAGCTGCAGACCCTAGTCACACATGCCCAAGGAATGTTCTAGCACAAGTCTTCCGGCCTTCGAGCTCGAGCTAGTGGCCAGGCTAATTAAGGGGTGCCACGTGATATCTTCTCTTACAAAAGTAAGCTTTGGCTTCTAGTCTGGTATGTTTCTTTAGCTACTCAACTTGGTTAAGTGTTCCTCTACTAGCTGGCTGACAGCACAGAGAAGCCAGGTGCTAATTAGAGACCATCTCCATTGTGTAGCCAAGAAATGGCACATTTTTGTGATTTGTCATGGGATCATGGGTTTATGGTGGTTATTTGGCAAAAGAACCAAATGACCGAGCCTATCTCCAGGACCTTTGCAGCACCATCAACCAAGCCCATGGCAGGTGCGTCTTGTGAAGTGTTCAGCAATGGTCTGAAGAAGCACTCTGTGAACGTCCTGTATCCAGTTAAAGGCATCGTCTGCATGTGGGTAGAGCTCTACACTCGTATGAGCCCAAATGATACTGCCACACAATGTTTATTGGTTTCCTCACATCACTGTGACTCTCCTGGAGATAACAGAGTGGAGAGCATATGCAGCAAGTACCCCAGTGCCGTGGCACCCGCACCCATCCATCTGGCTGTTATTTGTGTCCATGCCGTGTTCTGGGACGACATCCAGCTCTCTGCTTTTAACCCAGGAGTCAAAATGGTTTCATGTATCAGGTGATCCCTTGAGGCAAGGTGTGGCCAGGGTAGATTTTCAGGCATTTGCTTTAATATATTTCTTTATGTTCATTGCCAAGTCAGGTTATTGTTTATGAGCTGTTATATTCCCAGTGGTTGTCAAGGATATTCCTTACACGGAGCCTAATTCCTCCTAGGGAAGGAATGGTTTTTGTTTAGGAAAATACTATTGGAATGCCTGGGTGCAGCTAAGATGCACAGGCATGGTAGTAAAAGAGGAGGCAAGAGAAAGGGGCTGGTGGGCCGCATAAATGGTTTACTTTAAAATGAATCAGAAACTGGAGACTGTGAAAGAGAGGAAGTAGAATAGTTGAAATGGCATCACGAATAAGTATACCTGGTATGTGATTTTAGGTAGATTACTGCACTTGCTAGTCTGGGAAGAAGCCTTAAATTCTACCATTTGTATTTCCCCACCCAACCCCACCCCCCATTAGAATGAAGGTCTCCTTTCCATAAGCTGTTGGTTTTGTGATTCAGGTCATACACATGGCATGGTCCATGTGTTTGGATGGGGCTAGAAAGCCACGTATGGCTGGCAGCCCCCTGTTCCCCTCGCATGGCCCTAGAGAAAACCAGCATTTGATACCACACTCAAAATTCAGTCTTTATCATGTTGATAATGGGTGTGGGGGAAAGGGGATCAGAAGAGAATCACTCCTTGGGATTTCAAGAGGCTGAGAGGAACGTGACCCATTCTGTATGAGAGGGTGAGGCCTCAAGTATGTAGGGAAAATGGGACTTTGCTTCCCTGTGTACCAGGTGAGCTAAGAACCGGACCTCCATTTAGAACAGGGGAGGGTGGGGGGTGTTAAATTACCTGAAGAACTAAAAATCCCAAGATAAAATTAATTAATGAGTTAATTATGTGTTTTTTAATATTAACCAAGGTCTTAATTAGTTGTTAGATAAGTTTAAGTTTAAACAATGAAACCTCGTACGTACAATTTACCAGCTTCATAGAGTATGTAATCTAGGGCTTCCACACTCTGCAGCAAACCGGTTTTGCATTCTCGTATTTTGTCTGTGGAAGTTGGGATACAAGAAAGTAATGTACCAGCAACCTGGGAGAGAAGAAAAGTCAGTCTGCAATATCAAGGACCTGGTAACCTTCTTTAAAAATGCCTCTTTTTTCTGACATGATCACCTGAAGGAAATGTTTTCCAAACTGTGTATTGTGAAATTAACTTAATTGGTCGTGATCAGCATTTAAAATAAAATTTTTAAAGAAAGAAAAAAAATTCAGTCTTTATCTGCAAGACCAGTGCATATATGTCAGTCATAGAGGGAAGCAGAAACAGGGCAGATGTACACACTCCCTCCCAAGATCAGCTTCTTTCTATTCCATTCTACAAGGGCCAGGAAGGTTGAGTGTCTGGGGAGCTCCTAATGGAGAGAGGGATAGATGCAGAATCACCCCACTGGCTTTCTTCTCCACTGTTTAAGGATACCTTCTATTTCTATCTTGTTTTTTGCCACTCAGTACTGGTGAGGGACTGCTCAGAGCCAGGCACAGCTCTCTAGGAGCTTGGACACAAAGAATAACTATTGGTGCCTGTGCCTTTCTACCTGGCAGACGGGATGGTGGGAGTGCAGGTCAGTGTTCAGGACACCACTGCACCTGGTCACAGAGATGAGCACAAAGGGCTACTCTTCCCAGGTAGGCTGGAGACTTCCTGCATCTTAGGAGGGGACAGGGACCTCATAGGCTAATGCCAGGAGGAAGAACACTGCAGACGGGGCTTTCACAGCCCAGGTCAAGGTGCAGCCAAAGTTTCATCTTGCAGGCTGTGTTCGGAGGTGACGGCAACTGTAATGCACGTCTCTGGGGCTGAAAGCACGGTGGGCAAAGAGAGCTGGGAAATGCAGAACCAAACCGAATTCAGTATGTTTCTTGCAGATGAGACTTTCTGGTACTGTTAGTGTTCTCAAGTGGCTGTGAGCTTCCCAAGTGGGATGTGTCTCCCCCAGGACCTGCACATGGTTGGCCAAGCCTCCCTGTTCATTCTAGACTGGCTATAGTGTCAGTGTTGGCTGGCCCTTGGGCTGGCCCTTCTAGCTTCCCCTGCCTCCTGCTTGTCAGGGCCATGTTCTGCAGGCTGCTCTCTTGCAGTGGGGCCAGGGTGGAGGGGCAGCTGGCCCCGTGGGACAGTCGAGATGGGCATGGAGCCAGCTGCTGGGACAGGTCTGACTTTCCACAGGGCTGTGAGAATTCTTGCAGCTGCCCCTTGGGTGTTCAGCTTCTCAGGTCAGCTCCTGGACAAGATGAATTCAGCTTGGTCAGTAAAAAGGGAACAGGAGTGTATATGAAAAACTGTTTTCAACTGTTTGAAGGTGTATACCGTGGATAAAAATGCTCCACTGCTATTGCAAACCTGTGGATAGGATAGGCCAAAACAATCACAGGGCAAGAAGAGCAATAGCAGTAACGGGCAGTCCAGGCATCCTTCAGAACAGTGAGGAAGAACATTTGCCTCAGTGTGTTTTCAGGCAACCAAGACAAAAACGTCTCTGAGCGTTGAGAGCTCTGCAAGGCCAGGGCTGTTCGAATTTCTGGGGTCTCTGCATGGGGAGCAGATGACCAGAGCAGAAGACTTGGAGAAGAGTTGAAATCTCGACACAGAGGGTGGCACACACACAGGCACACAACAGTGGCTAGTCTCTCTCTGACTTAATTCCTTCCAACTGGAAATATTATCAAGATGTGTGTACGTAAATATACACTTTCGAAAAAATATATACCTTTGAACAGCTCAAGGTGAGGGTAAGCAGTTGTAGTTAATACTTGCTGATAAGTTACAGGAACATGAATCATATCATGCCTCCTTTTATATAATTGTGGTTAAACATAACATGAGAATTACCTTCCCAACCATTTTTAAGTGTGCTGTTCAGTGGCATTAAGTACAGTCACACTGTTGTGCAGCCATCGCCACCATCCCTCTCCTTCCATCTTCCCAAACTGGAACTCTGTCCCCACTAAACACAGTCCCCTTTCCCCTTCTCTCGGCCCCTGCAACCACCTTCCTACTGTCTGTTTCTATGAATTTGGCTGTTCTAAGTACCTCAGGTAAGTGGGATCATACTGACTCAGCCCTGTGTCACTGCCTTGCTTACTCAGCATGACGTCCTCAAGGGTCTTCTAAGTTGTAGCATGTGTCAGAATTTCCTTTCTTTTAGTGCTGACTAGTATTTCATTGTGCACGTATAGCAGATCTTGTTGGCCCATTCATCCATCTATGCACATTTGGGTTATTTCCACCTTTTGACAATTGTGAATAATGCTGCAAATAACTGAGTCTCTGCTTTCAATTATTTTGGGTAAACACCCAGGAGTGGAATTGCTAGGTCATATGGTAATTCCGTATTTAGTTCTGGGGGGATTGCCATTCTGTTTTTCATAGTGGCCAGACCATTTTATGTTATCAGCAACAGTGAACAAGAGCTCCAATTTCTCTACATCCTTGCCAATACTTGCTATTTTCTGTTTTGTTTTTGTTTCTTTTATGTTAGTGGCCATCTTAATGGGTGCAGGGTGGTATCCTACTGCCGTTTTGATTTGCATTTCTTCAATGATGCTGAGCATCTTTTCATGCATGTATTATACATGTGTAGATCTTTGGAAGAGTTCTATTCAAGGCTTTTGCTCATTTTTGAATCAGGTTGTTTACACTCTTGTTGTTGAGTTGTAGGAGTTCTCTATATACCCTGGATTTTAACCCATATCAGATATATTAATTGCAAATGTTTTCTAGGAGGGAGCAGAAGGAGATTTTGAAAGAGAAACGACCTTAATATTGAGAAATGATGAGTTGCTTTCCTAGCTGGGAAACAGATAAATAAAATAACATTAAGAACAATGGTAGCAGATTATTAGGATTGTTTTTAAACCTTAGATTGTGAGCTCCCAGAGGCAAGCCTTTATCTTTAAGATCTAGAGGAGTGACTGGAACTTCGAGGGCTCCAGTTGTCCACCCTTTCCCTGCCCCCTTCACATTCTCCTGTGGATGTATAAGTGTGAGCCTGGGCAGGTAATTCAGTATCACCTAAACAGTGACAATAGAAACAGCTGAGTTTTATCCTTCCAGTGGGGAAACTTGGAATTTCATTTACCACAGCAGCAGTTGCTCATGGCAAACCTAAACAGTCAAAGCTTCTCACACGTGGGTGAATTTGTTCATTCCTCAGTATTTATACTGATGTCACCAGCTTCCAGGCCTTGGCCTAGGGGGTCACAGTGGTGAGCAGCATCAATGACCCTCCCTCGCAGAATTCATAGCCTGGAGGAGGAGATAGATGTTCAAACAGAGGATGATGCACAAAGAGATTAAGAAATTATAACAGGGATGACCTCTGTGAAAGACTGGTACATCTGTAAGACTTCTTTGTTGAAACAATAAAGACCTCTCTGGGTAGTTTAAGAAAAAGAAAAAGTTGTGTTAAAGGGCTTTAGGCAAACCAGGCTGAGAAGTCACAGGCTGGGGACTGTGGCCAATGACAGAGTCTGGGACACTGGCTGGGACCTGGGCTTGGCCACCCACCAGTGCCCGCTTGCCCTGTCCAACTGCTGGGTTGAGGGACCTCACCTCTATTTTGGAGTGTGTAAGGGGGAAATGTATCTGTTTGTTCACAAACTCCTCAGCAACTTCTCAGGTATAATCTGAAACCAGCCTCCATACTGGGAGTGCAGGGAGAGACGGAAGAAAGAGGCAGGCCTTTCCAAGTTGGTATGTGGCAGTTTAAATAAGCAAAGGAATCTTACCCACCAGGCTTGTCTTGGGTGGCTGAAAGACAAGTAGATCTTCACACCCACCTGCCAAATCTTAAAAGATTTCACAGAAGCCTTAAGTGGGTTCAGTGCAGAAGGTCTCAACACCACATCACTCGCTCAAGTCTGTCCTTGGGGTGGTCCCCAGGAGCTGGAAGGGAGGTGGAACCCACGTTCAAGGAGGGGGAGGGCTGAGGATCCCCTGACTGTGGGCTCATGTGCTGACCTGCGGGCATGTCTTCTCTTCTGGAGGGTGTCCCCCAACATCATAAACAAGGAAGAGATGGAAGGGCCAGGGGCCACAGAGCACGAGGCAGAAGCAGAGGGGTGTGGGTATGTCAGGACAGGGCAAGGGTCAGGGCAGCTTCCAGGAGCAACCATGAAGGGCAGCTGAGCCCTAAAGGCAGGGCCGGTGTGGGTAGGAGCAGTGTTCCCAGCCTCCCCCACAGGCCCCTCAGGGTTTAGTCTGCATTTCAGGAGCTGTGGGAGCCAATCATGTTTTAAGGAGGGGTAGAGGTTGTGGGAGGTGGTGTGATAATTTTTTCTCTTTGAGGTGGACCCTCTGGAAGCAGTGTTGTGCAATCTGCTCTGGGTGGGGGGCAGGAGGAGCTGAGGTCACCTTTAGAAGACCAGCTTCTCAAGACTGCCAGCCTCAAAGGGGTGCTTCTATTCTCTTTGATCTCCAAGTCCCAGATGCCTATAGCAGCGGCTGGGCATAGCTGGCTTTGAACAGGTGTCTGTGGGGTGATGGAATTCTGTGGAAGGCTCAGAGGTCCAGCGGGGAGAGGGGAGGGTGTGGTGGGGCAGCAGGCTCTAGGGTCCACAGAGCTAATGGTCAAGCACAGCTAATGGTAAACTGCTTTAAACAGGAACCCTTAGCACACACACATGTATTACTCTGAATTATAAATATGTGCCACTGTGCTGCTGAGATCCAACACAGAAGCAAACAAGTCTTGTTTTCTTCCTAGATCCTTCTGGGTGGGATGTCTCACTTCCCCTGAGTTCACACACACCAGTTTGGAGGATGTTGACCTAATGGTGTCCTACCAAGTCAATGTTTTTGGAATAGATGGGCAGGTAGGGATCTGTGTGGAATCTCCAGAAGAAACAGAAGTCATTATTTGTTTGGGCTATTCCTGGGCTGGCCAGGAAATCAGAGTCAAATGGTTAGCAGTGGCCAAAGAGCAGAATGCAGGGGTGTAGGGCAACTTTCCCGGCCTGATGGGACTCCACAGGGGGCCACAATGGTGACCGTGCCCCAAGGAGCCGTCAGGCACTGTGAAGCTGAGGGGTGGCCAGACAGGTGGGCAGGACACCCCCATGCTCTGTCCACTAAAACAACGTGCTTTTGTTTGATATGTTGGGCTTGTGCATTTGCTTTCATTCGAGCAGAGGGTTCTGTGGCTCAGCCCAGTGTAGAACCCGCTGCCCTAGCCCTTGCAGTGGCCCGCCACCCACACCCAGACTCTCCAACCCTCTCAAATCACTATAGCTCACAGAATACTTGGGGGTATTCTATGGACCCTTGTCAGCTGTGTGCAGAAAGTATGTTTATCATTTTGATTTTATAGATTTTGAGCTTAAGTGCTTTGGCATGGTGGCATGTCATGGGTAGCAGAGACAGACTTCAAGGAGACCAGGGATCAGATGCGCTCCAATCAGGCGTAGGACTTGGCGGCACCCAGTGTTCTGGAAATCCATCTTGGCAGACATCCCAGCTCTGCTTCTAAGCAACTCTGAATCTCACAGTTTGCAACCATCTAAGAATAGTGTCTGAAAACATTTTGGAAATACACAGGGGAGCCCCCCAGAAGCCATCTAGGGGGGCACTCCACTGGTCTCCAGTTTCAGGGTCCCTGTAGGAAAGCACAAAAACTTAAAGTTCTGTGCCTGATTCCAGCTATTTATTCCCCAGAAAGATGAAGGGTTTTTTAATTAGAAAGCTGGCCTGTAATGTGATGACTATCCAGTCTGACCGCTACTAGGTGAATTCAAACTGGAATTCTAGATTTGGTCTTCACTTGGCTTTCCTTTGAAATTCTCACTGCATTTCCTAGACATTTACTGAGTCCGCTTGGCAGCTTAGGGGAAAATATAACACAAACTTCACTTTCTGATTCTCTTATTCAGCTAAACTGAATGCCACTAATGGGAGATTATCTGAAACTACTGTGAAAGATGAGTATGTGGTTGACACAGCCTGAGAAATAACCTTCTGGTCTGAATTTTACTCCATTTGAAACCACCTGCAGTACAAACACGCAGGAACTGGGGAGGGGGTAAGGTTTGTATCTATTCAACATTGTAATTACATTCTATACGTGTTGCTGTCTTTCCCTTTGCCATCTCTGCAAACATAAATATCTGTAGTTCCTGTTTCTCTTCCCAACCAAAAGAGTGTTTTTTCCCCTTTCTTTACAAGCAAGAGCACAAATGAATGTGTGGTTTTTAAACCCTGAGTGGCTCTAGTTTCTTTGGGGCAAATGCTAAGCATGAGAGGATCAGACATAAATGCAAATAATTAAAAACACATTTGGTAGAAATACACTGTCAAAACTGGGTGGGGTTGACATGTATGAACCTAATTTTGCCTGTCATCCTCTATCATAGGATCAAGCTTCATAGATGGGATTGAATAAGGAGTATATGTACAGGGAAATGTGATCCAGTGCATAACTGTAGTGTACTTAAACATTATTCATTACATCTCATACAACAAAATCTCCTACAGTGTGTAAGAGGCCTGTGGCCCACCCAGGATGTGACCACCAGCAGGTCCCGGGATGGGACTGGGAGTGGGTGGCAGTGTCAATTTTCCAGCTGCTGCCAGGAGCAAGACCACATTTTTGGGACCATGTGAGAACTGGGGGAAATGGCTGGAAGCAGGAACTAATAAAAAGACAGGCAGGCAGCAGGTCCAAGTGAGGGCTTTGCAAAGCAGTCCAAGCCAAGGGTAGTCCTGGTGAGCTTCCTCCAGCCCTGGCACCTGCACTGTGCTGTTACAGAGCATTACTGCCAGTAAGTGGGAAATGCAGGTGGGCAAGGTGGTTTTCATTCCAAATCTGATTTGCTTGCAAGTTAACTTATTGCCTATAACTATTCTAGCACTTGGAGAAAGTAGGTAGTCAAGGATTATACTTCCAAACCTGATTTTCTTGCAAGCAACTCATCTATGAATAGTTAGCATCAAACTTAGAGTAAGAAGTAGGGATACAGAAGAATATTCTCAGAAAGCTTCAGAACTGAGAATTTCTTCTCCTCTTCTGCATCCACCTACTGTTCTTTCTCAGAACAGATGTGAAGCATCAAAATGAACAATGCATTATTTGGGGATGTTTACACATTTCTAGTGGAGTTTCCAAATGTCTGCCACCTCTTTCTAAGTCTCCCTCTCACCCACACAGACAAGCTGGTGTAGCGGTTGGTAAGTAAACTCTGTTCCTTGAAATTCACCAAGCAGAGAGGTCAGTTTACAAAAGAGACCACCAGCCTACAGTGGATTCTGATTTTTGCTCTCTTATATGTGTTCTGTGAAGCCACCTGGAACACTGAATTCAGTGTTCGTGACCTCTGGGCCATTGTTTGTAGGAGAAATACAGGATCAGGTCCCTGTGAGCCTCTGGTCACAACAGTTTAATCAATCCATCAATACATAACCTTGTTTGATGCATGCTTTTGTTCATAGGCATGGCCGCCCGCACCTGATCCATGCCTGAATGAAGCTTAGCTGACATGTATTTTCTCCGTAAGGCACATTGAAGCCTTCCTCTAACAGTGAGTGTTTGGTCCCCTGCTGCCCAATTCAGGCAATATATCCAGAGACAGAGTGTAAAGAAAGAGCTTTATTCACTAAGCTGACAGGTTGGCAGATGAAAGGACTATTGAGCTAAAAACCCAACTTAGTCCAGGGTTGATTCCTAGCTCCTTCCATGCTAGGGAAAGGGGAGCAGGGGGGGTGACAGATACCTGCAGATCCGGGCGGCCACAAGGCTCCGGGGAGGGCTGTGAAAGTGACTGTCCCAGGCCAGCTGATTCCCACGGGCATAGGTCTGGTCAGGATGTTTCTCCTTGAGGGAGGCAAGCCTTGAGCCAGGGGCTATTTGCAGAAATCTCAAGCTTAAGCAAAATGCTTTTGATGATTAACAACCCTATGTGCAGAGCCGAAGGGCTGAGCAGAAGTTCTTTCCCTTTCTTTTTTTTTTTCTCTTTTGGCCCAAAGGTTAAAGCTGCAAAAGAGACAAATACAGTATGGAGGCAGAGAAGCCAAGCTTTTTCTACCTGTTTCACTCCTGCTCTTGGGAACACTAGATAGCACTTCAGTGCTATGCTCAGGGGCCATTCTCAACAGGGACCTCACCAACAAAAAGCACAAAAACATGAAAAACTTGGCACTAAGTGGATCACAGAAAGAACACCTGTTTACAGCATGAGAGCTAAAAGAGGCAGTGTCACCTTGTGCCACCCCGGCTGGGAACGTGTGCACTGGAGAGTCACACTGCTCACCATGCTGTGTGACCGGGTAAGTGCCCTGAGTATTGATTCTGGGGTTGCAAATAAATGTCAGCAAGCAGGTGAATTTGCAAGTAAAGAATCCATGAATGATGAGGATCAACTATGTTAGTTAATTAGTTGCTGACAACTGATTTCCCCAAAAAGTTTCAAGAAGGTACATTTTCTAAATGACATGTTTAACTCAGGACCATATTTTGCTATGGGCAGGGAGGGAGTGGCTATTTTCATTTCTTTTCCAGATACCCAGATTACACTGTAATTTTCATAATTTGAATAGTCTCATTTTAATGCTCATAATTTCTCATGGTTCAGGCCTGAAATTGTTTTGAGGTTGAAAGAGGACAGACGATGAAACTTCCTGGTAGAATGGGTTGAAAGGCTGAAGGACACATGTACCGTGGTGAGCGGGCTCTGGAGCTGCCTGCCTGCCCTGGGCCTCTGTTCGTTGGCCTGGAAAATAAGAGGACTGTTAGTTCACAATGAGTCTGGCTTAGGTAGAGATTTCATGCTAAAGGATCATTCCATTGAGGGGAGGGGGCTATTGCAAGTGTTTCAAACATGGGGCAATGGTCTCCCACCCTGGAGGGCTAACGCGAGGCTGCAAAGGTGTCCCCCGTGTGGCCAACGGCATAAATGGTGCTTGAAGACATGTTTTTTTTTTTTATTCTGAAGGATGCGCTCCACAGTGCAGTCAGCCTTCCCTAAGCCTCAGCTCCCACAGTCGTCACCAGGCAGGGGGGAGAGCATGCTAATGAGTCCTGCCTGGTGGGACTGTGGTGAGGACTGCATGAGTGAACAAATGAGCAGACCCCTGGGACAGTGCTGGGATATCTTCAGAACTCAGTAATGATAATCTGAAAAAAGGTGCCTTCTGAACAGACCATGCTAGACTAGCACTGCGTGTTAGAACATCAGCAAACCCACTGCATGTTCTGGCGGCTGTGTCCCATTCTCGGACCCCACTCCTGTCAGTAGATCTGTGTGTAAAATTGGGGGAAGCAGGTAACAGGTAGCATTTGGTGAGGGCACCTATAAATCGTCTCTATTATTAAAGTTCCTTTAAGGATTTGTTGTATCCATTAAAAAAAATCTTTGGCTCAAAGTGGAGGAGAAAGTCCTGAAAACCCACCATGCTTTCTTAGAGCATTTCACTTTAAGGGATGATGGGCCGAATGCCTGGAGTTCAGCATCATTCTCCAAGAACAGATCCTGAAAATGCTGTGTATAGAAGAGACTGGATTTGAGTTTGAGGTTATACTAGCTTATTTGCGTTCTTAGCCCTGAATTTAGAAAATCCAAATATTGAATTAAAAAAGAAAAAGCCTTTATCCATTCATTTCTGCAGAAGTATTAGTGCAATCTATTCAATTCCTGTAGGGTAAAGATTAGCCTGCAGGCCTGAATCTAAGTTCCTACTCCTTCAGAGGTACTTGTTGAGGAACTGCCTTGTGGCGGAAGCTTCTCACCAGTCCTTCTCTGTCGGGTGCTGTGTCTAGCACAGGACAGCCCGTATCTGATGGCTCCATTCTGACAGAGGCCCAGTGGCTCCTTAGAGACCCGAGGCTTCGGGGACGAACACCCAACACCCTCCCGCTAACAGCGCTCTTGGTCTCTCAGGACGCTCCTAGCTTGGAACGGTCTGTGGGGTGTTTTGCTTGACACTCTTTCTTCTCTTCTGAATGACTCTCTGAGCCAAAGGTCGTTCTGAACATTCTTTTGAAAAGAACATTTGTTTTGGAAAATAGGCCCAGCTACAGCCCCTTAGCAACGAGGACTCTTTGTTCTTTGGTGAGCAGATGACCTGAAATGCAGGTGGTGTTTCAGCCGCTGGCTGTTAGCGCCTTTGATCTGCAGCGGGAGCTTCGAGCTCTGATCAGACGTGCGGGGGGCAGCTTGATTGCTGTCCGGCTGGTTTCATGCCCATCTCGCTCTTTAACTTTACTTTTATAAACAATTAGGGAATAAGAGAAGAAAAACTCTTTCTCACCCAAAAGGTTAGTTGTGTTTCGAGGAGCAGGAAAAATAGCTTGTCTTGTCCCTGGGGCTCCTTGCCTTTCTTCCCATGTCCTTCTGACTTCTGATTCTAGATCCTTCTTTTCCTTCTCCCCAGCACAAGTGGGGAGAAAGAACTCTAAGCAGGAAAGCCCAGGGCGTTCTCCAGGTGGCAGCACCAGAGAGGTCGTAGGTTTGCCTTTGCTGTGTGTCTTCCCTCTCAGGGTCTCAGTTTCATCACCCACACAACAGGAATATTAAAAATTGTAATTAGTTAACGAGATAATACTTGTAAAGGGCTTAGCATATACTAAGTAGTCATTAAATATTAGTTGCTCACATTATTATTATTATCATCATTAAATAAATGAATGAATCCCAGGGATATTTCATTTAAAAAGTAGACCACTAAGGAGATACGGTCAATTCATCCCTGTAGACGGAGCTGTAGGCATGATGGTGCCTTAGGTCATATTTTATTTTGAGCAGTTGGTCAATGTCCCTGATGTCCCTCCCACTGGCACTCCACATGGCACTGGAGAGCTGTGAGTGTGAGCCTGCATAGGCGTGCTGGGCTCCTAGCCAAAGGGAGACAACTAGGTGACCCTATATTGTGTTCTCAACCTCAGGTAGGTTGTTATTTGCAGAGAAATAAAGCCCAACATGGGTCTTATCAACAGCAGAAGGTGGGAGGATCAAAGTCTCTCCTGGCACATGTTTGAAAAGAAGTTGGAGGAGTGGAAACCTATGAGGACTGGAGCTATTGGATCAATCACCCAGTTGTGAGATGTCCACCTGCTGGCCTAGGACCTTAATAAAAAATCACCTGTGGAATAGCTCTCATCAATACAAAAAAGAGGGGGGAAGTAATTAGAGAAGTGTACATATCAGGCTAAGGGAAAATGAAGGAAGGAAAACAAGAAGGCTCAGGGACATGTTGCAATGCCCAGCACCCTTCAAAGGCTGTCCACAGGGGCTGTAGTGAGGCACCTGCGGGTGCAGACTTGCTGGCTTCCTTGCTCACAAAGCCCACAACATCAACAGGAATGTGGTTAGGCGGTGCTGAGTGGCACAGGCCCATCTCAGACCCTTTCCGTCTAGGGAGGAGGTGAGCTGATCAGTGCAGCGAAGGTGGGAGTACCTGCAGGCACGGGCAGGAAGCTCCAAGCTCCCCGGAGCCTGTGAGCAGCTCTCACTGCCCAGGTGTGGCTACCTTGATAGGGGTTCCATGCATATTCTTTGGGCAGCTCCCTACGCACAGGTCTTCCCAGGGTAGAGTGTGCCCAGGTCCTGGGGTTCACGGGATGGAAGTATCTGAGTGATGTTGGCCTCTGTGGCTGGAAGAGGCATCACAGGGAGTCAGGGAAACCGTGGCCAGGCAGCACAGCCACCGGAGCCAACAGAGCTCCAGTATTTCTTGAATTCCAGGAGAATAAGAGACTATTTCTTACCTCTGTGGGGACATAAAGCAACAGGGACAGTCTTGTTTGGCTTCCCTGTCCCTGGGGAGAGTGCCCAGCATTAGCAGCCAGGGCTCTGGGAATGGTTAGGATCCCACCTCAGTCTGTGTGTCACCAGGTCTCAGTGCCTGCGGGAGGGGCCCTGGGAGGTGACCGCCATCACATGTGGGGGAACCTTCTTGAGTACTGACTGCTGAAACATAGCCTGGCTCTGTATGCTTACCTCTGTGGGACAAGTGAGCATCGCCATCACTACTACTTCACCCAACCACTTATGAGAATCTAGAATGTTCTGGAAGCTCTTCAGGTAGAATTCCATCTTCTCCTTCTGCGGATGAGGCTGGGCTGGGTGGTTACCTCCTTAGCAAGGCTGCTCATCAGAACCATGTGCTTCTTCCTAGCAGTCATGTGCCCAGTAGGCAGCAGAGATGGGGCCTGAGCAACCATCACAGGAGCAGCAAATACCTTTGTAAATGTGAGTAGTTTCTCAGTGTTTTGAGACTTATTCATCCTTATTAGACATGCAGAGTAGGGATGCACAACAGAGATGAGTTCTATACTTTAGCAAACTAAGAGGAAAATGACAATTACTACTGTTGACTGAGTGTGTATTATTGTCAAGAACATTTATAGGCACATTATATCTTATCCCTCCATGGACCCAGAACAGTTTTCCTGGTATACATTGCACCATATCACAGATATCCACGTAGAATTCCAGGCCTCCCAGAAACCCTGGAACATGATATTATTGTTTCCATTAATATCGTTTGTGAACACAGCCCATTGTGTGCAGTGGGACTAACTACAAGGTCAAGGATGCGTGGCTTGCCAGTACGTGAGTCCTGGTGCCCTTGTCCCCCTCCCAGAGAGTCTGTGACTTGTCAAGTTATTGACCCAGACCCAGGCCCCAGAGCGTGTACCATAACTGTGCTCATTATTCACTGAATGTTCTCCTGAGTGTGGCATCATTAATGTGGGGGCTGCGGGCTTGGCCCCATTTCAGAGCCAGGTCTCCTCCTAGTCCTGGGCAGATGGCCCTGCCTCCAAGTTCAGGGCACTCATCACCCCACCCTCAGCCTACACTAGGTAGAGCCCACGGAGCAAAGGCAGCATAGGACCCAGACCTCAGTTCCTACACAAATGGTTCATTATGCATTACTGTGTCATCTTGTATTGGCTGGCTGTGCTTCCCTTTAAGTTTGAATTTCACAAGAATATGCTTTTGTGTGAAAAGTAGTAGCTGTACTTGAAAGATATGAAATATAAAACAATATCATATAATGAATATGCTGTAAAACTGTATCACAATATGATGGAACTCATGTAAAAAATGTCAAGTCATTTCGATTTCAGCAAATGTATATACACTTAACTAAGCTCTTACAGAAATCAAAGATTTTCAAAGTGGCTTACAAAGTAAAATTGAAATGTAAGTGTGTATATGAGAGACATAGAGACTGAAACAGGTTAGAATTAAAAGGATTGTCAAAGACATACTGAGGCAAATGAAAATAAAAATCTGGAGTAACTGACTTGAGATACCCCCATCTATCACAGGCTGGTCTTGCTGGCATTTCAGGGTTTCTGAACTCCCCTTGGGTTCCGTGTGACTCCTCATATCCTCATAGCTCCTGCAATGAGCCATGAAATATGCATGGGCTGAACACACTAGCTGCAGGGCAATGGGCCTCAGCTCAGAGAGGGAAAGGCTAATTCTAATTCTTATAAATTGGTTCTGTCTCCCCCCAAACACAGCAAGCCAGTGATTTAGATGTCAGTGTAGCCAGACCATGAATGTGTTCCTCCCAACCTTACTGGCTAAACTTAGAAAAAGCAGGGCAATTTGATAGCTGCCCAAAAGTATGCTCTGTTTTTTTTTTCCCCAAAGGAAGTGAAGTGCTAGAAGAGGAATATAAATAGCCCCTCTTGCAGTAAAACGGCATTTCTATCTAAGATGATTTCTAAAGCCACTGTGATGTGGCCGACTTGACGCGCTTCGGAGCTGCCAAAGAACATGCGTGAGCTCTTTCTAAGGGATGGAGTAGGAATGGGGACTTAAACGTGAGCCTCCTGCAAAACAATGTAGAGGCCACAAGGTTAACAAGGCATGTGCCCATGTGTGTGTGCATGTGTGTATGTCTGCCCATGCATTTATGCACACACGTGCACATATCTGTGTGCGCACATGTACGATCGTGTGTGTTGGTGTGTATATGTGTGTCTATGTGCACGTGCATTTGTGTATATGGGTATGCCTGTTTGTGCATATGTATGTGTGTGCACATATGAGGGTGTGCATATATGTGCCAGTACATGGGATCCGGTGTTCCCATTCATGTCCCGAGGAAATTCTGTACTGGAGACCTAGAGGGGAGTTAGAAGCCTTCCCTGTGGATCCCGCACGGAGTTCTGGATGGGAGCCCTGGGAGGGTTCGCAGGGGTCAGAGGTTCCCTTCACTCTTGTCCCTCCATTTCTACCCAGTGAAGGGTTTGAACGCAGCACTCTGGGTGTCCTGTGGGCCATGCAGACTCTTGGTATTTGCAATGCCGTTGAGGAACACATTCGGGGACCCCTTGTTAAGCGTTCAGAAAGTGA
Source organism: Manis pentadactyla (assembly GCF_030020395.1). Taxonomy (NCBI): domain Eukaryota; kingdom Metazoa; phylum Chordata; class Mammalia; order Pholidota; family Manidae; genus Manis; species Manis pentadactyla. The sequence continues at coordinate 9,372,591 of NC_080036.1, forward strand.
AAACAACCTGCCGTAACTGTGCGTCATCCTCTCCTATACTGAATGGTGATGAAGTTCATCTTCAGCCTAAGGCCCTCGCTGTCCCGTGATCATTTCTGAAATTCGTGGTAAGTAAACTTAGAGCAGAAATCTGTTTGAACCAATTCATTCTTTGTCTCTATTTTCCAAAAGGACAAAGCTGGTTTGTGAAGACAGACTTGGATCCATTTGACGAGGCTGTAGTTCTGGCAATTACTTTGCAGGTTTGACATGGTCTGTGACATAACCCTTCTTAGGTTACTGGAGTTTAGAATTATTCTTCTTGTCTACGCTGTATGCCTGTGAATGTGCTGGCATGGTGGGGACAGGCTGATGTGACCTTTGGTGAAGGCTGGCAGGATGATCCTCAGGCCTTGCAAACAATGTAAGAAACAAAGGAGTCATGTGGAGGGAAGGCCTGCGAACATCTCAGGGACCAAAGTGAGTCTCATGGCCTGGGCAGGGCTATGCCGCCCTCCCGGAGAGGACAAGGTGAGGAAGGGTATAAAGAGGGGGCCGCAATCCATCAGTCAGCAGGCTCAAAGTGAGGGTGACTTAGAGGGCGCACGTGGAGCGAGCCTCCCACGTGCTCAGGCAGGGCAGGAAGCACACCTCTCCTGAGGTGCACCTGGCCAGGACTGCACTCATCCACTAGGGATTTGGGGTCACCCTGTGGTGGCTTCCACCTCCCTCTGTGAAGGGAAAGGGCATCAGGGTGACTTTGTAGTTCAAAATTGCAAAGCTTAAACATATAATTTAGACCAGCAGTTGGTGACTTTTTCTTAAGGGGCCAGGAAGCAGATATTCCAGCCATCAGTGTCCTGCTATCACTTATGCCCTCTTGTCCCCAGAAAGCAGCGCAGACAATGCCACACAAATGGCGTGGCTGTGTGCCAGTAGAGCTCTGCATTACAGAAACAGATGTCAATCTGTGAGCCATGTTTTGCTGACCTGTTTGGGCCTGAAGATTTGGGAAGTGTACTAGCTGCTGAAGTTGCCCTCCAGGTGGCGCAGACAGATCTCCAAACCAAGGGGATTCAAGGGGCAGAGAATACGGACTCTTGTGGGCGGCGGAGTCTGGGGCCCTGCTGTGTTTATGGACTGGAAGCAGCATCCAGGTAGACAGTCTGTCTGCGGAAGTGGACAGCTGGTTGCTACAGACAGACACACCTCACCAAGCAGACAGATGACAGCAGAGAGGTGAATGGCCCCCTGCCGTTGAGGCCGAGGCCTCAGAACACCCAAAAGTAAAGAAAGGTAGAAAATCTGGGATTTGACGAAATTGAAGATCTCAAATATGCCTTGTGACTGTACAGTCCTGCGGGTGGTTTATCATTATCATTACTTGCAGTTAGATGGACTAGAAGGTTGAGACAGAAACAAGCTCTATTGCAGGAATGTGATTCTAGTCCCATTTTTGCAAATGAGAGTGTCTGTGTGGAAACCACGAGTCCATGATGCCACACATTTTTTGGCACAGGTAATCACAGGGGAGGGAAGGCTAACTGTGCGCAGTGTCTGAGGCTTCTAGGGAGAAACCGAACCTTTATGTGAGCTGGGAAAACCTGTGAGAAGGTCAACACCTTCGGGGCTGAGTAGGAAGAAGTCTTTCCTCTGACATGCTCCGAGGAAACCCTGGTGTTAGGGGACAACTGACCTTGACCTGGCTGCAGGAGAGCGGTGTGTGTGTGTGTGTGTGCGCGTGCGTGTGTGCACATGTGCGCACTCACATTCCCTCATTTCCTCATTTGCATTGGTCTCACTCTCTAACTTCTAGGATGACCCTTCTACGTCCCTTTTATCACCACCGCACACTGTGCCCACTCTCAGTCTGTGAAAGACATTAGTCTGGAATTAAAGTTACCTGGGTGAGAAACTAAATATTAATTCGGACAATGGACAGACTATTACAACTTCTGCAGCTACCTGCCCAGAAAGCCAGACCCCAGCCTCTGCAACAATCAGCCAAAAACGATCAGAAATTGATTAATGATGACCAGCTTCCCTGTAGTTTTGCCCCCACAAAAGGGCCGGTGGAAAAACGCAAGCCAAGGACAGCACTTCCTTAGCCCACCTCAATAAGGGTTCCCACTCCCCTGCCTGCCTTTGAGTCTCTGCCAAATGCAAATGGCTCCTTTGCTCTAGAAGGTTCTGAGTCAGTAACCTCTGCTTGTTCTCATTTGGGAGGCTTTTATTTATCTCCAAATGAGAATCTCGCACTCCAGCTCTTGCCAACAGAGGAGCACACGGGAGCTGATGGTAGAAAAGGTGCCATTACTTTCCTCTGTTAAAAAGGAAAATACAGGCCCAACAAGGAGCCTCTTTTGCTAGGTCAAGCCACCAAACTTGAGCTTAATATCTAACCTTGTTGCAGTTTCAACCTCCCTCAGAAATGTCAGGAATTTTCTGGTCAGCACAAATAACATAACCTGTCACTTAGGCTTTCCACATTCTTCAAAAAGAAGATTAAGTACTATGCATGCTAAGACACTCTGCTCTTCCCCCTAAGGAAAAGGGACTGACCTGAAACAATCCCTTCTTTTCCTATGTTAATAACTTTCCCCCACCCTCCCATCTATAAAAATCTTCCATTTTGTACAATTCCTGGGAGCATCTCTACTTGCAAGGGGAGATGCTGCCCAAGTCATGAATTGCTTAATAAAACCAATTAGATTTCCAAATTTGCTTGGCTGACTTTGTTTTTTAACACCTCCAACATTGCTCATCTCTCATACTTTTTGGTTGGGCAATCTGGTGCAAGGGGATTTGGCTACCAAAAATTTGTAGAAAATTTTTCAACAAGTAGTCTTAGTGGTTATACAAATTTTGATAATTTTGGTCCATCATGGAGCAAATTTTCAGTCTGCATCTTTATATTTTATCCATTTGTTGTAACTTTGTTTTCATTTCTAGTTATTTTCAGCCAACTTTGTACAATGATACATGTAACATGGAGAAGATGAAATACACTGTTGCCTAAACTGACGACTGGCTGGAATGGCTGGAGAAGCAGGGGGATTGGTGGCTGAGCTGCCACCCGTCTGTGGAATGACGGATCCACAGACCTGAGCCCCGGTCTCCGTGCTCACTGGGTGTGTGATCCTGTTTCCTCATCTGTAATTGGGTTTATCAAGTCTGCCTACCTTGTGTGGTCTTTGTGAGGATTAACTAAAAACAAAGTTGATAATACACTAAAACACACTTAACATATTTTGATAGTGTGATTTGTGACAAGAAATATATATTTGGTCTTTGTCCCTGTTTCTGGCACAAAGTTCCTAAAACCCTTGGGATTTCCCAAGTGATAAGAAGGATAAAAGTATCTTGATACTCAAACAAAGCCCTGGTAACCCAGCTGAGTTTATGCTGATGAGGTGATGTTTGGAAAATTCTCATGTAACTACAGGAGGGGGGTGGTTTCCAGGGCAACCAACCATGTGATCAGAGGGTTTGAACTTCCAGTCCCCCCAGTTTACCTCTGGTGAGGTGGGAGGGGCTGGAGGTTGAGTCAGTTGCCAAGGGCCCATGAGTTAACTACCCATGTAATGAGGTCTTTATAAAACCCCAGAAGGCCAACGTTTGGCAAGCCTCCATGTTGGTGAACCAGCATGGATTCGTGTGCTGGGCCCCAAACTCCACAGGAACAGAAACTCTCGTGCTGGGGAACTCACATTCTATATCTTTTTCTTTGACTATTCACTTACATCCTTTAATGTCCTTTGTAATCTAGTAATCTAGTGAGTAAAATATTTCTGAGTTCTGTGAGCTGGTGTAGCCAATTAACTGAACCCAAAGAAGGGGTGGTGGGAACCTCTGATTTACAGCTAGTTGGTCAGAAGCAGAGGGGACAACCTGGACTTGTGACTGGCTCCTGAAGTGGGGGCGGTCTTGGGGCTGAGCCCTACACCTGTGGGACCTGAATGTCATCTCCAGGTTATGGTGTCAGAATTGAATTAAATTTTTGGGATACTTGCTCAGTGCCCATGGAGAACTGAGTCAATTTGCTTGATGGTGTTGGAAAAAAGACAATGGCCACATCAACAAGAAATACTAAATGCTGGTATTATTATTATTATCATTGCCATAGTGTGAGCACATTGTTAGTGAGAACAAAGTACCTGTTCATGGATGACTTGCCTGCCTTACCATGAAATAATACTCTTTGTCTTTTTGTTTTCATTTTCTAAATGATATAATTCTGGTATTTTTTTTAACATGGTCTTAAGACTAATGAAGCATCAAGATATTTTACAGTTTGCAAAATTGAAAATGCTTTAGGCATATCTGACAGTAATTATTTACCTCTGAATGTCTGGGGGTTACAGGGGTAATGATGTAATTCTGGGATTGGGGGACAGTTCTTCCAAGACCCTTAACTCCTGATTCTGAGGTGTAGACATGCTCCAGGGAGCAGGAGGTTGAGATGGCTGTTTGCAGTCAGAGTGCTGGCCTGCGGTAGGGTCACTGGTCCCTGTCCTTGGGAGCCAAGTGAGTCCAGAAGACACTAGAGATCATGGCGTTTGTCTGGGGTCTAGCCTTCCTAATCATGTGTGTGTATTGGCAGTGTATTTCTTTAGAAAGTCAATGGAAGAAAACTAATCAGATCTTTATGCAGCCCTGTAGCTCTAAATTGTTCTTTTGTTATGGATACATGCAGGTTTGGAACAAGCCCCTGGCATAGTCTGCCCTCTGGGCCTTCCAAATGGTGCTCTGCTATTGCTGTGGACGGAACTGTCTGGCTGAAGCACAGACTGTCAGCTTTCTCCACTGTCAAGTTACTCTCCATCCTGTCTGATACTGCCGTCTTTGCAAGGGAGTCAGTGCACGACCCACACCGAAGAGGAGGGAAGTTATGTTCCACATTATTAAAGATGAAGTGTTTATAAGTTATTAGGACTTTTTCCACAAAGGAGATTTGCCCTTTCTCTCCCCATTTATCGATTTATTCAATCTTTTATATTGTTTGGCTCATGGATATTTATTTTAAACTTGGGTTATAATCCAACACTGTTTTGTTGCTCAAATGGCTCCAGCTTTGGCCGTTGGGGACTCTCTCAGTTGGCTGCTGTGTCCTGCGTCCCTTGACAGACCCCATCATGGCTTTGGTTTTGTTTTGTTGGGGTTTTATGTTTTTTGTCCCTTTCTTACTTTTCAGCACTGTAAAATATTCCAGGCTCATCGTGTATGTTTCCTGCTCCATGCCAAAACCAACCATTCTCCATGGAGTCCTTGTTCCTTTTATTGCAGAATGACATTAGAAATCAAGATCTGGCCACTAGGTACGCTCGTTGCTACTGGCATGTCACTGGCTCTAAGCCCTGTCAGCTGACACAGCAAGGAAATGTATGTGTGTATCCTAGCCCACGTACGTACACATATCTGTAAGTACTTCTGAATTTTCATCTATATAAGCTCAACACGAGTTCATACTGATGTTTATAGCTCCAATCCGTTACTGTAAGGACCATTCTAGCCCTCCTTCCTTCGCTTATTGGCAAACACTCCCTCCAGCAGGGGGCGTCCTGGCTCGCACCTCGTGTCATCCATCCCTCGTTTAATTCTGCCGTAAGTGTGCAGTGGAGTCGGAATTGTTAACTCGTTCTCTCCTAGGATACAACAGTGCTATGTGCAGTTTCTTTTGCCTTTACTCTAACAGATTTAACTTATTTCTTAAGTCATTTAGGTCCTCACCTTTCCTCCCACCCCTGCAGGGAGATTGTTCAGTGTATTTGTAGCAGGGAGATTGTTTTTCAAGTTGTAGTTTCCATCCTGGGATTCCACAACTTCCTAAATTATTTTTGAAGTTTGCACAATTAATGTTCCTTCTTTGTGCTTTAAAGTTTATGGGGTTCTGATAAACATGTGTGTCACACATCTATCACAGACTATCATGGAGAATAGTTTTACTGCTCTAAAAATCTCCCATGCTTCAACTACTCTAACATCTACCTCAAATTCCTGACAAACCTGACCCTTTTACAATCTCTATAGTTTTGCTTTTCCAGAAAGTTATGTACATGGAATCTTACAGTATGTAGCCTTTTCATATAGGCTCTTATATCAAAAGGCACTTAAAGTTCATCCATGTCTTTTCATGTTTTTTAAAATTAATTTATTTAATTAAAGTATAGATGATATACAATATCATATTGATTTCAAGTCTACAATACAGTGGTTCAAAAGCAACCGACATTATTAAATCCTCATCCCAACTACTTGACTATTTGTCAACATAGGAAGATGTTACAGAATCATTGGCTATATTCTCCGTTCTGTACTACCATCACCATGAACAACTTATATTATGATTGAGAATTTTTGTGCCTCTCTATCTCCCTCACCCTCCTCATGCACCCACCCCAACCCCTCTCCCATGGTAACCACCCATCACTTCTTAGTGTCAATGAGTCTACTGCTATTTTGTTTTGTTTTGTTTTTAGATTCCACAAATAAGTGAAATCATATGGTATTTATTTTTCTCTGTCTGGCTCATTTTATTTAGTGTAATGCCTTCTAAGTCCATCCATGTTGTTACAAACGATAGGATTTCTTTCTTTTTATGGCTGAAAAATATTCCATTGTGTTTATGTACCACCTCTTTTTTATCCATTCATCTACTGATGGGCACTTAGGTTGCTTCCATATCTTGGCTATTGTAAATAATGTGGCACTAAATATAGGGGTGCATATTATCCTTTTGAATCAGGGATTTTGATTTCTTTGGGTAAATTCCCAGAAGTGGAATTGCTGGGTTGTATGGTATTCCTAATTTTAGTTTTTGAGGTAGGCCTGTATTGCTCCATACTTCCCTGTTGGAACTGTTTTTGAGGCATCCCACAAATTTTCGGTTTTATGTGTTTCCATGTATTGCTTGATTTCTATTTTGATTTTTTTATTGATCCATTGATTATTTAAAAGCATGTTATTTAGCCTCTGTGTGTTTGTGGGATTTTTTTTGTTGTTTTCTTCATGTAATTTATTTCTAGTTTCATATCACTGTGATTTTAAAAGTTGCTTGATACAATTTCAATCTTTTTGAATTTACTGAGTCTCTTTCTGTGGCCTAGTATGTGATCTATTCTGGAGAATGTTCCATGTGTACTTGAGAAAAAAAATTGCATCCTGATGCTTTTGGGTGGAATGTTCCGTAGATATCTGTTAAGTCCATTTGATCTAATATGTTGTTTAGTGCCTCTGTTACCTTATTTATTTGCTCTCTGGATGATCTGTCATTGTTAGAAATGGGGTGTTAAAGTCACCTCTATTTCTCCCTTTACATCTGTTAGCATTTGGTTTATATAATTTGGTGCTCCTGTATTGGGTGCATAGATATTTATAATGCTGATTTCCTCTTGTTGGACCGACCCCTTTATCATTATGTAATGTCCTTTTTTGTCTCTTGCTACTTTCTTTGTTTTGAAATCTATTTTGTCTGATAGAAGTAGTGCTAGTCCTGCTTTTTTCTTCCTATTATTTGCATGAAATATCTTTTTCCATCCCTTCACTTTCAGTCTATGTATGTCTTTGGGTCTGAAATGAGTCTTTTGTAGGCAACATATAGATGGGTCTGGTTTCCTTATCCATTCTGCCACCCTGTGTCTTTTGATTGGTGCACTCAGTCCATTTACCTTTAAGGTAATTATTGATAGATATGTATTATTGCCATTTTATTAATTGTTTTCTGGTTGCTTTTGTAGTTCTTCTCTGTTTCTTTCTTCCTCTTTTACACTCTTCTCTTGTTATTTGATGGTTTTCTTTAGTGTTGTGATTGGATTTCTTTTTTCTAATGTTTTGTGTGTCTATTACAGGCTTTCAGTTTGTGGTTATCATAAGGTTCATGGATAGTTTCCTAAACATATAACAATCTACATTAAGTTGATGGTCACTCTATTTCAAACACAGTCTAAAAGTATTTCATTTTTATTCTTCTTCCTCCTCCACACTTTATATTAGATGTCATAATGTGCACTTTTTTGTGTATCCCTCAACTGATTTTGTATATAGTTACTGTTACTACTTTCTTTTTCACTTTATACTTGCTTGGTAAATAATTGGTTACTACCTTTACTGTGGTTTATTTTCACTGATGAAAAGTACTTAGGCTTTAGAACGTGTTCATCTACAGAAGTCCCTTTAACATATCCTGTAAGGCCACTTCAGTGGTAGTGAATTCTTTGAACTTTCATTTACCTGGGAACTTTTTAATCTTTCCTTTAATTGTGAATGATAACCTTGCTGGGTGGAGGATTTTTGGTTGAAGGTCCTTTTGTTTCAATACATTAAATATTTCAAGCTACTCCCTTCTTGAAAATTCTCTGCTGAGAAGTCTGCTGATAACCTGATGTTTTATCCCTTATAAATAATCTTTGTCTCTCTCTAGCTGCTTTAAGTACCCTCTCTTTATCCTTAATATTTGTCATTTTAATTATTAAATGTTTTGGTGGGGTTCCTTTTGTTAGGGGCTCTCTGCTCTTCCAGGATCTGGGTGTCTCTTTCCTTCTCCAGACTGGGAAAGTTTCCAACAATTATTTATTCAAAAAGACTTTCTACTCATTTGTCTCCCCTCCTTCTGGTACCTCAGTCTGGCAAATATTGTTTTGTTTGGGGTTGTCACACAGCTTTCTTAGCATCTTCTCATTTCTAGAGATTCTTTTTCCTCTGTGTTCCTAAGCTTCATTGTTTTCTGTTCTCTAATTTCCATTTCATTGATTGTCTTCCTTTATTTGCAGCAATCTATTATTCATTCCTTCCACTGTATATTTTATTTCAGGTACTGTGTTCTTCAGCTTTGAGGGGCTCTTTTTCAATACTTCTGTCTCTCTGTTGAAGTTCTCCCTGAGATCATCAATACTTTCCTGCAGTGAGCATATTTATGACTGTTACTTTGGAATCTTTATCAAGAAGATTGGTTTCATTAAGCCTTCTTTATGGTGTTTATCCTGTACTTTTGTCTGGGGCGTATTCCTCTGCCTTCTCATTTTGTTTGTGTTTCTGTGTTTCTTTCTTTGTATTAGATAGATCTGCTATGCCTCCTCGTCCATACAGTAATGTCTTTATGAAGAAGGTGTCCTGTGGTGCCCTGAAGCTCAAGGCTCTTTACTCATTAGTGCCTTGTTCTCCTTTGTGTTGGAGCCATAATTTCTGTTGGTGGGCTGTGGTGGGTCACCTTTCTGCCTGTCTGCCTGCTGTGGCTGATTTCAGTCTTCTGAGGCTGGCAGCTTTCCTCATATGGACTTTTATGAGTCATGCAGCCACTCTTCTGCTGGGGTGGTTATGGCTGGGGCCATCCTCTGCCTGTCCAACAGCTATAGTGACAATGCTAGGACAATGGGCTGGGTGGGTGGGTGCACAGGGGAGTGCAGCAGGGGGCTGGGCCACCAGGAAGGAGGAAGGAGTGTTTGGAGCTGGCTCCTGCAGACACCTCCTCAGTTAGGGTGAGACAGGCCAGGAAAGCTGGGAAAGCCTCCCTCTGCTTGCCAGGTAGCAAAATCTCTGTCTGCCTGTCAGTCAGAAAAGTCTGACCTCTGCTGGTCTGAGCAGCTGGTTGGGTGGGCAGGTGCACAAGGAAGTGCCTCAGGCCTGAGTCACCAGTGAAGGGGGTGGAGTGTGGGGTTGGCTTCTGCCAGTGCTTGTTCATTTGGGCTGAGGGAGGGCTGGAGAAGCATCTTCCACCTGCCCTTTCTCCTAAGGAGATAGCTCCCTATGACCCCTGCCCATCTGGCACCCTTCCCACTGCTGGTAAGTGTTTCAAACTGCTGCCTCTGTGTTGGGTCTCAGTGGGACTGATGGAGTGTGCCTGTCCTTCACAAACAGCCCGAGTCTCAGCCTTTCCAGAGTGCTCCAACTCTCCTTGGTGTTCAGCCCTGTTATAATCACCAAAGACCAATGCAGTGTGCACTCATGTCCCAGAGCAGTTCCCCAGGGCCAGGTGTGCAGAGTTCCTGAGTTATTATCCCCTCCCAGCTCTGTTCCTCTCCCTCCTGCTTGTGGGCTGGGTTGAGGGAAAGACTTGGGTCTGCTAGTTTGCCCTTCTCTGCATGGTCTTCTCTTCTTCACCTGGTTAGAAGGTCTGTTCTGCAGTCTTCAGGATGTTTTCAGGATTAGTTGTGTTTGCTGTAGTTGGTGTGTATATGGGAGGTTTCTGCTTTGTCATTCTTCTCTACCACCTTCTTTCTTCCCTCCACCTTGCTCATTTCTTTTTATTGAATAATATTCCCTTGCATAGATAGACCACTGTTTGTTTATCCATTTACCTATGGAATAACATCTCCATGGCTTCCAGTTTTGGGTACTTATGAATAAAGCTACTATAAACATTCATGTGTGTATTTTGTGTGGGCACAAGTTTTCAGATAAGTTGGGTAAATTCTTAGGAATGCAATGGATGAATTTTATGGTAAATCTACATTTTGCTGTGTAAGAAACTGCCTAAATGTCTTCCAGTATGGGTGTTCCATTTTGCATTCTCATCAGCGATTGTTATTGCCAGTTTTGCGAGTTATGGCATCTCACTGCTGCTTAATTTGAAATTCCCTAATGTCAAACAGTGTTGAAAATTTTCATAAGACTATTTTCCACTTGTATATCTCTTTGGTAAAGTGTCTTTTCAGATTTTTTACCCATTTTTTAATTATTTTGTTCTGTTACAGAGTTTTAAGAGGTTTTTGTCTGTTTAGGATACAAATTAGGTATGTTTTGCCAACACTTTCTCCACCTATGGCTTATCTTTCATCTTTTTAAAAAAGCACTTTGAAGAATAAGAGTTTTTAATTTTAGTAAAGTTCAACATATTATTTGTTCTTTTCATGAATCATTCTTTTGGTGTTGAATCTAGCAACTCTTTACCAAACCCAAGATTTCCCTGATAGTCTCCTATATTTTCTCTAGAAGTTTTATAGTTTCAGTATTTTACTTTTAAGTCTATGATCCATTTTGAATTAAGTACTGGTGCACTTGCCATATTTCTGAAACTGTTCTGATTCGAGTCTTGGAGGTGTGACTAGCTGCTAAATAAAATTGAAGATTTCATCACCAAGCAGATCTGGAATGTTAGGTTTATCAAGATTAAGCACATTCCTCACTGTAGAGTCAGATTCTTCAACATGCTCTTAGCCAGTTGGAATCTCCAAACCAAAAATATAGTGGTTACTGTTCCCAAATTTCTTCATTCCAAAAATATTGACCATACATCTCTGTTTTCCCAGTTGAGTCCTATTGCTAGGGCATAATTATTCATGTTTTCACTCTCAAATGTGTTTTTGGTTTGGCAATTCACTTTATATTGACTCTAAACAGTAATACTCTTTTTCATGGAACACTTCTTCAGTGTCTCACAGGTCAATTTTGGGAGTAAAAAGTTCCAATTTATTAGAATGGATTTCTGTTTTTTTTCTTACTCTCCTTATTTTTCTCACTTGAAGGAATCTGGACCTTCCCCTGACAGTACCATTTTCTTTAAGACCCTCTGTCCTAGAAAGCCACTCCTTCTTCACAACACAACAAGTAGGTTGGTACGCCCTCTGTTAGCTTCCAATAACATCTTTTGTTTTTATGTTTTTTCTTATCCTTAACCCATTTTTATTATATTTCTTGTCAATCTATAAGCACATACCAGAATGTCTTCAATATTTTGTCCTTTATCTACTCGTGATCATGTCTAACTCTCTCAGTGGTGCTGTGCACATGAACCTCAGCACCCACACTGATACTCTCCAACATGTTATGGCTTCATAATTTTGATTTTGCACCCCATTTCTCCCTTGGACCATTATTCAGAGCTAACTGTCATATGTGAACCTCTCTCCCAACCCATCCTTCTCATCAAACCTGCTCTCCATCACACCAGCTTGGCTAATCCCACCAAAGCCCCTGATGTTGGGTGGCCATCTCTAGAATTCACTCCACTACTGCTCCCAGGAGAAAAACTCACAAAACTAGGCAGATTTGTTCCATGTTTGACTGAGTTTCAGCCGTGAACACTTTACCTGTTGACTGCATTTGCCCTTGGAGACATTGTTACAAATGACGATGAGGTTCACAAAACACCATTGGCATCTGGTACCAGGCACATTATGCATTTACACATTGATTTGATGACCTCACCAATTGTAATAAACATTGTTCCTTGTAAATTCTAAATATGAGATACCCAAATTTACAAATAGAGCACAGTACATCCGTTAAATATGATACTTTCAGGACTACTTATACTGTATAACTTAAACACATATGGTTTTTAATCAATTGCTAAATCACAACAATTGACATTCAGATTCCTCAGTTAATTCTTCCTTTTCTAAGTAGACCTACAAATTGCTGGAAGTTACAATTTCTTTTAAAGCCATGTTTTCTCTTAGATATTCCTGGATAAACTCCACCTCTGCCTTCCCTCCCCCAGAAATAGGACATCTTAAAATTCTCAATTCTCTTTAGTTTTCTACTATCTTTATATTGGATAAAGAGGCATGTATCAGTCGTCACCTATTTCTAGTGAACTGAACCTACCTTTCCCAGGCTGAGTAGCTTAGAATCTTTACCAGGTTCTTCAATCAAAATGAATAGAATAAATATGACTGTACCATTTAATGCTATTCACTTAAAATATAATTCTCAGGTAAGAATTTTTTCTTACTGCTTAACACAACTGTATAGCTGAATATTGCATACCCAGGACCAATCTTGTTGAATTAGACCTGTCCACAAACCGGGCCGGCACTGAGTAAGGAGTTTTCCCTTCAGCTACCAATAAGCCAACCGAGGGCACCTGAGACCAGATTAAGCACTAACACCAGCCTTCCTCGTGCCATACAGAGTTAGAGGTCACAGTCTGTGAACCAGCCATGCACCCCCTTTTTCTTTGGGCAAATTCTACTTCCCTTGATTATACTGGGGCTGCTCAATGCAGAGCCATGCCCTGTCAGGCCAACCAGAATGCCCCATCCCCCTGGCCATGGGGCTGGTTTAGGTGAGCACAGGGGACTCTAATGAGCCCTTTCAGAGTCTTAATAGAGTTTTCAAACTTAAGAGTGAGAAAAGGGGCTTCGGCTTTTATGTCATCAATTGGAGGCTTCTGGTGGTCACTTTGCCTGCAGAAGAAAACGCAGGTAAAAGGCTTGATAGAGGCAGGGAGAGATGACAGACAGTGTTCTGTAGGCTTGGGGTCTGCTATATTTTAAAGAAATCTGCTCCATGAGAATGAGCACTGGCTGCAAATTCTCTGCAGATTGTTCCCATTAGCTTGGCTAGCCCTGGCCCTGGCCCGTTGGACCCAAGCAAGATTTCATTGTGAAATTGTTTAATCATTTATATATATCTCATGTGTATATATATATATACACACACACACATATATATAACACATATACTTCTGTGTGTTTGCTTATTTTTAATGTGTTTGTATGTGTTTTACAAAATCTGAAAACCGTTCTTCATGTATCTGACAGACATTTGATCGACCCTGTGGTATGCCAGGCACCGTGCTAGGCCCTGATGAGGGAAATATCTGGAGTCCTTTTCTTTATAGAGTTTATAGTCTAGGGAGAACACATGTTTGATCATAAAATCTACCAACCCACATAGTCCAAATACAAATTGTGTTTAATGTTTGTGATCTATTTATCTCAAAAGAATATGGTCAGAGAGACAAAGTAGCCACAAATATGGGTCCTGCTTTTGCTTCTGAACAGGAATGGAAACGTACTTGAAGTCATGACTTTGGGTCACGTCATCTTTATTTCCATCGTACCATCTTTATTTACCTGTTGGTTGTTCTGTGTTCAAGCAAGCATTACATTCCAATGAGTAGTGACAACTATCTGTTAAGATTTAACTGATGCTTAAGTTACCTTACTATTCAGGGAGAAGATACTTTTGTTTTGTTTTGTTTTATTTTTAAGTAAGGTTTAATTAAACAGCATGGCGTCCAGAAGAAAAAAATGTACCAAATAATCCAACCTGAGGCCAGATTATGCATTGAAGAGTGGGAAAAATAATCAGAGCTAACTGGGAGAAAAGCACTGTAATCAGAACGTACCTCCAAAATAAATCATACAATAAATTACTTTTCTATAAGAAACTGATCCACATGCAGACAGAGATGGACATACACACCACACACACACACACACACACATAACTCTAGTCTTTGTTCAGTGTTGCCTATATCTTCTATGCTGGTCACTGAGAAAAAGGACAAAGGTTTGATGTGAGCAAAGAAGGCTTGGCTCCTCTGCCACCAGTGGAGTGATGTTTAAGACAATTAGTGAGGGAACCCACTGAGTTGTTAAGAAACAAAAGTAGAAAGAAGGAAACTTGACAAAATATCAAGTCAGGCAAATTTTTAATCTAAATGATCTAATCTAATAAAAATGTCCTTGCTATCCTCATTTTAACCAGTACATACTTGTCTCATTTTTCAGATAGAAAAATGCATAATATGTATCAATCATTTCTCATGTGGTAACAAAATGTGTGGGCCAAAAAAATGTGACTTGTATTATCCATTAATGTCAGACTGCAACTAATTATCTTTTCTTTGACTCATTCTTGAATGTGCAAAAGTGATTTATAAAAGTAAATGTTTGGAGACTCTTACACATCTTATGATGGAAGTGGTCCTCCTATTACAGAAGTCTTTGGAAAAAAGTCTTTCCTACAGATTTGTTTTGCTTTGGTTGACAGCTTTCTGGTGTCAGGACTTGGATGGAATGCTGCCTGCCTCTGGGGTCTCACTGTCTCCTCACAGAGCCTGGCCTCAGCCATCTTAGAGGCAAAGGAAATGAACGATCACAATGGCAGAGTCTGAAGACCCCAGGTCGTCTCTTCCCGCGGACACACTGCAACCACAACTCCATATGGAACAGTGCTCTCTGAGAAGGATCTGCAGGCGAGCAGAACAGCTCTTCCACAGAAAAGATAATAGACATAAAGAAGAAACATGCGTAGGAAGGGCAGAGTCCTGGTGTAGTCAGGACCCACATCCGCAGTGCAGTGACCCACAAGCAGGGGGGTAATGGATATGCAGAGTCATCCCTGAGGAGTGCGGAGCTCAAGCCCCACATCTGGCTCCTCAGCCCAGAGGACCCGAACTGGGAAGATGAGCCCCATAAAGTTTGGTTTGAAAATCGGCAGCGTTTAACTCCAGGAGAGCCAGGGGGCTGTAGGAAAACAAGCCTTCTCCCTTAAAGGGCCCATGCACAATCTCTCCAAGACCCAGCTCAGAGGCAGCAGTTTGAAAAGCAGAGGGATTATGCAGGAAGGAGGTTTATTGACGAATTTTAGGGCATGAACTGGAAGCCCTAAAATTCGTCAATAAACCTCCTTCCCGCATAATCTGAGGAACTTACTCCAGGAACAGAAACGCTGGTGGCTCCATTTTTTTCCCTCACCTTCTCTTTGACACTCCCCATCTACCTTGCTAGCACTGCTCATCCTGCCTCGGTGACCCACTGCAGCCCTGCCCAGTCCCATCCACCTGCCCTGGTAGATGCCTCTGAGAGTGGCTCCCGACCCACCACAGTTGGCAGGTGACCTAAGGAGCATCCCCCACCTGCCACAACAAGTGGGCAGCCTCAGGAGGACTGGTGGACCCCAAAGTAGTCCTCACCTTGTCCTACCTGGTGGGCAGCCTCAAAAGTGGACCTTAGCCCCAGCATACGCAGCAGGTGGCCTCAGCCAGGACTGGCATCCCACCCCAGCAACCTGGTGAGCAGCCTCTGCTGGGATGGGCACCCACCCCACGTAGCTCCCACCCTGGGAGAGCAGTCCCACTGTAGCACTGGACTTCAGCTCCCAGCAAGTTCACTCTGGATTCAGTGAGACCGAAAAACAACGGAACATTGGAACGAGGACTCATACCGAGCTTTGTTTTTGGGTGGCAGGTTGAACTCTATAGTCATGTCCACATCCATGGATCTGCACGTGCATGTAGCAAGTCTGCAATCCAAACCTGCAGACATCATGGGGCAGAGGTCTATATGCAGCAACACAGACACCAGTGGTTTATTGCCCACGTGTGTGAGCTTGGCCTGCGTAGTAGGCCGAGTGCTACATAAACATGAGAAGCGTTGCACACGCTCAGTGGGCAAGCAGCTCAGGGTCCAGCAAGCACCCCGGCCATGGGAACTTCCATTTTCCCCACACTCCCCATGTGGCTGGGCCTCACAGTCAGCCACACTGCCACTCGTGCTCTTCAGGACACTGGTCTAGGTCACCTGTCAGTTTTTAAGCATAGAGTGATTTGCAGAATTCCTTTATTATCTTAACAGCTCTGTGTCTGTAGTGTGTTCCCCCTTTCATGCATGTTATTGGTAAATCATATTTCTTCTCTCTGTCTGTCTTTATTTTGGTTAACTGGGACTGTGGTTTTTTGATCTTCGTGTTAATTTTTTTGCCTTTCCTTCCCCCTTTCTACCAAATGACCTCAGTAAAGACTCCAAACTGATCTATTGAGGTTGATTTGGGCTCAAGCATCTCCCTCAAAGAATAATTTTTTTGTTTGAGTAAAGTAATTGAGAGACTAAGAGATATGTAGCTGTGGCAATACCCTCTTTTTTGGGGAGTGGGGGGGCTGGGGGGTCTATTTATACTTAGGCACATGAGGTATTTTAAAGCATCTGACACATAGTAAGCACTCAGTGTCTGAATATGTAAGTAAAGTACATGAAGTTAAACTAGTAACAAAAATCCTAAAATAATATAAAATCTCTATTTATAATTTATCACACTTGTAAAAAAAATGAACAAAATAAGATATAGTTTGCATGAAGATTATGGGCAGATTTAAATAGAAGCTGAGAAGCTGACACCACCAGGCCTTCCAATCAGAGGTGTCAAACGCTGCTGATATGAGACACGGCCTTTGCCACAGCACCCAAGGCTCCCTCGCCCTCCCAGCTTAGCGTGCCTTGCCCCCTCCCTTTGTCGTGGGTGACTGAAGATGGACTGAATAGGAAGATAATTGTGTTCCCTTATGTCTCAAAACATGAGGACTTTGGATTTCAATGCACTCGAATGCACTCAGGTCGTGTGAGGGAAGGAACCTGGGCACCCTCAGCAACCTGCCCCACTACTGCCCCGGGGAGCTGATGGACTCCCTGTTCTTTCCTGCTCCTTCTCTGCCAGAGAACTGCTGGGACTAACTGTCCACCTAACCTGGTGAAGATGCTGGGGGATGAGGCCGGCTGCAGTGCCAGGCATGGCCCTGCTGTCCTGTTGCTGTGCCTGAGGTGTTGGAAGTCTGGCTCTGGACTCACATGGAAATCAGCAGGACTCTGTCCTTACCCGGCCTGGGATGAGCATCACTGGGAAGGCACTTGAAGGGATTGTGACACTGGGAGGAGAAAGGAATGCATCCCAAGAGGAGATTCTAGAGAAGAAGGCAGGGCCCGTGTCAGATGGCCTGGCATCAGTGGGTCGGGGGAGTAGCCCATCTAAAAGTCATTCATCAGGAAAGAGCTCTCGTTGCCACACACATGCTGGGGGATACTGGAGAACAACTTCAATTTTATTTGGAGCCAGGGGGCCTCACCAGTGCCTGCTCCTTGGAAGTGGTGACCTTCTTCCTGGCAGTGCCCCTCTATCCCCATGGAGTAGGTCTAATAAGCTCAGTTTGGAATCAGTCCCCTTGACTGGACACCCCGTATGGGAAAACTAATTAAAGTTGAGCAATGACAGCTACAACTGTCTGTTGGATATGTATGAAGGTTCTTTTAAAATTCAAAGTTGGACCATGTTTATTAATTTTGGGAAAAAAAGTGTGCGTATGATTTTATCCTTAATTCATTAGTTAGATTCTCTTTAGTTACTTATCAGAGTCTGGCGAGGAGAGATGGGGTTGCTGAGGGAAATCTTTTGAGAACTGTGTTAAGGAACTCATTTAGTTTCTTCTCCCACACCTTGTCTTCTGGAAATCCATCAGGGTCTGTTTTGGGCTTGGGTACCCTCATTTAAAGAGTCAGATGAAAGTAGCCATATATTTCTGGGTCAGACATCTAATGAATGACATTAGACCTGAGAAGATTGCTTTGTGCTTTTGAAGTGACAGGAAATGCTTTCCTTTTAGAAATATGGATGTGACCTGAACCCAAGGCAAGTACCCATCCCTAAACAGTCGTCACTTCGCATGTCACCAGGTCCTGTCTGATGAGTGAAGGTTAGAAGTAGGTTGCTTTCCTAGCCACAAAGTGACTTTCATATATATATATGTACACATACACACACATATATATGTGTGTGTATATAGTGTGTATCTCAATATAATTAATGTATTATACACATTTCATTGTACAAGACTACCTTGACTACAGAGTGGGTTTGTTTGCTTTTCTGGTAGTGAAGCTGGTTTTGAGTTGTCCAATCTCTCTGCCTGTTAGTGACTGTGACCCCAGACCTCAGGCCTCGGGCACTGGGTGGGCCCCAGGTTCGTTGGTTCTGGTTGTGAGACTAGAGCCATCCGCAGGGTTTCCAAGATGCCTCGTATGCCTTCTGCGCGTTCTTTTTCGCCTCTGTCTCCCTCCTGCTCAGATATAGTCCCTGTTCACGCCCACAACATCTGAATGATGTGTACTGCATCTTTACTGGTTCCAGAGAGAACTTCATCCACATCTACACTAATTTTACCAAATCTTTAGGGAGCATATATGCCCTTTCCCATAAAAACCTTCTAAAAAGATTTCCCTAAGCAACTCCATCTCTCCTCACCAGACTCTGATAAGTAACTAAAGAGAATCTAATTAATGAATTAAGGATAAAATCATAGGCACACTTTTTTTCCCAAAATTAATAAACATGGTTCAATTAATAAACATAGGACAGCTTATAAAACCTGGTCCCATGCAGGGTGGCTCCCATCTAAACTCCGCCATCCTAAACGCCTGATTTCTGTCCCAAACAGTGCTATGATTTCCTCCTGAGCAGATGCTCCATTCCCTGAGAGAAGTTTGGTGAGTACAATTTCTTTTCTCTCTTCACATGAGAAAGCAAAACATCTTGAGATAAGATAAAAAGAAGGTCAAACTGATTCTGGGCTGAGAGAGGACTCTGCTCTGCATCAAGAGGAGTAGGATCCATGGAAGGAGAACTTGAACGCTCAGGGAGGTCTCTGGTACTCAGGTAGGGTAAGTTATTGGGAAGACCCAGCCAAGACAAGGGGTGTTAGACTCCTGGTCGACGGGGCTTTTAGAGCTGAAGTTAGTTCTAGGGGAGCCTCAGACATTGGAAGGTATTCTGGGTGGGAGAAGAAAAGCGGAGTCTCTGAATCTTTATTATATTTGCTTCTTGGTTTTGAGCTTTAGGTCACATGTGGATTTACTCTTATGAACTAGTCAAGCCATTGAGTTTACTGAACCCAACAGCTCCAGAGAAAGTTGTGACTTTATTATATGGAAACCGTTTTATTGGCTTTCCAAAAAAAAAAAAAAGCCATTTTTTAAAAGCTTGAGCTGTATTGCAAACAAAGAAATTGCAATTGTGCTAATTTCATTTTCATAAAAATGTGTAAAGCTATAGTACTAGAGTTGCTCACTAATTCTACTGCCCAGTGGCTCTAGGACTTCCCGGACCAGGGTCAATTCTTTTGCCTTGCTCCTACAAATAACCTGACAACCCCTCTTAACACTGGAGAGGTATTACTGTTTCCTTATTTCCTTAGGAACAATGTTTCCTATGTTCATTATTTTTTTCCTACATATTTAATGCTGAGTCACATACACCCTATGTTCATTACAGCATTATTCACAATAGTTAAGAAACAGATGCAACCAAAGATGCCTCTAAATGAACGGATGATGAAGATGTGGCACATATATGGAATATTACTCAGCCATAAAAAAGGATGAGACCTTGCCTTTTGCAACAATATGCAAGGACCTAAAGGGGCCAAAAAGTTTAGACTAAGTGAAATAAGTCAGGCAGAGAAAGACAAATACCATATAATCTGTATATGGAATATACAAATTTCATTTGTATATGGAATATAAAAAGCAAAACAAATGAACAAAACAGAAGGATTCATAAACACAGAGAAAAGACTGGTGATTGCCATGGGGAGGGAGATGAAGGGTGGGTGAAATAGGTGGAGGGGATAATGTGGTACAAACTTCTAATTATAAAATAAGCTAGTCATGGGAATGGAAGTACAGCATAGGGAACACTTTTGTATGTTGACAAATGGTAACTATACTTATGGTGAACGTTTAATAATGTATATAATTATTGACTCACTATTGTACATCTAAAACCAATATAATATTGTCTGTCAACTATATTTCAACTAAAAAAGGAACACAGTAAGAAAACAGAATGTAAGTAGAGGAAGCACAGAGGGTAACATAAATTGTCAAATAGACACCTGGGCTTGGATCCCCTGTGCACTCTAATCTGGGAGGGAATGAAGGGAAGTGAGTCCCACTGAATGGGGCCACTGGTGTCAATGGGGCAGTACCTGCAACATACTGAGGGCCCTCATTTAGAGTTGTGAAGAAATTATTTCCACAAACAGATGTAAGAAGTGTCAAAACTGGCTCTCCAATTTGGAAGAAAATTAAGTGAGAGTCCTAACAAATTGCATGACATAAGTAAACCCACATGGATTTTAGAGCTAACTGTTAACTAAAAACTTTCTGGAAATTGTCATTTTGGAGATTTCACCAGACTGTTGGCTTCTAGTCTTTCTTTCATTTTGTTTTATTTTATTTCTTTTATTTGCAAAAGTCAAGTTATTTTGCTTTGCTGGTTATCAGATTCCCTTGCTAGAGGTAATATGGCCCAGCGCAGCAGGGGCCTGTGTTTCTGAGTCCTCTCTGCTCCAGGGCCATTCCCAGGGGCTACCACCTTTAAATGTTTGAATATGTCTGCTGGTAATCTCGACTCTGGTATTATGTTTATGCCATTGTTTTATCCACCTAGGACATTATATATTGGCTCTCTAGTATGACATCAGAGGCTTTAGTTTCCTCTGCACTAACATTACTCCTTGAACTGTCTAGTTGTAGAAAGTCATTAGTGACCTTAGGTCCTAAGTGTGAATCTCCATGTTTTATCCCCACAACATGAAGCATTCCTTATTCACACCTCATTAATGTGGAGAAAGATACTCACACCCTTATTCTTCCCAACTCTCCTCCTCATACTCACCTCCATAGGAATGTGGATGACACATGTTCATATACCCTCTTGGACAAACATACTTATGTCTGCTGTGTTTTGCTGAAGCAAATCAATAAGAGCATTTAGATGATTATGACTATGTAGCTGCTGTTACAGACGGAGCCGGGCTGAGTGCCTAGTGCCATTTCCTTCCCTGTGCGCCAGTGGCTTGGCCTTTGGGGTGCTGGAAGGGTCTGTATCTGCTGTCCTGCAGCTGGTTTCCCTTCTTCATCAATATGTCAGAGTCTCCACACATCTCTGTTGATTTTCTGTTTGCATTTTCTCTCCTACAATCTGCCTATGGTTCTCTTTTGGAGAAATGTTAATTTTTTTTCCTTATTTATATCTAGGTTCTCTTTAGATATTCTGATTGTGATGGGTTTATGGTATTTATATTTACAGACTAACTTTAGTTTTGAAGTAATCAAATTCCTTAATCTCTTCTTTTAAGAACAGAGCTGCTTAAATATAAGGGGTTTGCTTTCCCCAAATTCATAAAGATGATCTCCTACCTTTCCTTCCAAGGAGTTTTGTTTTCAAACTAATGCTAAAATTCATCTGGGATTTACTCTCTTTTTTTAAATTTTTAAATTTTGATATCATTAATGTATAATTACTTGAACAACATTATGGTTACTAGACTCCCCCATTCTCAAGTCCCCCCACCCACATACCCCATTACAGTCACTGTCCGTCAGTGTAGTAAGATGCTAGAGAATCACTACTTGTCTTCTCTGTATATACTGCCTTTCCCATGTCCCCCCGCAACACACACATTATGTGTGCTAATCTTAATGCCCCATTTTCCGCTTTATCTCTCCCTTCCCACCCACCCTCCCTAGTCCCTTTCTCTTTGGTAACTGTTAGTCCATTCTTGGGTTCTGTGAGTCTGCTGCTGTTTTGTTCCTTCAGTTTTTGCTTTGTTGTTATACTCCACAGATGAGTGAAATCATCTGATACTTGTCTTTCTCCGCCTGGCTTATTTCACTGAGCATAATACCCTCTAGCTCCATCCATGTTGTTGCAAATGGTAGGATTTGTTTTCTTCTTATGGCTGAATAATATTCCATTGTGTATATGTACCACATCTTCTTTATCCATTCATCTACTGATGGACACTTAGGTTGCTTCCATTTCTTGGCTATTGTAAATAGTGCTGCAATAAACATAGGGGTGCATCTGTCTTTTTCAAACTGGGCTACTGTACTCTTAGGGTAAATTCCTAGAAGTGGAATTCCTGGGTCAAATGGTATTTCTATTTTTAGTTTTTGGAGGAACCTCCATACTGTTTTCCACAATTGTTGAACTAGTTTACATTCCCACCAGCAGTGTAGGAGGGTTCCCCTTTCTCTACATCCTCACCAACATTTGTTGTTGTTTGTCTTTTGGATGGTGGCCATCCTAACTGGTGTGAGGTGATATCTCATTGTGGTTTTAATTTGCATTTCTCTGATGATTAGCAATGTGGAGCATCTTTTCATGTGCCTGTTGGCCATCTGAATTTCTTCTTTGGAGAAATGTCTGTTCAACTCCTCTGCCCATTTTTTAATTGACTTATTTTCTTTTTGTTTGTTGAGGTGCGTGAGCTCTTAATATAATTTGGATGTCAACCCTTTATCAGATCTGTCATTTATGAATATATTCTCCCATACTGTAGGATGTCTTTTTGTTCTACTGATGGTGTCCTTTGCTGTACAGAAGGTTTTTAGTTTGATACAGTCCCAGTCGTTCATTTTTGCTTTTGTTTCCCTTGCCTGGGGAGATATGTTGGGATTTACTCTTATAAATGATATGAGTTAGAGATCTCACTTCATTTTCTTTCCAAACATGTAGCCAATTTAAGGTCCTATATTTACTGAATAATCTTTTTCCTTTCTGATTTTAAATGACATCTTTATCATACATTATATCAAATTCTCAAATTAATAATCATGCTCTTTGGGGCTACCCTGTTCCAGGGACCTGCTGATTCTTATCAATACTATGTTGTATAATCTCCATGGTTTTCTAAAAGGTTTCAATATGAGAGAGTTAGTTTTCCTATTTGTCTTAATTTTAATCATTGCCTTAGCTCTACATATTTATCCACAGAAGCTTTGGAAGTAGTTTATCTGTTTCTACTATAGATTCATAATACCCTCTAGGTCCATCCATGTTATTGCAAATGGAATTCCATTGAATCTACAGACTAGTTTGGGGAGAAATGATGTCTTCCCCTGTATTGCCTCTACCTGTACATGAACATCATCTCTTGGCCCATTCACTTAGCTATTCACACATATCTTTTAGTAAAGTTTTATCATTTTCTCCATAAAGTTCTTGGCATCAGTTTACTGGCATCTTGTGAGGAAGGAGAAACAAATGATAAACAATTCATTAACAAGATATGTTTTCATATGCAAGTGATACCACCAGATACACAATGTGCTTTGCTTTGGTAACTTACATAAGTGATGGCTAAACACACTGGGTTAATGGGTATTTCTTGCAGGATGATTTGTCTTCAACTTGAGGAGTAAAAAACTTAGGCACTTACAGTGTGTTACCTAGTATCTTATATGGTAAGGATCCTATTAATCCATTCAAGAGAGAAAACATTCCTAAGCTGTTGTTGAAATTCCCCAGTAGGAGTATTACACCTGATAATTCTTATTCACAAAGAATCCAGCAAGTGTTATTTTCCACAATCTAGGATGCCTTTGGCAAACCTTTACCAAAGAGTAGTCCTATACAATTTTTTTCCTTAAAATAAATTAACCCATGTGTGGAATACTTTTGCTAAGTTTGGTTTCATACATGACATTTTACTTAATAAACTTCCAAACACTTATTCTGTGCCACACTATTATAAGTGTTTTCAAATAAACATGAATTCATTTAAGTCTTAAAACAAACTGGGGAGGAAAGCAATTTTATTATTGAATTTGAATTACCAAATTCAAATGGTTGCCCAAGTCAAAGGAATGTAATCTATTTGTATTTAATGTAGATTAAATGAAATTTTAAGAATGAATGAGAGATCCTACAACACGGTGGTGAGCCTGAAGCATCCCTTACACAACAGACACCAGAGAGACTGCATGAGAAGGTAAGGGAAGTTGCTGCCCCCTGCCCCCTACCCCCAGGACAGTTCAGCACCATGCAGAGGCCTTCCCTGAGCCTCCAGTTCCTCCAATGGGTAAAGGAAACTTGGGAGAGCAATCACCTCCTCAGAATTTTCTTTGTGGGAGCCCCTATTCTGACCTTGCCCCATGTGGACTACAGGGGAATCTGTGGGGCTCAACCACAGGGAATCTGTGATGTAAAAGGAGGGGCAAAACAACAAATGCTGGCTAGAATGAGGAGAAATAGAAACCTTCCTACACTGTTGATAGGACTGCAAATTGGTGCAACTGCTGTGGAAATCTGTATAGAGGTTCCTCAAAACACCTAAAATAGAAACACCATTTGACTCAGTAATTCCAGTCCTAGGAATTTACCTGAAGAAAACAAAATCCCTGATGCAAAAAGATATATGCATCCCTATGTTTATCACTGCACTATTTGCAATAGCCAAGATATGGATGCAATGTAAGTGTACATCAATAAATGAATGAAGAATATGTGATACATATACACAATGGAATATTATTCGGCCATAAAAAGAAAAGAAATCCTGTTATTTGAAGCAACGTTGATGGATCTAGAGGGTATTATGCTCAGTGAAATAAGCCAGGCAGAGAAAGATAAATGCCATATGATTTCACTTATTTATAGAGTATTTTAAAAAAGCAAAATAGAAGGAACCATCTAGTAAGCCTGACAAGAGATTCTGGACAATTGTGAAACCCATCCTACAGCCTCACTTGGGCAGGGAACAAGCTAGCAGGCCTATCCAGCTGTTCTTACCCACTGACACCCCCCACCTCAGAGATCAGTTGCCTTGCCTCCAAAACAGACCCTAATAGCAGTCCCCCAAGGATGCTACCAGCAGACACATACAGAAACCCAGACTGAGATGAATGGTGGAGAACAGTCTCCGTCAAAGCAGAGCTGCAAAGTTTAGAAGAAGAAGCCACTACTCAGGTGTCAGATGTCAGTGTAGGGGATCAAGACACACACACACACACACACACACACAGAGAACAAGTAAGTGTGACACCAGCAAAGGGAACTAATGAAGCTCCAACAGTTCATCCTGTGAAATCTGAGATCTATGAACTATCAGACAAGGAATCCAGAATAATCTCCTAAAGAAGTCTCACGAGCTACAAAAACACAGATAGACAATTAAGTGAAACTAGGAAAATAATTAGTGAACAAAATGAGAAGTTTGACAAAGAGATAAAAACCACAAAAAAAGCAAACTGAAATCCTAGAACTGAAAAGTATAGTAACTAAAGTGCATCAAAAGCAGACTCAACCATGCAGAAGAAAGAACCGGCAACCTAGAAGGTAGGACGTTTGATATTATCAGTCAGAGGAGTAAAAAGAAAAAATAGAAAGAATAATTTAAAAAACTAAGGAAAGCCAATGGGAATTATGGGACACAATGAAAAGAAAAAATATTCACATTATGAGAATTCCAGATGGAGAAGAGAAAGAGAAAGAGGAAGGGACAGAAACTATATTGGAAGTTATAATGGTGGAAAACTTCCCAAACCTGGAGAGAGAAATACCTGTCCAGATCCAAGAGGCTCAAAGGACCCCAAACCATGTGAACCCATGTAGGGCCACGTAAGACACATGGGAAGCAAATTAGTAAAAGTCAAAGACAAAGAAATAAATTTAAAGGCAGCAAGAGAAAACAGAACTAAAAGGAGAAATAAACATCAATACAGTAATTGTTTGACTTTAATGCCCTATTCTCAGCAATGGATATATAATCCAGACAGAATTAATCAGGAAACAGTGGATTTCAGAATCAATAAGGAAACAGTAGATTTGAACAACACAGCAGCCCAATTAGACCTAACAGACATATGTGATAATTCTATCCACCAATAGCAGAATTTACATTCTTCTTAAGTGCACATGCAATATTTCTAGGATAGCTCATATATTAGGCCACACACACACACAAACTTTTAATAAATTCAAGAAGATTGAATACCAAATAGCTCCTTTGGCCACAATGGTATAATACTATAAATCAATAACAAAAAGAAAACTAGAAAATCACAAATACATGGAAATTAAGCCCATTCTCATAAATAATCAATGGATCGAATAAAAATAAAGAGGGGAATAAAAAGTATCTTGAGACAAATAAAAAAAAAGTATCATACATAAGCTTATGGAATGCAGCAAAAACAGTTCTAAGATGGAACTTCATAGCAATAAACACCGACATTAAGAAATGAGAAAGATCTCGACTATACTAACTCTACATTGTAAGGAACTATAAAAAGAAGAACAAACTGGGCCCAAAGTTAGCAGAAGGGAGGAAATAATAAAGAATAGAGCAGAAATAAATGAAATAGAGGATGGAAATCAATAGGAAAGACTAACCAAACTAAGAGTTGGTTCTTGAAAAGATAAAATTGACAAATGCTTAGCTAGACTAACCAAGGAAAAAGAGAGATGACTCATATCAACAAAGTTATACATGAAAAAGGAGACATTACAACTGATACAACAGAAATACAAAGAATTTTAAGAGACTATGAACAATATGCCAGCAAACTGAACAATCTAAAAATATGAAACAGAAAATTCCTAGAAACATACAAACTACAAAGGCTGAATCAGGAAGAAATTAAAGTCTGAATAGACTAACTACTAGTAAGGAGATTTAATTGGTAATAAAAAATCTGCCAAAAAGAAAAACCCAGTACCATATGGATTCACCAGTGAATTTTTCCAAACATTTAAAGAAGAATTAATGCCAATCATTCTCAAATTTGTCCAAAAAAATTGAAAAGGAGGGAACACTTCTAAATTCATTTTAGGAGGTGAGCATCACCCTGATACCAAAGCAAGAAAAGGATGCTACTAGAAAAGAAAACTGGAGACCAATATCCCTAATGAATATAAATGAGAAGCTCAAAAGATCAATATGAAATTGAATTTAGCAGCACATTAAAGGATAATTCATGATGATCAAGTTGGATTTTTTTTTACATCAAACAAAAATTCTGTTTATTTCTCTACAGTCTTCACAAATTACCTGGTTTTGCTTCTTACTTGTAAAGGGGGATCTACTACTGTGGGTTTTTTCTCTTCTTTTCCTTTTTTTCTAAATTAAGGTATCCTTGATATACAATCTTATGAAGGTTTCATATGAGCAACATTATGGTTACAACATTCACCCACATTATCAAGTACACACGCCATTACAGTCATTGTCCATCAGTGTAGTAAGGTGCTATAGAGCTACTACTTGTCTTCTCTGTGTCATACTGCCTTCCCCATGCCCCCCCCATATTATGTGTACTAATAATAATGACTCTTAATCCCCTTCTCTCTCCCACCCTCCCCACTGACACTCTACACACCATTCCCTTTGGTAACCACTAGTCTCTTCTTGGAGTCTGTGAGTCTCCAGCAGTTTTGTTCCTTCAGTTTTGCTATGTTGTTATACTCTACAAATGAGTGAAATCATTTCATACTTGTTTTTCTGGATTATTTCACTTATTTCCTCCACACATTTTTTAATCAGGATATTTGCTTTTGTGTGTTGAGGCATGTGAGTTCTTTATATATTTGGGATATTAACCCCTTATCAGATGTGTTGTTTACAAATATATTCTCCCATACTGTAGGATGCCTTTTTATTCTACTGAAAGTGTCCTTTGCTGTACAGAAGCTTTATAGTTTGATGTAGTCCCATTTGTTCATTTTTGTTTTTGTTTCCTTTGCCCAAGGAGATATGTTCATGAAAAAGTTGCTCGTGTTTATATTCAAGAGAGTTTGGCTATGTTTTCTTCTAAAAGATTTATGGTTTCATGACACATTCAGGTCTGATCCATTTCAAGTTTACTTTTGTGTATGGAGTTAGATAATAATCCAGTTTCATTCTCTTACATGTAGCTGTCCAGTTTTGCCAATACCAGTTGTTGAAGGGACTGTCATTTCCTCATTGTATATCCATGGTTCCTTTATTGTATATTAATTGACCATAGATGTGTGAGTTTATATCTGGGCTCTCTATTCTGTTCCATTGATCTATGGGTCTTTTCTTGTGCCAGTACTAAATTGTCTTGATTACTGTGGCTTTGTAGTAGAGCTTGTAATCCCCCCAGCTTTATTCTTCCTTCTCAGGGTTGCTTTGGCTACTCACAGTCCTTTATGGTTCCATATGAATTTTAGAACTATTTGTTCTAGTTCATTGAAGAATGCTTTTGATATTTTAATAGGGATTGCTTTGAATCTGTAGATTGCTTTAGGCAGGATGGTCATTTAAACAATATTAATTCTTTCTACCCATGAGCACAGGATGTATTTCCATTTATTAGTATCTTTAATTTTTATCATGAGTGTCTTGTAGTTTTCAGGGAATAGGTCTTCCAACTCCTTGGTTAGATTTATTCCTAGGTATTTTATTCTTTTAGATGCAATTGTAAATGGAATTGTTTTCCTGATTTCTCTTTCTGTTAGTTCATTGTTAGTATATAGGAATGCAACAGATTTCTGGACATTAATTTTGTATTCCATAACTTTGCTGAATTCAATTAATAGTTCTAATAGGTTTGTGGTGTATTGTTTAGGTTTTTTAATGTACAATATCATGTCATATGCAAACAACTTCTTCCTTTAACTTCTTCCTTACCAATCTGGATGCCTTTTATTCATTTGTGTTGCAGCTAGGACCTCCAGTACTGTGTTGTGTAAAAGTAGGGAGATTGGGCATCCTTGTCTTGTTCCCGATCTTAGATGAAAAGCTTTCAGCTTTTCACTGTTAATTAAGTATGATATTGGCTGTGGGTTTGTCATATATGACCCTTATTATGTTGACGTATTTGCCCTCTATACCCATTTTGTTGAGTTTTTATTGTGGATGGTTGTTGAATTTTGTTAAATGCTTTTTCAGCATCTGTGGAGTTGATGATGTGGTTTTTGTCCTTTTTGTTGATGTGGTGTATGATGCTGATGGATTTTCAAGTACTGTACCATCCTTGCATCCCTGGAATAAATCCTACTTGATCATGATGGGTGATCTTTTTGAATTTGGTTTGCTAATATTTTGTTGAGTAGTTTTGCATCTATATTTATCAGGGATATTGGTCTGTAATTTTCTTTTTTTATGGTGTCTTTGCCTGGTTTTGGAATTAGAGTGATGCTGGCCTCATAGAATGAGTTTGGAAGTATTCCCTCCCTCTACCTTTTGGAAATCTCTACTTTTTGGAAAACTTTATATGAGGATAACTATTAGGTCTTCTCTAAATGTTTGATAAAATTCAGTGAAGCCATTTGGTCCAGGGGATTTGTCCTTGGGTCGTTTTTTTGATTACCAATTAAATTTCATTGCTCGTAATTGTTCTGTACAGATATTATGTTTCTTCCTGGGTCAGCCTTGGAAGGTTGTATTTTTCTAGAAAATTGTCCATTTCTTCTAGGTTATCCAATTAGCATACGATTTTAATTTTCCATAGTATTCTCTAATAATTCTTTGTATTTCTGTGGTGTCTGTAGCAGTTTTTCCTTTCTCATTTCTGATTCTGTTTATGTGGGTAGACTCTCTTGTTTTCCTCAGAAGTCTGGCTAGGGGTTTATTTATTTTGTTTATTTTCTTGAAGAACCACCTCCTGGTTTCATTGATTCTTTCTACTGTATTATTCTTCTCTATTTTTCTTATTTCTGCTCTGATCTTCATTATGTCCCTCCTTCTACTGACTTTAAGCTTCATTTGTTCTTCTTTTTCTAGTTTCATTAATTGTGAGTTTAGACTATTCATTTGGGACTGTTCTTTCTTGAGATAAGCCTGTATTGCTATATACTTTCCTCTTAGAATTGACTTCACTGAATCCCACAGATTTGGCATATTGAGTTGTTATTTTAATTTGTCTCCATATATTGTTTGATCTCTGTTTTTATTTGATGATTATTTAGTAGCATGTTGTTATATCTCCATGTATCTGTAGGCTTTTTTGTCTTTTTTTGCATAACTTGTTTCTAGTTTCATACCTTTGTGGTCTGAGAAGCTGGTTGGTATAATTTCAATCCTGAATTTACTGAGGCTCTTTTTGTGGCCTAGTGTGTCATATATTCTTGAAAATGTTCCATCTACACTTGAGAAGACTGTGTATCCTGCTGCTTTTGGGTAGAGAGTTCTGTAGGTGTCTGTTAGGTCCATCTCTTCTAATGTGTTGTTCAATGCCTCTGTCTCTCTACTTATTTTCTGTCTGCTTGATCTGTTCTTTGGAGTGAGTGATGTTTTGTAGTCTCCTAGAATGAATGCATTGCATTTTATTTCCACTTTTAATTCTGTTAGTATTTGTTTCACATATGTAGGTGCTCCTGTGTTGGGTGCATAGATATTTATAATGTTTATATCCTCTTGTTGGACTGACCCCTTTATTATTATGTAATGTCTTTCTTAGTCTATTGTTACATTCTTTGAAATCTATTTTGTCTGATACAAGTACTGCAACTCCTACTTTTATCTCCCTATTATTTTCATGAAATATCTTTTCCATCCCTTCACTTTTAGCTTGCGTATGTCTTTGGGTTTGAAGTGAGTCTCTTGTAAGCAGCATATAGATGGGTCTTGTTTTTTCATGTATTCTGTATCTCTGTGTCTTTTGATTGGTGCACTCATTCCATTCACATTTAGGATGATTATCGATAGACATGTACTTATTGCCACTGCAGGCTTTAGATTTGTGGTTACCAAAGGTTCAAGGACAGCTTCTTTACTATCTAATAGTCTAATTTAACTGGCTTATTATGCTATTTTAAGCACAATTGAAAGTTTTCTCTTTCTCCCTTCTTTTCCTTCCTCCTTTACTCTTTATATATTAGGTGTCATATTCTGTAGTCTTTGTGTATCCCTTGACTGACTTTGTGGGTAGTTGATTTAATTTTGCATTTGCTTAGTAATTAATTGGTCTACTTCTTTTACTGTGGTTTTTCTTTCTCTGGTGTCAGCTATTTAGTGTTAGGAGCACTTCCATCTATAGCAGTCCCTCTAAAATACTCTGTAGAGACAGTTTGTGGGAGGTAAATTCCCTCAACTTTTGCTTATCTGGAAGTTGTTTAATCCCGGCTTCAAATTTAAATGATAATCTTGGCAGGTAGAGTGTTCTTTCTTTGAAGCCCTTCTGTTTCTAGCATTAAATGTATCATGTCACTCCCTTCTGGCCTGTAAGGTTTCTGCTGAGAATTCTGATAATAGGCTGATGGGTTTTCCTTTGTATGTGATCTTTTCTCTGTCTCTAGCTGCTTTTAATTCTCTCTCCTTGTCCTTGATCTTTGCCATTTTAATTATTATATGTCTTGGCGTTGTCTTCCTAGAGTCCCTTGTGTTGGGAGATGTGAGCACTTTCATGGCCTGAGAGATGAGTTCCTTCCCCAGATTAGGGAATTTTTCAGCAATTATTTCCTAAAAGAGACTTTCCATCTCTTTTTCTCTCTCTTCTTCTTCTGTACCCCTATAATGCCAATACTGTTACATTTGGATTTATCATACTTTCCTCTTTTTATTCTGTCATTCCTAGAGATCCTCTTTTCCCTCTGTGCCTCAGTCTTTGTATTTCTGTTTCTAATTTCTATTTCATTAACCATCTCCTCTACCTCATCTAATTGGCTTTTAAATCCCTCCTTTGTATGCTTCATTTCAGATACTATATTTTTCAAAGTTTCTATCTCTTTCTTGAAGTCCTCCTTGAGGTCTTGAATATCTTTTTTGTAGCTCTTCAGGTATGTTTATGATTTTTATTTTGCAATCTTTATCAAGGAGATTAGTGATTTCAGTTTCACTTAGACATCTTTCTGGTGTTTGAAGGATTTGTACAAGAGTTTTTTGCCATTTCATATTTCTAATGATTACTATGGATAATAACTTTGTGTAGGTGGCACCTTCTATTGCCCAGAAGTTCTACTCTCTGGAGCTGCCCAGCACCTGGATCGATGGCGGGGGTTCACAGGTGAGTGGTGCTGATGCCTGCCTGGAGGAAAGAGCTCTTTCCTCTTTCCAGCTGCAGTGCCTGCCTTCACCACCAGGTAAAGTAGGCTGAGCGTGCTGGGAAGCACCACTCTATTATGCTCATGTAGTTGCCATAGACAGGGCTGTCCTTCAGCTGGCCTCATGTGATGGCGGGGACAGCAGATGAGTGGACCCGTACCTGCAGGGAGGAAGGAATGGCAGGCTGTGTATCACAGTGGAGGCCTTGGCACTGCATTGCAGTTGAGGTGAATGGAGCACCTGAAGCTCCTGAAAATTCCCAACCTGCTGGGATGAATGTGGCAGGATGATTTCATCCACCTGTCCTTTCTCCTGAGCACCACATTCTGTGTAAACCTTGCCCCTTTAGCACTCCTCTCATTGTTGGGAAGTCTGTCCAAGTGCCTGCCTTTCTTTTGTCCCAGAGCAGCTGGCTATGGGCCCCTATTCTCTATATGCAGGCAACTGGATTCTCATTCTCTCCAAGTACTCCACCTGTCTTTGCTTTCCATCTCCTCTCATCTCCACAGCACCACATAATGTGGGTTTATGCTCCCAGAGCAGATCTCCAGTGTTGGGTGTTTAGCAGTCCTGGGCTTCTACTCCCTCCCTGTTTTATTTCACTTCCTCCTGCCTGTGAGCTGGGGTTGGGGATGGGCTTGGGTTCCATGACATCATGGCTTTGCTACTTAACCTTTCTCTGTGAGATCTTCTCTTTTCCCCAGATGTAGGCAGTCTGTTGCTGTCTTTGGCTTGCTCTTTAAAGATTAGTTGTATTTTGTGTATTTTTATGTTATATGTGATTTTGGAAGGAAGTTTCTGCCTTACTTCTCACACTACCATCTTTTCCCCCAATCAAGTTGGATTTATATCTGAGATGCAAAGATGTTTCAACATATGCAAATTAATTAATATGCGTATCATATTAATAGAATGAAAAATATATGATCATCTCAATAGCCACAGAAAAATATTTGACAAAATTCAACATGTATTCATAATAAAAAATAGTTTAACAAGTTAGGTAAAGAAGCAATATATGTCACATTAATAAATATGATATACGATAAGCCCACATTTAACAGCAAACTTAATGATAAATGGTTGAAAGCTTTTTTGATGATCAGGAACAAGATAAGGTTGCCCACTTTCACCTCTCCTGTTCAACATAGTACTGGAAGTTCTTGCCAGAGCAATCCAGCAAGAGAAGGAAATAAAAATCACAGAATTGGAAAAAAAGACATGCAATTGTCTCCATTTGTAGATGACATGATTTTATATACAGAAAATCCTGAAGACTCTACCAAAAAAAATGACTAGATCTAGTCAACAAATTCAGTAAAGTTGCAGGATACAAAATTAATATACAAAATCAGTAGCATTTATAAACCCTAACAATGGATTATCTAAAAAGAAAGTGATTCCATTTACAATACCATCAGCAGCAATAAAATGCTTAGGAATAAACTTAACGAAGGAGGTGAAAGATCTCTGAAAACTGCAAGACATGGATGAAATAAATTGAAGACAACAAAAATAAATGGAAAGCTATACTGTGTTCATGGACCAGAAGAATTAATAATGTTAAAATATCATACTACACCAAAAGCAGTCTATAGATTCAACACAACCTTGATTGAGATTCCAATGGCATTTTTTTATAGAAATAGAAAAAACACTCCTGAAATTTATTTGAAACTATAAAAAATACAAATAGCCAAAAGCCTTCCTGAGAAGGAAGAACAAAGTGACAGGCATCACATTTCCTAATTTCAAACTATGTTATAAAACTAGTAGTCAAAACAGTATGGTACTGGCATAAAAACAAACTGATCAATGGAACAAAATTGAAATCCCAGAAATAAACTCAAACATATATGGTCAGCTAATATTTTACAAAGAAGCCAAGAATACTCAGTGGAGAAAGTCTTTTCAATACATGGTGCCAGGAAAATTGGGTATTCACATGTAAAAGAATGAAACTTGGCCCATATCTTACACCACATGTAAAAATTAACTCAAAAGGGATTAAAGACTTAAATAAAAATACCTAAAATGATGAAACTCCTAGAACAGGAGAAATGTTCCTTGCATTATATCTTGGCAATGATTCTTTGGATATGAAAGCAAGCAGAAGCAACAAAGTCCAGAATAAACAAGTGAGACTACATCAAACTAAAAAGCTTCTTTATGGCAAAAGAAACCACCAAAAAAGTGAAAAGACAACTTACAGAATATAAAAAAGATTTGAAAGCCATATATCTGATAAGGGGTTAAGATAAAAATTAAATAGCCAAAAACCAAATAATCCAAGTTAAAAAATGGGCAGAAGACCTGAATAGACATTTCTCCAAAGCAGACATATAAAAGACCAACAGGTATATGAAAAGATGCTCAACATCACTAATCATCAGGGAAATGCAAATCAAAACCACAATGAGATGTTACTTTATGCCTGTTCTAATGGCCTTCATCAGAAAGACAAGAGATAGCATGTGGTGATGAGGATTTGAGGAAGAAACTGCTGTGCACTGTTGGTAGGAATGTAAATTAGTACAGCCACTGTGGAAAATAGTATGGAGTTTCCTCAAAAATTAAAAATAGATCTACCATATGGTCCAGATACTCCACTTCTGCTTATTTATCCAAAGGAAACAAAAATACTAATTCAAAAAGATATCTGCACTCCTATGTTCATAGCAGCATAATTTACAACTGCCAAGATAGGGAAACCACCGAGGTGCCCATCAGTGGATGAGTAGATAAAGAAGTGGTGGTACACACACACACACACACACACACACACACACACACACGAGAATATTGTTCAGCCATGAAAAATGAGGAAATCCTGATATTTGTGACAATATGGATGTGCCTTGAGGGGATTATGTTAAGTTAGAAAAAGAAAAATACTGTATTAACTTACCTTGCATGGAGTCTAAAAAGCAAAACAAAACAAAATAGAAACTCATAGAAAAAGGGTTTGTGGTTACCAGAGACAGAGGTTAGAGAAAAGGGGAAGAAGAGAAATGTGGTCAAAATGTATAAACTTCCATGTACCAGATAAGTAAGTATTAGGGATATAATGTACAGCATGATAGTAATAGTTAACACTACTGTATAATATACCTGAAAGTCGGCAAGAGAGTGAATCTAAATCTTAAGAGTTCTCATCACAAGGAAAAAATTTTATTTTTTTTGCTTTATCTTTTCATTGTATTTATGTGAGAGGATGGATGCTAACTAAATTTACAGTGTTAATCATTTCATGATTTAAGTCAAACCATTATATAGTACACCTTAAACTAATACAGTGATGTATGTCAGTTTTGGCTTAATAAAACTGGAAATAAAAGAAGGAATAGGATAATGCAAGTGTTATAAAAGTCACATGCTGATAAATTATAAGGACTTTGGGATGCTTTCTTCTTTTATATTAAAAAAATGCTGGAATGAGAGATTAATAAGGGAAATGACCAGAATTGTCATTCTATGGGGACTAAGGAAGACACATCGCGAAAGAGATTTTTGGTGTAGACAAGGAAATTGAACATACTTAGCACATATGAATGATACAAATGCCAAGAAGTCAATTAAATATATTTTCACAAATTTTTTCTCACATTAAACTTACTGCTTGTTTGGATTTGGGGAGTATTTTTTATGTATCAGTTTTTATTGTCTGTTCAGAGGATGGGGATTAATGTACTTTGTAAATTACATAGCATTGAAGACCAGTGGTTTCCACCCCAAATGTATGTACATAGTTTATCATATAATCTTATGCTTGTGAAAATATTATGTCATTTAATCTATTATTAATGTCATTTACCTTTAATTAAAAACCTATTATCAATTTTCTCTACATTTATATTATAAAATATATTAATTTTCAATCATAAAATTTGCTTTCTTAACCATTTTTAAGTTTACGATTCACTCACTTCAAGCACATTTATAGTGCTATACCACCCTACTGTCACCCATCTCCTTAATTCTTTCCATCTTGTCAACCTCCACACCCATTAATCAACTCCTCATTCTCCCCTCCCCCAAGCCCTTTGGCAGCTGCCATTCATTCTACTTTCTCTCTCTCTGAATTTGACTCCTCTAGGTACCTCATGTGCCCAGAGTGGAATCATACAGTATTTGCCCTTTTGTGACTTGCTTTTTTCACTTAGCATGCTGTCCTCAGGGTTCATCAACACTATAACATGTCTCAGAATTTCCTTCCTTTTGAAGGCTGATTACTATTTTATTGTATGTATCTACCACATTTTATTTATCCATTCATTTATTTATCCACAGACACTTGGGTTGCTTTCACATTTTGGTTACTGTGAATAATGTTGCTATGAATATGGGTGTGCAAGTATCTTTCAAGTCCCTTTTTTCAATTCTTTTGGGTGTGTACACAGAGTTGCTGGATCATATGGTAATCCTACTGTTCCAAGCAGTCCTGTCCAGGGAGAGCTTGGTGAGACCTCAACCCAGCTTTTGACTCTAATCGAGAAAGAAGCCACAAACAAGTCAGATGAATATAGGTAAGGAAGGAATTCATTAGAGTGAGAGTAGTAACATATGGCAGCTGCCCTCCGGGTGACTGAGAACAGGGAAGTGCAGAGGGAAAGTTCTCTGAACCCCTACTTGGCCTAGGGCAGGTTCCCTTGCCAACTCCTGAAGCCAGGGTCACCTGGTGTTGGATCTGCACATCATGGGGACTAGCCCCGACTACCCCAGAATTTGGGGGAGTGGCAGAGCATGGGATGGAGTAAGATTATGTTCTGAGAACTTCCCAGAGAAAGGAGATTTTCAGGCAGGCTTCTACAAGCAGGTTGCACAGCTGCAGTTCTGCACAGGTCACCCAGGTGACGGGAACTTGCAGACCCAAATCAGAGCTCTCAGCAGCCCCTCCCTAATGATCAGGAGTAAAGTGGAAATAGAATGAAATAGCAAAGAGACAGCAAAGACACCACTGGAAGAGCGCAGAGACAAGACACAGTAAGTTGAACAGTGAGAAGGCTTTATTTAAAAGTATGCACTTAAAGGGAAGTGAGGGCAACCTCAGGGAGGAGGCACACTTAGAAAGCTGGGGATTCTGTCTTTTAAGGATTTTCAGGAGTGGAGCAAAGGGCCAGAGTAGGTGTAGGCTTGTTATGTGGTCTTATGATGTCTCTCTCCAATGAAGGACACTATGTCCTCATCCACAGTCTTCCAGATGATCCTGTAGGATAAACTTAACATAAGGAATTTATTGGTTCTGTTCCTCTCTGAGATAGTGGTTCACTGGCAGCATATTAGTTAAGACTGTTGGCCTTGCCTTAAGATAAGTTGTTGGCTAATCACCAAAGAATATGTCAGGAATCTTACTTCTCAACTCTCTGTTTTTTGAAATGGAATCTTGGCCTTAAGATGGAATCCCCCCCTGTTCTTATGCCATTTATAGCATTTTTAGGAAAATTAATCATGATGCTTGTCCCATGTCTCTGCCCTGTCTCACTATGTTTAATTTGTGAGGGGCCACCATGCTGTTTTCCACAGTGGCAGCACTGTTTTACAGTCTCACCTACAGTGCACAGGTGTTCTGGTTTCTCCACATCCTCCCCAACACATGTTTTTTTGTTGTTTTGATAGTCATACTAATGAGGGTGAGTGGCAGCTCATTGTGATTTTGTAAAACATATTACTTTACATCATTTATTATTTCCTCAGCACCAAACACCTTTGGAAATACTAAAGACAATTTGATGAATTCTTTGCATCTTAAGCCAGTTTTTTCAATAATAGCTTGAAATTATTTTAGTGAGTTAGGCCTTGACTCCTATTCTTAATTGAAATATTATTAAAACTCCAGGAGTTGTGCCCAGTGTCCTTGGCCTAGAGAATGCAGACATAAGTGGGCACTGGGGTAAGCAGAGGGCTGATGAGGAATCCACTTCACTAAGAGAAGTCATGTATGCATGCGATCTGCCTTGTTTTTCCTAAATGGTAAAAACCAGTGACATACTGGGCTCTCAAGGCAGTCATGGAGACACTAAAATATAATTAATTTTAAAAGTTGACCCAAGTGGGCTTGTGAATTCACATATTTTAGGTTGACTAGAGTGTTACAAGTAGATACCTCCCTAATCCTAAATTCAGGGCATTCATGATTGTCTTGGGTTTCAGCCCTGGGCCAAGTTCGCTATGGATTCATTGTGACCAAAGAAATGACAGTAGAACATTCTTGGGGTGAAAGGGTTTATTACCCAGCTCATTCTCCTGGCTGTAGGTCCAGCACTAGTGTCCCTGTTCCATCCAGAGCACTGGGCCGAGCTCTTTATAGTGTGCAGTAATAGCTTATTGCATATGGGTGTGGAAGCAGTAGCCTAGCAACAGGCCAGTTACATCATCAAGTGGTTTAAGTTCAGTGAGGATCCTGGCCATAGGAGCCCCAACTTCCCCAAACTCCACCCCTCCAGGATTTTGCCTTACAATCTGCATGCTCTCAGTCTTCTGCAATGGTCCCTGTGTAAGAAACTGGAGCACTGTAACCAGATTCCACAACAGCAACAGAGGATAACAACAACTTAGAGATAATAACAAAAATTAAGATACAACACAATTTTGATACAGGTAACAAAAAATTATAATAATCCTCAAGCCAGAGGAGGTTCCCAACCCACAAAGACCTTAGAGCCAAGAATGAACAACAACTTAGAGATAATAACAAAAATTAAGATCCAAGATTTTGAACAAAAATTGTAAGAATCCTCAAATCAGAGGAGGTTCCCAATCCACAAAGACCTTAGGGACAGTAAGACATATGTTTTAATGACACCAACATAGGCAAATCTTGTCCATCAGGTAGGATGCATGCAAGAGAGTGGTCCTGTGATAGGACTGTAGCAGGAAGGGGGTCCCTTCCAGGTCTAGGATACCATACTTTTACTCCTCTCCCCATGGGGGTTACTGAAGGGTCTATATATAGTGCTACTGGAGGTGCATGCACTGGCCATAATGATAAAACAAAACTCCCCAGTAAGATGCTCCTGTGTTCTGGCTATTCAGGATATACTACTGTGACCTTTGGGGGCCACTCTACTGTTATTCCAGGAATACACAGGAGGCCAGCTTCCAGGTCTTGTCCCTAAGGTGCCAGGAGGGCCAGTCATTGTTGGTTCATGTGTTGAAAGGTCCAAGGCCATGTCCACTCAATGGAGTCCCTAGTGTTCAGTGCAGTTGGTGCTGGCAGCAAGATATTATTCTGCTAGCTGAACCTCAGTTTCAGTGATTCTTCCTTGATTTGTACTTGCAGTTGTATAGGAGAGGCAGCCATATTTGCTAACATGTCTAAAAAGGGCTCCCTTTTGGGGTTTCTGGTTCAAACGCCATAGCATGGTCCATAAGCAGACTGGCCAACCTTGCAGACTATTGGTATCTGACTTTAGTCTGGATTTTAACAAGCCGTTGTGCCTCTCTATCATGCCTGCTATGGTAGGACTGTATGGCACTTGAAACTTCCATTTGATTCCCAGCTGTCACACCCATTCTTGCAGTGTATGTCTAGTAAAATGGGTGCCCTGATCACTCTCAATTACCTGTGGTTGGCCATAGGCAGCAAAGAGATGCTCCAGGCCTCTTTTAGTCATCTGCTGGTCTGCACAATAGGTAGGAAAAGCAACCAGAAGTCTAGTAGCTGTGTCCACACAAGTCGTGACATACCAATATCCTTCTGACACAGGTAGAGGCTCAATATAGTCTATCTGCCACCTGACGAGGGGTACAGGCCCCTTAGTTCTTGTCCCATGTTGCTGTGGAACTTGGTGTAAGTCTCTTTTAGAGCATACGACACATTCTGCCAGGCTCTACTAACTTTTTCAAAGGTCAAAGGCAAGCCCCACTGACAGGCCCACATTGTCTTTTGCCCTACATGCAACAAATGCTGATATAACCATTGGGCCACATCAGAGGCAGGCTTTCCTTCTAACCAATGTATCTGGGCCAATTTATCTGCTTCATCATTTCCTGGGCATGTCAGTGGCAAATGACCTGTCACATGGTATCCTGTAATTATTTTAATCTGACCACAGGCCCATAAGTCTTGCCACAGTTTTTGCCCTCAAAGGGGTCAGTGACCAACCAGCCAGTTGGCATGGTACCAGGTTGGTAGCCACAGGGTCAAGCCCTGATAGATGGTCCAGATGTCAATGCAGACAATTATAGCAGAGGGCTCCTGGGTGATCACTAACCAGACGGCCCACAACTCTGCCCATTGGCTGCTCTTCCCCTCACCATCTTCTATCCATATTGTCTCAGTCTTAGGATGGAAAGCTGTGGCCCTCCATTGTGGGGGCTGCCCAAGGCTGGAGCTGTCTGTGTACCATGCATCTTCAGGTATAGGGGCTCTTCCCTCCCAACAGGGACTCTCTGCTACTAATGGTTCAAAAGCAAGTTCTTCCTGCTTTTCACTAGTATATGTCACCAGCCCCAACAAAAGATGGAGTTCTTCACTCAAGGGGCTACTAGAGAGGGCACTACCCTGCTGTAAGTAAGGACCCCACTTGGCCAGTGTGGGCGTTTGTACCACACCACTCCATGGCTTTGGGTCCAGTCTCTTACCCATTCCAAGATGGGATATAGGTGGTTATTATCTTTATTGGGGCCATTCCAGTGACAGTTTCTATAGCCAGCAAGGTGTGATATATAGCAGCCAATTGTTTTTCGATCAAATTGTATCATACCTCTGCCTCTTTCCAGAATTGTGATCAGAATCCAATAGGTTGGTGAGATTGTTCAAGCCGGTGCCAGAGACCGGCTTCAGTCACATGAACATCCAGCTCACGGGGCCTTGATGGGCCTATCACACTCAAGGCCTGCATGGCCTTGACTTCCCATTTTGCTGTAGTAAAGGCAGATGCACATGTTTTATCCCAGTCCCATGTGATGCCCTTTTGTACCAACTGGTATAAGGGCTTCAGAATTTGTGCCAAGTGTGGGATAAACACTGTCC
The DNA here is from genome assembly GCF_030020395.1 of Manis pentadactyla. Taxonomy (NCBI): domain Eukaryota; kingdom Metazoa; phylum Chordata; class Mammalia; order Pholidota; family Manidae; genus Manis; species Manis pentadactyla. Next base: position 9,413,831 of record NC_080036.1, read on the forward strand.
AGTAGCCTAGAGGACCCAGAGGCTCCTATAGCAATGCTGCAGTTGTAGGGAAATCCCTGGACTTTATCTATAACTGCTTCTGGTATAACTTTGGTCTTACCCGACCAGACGACCCCCAAGAATTTGACAGACAAACCAGGTCCCTGAACCTTGGTACTGTTCACAGCCCATCCTTTCTCCTGTAGATGATGCAGCAGTCTAGGTGCTGCACCTTCTAGATCTGAAAGAGACTTGGATGTGGGCATGACATCATCAATATAATGGTACAGCTGCACCATTAGTGGTTTCTCCCATGTAGCCAAGTCCTGGGCTACAATTCCGTGACAGATGGTGGGGCTGTGGAGGTGTCCCCATGGAAGGACGGTGAAAGTCCATTGCCATCCTTCCCACATGAAGGCAAACTGTTTCTGATTTTCCTGCTCAATGTCAATTGAAAAGAAGGCATTAGCAAGATCTAACACATAATGGTATGTTCCTAGTTTGTGGCTGAGGGTATCCATCAGGTAGAGAGGACAGAAGCATACATAGGGGGTATGACTTTATTCAGTTCTCTGTAATCCACAGCCTTACACCAGGAGCCATCTGGTTTTTTACTGGCCATACTGGGGAGTTGAAAGAACTATAGGTGGGCTTTATAGTACCCCCCTTTTCCAGTTCCTGGAGAGTTTCTCCAATCTCTTGATGCCCTCCAGGCAGTTTGGTATTAGTCACCCACAAAGGCACAGGCAAAGCTATGGGTGGGTGCCTAGCATGTCCCCTCAGAACTGCCTTCACCACATGTACTCTCAGTCTGAACTCACCTGCAGTGGTCTGCAACCATAGACCCTGCAGGATGTCAATCCCCAAAATACACTCAAGGATAGGTGATATATACACAGTCTTTTGGGGGTATATGCCCTATTCCCAAAGGGGTTTGGGCTTGTTTCCCTATGATAGCCTTTCCCCTGTGTCCATCTATGATAGTGGGGGTCCCAGGGAACCACTCAGGGTTACTGTGAATCAGTGAACATTCAGCCCCTGTGTCCACTAGAGCCAAGACACATTGTAAGTTCACTGGGGACCAGTGGATAGCTATTTCAACATATGCCCTCAGGTCCCATCCAGGTACCTCGACCTTCCCCTCAGTTGAACCATGTTCCCCAATCATTTTCCTGTGTGTGCTCAAGTGAGGTTGGCTCACTCTCCAGCAGGAAGTCTTGCAAATACACAGACTTGGACTCATGGCTCTGTCTCTTACCCCTGCTGCTTTGGTTTCAGTTGTTATCATAGCTCCAGTAGGATCCTATTTGACTTTCCATCTAATTTCTTTCCATCTGCTCCTGCCCATATTAAATCAACCCACATCTGGGTCCTCGTATCCTTCATGGGGCCCTTTAAATTCTTCTTGTGAGTAGCAGACCTCATTTCTTTCCATGTTCTCATTGCTTCAGCCTATCCTAAGTCTGCTACTGTGCATGTAACCTCGCTCATGGGCAGCCCTAAGTGAAGGGCAAGAATGGACACTAGAGACCCAAAGAGGGATGTAGGAGCTATTTGAAGCACAATATTTCTCACCCCTGTAGTGAAAGGCTCCTCATCTAGGCCATGGTTCTCTAGATTACAAATGGGATTTTTCATGCCTAGCTCTTGTAACACCTGTTGGAGCTCAGCATATATCTGCCATCTAACAGGAGAGGATGGTAGATCACCCGGATTGGGCCACACAGCACGAAGTGCAGCCATAAGCCAATCGAGGAGAGAATGATTTCCTGGGTCTGATGTGCACTTTCTAATCGCTGCCTCAAGGCAGGATGAACTATCAGGGAAGCCAGGTCTCCCATCTCTGATCCAGACAGAACAATTCCATCCACCCCTAAGTCTCACAGCCACCAGCTCATCCTGAGTATAGGGGCGGACCACAGAGTGCTCCACAACCTGGGAGGGGGCTGCTCCTCTCCTTGGGGAACTTTCAGCTGCTGGGTCTTTATTTTCTTTACAACCACTGGGCGTGCTTTTAATACAGGAGGTGCCAGTGCCTCTGGCACCACCCTTTCATCCTTCCCCAGCTCCTCCATTTCTGAGGCTGATGGCATCTTTCTCTCCACTCCCCAGAGTGCCTCCTCTGCTACAGGGCCTCGCAACAATGCCAGCTAAGTCTTCAGACTTACCTTCAGCTCAATGCCTCCCAGCTGACGTTCTCGTGCCACCTCTGCCTGTTCTTCCCTCTGGAGCTTGTCTTTTTCCTTGATGGCCTCTTCCTTCTTCAGAACACCTGGCAGCACTGCCGTCTCGTCTCCAATGGCACCTTGCTGCCAGCACACTCGTGCTGCCTCCTCCCATATCAATATCATCTCCTTCCTCAGGGAATCCACAGAGGTTTGCAGCTCACGTTCTTGCACCACCATTTCTTGGGTCTCCTCTGTACACATTTTTAAGACTGTGAGAAGCAGCCAACCCACAGTCCCCACTGCCTCCCGGGCACTCTGCTTCTCAAAGGATCTGCTTACTATACCAAGAGCCACCCCTACTGCCTCAGGTGTTGCCTCCTCTTGCCTCCAGTCCTGGGGTGGGGCCCAGTCCTCTGGGAGGCAAGCCACCTCAGACCACATACCCACTGGGGAACGATCCACTGTCTCCCCATTCACAGGGGCAGCCCACTGAAGCACCCCTCCCATAAGGGCAGCCTGTCTTTTACCTTAGTCAACAGTGAACCCTGCTGACTTTCACCAATTATCTTGCCAATGGGTTCAGCCCCACACAAGTTTGCTATGGATTCAATGTGACCAAAGAAAAATGACAGCAGAATGCTCTTTGGGGTGAAAGGGTTATACCCAACTTTATTTCCAGGTGGCAGGTCAGTCACTAGAATTCTATCCACTCAGAGTGACTATGCAGCAAGCCAGTCTCTGCCTCTGGGCTCCTCTGTCCACACAGCTGTCCTCTGGGCTTCTCTGCACAGTCGTCCCACACAGCCATCCTCTGGGCCTCTGTCTTTGGCACTGCCACCACTCCAGCCTCTGCTCTCCTGCAGGCTTGCAGCCCTGCCACCGTGTAGCTCCCAGAGCACTGGGTGGAGCTCTTTGTATAGAGTGAATAGCCATGTATTGCCCACAGGTGTGCAGTGAGCTAGTCAACCACAACCAGGTGAGAATCCTGGCCACAGGAACTCTCATTTTATCCACAGTGTCCTCTTCTGTAGACTTTTTTTTAATACTGAGAGAAGCAGCCAATCCACAGTCCCCACTGCCTCATGGGCACTCTGTCTCTCAAAAGACCTGCTTACTATAACAAGGGCCACCCCTACTACCTCAGGTATCACCTCTACTTGCCTCCAGTCCTGGGGTGGGGCCCAGCCCTCTAGGAGGCAGGCCACCTCAGACTACATACCCATTGGGGGACAATCCACTGTCTCCCCATTCATAGGGGCAGCCTACTGAAGCACCCCTCCCAAAAGGGCAGCCTATCTTTTTCCTTGGACAGTAATGAACCCTGCCAACTATGCCAATTGTCTTGCCAATGGGTTTCAGCCCTGGGCAAGTTTGCTATGAATTCAGAGTGACCAAAGAAATGACAGTAGAATTTTTCTTTGGGGTGAAAGGGTTTATTACCCGGCTTGTTCTCCTGGTGGTAGATCGAGCACTAGCATCTCTACCTCCGCCCAGAGCACTGGGCCGAGCTCTCTATATAGCACAGTAATAGCTTATTGCCTGAAGGTGTGGAAGCGGTAGCCTAGCAACAGGCCAGTTACATCATCAGGCGGTTTAAGTTCAGTGAGGATCCTGGCCATAGGAGCCCCAACTTCCCCACAATGATATATGAGCATCTGCTCAAAACATGGTATATATAATTTTAAAGATTCCTTAATTCAAGATTTAGTAAAGTTACTTTATTGTCAGTTTTTAATATCAGGTTTTTAGAGACTGCCTTGAATTACTGACTGGTTTAAAAATGTTTGCCATTACTTGAGCTCTATGGATTTTTATGTCCATATTCAGAAAATTATCAAGAACAACAGGCAGACCATTTTAAAAGGAGAACTGACCAGCAGTATTTATGTCTTATTCTATGTGCTGATTCTGGTTCATGCTTTCAAAAAATAAAACCACCAAAAATAAATAGTGAGATGCTGTGGCTGACACACTGTTTTCTTGAAATGGCAATCAAATATGTCATGTTGATTACTAGGAAGACAGCTGTTCTGAATCCTCCCGTCCTCGCCAGCTTCTCAGCTGTCTTTCCCCCTCAGGATGAGTCCTGATTCACCCCACCCTCCCAAACAATCATGTCTGAGTCATAGGGAGGGTGGGAGGCAACAGGTATTTATTATTACTTCTATTTTTCTGCACAAAAAGTCTATTTTTTCCCATAATAATTAGAGTATTCAATATTATAAGGCAATGTGTACTACCTAGGTTATACTGGAGCTTGTTTCTTCTTTTTACTTTTTCTTAGAAAGTGGGAGAAATAGACTAATGAATAAATACTATTTTCCCCAGAGATATGAAGGTTGGGTCTGAACAGCTGTGGCTTTCAGAGACCTCATAGTCTTCGGGCACTCCAAAAAGTGCCAGCACAAAGTAATAGAAGTTGGGGGCATGGATCAGTAGAACAGGAGCCCTGGAAGGACCATGGGGAAGGGTCAGGGCGTGTGGAGTTGACAGAGGCCTTCTCACACCAGGGGCTCTGCAAATACAGCTCCCTTCCCTTTCATAAGACCAGCCACCCCCGGGCAGGAGCCTGACTCCCAGGCCTCTTTGCTGCAGGCCCCTTAGCATGCACACCCTGCCTCCCATGTGAGTCTGAGTGACAGGATGCTTCTGACCCTGAGCCCACCCTTCATTACAGCCACAGTGAGTGCCGAGTCTTCCTGGGATGCCCTCTGTCCCTTCTCTGCCCAGGAGCTGCCTCAGGGGTTGCAGGAACCATGTTCTGCAGCATCTTGCACATAGCAGACACTGGGTGCATAATAAATTTATTAATTGTATTAATAAGTGTGTCTAGTTTTACAAGATCTCAAGGGGAAAGACAAAATGGTCAAGGAAGGCAAAATGTCAAAATGTTCCTTATTTTTGGATCAAAGCCTTGTTTCTAATACCCAAGAAACCCATCCAGTTGTGTCTATCTTTTCCATTAGGAATGACTTTTAAAGACTGAGTACTAATCTGAAGGAATAGATAAATAGGTTAGAATACATAGCTGCATATTTTGGGGAACAGTATTAAGGATAAGAAGTCCTGGATTCTGGGTCCTGATAGCTCCAGGTCTCCCAATATATCTTTGTGATCGTAAGTCAAGAAGCCTCTTACGTCTTAACTGAAGCAAGAAGATGTGGCCTTGGAGGGTGGTTTTGCCTCTTCAAAGACGTGACAAAGGAGGCCCTTCAGAGTGTGAAGTGGTTCAGATAAATGTAAGAACTTATTAAGGCTGTAAGTCATCAGCCCTGCCTCCTGGGGGAAAAGTGTGCTGTGAGGAGGTAAGTGTGCCTCATTCTGTGAGGGAAGGAGCACCTCACCCTGGCAGGAAGCCAGGGCATTGCTCGGAGCCAGTGAGGGAAGAACAGGCTGTAAAGGCTGTTTCCTTATGATCTGTTTCCTTAAGATCTGTTTCAATGAATCAGCGGGGGAGCTAGAACTGCATTGCTGAAGGGAAACAGGTATTGTTTTATGAAAGGTGCCTTTGCAGCACCTGTGATTTGCTTCACAGTACATTCTTAAAATAGATATTTATTAACTTTTTCACTTTTATTTGTACATAAAGGACTGAGTTCCAAATTAGAAGAAGCTAATATTCCCTTAATGGGATTGCTTGGGGGAGATGCACACTATGTGATGCAATGGTTTAGAGGCTTCTCTCCGCAAGTCGGCCGCAGAACTCTCATTCCACTTAAGTCAAGAAAATTTTCAGGTGCAAATGAAGTAATATGCTGCTGCAAAAGCTAGTAAGAAGAAGAAAAAGAAAAAGGAAGTAGAGGGAGAAGGGGAGGAGAAAATGCAATGTAACGTTGAACGTAAACAGCCAGCCTTATAAGCTGGGTTATTTCTTGGGGCACTGAGTGTTTGGGTGAATGTTTGTAGGGAAATAATAAATTGTTGACTCATATGAAAACAAACACATTTCATTAATCAATTCGTGACTGATTTTTCATTTTTTTTGTTGTTGTCCTCAACCCTTTGTAATTATGTTTATTTGGGAGTTTTAAGGAGGTAAAACAAATAGTTGGAGAGACATTTCCAGGCGTTTATTTGCCAAGTGTCCAAGTGAATCACGAAAGCCTGATACCTGCCTTCAGCATCTCAGAGTGCTCAGTGTGTCATTTTCCCACTTCCATCTGTAGGGTGGGAAGGCATTTCCTTTTTCTCACAGGTTTTCCCTACAAAGGAATTACATTTTTGTGCAACCAACTACTGATCTAAGGATTAAAAGGAAAAGCAAAGCAAAGCTCCTTGAAACCAGCAAAGGTATAAAAATAGTTTCTGCAGTGTTGATGCTGGGGTTCTTGTTCACAAACACTCAAGGTAGGAGAGCAAGGTACAGGCTTTTATTTAGAGATAAAGTGAGAGAATAGAGCTCCCCAGGAGGGGACAAGAGAGTCCGGGGTGGTATGTTGTCTAGGGGTTTTATAGACAGATGAGGATTTTTCAAGAACATGAAAAAAAGCTTACGGGTGTGGACTTATTAAGTGGTCCCAGAATATTTAGAATTAACACAAGTAACTTCCTGCTCTTGATTTCTCCCTGAGATACCAAGCATCTTGGTCTGGGGACATATGAAACAAGGCCACCTGCTCAGCTCCCAAGGTGGGCTGACGTTTTGTTTGTTAAAGAGTAAGTTAAGAATTTTTAACATCTTAACTTCCTGGGTATTAAAAGGCAATCTTATCTTTAAGGTGGAATCCTTCTTGCCTTTTACTCTGTTGTTTATTCCTGGGCTTACTTGCTAAATTAGTTGCCCAGTTTGCAAAATCACCTCATTAGATCTGAAGGAGGAAGGACAGCACATAGGCCTGGGCCTTTTAGCATGCTAAAGTGAACCTTAGACATGATTATAAATGATTAGTATAATAAAACATGTGCTACTCTTCTTTATCTGGGGAATATTAACTGATCTCACTGAAGAATGACTCTACAGCTGAATATTTAACACAGAGTGTTGGTAGGGGGTTTCCTTGCATGTAGTTACATTGCTCTGACTACAAATATCCTGCCTTGCTTTTTCCAGGGGGCCTCACCCCACTCTGACTACACCCATCGTCCCTGTCTCAGTGTGACACACTCAGGTGAAAACACATCTTTGAACATGGTAAATTAATCCCGCAACTATAGCTGGGTGCTCAACTGGCCCTTGTACACAGACACCATCCTCGGAGATCAAGTTCAGGTTGCTTGCACTTGTTATGCAAATTTATGATGTAGTTTTAGCCATATTTAAAAAGAAGAGGAGGTCCCTAATTAAAGCAAAAGTCAAGAAGGCAAAGCCAACTGAATTTATATGCATGCAAAAAGGCAAATAAAGTCTCTTTCTGACTATGTCTTTGGGAATGTTTTTTTTTGTAGATAATTATTTTTTATTGAAGGGTAGTTGATGCACAGTATTACATTACATTAGTTTCAGGTGTACAACACAGTGATAAAACATTTATATACATGACAATTCTAGGTTCCAGCTATCACCCTACCAAGCTGTTACAATATCTTGACTATATTCCTTATGCTATACATTACATCCCGGTTACTTATTTATTTTACCATTGGAAGTCTGTACTTTTTTTTGTGTGTGTGTGAGGGCATCTCTCATATTTATTGATCAAATGGTTGTTAACAACAATAAAATTCTGTATAAGGGAGTCAATGCTCAATGCTCTCTCATATTTATTGATCAAATGGTTGTTAACAACAATAAAATTCTGTATAAGGGAGTCAATGCTCAATGCACAATCGTTAATCCACCCCAAGCCTAATTTTCATCAGTCTCCAATCTTCTGAGGCGTAACAAACAAGTTCTTACATGGAGAACAAATTCTTACATAATGAATAAGTTACATAGTGAACAGTACAAGGGCAGTCATCACAGAAACTTTCGGTTTTGCTCATGCATTATGAACTATAAACAGTCAGTTCAAATATGAATACTCATTTGGTTTTTATACTTGATTTATATGTGGATACCACATTTCTCTCTTTATTATTATTATTTTTAATAAAGTGCTGAAGTGATAGGTAGATACAAGATAAAGGTAGAAAACATAGTTTAGTGTTGTAAGAGAGCAAATGTAGATGATCAGGTGTGTGCCTGTAGACTATGTGTTAATCCAAGCTACACCAGGGCAATAAAACATCCATGTATGCAGAAGATTTCTCTCAGAACAGGGTGGTGAGGTTCTAAGCCTCACCTCTGTTGATCCCCAATTTCTCACCTGATGACCCCCCTGCGACTGTGCCTGTCTTAGGTTGTTCCTCCCTTGAGGAATCTTACCCGTCTCTGGCTAACCAGTCATCTTCCGGGGCCATACAGGGAAATGTGAAGTTGGTAAGTGAGAGAGAAGCCTTATTGTTTGAAATGGTTAGCTTTTTATTTCTTTGCATATTTATGCCCTGTAGCTTCTATGCCCAGCATTTGTCTTGAGGTATCTTTACCACTTGGAAGAATTATGATACTTGGTAAATTTGATATGAGGCACGAATTCTATTTAAGGGTTGTAATTAGGAAGGAAGAAGAAAAGCTATAGAAGTAGCAGGCGGAAGAAAACATGGGAAGATTGATTATTTCTTTGACATATCTTCTGTAGAGTAACTTCAGCATGTATAGGTTTTAAGCTACTACTTAAATTGTACACACACATTAACATAATAGGAGTATAGTTACATAACCAAAGCATATCTGTAATTACCAGCCATCTCCAGTGAAACCAAGAAAACCAGTTAGGCACCTTAGGCATTTGTGAAAACTTATCTATGATATGGTGGATATTGTCCAACCGAACTTGAACAGTCTGAGAGAAATCAGACAAATTAAAACAACCCATTCCTGCGGAATGTTCACATCCCTTATGTTCTTTTAACAGTAAATAGTCTGTAGTTGTAAGATTTTGGAGCGCTACAATTTGCACATATCCTAATTCTTGGTTGAGTTCCAACAGTATAGATCCAGTCAAATTTGTTGTTTTACTGTATGCACAGGCCAGCTTAGATATCTCCTTCCTCATTCCCATGGCAAGTCCAGGAGCTGGTGGGATGAGTGCATCTACAGCTGTAGCAGTGCATGGATCTTTGCCGGGGTTTTTTGATGATCATCTTCTGGCATGAGTCTTCCAGAGAGTGCTGATGTTGGAAGTTCTTTTTCATATCATATCTTAGTTCATTTTCGGGGTAGCCCAATTAGGCTTTGATCCTCTGTATAAACACAAACAGATCCTTTGCCTACACTTTTATTTGCCCTTTATACCCTTGTCTAGAACTCATTGGAGGTTACCACACAGGAACTGCCCTTTTTGATTTGTTTTGTTTTGTTTTGTTTTGTTTCTGGTATCACTAATCTACACTTACATGATGAATATTATGTTTACTAGGCTCTCCCCTATACCAGGCCTCCCCTCTAAACCCCTTTACAGTCACTGTCCATCAGCATAGCAAAATGTTGTAGAATCACTACTTGCCTTCTCTGTGTTGTACAGCCCTCCCTTTTCTCCTATCCCCCCATGCATACTAATTTTAATACCCCCCCTACTTCTTCCCCCCTTATCCCTCCCTACCCACCCATCCTCCCCAGTCCCTTTCCCTTTGGTACCTGTTAGTCAATTCTTGAGTTCTGTGATTCTGCTGCTGTTTTGTTCCTTCAGTTTTTCCTTTGTTCTTATATTCCACAGATAAGTGAAAACATTTGGTATTTCTCTTTCTCCGCTTGGCTTGTTTCACTGAGCATAATACCCTCCAGCTCCATCCATGTTGCTGCAAATGGTAGGATTTGCCCTTTACTTATGGCTGAGTAGTATTCCATTGTGTATATGTACCACATCCTCTTTATCCATTCATCTATCGATGGACATTTAGGTTGCTTCCAATTCTTGGCTATTGTAAATAGTGCTGCGATAAATATAGGGGTGCACTGATCTTTCTTATACTTGATTGCTGCATTATTAGGGTAAATTCCTAGGAGTGCAATTCCTGGTTCAAATGGTAAGTCTGTTTTGAGCATTTTGATGTACCTCCATACTGCTTTCCACAATGGTTGAACTAACTTATATTCCCACCAGCAGTGTAGGTGGGTTCCCCTTTCTCCACAGCCTCGCCAACATTTGTTGTTGTTTGTCTTTTGGATGGCAGCCATCCTTACTGGTGTGAGGTGATACCTCATTGTAGTTTTAATTTGCATTTCTCTGATAATTAGCGATGTGGAGCATCTTTTCATGTGTCTGTTGGCCATCTGTATTTCTTTTTTGGAGAACTATCTGTTCAGTTCCTCTGCCCATTTTTTAATTGGGTTATTTGTTTTTTGTTTGTTGAGCTGTGTGAGCTCTTTATATATTCTGGACGTCAAGCCTTTATCGGATTTGTCATTTTCTAATATATATTCTCCCATACTGTAGGGATCCTTTTTGTTCTATTGATGGTGTCTTTTGCCATACAGAAGCTTTTCAGCTTAATGTAGTCCCACTTACTCATTTTTGCTGTTGTTTTCCTTCCCGGGGAAATATGTTCAAGAAGAGGTCACTCATGTTTATGTCTAAAAGGTTTTTGCCTATGTTTTCTTCCAAGAGTTTAATGGTTTCATGACTTACATTCAGGTCTTTGATCCATTTTGAGTTTACTTTTGTATATGGGGTTAGACAATGGTCCAGTTTCATTCTCCTACATGTAGCTGTCCAGTTTTGCCAGCACCATCTGTTGAAGAGACTGTCATTTCGCCATTGTATGTCCATGGCTGCTTTATCAAATATTAATTGACCATATATGTCTGGGTTAATGTCTGGATTCTCTAGTCTGTTCCATTGGTCTGTGGCTCTGCTCTTGTGCCAGTACCAAATTGTCTTGATTACTATGGCTTTATAGTAGAGCTTGAAGTTGGGGAGTGAGATCCCCCCTACTTTATTCTTCTTTCTCAGGATTGCTTTGGCTATTCGGGGTCTTTGGTGTTTCCATATGAATTTTTGAATTATTTGTTCCAGTTCATTGAAGAATGTTGCTGGTAGTTTCATAGGGATTGCATCAAATCTGTATATTGCTTTGGGCAGGATGGCCATTTTGACGATATTAATTCTTCCTAGCCACAAGCATGGGATGAGTTTCCATCTGTTAGTGTCCCCTTTAATTTTTCTTAAGAGTGACTTGTAGTTTTCAGAGTTTAAGTCTTTCACTTCCTTGGTTAGGTTTATTCCTAGGTATTTTATTTTTTTTGATGCAATTGTGAATGGAGTTGTTTTCCTGATTTCTCTTTCTGTTGGTTTATTGTTGGTGTATAGGAAAGGCACAGATTTCTGTGTGTTGATTTTGTATCCTGCAACTTTGCTGTATTCCGATATCAGTTCTAGTAGTTTTGGGGTGGAGTCTTTAGGATTTTTTATGTACAGTATCATGTCATCTGCAAATAGTGACAGTTTAACTTTTTCTTTACCAATCTGGATTCCTTGTATTTCTTTGTTTTGTCTGATTGCCGTGGCTAGGACCTCCAGTACTATGTTAAATAACAGTGGAGAGAGTGGGCATCCCTGTCTGGTTCCCGATCTCAGAGGAAATGCTTTCAGCTTCTCGCTGTTCAAAATAATGTTGGCTGTGGGTTTATCATAAATAGCCTTTATTATGTTGAGGTACTTGCCCTCTATTCCCATTTCGCTGAGAGTTGTTATCATGAATGGGTGTTGAACTTTGTCAAATGCTTTTTCAGCATCTATGGAGATGATCATGTGGTTTTTGTCTTTCTTTTTGTTGATGTGGTGGATGATGTTGATGGACTTTCGAATGTTGCACCATCCTTGCATCCCTGGGATGAATCCCACTTGGTCATGGTGTATGATCCTTTTGATGTGTTTTTGAATTCGGTTTGCTAATATTTTGTTGAGTATTTTTGCATCTATGTTCATCAGGGATATTGGTCTGTAGTTTTCTTTTTTGGTGGGGTCTTTGCCTGGTTTTGGTATTCGGGTGATGTTAGCTTCATAGAATGAGTTTGGGAGTATCCCCTCCTCCTCTATTTTCTGGAAAACTTTAAGGAGAATGGGTATTATGTCTTCCCTGTATGTCTGGTAAAATTCCGAGGTAAATCCATCTGGCACGGGGGTTTTGTTCTTTGGTAGTTTTTTGATTACCTCTTCAATTTCGTTGCTGGTAATTGGTCTGTTTAGATTTTCTGTTTCTTTCTGGGTCAATCTTGGAAGGTTGTATTTTTCTAGGAAGTTGTCCATTTCTCCTAGGTTTCCCAGCTTGTTAGCATATAGGTTTTCATAGTATTCTCTAATAATTTTTTCTATTTCTGTGGGGTCCGTCGGGATTTTTCCTTTCTCGTTTCTGATACTGTTGATTTGTGTTGACTCTCTTTTCTTCTTAATTAGTCTGGCTAGAGGCTTATCTATTTTGTTTATTTTCCCAAAGAACCAGCTCTTGGTTTCATTGATTTTTGCTATTGTTTTTTTCTTTTCAATTTTATTTATTTCTTCTCTGATCTTTATTATGTCCCTCCTTCTGCTGACCTTAGGCCTCATCTGTTCTTCTTTTTCCAATTTCGATAATTGTGACATTAGGCCATTCATTTGGGATTGCTCTTCCATTTTCAAATATGATTGGATTGCTACATACTTTCCTCTTAAGACGGCTTTTGCTGTGTCCCACAGAAGTTGGGGCTTAGTGTTATTGTCGTCATTTGTTTCCATATATTGCTGGATCTCCATTTTGATTTGGTCATTGATCCATTGATTATTTAGGAGCATGTTGTTAAGCCTCCATGTGTTTGTGAGCCTCTTTGCTTTCTTTGTACAGTTTATTTCTATTTTTATGCCTTTGTGGTCTGAAAAATTGGTTGGTAGGATTTCAATCTTTTGGAAGTTTCTGAGGCTCTTTTTGTGGCCTAGTATGTGGTCTATTCTGGAGAATGTCCAATGTGCACTTGAGAAGAATGTATATCCGGTTGCTTTTGGATGTAGAGTTCTATAGATGTCTATTAGGTCCATCTGCTCTACTGTGTTGTTCAGTGCTTCCGTGTCCTTACTTATTTTCTGCCCAGTGGATCTATCCTTTGGGGTGAGTGGTGTGTTGAAGTCTCCTAGAATGAATGCATTGCAGTCTATTTCCCCCTTTAGTTCTGTTAGTATTTGTTTCACATATGCTGGTGCTCCTGTGTTGGGTGCATATATATTTAGAATGGTTATATCCTCTTGTTTGACTGAGCCCTTTATCATTATGTAGTGTCCTTCTTTATCTCTTGTTACTTTCTTTGTTTTGAAGTCTATTTTGTCTGATATTAGTACTGCAACCCCTGCTTTCTTCTCGCTGGTGTTTGCTTGAAATATGTTTTTCCATCCCTTGACTTTTAGTCTGTACATGTCTTTGGGTTTGAGGTGAGTTTCTTGTAAGCAGCATATAGATGGGTCTTGCTTTTTTATCCATTCTGTTACTCTGTGTCTTTTGATTGGTGCATTCAACCCATTAACATTTAGGGTGACTATTGAAAGATATGTACTTATTGCCATTGCAGGCTTTAAATTCGTGGTTACCAAAGGTTCAAGGTTAGCCTCTTTAGTATCTTACTGCCTAACTTAGCTCGCTTATTGAGCTGTTATATACACTGTCTGGAGATTCTTTTCTTCTATCCCTTCTTGTTCCTCCTCCTCGATTCTTCATATGTTGGGTGTTTTGTGCTGTGCTCTTTCTAGGAGTGCTCCCATCTAGAGCAGTCCCTGTAAGATATCCTGTAGAGGTGGTTTGTGGAAAGCAAATTCCCTCAGCTTTTGTTTGTCTGGGAATTGTTTAATCCCACCGTCATATTTGAATGATAGTCGTGCTGGATACAGTATCCTTGGTTCAAGGCCCTCTGTTTCATTGTATTAAATATATCATGCCATTCTCTTCTTGCCTGTAGGGTTTCTGTTGAGAAATCTGATGTTACCCTGATTTGTTTTCCTTTATAGGTGACCTTTTTCTCCCTAGCTGCCTTTAAAACTCTTTCCTTGTCCTTGATCTTTGCCATTTTAATTATTATGTGTCTTGGTGTTGACCTCCTTGGATCCTTTCTGTTGGGGGTTCTGTGTATTTCCGTGTTCTGTTCGATTATTTCCTCCCCCGGTTTGGGGAAGTTTTCAGCAATTATTTCTTCTAAGATACTTTCCATCTCTTTTCCTCTCTCTTCTTCTTCTGGGACCCTATAAATGGATATTGTTCCTTTTGGATTGGTCACACAGTTCTCTTGATATTGTTTCATTCCTGGAGATCCTTTTGTCTCCCTTTATGTCAGCTTCTATGCATTCCTGTTGTCTGATTTCAATTCCATCAATGGCCTCTTGCATCCTATCCATTCTGCTTATAAACCCTTCCAGAGTTTGTTTCATTTCTGTGATCTCCTTTCTGGCATCTGTGATCTCCCTCCGGATTTCATCCCATTTCTCTTGCATATTTCTCTGCATCTCTGTCAGCATGTTTATGATTCTTATTTTGAGTTCTTTGTCAGGAATACTGGTTAGGTCTGTCTCCTTCTCTGGTGTTGTCTCTGTGATCTTTGTCTGCCTGTAGCTTTGCCTTTTCATGGTGATAGGAATAGTTTGCAGAGCTGGGACGAGTGATGGCTGGAAGTACTTCCTTTCTTGGTTTGTGGCCCTCCTCTCCTGGGAGAACAGCGGCCTCTAGTGGCTTGTGCTGCGCAGCTGCGCGCAGACAGGGCTTCTGCTTCCTGCCCGGCTGCTATGGAGTTAATCTCCGCTGCTGCTGTGGGCGTGGCCTGGCTCGGGCAGCTGCTCCAAAGTGGTGGAGTCGCGTTGGAGCAGGAGCGGCTGGGAGGCTATTTATCTCCGTAAGGGGCCTCCCTGCTCCCTGCAGCCCAGGGGTTAGGGTGCCCAGAGATCCCGGATTCCCTACCTCTGGATTAAGTGACCCGCCCTGCCCCTTTAAGACTTCCAAGAAGCACCTGCCAAAACAAAACAAGAACCACAAAAAAAAAAAAAAGAAAAAAGAAAAAAATTTTTAAATTTAAAAAAAAAAAAATTTTTTTTTAATTAAAAAAAAAGGTGGCCGCTCGTTTTTCTTTTTTCTCCGGCGCCAGCCTCAAGCCTCTGCTCACCGGTCTTGCTGCCCTGTTTCCCTAGTATTGGGGTCCCTGTCCCTTTAAGACTTCCAAAGAAAGCGCTCGCCAAAACAAAGCAGCTAAAAGAAAAAAGAAAAAAAAATTGGTCACGTGCTTTTCTTATGTCCTCTGTCGCCCAGCCTCCAGTGCCTGCTCACTGTTGTTGCTGCCCTGTTTTCCCAGTATCGAGGGCCCTGCACTCTGGCCCGGATGGCTGGGGCTGGGTGTTCGGCAGCCCTGGGCTCCGTCTCCCTCCCGCTCTGCCTGCTCTTCTCCCGCCGGGAGCTGGGGGGAGGGGCGCTCGGCTCCCGCGGGGCCGGGGCTTGTATCTCACCCCCTTCGCGAGGCGCTGGGTTCTCTCAGGTGCGGATGTGGTCTGGATGTTGTCCTGTGTCCTCTGGTCTTTATTCTAGGAAGGGTTGTCTTTGTTATATTTTCATAGATATATGTTGTTTTGGGAGGAGATTTCTGCTGCTCTACTCACGCCGCCATCTTCCCTGTCCTCCTGTCTTTGGGAATGTTGAGGGAGCATTATGTATTTTTCTCAGTCCTTGTCCCCGCCGCCACAAAGAATTGAAGGGCAGAGACACAGTAGTGAAGCAGAGTAAAAGTTTTATTTAAAGTTACTTAAAGAGAGAAGAAGTGCAGCAGGCAACCTCAGCAGGGAGAGGTGCCCTGAAAGGTTGGAGAGAGAAAGTTAAGATTAAAAGGTTACACACTTAGAAAATGTGGGTGCCCTCAGAGAGAGGAGCATCTCCTGAAAGGTTGAAAAGAGAGTTTAAAGTTACAAGGTTACACACTTAGAAAGTGCAGGCAACCTCAGAGAGAGGAGCGCCGGAAAGGTTGGGGGTTCCATCTTTTAAGGATTCTTTAGGAATGTGACTGAGGGATGGGGTGCAGACTTGTTAAGTGGTCTTTGAATACTTAGAATTAACTTAACACAAGGAACTTCCAGCTCTGATTTTTCCCTGGGATACAGGCGTCTTGGTTTGGGAGCAGATCAAACAGGCTGCCCTCCCAGCCCCCAAGGTGGGCTGAGTTACTGTCTGTTTGCTAAAGGGTAAGTTAAGAATCTTACATTTTTAACTTCCTGGGTATTAAAATACAGTCTTTAAGCTGGAATCCTTCCTGCCTTTCACTATGTTTACTGCTGGGCAGGCACGCTAAATTAGTTGCCTAGGTTACAAACTACTTAATTAGGGCTGGAAGGAGGACAAAAAAACAGCATATAGGTAAAAGTAAAAAAGTAAGCTGGGCCTGCATGATTAACACAGTAAAGACATGGGCTACGTGGAGGTACCCTCCTTTATCTGGGGAATATTCAAACATTCCAGGCCAAGTTGCTCTTGGCTTTTTGAGCTTTAATTGATTAATTTTGGGTCTTTTCAGTGGACTTTCTGACCTTTTTCTCTTTCCGCTCATATCTATTTTCCTGCCTAATAGGAACATAACTCTCCAGAAGTCAAGAAATATTAAAAATGACATTAAAAGTTCCATTCACATTTGGGACAAATTATACAGTAACAAGCTTCAAACTGAGTGTATCCACTATGCCCCCAGCACAGAGCTGCCTGTCCTCTTGACACCCCCCACCCCTGATGCCTGGGTTCTTGTTTGCAGAGTTGAAGAATGAACTTAGCAAACACCCAAGGTAGGAGAGCCAGGGAAACTTTTATTGAGAGAGACAGTGAGAGGACAAACAGAGCTCCTGGCTTGCGCCAGGGAGGGACAAGAGAGCCCGGGGTGGTGCGTTGTCTAGGGGATTTATAGGCAGTCGAGGATTTTTGAGAACTGAGGGCTTAGGGTGTGGACTTGCACCACCTGCCCTGCCCTCAAGGTGGGCTGGGTTGTTGTCTGTTTGCTAGGGCTGTTTACAGTGAGGTCACAGGTTATGCTGAGATACCCTTGCGGAACACTCAAACACTCCAGGCCAAGTTGCGCTCCTGGCCTTTTGACTTTTAACTGGTCTCACTGAAGATGTCTATATTCTTAGTCTGGTATCTTTTCCCTAGAGAATTAGTGTGACCTTGACTTTGCATAATGCTTAACACAGAGTTTCAATAGGGACTTCTTTGCCCATTGTTACGTTGCTCTGACTGTAAATATTCTACCCTGCTTTTCCCGGAGGACTTCACCCTACTCTGTCTAAGCCCATGGTCCTTGTCTTACCCCCAGTCCATCAGTGGCACTGTCACTGTCCCCCAATACCTGCACCCCAGCATGCATCTTTGAGTCCACAGTTTCCCACCTCTCCAAATATTAGCATGTGCCTCTAGTTTGTTCTTTCAAGTTATGAGGAAAATGTTGAAAGATTTTGCAAATACCATTTGTCTCCTTCAAGGTTCAGCATGAACTTGAGAGGCTTACAGTTAGGGCTATTAGGAGTGCAAATGAATTCTTGAAATGGATTTGGTGTTGAATGCACGAGAGTAGGATTGAAATGAAGATGGAACATTTATTTAATCCAGGTCCTGCTTTATATGAATTAACAAAAATAAAAGAAAGAGAGAAAGAAAAAAAAGTTTTAAAAAGAAAGAAAGAAAAAGGTTTTAAAGGACAAAATGCCTGCAGCCAGAGTGGGGTCAGATTTTAGCAGCTGGGTATTGCATTGGAGTTATGTCAAGTCCAAAGGCCGATGAGGAGGAGGAGGAGCAGAACGTCACTTAGGGCTAACAGAGGGTTTGGGGCCCGCTGCCGAGCAGCAAAGCTCTGGGAGCCTGTGGCCGACCACCAGCCTTGGGAGGGGTGGAGTGGGTCCCTGGAGGGTAGCCACACCCGGGGAGCAGCGCCCCTACTCAGGACGATGCCTGCCGCTGCACCTCACCTGTCCCCGATTGCCTGCTGAGGAGTTGAGAGACAGAATCCCCTATAAGCTGATGTGAAAATTCAAAGTAAGACAATAAAAATTTAGAAGAAAATATCATCCCACAGGTTTGAGGAAAGCATGCCATGAGAGAAGGTCCCCAGAACACAAGCACAAAGGGTGACTCCCGCGGTAACTCCCAGAAGTCACAGATTCAGCAGAGCAAGGCTCTGTTTTCTCACAAAGGCTAGAGAGGCTTGTGCTGGCTCCCACGGGATTGCCTCGCTGCTCCTCTGCTTCCTGTGATGGGCTGCACCCCGTCAGCATCTCTCCTCCATGGAGAACTCACTGGGGTTCAGCCCGGAAGAGACAGTGCTGGAGCGTCTGCAGAGGCAAAGGTCTTGTCTTGGTTCCAGTGCGCGCTGCTCTGGCTCCTGTTCGCCTCTGCAGTGTGTGCCCCACAGCAGACGCTCTGCTCCCGCATCCAGTCCCTTATCAGTCTTGGCCCAGGCTCCAACCCAATGACCATGCCACTGTGGTGCAAATGATGCCGCCCGGGCCCGGACCCTCACTTTGCACCTGTCCCTCGGCCTCACCTTCCTAGAACCACCCCCCACCCCCACTCCATGCACCTGCCCTTCAGCCTCTTACGTGTTGAAACCTATGTACCTGCCCTCAGCCGCACCTGCCTGGACCCCTGTGCACCTGCCCCTATGTCTGGACCACCTGCACTCTGACATTTTCTTTTCCTGCTGATATTCTCTCATCCATTCTGTTTAGTTCTTAATTTAGTCATTATTACTGTTCACTTTAAGAATTTACATTTCATTCTTTTTATAGTCTTTTTATAGCTCTATGCTCAAATATGAATATTTTAAAGTTCTTTCAATATTGTCATCATAGTCATTTTAAAGCCCATGTCTGGTAACTCTACTCCCCAAGTCCCTGAGGCATTTTTTCTGTTTTCTGTTGACTCTTGGAATTGTGACATATTTTGTCTTTTTATATGCCTAACCATGTGTTTCTTCATTGTTTCTTTTAACTTTTCATCTGGTTATAATTTCAGACTTACAGAAATATTGTGATTAGAGTACAGAAAACTTCTGTGTACACACCCTTCTCCTTTTCACTGTGTATGAAGAAGTAATTTTATCTGTTGTACTTCATAATGCTCTTATTTAAACCTTGGAACTCCATTTTATCTTATTCAGTTAACCCAGTCAGCAGAGCTAGGCCTCACGACAGCCCCATTGCTGTTCAGACACTGCCCTCTCTTTCCATTGCATATTTTCCACCTGCTGCCTCTCTGTCACTTGGCCTTCCATGCCTGTGACCTTCTCTTTTTTCGTTCATCAAATAAGTCATTTAAAAATAGCCCATGCCCCATGGCAGAAAGGGTATGTGTGTGTAGGATGTGTGTGTGCGTGTGTGCATTCCGTGGGGTGGAATGGCAGAAAGGGAAGACTAAAAAAAACGAGAAGAATGAAAAGATAAGTACAGTAATAATTTTATAATGAAAAATTAAATAAGACAGTTTTTATGGTGTTATTAAACCTACTTTTTAAATTTAGTTTCCCAAATGCTACTCTTGAGTAAACCTAAATTGAGTGTTATCATAGAAAATATTTGTTTTCCTAGGCAAAGAAGATACAACTTGCTATTATCAATGTTAGAATAAAGCATCATTTTAAATAAAAATATTCAAATAAGTATGATACAATATTTTGTTGCTAAATGATATTAGATCATCAGAGAAATTATGTGGTAACATGAGAATGTGGTTGCCATAGAGAATTTAGAGTTACAGTGAAACTCAAATACAAACATGTAAAGATCTTACGATTGTAATGTTTTATACAAATAAAACAAGTAGGCTGTTAAACACTGTAAGTTGATATGTATGACACTAAGTTCTCTTAAAGACCAATGAGATTGGCATTAAAAAAATGTTTTGTCAATTGGATATATGCTGTTCCCGGACAAGGAGAGTGTCTAAATCCTGTCATGCGACACGGGGCCAGGGTGCACGGAAGATCATCAGCACGGGAGGGGCTGCTGCTCCGGTAATGTTACTCCAGTATTGTAATAAGACACATTCAAAAAGTGTCAATTTTGCTTAGCTCATGAGATCATCATCTTTAGATTACTCAGTGTGCACTGAAGAAGTGAAGCGTGATTTACTTTCCTTATTACCAAGATGCAGATCAAGATGCAATTTCTACCTTTAGAAATTGGTTGCCAAAAGAAGTCACACAAATTCAACAAGTAATGTTGAATATTTTGGTAATCTGAAAAAGAATGATAATTAGAGACAAAAGAAACAGTAACAAACTGGTTAGCCAGAAACGGGTAAGATTCCTCAAGGGAGGAACAACCTAAGACAGGCACAGTCGCAGGGGGGCCATCAGGTGAGAAATTGGGGATCAACAGAGGTGAGGCTTAGAACCTCACCCCCCCTGTTCTGAGAGAAATCTTCTGCATCCGTGGATGTTTTATTGCCCTGGTCTAGCTTGGATTAACACATAGTCTACAGGCACACACCTGATCATCTACATTTGCCCTCTTACAGCACTAAACTATGTTTTCTACCTTTATCTTGCATCTACCTACCACTTCAGCATTTTATTAAAAATAATAATAATAAGGGAGAAATGTGCGATTCACATATAAATCAAGTATAAAAATCAGACGAATAATCATATTTGACCTGATTGTTTATAGTTCATGATGCGTGATCAAAACCAAAAGTTTCTGTGATATGACTGCTCTCGCACTGTTCACCATGTAAGAACTTATTCACTAGGTAAGAACTTGTTCATTATGCTTCAGAAGATTGGGGACTGTTGAGAAATAGGCTGGGGGTTGATTAATGACTGTGCATTGAGTCCCCTATACAGAATTTTATTGTTGTTAACAACCATTTGATCAATAAATATGAGAGATGCCCTCTCAAAAAAAAAAAAAAAAAAGAAAGAAACAGTAACAAGTAAATAGGAGGTTTATACAGAGGAATAATGCATTTGACATACAGGAAGTAATCAGAGAAATATATAGCTTTAGAAAAGCAATATCTAAATCCCTTGTGAAAGTTAAAATTTTAAATGCACTTTCTAACCTCAAAGCAGTATTTAACCTGTGTGCAGTGCCTTCTGGTGCAGTGCCCTCATAGACTTTTCTATTTAATTAAAAAAACTCTAATTCAAAAGCCATAAAATGAAATAATTCTATATTTTTTACATCATAAAACTCAAAAATACAGTGGTCAGAAAAAAAGGTAATCATCTTTTTAAAAAATCAATGAACTGAGAAAAAATACTTGCAATTTATCTTACAAAGTAGTCACATCTTTTCTATGTAAAGATCCCCTAGAAACCAATAAGATGGGCAATTCATCAAAGGATAATTAAAAGAAGTATAAATGGTGTATAAGTAAAAGACTTCTATTAGTCAATAAATCAAAACTATACTAAAATACCATTTTTAACAATAATCATTAGAAATCCTAATGTATGACAATCTTTTCAGCAACATAGAAAGAAATAAGCATTCTCATGTATTACTTACAGGGGGCAATTTAGTAATATCAATCAAAAGTTAACATGCTTATATACTTTGACCCAGAAATCCTACTGGAAATTTATCCTTTGACACACATAAGGATATTTGTAAAGATAGAAATACAAAGTTATACATTGCAGCATTGTTTGTAAAAGCAAACGATTGTTAGCAACCTATATGTCCACCGATATGGGACTTGTTAAATTGTAGAATAATGAATTGTAGAATAAAATGAAATCTCATGAGTTGGAAAGGAAATGAGGATCTTCTGATATAAAAAAAAAATGAGAAGTTGTCCAGGAAGTGGCCATTAAAGCAAGCTAGAGCAAAATGTATAATATGTGACCCTTTGCTGAAGAAAATGAAATGGTGTTTTTATTTGCTTAGAAAATTCTGGGGAAACAGAAAAATATATCAGTAATTACCTGTGGAAAGACAGGTGAAAAAAAGTTCAGAGCAAGTGTTTTCTCTGTATGTATTTTATATCAACTTTTACAAACTATATATTGCCTCCAGGAAGTTTGGTAAAAATAATTGTGAAGAAAAGTACGGTGACCACTATTGAGTGAAACCTGTAAATTGAGTGCTGTAGAGTTTTATATCAGTACTGGAAATGAGCTTTCAATTTGCCTTCAAATTATCTGGCAGTAGGTGATATAACAATCCAAATAAATTATAGAATTCATAGCTGACAGAATTATTTCTAGTTTAGAGGCAAGAGCAAATCACCTCCAACAGTTAGGCAGGGAGAAATGATAATATAATGCAGGGTCCAGTCCCCCTAGCAATACTTTTAAAGCAGGCACAAAATCTTTCTTATGAATTCTCCTTTGGTATATTTCAGCAAAAGTAGTTGTTTGAAGAGATCAAAATTATATGGAATGGCTATGTGGCCCCCCTGGGATAGGTTTTAGTTGGTTAGAGGAGTAATTGTCCATCTGTCTTTTAGGCAGTTATATAAATATGGCTTTTCACAGCCAAGATTTTGAAATTTATTAATCGTAGCAGGTCCATGATCATATTCTTTGACAAGATGTACTTGAGTGCAAATCTATGCTGTCATCATCAAGTTGTGAAACCAAGGCCACCTGTGTGGAATGTGGATGGAGACTCACACTTACACTCTGGATGATTACAGTTATTCTTCAAGACCCTCTAAGTATATCCACTTTCTCTAGCAAGGAATTCTTATAAATAGTTTCATTACTATGGATTGTCTTTATGGCTTCGATTCCATTTGCCATATTGAAGACTCTGTGGTCAGGTACTCATATTTGTTATACTTTTTACCCTATTTGGCCATTTTGAGTAATTTATTTTTAAATTTATTTTTTGATTATTAATGTAAAAATGAATGTTAAAAAGGAAGCTAGTCACTTGATATTGGATGAAGAATGAACCAGTGGTGAGGTTGAATCTTTTGCAGTGTTCAAGTTTAAGGTTAAATTTTGAATGGAGAAAGAAATGAATGTCCCATATTGGATACAATTCTTAACTGTCTGTATTACAGAAGGGACATAGAAATAATACCATAAAATACTCCAGTGGTATTCAATCCTCATCTGCTTTCATTTTATGTAATGTTTAATATTAATGTTTGCTACATTCTCTTGGTAGAAAGTAAAGTTCTATGTGGGGTCCTATCCTTATTATATCATACTTTCTCTTTTATTTAATGCATAAAGAATTTTGATTATACTTTTTACTTTAATTGATGATATTTCTGATTCATACATCTGATTCTTACTTTTGATCAAAAAATGAGCACCAGATTTATGCATGCGCCCACATCTATGAAAATATTAGGACTTTTACATTATTCACTTCTTAAATAATTTATGATTTGTGCTACATATTCATTGCATTATTAGAATGAACAGTATTGATAAATAATATATTTCTATTCTGATTTCCTCACTTAGTATTACAATTTTATTTCCTCTTAAGATCCCCACTTCCCTTGTCTGGGGCTCTGAACCCCTCCTCTTTCATTCATCCCTTCACTCATTTGTTGAGACATTTGCATGTCCTGGGTACTGCTAAAGAGTCTGGAGGATTCAGTGATGAAGAAGACAAACAATCCACTTGCCTTTAGGGAACTTGACCTTCCAACTACAGATAAGTGTCACATCAAACCTCTTTACAGCAGTGACATTTAAGCAGGGAACTGATGAGCAAGTGAACAAGATCTGGGGAGAAAGCATTCCATGTAAAGAGAATAGTAAGTGCCAAAAAGTTGAGAAAGGATGGAGATTGGTGCGTTGGAGGAATGGCAAGTCAGCCAGTGTTACGCTGTCCTGGAGCTGAGGTTTGTACCACCTGATACGGTATGACGAAGTCTGACTAATGTAACTGAAACATTATTTTGGATGTTCTATGGAGAATCAGTGTGGGGCCAAGGGTGGATGAGGAAGGCCACTGCAGTAGTCTGGTGATTCCTGCTGGGGGCGTACACTAAGATTGTGGCAGGAAAGGCGGTAAGAGTATTCTGATTCAGAGGTGTTTTGTGTCTAGAACGGGCCAATTTACCAGTGAATTGTCTGCGGGATGTAAGGAAATGAAAAGAATCCAGAGTAACCCCCACACTTGAGCAATCAGAGGATAACAGTGGTATTAATTGAAATATGAACCTGAAGGGAAACATAAATTTGAAAATTAAATTCCTTGTTTTAGACACGTTCAGCATGAATGTTTCTTTTATTAGTCTTGTTATAGGCTCTTCAATTTTATTAATCTTTTCAGAAAGCTGTTTTTTACATTTGTAAATTTTTCTATTACATGTCATTTTTCATTTTTATTCAATTCATTCTCTATTATTTCATTTATTCTATGTCCTTGAGATTTAATTTGCTCTTTTCTTCTAGTTTCCCGAAGTTTAATTCTGAGATCACTGATTTTAAAATGTTATTTTCCATAAAATACACGTACATTACATCTTTTTCAAGGATTAAGACAAACACATTAAAATAACTATCTACAATGGGTGAATGAGAGTGGGATTTCAGTTTTCAAAGGGTGGGGACAAGGATGAAAAAGATCAAATTATTTTCCTCAAGAAATAAACTCTAGTGGGTGAAATTGACAAGTAAATAGCACATATAATTCAAACAAAAGACACCTAAAAGCTACCATGGGAGTAAAGAGAAAAGGATAGTGTAACTGTCTTCAGAAAGAAAGGATCCTTTGTAACATTTTTAAAAATCACTCATTTGAATTTTTCATCACAAATGTTTATTAAGCATTTACCATAGTTTAGAAACTACTAGTTGCCAGATGGAGGTAATTGCATTATTGTTCACAAATACTCCCTCTTGCCTGAAGAACATTCTGCATCTCTGCTCAGTTCCTTCCTCATCTTCCTGTCATGAGAATGACTTTGCCCAAGTGGGGCTGCTTCCTCAGCCTCGGTCCCAGAACAAGCAGCATGTGGGTCAGGAGCACCGCCTCAATAAGCCACAGCCAGTATGTAATGTGACCCAGAAATAGACTGTGTGGCGCAAACCAAACTCCGCCTCACCACCAGGGACAACAGAAACCCCATCTTATTTTCTAATATAGACCCTAAACTATTAATTTTCAACTGTTGTGTATTAGTCAGGGTTCAATCAGAGAAGCAGAGCCACTAGGAAATACATGTGCAAAACACCTGTGTGTGCGTGTATATGTATGTGTGTATGTATGTGATGTGTTTTAATTTCAAGTATTTGGGGATATTACTACCTATTTAATTTAATCTTGTCTAATTTAAACCTTACTTGTTTTTGGGGTCTAATCATGGCCAGAGAACATACCCATACGACGTCAAGCTCTCTTGTTCGCTGTGACGTCTTTCAAGTCCCAGCAGATATTCTGTGCTGGTTAATGCTCCCTGTACACTTGAAAAGAATGTGTGTTACGCAGTTGGTTTGTACGGTTCTGTAAATATAAATCAGATCAATATAGTGTTGCACAAGTTGTTGATGCTTATTGTTTTATTTTTCTACTTGTTCTATCAATAACTAAGATAGAGACATCCATTGATAACTGTGGATTTGCCTGTCTCCCCCTTAGTTCATGATTTTTGAATTCTGTAGAATACATATTTAGAATTCTTAGGACTTCCAGTTGAAACATCCGTTTTAGCATTAGAAAACAATTTTTTATTTCTTAGAAATATCTTTATCTTACAGTCTACTCTGATATTAATCTGATAAACAACAAAGCTTAATTATGCTTTGTATATTATGTGGTACACTTTTTCCATCCTTTCAATTACAATGTATCCTCATATTTAAAGTGTTTCTTATAGATTCTGTCACTGGACCTTACTTTTTGTCTAGTGTGGCCGTCCTTGCCTTCTAACAAGCCTTTGCTTCTATCAGCACTTGATGGACTTATCGATATGTCTGATTAAATCTGCTCCCTTGCCATTTGTTTTCCATTTACCATCTGTATTTTGTTCTCTTTGCTTCTTTTTTACCTTCCCTTCGGTTAATCAAATCTTTCTTTTTCTTCATTTTTTGACTTCTTAGCTATATATTCTAGTACTATTTTTTCTTAATGATTCTTGTATACTAATAATTTTTGTCCTTTATTTATCAAAGTGTAAAATTAGAGTCAATATCGTCCTGTATGTTACTCGGCACCCAGAACTTTCTATCTCTTCTTACTTTAGCAACAGTGCACAGTCTCCACTGTCTGCTCCCTGTGTCTTTCCCACCCAGGTCACATGTCTCTCTCTCCGTCTCACTAGGTAGCAGCTCTGAAACAGTGCAATCCCGTGTATCTTCTTCCTCTTCTGTTCTTGGTGCTATTTTTTCTATAGCTTTCACTTCAACATTTATTATAAACATGTTTTAATAATGCTATTGATTGGTTTTCAATAGTCAATTGTCTTTTAAGAAAATTACAAGAAGGAAAAAACTGCCATTTTATATTTAACTCCTTATTTAACATTTCTACTATGTTTCATTTCTTCTTATAGATCCAACTTCCCCTTTACTCTGAGAAGCCCTCTTTAGTGTTGGGGGCAGGGGATTGAGTTTATTTTCCTCAGTTCTCACCTCTGCTGCAACAAAGAACTGAAGGGCAGAGACCCAGCAGTGAAGCAGAGTTAAGGTTTTACTTGAGTGCACTCCAAGGGAGGAGCGGGCTAGAGTCAAGGTAGACAAAGGCATGTTTACTTGAATAAAACAGAGAGGAAGGAAAAATGGAGGAAAGGGAAGTTTATTGAACTGCTGCTTGGCGTAGGGCACATCCCCTGCCAATTTCTAAAGCCAGTGTCACTTGGAGTCCAGTGTCAACTTGTATCTGCACAGTGTTTGAACGAAGTCCCTGCCACCCCAGGACTGGGGGAGCCACAGAGCACTGGATGGAGTGAGATTATGTTCTGAGAACTTTTTAAAGGCAAAGAAAAGAGATTTTCAGGCACACTACTAAGGAGCATGATTGCACAGCTACAGTTCATTGGGGTCACCCAGGTGAGGGGAACTTGCAAGCCCAAATCAGAGATCTCAGCAGCCCCTCTACTTATCTGAAGTAGGACAGAGAAAATGACACACTCGAAAACAGAAAAGTGTGGGCAACCTCAGAGAGGAGATGCACTTAAGGGTTCAGGGTCTGGGGTGTTACAGGGCTTTTTGGGGAAAGGTTCAGTATAAGGCATGATGTATACTCCGATTCCTTTGGAGTTTTGTCTTAGGAATAGGGTTATGTAGGTGACTATGTTGGTCCAGAACTTGGCATTCTTTGTCTATATAGGTTTATTTACACTTCTGAGATCTGTCTCCTGCCTTGGTTACAAAGTTACTTGATTAGGGGCTGGAAGAAGAGATAAAACAGCATATAGGTCAAATTAAAGAATAAGCTGGGCCTCTTAGCAGGCTAAAGTAAATTTTACAATGGCATGTTCTAATTGATACAATGAAGACATGGGTTGTGCTAAGATACTTTTCTTTATCTAGGGATTTCTGGACATTCCAAGTTGCTCTTGGCCTTTGGAACTTCAACTGATTAGTTCATTGACTCTGTGAGTCCTTTCTGGGCTTTACTGGCCTTATTCTCTCTCCATTTGTTCATTTCTAATTTGTGGCCTAACATGAACATCTTTTGTCCTGCATGTTGTTTGATGAATTCTCTCAACTTCCATTTATCTGAAAACACATTCATTTTCTTCTTGTTTCTGAAGGATATTTCAAGTGGATATAGAATTCTGAGTTGATTACTTTTTAAAAGCACTTTAAGAAAGTTATTCTACTATTTTCTGGACTCCATTTTTTTCATTTTTAACAGCTATTATATGCAACATTCTTCCCTCAAAATAAGGTGTGTTTTCTCTCTGGTGATTTCAAGATTTTCTCACTTCTTATGAAATTTGACTTTGATGTATCTTTAACTTACTAAATTACACACTAAGTGTGATTTACTGTATTTATATGTATCTTGCCTGGGAATTACTAATCTTCCTAAATGCGTAGGTCAATTTAAAAAATTAAATTTAGAAAAATGTCACCATTATTTTGTCAAATACTTTTTTCAAACACATTTTCATTCTCTTTTCATTTTTGGATCCCATTTACACACATGCTATTCTGTTTCTACTGTCTTATACATTCCTAGGACCAGCTCATAATTTCCTATATCCCTTTCCTTCTAAATGCAGAATTTCTATTGCTCTGTCTCAAATTTATAACCCTTTCCCTTGCTATCTTGAATTTACATTTAAGCCCATCCAATGGAGGGTTTTTAAATTTCAAATACAAGTATCTTCTGCTATTTATTTATTTTGGTATCATTAATATACAACTACATGAGCAACATTGTGGTTACTAGATTCCCCACATTATCAAGTTACCACCACATACCCCATTTTAGTCACTGTCCATCAATGTAGTAAGATGCTATGGAGTCACTATTTGTCTTCTCTATGCTATAGTGCCTTCCCTGTGCCCCACTATATTATGTGTGCTAATCATAATGCCCCTTATTCCCCTTCTCTCTCCCTTCCCACCCTTCCCCCCAGTCCCTTTCCCTCTGGTAACTGTTAGCTCATTCTTGGGTTCTGTGAGTCTGCTGCTGTTTTGTTCCTTCAATTTTTCCTTTGTTCTTATACTCCACAAAAAAGTGAAATTATTTGGTACTTGTCTTTCTCTGCTTGGCTTATTTCACTGAACATAATACCCTGAGCTCCATCCATGTTGTTGTAGATGGTAGGATTTGTTTTCTTCTTATGGCTGAATAATATTCCATTGTGTACATGTACCACCTCTTCTTTATCCATTCATCTACTGATGGACACTTAGGTGCTTCCATTTCTTGGCTATTGTACATAGTGCTGCAATAAACATAGGGGTGCATATGTATTTTTCAAACTGAGCTGCTGCATTCTTAGGGTAAATTCCTAGGAGTAGGATTCCTGGGTCAAATGGTATTTCTTTTTGAGCTTTTTGAGGAACCTCCATACTGCTTTCCACAATAGTTGAACTATTTACATTCCCACCAGCAGTGTAGAAGGGTTCCCCTTTCTCCACAACCTCACCGACATTTGTTGTTATTTGTCTTTTGGATATTGGCCATTCTAACTGGTGTGAGGTTATATCTCATTGTGGTTTTAACTTGAATTTCTCTGATGATTAGTGATGTGGAGCATCTTTTCATGTGCCTGTTGGCCATCTGAATTTCTTCTTTGGAGAAGTGTCTGTTCAACTCCTCTGCCCATTTTTTAATTGGCTTATTTGCTTTTTGTTTGTTGAGGCATGTGAGCTCTCTATTTATTTTGGATGTCAACCCCTTATCGGATATATCATTTATGAATATATTCTCCCATACTGTAGGATGTCTTTTTGTTTTACTGATGGTGTCCTTTGCTATACAGAAGCTTTTCAGTTTGATATAGTCGCAGTTGAAATATTAATTCTTCCTACACAAAAGCATGGGATGGATTTCCATTTATTAGGGTCCTCTTTAATTTCTCTAAAGAGTGTCTTGTAGTTTTCAGGGCATAGGTCTTTCACTTCTTTGGTTAGGTTTATTCCTAGGTATTTTGTTCTTTTTGATGCAATTGTGAATGTAATTGTTTTCCTGATTTCTCTTTCTGCTAGTTCATCATTAGTGTATTGGAATGCAACAGATTTCTGTGTATTAATTTTGTATCCTGGAACTTTGCTGAATTCACATGTTAGTTCTAATAGTTTTGGAGTGGATTCTTTGGGGTTTTTAATGTACAAAATCCTGTCATCTGCAAATAGGGACTATTTAACCTCTTCCTTGCTATTCTGGATGCCTTTTATCTCTTTGTGTTGCCTGATTGCTGTGGCTAGGACCTCCAGAACTATGTTAAATAAAAGCGGGGAGAGTAGACATCTTTGTCTTTTTCCTGATCTTAGAGGAAAAGATTTCAGCTTCTCCCTGTTAAGTGTGATGTTGGCTGTGGGTTTGTTATATGTGGCCTTTGTTATGTTTAGATACTTGCCTTTTATACACATTTTGTTGAGAATTTTTATCATGAATGGATGTTGAATT
Source organism: Manis pentadactyla (assembly GCF_030020395.1). Lineage (NCBI taxonomy): Eukaryota > Metazoa > Chordata > Mammalia > Pholidota > Manidae > Manis > Manis pentadactyla. Next base: position 9,443,928 of record NC_080036.1, read on the forward strand.
TTGTCGAATGCTTTTTCAGCATCTATGGAGATGATCATGTGATTTTTGTCCTTTTTTATTGATGTGGTGGATTATGTTGATGGATTTTCAAATGTTGTACCATCTTTGCATCCCTGAGATGATCCCACTTGGTCATGGTGTATGATCCTCTTGATGTATTTTTGAATTTGGTTTGCTAATATTTTGTTGAGTATATTTGCATCTATGCTCATCAGGGATATTGGTCTGTAGTTTCTTTTTTGTTGTGTCTTTGCCTGGTTTTGGTATTAGAGTGATGCTGTGTTCATGGAATGAGTTTGGAAGTATTCCCTCTTCTATTTTTTGGAAAACATTAAGGAGAATGGGTATTATGTCTTCCCTAAATGTCTGATAAAATTCAGCAGTGAATCCATATGATCCAGAGCTGTTGTTCTTGGTTAGTTTTTTGATTACTGATTCAATTTCATTGCTGGTAATTGGTCTGTTCAGTTTTTCTTTTCTTTCTGGGTCAGTCTTGGAAGGTTGTATTTTTCTAGAAAGTTGTCCATTTCTTATAGGTTATCCAGTTTGTTAGCATATAGTTTTTCATAGTATTCTCTAATAATTTTTCGTATTTTTGTGGGTTCTGTCATGATTTTTCCTTTCTCATTTCTGATTCTGTTTATGTATGTAAATTCTCTTATTTTCTTAATAAGTCTGATTATGGGTTTATCTTTTTTTGTTTATTTTCTCAAAGAATCAGCTCTTGGTTTCATTAATTCATTCTATTGTTTTATTCTTCTCAATTTTGTTTGTTTTTTCTCTGATCTTTGCTGTGTATCTCCTTCTGCTGACTTTGGGCCTCATTTGTTCTTTTTCCAGTTTCAATAATTGTGAATTCAGACTATTCATTTGGAATTTTTCTTCCTTCTTTAAATAGGCCTGGATTGCTATAAACTTTCTTGTTAGGACTGTCTTCACTGTGTCCCACAGAATTTGGAGCTTTGTGCTGTTGTTTTTATTTGTCTCCATATATTGCTTGATCTCTGTGTTAGTTTGGTCATTGATTCATTTATTATTTAGGAACATATTGTTAAGCCTTCATCTGTTTTCTTTGTTCAATTTATTTCTAGTTTTATACCTTTGTGATGTGAGAAGTTGGTTGGTACAATTTCAATCTTTTTGAATTTACTGAGGCTCTTTTTGTGGCCTACTATGTGGTCTGTTCTGGAAAATGTTCCATGTGCACTTGAGAAGAATATGTATCCTGCTGCTTTTGGGTATAGAGTTCTGTAGATGTCTGTTAGGTCCATCTGTTCCGGTGTGTTGTTCAGTGCCTCTGTGTCATTACTCACTTTCTGTCTGGTTGATCTGTCCTTTGGAGTAAGTGGTGTATTGAAGTCTCCTAAAATGAATGCATTGAATTCTATTTCCTTCTTTAATTCTCTTAGTATTTGTTTCACATATGTCGGTGTTCCTGTGTTGGTTGCATAGATATTTATAATGGTCATATCCTCTTGTTTGACTGACCCCTTTATCATTATGTAATGTCCTTGCATGTCTCTTGTTACTTTCTTTGTTTTGAAGTCTATTTTCTCTGCAACATCTGCTTTTTTCTCTCTATTGCTTGCATGAAATATCTTTTTCCATCCCTTCACTTTTAGTCTGTGTATGTCTTTGAGTTTGGAGTGAGTCTCTTGTAGGCAGTATATAGATGAGTCTTGCTTTTTTATCCATTCTGTAACTGTGTTTTTTGATTGGTACATTCTGTCCGTTTGCATTTAGGGTTATTATTGATAGATATGTACTTACTGCCATTGCAGGCTTTGGATATCTGGTTACCAAAGGTTCAAGGGTAGCTTCTTTGCTATCTAACCTTCTAACTTAACTCACTTATGCTGTTATAAACACAGTCTGATGATTCTTTTTTCTCTCAATACTTTTACTTCCTCCTCCACTCATTATATGTTAGGTGTTTTATTCTGTACTATTTGTCTTTCCCTTGACTGACTTTGTGGATAACTGATTTTATTTTGCAATTAGTTGATGTTTAGTTGGTCTACTTCCTTTGCTGTGGTTTTATTTTCTCTGGTGACAGCTATTTAGCCTACACCTTACTTCCATATATAGAAGTCCCTTTAAAATACACTGTAGAGATGGATTGTGGGAGGTAAATCCCCTCAACTTTTGCTTATCTGGGAATTGTTTAATCCCTCCTTCAAATTTAACTGATAGCATTACTGGATAGAGTAGTCTTGGTTTGAGGCCCTTTTGTTTCATTGCATTGAATATATTATGCCATTCTCTTCTGCCTGTAAGGTTTCTGTTGAGAACTGTGATGATAGCCTGATGGGTTTTCCTTTGTAGGTCATCTTTTTTCTCTCTCTGGCTGCCTTTAATACTTGTCCTTGTCCTTGATCTTTGCCATTTAAATTATTATATGTCTTGGTGTTCTCCTCCTTGGGTTCCCTCGGTGGGAGATCTGTGGGTTTCCATGGCCATAGAGACTATTTCCTTCCTCAGATTGGGGAAGTTTTCGGCAAACATTTCTTCAAAGAACTTTTTAAAAATTTCATTATCATTAATCTACAATTACATGAAGAACATTATGTTTACTAGGCTCTCCCCTACACCAAGACCCCCTGCAAACCCCATTACAGTCACTGTCCATCAGCATAGTAAGAAGTTGCAGAATCACTACTTGTCTTCTCTGTGTTGCTTAGCCCTCCCCTTTCCCCCACCCCCCACATTATACATGCTACTCATAATACCCCCTTTCTTCTTCCCCACCCTTATCCCTCCCTACCCTCCCATTCTCCCGAGTCCCTTTCCCTTTGGTAACTATTAGTCCATCCTTGGGTTCTGTGAGTCTGCTGCTATTTTGTTCCTTTGGTTTTTCTTTGTTCTTATACTCCACAGATGAGTGAAATCATTTGGTTTTTATCTTTCTCCACTTGGCTTATTTCACTGAGCATAATACCCTCTAGCTCCATCCATGTTGTTGCAAATTGTGGGACTTGTTTTCTTCTTATGGCTGAATAATATTCCATTGTGTATATGTACCACATCTCCTTTATCTATTCATCTACTGATGGACACTTAGGTTGCTTCCATTTATTGGCTATTGTAAATAGTGCTGCCATAAACATAGGGGTGCATAAGTCTTTTTCAAACTGGGCTGCTCCATTCTTAGGGTAAATTCCTAGAAGTGGAATTCCTGGGTCAAATGTCATTTCTATTTTGAGCATTTTGAGGAATCTCCATACTGCTTTCCACAATGGTTGAACTAAATTACATTCCCACCAGCAGTGTAGGAGGGTTCCCCTTTCTCCACAACCTCACCAACATTTGTTGTTGTTTGCCTTTTGGATGGTAGTCATCCTTACTGGTGTGAGGTGATATCTCATTGTGGTTTTAATTTGCATTTCTCTGATAACTAGTGATGTGGAGCATCTTTTCATGTTTCTGTTGGCCATCTGAATTTCTTCTTTGGAGAACTGTCTGTTCAGTTCCTCTGCCCATTTTTTAACTGTATTATTTGCTTTCTGTTTGTTGAGGTGCATGAGCTCTTTATATATTTTGGATGTCAAATCATTAACAGATCTGTCATTTATGAATATATTCTCCCATACTGTAGGGTACCTTTTTGTTCTATTGATGGTGTCCTTTGCTGTACAGAAGCTTTTCAGCTTGATATAGTCACGCTTGTTCATTTTTGCTTTTGTTTTTCTTGCCCAGGGAGGTATGTTCATGAAGAAGTCACTAATGTTTATGTCCAAGAGATTTTTGCCTATGTTTTCTTCTAAGAGTTTTATGGTTTCATGACTTATATTCAGGTCTTTGAACCATTTTGAATTTACTTTTGTGCATGGGGTTAGACAGTGATCCTGTTTCATTCTCTTACATGTAGCTGTCCGGTTTTGCCAGCACCATCTGTTAAAGAGACTGTCATTTCCCCATTGTATGTCCATGGCCCCTTTATCATATATTAATTGACCATATATGCTTGCATTAATGTCTGGAGTCTCTAATCTGTTCCACTGGTCTGTGGCTCTGTTCTTGTGCCAGTACCAAATTGTCTTGATTACTGTGGCTTTGTAGTAGAGCTTGAAGTTGGGGAGTGAGATCCCCCCACTTTATTCTTCCTTCTCAGGATTGCTTTGGCTATTTGGGGTCTTTGGTGTTTCCATATGAATTTTTGAACTATTTGTTCTAGTTCACTTAAGAATGTTCTTGATAATTTGATAGGGATTGCATCAAGTCTATATATTGCTTTGGGCAGGATGGCCATTTTGATGACATTAGTTCTTCCTAGCCAAGAGCATGCGATGAGTTTCCATTTCTAAGTGTCCTCTTTAATTTCTCTTAAGAGTGTTTTATAGTTTTCAGGGTATAGGTCTTTCACTTCTTTGGTTAGATTTATTCCTAGGTATTTTATTCTCTTTGATGCAATTGTGAATGAAATTGTTTTACTGATTTCTCTTTCTATTGGTTCATTGTTAGTGTATAGGAAAGCCACAGATTTCTGTGTGTTAATTTTCTATCCTGCACCTTTGCTGTATTCTGATATCAGTTCTAGTAGTTTTGGAGTGGAGTCTTTAGGGATTTTTATGTACAATATCATGTCATCTGCAAATAGTGACAGTTTAACTTCTTCTTTACCAATCTGGATTCCTTGTATTTCTTTGTATTGTCTAATTGCTGTGGCTAGGACCTCCAGTACTATGTTAAATAACAGTGTGGAGAGGGGGTATCCCTGTCTTGTTTCCTATCTCAGAGGAAAAGCTTTCAGCTTCTTGATGTTCAGTATGATGTTGGCTGTGGGTTTATCATATATGGCCTTTATTATGTTGAGGTACTTGCCCTCTATACCCATTTTGCTGAGAGTTTTTGTCATGAATGGATGTTGAATTTTGTTGAATGCTTTTTCAGCATCTATGGAGATGATCATGTGGTTTTTGTCCTTCTTTTTGTTTATGTGGTACACAATGTTGATGGATTTTCGAATGTTGTCCCATCTTTGCATCCCTGGGATGAATGCCACTTGGTCTTGGTGTATGATCCTTTTGATATATTTTTGAATTCTGTTTGCTAATATTTTTTTGAGTATTTTTGCATCTAGTTCATCAGGAATATTGGTGTGTAATTTTCTTTTTTGGTGGGGTCCTTGCCTGGTTTTGGTATTAGGGAGATGTTGGCTTCATAGAATGAGTTTGGGAGTATTCCCTCCTCTTCTATTTTTTGGAAAACTTTAAGGAGAATGGGAATTATGTCTTCTTTGTATGTCTGATAAAATTCTGAGGTAATTCCATCTGGCCCAGGGATTTTATTCTTGGGTAGTTTTTTTGATTATCGCTTCAATTTCTTTGCTTGTAATTGGTTTGTTTAGCTTTTGTGGTTCTTCCTTGGTCAGTCTGGGAAGGTTGTATTTTTCTAGGAAGTTGTCCATTTCTTCTAGGTTTTCCAGCTTGTTAGCATATAGGTTTTCAGAGTAGTCTTTAATAATTCTTTGTATTTTTGTGGCGTCTGTCATGATTTTTCCTTTCTCCTTTCTGATTCTGTTGATGTGTGTTGTTTCTCTTTTTCTCTTAATAAGTTTGGCTAGAGGCTTATCTATTTTGTTTATTTTCTCAAAGAACCGGCTCTTGGTTTCATTTATTTTTCTATTGTTTTATTCTTCTCAATTTTGTTTATTTCTTTTCTGATCTTTATTATGTCCCTCCTTCTGCTGACTTTGGGCCTCACTTATTGTTCTTTTTCCAGTTTTGATAATTGTGATGTTAGACTATTCATTTGGAATTGTTCTTCCTTCTTTAAGTATGCCTGGATTGCTATATATTTTCCTCTTAATACTGCTTTCGCTGCATCTCACAGAAGTTGGGCCTTCGTGTTGTTATCATTTGTTTCCATATATTCCTTGATCTCTATTTTAATTTGTTCATTGATCCATTGATTATTTAGGAGCATGTTGTTAAGCCTCCATGTGTTTGTGAGCCTTTTTGTTTTCTTTGTACAATTTATTTCTAGTTTTATAACTTTGTGGTCTGAAAAGTTGGTTGGTAGAGTTGGATGTAGAGTTCTATAGATGTCTATTAGGTCCATCTGTTCTAGTGTCTTGTTCAGTGCCTCCGTGTCCTTACTTATTTTCTGCCAGGTGGATCTATCCTTTGGGATGAGTGGCATGTTGAAGTCTCCTAAAATGAATGCATTGAATTCTGTTTCCTCCTTTAGTTCTGTTAGTTTTTGTTTCACATATGCTGGTGCTCCTGTTTTGGGTGCATATATATTTATAATGGTTATATCCTCTTGTTGGACTGAGCCCTTTATCATTATGTAATGTCTTTCTTTATCTCTTGTTACTTTCTTTGTTTTGAAGCCTATTTTGTTTAATACTAGTACTGCAACACCTGCTTTTTTCTCCCTGTTGTTTGCATGAAATATATTTCACCCCTTGACTTTTAGTCTGTGCATGTCTTTGGGTTAGAGGTGAGTTTCTTGTAAGCAGCATATAGATCATCTTACCTTTTTATCCATTCTATTACACTGTGTCCTTTGATTGGTGCATTCAGTCCATTTACATTTAGGGTGACTATTGAAATATATCTACTTATTGCCATTGCAGGCTTTAGTTTTGTGGTTACCGAAGGTTCAAGGTTATCCTCTTTAGTATCTTACTGTCTAACTTGTTATAAACATTGTCTGGTGATTCTTTATTTCTCTCCCTTCTTATTCCTCCTTCTCCATTCTTTATGTGTTCGGTGTTTTATTCTGTGCTCTTTTGTGTTTCCTTTATCTGCTTTTGTAAGTAGTTGATTTTATCTTTTTGCCTTTAGTTAGTATTTGGTTGGTCTGCTTTCTTTGCTGTGATTTTATTTTCTCTGGTGACATCTGTTTAGTGTTAGGAGTGCTGCCGTCTAAATCAGTCCCTCTAAAATACCCTATAGAGTTGGTTTGTGGGAGGCAAATTCCCTCACCTTCTGCTTGTCTGGGAATTGTTTAATCCCTCCTCCATATTTAAAAGATTTTCGTGCTGGAGACAGTATTCTTGGCTCAAGGCCCTTTTGTTTCATTGCATTAAATATATCATGCCATTCTCTTCTGGCCTGTAAGGTTTCTGTTGAGAAGTCTGATGATAGCCTGATCAGTTTTCCTTTGTAGGTGACATATTTCCTCTCTCTAGCTGTCTTTCAAACTCTGTCCTTGTCCTTCATCTTTGCCATTTTAATTATTATGTGTCTTGGTGTTGTCCTCCTTGGGTCCCTTCTGTTGGGAGTTCTGTGTACTTCCGTAGTCTGAGCGATTATTTCCTCCCCCAGTTTGGGGAAGTTTTCAGCAATTATTTCTTCAAATACACTTTCTATCCCTTTTTCTCTCTCTTCTTCTTCTGGTCCTCCTATAATGCGGATATTGTTCCTTTTGGATTGGTCACATAGTTCTCTTAACATTGTTTCATTCCTGGAGATCCTTTTATCTCTCTCTGCATCAGCCTCTATGCGTTCCTGTTCTCTGGTTTCTATTCCATCAATGGCCTCTTGCATCTTATCCATTCTCCTTATACATCTTTCCAGAGATTGTTTCATTTCTGTTATCTCCCTCTGGATGTCATCCCTTAGCTCTTGCATATTTCTCTGCAGCTCTGTCAGCATTGTTATGATCTTTATTTTGAATTCTTTTTCAGGAAGACTGGTTAGGTCTATTTCCTTCTCAGGGGTTGACTCTGTGATCTTGGTCTGCCTCAAATTCTGCCTTTTCTTGGCAATAGAGATAGTTTGTGGAGCTGGCGCATATGATGGCTGGGAGAACATCCCTGCTTGCTGGTTTGTGGCCTTCCTCTCCTGGGAGAACAGCGACCTCTAGCAGTTTGTGCTGGTCAGCTGTGTGCAGACGGGGCCTCTGATTCTTGCCCGGCCACTATGGAGTTTAGCTCTGCAGTTACTGTGGACGTGGCCTGGCTTGGGCTGCTGCTCCAATATGGCAGAGCAGCATCAGAGGGGAAACAGCCGGGAGGCTGTTGATCTCCATGAGGGGCCTCCAAGCTCCACTGCTGCCCAGGGGGTTAGGGCGGCTGGAGTTCCCTGGGATTCCCAGCTGCTGGGCTAAGTGTCCCGGGACACTTCCGTCCAGCTGTGGGGTCCCTGCCCCTTTAAGACTTTCAAAAAGCACTCGCTTTTCTTTGTCCCTGGGGCCCTGGCTGCAGGGACCCACTCACAGATCTTATTGTCCTGTTTCCCTAGTTTCCCGCATCCCTCACACGCACTGTGTCTGCACTCCGTTGCGGATGGCTAGGGCTGACTATTTAGCAGTCCTGGGCTCCCTCTCCATCCCAGCTCCGACTCCTCTCCTCCCGCTGGGAGCTGGGGTGAGGGATGCTTGGGTCCTGCCGGGCCGCGGCTTGTATCTTACCCGCTTCACGAGGCGCTGGGTTCTCACAGGTGTGGATGTAGTCTGGCTGTTGTCCTGTGTCTTCTGGTCTCTCTTTTAGGAAGAGTTGTATTTATTGTATTTCCAAAAATATATATGGTTTTGGGAGGAGATTTCTGCTGTTCTGCTCTCGCCGCCATCTTGGCTCCCTCTCAAAGCACTTTTTAACTCTTTTTTTCTCTCTTCTTCTTCTGGTACCCCTATTATGTGAATATTTTTCTGTTTGGATTGGTCACACAGTTCTCTTAATGTTCTTTCATTCCTAGAGATCCTTTTTTCTCTCTCTGCCTCAGCTTCTCTGTATGCCTGTTCTCTGATTTCTAGTCCATAAACAGTCTCTTGCACCTCATCCAGTCTGCTCTTAAGTCCTTCCATTGATCGTTTCATTTCTGTAATCTCCCTCCAGACTTCATCCCTTAGTTCTTGCATATTTCTCTTCAGGTCCATCAGCGTGGTTATGACCTTTATTTTGAATTCTTTTTCAGGAAGACTGGTGATTTCAGTCTCACCAAGCCCTTTTTCTGGTGTTTGAGGAATTTTTGACTGAACAGAGTTCTTCTCCCTTTTCTTGGTGATCGGAGTCATTGCCAGTGAGTGGCGCATGTGTCAGCTGGGACAACAGAGTCCCCTCCTGCTTGTCTGTCACTTTGCCCATCTCTGCTGTTTGTGCAAGTTAACCCCTTGCCTGTCTCTGCTGTTTGTGCCAGTTTACTGCATGCAGGGAGCAGCCTCTGGGCTAATCCCCTAAACCACTGTGGGTGTGGTGACCCTTGGGATGGCCTAAGGCTCTGGTGGGGATTGCAGGTGAGCAGCGTTTGTTCTGTTGTTAGAACAGAGCCCCTGTGTGCCTCCTGGGCTCTACGCCTGTCTCCTCTGTCTGTGTTGGTCAACTGCACGCAGGGTGCAGCCTCTGGTTTAATCCCCTAAGCTGCCATGTGTGAGGTGGCCCTTGGGATATCCTAGGGCACTGGTGGGATTTGAAGGTGAACGGCGCTTGTTCTGCCATGAGAACAAAGCCCCTTCATGCTTCCCAGACTGTGCACCCATGTCTATCGTCTGTGCCAGTTAACCATACTCAGGGAACAGCCTCTGGGTCTGGGCCAGTTAGCTGCATGCAGGGAGAAGCCTCTGTATTAAACTGTGTGGTTGCTGTAGGCAGGGCAGCACTCCGGCTGTTCTGCAGCAATGGTGGGGAGAGCTGGTTTGCTTGCAGGTGTTGGCAGAGAAGAAGGAATGGCAGGCTGTTTATCTCTGTGAGGGGCCTAGGAGCTGCATTGCCACCCAGGGAGATAGGATGCCTGAAATTCCTTAAAGTTTCCAGCCTGCTGGGCTGAGTATGCCAGGATGATTTTGTCCCCCTGTTAAACCCTTGTCCCTTTAAGACTTTTAAAGCACCTCCTTTTCTTTTGTCCCAGGGCAGCCAGCAGTGGGAACCTGTTCACAGTCTTAGTCCTGTATTTTGCTTCTCCACTCCTCTAATATCCAGAGCACTGTGCAATGTGTGTCTGTGTCGGGGCAGCTACTAGGGCTGGTTATTTAGCAGTCCTGTGCTTCCACTCCCTCCCCACTCTGATTCTTTTCCTCCCACTGGTGAGCTGGGGTGGTGGGAGTGTTTGGAGTCCTGCCAGGTCACAGCTCTGCACCTTACCCTTTTCTGTGAGATGTTGGGTTCTTGCAGATGTCACCTGGCTGGTGTACTGTATCTTCTGGTCTCTCTTTTAGGAATAGTTATACTTGCTGTATTTCAAAATACATATGGTTTTGGGAGGAGATTTCCAACATCCTATTCATGCTGCCATCTTTGGGTGGAGTCTCGTACCTTCTGCTTTTTAAAATGTCACATTATGTCACTTTTCTTTTATGAAATATCTACATTATTACCTGTTTCACTAGCTGCAAGAAATCCAAAGAGGATTTTTGCTTTTACAAAAATAAGCAAAAAGCAAAAATAACATTCAGCAATTATTTTCAGTGAGCCTTTACAGAGGTAGCACACACACCAAGCAAGGGGAGTTGCCCTGCCAAACTCCTTTCCTGGGAACTACACTTAGTATCTCAGCAACAGGCCACCATAGCTTTGAGCTGTGTCTGTGACCATGTGAGTTTTATCTCAATTTATTTTATGTGTCCATTAGCAAGATGTATCCTAAGGTATCCAAGAAACCTAAGAAAGATTATTTTTTTGGACCTCAGAAAGCTCAAAAAAATTTCCATATAACTCAATGGTAGTTGCTTCTTGCTTTACACCATTTTGGCTTACCAAGGGTTTCATAAGAACACTTTACTTTCAGAGAGCAGGAGAAAGCTGTATTGTCTTTTTTTTAGTTGTACACTATTCACTGGGTCCTTTTTCATAATTCCTACTTCTTTCTTGCTATTTCTTATAGTTCTTTCACTAAGAAATTTTTCTTATTTTTTGATAATATTCATATAACTCATCTAAAATATTTTTTCTGCTAAATCCACAAATGGAAAATATCTACTGACTGTATTTTTTCTTGACTATGGACCACACTTTCCCATTGTTTATAGTTGTAGTAACTTTCAGTTGATTCTGGGAATTTTGAATGATACATTGTAGAAACTCTGTTGTTTTTTTTTAAGCATCCCCTTAAAAACATGAATTGTTAATTTAGAAGGTCATTCAATTACTGACTGGTTCCTTTGACATTTTGTTGGCTTCATTTTATGCTGTCTTAAGGGAAATTTACAAAAGACCAGGATGTTTCCCAAATCCCTCTTTCTCAGTGGGAGTCATCCACCAAATTAGTCTTGTGGGTCTTGTCACTACTTGGTTCTACATTTTGAGAGGTTGGCTCTAGAGCAGTCCTTGCTTTAAGCCACGTTCCTCGCCACTAAGGCATGCACATCCTGATGTTACAGTTTGATGCCTGGTATATTAGCCAAATGTTAAGAACGTCACTGCGCTGAGGCTAGGCCAGAACTCCAATATCCTCCCACACTACTGAACCTCTTGTATTGCTCTTCCTCTTTCAATCTTATAGCAACTGCTCTCTGGGAACTTCAGGGAGTCTTGTACTGGCCAACTCTCAGCCACAGACTCATTTTGGACCCCCTTACACACTACCACCACTAACACAGTTCCCACCTCTCACTACTGTGCCTCAAAAATGCCTTGAATTCTGATCTGTGCCTCCTCCACTCAGCATGACTATACTCAGACTTAGATTTTAGCTTTTGCCCTAGGTTCAGGGAACTGTCCCCAGAGAACCATGACAATCATGGGATCACATCTAGAGATTATTCTTCTTAGAATATTTTTTCTAGTTTTATGGTTTTTTTCAGTAGAGCAAGTTGAGGTAAGTTATATAGATGGTAATAGAAGTATTGACCATTATCACTCAAAATATTGCTTTTCACCCTATTATGTTTCCTGTCCTTGAAAACCACCACAGTTGTGTTAGAAATTTTCATCGTTCTTTCTTTTATTTATTTCCTCTTCTTTTGTCCCTTTTATGTTTTAACCTAGATTATATCTGCTGACTTTCCTCCTGTTTACCAATTCTCTCTTCAGTTATGTCTAGTTTGCTTTTAAGTCTTGATTGAATTCTTATTTAGTTATTTTATTTTTTCAATTCCCATTTGATTCTTTTTCATTGATTTCTATCTTCTGGTTTTAAAGATATCTCCATTTTGTTTTCTATTTTTTTGAATATATTTTTCACAACTATTTAAAAATCTGTGTCCATAAATTTTATTCTTTCTTGATTTTTTACTGTAGTTGATACAGAACATTATGTTGGTTTCAAGTATACAACATAGTGATCCAACAGTTATATAATTATATCAGTCATCACCCCAATGTAGTTACTATCTGTGAACATAGACAGATGTTACAGAACTATTGACTATATCCTCTATGATGCACTTTCATCCCATGACTAATTTATATTATGATTGATATTTTTTGCATCTTTATCCCCTTCACCTATTTTACCCTCTCACCTTAATCCCTCCCTCATGGTAACCACCAGTCACTTCTTAGTGTCTATGAGACAAACTATGAGTTTTGTTCATTTTGTTTTGTTTTTTTAAATACCAAACAACCTAGTAACTCTACTTCTAGGAACTTACCTGAAGAAAACAAAATCTCTGACTCAAAAAGATAGACATGACCCTATGTTTACTGCCACATTATTTACAATAACCAAGATATGGAAGCAACCAAAATGCCCATCAGTAGATGAATGGGTGAAGAAGATGTGGTATATATACACAATGGAATATTATTCAGTCATAAAAAGAAAGAAATCCTGCCATGTGTGACAACATGGATGGATTTAGAGGGTATTATGCTAAGTGAAATAAGCCAGGTAGAGAAAGACAAATGCCGTATCATTCACTTATATGTGGCAATCCAAAATTTTTATATCTGGATTACATGTAGATTTGTTTCTTTTGTGTATTTTTCTCTTGACCCTATTTATTGCTGTGTCTGTTTTTTTTTATTGCGTATTTGGACTTGTGTGTGCAAAATTATAGATATTCAGAGTAATATCTTTCCAGAAAAAGATGTATTTTTATCTTTTGGCAGGAAATTTACCTTGATCTTTTGATTGTTTGGTTGATTCTAGACTAAGTTTTTGTCTTTGTAGAGCTTGCTTGTTTAGTTTCCTCTAGTCTAAGATATAACCCTCAGGCTGTTAACAAAGCTTCTTATTTCTCAACAGGCCCTAAACTCCAATTTTGTGTACCCAGCACTGGCAAACTGCTAAAGGAGTCTTAAGACTTAAGAATCTCCTTCCCTTTTCACTTCTCTGTTCAAAGGATTCTTGTCTTTGAAGTCCTAGCTTTAAAAATGGTCTCTGTCTTACAGCTGATTTTTGTAGGTTCTTATTTCTCCTGGACAGGGCCTCCCTCCCTCATTTCATTATTAAATGCATGTTTTATTTCACTGGAATTAAGCCTTTAAGTGTTTGCTGTGCTCCATATTTTACTTTCATTGAGGGTGACTGCAATTATAAACACAATCTTGATTCTGTCATATTTACCATGTTTCTAATCTTTCCTTATAACTTAGGGTTTTTTGTTTGTTTGTTTGTGTATGTGGTCTGTATACCCTCTATTTCCTCCCAGCTGGTAGGAATTGACAACCATGATACTGATTAGATTAGAGTCTCTTTTTATCCCTGCTACTAAAAAGCCATGCTGTAGGCAAGGCTTTTCCTGTGCTTCAGCATTTAGCTTCTCTTCTGCTTTCTGGAACCAAATGAGGTGCAGGAAAGGTTTTGCTGGCAGCTGCCGCTCCTATCCTAGTTGGACAGACATGGATTTTGGTGTCTGATCCTCATTGTTGAGACAAATGCTGCATAAACATCCCCCAATACTTACCTCCACACATGCTTTGTCTGACTGCCTTTGCCTCTGGCTGCCCTCTACCATCCATGTTCTGTGGTCTGCAGGATTTTTCACCTTCCTTGAAGTTAAATTTTATGATTCTGTTTTTTGTTCTCCTTATTCCTTTTGAGGAATTTCCAGAAAAAGAAAGAGAAAAACTCCTTTATGCTACCATCTTTGATCTAGAACACTTGAACCATTTCAACCTGCCTCATTTTATTATTTTATACAGACTGTGCTGTCTTTTCACTTCCTGGGAGTGTGAACTCTCCTGTTTTTAATCTCTGAAGCACCTCCTAGGATGGCTCATTTCCTTGAGGGGTTTCTGGCTAACTCATTTTGGGTGGGGCAGCAGTTGTGTATACTGAATCGTGTACTTAGAGGGTGGTTTTGATCTGATTTTGTCATAACTCTCTATAATCAACTGGTTAAACCTCAGTTTTTAGCCACTTTCTCACTTTGTAATTCCTGTGCCCAGGAATACTATACATCTGGGCTCAATATCCCTTGTATGTTTAGCATTAACTTTATTGCTTATGATTTTTCCCCAGACCCCAAACTTCCTTTGGTGTTTTATTCTGTTAACAGACTGCTGGCTATAAAATGTCTGATTCTGGACTATTCTGCTTGCAGTACTAAGGAAGGCAGGAGAGGGGAAACTGTTTTTAAAACAGAACTGTACTTAAACTGCATCTAAAACAGATCTGCAATTACATTTTCTTTCTACTTATTCCTTTTCTCCATCCCCCTGAGGAACAACATGTTGATTACTTGTGTCTCCTGGACTCTCATCCCAGACTTAAAGCTCAGGACTTTCATAGTTAACTGGTCATGATAAATATTTTACAGGTTTAATTTTGCTACTGCTAAAGAAGTAAAATGGCAAATAAATCTCTGGTAGTCAAAGCAAAGCCTAATTATTCAGAAGCTACTTTTTGTGATTACGGTGTCTCACAAACATTTTCCAGGTATATTCTACTTAGAGTCTGAAACCAGAGAAATTCTGCTTTCATCGATTAAAAAACTGTGTAAACTCATCATCACATGACCATCATGGTGGGACTATCCACTCTGTCCACTGCATCTTTACTGCTGTTTATGCATAGACAGACCCTGGGGAAAATATTAGAATTTTCTATACGGAAAGCAAGAAACAAAGAAAGGCATAGGAAGCGATAAACATAGGTTGAAGTGTTAATGGACCTCAGGTAATAACTAAGCCACTTGCAGCACTAAAACAATTAAACTGAGGTCTATTTTTATTAGCTTTGTGATGACTTCTGCACACCTCTTTGGACATTTTACAAATGCAGTAGGAAATTGTGCCATGTAGGAGGTCCTTGAATGGTACTATATAATAAAGATTTCCTCTGTGTTTGCATTAGAGCCTTTTAAGCAATTCAATAGCCATTAACACTCAAGACTAGGTGATTATAATGTACAGAGAGCAGTTATTACATGTGTATACCTACAGTCCCTTTTTTTTCCCTCTTGCCTCACTTCTACTAGCATAAAAAGGATTTGCTATATGTTTGCATGTGAAGGAATGGGAAAAAAAAAGAAAAGTAGCTTATTCACTGTGTCTCTGCTTAAACATTTTTTGCAGATAAATTGGAGGACAGGGGTTGTGGGTTTAATGATTTTTATGATCTTCACCAACCCCTTTCTTTGTAACCTGGGTGATCATGCATTAGCTAATTTTATCATCCAGAGACATTCCCATTCTGGAGC
Organism: Manis pentadactyla; assembly: GCF_030020395.1. NCBI lineage: Eukaryota > Metazoa > Chordata > Mammalia > Pholidota > Manidae > Manis > Manis pentadactyla. The sequence goes on from NC_080036.1 coordinate 9,459,396, forward strand.
TTGAAAATATTTGATGAAATTTCTGGAGCAGGAGGATGGTGACAGGTAAGGCCTCCACCATGGGTTATCTTCTGATGCATGGAGGGAAAATAGCACATTCTGTGAGTCATTGCCGCCTTCCTCTGATGACAGCTGGATAATGTGACCTTGACTGGAGGAATAAATCAGGAGATGGGGGTCCTGAGTTATGTATTTTAAATTATTTCAAGTAACCTCCATGAGCTTATTTGAAATGGCTGCCAAAGTAACCTAGCTGAAAGGGGAGACACAGCTCAACAAGAGTTATTTGTTTAACTGGGAAGTCACAAAATGGGCTGTTTTGAAACAGAATCATTTCCTTTGGTGATTATCATATGTCCCAAATTTATTTGCTATTAATTTAATAATTTAGAATTCAACTATTATTCCACAGATGTAAACAGAAAACAAGTTTACCTATTAATAAGGTTTTTATCCCAAAGAGTTTGCTTTAGAGACAGAAATGTTATTCGATCAAAGTGATGTTTTCTGAAGTCCTGGAATTTTGTTCTTGCTATTTGAACATACCTTGAAGCATTTGGGAAGTTTCAAGAAGCTGAGAATTTTTGTTACAAGGAATAAATATTTAATTAGAGTTTCCCAAAGAAACCAGTGGTATGTGATACAGCCTTACCACTGCATTGTTCATATTATGTGCTTCCTGCAGTGTTGTTAGAGTCCAGAGATCATGTCAGAAGGTTCTTTGGTATCTCTTCATTCACTGAATAGTGCTTCACACAGTACACATTTTCAAAAAATATCTTTTAAAATAAATAACAAATGAATGAAAGTGAGAATGTTGCACGTAAGTTAAAGGACAGCTATCTCTCTAAGAACATTATGTTGGCAAGACTTTCCTAGAGGTCTTCCTGGGATTTTAGCCTCTGGAACAGGCAATTGTGCAAACGAGAGAATAGCGTCTATAGTTCTTCACGCTATAGTGGTGAACACTTACATTTCAGATACTGCTATAATGTGTAGTATTGTTTGTTTCTTATTTTGCTTACTATTTGAAGTAAAGCTTTTGGAGTTTTTTTTCTTAATCTATAAAATGAGATACAGTTTGATTGCAACTAGGTCAGCCTGCAGTATCTTCATGCCTGCACCTGGTGGTTAAGGTGGAGACACCACATTTAATTTAAAGTTGAAGTTCAGCTGTTAGATATACTAAATAGCAATTCTGAAGGTTTGTGATATAATAATAAGTTCATTTTACTCTGAGGGAGAAAAATGAAAATTCCACGAGGAATCTTGCACTTTCCATCATTGCTTGAGCAACGTGTGCCGAGTTAGGAACTGTGTGTGTGGCAGGACTGCTGACCTTCAGAGAATAAGCAAGTGACCCACTATTTCAACTATCGGTCTCCCCACTCCCCAAATTAATTTCATGGGTGGTCACAAATGTGGTACCTCCTTATTCACAGCATAAGGCATTTCTATAAGTTAAAAATGTACACTTCCAACCTTTAAGATATACTAAATAAAAATTCCACTAAAATCCTTAGAATATGGTTACCAGAATGCGGATGGTCACTTTCTCTCTGCTGCTCCTTCTGGCTTGGGGACTGAGTAAATTACCAACTAACTGATTTTGGGAGCTTGGGTTGGGGGTGGATATTGGAATGTTTGCTTGAATTTGCCAGAGGGGAGAGCAGAAGTGGGGACATAACTGAAACATGGTAGGGACAGGAAAATGTAGAAAATGAAAAATGAGCAGCAGAGAAGCAATGGTGCTGCAGCTGGATGGACTGGCGCTGGGAAACCTGCATTGGTGGCTCAGTGCCTAGGGAAGCAGATGTGCCTGGGTGTGTCCCCTTATGTCCTGGAGGAGTCCTGCAGAGAAGGGCCAGAGGTGTGAGGAGGCAGGAAAGAGGGGGCTTACTTTGAGATAAAGTCACTGAACCCTACACCTGTTTCATTACTTTTCTATATGTATATTTCACAGTAAAAATATTTATAAAATAAAAATGAAGAATTATGCATTTTAGACTCCTTGTATGACATGGAACAATTTGTGATGTTGCAAAGAGTTACCTTGTAGAAGCCATTGGTATCTTTAAAGAAAAGATTTTAAATTCTAATAATTAACAAAGCAATTATTTATTATGGGAATACATGTTCGAAATTTCACTTCCAAAATTATTTGAGATAATAAAAGCAGTCTGGGTCAGGTGCCTTTCTTCTTTACTCCTGTAATACCTTATATGTCTATCTAAACTTACATTTACTGCAGTGTCTAACCATTATTTTTTAAATAAACTTTTTTTATTTTAGAAAAGTTTAAGATTTGCAGAATGTTGCAAAGTTATTGCAGAGAGTTCTTTTATACCTTACACCTAATTTCTCCTATTGCTAATGCCTTACATTAGTTTGATACAGTTATCACAGCTAATGCATGACTGTTGATACTTTATTATTAACCAAAGTCCATATTTTATTTGGATTCCCTTGGTTCTTACTTGATGATCTTTTCCTTTCTTAAGATGCCATTCTATGTATCATATTATGTTTAGTCACTACATCTACCTGGGCTCTACTGGACGGTGATAGTTCCTTAGACTTTCCTTGTTTTTGAAGATGTTTACAGTTTTGAAGAGCATTAGAGAAGTATTTTATAGAATGTTTCTCAGTTTGGCTTTGTCTTATTTCTTGTTTCAGGATTACAAGGAGGTTATGGGTTTTGAGGAAGAAGGCAGAGAGGTAAAGCACCATTCTCACATCATATTAATGGTAAACACTAGCAACATGACTTATCATTGAGATGTTGAACATGATCACCAGGAAGAGACAATGTTGGTCATGTTTCTCCACTGTGAAGTTCCTTCCCCATCCTCTTTGGTGAGATTATGTCATATATTTTAGGTTGATTTAAATGCTTGCATTACAGACTACATTTCATTCTGGTATTCTCTGCCAATCTAGTTGACCTTGTTTTAATTTGCATGCATAAAAGTTTTCTCTTTGTGCTATAAAGCTCTAACTTTGACAGATGGATAGTGTCATCACCTATGCAACAATACACCACCATACAAGAGAGTTTCACAGTCTTAAAAATACTCTGTACACTACATTTTCAATCATTCCCCTTCCTCAAACCACTGTCAATCACTGATCTGTTTTGTGTCTCTATATGTTTGCTGTTTCCAAAATGACATATAAATATAATCATACAGTATGTAGCATTTGTAGATTGACTTGTTTTACTTAGCAATATACACTTAAAATTCATGCATTTTCTATTGCAAAGATTCCTAGTTTTTCAAGTAATCGCTGAATACAATTCTTCCCTTTGTATGCATAAGCCAGTTTTTTATCCATTCACCTATTGAAGGATGTTTTGGTAGCTTTTAGGTTTGACAATTGCAAATAAAGCTGCTATAAACATTAGTCCACAGATTTTTCTATGGCATTAAGCTCTAAAATCAACTGGGTAATACACAGGGGTGTAATTTCTGGATTATATGATAAAATCTTTTTCTAGTTTTGTAAGAAATTGTTAAAGTACTTCAGAAGCAGCTGTAACATTTTGCATTCCCACCAGCAATGTGAAGGGGCTACTCTTGATTCATATCCTCACTGGCATTTGGTATTACCAGTTTGTTTTTAATTTTTAACTATTATAGATATGTAGGAGTAGTCCACCGCTGTTTCACTTCACATATTTATAATGAGATATGTTGTTTGCCACCTGTACATTTTCTTGGATGGGATGTTAGATCAGGTCTTTTGCCCAGATTTTAATTGAATTTTTGTTATCTTAGTTGAATTTTTAAAATTCTTTGTATATTGTGGATACAAATAGGATATATGATTTGAAAATATTACCTCCCTGTCTGTGGACCTTTTCATTATCTTACGTGTCTTTCAAAAAGCAAAATTTAAAAATTTTATTAAAGCCCAACTTATGAAATTTTCCTTTCTAGATCATTTTCTTCATAGATCTCCCTTAGTGTTCTGTGTAAAGTATCACCACAAAAACTAAAGTCAGAGAATTAAACAAGATGGCAGTGTGAGGAGTGAGGCAGAAACCTCCCAAAATCAAATATAACACAAAAATACAATTAAAACTAATCCTGAAAGAGTGACTGGAAAAAATATGGCAAAAGAGGGCTTACATCTGGAGAAAAGAAAAGACATCATGGAAAAAGGTAAAATAGCAAAGCCACTATCTGGTGGGGACCAAAGCCTTCCCCAGCTCCAGCTCACAGGCAGGAGGAAGAGAAATGGAGCAGGTAGGAAGTAGAAGCCTAGGACTGCTAAACACCCACCCCTGGAGATCTGCTTCAGAATCACAAACCCACATTACATGGTGCTCTAGAGATTAGAGGGCTTGGAAAGCAAAGACAAATGGAACACTCAGAGACTGAGATTCCAGCCACTTGTGGAGAATAGGTACCCACAACTGGCCACTCTGGGACAAAAGAAAGGCAGGCACTCTGAGAGATTTCCTAACAGTGAGAGGGCTGCTAAAGAGGCAAGGATTACACAGTGATTGCTGCTCAGGAGAAGGGACAGGGAGACAAAATCATCCCAGCACGCTCAGCCCCACAGGTTGAGAAATTTCAGGAGTTGCTGGTGCCCCATACCCCTTGCTGGCAATCTAGTACCGAGGCCCCCCACTGCAATATGCAGCCTGCTGCTCTTCCCTCCTGGCTAGCAGTGGTTTGCAAGTGTGCTGCCCCTGTTATTGCACCAGGCCAGCTGGAGGGCAGCCCCACCTACAAAAGCTACAGGGGTATAGCATACAGGCTTCTCCCTGCCTGATCGGCCCACTGGCCCTGGCAGTGGAGGCAGCACTGCAGCCAGGAAGCAGGAAGGAGCTCTTTCCTCCCAACAGGCACCAGCACAGTGCACCTTCAACCCCTGCCATTGCTCCAGGGGCTGGGCAGCTCCAGAGAATACAGCTTCTAGACCCTAGAGGGCACCACCTACACAAAGAGATTATTCCATAGTAATCACTAGAAATATGAAAAATGGCAAAATAATCCTGTACAAAACAAAATCCCTCAAACACCAGAAAGAAGGCTAACTGAAACCGACATTACCATCTTCCCGATAAATATGGTAAAATAAAAATCATAAAAATACTCACAGAACAACAGAGAAAATACTTCAAGACCTCAGGGAGGACTTCAAGAAAGAGATATGTGTGTTGAAAAATGAACTATCTGAAATTAAACATACAATCGAGGGATTTAAAAGCAGATTAGCTGAGGTAGAGGAGATGGTAAGTGAAATAGAAATTAGAGAACAAGAATTCAAAGAAACTGATGCACAGAGAGAATAAAGGATCTTGAGGAATGATAGAATAATAAGAGAAATGTGCAAACAATCCAAATGGAACAATATTCTCACGATAGGGGTACCAGAAGAAGAAGAGAGAGAAAAGGGGATAGAAAGGCTCTTTGAGGAGATCATTGCTGAAATATTCCCTAGTCTAGGGAAGGAAATAGTCTCTCAGGTCATGGAAGTGCACATATCTCCCAACACAAGGGACCCTAAGAAGACAACACCAAGACATATAATAATTAAAACAGCAAAGATCAAGTAAAAAGACAGAGTATTAAAAGTGCCAGAGGGAGAAAAAATATCACATATAAAGGAAAGCCCATCAGGTTATTGGCAGACTTCTCAGCAGAAATCTTACATGAAAGAAGGGAGTGGCATAATATATTCAATGCAATGTAACAGAAAGGCCTCAAATCAAGAATATTCTACCTGCAAGATTATCATTTAAATTTGAAGGAGGGATTAAACAATTTCCAGATAAGCAAAAGTTAAATTTACCTCCCACAAACCATCTCTACAGTGTATTATAAAGAGACTTCTATAGATGGAAGTGCTCCTAAGGCTAAATAGCTGTCACTAGAGAAAATAAAAAGACAGTACAGGAATTAGACCAATTAATTACTAAGCAGAACCAAAGTAAATCAATTACCCACAAAGTCAATCAAAGGATACACAAAGATTACAGAATATGACACCTAATATATAAAGATTAGAGGAGTAAGAAAAAGGAGGGAGAAAAAAGGAACCTTTATATTGTGTTTAAAATAGTGTACTGAGTCAAGTTAGACTGTTAGATATTAAAGAAGCTTCCCTTGAGCATTTGGTAACCACAAATCCAAAGCCTGAAATGGCAATAAGTACATATCTGTTGATAATCACCATAAATGTAAATGGACTAACTGCACCAATGAAAAGCCATAGAGTCACTGAATGAATAAAAAAGTAAGACACATCTATATGCTGCCTACAAGAGACTCACTTCAAACTCAAAGACATACACAGACTAAAAGTGAAGGGATGGAAAAAGATATTTCATGCAACTAATAGGGAGAAAAAAGCAGGAGTTGCAGTACTGGTTTCAGACAAAATAGACTTCAAAACAAAAAAAGTTACCAGAGACAAAGAAGGACAGTACATAATGATAAAATGGTCAGTCTAACAAGAGGATATAACCATTATAAATAACTATGTACCCAACATAGAAGCACCTACATAAGTGAAAACAAATGCTAACAGAATTAAAAGGGGAAATAGAATACAATGCATTCATTTAGGAGACTTCAACACAACACTCACTCCAAAGGACAGATCAACCAGACAGAAAATAAGTAAGGACACAGAGGCACTGAACAACACATTAGAACAAATGGACCTAACAGACATCTACAGAACATTCCACCCAAAATCAGCAGAATACACATTCTTCTAAAGTGCACAAGGAACATTTCCCAGAATAGATCAAATACTAGGCCACAAAATGAGCCTCAGTAAATTCAGAAGGATTGAAATTGTACCAACCAGACTCTCAGACCACACAGGTATGAAACTAGAAATAAAGTATACAAAGAAAACAAAAAAGCCTACAAACACAAAGAGGCTTAACAACATCCTCCTAAATAATCAGTGGGTCAATAATCAAATAAAAACAGGCAGCAAATACTATACAGAGACAAAAGACAACAGTAACTCAACACCAAAAAATCTGTGGGATCCACCAAAGGCCGTGCTAATACGTAAGTATATTGTTATACAGGATTACCTCAAGAAAGAAGAACATTTCCAAATTAACAGTCTAAACACACAATTAATGAAACTAGTAAAAGAAGAACATAATAAAGTAAAATATATAAAAGTAAAAGGAAGGACATAATAAAGATCAGAGAAGAAATAAATAAAATCAAGGAGAATAATACAGTAGACAGAACCAATGAAACTAGGAGCTGGTTCTTCAAGAAAACAAACATAATAAATAAACCCTCAGCCAGACTTATCAGGAAAAAAAGAGAGTGTCCACACATAAAGAGAATGAGAAATGAGAAAGGAAAAACCACTACAGACACCATAGAAATACAAAGAATTATTAGAAAATACCATGAAAAAATTATATGGTAACAAACTGAATAACCTAGAAGAAACAGACAACTTTCCAGAAAAATACAACCTTCCAAGACTGACCCACAAAGAAGCAAAATCTCAACAGACCCATTATCAGCAATGAAATTGAACAGATAATCAAAAAACTACCTAAGAACAAAATGGCTGTACCAGATGGCTTCACTGCTGAATTTTATCAAACATTTCGAGAAGACCTAATACCCATCCTCCTTAAAGTTTTCCAAAAAGTAGAAGAGGAGGGAATACTTCCATACTCATTCTATGAGGTTGGAATTACTCTAATACCAAAACCAGGCAATGACACCACAAAAAAAGTAAACTACAGACCAATGTCTCTGATGAACATAGATGCAAAAATACCCAACAAAATATTAGGAAACCCAAATTCAAAAATACATCAACATGATCATCCATCATGATCAAGTGGGATTTATTCCAGGGATGCAAGGATGGTACAGTATTTTAAAATCCATCAAAATCATACACCACATCAACAAAAAGGAGAACAAAAATCATATGATCATCTTAATAGATACTGAAAAACCTTTTACAAAACTCAATATCCATTCATGATAAAAATTCAACAAACTGGGTATAGAGGGCAAGTATCTCAACATAATAAAGGCCATATATGAGAAACCCACAGCCAACATCATACTTAATAGTGAAAAGTGAAAGCTCTTACTGTAAGATCAGGAACAAGACAAGGATGCCCACCCTCTCTGCTTTTATTCAGCATAGTACTGGAAGTCCTAGCCATGGCAATCAGACAACACAAAGGAATAAAAGACAACCAGATTGGTAAGGAAGAAGTTTAACTATGACTGTTTGCAAATGACATGATATTGTACATACAAAACCCTAAAAAATCCATGCCAAAATTACTAGAACTCATAACTGAATTCAGCAACATTGCAGGATACAAAATTAATACACAGAAATCTGTTGCATTCCTACATACTAAAGATGAACTAGCAGAAAGAGAACTCAGGAAAACAATTTCATTCACAATTGTATCAAAAAGAGTAAAATACATAGGAATAAACCTAACCAAGGAGGTGAAAGACCTATATCCTGAAAACTGTAAGACACTGAAGAGAGAACTTAAAGAAGACACCAATAAATGGAAATACATTCCGTGCTCATGGATGGGAATAATTAATATTGTCAAAATGGCCACCTTGCCCAATGCAATTTACAGATTCAATGCAACTCCTGTCAAAATACCAACCACATTCTTAAACGAATTAGAACAAATAGTTCTAAAAATCATATGGAACCACCAAAGACCCCAAATAGCCAAAGCAATCCTGAGAAGGAAGAATAAAGCTGAGGGGATTATGTTCCCCAACTTCAAGCTCTACTACAAAGCCATAGTAATCAAGACAATTTTGTACTGGCACAAGAAAAGACCCATAGATCAATGGAACAGAATAGAGAGCCCAGATATAGACCCACACATACATGGCCAATTACTAAACGATTAAGGAGTCATGGATATACAATAGGGAAATGACGGCCTCTTCAAAAAATGGTGTTGGCAGAACTGGAGAGCTGCATGTAAGAGAATAAAACTGTATTATTGTCCAATTCCATGCACAAAAATAAACCCAAAATGGATAAAAGACCAGAATGTAAGTCATGAAAGCATAAAATTCTTAGAAGAAAACAGGAAAAACAATTCCATTCACAATTGCATAAAAGAATAAAATACCTAGGAATAAACCTAACCAAGGAAGTGAAAGATCTATACTCTGAGATCTACAAGACACTTTTGAGAGAAATTAACCCTGAAATCTATAAGACACTCTTGAGAGAAATTAAATTAAAGAGGATACTAACAAATGGAAATTTATCCCATGTTCTTGGATAGGAAGAATTAATATTGTTTAAATGGCCATCCTGCCTAAAGCAATCTACAGATTCAAAGCAATCCCTATCAGAATACCTACAGCATTCTTCAATGAACTGGAACAAATAGTTCTAAAACTTATATGGAACCACAAAAGACCCTGAATAGGAAAAGCAATCCTGAGAATGAAGAATAAAGCAGGGGGATCTCGTTTCCCAACTTCAAGCTCTACTACAAAGCCACAGTAATCAAGACAACTTGGTCCTGGCACAAGAACAGACCGATAGACCAGTGGAACAGAATAGGGAGTCCAGATATTAACCCAAGCATATATGGTCAATTAATATACAATAAAGGAGCCATGGACATACAATGGGGAAAAGACAGTCTCTTTAACAGCTGATGTTGGCAAAACTGGACAGCTACATATAAGAGAATGAAACTGGATTACTGTCTTACTCCATACATAAAAGTAAACTCAAAATGGATCAAAGACCTGAGTGGTCATGAAACCATTAAACTCTTAGAAGAAACATAGGCAAAACTCTCTTGAATATAAACATGAGCAACTTTTCTATGGGCATATCTCCCTGGGCAAGGGAAACAAAAGCAAAAATGAACAAGTGAGACTATATCAAACTAAAAATCTTCTGTAAAGCAAGGGACACCATCAGTAGAACAAAAAAGGCATCCTATAGTATGGGAGAATATATTCATAAATGACATATCCAATAAGGGGTTGGCATCCAAAATACATAAAGAGTTCATGTGCCTCAACAAACAAAAGCAAAGAATCTGATTAACAATGGGCAGAGGATCTGAACAGACATTTCTCCAAGAAGAAATTCAGATGGCCAACAGGCTCATGAATAGATGCTCCACATCACTAACCATCAGAGAAATGCAAATTAAAACCACAATGAGATATCACCTCACACCAGTTAGGATGGCCAACATCCAGAAGACAAACAACAACAAATGCTGGCGAGGATGCGGAGAAAGGGGAACCCTCCTACACTGCTGGTGGGAATGTAAATTAGTTCAACCATTGTGAAAAGCAGTATGAAGGTTCCTCAAAAAATCAAAAGTAGAAATGTCATTTGACCCAGGAATTCCACTCCTAGGAATTTACCCTATAAATGCAGGATCCCAGATTCAAAAAGACATATGCACCCTTACGTTTATCACAGCACTATTTACAATAGCCAAGAAATGGAAGCATCCTAAGTGTCCAGCAGTAGATGAATGGATAAAGAAGATGTGGTACATACACACAATGGAATATTATTCAGCCATGAGAAGAAAACAAATCCTACCATTTGCAACAACATGGGTTGAGCTAGAGGGAATTATGCTCAGTGAGATTAGCCAGGCAGAAAAAGGCAAGTACAAATGATTTCCCTCATTTGTGGAGTATAATAAAGCAAAACTGAAGGAACAAAACAGCAGGAGACTCACAGACTCCTAGAAGTGACTAGCGGTTACCAAAGGGTAGGGGGTGGGGGACGGTGAGTGGGGAGTGAGGTAGAAGGGGATTAAGAGGCATCATGATAAGCACACATAATGTAGGGGCATCACGGGGAAGGCAGTGTAGCACAGAAAAGACAACACATTACTGTGCATACTTACTATACCGATGGGCAGTGACTGCAGTGGGGTGTGGGGTGGGATTTGATAATATGGGTGAATGTAGTAACCATAATGTTGCTCATGTCAAACATTTCCTAAGACTGTGTATCAATCATATCAGAAAAAAAAAAGAATCTGAAGTCACATAAAGTTTCTCCTGTTTGCTTCTAGAATTTTTATAGTTTTTAATTTTCTATTTAAATCTACATCCATTTTTAGTAAATTTTGTGTAAAATGTTAGGTCAGTGTTTAAGCTCATCTTTTTGCAAAGGACATTCAATTGTGCAGGCAGCATTTGCTGAAAAGACGGTTCTTTAATGTGTTTCCTGTGCACCTCTGTCAAAAATCAGGTGACTGTTGGTGTGAATCTACTAAGTTTTCTATTGTGCTCCGCTGATCTGCCTGTCTGTTCTTTCCCCAGTTCTGCACTGTCTTGGTTACTGCAGCTTTTTATAAGTGTTGATCAGGTCCTGCCAATCTTTCAACTTTATTCTTCTTTTCCCAGTCCTTTGTTTTCCCATATACTTTAGAATCAGCTTTTGGATATCCACAAAACAAAGAGCATGTGGGGATTTAGACAGAGATTGGGCTGAATCAGTAGATCAAACAGGGGGAACTGACATCTTAATATAGTGTCTTTTAAACATGGAATATCTGTTTTCTGTGTAGATCTTCTTTGATGCCCTCACCAGGGTTTTAGTTATGTGTATATGGATCCTGTTCACATTTTATTAGCTGTTTACCTGTTTTCTGTCACTATATTTTTAGTTCCAAATTTTAAAAACAGTGAAGTTTTTTTTTTTTGTCAATGAGAATGATATTAGCTATAGGTTTTTTTGTAAACACTTTCATTATGTTAAGGAAATTTCCTCCCATTCATAGTTTATTGATAGATGTTCAATTGTTGAATGCTTTTCATGGATTTATTATGATTATACCATTTTTAATCCAGTTTGATAACATGAGTTAACACTGATTGACTTTCACATTAAGAACACACCTATGTGCCTGGAATGAACATTGCTTGGTTGTGATGTGATATATTTATTGATTTTTATATATTTATTGATTTGTTTTGCTAATATTGTGTTAATAATTTTTGTGTCTCTGTTCATTAGAGTTGTCCTGTGTTTCTCTTTTTTGAAACAACTTTATCTGGTTTTGCCATTAGGATAATGCAGTCTTCAAAAAGTTATTAGGCAACTTGATCTGTCTTCTATTTTCGGTTAGAGATTATGGGAAATTAGCACCATTTCTTCTTTAATATTTGGTTAAAGCTCACCAGTAAAGCCATCTGAACCTAGTTATTTCTTTCTGGAAAGATTTTAACTACTAAAATATAGTTAATAGTTATACCGTTTTTCATATTATCCATTTCTGCTTGAGTTTTGACAACTCGTGTATTTCAAACAATTGGTCTATTTTATTGGCTTTATGAACATTGCATTAATATGTGACCACAGAGTCAATCATTTAACTCCCTTATTATCATTTTAATGTCCACTGAATCAATAGTGAATCCCTTTTTCATTTCTAATAATAGTAATTTCTATCTTCTCTTTTTCCTGGTTAGCCCAGCTAAACGTTTATTAAATTTATTGGTATCTTCAAAGACCCACCTTTGGTTTGATTGATTTTCTCTGTTGTTTTCAGTTTCACTGATACATGTTCTAATTTTTATTATGTCTTTTCTTCTACTTGCTTTAGGTTTAATTTGTTCATATTTCCTTAGCTTCCTGAGGTTCAAAGTTAGATTATTGGTTTTAGACTTTCTTTTCCCTCTAAATACTGTTTTGTATCCCATAAATTTTGATGAGTGTACTTCATTTTCATTAATTTGAAAAACTTAAAAAAATGTTTAATTAACCTATGTGTTACTTCGAAGTTTGTCCTTTAATTTCTAAATATTTGAGGGTTGTTGAGATATCTTTCTGCTAGTAATATCTAGTTTAGTTCTGTTATGGCCTGAGAATATACTTTGTATAATCTCTCTTCTTTAAGATTTTTTAAGTGTATTTTGTGGCCCAGATGTGGTCAATCATGCTGAACATGCCATGTCTGTTTGAGAAGAATGTGTACCATGCTGTGGTCAGGAGGAATGCTTTATGAATGTTGATTAGATCAGGTTGACAGTGTTGCCCCTGCACCCATATCCTTGCTGATTCTCTGCCTGCTCTATCAGTTATTGAGAGTGGTGTTGAAGTTCCCGAATATAAATAGATTTGTCTACTGCTCCTTTCAGACCGATCATTTTTTTGCCTTCTGTATTTTAACGCTCTTTTGTTGGATGCATAAACATTCAGGATAATTGTCTTAGAAAATTGACCCCATCATTATATGTTGCTCTTTATCTCTGATATTCTTTGCTTTTCTGAAGTCCACTTTGTCCAGATTTAATATACCTACTGCATATTTTTAGATTAGTGTTAGCCCAGTGCATCTTCCCTTTTTCCTTAACTTTTAACCTATTTCTTTGGGCAGTATATAGTTGGATCTTTTTAAAAAATTTTTTCAATCTATTCATTTCTGTCTTTTTAGTGATGTTAAGACAAATGATGTTTTTAAACCATTCACATTTAAAGTGGTTGCTATTATAATTGTATTAAAATACTGTCTTTCTAAATGTGTTTGATGCATTGCATTTGCCTTTTCATTTCATTTTTCCTCTTTTTCTGCCCTATTTTTATCTAAGCACTGAGTCCTTTCATATTGCCTCCCTTGGTATATGGTAAATATTTATTTATTTTTAAAGTGTAAGTGATTGCCCTGAGGTTTACAATATAAATTTTAAAATAATGTAAATCCAATTTCAGATAAGGTCATGTATAGTCCAGGTTCCTTTCTCTTGTCCCTTCTGACAGTATGTCATTCATTTCCCTTACCCAGAGGCTTTAATCATGCTACATATTGTTATTAGTATTGTCCTTTAGATTAAGAATCAGAAAAGTAATAGATTTTATTTTATCTTCCTTTATGATATTCTCAACAGTCATTCTTTATGAAGATCCAAGTTTCTGAGAAATCTTTATTTTCTTTATTTTTTAATGATAATTTAACTGAATTTGCATTTATACTCTATGCAGCCCAGCTTTTTTTTTTTTTAAGACTGTAAAGATTTAATTTCATTTTCATCTTGCTGCAGGGTTAGTAAGTTCTCTTTAGTTCTTATTCTTGTTCCTCTGCAGGTAGGGTGTTCCTGTGCTTCCTGCAAGATGTTTTCTTAGTCTCTGGTTTTCTGCAGTTTGCATATGGTATGACTGACACAGTTTTTTGGGTATTGATCATGCATAGTGTTGTCTGTTATTAATTTTGATACATTCCTTGCACTGTCACAAATATTCCTTGCAATCCATTTTTCCTTCTCTGGTAATCCAATTACTTTTGAAATTGTTTACACCTTTTGTTACACCTTCTGATACTGTCCCACTGTTCTTGGATGTTCTGTTCCATTTTTTATTCTCTTTTTCTCATTGTCTCCTGTTGACCTATCTTCAAGCTCGCCAATCCTCTCCATGGCTGTGTCAAATCTGCTGATGAGCTCATCAAAGGATTTCTTCATTTCTTTTACTGTGTTTTTGATTTATAGCTTTCTTTCCATTTCAATTCTCTTTCTGACTTCCCATCTTGCTGCTGACACTACTCATCTGACCTCGCATGCTCTCTGCTTTTTTCATGAGAGCTTTTAACATATGAATCATAGTTATTTTAGATTCCTTGTCTGATAATTCCAGCATCTGTGTGATAAATTATTATTTCTGATGACTGCTTCAGCTCTTAAGACTGTGTTTTTGTTTTTATCTTCCGGGCTTTTAGCGTATCTTTATTTTTTGTTGAAAGGCAGACCTGTTGTATTGGGTAATAGGTATTGAGGGATGAGGAAACAGGTTTTGGGTTTGCTTTTAGCACCAGATATTTCATATTCTAGTTGCCCTTTTTCTCTTCCTTTCCCTCTCAGCTTTAGGGTTCCTTTTTGTGCATCTCTTCAGAAAGAGTCTGTATCTTGAAGCTTTCTCATCTCTAATCAACTATACCGGAGAAGTGGTGGTAATGGGGGAGGTGAAGCATGTGTTAGATTTTGCCAAATTCTTGTCCAAAAGGGAATTTACATTCCAGCCATGTATTAGAGGTCCTTCTTGCTTGTAGGTGTATTTTTTCTAATTTTGCCTATCTGACAGTTGAGAAATTATATCTCAGGGTAGTTTTACCTTTTCTTTGATAAATTACTTTATTGCTTGAGCTAATTTTATCATTGATTTTCTAGAGTTTATAGCAGTACTCTCAAGTTTTCTGCAAATAGAGGTCATTTTATTTCTTTTTCAATTATTACATCTTAAATTGGGTTTTTTCTTATTTAATTGCATTGATTAACACACCTAGTACTGTGTTCAGTAGTGATGATGCTATCAGGTGCCCTTGCTGTGCTTCTGATCTTATTAGAAATGCCCCTGTGTTTCGCAATTAAACAAGGTGCCGGCTTCATAAAGTATGCATAAATCCTTTTTTTCTTAGTATTTTTATTAGTGATTGGTATTATGTTTTGTCAGAGACTTTTTCTGCATGTATGGAGATGATCATATGATTTTCTCTTTAGATCTATTAATATCACCTGTTGTATTAATGAATTTCTGATTATTGAAACAATCTTATATTCTGCACTCAAATCCACTTGGTCACATGGTCTATTATTTTCTCAGTGTAGTGCTGGACTTTTGTAGATAGTCATAATGATATTGTTTTCTAACTTTTTAATATACTATGTTTAAAATGATAATGATAAATGTTATACTTGCTTCAACTGGGAATTTTTTTCATTAACTGTTTTCTAGAAAATTTTATATACCATTGGGACCAGTGGTTTTTGAAAGTGTAATATAATTGCCTTGTGAAATAATGTAAGCCTGGTGCATTTTGGGAGTAGCTATATGATAACTTTCTCTTGTCTTCTCTAGAAACTGGTGCATTTAAGATTTCTATTGCTTATGGGGTCAATTTTAATAAGTTAAATTTTCTAACTTACATGAATTATTCATTTCATTTAGGTTCCAAATGTATGTGTAAAGTGATCTACAAAGTATTTATGACTAAAATTTTTGTGTGTGTCAATGGTTATTTCCACCTTTTTGTTTCTTACATTATGTACTTATTATTTTCTTTGTTTTTTAATTAAAATATCAATATCAAGTGGCTTCTTTCCCTTTATTAATTTTTGAAAAAATATGATTTTAATTTAATTATTAGACATGTTTCACATTCTCTGGCTCATTAGTTTCAGCCTTTATTTTTATTATATTCTTTGTATTTTCTTTTGCACTATTTTGCTGTTCTTTTTCTAGATTTTTTTGAGTGGGGGAATTTTTACTTAGTTTCATTTTTTTACTGATACAAGTACTTAGGCAATGAACAGTCCTCTAACCAATGCTTTAAATTTATTCCACAGAGTCTGATATCAGTGTTTTAATCATTATTTTTAAAGAAACTTTGTAGTTTTGGTTTGTATTACTGCTTTCCCCAAAATTTTGTTTAATTATTTTTTCTAATTTTCTGCATGGATGACCCTTTTAAAATTTGTTGTTAATTTCTAGTTTTATTGTGCTGTAGTTAGAGAGTAGAGTTGTTTGTGAAATTTCTACTTTAGAAAACTTGCTGATTCTTTCTTTGTTGTTTAGTATGTTAGGGGTCAGCAAAACTATAGATTTCATGCCAAATCAGCTCACTGTCTATACATTTTTAAATAATTGAAAAAAGTACTTCTTTTTCAGTTTAAAAAGGACCGTGTTTTATGATTTGTGAAAATCATGTGAAATTCAAATTTCTGTGTTCATGAATTAAATTTCATTAGAATACAGTCACTTTCATTTGGCTGCTTTTGTGTGGCTGCAGTAGGATTGAAACATTCTTTGGCCTGTGAAGCCTAGACTATTTATTTACTCTGTGGTCCTTTGTGGAAAAGTTTGCTGGCTCCTACAATATGTCAGTAATTTGGAGGAATATTATATACATTTAAGAGGATATACTTTCTGGTATCAAGATATAAAATTTGATACAAAATTATACTTATGTCTTATGTCTTCTGAGAGTGGTATGGTGAACTGTACTGTTATCCTGTGTCTGTCTCTATATCTCTTACAGTTTTGGCTTTGTGTGGCAGCTGTGTTGCTTGGTGCATGAAAATTCATGATTATTATACTGTGAATTATAGCTTTTAACCTTAAAAGGGACATTTTCTTTCTATAGCCAGTGTCTCTGTCTTATATTTCACTTTCACTTCTTTCATGTTCACAACCCATGCTTTCTGTTTCCATTAGCTTGACGTATGTTTGCCAAATCTTTTTTTATGTTTTGTTTGCTTTTTATTCAAATATAATTTCAAATATGCATAAAAGGTGTAGGAATAGTACCAGGAAGCTCTGCTGGGTGTTGACTTTTTTTCTTAGGTAATCTAAAAGTACTGCTCTTTCTTTTCAACTCATGCTGAAGATGAGGTTAAAATGGTGTCACATATTCGCTTTGCTAATATGTGTAGTTTTTGGAGGATGTGTGGAGAACATTTACTTCAGGCAGTCAGGATTACTTTGACCAAGCACAGGTTTGCAATTATGTACATTTTAAATTTTAAAATTTAAGAATAAATAAAGGCAGAATAATGGAGATTATATATAGTATAATTCTAATTTGTTTTACAATTGTTTAGTTTGCTAGTACTCATAGCATATAATAAATTTATTTGTTTAATTTTGTTCCTTAATTAACTTTATGCCATGAGTCTACAAAATCCTGTCTGATAAGTATTCCCATCTTCTTAGAATGAATTAAAAGCAGAACATCAATTTTGCTATATTAGATTTCACAAAGAAAACAACCATCAAGGTCATGTTACATAATATCTATAACAACTCATTTTTGACCTAAACATAATGAAGAAAAAGATTGTTATTCAAAATGTATTTTATTTTCAATGACTCAACTTTAAAATAACGTATTTTTAAATACTATCTTAAAAAGGCAGTTTCTTATAAGTTTGTGTAGGTGGAGCATGTCAAAATATTTGCTTTTTTAGTAGTTGAATGTAAATTTGTCTTGAAATGTGCCCAAGGTACTAGTACTAATTTTTTATAGATTGTCCCTTCCAGGAAACATGTTACTGAAATATTTTGTAAATTATATTCTTCTTGAGATAAAAAATTTGGTGGTATTTTATGAGTTTAAAGTAAATGTCTGTTTGGTATCATAAATGCTTAGTATAGTGATCCAGGAGCCAAACAATGATTTTCCTACAGTATAATGACAAACTTTTGAAGTGTGATTGCTCAAATTTATAACAATAATATTATAATGTTTTTGATGTATTTCTATATCACAAAATCAATATCATAAAGATGACAGTCGACTTTGTCCATAAAAATTTAATTTTTAACCCTGGGCCATTCAGAATAAGCAAAAAAAAATCAGTCTTCAGAACATTGCTAAATAGTTCCCTGAAACTTGTGACAAGACCTGGTCAGTCTTTGGAGGTGAGGATAGGAACTTCCTGTTTAGACATAAACTCCCTCACACTGAGGACCTCTGTAGGATAGTCAAGAGAGTGCTGGGTATGTCACAGTAGGTGGCTTATATGAATCACTGGGCCCCATTGTACCTCATTGCCTCATTTGTCTACTGGAGGATTTGAATCAAAAGAGTCTATGATTCATTTCATCTACAACTCTTTCTCTCATTAACCAAAATTTACACATGGAAGAAAATCCTTATCATGCTTTTCTCTATGGGAAAAATCAGAATGAGTTACTGAATAATTAATAAGAACTGGGTACATATTTACTGCTGCCTTGTCTATTTCAGGTATCATCAGAGACTTTATAATGACTTTCCATGATAATATTCAGTTATTCACAATCAGACAAAGGCAAATAAAAGCAATTGGATACTAGTTTTTATCCATCAGAATGACAAGAATTAAATAGCATTGGCATAATCCAATATTGGCAAGGGTGTGAGAAAATTTTAGTACACATTGGTGGGTTGTGAATTTGTCTAATTTTTATGTAAAAATACATATCAGAATATAAAAGCTTCATATTGTGAGCCAGTAGGAAATTGACTCCTGGAGAAAACTGTTGTAATTTAAAAAATGAATTAAACAGGGTGTTAACAGAAACATTGGAATAGTAAATAGTGTGAAACAATATTCAACACGAAGAGTTTAGGTTTATACATTCATTGGGATACTATGTAGACATTAAAAAGGTGATTAAGGATTTATAGCAATTAGTTGACTCCAAAAAGATATTGGTAACAAATTGTTTAGCTTTAAAATAAAAGTAGGTCTTAGAACAGTAGACATAATCAGATGCTATTAATGTAAAACTGCTCTGTCCCTTATGTATACACATGAAGTTCTCTAAGAATAGAGAATGTTTCTTTGGATCCTAGAATTGTACATGATTTCAAATTTCTCTTAATTCTTTGGATAGTGCTGGGGCATTATTACATTAGAAATCATTTTTAAAATAAACACATGAATAGAGTTTTACTTAGAGATTTTAATACTCTGCTGGTTTATGAGGAACAAGCTATTTATGGTAGAATCAAGAGGACATGCTCAAATACTACCTTTCTTAGGATAGTATGGTGGGCTAAATACATATTTTTTAAGACAGAAAATAATATCAGAGATGTTGAGAGTTTTTTTTCCCTTTTCAATAGCACTTTAATTTAAATTTGAAGTTAAGGTTAATAGACTTTCCATATTGGATGATTTGATCCTTTTGTAGTACTTGTCTTGTTCCTAAAGGTGTTAAAATGAAAAAAGAATTTAAAGATAGTTAAATACTGATCTCAGCCATTATTTTTAGAAATCTTAAATTGAAACACTGCCTTAAGGTCATTTAGATGCTACTTTGAGTTACAGACAACAATAGGGGGAATAGAGAGATTTTGATGGACACATTATTTAGGGAAATGATGTGTTAAACAAATGTAAATATTTCTAAAGATTTATAGAACTTGTACATTCTGTATTACTCAAGAGCATTGCAAATCTCCAAGAGGGGTAACATTTTGCAGGTTTTCCCAAACTGTTGAGAACCAGTGTTCCAAAAAAAGTCAATTTAAGAAATGTTGATGCTAGGTAGTGAGTAACGTGTATTTGGGAGTGATCCTCACAAATGGGTTCCTAGAGATTCATGTGTATCAGAGTTTCTCAGTCTTGATACTACTGCCACTTTGGATCTGGTACTTCTTTGTAGTGGGTGCTGTCCTTGGTGTTGTGGAATGTTCAGTAGCATCTCTGGCTCTATCCACTAGATGCCAGTAGCATGTTCCCACTGTGACTCCAGATATACCATAGGGGCACAGTTTCCCCCAGTTTAGAACCACTAATGTACATGTACTTCTGAGAAGGATGTTGGTTCAACTTGAATCCATGTATAGAGGGAGCTGAGTGTTGAAAGAACAGTGAACTATTGAAAGAAAATGTGTTCCAGTCTGGACTCCTCTCTGTGTTACTATGAGGTCAAATGGCTCTTCGTTTCTGAAATTCAACTATGTTCTCTATCCAATGGTTAGGGTAGAAGACCTATCCTGACAAGCCCATGAACCTGGGTGAGGTCATGGTATATGTAAAGTTCTTTAGACCAGAAAGTTAGAATGAAAAGCCAGCAAAACATTGATCATTAAATATTGGTTTCCCTAAAATGGTGCACTGATTTAAGTTCTAAGGAAATTAACATGACACAGAATTTTCTCCTACTTGGGGTATTAGCCCAAGAGTTATATGAGATTTTCTTCTTTGTGCTCCTCAGGTAGGTACAATTCATTGCTTGTTCTAATAAATTCAGCCTTGACTTTTCAAAAGAATTGGGACCCCTAAGGGTAGTAGTTTTCAGAGGGTGGGAAAAGTTATATCCTTCAGCTTCCCCTGAAGGACAGTGTCCCCTAAGGACAGTATTTCAAAGAAGGTGTACATAATATACAAATTGACTTCCTTGAGGATTAAAGATGGTGGCAAGAGATGTGAGAAAGAAACCTCCTCCCCAAACCACATATACTTTGAAAATATAGCAAATACAACTAATCTTGAAAGAGCAATAGGAAATAAGGCTGTGTCAGACTGCCTACACCTGGGGAACAGAGTAGACCTCAAGAAAAAGGTAAGGTACCAAAGACAGGGGCTGGGACCCAAGCCTTTCCCCCACCTCAGCTCACTAGCAGGAGGAAGAGAAATGAAACAGGGAAAGGATGGAGACCTAATATTGCTGAACACCCAGCGCTTGAGATCTGCTCTGGGAGTATTAACATATATTACATGGTGCTCTGGAGATTAGTGGGGTTGCAAAACTAAGATAGGCAGAATATCTGGAGAGACTGAGACTCTAAACACTTGTGAAGAACAGGTACCCACAACCAACCACTCCGGAAGAAAAGAAAGGCGGGCACTCTGAGAGACTTCATAACAGCAAGAGGGCAGCTAAAGGGGCAAAGATTGCACAGAGCTTGCTGCTCAGCAGAAAAGACAGGCAGACAAAATTGTCCTGTCACACTCAGTCCAGCAGGTTGGGAACATTCGGGAGCTTCAGGTGCTCCACCCCCTTAGCTGGCAATGCAGCTATGAGGCTCCCCCACAATGATATGCAGCCTGCTGCTCCTTCCTCCCAGCTGGCACTGGCTTGGAAACTGGCTGCCCCCACCATTGCACCAGGCCAGCCAGACAGCAGCCCTGCCTGTAGGAGACACAAGTGCATAGAATAGAGGCTCCTCCCTGTGTGTTTGTCACACTTGGCCCAGGCAGTGGAGGCAGGCACTGCAGCTAGGAAGCAGGAAAGATCTCTTTCCTCCAGGCAAGCACTAGGGAAGCTTTCCTGCAAGACCCACTGTTGCTCTAGGGGCTGAGCAGCTCCAGAGAGTGGAGTGACTGGGCACTAGAGAGCACCACCTACAAATATGAAATATCAAAGGAACCTGGTTCAAACCAAAATCCCACAAACACCAGAAAAAGATAAAGTGAAACTGAACTTACCAGTCTTCCTGAAAGAGATTTGAAAATAAAAATCATAAGCATGCTCATGGAGTTACAGAAAAATATTAAAGACCTCAGGGAGAAATTCAAGAATGAGATACAAATACTGAAAAATACAGTATCCGAAATGAAATATACAATGGAGGGATTTAAAAGCAGATTAGATGAAGTAGCGGAGATGGTAAATTAAATAAAAGTTAGAGAACAGGAATACAAAGAAGCTGAGGCACAGAGAGAAAAAAGGATCTTTAGGAATGAAAGAATATTGAAACAACTGTGTGACCAATACAAACAAAACAGTATTCATGTTATAGGGATACCAGAAGAAGAAGAGAGAGAAAAGGGGATAGAAAGTGTTTTTGAGAAGGTAATTGCTGAAAACTTCCCCAATCTGGGGAAGGAAATAGTCTCTCAGGCCATGGAGGTGAACAGATCTCCCAAAACAAGGGACCCAAGGAAGACAGCACCAAGATATATAATTATTAATATGGCAAAGATCAAAAATAAGGACAGACTATTGAAAGCAGCCAGAGAGAGAAAAAAGATCACATACAAAAGAAAATCCATCAGGATATCATCCGACTTCTCAACAGAAAACCTTACAGGACAGAATGGAGTGGCATGACATATTCAATGCAATGAAACAGAAGGGCCTCTAACCAAGAACATGCTACCTACAAGATTATCACTTAAATTTGGAGGAGGGATTAAACAATTTCCAGATAAGAAAAATCTGACAGAATTTATCTTTCACAAACCATCTCTACAGTGTATTTTAAAGGGACTGCTCTAAATGCCAGTGTGCCTAGAACTAAACAGCTGTCACCAGAGAAAATAAAACCATATCAAAGGAAGTAGACCAACTAAACACTAACCAAATGCAAAATTAAATCAGCTACCCACAAAGTCAATCAAGGGATACACAAAGAGTACAGAATATGACACCTAACATATAAAGAGTGGAGGAGGAAGAAAAAGAAGGAAAAAAAAGAACCTTAAGATTGTGTTTGTAATAACATATTAAGTGAGTTAAATTGGACTGTTAGACAGTAAGGAAGTTACCCTTGAACCTTTGGTAACCATGAATCTAAAGCCTGCAATGGCAATAAGTACACACCTATCTATAATCACCCTAAATGTAAAAGGTCTGAATGCACCAATCAAAAGACATAGAGTCACTGAATGGATAAAAAAAGGACCCATCTATATGCTGCCTACACTTCAAACTCAAAGACATACACAGACTAAAACTGAAGGGATGGAAAAGATATTTCATGCAAGTAGTAGGGAGAAAAAAGCAGGAGTTGCAGTACTTACATCAGACAAAAAAGACTCCAAAACAAAGAACATGACAAGAGACAAAGAAGGACATTACATAATGATAAAGTGGTCAGTCCAAGAAGAGGATATAACCATTATAAATATCTATGCACCCAATATAAGAGCACCTATATATGGGAAACAAAAATAGAATTAAAGGGGGAACTAGAATGCAATGCATTCATTTTAGGAGAATTCAACACACCATTCACTCCAAAGGACAGATCAACAAGACAGAAAATAAGTAAGGAGACAGAGGCACTGAACAACACATTAGAATAGATGGACCTAAAAGACATCTATAGAACTCTACACCCAAAAGCAACAGGATACACATTCTTCTCAAGTGCACATGGAACATTTTCAAGAATAGATCATACACTAGGCCATAAAAAGAGCCTCAGCAAATTCAGAAGGATTGAAATTATATCAATCAACCTCTCAGACCACAAAGGTATGAATGTAGAAATAAATTATGCAAATGAAACAAAAAAGCCCACAAACACATGGAGGCTTAATAACATGCTCCTAAATAATCAATGGATCAATGACCAAATAAAAACACATCAAGCAATATATGGACACAAATGACAATAATAACTCAACACTGCAAAATCTGAAGGATGCAGCAAAGGCTGTGATAGGAGGGAAGTATATTGCAATACAGGCCTACATCAGGAAAGAACAGTCCCAAATGAACAGTCTAAATTCACAATTAATGAAACTAGAAAAGGAACAAATGAGGTCCAAAGTCAGTAGATGGAAGGACATAATAAAGATCAGAGCAGAAATAAATAAAATGAAGAAGAAAAAACAGTAGAAAGAATCAAAGCAGGAGTTGATTCCTTGAGAAAATTAACAAAATATATAAACCCATAGCTAGACTTATCAAGAAAAAAAGAGAATCTATACATATAAACAGAATCAGAAATGTGAAAGGAAAAATCACTGTGGACACTATAGAAATACAAACAATTATTAGAGAATACTATAAAAAATTGTATGCTAACAAATTGGATAAACTAGAAGAAATGGATAACTTTCTAGAAAAATACAACCTTCCAAGATTCAACCAGGAAGAAACAGAAAATCTCAACAGACCAACTACCAGCAATGAAATTGAATCGGTAATCAAAAAACTACCTAAGAACAAAACTCCCACACCAGATGGCTTAACTGCTGAATTTTATCAAACGTTTAGTGAAGACCTAATACCCATCCTCCTTTAAGTTTTCTGAAAAGTAGAAGAGGAGGGAATACTTGCAAACTCATTCTATGAGGCCAGCATCACTCTAATACAAAAGCCAGGCAAAGACACTACAAAAAGAGAAAATTACACCCAATATCACTGATGAACATAGATGCAAAAATACTCAACAAAATATTAGCAAACCAAATTCAAAAATACATCAAAAAGATCATCCATCATGATCAAGTAGGATTTATTCGAGAGAGGCAAAGATGGTGCAGTATTCGAAAATCCATCAATATTATGCACCACATCAATAAAAAGAAAGACAAAAACCACATTATCATCTCCATAGATGTTGGAGAAGCATTCGACAAAATTCAACATTCATTCATGATAAAAACTCTCAACAAAATGGGTATAGAGAGCAAGTACCTCAACATAATTAAGGCCATATATGACAAACCCACAGCCAATATCATACTTAACAGTGAGAGGCTGAAAGCTTTTCCTCTAAGATCAGGAACAAGACAAGGATGCCCACTCTCCCTGCTTTTATTCAACATAGTACTGGGGGTCCTATCCATGGCAATCAGACAACACAAAGAAATGAAAGGCATTTGCATTTGGTAAGGAAGAAGTCAAATTGTCTCTGTTTGCAGATGACATGATATTGTACATAAAAAACCCTAAAGAATCCACTCCAAAACTACTAGAACTAATATGTGAATTCAGCAAAGTTCCAGGATACAAAATCAGTACACAGAACTCTGTTGCATTCCTATACACTAATGATGAACTAGCAGAAAGAGAAATCAGGAAAACAATTCCATTCACAATTACATAAAAAAGAATAAAATATCTAGGAATAACCCTAACCAAGGAAGTGAAAGAACTATACCCTGAAAACCACAAGACACTCTTAAGAGAAATTAAAGAGGACACCAATATGTGGAAATACATCCCTTACTCATGGATAGGAACAATTAATATTGTCAAAATGGTCATCCTGCCTAAAGCAATGTACAGATTCAATGCAATCCCTACTAAATACTAACAGCATCCTTCAACAAAATAGAGTAAATAGTTCTAAAATTCATACAGAATCATGAAAGACCCTGAATATCAAAAGTAATCCTGAGAAGGAAGAATAGCTGGAGGGAATTTGTTCCCCAACCTCAAGCTCTACTACAAACCCACAGTAATCTAGACAATTTTTTACTGGCACAAGAAAAGACCTATAGATCAATGGGACAGAATAGAGAGCCCAGATACAAACCCCAGCATATACGGCCAATTAATATACAATAAAGGAGCCATGGACATACAATGTGGAAACGACAGCCTCTTCAACATTTGAGTTGGCAAAACTGGACAGCTACATGTAAGAGAATGAATTGGCTTATTGTCTTACTCCATTCACAAACGTAAACTTGAGATGGATCAAAGAACTGAGTTTAAGTCATGATACCATAAAATTTTTAGAAGAAAACATAGGCAAAATTCTCTTGAATATAAACATGAGCAACGTTTTTCTGAACACATCTCTTCAGGCAAGGGAAACAAAAGCAAAAATAAACAAATTGGACTATGTCAAACTACAAAGATTCTGTACAGCAAGCAAAAAGCCATCCTACAGTATGAACAAAGACATCCTCCAGTATGGGAAAATATATTCATAAATGGCATATCTGACAAGCGGTTAACATCCAAAATATATAAAGAACTCACATGCCTCAACACCCAAAAAGCAATAACCCAGTTAAAAAATGGACAGAGGATATGAACAGAAACTTCTCCAAAGAAGAAATACAGATGGCCAACAGGCACATGAAAAAATGCTCCTCATCATTAATTATCAGGGCAATACAAATTAAAAACAGAATGAGATATCACCTCACACTGGTTAGGATGGCTAACACAGAAAAGACAAGGAACAAAAAATGCTGTTGAGGGTATGGATAAAGGGGAACCCTCCTACACTGCTGGTGGGAATGTAAATTAGTTCAACCATTGTTGCAAGCAATATGGAGGTTCCTCAAAAAACTAAAAATAGAAATGCCATTTGACCCAGGAATTTCACTCCTAATTTACCCAAAGGAAACAAGATCTCAGATTCAAAAAGAGATATGCATGTTTATTGCAGCACTATTTACAATAGCCAAGATATAGAAGCAACGTAAGTGTCCATCAGTAGATGAATGGGATGAATGGGATGAATGGATAAGGAAGATGTGGTACATATACACAATGGAGTATTATTCAGCCATAAGAAGAAAACAAATCTACCATTTGCAACAACATGGATGGAGCTGGAGGATATTATCCTCAGTGAAATAAGCCAGATGGAGAAAGACAAGTGCCAAATGATTTCCCTCATTTGTGGAGTATAACAGTGAAGCAAAACTGAAGGAACAAAAAAGCAGCAGACTCATGGACTCCAAGAATGAACTAGCAGTTACCAAAGGGGAGGTGTGGGGAGGGAGGGAGAAGGGGACTGAGGGGTATTATGATTAGTACACATGGTGTGGGGTAGGGTTCACAGGGGAGACAGTGTCTACAGAGAAGACAAGTAGTGACTGTGTGGCATCTTACGACACTGATGGACAGTGAGTACAATGGGGCATGGGGGGGACTCGATAATATTGGTGGATGTAATAACCACAATGTTTTTCATGTGAAACCTTCATAAGAGTGTATATCAGTGATACCTTAATAACATTTTTAAATTGATTTCTTTATTAGAAGAAGATATATTTGTGTTCAGAATTAGGTAAAATGACCTATTGTGTTTCTGACATAAGTGAAACCATAAAGTTTTCCTGGTGGAGAATGAAGAATCTCAGTGGGGATGGAAAAAATATTTTAAGTTCTACCTCCAAGAAAATGGAGTAGAGGTTCTTTTCCATATTCCTGCTGTTACCTCTGAAACGTCAAGAGAAGAGGACAGAGCAGCCAGGGACCTTGGAACCCAAAAAGACTGAGGTCTCTGGGTCTCCTTTTTATCTCATATATCCCAGACTAGATCCTGGAGAAGCTGGGGACCCAGAAACACCAATGAACACTGACTAAAAAGCCCCAAGAAAAGCCTGCTTTCTCTAGCCTGAAGACCAAGAAAAGGGCAGCCTAACAAGACAGAAAATGTTTGGACAATAAATGTGCTACTCCTGTCAAACACCACAGAACAGCTATAGTTCTACTGCAACCCCACCAACAAAGGCATTGTGAGCGGCTTGGACTTCCACCCTCAGAGACTCCAATGAGGCTCCTCATCTGGGAAGCCAGGACATTCCTCCTCTGCCAGCAAGAAATGAACTCAACCCTATATACACAGTACCCATGGATACCACGTGGGGACCACAGTTCTCACCCTGAAAGACAGTACCGAAGGATTCCAATGACACCTTAGATCTCCTGTGGTCACTTCTGTAGCTTCCTGATGCTCTGTTCATTTTGCTTCTATTTTCTCTGTGTTGTTCATTTGGGTAGTTCTATTGTTCTGTCTTCAGATTGACAGATTCTTTCCTCTGCCCACTCCCTTCTGTTGTTGAAAAAACTATTTATTTTGATTACTGTGTTTTTCAGATATAAAATTTTTATTTAGTTCCTCTTTATAACTTTTCTTTCTCTGCTGAGGCTATTTTTTTCATTTGTTTCAAACATGTTTGTGATTATTTGTTGAAGCATATTTATGGCTCTGCCTTCCTTTTTCATTTGTCAGATAATTCTACCATCTCTGTCATCTTGGTGTTGGCACTAATTGATTGCCTTTTGACATTTGGTGTGATATCTTCCTGGTTTTAGGTATGATGAGTGGTTTTTATTGAGACCTAGATGTTTTTGTATGTTACAAGACCACAAAGCCCCATCATACATACTCTGTGGGATTCTGTGTCTCTGGGCTGGGTCTTAGAAATCAGTATTTTTAAAAAGGTGATTCTAGTGTTTCTGATGCTCAGTCAGATCTGGAACCATGAGGATGCTCTTAGGCCCTCCCTAGATCAGAGTCAATGTGATAAGGCAGACACCATCTTTCACCAGGTGTGGCAAGTGTCACTTTATTTTTAAGGTCCAGCTCCCTAGACCAGGAACTAAGTTTGACATTTATTTGTTTCCCTTAAGGTGTGGGGCACACAAAGTTCCCAAGGAATGCCTGTAACTGGTGGATTAATTCTTTCCTGAGTGGCTCAGACTAACAGGGGAGAGGGCTGAGCAGGTGCTGGGTGAGTCCCTGTGCCCTCCTCCCTCTGGCTCCCTCTGCTGCCAACTCTGCTGGTTCCCCTTGGTGTGTAATTGGAGGGATGCAATGCAAATGAATAACAAGAGGAGTGATATCCATTCCTCTGCACACGCACACTAGGGGCATCCATTTTGTATATGCATTTTTAAAAAATTTCTGTTTGGAGAAAAAGAAATATATGGGGTTCTTTTTGTTATTTTCATGTTGATTCTCTCAGGAGAGAGGTATGGTCTTAGGCTGTAGGGCTTTTATCCAGAACTGATTTCAGAACTCTGGCTCTGAAAAATAGTCTCTAGAGGTCTTTTGTGAAATTCTTCACCAATGTAATAAAACACCTCATAAGGATCAATTGTATGGCATTTCAAAATTGAACGTAGTGTGTGGGAGGGGTTGCTGTCTGTTTTTTCACGTTTAAAATAGTAACGTTATGTTTTTATTCCACTTGTCTACTGGGCTCAAAGCTACAAAGCTCCTTTTCTAAGACAAATAAACCTGCTCCTCAGGAGGATCTGAAATGCTTCCCGGCATTAATATTATTATGCAAAAGGTTTCTTTTTGAACCTGACAGGAAAGCTTTGAAAAAAATGTACAGATTGATAAATACCTGGAATTCAAAACAGAAATGGTTCAATATTGAAAAATTAACATCATAATATTTTACTTATATTCTTTGCAATTGTATTTTCCAAGTTTACTTGGCTTTGCATGGAGATTTATTATCCTACATAATTCTGGTGTGTTTTCAGTTTCTCAAGAAATCCAATTAGAATTTTTATTAGTATAGCATTAAATTTACAGAATAATTTTGGGGAAAAGTAACATTTTTTTAATAGCATTCAGTAAAAGCTGAAGATTGAAGTGACCTCATGCCCTCTGGGCTTGGGAACAACAGACAAGCATGATACATCTCACGGAAACAGAAAACACTTCTCCAAAACATACAGGTTTACATTTGACAGTCCATAAAGAGTTCAGTTCTTTCAATAAAGGTTTAGAGACTAAAACTTAAAGCTATGAATATTCTCAATATTGGTGTCTTCTTCCTATTTCAGGAAAACCCAGCTGGGTGCAGGCTCAGGGCAAGCTGGGCCACAGCATGCGGGTCTTCACGGCCCAGGAGAGCATGGCTGTCATTTTCACCCTGATCACACTGAATGTAGCAGACTCATTCCAGAGCTCAGGAAAAATGTCCTAAAACCACAGGCATTTGAGAAAGGTGAAGAAATCTCCCTTTCCCTCCCAAATCAGAGAATGGTATAACCATTGTCACAAATAGCTAGAAGACACCCTTTGTTCCAGGCAATGTGGGCACACACAGCAGACCTGAGCTTGTGAGGAGCAGCTGACATTCATTGAGTCTGCCAGGACCCTAGTTAAGTATGTTGGCATTTGCCCATCCCCGGACTGTGTGGTGGGTACCGGTGTGTTCTCAAGCTACCTGTGAGGGAACCAGGGCCAGAGAATTGGCATGAATGGTCCAGTGTCACTGGACTAGTTATGATGGACCCAGGAGTTGAATTCAGAACATTTTTCTTCAGAGCCCTGTCTTTACCTATCCAACTCTAGCCAATCTCAGACTTCAGTTTACCTCCTGGACATTACATACAGTGGACAGCTGACCAATCATAAAGACCAGGATATACTCCAAGTGCCAGATCAATGGCTTACTCTGAGTTCAAAGGAACTAGGGCTGAAGTGGCTCAAGAAAGCTCTAGTGCTCTGTCCACTCACAAGTTCCTCATACCCAGCAAATTTTGGAGATGGTCAATTGCATGAAGACAGCTTTGTATATGCATAATGTAAGGATGATATGGACCCAGTGCTGGTAACATCTTTGGTTAGTTTTAGAAATAAGCTGCCTTTTACTTTCTTAACCAACTTCTGTGGATATTTTCACCTCTTGTCTTGCAACAGGAAAGAAATGAGGATGTTTCAATCACCAAATGATGCAAAAGCACTGCGGACAAGATGGTATCCTTCCTACCAACCCAGAATGAGGGGTCAGGGAACTGAGCCCAGCCCTGCCTCGGCCACGGCCAACCCCAAGACAAAGGAGGAACTGGGTCTGAAGCAGCCAGTGCCTAAGACCCTGACAGCTATGGATACCATACATTTCAAAAGATATAAAACATACATTTGTACTGTTCCAAAAGATGAAAAATGTATTTGAGACCATCTGTACCATTTAAACTCATGGGAATAGGAGCCAGTTCACAAGTCCTTGTTTGAAGGCACTAGGATAAATGAATCCCTTTCTCATTTGTCTGTAAGAAACAAGGACACCCATCTGGCGAGGTTCAGCCCCAAAGGTGTGCTCCCTGTACCTGGCCTGAGCAGCCTGGCCTGCCGGAGGAGGAGGAGCAGGCAAGCCCCCATGCCAGGGTGGTTCTGGGGTCGCAAATGTGACATAAGTCCTCTCTGCGGCCTGCTGCACCATTTTCCCCACCTCTACCCTCTGTCTGGTCTCCAGAGCCAGAGCTCAGCTGCCCTGCACCCTCTTCCGTCCTCCGGCACCCTGTCCCTCCTCTCACTTCCTGGCTCTAAGCAGTTGACAAGCTTCAGGGAGGTAGGACCTTGGATTGGAACCGCCTTCTCTTCCTGCTACAGGCAGCCCCCCTCCGGCCTGCCTGTGAGCATCCCCCGTCCACCCCTCCCTGGGCCTGCCTCCCAGCCCCGCAGGGATCCTGTCCCTGGATGCTGCCATGGGCTCAAGCCTGTCTGACGAGGCAAACCCCACTCACAGTCCGCACCGCCCTTGGCCAGCTGCCCATGGCCACCCCAGGGAAAGAGGTCTCCAAAGAATTGCTGGTATCAGTGACACCAGCTCCCAAAAGTCCGCTTCCAGGCAGGTTTTGATATGACCCCTTTGTCAGATCAGCTCTCACAATGGTCACCAGTGTCCTCCTTGTTTGCAAGTCCAAAGGACGTTTTATCTTTAGTTTTTTATTGTGATAAACTACACATAACATAAAATTGAGCATTTAACTATATTGAGGTGTACAGTTCAGTGGCATTAAATGCATTCACGTCATTGTGCAACATCACCGCTCTCCTCCCTAGAATTTTTTCATCTTCCCCGATTGACACTTTGTCCCCGTTAAACACTTTCTGTTCTCTCCTTCCCCAACCCCTCACACCCACCACTTACTTTCTGTCTCTATGAGTCTGATGAGTCTAAGTGCTGCACAGAAGTGGAACCATCCAGTGTGTGTCCTTCTGTGACCAGCTCATTTCACTCAGCACGATGTCCTCAAGGTTCATCCATGCTGTGGCATGTGTCAGATTCCCTTCCTTTCTTAAGGCTGAATAATAGTAAAGATTTATCCCCTCACCTATGGAAGGACATGGGTGCTCCCTCCCTCTGGCTGCGGTGGGCATCGGTACACACACAGGGCGTTTTTAAAGCTTTATTTTATTTGTACAATCACAACCACCCTGCATAACGGGTCACTGCTCTCTTCTCTTCTGTTTAGGAAATACTCTCTTCCCTCCACTTGCTTGACACAATGCTCACCAGCCTTCCCTGTCTCTGGCTGGTACTTCCTGTCTTCTTCCTTGAAGGGGTGTAGCCTTCCAGGCGAGTCCTCTCTGGGTCCTCCTCCCTTCCAGCCTTGCTCCCTAGACCAATTCACTCACCGCGTGCCCATCCCACCCCTGCACAGGTGACGGCCTGTGGGCATCTAAGTGCAAACCACCTGCACAGAGACTGTGGTCTTCCCACGCACAGCCTCCGCCCTCCGTCCTTCTCCTTCCTGCTCGCTGTCTTCCGCCCTCATCTCCCATCTCTTCGTCCCCCTCCTCCATGCCCTGCTCAGCACTGGCCCCCCGGATGGTGCGGCAGCCAGTCACGGAGCTGCTTCCCCACACCGGGTCCAGACCACCTCTTCTCCACGCACGCAGGGGTTCCTCCTGGTAGAGATGTAGGGACAGCATTCCTGAGGGGTCTCCTGCAATGCCCTTTTGGCTGCCCAGCCCGGAGCGCTCTCCTCCACACCTCCAACTGCTGAGCACACCACCGCCAGGTATTGCGAACATCCGAGTTCATATGCTCCCCTCCCCCTTCTTGTTATGAGCCTTCCATGGTCTCCCATTGCTTCACCTGCGAAGGGTGGCTCACCAGGCTGTGCCGCCCATCCTGCCAGTCATCACTCATGCTCACATCAGCTCCATCTCTAGTCTGTGCTGCAGGTTCACAGTTGTTTAAACCTGGTTTTGTCTTGTCCCATGCATCCCATCACAGGGCCTTTGAACTTACTGAAGCTCAGGCCTCTTCTACCTGATTGTTTTCTTCATTGCTCATGCCTGGAGGTCTGAGCCCCCTGCAGTGACACCTTGCTGAACTTCCAGGCAAGGGAGTGAGTTATTACATCAGTGCCCTTGATAAATGGTGGCCAGTCTCTGGGCAGGGGTGGTGCTGCTCAGCTCACCGTAGAAGTCCCCATGCTTAGCACACTCCACGAAGGTCAAACCCCTTAGGACATGATTCCATGTGCATGCCCTGTGAGGAGGTGACATGGAAGCCTTCCCACTCACAGTGGGCACTTCTTTACTCATGTCTGGCAGTGCACTGGACACTCTGCTGAGACCACCCTATGTGAGGCCACATGTCAGGACTCCTGGTTGACCCTCCCAGGTTCCCCTTGGCCAGCCCAGCTCCTGTTTGGGGTTCTTGTGAGTACATGCATGACCCTGTAACAGCTTGTGCACAGGAATGCAGCTCCTACTGTGACAGTACCCCCTAGGACATGTAGCAGGTTCTCAACTAGTCCTTGTAGAAAAAAAGAAGGGAGTCAGGAAGAAGGGAACTTCAGGACGGCTGCTTGAGGTTGACAACCAGCTGATAGCATTTCTCAACCTGGGCCAGATGGCCAGGACGTCTGTCTAGTCCGTGATGCCACAGGCAGGCTTCTTGGTATGAAGAAGCTATGAGTTACATAAATGACAGATTGCAATGGGTAAGAAATGTGTAAATTAAGAACTGTTTTATAAGAGACAGGCAGATTACATCATGTGCTTCCAAGCTGGTCTTTTGCTGCCTTTATAATGGAAATGCATGTGCATACAACCTTCATTTTATACACTGTAATTTAAAAGACTATTGTAAATATGAGCTGTCAGAAAAGCATCTCCCCCAGGTTAAGTCTTTCCTTGAGGCGTCTCAGAGCTGCTCCTCTCAAGGGCATCAGGAGACTCTTGGTGAGCCCCTGGGGCACGTGCTGCAGGGTCAGACTGCCTTTCTGCACTGTTAGCCCGCTAGCTTGTTCTCCATTCTCATGGCACCTAGTAGCTCCTCCACCTGTATGGTAATAATCCTTCCCAAGATCTTTTAATAGAATCTTCTGTGGTTGCCACTGGGAAAGAAATATCGAATTTCCTTCTTTTGATCATTTGCTGAAAGCAGAGTGCTGGCTTCTGGGAGCCAGGTTTTCCTTACCCTTATCTTTAATTGTCATTCCACAAAGGCCCATATTTTGCTTTAAGGGAAATTGACATTAAAAGCAGCAGAGGGACTCTCTTTTACCTGACTGATTAATGCTCCACTTTTGCACAACAGAATAAAAAGGGTATGAGTTTAGACCTAAGAACATTACAGGTGGGGGCTTGGCACTCCCTGAACCAGGGAGGAGAACGCTCTGTGTGATTTGCACTCTGGTTTAAGAGTGGAAAAGTGGGCATGATGCATGCACCAGGTGGTCGGTGTTGTCTTCTTTGTTCTAAGGGGAAGAAGCTTATCTTCGAGAAATATTAAAAATTCCATGCTTGATAAGAACATTATTTTGCTCGCTTGCTCTGGGCCACTCTGTTGCCCTCTGTAATCACTGTTGTCCTACCATCTGGGCTACAAGCTTCTATCCTTCACTGGGAAGTGGGCAGAGCTGGGGGGAAGGCTGTATAATAGGTTAGGTCCTGGTCATTGGGTTGGAGATCCTCCCCGAGGCCTCCAGCAGAAAGATGGGCCTAATGGCTTTGGCCCTCTGCTCTCCAAGCAAGGGCAACGAAATGGGCTGAATGTCTGCTTAATGACTGCTCCACTGACCCCTAGTGCTTGTGCTGTACAGTGAATCAGAGGCTAATTATTCCTGTTAGATGATATGCTGATGAAATACGGACATTCTGCAAGGATATTGGTTTTATGCATTATAGCAAGAGCTTGAAAGACTGGCTTTTTCCTAAATTCCACAGAGCTTCAAATAGAACTCAGTAAAAATGACTCCAAATTCCTTTATGAATGAGGCTAAAACTATAATTACACCTGGAAGCCATAAGCATGGCGAGGCCTAAAATCAGCACTATGTGCTGCCTTGACATCTGGCAATGCTGGGAAAGCCTGGAATGGCTGAGCTGAAAGTCTCCACCCCACTTGGCTCCCGTGGATAAGGTCTCCTGCTGAAACAGTGCTCTTTATCGCAGGGACCAGGTGCAGGCCCTCCCCAGTTCCCTGCCAGACAACAGAGTCATTCAAACAAACCGATCAGGTCCTTGAGTGGGAACGAGGGTCACCTCCCAAAGCCTGCCTCCCGCAGTCCCGGTGACTCCCTCTGTTCCTGAGTGCTGGTCCTGTGTGTCCCTGCATGGTGTGCGGTGTCCTTCTCCGCAGAGCTGTGAGCACCTGTGACAGAAGCTGATGCCAGTCTCACTGTCCTGTCAGGTATCATGTGTTTGGCGTCCCCATAACCCAGGGTGGGAATCCCACTCTCCCCCGTTGGGTGAAGAGGAGCTCATCAGAACCACTGGCATAATCAACAGGATGGCCCAACACCACGGAGGGCGCTCTGTCAGCTCTAACTTCTCCTTGGCCATTACCTAGCTCCGTGGTGCAGCGAAGGCCACCTGGGTGGACACGCCAGTTGCTAGTGGGCTTGTAGTTTGGCTTGCATGGCCCTGCACTGTCTCTGTCCCAGACGTCACCTCTTACTACTCCCAAATGCCCTAGATGAGAGCCATCCATCGCTCTACCCGTGTGACCCTCAGATTCAGCCTGTGTGTGGCAAGGGGTCTCTGCCCACCTGTGAAGACAGCAAAAACCCTAACTGGTTATCACCCCAGCCCCACTTCCAAGGGTTGAGCTGCGCTCTCAGGTCACTGCATTTCTCTGGCGGCCACCACTGCCTGCTCGAGGCAGCCCTACGGCCGTGGTTTGTGACTGTGCATCCTGGGGACAGGACCAGGGATGGCCCTTGGTGGGGCATGCTGGGGAAGGAGGCTGCTGCCCTGCAAGGAGCTGGGCATGCACCCATGGCCCAACAGTCATTGTTTAGGCAAGAGTGGTGCCCTCGCCTTCCCCTGGGCTCCTGCTCGCTCACCGCTACTGCCCACGCTCTCCTGATCCTCAGGGGAGTCTGGCTCCATGCCCATGGCAGTCCGTGACCCAGGCAGTGATAACAAGTGGGGTGGGGGAGGCTTTGGTACTCACCTGCTCCCCCAGTTGTAAATCCCCTGGTCACTGTGTCTGTGCTTTGTTCAGTGCTGCTGCTCACTGGCCCAGAAAAGGGTGAGCCTGGTGACCATGGCCCCACCCTGTCATAGATGGAAGCCAAGCACAAACCCAAGATCCTTAAACCCGACAAGGTAACCTTTGCTGAGGGGGAGGCTCCTAGCATTGACAATACTGATTCAAGGCTCTCTGGAGAAAAAGAAAATTAAATTGAAACAAAGGTCCATAATCTGACCAACTGGAATGCCAAAGTTTACTGAAATAATTTATATAACAAAAGCAGCGAAAGGGTACCTCTGCTATAGAGCTTCTGAATTAACTTTTCCTTCTGCTAAAATGCACCAAGTGGCAATCCTTCAAGATCACTGAATATTCACTTTTTAAAGAAAATCTGCCTTCCAGAGGCTGTAACATTTCACATTTCCATCTGCAGTGTGGGAATGAGCCTGCTCCTTCCTCACCAGCTGTTGGTGTGGTCACTCTTTTGTGTGTTGGCCACTTTGATAGAAGTGTGGTACAGAATTCCTTGTGGAATACTTGTCTTTGCACCCATTGGCTCTGCTGGGTCACATGACCACCGTGAACTAGTTCCATCTACAGGCTTGGGTACCTGGGCTGGAGTGTGGGAGCATTTCTTTTCCAAGAGAAAATCGGAGTACAGTTGCCAAAAAGCAAAGGGGTGCTCAAGGCCAGCACAGAAATAAGACAAAGCAAAACAAAACTTTTCTGTAAGACATTGTTCATAGCTCCCCTCATACAGTTTTATTTAGAGAGCTTAATCCTGAGTGGACGAGGCTGTGTGTTACAAAACACAGGCTGCCCTGTCATTTGAGGCGTCGTGCTGCTTCTAGATTAGAGAAGACTGGTCTGGTGCAGCAGGCCAGTTGGTGAGACAGAGCGGAGACAGGCTGACAGGAGGTGATTTGTCATTTACACGCCGAGGCTGTGCCCTAAGACACTCCTTCCCATGACCAACTGAACATGTACAGTGGCAGCGTCAAATGTGGGTCGTTTGTCCAGGTACACCTCACAACACTTTCCTAGATTTCAAATTATGCAAACCCTTAATGTGCGCACCAGTTTAAGGTCACCTTGTTCCTTTGAATTCCTCACTGCTCTGCTTTGCAACGGATGACAACAGTAAATTCACATGGAGTGGCCAATAGTTCATGTGCTTTTATTACTTTCAAAGGCAATATTGTCCTTACATCTGAAACGAGTTTTCATCTTCTGAAAATTACTTTGCTGGGCCACTTAAAAAAATTCAAGTTTCAAATTCTGGACATGAATGTTGATTGTGAGGTTCATTTCTTTTATTTATAAATCAGCTCCTCTTTACAGAAACAGCCCATGTGGGGCCTTCTGACTCAACTTGTATGTGACCAACTAGCCACACTGTCCCCAGGGAGTTGCTTGTCAATTCAGTGCCAGCTGCTGAAAGTATGTGAGCATATGCAATTCACAACAGTGGTTATATTGAGGTTCTGAGTGAAACCACTTAAACTCCTTGATCCTCGGCAGGGGTGGGGGAATATTTTTTGAACTGTTCCAGTCTTCAGTAACAACCCTCAAGACACTGCCTACATTGTTGAAAGATTTTGCAAAGTCAGTGGGAGAGGGGTTCAGTGCACCTATCTGAGAGTGCCTAGGATGTTCTCAGGAAGTTTGATATGTGCTCTTTAAACTTGTTTCCCTAAAGGGAGATGAACAGTTCAGCTTCTTAGAGGTGGCCCTATAGGGGAACCAGACACAGGTCTAGGTGCTCCATTCATGAACGTGTGGGTACAGTCAGCTATTCAGTGGGACACCTGTCCAGCTCATGAAAAGAAAGGAACAATTGGAAACTGCCATCTATGCAGCATAGCGTGTCACTCTAGACTTGGTGCATTGCTCAGATATTCAGCATTAGAACACGACAGGTTCTTAAAACCTGCATATCTTATCTCAAAGCTTTCTAGACACCTTGTTTTCTATCACCAACCATAGACATTTCTCCTCTACTATAAACATATATTGAACTCCATCTGTCATCCCTGATGAAAATGTATACATCGACTGCTCATGTATGAGTGGGTGTCAGCTGCCCTACATGCCCCAGCAGCAGCCAGCAGCCACCGCACCCCAGACCCACACCTCCCACTTGCCTTTGTTGGGGAAGACTGCTCTTCTCCTTGTACTGGCCTTGTCCCTCAGACTCTCTGACAGACTTCCTCCGTCACTCCTCTGCCCTCCTCCCCCAGCGCTCACCCTGTTCCTGCTCACCTGGTGGCTTCTCCTTGGCTGTGAATCGCCGCTCGCCTCTTCTGTTTTCAGTGATCCTCAGACCTTGCCACTCGTCTTCTGTGGAACCAGACATGGACCTTAGATGTCTTTAAGCATCTTTGTAGAACACAGGTACAGCTATGTCTATTTCTATTCAATGTTTTTCTGATAGGGGCAAAGCGTCATCTCTTCGCATAGGAAGATCAGCAGAGAATGACTAAAAATATACCATCCTTGGGTCTTGGCTTACGCCCTATGCCTGCTCCCACCTCATCCTGCTGAGCCTCCTCGCATGCTCACAAGGCACAGGTGGACTGTATCCTGCTTTCAGAAGCACCCCTCCAACTACTGTAAGCTGGGGAAACCTTTGGAGAAAACCAGAGGTTCATCCCATCAATTTCCCTGGGACTGACATTTTTACAGAAGCAAGTAGCCTTGCTCAAGTTTCACTCTCTTAAACTCAAGATGCCTTTGTTGATTAGATTTTCTTGCCTCAGTCAGGATTGTCACAAATGCTATTTCCATTTCCTTTGGGGGATGTCTTCAGGCATATGTGTGTGATTACACTTGACATTAAAAGATCTGGCATTGAATCACTTACATTTTGACATGCAGCTGACATTCTAATTCTCACATCAGATTCCACAGAGTTCTTTCTATACTGTAATATAAAACATAAGGTTGGCCTGTAATGTGAAATATAAGGAGCCTGCAGTGAAGCCAGATGTCCTGTGGATGGAGCTGTGTGTCCCTGCTTCCAGCTGTCTTCAGCTCTTCCACGGGGTGATGCTGAAGCTGGTGATAGGAGACAAGAGGTCTCGTCCTCACACCAGCCTTGAAAACCTCTTCTGGGGATTCTCAGGATTGTTGCTGCTTTTCTGATTATCCTCTAGGGATCTGACTATCTTTTTTTTGTATTTATAGGATCTCTCATTGAAAATACATTTGACTTTGCATGTGGTGTGTAGATTTTCTTTGTCAATATTTAAAGACTCCCAAAAAGCTCGATTGCATGTTGCTCTGGTTGGTCCGGTGAGCATGTCTTCATCGTGGCAACAAGGAGGGAAGGGATGGCCCACCTGCCTTTTGCCTGCCTTGTGATCTCCAGGGAGAGTTCCCCCTTTAACCCTCACCTCTTCTCCCCTTTCTCTTGCACTTAAGCTCTGGAGTAGAGAATGTATAAATGATTGTAGCAAAGACTGGCTACTCTTTCACTGGAGTCTTTGCGTTCAGGCATGTGAGACTGGATTTCAGAGCTGCCCTTGAGAAGGAATGTGATTAGGTTGTGACCCATGAAATGTAGACCAGAGGGATGTGCATTCAATTTTAGCCATGGTCATGAGAATCCCTAAGTACTTTTCAGTCTTTCTCTGTACACAGGTGCAGATTATTCTGTCTGCCCCATTAGATCCAT
This sequence comes from Manis pentadactyla, assembly GCF_030020395.1. Lineage (NCBI taxonomy): Eukaryota > Metazoa > Chordata > Mammalia > Pholidota > Manidae > Manis > Manis pentadactyla. The sequence goes on from NC_080036.1 coordinate 9,499,173, forward strand.
TCTCTGCCCTCTGTGCCCTGCTGTGTGCACTGGCTGGCTGACAGTCAGGCTGCATCATTGGGCTTCCTTGCCTTCTGGATTTAGCTTGGGTTCAGTCAACTGGGAACACCAGCAGGAAACAGGTTTGGCAGACAGAGATGTCAGGCTGACCTGATCTGATCCTGCCTGATGGGGGCTGGCACTGACTGCATTCGTCTATGCGCACAGCTCCTGCCAGACAGCCTTCTCAGGGCTCCAGCTCCCACTGGCTCTGGCAACCAGATCCTCTCTTTTTGTCCCTCCACACCAACACGGTCATTGTTTCTGAGTTGGTATCTGTGGGCATCCCTCAGCCTTACCATCCACTGTTGGCCCATTAACCCTGCCTGAGCCTCTGTGAGTTGTTCCCCTACCTAACTGACTGCGCTCGGGCACTTTGAGAGTCCCTCCTATTCCTCATCAGGACTCTGACTCCCACAGTGATCGGGACCGTGAGTGGTCCCAGAAACAGACTCTGAAAATGGAATTCCAGAATTGGATTGTTTGCATATGTGAGAAATGAGGTGGGGACCTCTTTGGGTGGGGAAAAGGCAATGTTGGTGACCCGTGTGTGCTGTAAGGTGCTGGAGGAGGGCCAGCCTGGGGCAGGTGAGAGATCTCGGGCACGTGGCAGCTTGCGTGATGAGGGAGGGTACAGAGTCATGGGATACCTGTTTATTTAGTTCCAGTGAGCTTATAAAAATAAAGGGCAGAGCTATGGAAACCACTATGGAGGCAGTAAAGGAACCCTGCATTCTGTGCAGCCAGAGCAGGTGTGACAGACTCAGGCCCAAGCAGAATGGTCAGACAGCCTCTTCTGTTAAAGGCAGTAGTGGGAAGGAGCAGGCCTTTAGGCTGAAGGGACGGACATTTGGCTAAAGAGACTGAAGTATGAACTTCTCAGTACATTCCTAGGGTGCCTTTGTGGGCAAAAGCAGCCTTTCCTGTCCACCTGGGGAAGCCAGCGTCACGTGTCACGCTGCTCACCACCGCAGGAAAGGGGAGTGTGCGGTGCACCAAAGATGTGGGAAAGAATGTGAGAGCAAGGAGCACGGGGGGTCAGGGGCAGCTTCGTAGTGACGGGGGATGGACCTGAATCATTGAGGGAGGAGGAAATGAGGTCCAGGAACTGAGAATCCCTCTTGCTCAGAGCTGCCAGTTCAGGCGAGGGCACTGATACCAGCAGTGATTGATTTTTGTTTACTTGAAGGCATTACCTCCAGAACTGTGCAATATCCTCGTCATTACTACGTGACTACTTACCTGGATATAAAGTGTTCCCGGCAGAGCACCGATGCCTCAGAAAGGCTGAGCAGGAAGGGGCTCAGCCAGTCACTTAGTGGAGGCTGGGGCAGAGAACAAGCCCACAGTCTGTCTGACATCCCTTCCTGACTCCGTCGAGAGACTTTCTGATGTCTGAGAACCTTGTGGGCTCTGGTCTCCCCTTTGCATTATCTAGGCTGGCCCAGCACAGCATGTGCTTGGATGGTGGCATCTATCATCCGGCTTTGACTTTGCTGCAGGGTGGGGATCTGCGAGGTCAATGAAACAGAAGTCAGTGGAAGATTGAAGGAAAAGATGAGGCAACAAAGAAATTGAGAAAAGGAAAGATTAACAAAGTGAGATTACAGATCTCTAAACACTCATAAAGTGCTTTTTCTGATAACCCTATGCCTAAATGTGTTATAATAGCTACTTTGAAAAAAGAGCCATCAAGGGAGTAAATGTTGATGCTTCTGCTTGGGGGCTAACAGGGAATTCTGGACATGAAAAGGAGATAAAAGTTCTGTTTATGTTTCCCAGAATAGTGATTCTCCACATCCCTTCTTCATCCAAGGTTATCCTTTCTGATTATGAAATAAAGTAAGGGATGAAGAAATAGTAAATGTGTGGAGTTTAATAAAGAAAATGAAAATTTTCATAGTTTTTTTGAATCACACATTCAAATAGTCTGCTAATATTTCCTATTACTTTTACATGTACATTCTACTTTCTTGTAATTTTATATTTTATTAGCTTAGCATTACAAAATTATTTTTTAAACAGCATTATAAGGAAATTACACATGACTATGAATGTTAAACAAAATTTTCCTAACTACATCATAGTCTATTTTGTGCCTATGGCATAATTTATTAAATCATCTTGCCTTTGGGAGGATTTTAAATGGTTATATGCATTTTTAAATGATGTTCTAGCGATATTAAAGAATTTAGCATTTTTTAGGATAGATTTTCAGAAGTAAAAGTATAGGTCCAATCATAACACCGAATACAGTGGATCCAAATTGCCAAATCACTTCCAAGTAGATTTCAGTGCTCATCCGATGTATTTCCAGCCAGTATTGCGTGTCTCCTTTGTGTGACACTGAGCTCGGGAGAAGAATATGGTCATGAGCAAACATAGAAATAATGCCTTCTTTTAAGGAACTTCTCAAACTAATGAGAAACACAAAAACTGAACAAATAACCCTACAAGAAAGCATGGCAGACAGAGCTAAATGCTGAAAGAGGTAAGATTGGGGTCTCCACCATTCCCTCCCTTCTCAGCAGAAGCCAAGAGGATCCCCTCAAATCTGTGTGATCACATGAGTCACATCTGACTTCTGGGCATAGACGGCGGGTTCATTCTACCCTTTGTCCTTGCTGGTCTTTGTCACAGAGGGACATAGTGCCAATCAAATGGAGGCTGATTGTCCTCCATATGTCTGTGATCCCTGGGCCATAGGGGCATAAGTGTCCTTGTTGCTCTTTACCACTTCTTTTGAATTAATTTCCTCCCTCCTTCCTAGAAGCCTCCAGTTTTGCATCTCTTGTTCTGCATTATTTCTGCAATAACGGTTCCCACTTATTCTCAGTAAAGGTTATCTTTTGATTCAGTACTATTTACCCCAAAACCATTCCTATCATAATTCTATTTGCTTCCAACCCACCCATTATTTTGTATTTTAATAGGTAGACAAAAGCTGTATCAAGCAAACAAAAAGCATATGAAATTAAGCATGGCTATATAAAATCAGATCAAATAGACCCTGAGATAAGGAGTATTATCAAGGAAAGATAGGGACATTTTATACTGATACAGAGGTCAATTTGTCAAGTAAATATAACAAATATAAATGTGCTTTCACTTATTCACAGTTTTAAAATCCATAAAGAAAAACTGATAAACATGAAAGGAGAAATTCACCAACCCAAATTCATAGTAGAGATTCTACCACATTCTTTAAGCAACTTATAGAATCAATAGACCAATACATCAATAAAAATATGGTTATGAACAACACAGTCAACTCCCTTGATTGATTTGTTATTTATAAAAACACTGAACCCTTATCCAATAGGATATACTTTCTCCCCAAATGCACATGGTGCATTCACCAAATAGTTTTGATCAAGTTAGAGAATTGAAACCATACACAATAACTTCTCTGATTACAGTGAAATTAAATCAGAAATTGGTAACAATAACATATTTAAGAAAGGTCCAAATAAATTATAAAATAATTTACATCACACAGTACTTTAAACTGAGTGGTAATTAAAATACAACATGTCAAAGTCTGTTGATATTCTAAATCAGAGTTTACAGGGAAATTTACAACTTTAAACACTTTTATTGGAAAAGAAGAAAGGTATGAAAATAATGATCCTGGGTTCCACCTTGGGAACCTGGAAGAAAAAGAGTGCAATAAACCTAAACAGGTAGAAAATAAAAAAAGAGAGAAGCACAAACTCTATGAATTAGGAAATGAGTAACAGAGAAAAGAAAAAAACCCAAAACTGATTTACTTAAAACAAAAACAAATTGATTGATCCCTAGGTAGACAGATAATGAAAAATAGAAATACAAATCACCAATATCAGGAATAAAAGAGATCATAGCGACATAAAATATAATAAGTAAATATTATAAACAATTTTATGGCAACATATTTGAAAACTTAGATGAAACAGGCAACTTGCTTTATAAATACAACTTAACAGAACGAATACCAGATGTCAGAGAGAATATGAATAGCTCTGTACTATTAAAGAATTTGAAGTCATCAAAATCTCCTCACTAAGCACACTCCAGGCTCAGAGACTTTCACTAGTGAATTCTATCAAACATTAAGAGAAGAAATAATGTTAATTATATACAAGTATTTTCAGAAAATACAGGTGAAGGAATATTTCCTATCTTATTTTATGAGTCCAGAGTAACCTTGCCCCAAAGGATGAAAAAGACATTATGAAAATTAAAACTTTAAAGATCCTTCATGAACATAAACACAGAATTAGTTAACAAAATAATAGGATATTGAAACTAGTAACATTTCAAGTGGATAATACATCATGACCAAGTGGGGTGATTCCCAGGAATATCAGATTTGTTCAACATTCAGAACATTTAGATTTCCATTGCTATAATTTGCTGCATTAAGGAAAAATGGAAAAGAACCCTAAGACCAATTATAAAGATACGGTAAGGGCACTTGAAAAGAAGTTAGCACCCATTTGTGACAAAGCATAAGCAAACTAGGAATAGATGGAAACTTCATAATCAGGATATAGAGTACCTATAAAAAATCTGACATCATACTTTATGCCAGGCTATCAACACTTACCCACCCACGGGATGGAGATAAAGGAATGGATTCTTGCTATCATTATTTCTTTTCAATATTGTGTTACAGTGCTTGGTTTTGAAATAGGGCAAGCATTAAAAGGAATAAAGTTTGTACAATAAGTAGAACTGTCTTGTCTCTATTTGCTAAAGCTATGATTATTTAATTTATTTACTGTGGTTAGAATATAAATAACATGATGTTTAGCATTTTAGCTATTTTTAAGTGTGGAATTCAGTAGTGTTAAGTACAATCTATTACCCAAACTTTCATCATCATGAACAGAAACTCTGTAACCATTAAGCACTAACTCTCCATATTTCTCTCATCCAGCCCCTGATAACCTCGATTCTACTGTCTCTTATGAATTTACCCATTCTAGAGATCTTATATAAGTGGAATCTCATACAATATTTGGCCTTCTCTGTTGGACTTATTTCACTTAGCATGGTGTTTTCAAGTTTCATCTATGTTGTGGTATTTGTCTAAACTTCATTTATTTTGATTGCTGAATTCTGTTGTATGGATATACTGGATTTTGTTTATCCATTTATCTGTTGGTGGGTACTTAGATTGTTACTAGTTTGGTTATTGCAAATGATGCTGCAGTGAACAATGACATAAAATATCTATTTGAGTCCCTGCTTTCAGTTCTTCTGGGTATATATCCAGTAGTGGGATTGATGGGTATTTTGGTAATACTTTGTTTAACTTTCATAGGAAACACCAAATCATTTTCCATAGTGGCTGCACTACCATTTTACATTCCCACTAGCAATGCACAGGGTTCCAATTTTCTCCACATCTTTACTAATACTTGTTGTTTTCCATTTTTTAAATAGACAATAGCCATTCTAGTAGGTATAAACTGATATCTCATTATGGATTTGATTATGATGTCCCTAATGACTCACAGACATGCTGGGAGAAAGCAATATAAAAGGCATCCAAATTGGAGATGGAGAAGTAAAATTGTTGCTATTTAGCAATGACATAACGCTTTATATAGAAAACCTTGAAGATCACTAAAAAATATTAGAACTAATAGATAAATTCAATAAAATTGCAGGAAACAAAATCAGTATACAGAAACCTATTGCATTTCCATATACTCATAAGCAAGTATGAGAAAGAGAAGTTAAGAAAACAGTCCCATTTACAAATGCAAAAAAAAAAACAACTTATAATTAATTTAACCAAAGAACTGAAAGACCTGTACTCTGAAACTATAAGACACTGATGAAAGAAATTGAAGAAGACACAAATAAATGTAAATCTACAGCATGCTCATAGATTGGAAAACTTAATATTGTTAAGATGATCCATACTATTAGGACAATCTACAGATTCAGTGCAGTCTCCACCAAAATACTAATGACATTTTTAACAGAATTAGAACACAGAATCCGAAAATTTCTATGGAACCTCAAAAGATCCCAAATAGCCAAAGCAATCTTAAGAAAGAACAAAACGGATGTATCATGCTTCCAGATTTTCAAACAACACTTCAAATCTGTAGTAATTAAAACAGCATGGTACTCACACAACAGAGACACATAATTAATGGAACAGAATACTGAGCCCAGAAACAAATTCATGCTTGTATGGCAAGTTAATCTATGACTAATAAGGCAAGACTATACATTGGGAAAAAGTCAGTATCTTCAAAAAATGATGCTAGGAAAACCAGACAGCTACATGCAAAAAAATGAAGCTGGACCACTTTCTTATACTATATGTAAAAATAAACTGAAAATAGATTAAAGACTTTAATGTAAAACGTCAAACCATAAAAATCCCTGGAAGAAAAATAGGCAGTAAGCTCTTTGAAACTGGCCATAGTGATACATTTTTTTTGTACCTTTCTCAGGCAAGGACAACAAAAGTAAAAATAAACAAATGGAACTATATCAAATTTAAAAAGTTTTGCATAGCAAAGGATGCCATCAACACAACAAAAAGGCAACCTACCAAATGGGAGAAGATATTTACAAACAGTATATTCAATAAGGGGTGAACATCCAGTATATACAAAGAACCCATACAACTCAATATCAACAACAAAAAATCTGATTTAAAAAATGGGAGTGGACTTGAATAGACATTTTCCCAAAGAAGCCATACAGATGGCCATAAAGCACATGAAAAGATGCTCAACATTAGTAACAATGAGGCAAATGCAAATCAAAACCACAATGAGATATCATCTCACACTTGCCAGAATGGCTAACACCAAAAGTCAGGAAATAATAAGTGTTGGCTGGGATGTGGAAAAAAGAGAACCCCATGCGGTGGTGATGGGGATATAAATTGGTGCAGCCACTAGAGAAAACAGTATGGAGTTTCCTTAAAAATTAGAAATACAACTATCATACAACCTGACAATTTCACTCTTAGGTATTTATCCAAATAAAATGAAAACACTTACTTAAAAAGACATATATACCCCAATGTTCATCATAGTATTGTTTACAATTGCCAATATATGGAAGCAACTTAAGTGTCACCAGTAGATAAATGGATAAAGAAAAGATAGTACATATATACAATGGAATATTACTCAGCCATAAAAAGGAATGAAATCTTGCCATCAGTGACAACACGGATAGACTTAGTTGGTATTGTGCTAAATGAATAAGTATGACAGAAAAAGGCAAATATCATATGCTTTCACTTATATGTGGATTCTAAAAATCAAAACAAGTAATACAGAAATAGATAGATGAATACAGAGAAGTAACTGTTGGTTGCCAGATTGGAGAGGGTAGGAGGGATGGACAAATAGGTAAAGGGGATTAAGAGGTACAATATAAAATAAATAAGACATGAGGATCTAATATACAGCATGGTAGATAGAGTCAACAATATTGTAGGAGATTTGTATAGTAACAGATGGTAAGTAGATTTATTGTTGTGACCATTCTGTAATGTATATAAATATCAAATCACTCTGTTGTATACCAGAAACAAATACAACATTGTTTGTCAATTATTCTTCAATAAAAAATTTTGTCAAAGGAGATGTTTTGAAATAAATTTAACAAAAGATGTGAAAGACCTTTTTCTTGATAATTACAGAATTGCCAAGAGAAGTTGAAAAAACACTAAATAAATGGACAATCTGCCATGTTATGGATTGGAAGACTCAATAGTCTTTTAAGTTGTCAAGTTCTCCCACATCCCAAACAGCTTTAGCTTTAGAAATTTAAAAGTGTTTCTACAATTTGTATTGAAATGCAAAAGTCTCAGAATAACCAAAGCTAATTAAAAACAATAACAACTGTTGGACAGCTTATACCAACTGATTCGAAAACTTCTAAGAGCTATAGTGTGTGTCATCACAAGGCCGGACATGTGGCTCAGTGGAGAAAAGCAGAGTCCAGAAATAAACCCACATATGCATGTTCAACTGATTTTTTAAAAATGTACCAAGACAATTCACTGGAACTAGGAAAAACTCGAATGGTGCTGGGGTAATCGGATAACCCTTTGAGGGGGAGAAAGGAATGCTGACACATACTTCACACCCTAAATAGGTGTGATTTCTAAATTCCTTATATACCTGAATATAAGCCAAAATGATAAAACTCCTGGGAGAAAATATTTGCAATCTTGGAATAGGCAATATTTTTAAAATAAGAAATACAAAAGCATAAAACATAAAGGAAAAATTAAATAATGAACTAGATTTTATTAAAATTAAATTTTTTTTGTCTTCAAGGACATTGAGACAAATGTCGTGTCCTAGCATGTGACTTATTGAATGTGATATAAGATCAGAATATATTATGTGTGTATATGTTATTTATGATATATCCTATATCTTAACTAGATTTGCAATGGTTTCATTTTAAAATACTTTGTCATCACAGGTAGCAATGCATTATATATACTGTATTTTGAAAATATCCTTGTTTTTAATTGATTGAATGGAAATTAACACATCCCTAAATAAACCCAGCTGATTTCAGCAACAAATTTCAGATCAATTCCAAATGAGGTGAGGTGTGACTTCCCTGGATGGAATGTGACTGCAGAGTGAGCTAGTTGGATCACCCCCAACATTTTATAGAGGAAACCAGCAAAGACAGAAGACTCATTATTTATTCTTCCTATTAACATCCAAACTTTCACCCTTAGATATGAAAAAGTAATCAATTGTCTACTCTGATGGGATTTAAAGACATTCAGTGCCTGTATTAAATAGTATTTGTAAATCTGAATTTTAAATATTAGCTTATATTGATATTACCAATTTTCTTTTATGATTCATTATATGCTTTACTACTTTTTGAAGCAGGAAAGTAACATTTTTCTCTTACAGATGAGCAAAGCATTAGGAATAATTCAGATAAGGATGGGACCACTGCAAATCAGTGAAACATCAGAATTAATCTCATCACTGTAGATTTCAAGGCCCCTTATGATGAATAGAGGCTCAACTTCAAATACTGATGATTAAAAGACGGCCTGTTGGCAAAGAGCGATGGGAAGAAGGGAGGAGGAGAATTGCAGATAGAAGGGACAGCATGCTCTGTGCCATGGCGATTTTTTACCTTTCCCTTTGGCGGAAGAGCCATTTTAGGCTCTACTCCACCTTTACTGAGCATGTGTATGTGTGTGTTTCATTGTGCCGTGTGTTGGGAGTTACATCAGCAGAGTGACAGCCCAATTGTGATAAGCCTTTCAGATCATTCATGAATAATGCAGCTGGCCTCCTGATTTTTTCTTAAGAAAAGAACTTCTGTGAATACCCAAATATACTTAGTCTTTAATGCTGCTTTTTTTTCTTTTTGCATCAGCCTATTTCTTGGCTTCCCTTCAATCCTACCCTGAATAAACTGCCAGGATACACTGGGGAGACACACTCACTGTGGTTAAGGGCTGCTGTCCTCATGTGCACGTTCCCTGCCAGGACGGCATCTGCCAGCTGCTCGTGCTGTCATTATCTCCCCATCAGAACTGTACCCGCGATGGCTGGGTCTGCCTACAAGTAAGGCCCAGGGCCAGCGCGGGCACGATCCATGCCTTTTCATATCTAAGGCAATGTAATCAATATGCTTTCCCCTCAATACACAAAAATAATACTTTGTACACTTTTCTTTCTCCCTATGATCAAAGCAATATATTGTTTTTCCTTAATTAACCTTTAGGAGCCTAACCAGGTATTGTTGTGTTTTTAGTCTATGCAAATGAGAAAAAAAGGTACACAGAAGATGGTAGACTATCCTTTCTCTAGATGAAAATAATGCTAAAATGTCATTTTTTTCCCATGTAATCAGGAAAAGCAAGTTGCAAAACTAATCAAAACTCTCAATTAGAAAGGACAGTAACTCTTATCCATTAGTCCTGGTTCCCTAATACATAGGTGGACCTACACAATTTGAGACATTAACCACATTTTCTTTTCCTCCAATGATTAGCCCTCATTTGATCCTGGCGTCAAAGAGGGGCTTCAACTCCAGAGGGCACAAGAAATGCAAATTAACTCTCAGGTTTGAGGTTTCACCACACGATTTGAATGAAAGTCAAAAAAAATTAAATAATTAAAAACATGTATTTACCTAAATACATACACATGAATTTGGAAACAGATCCAATCTATTATAACCTGTTTCTACCTCAGCTAGAAAAATAACCCATGTTTAATAAATAGAGAAGAGATTTTTTTAAAAGAGGAAGGGTCTTACAGGAAGGAAACTGAACCCAGGAGAAGGTTGCATCAGTGCCTTGTACACCTTTCATTTCAGAAGGTATCAGTGGCCCCAGATGTCCCCATTACCGCACGGCCATGTGACGGGTTAGCTCCCCTTTAGTTTCCAGAGTCCAGAGGGCCTGAGGGCCCGAGGTAACGTGAGAAATTCAGGGAGATGGAAAAGAGAGCAAGAACTCACCGGTGTCAGGGAGGCCATGGGAGGGCACCTGCCAGAAGGGTGCGGTCAGATAGTCCCTTCCTGGGTGTGCGGGTGAGCTCCATGCTCCTGGCCCCAGGGCTGCGGTGCACTGCCCGGTCACAGCCTGGAGAGAGCTCACACCACCTGTCCTCAGGGCCAGCCAGAGGTATCAGCCTAACTGCACGTCACTGTGCCCTCAAGGAAGACTTCCCCGTGGCAAAAGTTGCATCAGGACCTGAAATAACTCTAGAGATAAGGAGGGTCAGAAAACTTCCAGAGGTCGAAGGATCACATCGAGACAGTGTTTGAACCTACATGAACCACACATCGTTACATTGTCACTGACATCACCTGGCAATAAGGAGGATTATGCCCCTGCTTTAGGCAGTTTTGAGGACTGAAATCACGCAATCATCGCAACTTTGGGAAAGTGAGATCACATTCCTGTGTCTCTGGTTCCATGACCAGGGGATTTTAGCAGTTCTGTGCTGTGCTGCCCAGACTCCTTCTAAGAGTGTTTGTGGGGATTCCTCTATGTGGTTGTCCTGGTCAGTGGGCTGGACAGTCTGTTCTCCCCATGATTCAAGTTCTGGGATTTCGAGTTGCCATTTGACCCTAAGAATAATTGTCAGACTGGGGCAAACAACAAATACACCACAGTCTGTATGCTTGTGGGATCAAGGTGAGATTTCAGAATAGATGAATTCTGGGAGAACCAAACCTGTCCTCACTGCAACCTCCCACCTACCCCATCCCAAATGAATGAAGCTTCCCCAAGCTGGGGAATGAAGAAAAATTGGGGAGATGTCAGAGGTTGGTTTCCCTGTAAACAGTGTCCCAGTGAGTGGAGTGGAGCCCTGGTATGACTTGGGCAATGCTAACCGCGCTTACTGCTCTAAATCCCTAAGCCTCAGTGGCCTAACATGATAGAGGCTTCCTTCTTGCTTAGATGGATCATTCAGTGAGTGATGAGCCAGTGAGTCCTGACACTCATCCTCCCTGCCTGTGGGCTGTCTTCTCCTAGGGACTGGTGTCCCCTGCATGGGGAGGGAAATGTGGGATAGTACGTGGGAGGTATTTACAGGCCAGAGATAAGCATCACTCCTGTTCATGTTTCAGTGGTCAAAAGTATGCAAGCTCAGAAAGCTCTCTGCCTAGAATAATGAGGAAACGCTTTGGGGAATAGCAGGCCAGTCCCTGCCAAATATCATTACTGCTCCCAACATCTGAGGGCAGAGGTGATTCCTGCTATGCATCATGGGGTCAGAAACAGGAAGTTTCAGGACAGCTTGGGAATCCCAGGCTGTAAGACTTTCCTACAGCTCAGGAAGAGGGCTGGTAGCCCTGAGTAGAGTAGCCTAGGAGGTCTGCCCACAAAACCCATATATTAATCTTTCAATTACAGAGGTGTATTTTTGGTAAGTAAAACCTCTTCATTGGTTTTTTACGATGCTTAATGTTAGGCCAATAGTATTAATTATGCTAAATCCAGCTTAACAAAAAAGAAACAGAGATAGTTGTATCTTACACAGTAACTGTGATCTAAATGCATCCTGTACAGTAAAGTCATGTTCAGACAAATTTTTCCTTGAGAATACTTCATATCACCATTAATTAACCAAAATGTAAACCATATATATATATTTATATTTAGTATAACTAACATTGACAACAATGAATTTGGTCGTTTTTTTCCATCCTTTGAAAATTGCAAAAATATTTACATTAAATATTAGATTAAGAACCAAAATCTGCTGCAACTAAATCCTTGAAGTTCATAATGATTGATAGGCATTGTGTGATTTATTATCTTAAGAAAGATATATGGCTATTATAGGATAAACATGTAATACATATACATCCACACATCCACATGTACTTTTGTGCTAAGGTTTGTAAGCCATGTGCAAATGATCAACAAATCATTAATTAAATCACTCATTGATTAATGTTGTATTCAGAATTTCTCATTAAGGGATCCAAGCATGTGAAAAAGATGTTGTAATAACTGTTTGGCTTAGAAGAAAATAAGCTGTGTAGCAATATCCTATTTTGTTAGTTTGTGAACAGTTCTGTGGTCATGTCAGTAGGCCAAACTGCGAACCTATTGAAAAAATAAAACATGAGTTTGAGAAGACATGTCATATGAGCACATCCTATTCATTTGCTGACAAATCTGTTAGGGAATTGACAATACCTTTGGAATTCACAAAGTTGGTTGTGAGATGCAGGGAAAAATAGCAAACAAATGAAGCAATAGCCCTGAAGTGCCTCTTTTGGTCCGCGGGTAACTTCTGAGGGCTCGTGTGGCAGCCATCACTCCTCACTGCATGTCCCCCCACAGCCTTTCTGCATGTGTGTATCTGACTGTTCGATATCTTCTGCACAGACCCCTCCTCTCAACATCGCCTGATGGGACTGAAACTTTCAGTAACCCAAACCCCAATGGAGGTGACAGATGTTTAATGCCAGTGAACTGGGATTGGAATATGATGTTAATCCAGAAAATAGTGCTAAACAGTTCTATTAAACAGTTGTATTAAACATTAAGAGAAATGTTCTGTGCATTTAAGAAAGTGAGGGACTGTGATCAGGCCTGACAAATGCCCAACAGATGGTGCATGCCCAGGCAGCCCCTCAGCCACCACTGTTTCCTCATACATTCTGCACAGACACCTCCAAACCCTTTTTAGGGCAGCACTGGGGCAGCTCCCACTTGGCCATGGATGGACAGGGGATCCCCAAAACTTCGCCTTAGTTTCTCTGATCCCATGCTCACCATTCTGGTGGCTAACCTGGTCTTCCAAAGAAGGCAGTGCAGAAGGAAGTTGCCCTGGTGGTGAGCAGAGGAATTTGGGCCACTGAAGTACAGCAACCTTGCCAATTAATATAGTAGTGGCCAGGCATTTGTCTTTTTGCCTCTTGGGAGGTTGGTAAAGTGAAAATTTTCCTGGACTCAATAAACTATGAGACACTAAGGAGCTGAAAGACAGAGAGTGAGGCCGAGTGTGCCACGTCACTTCCTCTATCAGTCTAGGTCATTTTATTTCTATTACCAGACAATTCCAAGTGTCTTCTGTCGATGTTGTCCACACCAGCACGCAGCAATTACTCTACAAGCTGCAGTAGATGGGGCACAGGGGAGCTCCCTAGAACATGATAGTCTATTAGTGCATCCACCTTGCTTCCTAAATGTGCCATTTCTTCTGATTTCAAATGTGTTCTTATAATTTCTACAAAATGGTCAGTTAGTCTTTAAAATAGAGCAGTTTTGCAAAACTCAATATTACTTGAAGAACTTAAAAAAGCCTTTATTTTGTTTTCACTCATGGGAACAGTGATTCCCTTCCCAGTGCTAGAACTTTCTTCATAAACATTCTGGGTATTTGGGATACAATTTATAGCAAAAAATTATTCCATTGTGTGTAATTAGTGAAATAATAATCTAAGGTCCAAAAAATCGTTAGGATTTGCAATCAGAACATTTAAGGAGGAAGAGGTTTACTGGGTCAAGGAACAGACCTGGTTTCTGAATCTTGGAGGAACTGTCCGACTTGGCGAAAGGAAGCCTGCAGTGATGCACGCTGGTCGGCCCCTGAGAATATGGTGTGGCTGAGATCAGAGGCCTAGGTGTGCCGATCCCGTGGCACAGGCGCATCTGGGATGAAGCTAACTGCCCTCTGTCAGCATTGGTGTCCTGGGGTGCAGCTGTCACAGGACAGGTATTGACTGAGTACCTGCTGCTCTTTATATGCTGAGCTCAGCCACATGTCACGGAAATGATAAGCAGGAAAGAGGTTGGTGGCTCCAGTTTTGAACTTGGGAAGACCTCAAGAAAAGGGGGCATCCGAGAAAGACCTGAGAATGGGTGTAGTGTTAGCAGACAGTTGCTGCTGCCGCGGTGGGTGCGGGAGGCAGGTGGAAGGAAAGCAGATCGCAGCCGTTCGGGGTGGTGGGGCGCCTGTCAACGAGGCTGGGGGTTCCCTGTGAAGAATGTGCTGGTGATGTGATACGAAGCTCCTGGGGGGCTTTGTGTGGAGAACAGTGTCTCATACAGCTCACTTATTATTATAAAATTGTGAGGAGGAATTGACACAAGCCTATTTGCAGGGCAGGGCAAGGAAACAAGTTTTCCATAAATAAGAATTAATAACAAGAGGAGAGGGAGTCAGAAAAAGAAGCTTGCTTGGAACAAAGCCTCAATTGTCAAATAGAAAATGCCCAGGCAGATGAATTTGTATCAGCTGCCTGGGAATTCTAGCACTCGCTCTTGGAGCCCCTGCTGCCTACTTGGGCTTGGGCTAGCTGCTCTGTGCATTATCCTGGGCAGTGACTAGCTACCACAGTAGGCTATTTAACCTATCTGTGCCTCAGTTTCCTTATCTGCAAAAGGGGGCTAAAATAAAACAGCTCAGGAGGCTATTGCAAGGATCTAATGAGATAATCTGTGTGCTTAAAATAATTTGACATATATGGTAGGAGCATATATAAGATAATAATTGTTAGATAACATTATTTTTGTTGAAAGAGAGCATCATTTACCCCACTTAGCCACAACAGGGCACACCTTTAGCACTAACCGTTCTTAGGGCTTAGTGCCATGGAATAGGGCACGCAAGGCTGCTGTGTCTGGTGAGGTGGCTACAGAGTTGACGCGAATAGAGCAGGGACCCTGAGACAGAGTTCTTTTGTGCAAGGCAGAGCAATCATACAGTAAAAATGCTCAGTGCACAGGTTGTTGGGGAAAGGTATGAGACCCTCTCTTTCTCCTCTCTGACATATACACACTGCAGGCTGACGTCTGCAAGGGCTAAAGGTATGACCTGAGCAGGTAGGCTCAAGAAAGATAAAAATTTAGTCACATTTGAATAAAACATATATTGAGTAATTTCTTAGCATTTACTAAGCAGTGGTAAGTGGTAACAAGTACAGGTTTATGAGAATGAGACCTAACATGAGAATTGAAGAGTAGGGTTAATGAGAAATGTAATATGGACTCTAACATTTTGATTCATTTTCATTTTATTCCCTTAGGAATTTAAATCTGTGTCATTATACATTAACGTGTATTTGCAGAATGTCAAAGCACTCGTGGGTAAGATTTGTCAAATGAAGTGAATGTCCATTGACTTTTTTTTTTTTTTTTTTTGTGAGGGCATCTCTCATATTTATTGATCTAATGGTTGTTAACGACAATAAAATTCTGTATAGGGGAGTCAATGCTCAATGCACAATCATTAATCCACCCCAAGCCTAATTTTCGTCAGTCTCCAATCTTCTGAGGCATAAAAAACAAGTTCTTACATGGAGAACAAATTCTTACATAATGATGTATGTGCCTACAATGCCCTACAAGGGCAGTCATCACAGAAACTTTTGGTTTTGCTCATGAATTATGAACTATAAAAAGTCAGTTCAAATATGAATACTCATTTGGTTTTTATACTTGATTTATATGTGAATACCACATTTCCCTCTTTATTATTATTATTTTTAATAAAATGCTGAAGTGGTAGGTAGATACAAGATAAAGGTAGAAAACATAGTTTAGTGTTGTAAGAGAGCAAATGTAGATGATCAGGTGTGTGCCTGTAGACTATGTGTTAATCCAAGCTAGACAAGGGCAATAAAATATCCATGTATGCAGAAAATTTCTCTCAGAACGGGGGAGTGAGGTTCTAAGCCTCACCTCTGTTGATCCCCAATTTCTCACCTGATGACCCCCCTGTGACTGTGCCTGTCTTAGGTTGTTCCTCCCTTGAGGAATCTTACCCGTCTATGGCTAACCAGTCATCTTCCGGGGCCATACAGGGAAGTGTAAAGTTGGTAAGTGAGAGAGAAGCCTTATTGATTGAAATGGTTAGCTTTTTATTTCTTTGCATATTTATGCCCTGTAGCTTCTATGCCCAGCATTTGTCTTGAGGTATCTTTACCACTTGGAAGAATTATGATACTCGGTAAATTTGATATGAGGAACGAATTCTATTTAAGGGTTGTAATTAGGAAGGAAGAAGAAAACCTATAGAAGTAGCAGGCAGAAGAAAACATGAGAAGATTGATAATTTCTTTGACATATCTTCTTGTAGAGTAACTTCAGCATGTATAGGTTTTAATTTACTACTTAAATTGCGCACACACATTAACATAATAGGAGTATAATTACATAACCAAAGCATATCTGTAATTACCAGCCATCTCCAGTGAAACCAAGAAAACCAGTTAGGCACCTTAGGCATTTGTGGAAACTTATCTATGATATGGTGGATATTGTCCAACTGAACTTGAACAGTCTGAGAGAAATCAGACAAATTAAAACAACCCATTCCTGGGGAATGTTCACATCCCTTATGTTCTTTTAACAGTAAATAGTCTGTAGTTGTAAGATTTTGGAGCGCTACAATTTGCACTTCTCCTAATTCTTGGTTGAGTTCCAACAGTATAGATCCAGTCAAATTTGTTGTTTTACTGTATGCACAGGCCAGCTTAGATATCTCCTTCTTCATTCCCATGGCAAGTCCAGGAGCTGGTGGGATGAGTGCATCCACAGCTGTAGCAGTGCATGGATCGTTGTTGGGGTTTTTTGATGATCATCTTCTGGCATGAGTCTTCCAGAGAGTGCTGGTGTTGGAAGTTCTCTTTCATATCGTATCTTAGTTCATTTTCGGGGTAGCCCAATTAGGCTTTGATCTTCTGTATAAACACAAACAGACCCTTTGCCTACACTTTTATATGCCCTTTATACACTTGTGTAGAACTCATTGGAGGTTACCACACAGGAACTGCCCTTTTTTTTGTTTTATTTTCTTTTGTTTTGTTTTGTTTTTGGTATCACTAATCTACACTTACATGACGAATATTATGTTTACTAGGCTCTCCCCTATACCAGGTCCCCCCTATAAACCCCTTTACAGTCACTGTCCATCAGCATAGCAAAATGTTGTAGAATCACTACTTGCCTTCTCTGTGTTGTACAGCCCTCCCTTTTCTCCTACCCCCCCATGCATGTTAATCTTAATACCCCCCTATTTCTCCATCCCCCATTATCCCTCCCTACCCACCCATCCTCCCCAGTCCCTTTCCCTTTGGTACCTGTTAGTCCATTCTTGATATCTGTGATTCTGCTGCTGTTTTGTTCCTTCAGTTCTTCCTTTGTTCTTATATTCCACAGATAAGTGAAATCATTTGGTATTTCTCTTTCTCCGCTTGGCTTGTTTCACTGAGCATAATACCCTCCAGCTCCATCCATGTTGCTGCAAGTGATTGGATTTGCCCTTTTCTTATGGCTGAGCAGTATTCCATTGTGTATATGTACCACATCTTCTTTATCCATTCATCTATCGATGGACATTTAAGTTGCTTCCAATTCTTGGCTATTGTAAATAGTGCTGCGATAAACATAGGGGTGCACTGATCTTTCTCATACTTGATTGCTGCATTCTTAGGGTAAATTCCTAGGAGTGCAATTCTTAGGTAAAATGGTAAGTCTGTTTTGAGCATTTTGATGTACCTCCATACTGCTTTCCACAATGGTTGAACTAACTTACATTCCCACCAGCAGTGTAGGAGGGTTCCCCTTTCTCCACAGCCTCGCCAACATTTGTTGTTGTTTGTCTTTTGGATGGCAGCCATCCTTACTGGTGTGAGGTGATACCTCATTGTAGTTTTAATTTGCATTTCTCTGATAATTAGCGATGTGGAGCATCTTTTCATGTGTCTGTTGGCCATCTGTATTTCTTTTTTGGAGAACTGTCTGTTCAGTTCCTCTGCCCATTTTTTAATTGGGTTATTTGTTTTTTGTTTGTTGAGGCGTGTGAGCTCTTTATATATTCTGGACGTCAAGCCTTTATCAGATGTGTCATTTTCAAATATATTCTCCCATACTGTAGGGATCCTTTTTGTTCTATTGATGGTGTCTTTTGCTGTACAGAAGCTTTTCAGCTTAATATAGTCCCACTTACTCATTTTTGCTGTTGTTTTCCTTGCCCGGGGAGATATGTTCAAGAAGAGGTCACTCATGTTCATGTCTAAGAGGTTTTTGCCTATGTTTTCTTCCAAGAGTTTAATGGTTTCATGGTTTACCTTCAGGTCTTTGATCCATTTTGAGTTTACTTTTGTATATGGGGTTAGACAATGGTCCAGTTTCATTCTCCTATGTGTAGCTGTCCAGTTTTGCCAGCACCACTTGTTGAAGAGACTGTCATTTCGCCATTGTATGTCCATGGCTCCTTTATCAAATATTAATTGACCATATATGTCTGGGTTAATGTCTGGATTCTCTAGTCTGTTCCATTGGTCTGTGGCTCTGCTCTTGTGCCAGTAACCAAATTGTCTTGATTACTATGGCTTTATAGTAGAGCTTGAAGTTGGGGAGTGAGATCCCCCCTACTTTATTCTTCTTTCTCAGGATTGCTTTGGCTATTCGGGGTCTTTGGTGTTTCCATATGAATTTTTGAATTATTTGTTCCAGTTCATTGAAGAATGTTGCTGGTAGTTTCATAGGGATTGCATCAAATCTGTATATTGCTTTGGGCAGGATGGCCATTTTGATGATATTAATTCTTCCTAGCCACGAGCATGGGATGAGTTTCCATCTGTTAGTGTCCCCTTTAATTTCTCTTAAGAGTGACTTGTACTTTTCAGAGTATAAGTCTTTCACTTCTTTGGTTAGGTTTATTCCTAGGTATTTTATTTTTTTTGATGCAATTGTGAATGGAGTTGTTTTCCTGATTTCTCTTTCTGTTGGTTCATTGTTGTATATAGGAAAGCCACAGATTTCTGTGTGTTGATTTTGCATCCTGCAACTTTGCTGTATTCCGATATCAGTTCTAGTAGTTTTGGGGTGGAGTCTTTAGTGTTTTTTTTGTACAGTATCATGTCATCTGCAAATAGTGACAGTTTAACTTCTTCTTTACCAATCTGGATTCCTTGTATTTCTTCGTTTTGTCTGATTGCCGTGGCTAGGACCTCCAATACTATGTTAAATAACAGTGGAGAGAGTGGGCATCCCTGTCTAGTTCCCGATCTCAGAGGAAAAGCTTTCAGCTTCTCGCTGTTCAATATAATGTTGGCTGTGGGTTTATCATAGATGGCCTTTATTATCTTGAGGTACTTGCCCTTTATTCCCATTTTGCTGAGAGTTTTTAACATGAATGGATGTTGAAATTTGTCAAATGCTTTTTCAGCATCTATGGAGATGATCATGTGGTTTCTGTCTTTCTTTTTATTGATGTGCTGGATGATGTTGATGGACTTTCGAATGTTGTACCATCCTTGCATCCCTGGGATGAATCCCACTTGGTCATGGTGTACGATCCTTTTGATGTATTTTTGAATTCGGTTTGCTAATATTTTGTTGAGTATTTTTGCATCTACATTCATCAGGGTTATTGGTCTGTAGTTTTCTTTTTTGGTGGTGTCTTTGCCTGGTTTTGGTATTAGGGTGATGTTAGCTTCATAGAATGAGTTTGGGAGTATCCCCTCCTCCTCTATTTTTTGGAAAACTCTAAGGAGAATGGGTATTATGTCTTCCCTGTATGTCTGATAAAATTCCGAGGTAAATCCATCTGGCCCGGTGGTTTTGTTCTTTGGTAGTTTTTTGATTACCGCTTCAATTTCGTTGCTGGTAATTGGTCTGTTTAGATTTTCTGTTTCTTCCTGGGTCAACCTTGGAAGGTTGTATTTTTCTAGGAAGTTGTCCATTTCTCCTAGGTTTCCCAGCTTGTTAGCATATAGGTTTTCATAGTATTCTCCAATAATTCTTTGCATTTCCGTGGGGTCCGTCGTGATTTTTCCTTTCTCGTTTCTGATACTGTTGATTTGTGTTGACTCTCTTTTGTTCTTAATAAGTCTGGCTAGAGGCTTATCTATTTTGTTTATTTTCTCAAAGAACCAGCTCTTGGTTTCATTGATTTTTGCTATTGTTTTATTCTTCTCAATTTTATGTATTTCTTCTCTGATCTTTATTATGTCCCTCCTTCTGCTGACCTTAGGCCTCATCTGTTCTTCTTTTTCCAATTTCGATAATTGTGACATTAGACCATTCATTTGGGTTTGCTCTTCCTTTTTTAAATATGCTTGGATTGCTATATACTTTCCTCTTAAGACTGCTTTTGCTGTGTCCCACAGAAGTTGTTTCCATATATTGCTGGATCTCCATTTTGATTTGGTCATTGATCCATTGATTATTTAGGAGCGTGTTGTTAAGCCTCCATGTGTTTGTGAGCCTCTTTGCTTTCTTTGTACAATTTATTTCTAGTTTTATGCCTTTGTGGTCTGAAAAGTTGGTTGGTAGGATTTCAATCTTTTGGAATTTTCTGAGGCTCTTTTTGTGGCCTAGTACGTGGTCTATTCTGGAGAATGTTACATGTGCACTTGAGAAGAATGTATATCCTGTTGCTTTTGGATGTAGAGTTCTATAGATGTCTATTAGGTCCATCTGCTCTAATGTGTTGTTCAGTGCTTCCATGTCCTTACTTATTTTCTGCCCAGTGGATCTATCCTTTGGGGTGAGTGGTGTGTTGAAGTCTCCTAGAATGAATGCATTGCATTCTATTTCCCCCTTTAGTTCTGTTAGTATTTGTTTCACATATGCTGGTGCTCCTGTGTTGGGTGCATATATATTTAGAATGGTTATATCCTCTTGTTGGACTGAGCCCTTTATCATTATGTAGTGTCCTTCTTTATCTCTTGTTACTTTTTTTGTTTTGAAGTCTATTTTGTCTGATATTAGTACCGCAACCCCTGCTTTCTTCTCACTGTTGTTTGCTTGAAATATGTTTTTCCATCCCTTGACTTTTAGTCTGTACATGTCTTTGGGTTTGAGGTGAGTTTCTTGTAAGCAGCATATAGATGGGTCTTGCTTTTTTATCCATTCTGTTACTCTGTGTCTTTTGATTGGTGCAATTAACCCATTAACATTTAGGGTGACTATTGAAAGATATGTACTTATTGCCTTGCAGGCTTTAAATTCGTGGTTACCAAAGGTTCAAGGTTAGCCTCTTTAGTATCTTACTGCCTAACTTAGCTCGCTTATTGAGCTGTTATATACACTGTCTGGAGATTCTTTTCTTCTCTCCCTTCTTGTTCCTCCTCCTCGATTCTTCATATGTTGGGTGTTTTGTGCTGTGCTCTTTCTAGGAGTGCTCCCATCTAGAGCAGTCCCTGTAAGATGTTCTGTAGAGGTGGTTTGTGGAAAACAAATTCCCTCAGCTTTTGTTTGTCTGGGAATTGTTTAATCCCACCGTCATATTTGAATGATAGTCGTGCTGGATACAGTATCCTTGGTTCAAGGCCCTTCTGTTTCATTGTATTAAATATATCATGCCATTCTCTTCTGGCCTGTAGGGTTTCTGTTGAGAAATTTGATGTTAGCCTGATGGGTTTCCCTTTATAGGTGACCTTTTTCTCTCTAGCTGCCTTTAACACTCTTTCCTTGTCCTTGATTTTTGCCATTTTAATTATTATGTGACTTGATGTTGTCCTTCTTGGATCCTTTCTGTTGGGGGTTCTGTGTATTTCCGTGTTCTGTTCGATTATTTCCTCCCCCAGTTTGGGGAACTTTTCAGCAATTATTTCTTCTAAGATACTTTCCATCTCTTTTCCTCTGTCTTCTTCTTCTGGGACCCCTATAATACGGATATTTTTCCTTTTGGATTGGTCACACAGTTCTCTTAATATTGTTTCATTCCTGGAGATCCTTTTGTCTCTCTCTATGTCAGCTTCTATGTGTTCCTGTTCTCTGATTTCAATTCCATCAATGGCCTCTTGCATTCTATCCATTCTGCTTATAAACCCTTCCAGAGTTTGTTTCATTTCTGCGATCTCCTTTCTGGCATCTGTGATCTCCCTCCGGACTTCATCCCATTTCTCTTGCGTATTTCTCTGCATCTCTGTCAGCATGTTTATGATTCTTATTTTGAATTCTTTTTCAGGGAGACTGGTTAGGTCTGTCTCCTTCTCTGGTGTTGTCTCTGTGATCTTTGTCTGCCTGTAGTTTTGCCTTTTCATGGTGATAGGAATAGTCTGCAGAACTGGGACGAGTGACGGCTGGAAGGACTTCCCTTCTTGTTGGTTTGTGGCCCTCCTCTCCTGGGAGAACAGCGGCCTCTAGTGGCTTGTGCTGCGCAGCTGCGCGCAGACAGGGCTTCTGCTTCCTGCCCGGCTGCTATGGAGTTAATCTCCGCTGTTGCTGTGGGCGTGGCCTCGCTCGGGCAGCTGCTCCAAAGTGGTGGAGTCGCGTTGGAGGGGGAGCGGCTGGGAGGCTATTTATCTCCGTAAGGGGCCTCCCTGCTCCCTGCAGCCCAGGGGTTAGGGTGCCCAGAGATCCCCGGGTTCCCTACCTCTGGATTAAGTGACCCGCCCTGCCCCTTTAAGACTTCCAAAAAGCACCCGCCAAAACAAAAGAATGACCACCAAAAAAAAAAAAAGAAAAAAATTTTTAAATTAAAAAATTAAAAAAAAATTTTTTTAATTAAAAAAAAAAAGGTGTTCGCTTGTTTTTCTTTATTCTCCGGTGCCAGCCTCAAGCCTCTGCTCACCGGTCTTGCTGCCCTGTTTCCCTATTATTGGGGTCCCTATCCCTTTAAGACTTCCAAAAAGTGCACACCAAAACAAAACAGCAAAAAAGCAAAAAAAAAAAAAAAAAAAAAAAAATGGTCGCGCGCTTTTCTTATGTCCTCCGGCGCCCGGCCTCCAGTGCCCGCTCACTGTTCTTGCTGCCCTGTTTCCCTAGCATCCAGGGCACCCTGGGCACGTACTGTGTCTGCGCTCTGGCCCGGATGGTGGGGGCTGGGTGCTCGGCAGTCCTGGGCTCCGTCTCCCTCCCGCTCTGCCTGCTCTTCTCCAGGGGGAGGGGCGCTCGGCTCCCGCGGGGCCGGGGCTTGTATCTCACCCCCTTCGCGAGGCGCTGGGTTCTCTCAGGTGCGGATGTGGTCTGGATATTGTCCTGTGTCCTCTGGTCTTTATTCTAGGAAGGGTTGTCTTTGTTATATTTTCATAGATATATGTTGTTTTGGGAGATTTCTGCTGCTCTACTCACGCTGCCATCTTCCGCCCCTCTCCCATTGACTTTTTAACAGAAGTGATTAAATACTGTAAAAAATTTCAGTGTTGCATTTTTGCTTTAGACAGGTCCTGACATTCTCTTAGCATATTGATTTATGTGGATCACTAAAAAGGGTATAAAACCAAAGCAAATCTTATTTGCAAAATTAAAATACAGACAAACTGATTCCTTTATTCCCATAATGATCTCAGCAATAATATCTAAATTACCTAAATGAATTAAGATAAAATAAACTTCAGAGAAAGAAAAATCGCCAGGGTAAAGGAAGTCATTATATAGTGATAAAAATGGTAAATGACCAAGAAGATATAACAATTCAAAATGTGTAACACCCAACAACAGAAGAACCAACAAATATGAAGCAGAAATGAAAGTAGAAATAGATAAACCCACAGTTATAATTGGAGACTTCAATACTCTTCATTTAGTAGTCAGAAGAGGAATTAGAAATTCTGTGAACCTGTAGAAAACTGAATGATTCCATCAATCAACTGAATCTAATTAACAATCATAGAAAATTCCAGTCAACAACAGCAGAATGCACATTCCTTTCAAAAGTTCATAAAACACATTTCAACATTGAACATATCCTAGGTCATAAAACAAATAAATTTAATATAAATGAAATTCTATGAAGAATGTTTTCTG
Source organism: Manis pentadactyla (assembly GCF_030020395.1). Lineage (NCBI taxonomy): Eukaryota > Metazoa > Chordata > Mammalia > Pholidota > Manidae > Manis > Manis pentadactyla. Next base: position 9,523,405 of record NC_080036.1, read on the forward strand.
ACCATAATGGAATAAACTAGATACAGACAGCAGAAAGAAATCTGGGAAATTCACCAGTACTCTAAAGCTAAAAACACACTAAAAAAATTCATAGTCAAAGGAGAAGACTTAAAGGAAATTAAAACCATTTTTGAATTAGATGAAACACAAAATATGACATATCAACCCTGGTTGAATGAAGCTAACATAGCGTTTAGGTGGAACTTAGCAGCATTAAATTCTTGTTTTGCTAGAGCAGGAAGTTCTCAAATCAACAAAGTTTACCTTAACAAAAAGAACACACAATAGAGGCAGGTCACAGGGAAGGCAGTACAGCAGGCAGAAGACAAGTCATGACTCCATAGCGTCTTACTACGCTGACAGTGACTGCGATGGGGGGTGAGGACTTGATAATATGGGTGAATGTTGAAACCACAATGCTGTTCATGTGAAACCTTCATAATATTGTATATCAATGATACTTTAATTAAAAAGAAGAAAGAAAAAAAACAAAAACCCAAAGCAAGCAGAAGAAAAGAATAATGGAGATAAAACAGAAATCTATGAACTTGAAATAGAAAAAAAATATTAAAAATCTTTAAAAGCAGGTTTTTAAAAAACAGATCAACAAAAAATGACAAACATCAAAAAATAAAAGAATACAATAAAGAAAAATGAGAGAAGATACAGTTACCAGTATCAGCAGGGACATCACTACAACGTCCACAGTCAGTATGGATGCTGATAGACAACAAGGACAATAAGGAAATGCTAAAACAACTCCATGTGCATATAGCTGATAATTTTGATGAAATGTATAGATTCCTTAAAAGCCCCATGTTACCAAAAACTCACTCATAAAAATATTAATAACCTGTCTAGTTCTGTAGCTACTCAATAAATTTAATTCATAATTAAAGAACTTCTGTAAAAGACAATCCCAGGTCCATGCAGTTTTATCAGTGAGTTCTACTTAATATTTCAAGAATAAATAACAGAAATCCCACATGTATCTTCTAGTAAATGGACAAGAAAACAGTTCCCAATTCTTTTTATGTCTAATATCAAAAATTAGAGAAAGATAGTAAAGGAGCAATGTAGTTTAATATCCTTCACAAACATAAGCACAAACATCTACACCAAAATAGCCTACCGAGGCCCATAGTTTCAAGAATGCAAGGCTGATTCAGTATTGGGAAAGGAGTCCATGCAATCCATAATATTAATAGATCCAAGAAGGAAACCCACAAAATCATATTACTTGATGCTGAACAGGTATTTGACAATTTTGACATCTATGCATAATAAAGAAAATTGTTGGTAAGCTGGAAATAGAGGAGAAACCTTTAAACTTATAAAGGGCAAAACAAAACAATATCCTGGTAAATCTGCAACAAAAACCTAGCCGTTCTACTAATGGCAAAGGAACAAATGTTTTCTCCCAGTGATCAGGAACAAGGTAAAAGCATCTGCTCCCACCATTTCTACTTAATATTGTCCTAGAAATCCTAGCTAGTGTAATACAGTGAGGACAAGGAAGAAAAGGCAGACTGGCAGGGACAAAAGAAGTCCCTGTTTGCAGATGACATAATTCTCTATACAGAAAATAACAAAATACCAAAAATCTCCTTGAACAAAAAAAAGTGACGTCAACAGGCCCTTCTGATCAATGTCCTCTCATGTCTCCACTGATGTGGTAAATTCAGGCTGCCCAGGTCAGTCTCAGGCCAGGACAGATGAGGGACAGACGTTCTTTGCCTGAAAGGACTGCTCTTTTCATTCACCCGCAGGCCCCCTGCCTATGTTTCCAGCAGTGGGTGTCTGTGGAAGGCAGGGTTTGGTCAACTTCGAATGAGATCCCATTCTTGGAATAAAGTGATTCTGGTAGAAAGACTTCAGAAGAAAACAAAAACATAGTTGGAAAAACAGAAAACTCAACATGAATAGAAAACAAATGATTCAATTTTCTTGCTTTTGTGGTCATCACCAGTGAAGCCCAGAGAACCTTCGGGAGCAGTTAGAGGCCGATGCTCAGGGGCAGAAGGGTGGGTGATACAGCATCGTGAGAATGATACAGGCAGGATTACTTGTGACTGGGAACTCAGAGACAAGCAGCTGTGTAGTATTTCAATACAAACGTGTTGGGAAGAACCTGGCAGTAGAGCAGCAATAGTGCAGCTACCTTTTTCTAGTGGTGAGAGACGTGAAGTTAACCAGGAAGGGCACATTTGACATAAAAAGGCTTGTTGTCAAATGTGCCTTAACAGAGATATCAGAGAATCACTTTCATGGACAGAAACAAAACCTGCCCCTTTTTCATTAGCGTTCTTTTTTGGCTAACTAGATGTGTTAATCCCTTTTAATTTCTGTGTTCTCATTGGCCGTATTGCCCAAATTTATGGTTTACACCAGTGTCTTCAGATTATTTTTCTGCACAAAAAAGGACTCTTGATCTCCTGTAACATTCTGTCCAGTCACTCTGTTTCCCGTGCTTCGAATTCTTCAGCAACAGCTCTGGCAGACTGAGAACAGATGCATGCGCATCGTCTATCAGGAAGGGCTCAAAATCCCCTCTCTTTTAGCTTCTTCGTTGTCCTCAAATTTCAACTTTCAGAGTTTGTGAGGGTATATAGGATATAAGGGCTGGAGGAGAGAAGCACAGATTGAGAAATGTATTAAAATGTACCCATTTTTCTATTTGACAGCTTTCAAATGATTTTCCATGGAAAACAGTTCATTCACAAATAATCACAAGTATTTATTGAGGGTCTACAGTGCTAGCCTTTGTGGGAGATTAAAAAGTTCAAAATACAGTCTGCTTTCAGGAGGTATGTATTTTAACTACAGAGCTAAAACAGCAGAAAAGGACATATATGTATCTGTACACAAACACACACACACTAAATATTCTTGAGACTCAAAAGTGGAAGACATCACAATGAACCAGAGACAGGATTCAAAGAGTATTCAGGAAGGATGTGGTAGATGGGCAGATGATGGCATTTATTTCTAGAATCAAAAAGAAAGTTCACCAAAGTAATTTAAAACCTAAAGTTAAAAAACTTTCATGTATAATGGCTCCAATAAATACTTCTGCATAAATCTAACAAAGCATCTATATGCTGAAGACTGCAGAAATCAAAGAGCTTAATAAATGAATAGCCATAACATGTTCATGGACTGGAAAACTCATACATAGATCAATGGAATGGAATAAAATCCAGAAGGAGATCCACACAAATATGTTTTTTTGTAAATATTGAAAGGCAATTCAAGGGAGAAACAATAGTTTTTTCCACAAATTTGGAACATTGGACATACATATGCAAACAAAAAAAAGAAACCTCAAACTATACCTCATAATCTATGCAAAAATTAACTCAAAATGGAGCACATCTAAATGCAAAATGCAAAGCCACCTTTGAAGAAAACAGTAGAAAATCCACCTTATTGGATTAGGGAAAGAGTTCTCACATATGCTACCACAAACACAACTCATAGAAGTAAAAATGATGAATGGGATTTCATAGAAATTAAAAATGTTTGCTCTTTGAAATACAGTTTAGGAAATGAAACTATTGATACATACAATAAGGATGAATCTTTATCTCAGTAAAACAAGTTAAACAAAAAGTAATACATTCTGTATTATTCCATTTGCATCAAACTAGGAAATGAAAACTAATATATAGTGAGAAAAAGAACAGTGGTTGACTAAAGACGAGAGGTCTGGGGATGGACAGGGGGAAACTTTTAGGAATGATGGATTGATTCCCTTATCTTGACTGTGCTGATGGCATGTGTATACACAGGTGAAAGCCTATTCAATTATACATTTTATTTATTTATTGTAAAGGTATCATTGATATACACTCTTATGGAGGTTTCACATGAAAAACATTGTGGTTACTGCATTCACCCATATCATCAAGTCCCCCCCGTACCTCACTACAGTCACTGTCCATCAGTGTAGTAAGATGCCGCAGAGTCACTACTTGTCTTCTCTGTGCTACACTGTCTTCCCCATGACCCCCCCTACACCATGTGCACTAATCATAATACCCCTCAATCCCCTTCTCCCCCACTCCCCACCCAACCTCCCCTTTGGTAATGGCTGGTCGTTTCTTGGAGTTTGTGAGTCTGCTACTGTTATGTTCCTTCAGTTTTGCTTCGTTGTTATACTTCACAAATGAGGGAAATCATTTGGTACTTGTCTTTCCCCACCTGGCTTATTTCAATGAGCATAATACCCTCTAGCTCCATCCATATTCTTGCAAATGGTAGGATTTGTTTTCTTCTTATGGCTGAATAATATTCCATTATGTATATGTATCACATCTTCTTTATCCATTCATCTACTGATGAACACTTGGGTTGCTTCCATTTCTTGGCTATTGTAAGTAGTCCTGCAATAAACATAGGGGTGCATATGTCTTTGTGAATCTGAGAACTTGTTTTCTTAGGGTAAATTCCTAGGAGTGGAATTCCTGGGTCAAATGGTATTTTTATTTTTAGTTTTTTGAGGAACCTCCATATTGCTTTCCACAGTGGTTGAACTAGTTTACATTCCCACCAGCAGTGTAGGAGGGTTCCCCTTTCTCTGCATCCTCACCAGCATTTGTTGTTTCTTGTCTTTTAGATGTTGGCCATCCTAACTGGTGTGAGGTGATATCTCATTGTGGTTTTAACTTGCATTTCCATTCAATTATACATTTTAAACATGTGCCAGTTATTGTTTGTCAATTATACTGCAATATAGCTTTTATTAAAAAGCTCTCATGCATTTTAATCAGTCAACATCTTGAAACTTCTTTGCTATGTGTAGGTTATCTTCAAGCAATGGAAAAGGAAGTTTATTAAAGCATTGTTGTTTGAAGTGATTGCTTTGTGATGAATTCTACCAAACATTCAAAGAATATTTAATACCTGTTTTTCTCAAACTCTTTCAATAAACTGAATAGAAGGGAATGCTTACACACTGATTTAATGAGACCACACTGTATTGTTACCAAACCAGACAAGTACACTACTATACAAGAAAATACAGGACAATACCCTTAGTGAATATAGATGAAAAACACTCAATAAAATATGAACAAACCAAATTCAACAACATTAAAAGGATGATCAAGTGGGATTTATTCCAGGGATGCAAGGATGGTTCAGCATCTGCAAATCAATCATCATGATACACCACATTAACAAAATGAAGGGAAAAAATTATATAATCATCTCAATAGATACATAGGAAGTATTTGACATGATTGAACATTCATTTATGATAAAAACTCAGCAAAGTGGAAATAGAGAGAGCACACCTTAACATAATGAAGGTATATATGATAAACCCACAATCAACATCATAATGGTGAAAAGCTGAAAGCTTTTCCTTTACTAAGATTAGGAACCGGACAAGAATGCCCACTCTTGCCACTTTTACTCAACACAGTATTGTAAACCCTAGCTACAGAAATTAAGCAATATAAAGAAATAAAAGGCATCTAAATTGGAAAGGAAGAAAATCATCACTATTTGCAGATGAAATGATACTTCACATAGAAAACCCTAAAGATTCCACTAAAAAACTTAGAACTAGTAAATGAATTTAGTAAAGCTGACAGATGCAAAATCAATCTACAGAAATCAGTGGCCTTCCTATACACTAATAATGATCTATCAAACTAGAAATTAAGAAAGCAATCTGATTTACAAATGCATCAAAAAGAATGAAATCCCTAGAAAAAATTTAACCAAGGAGGTGAAAGTTCTATACACCGAAAACTCTAAAACAGTTCAAGGAAACTGAAGAAAACACAAATAAATGTAAAGATATACAGTGTTCATGGATTGGAAGAATCAATATTGTTAATATGTTCACACTACCTAAAACAATGTACAGATTAAGTGCAATCTCTATCAGAATACCAAAGGTATTTTTCACAGAATGAGAACAAATAATTCAAAACTTTGTATGAAACCATAGAAGATCCAAAGCAATCTTGAGAACAAAACTGGCAGTATCATATTCTCTGAACTCCGAACACACTATATTACAAAGCACAGTAGTCAAAACTGTATGGTGTTCACTTAAGAACAGACACACCTAAAATGAACAGAATCAAGAGCCCAAAAATAAAGGTACAAGTATATGGACAATTAATTTGCAACAAAGGAACCACAAACATACAAAGGGATAAAGAGAGTCTCTTCAATAAATTGTGGTGGGAAACTGTACAGCCACATGCAAAAGAATGAAACTAGACTATCTTATACCATACACAAAAATTAATTTAAGATGGATTAATGACTTGAATGTGAGACCTGAAACCATAAAATTCCTAGAAGAAAACATAGATGGTAATCTCCTTAATTAATACTGGTTAGTGATGCTTTTGTGGATCTGACTCCAAAGTCAAGGGAAACAAAAGTGAAAATAAACAAATGGGACTGCATCAAACTAAAAAGCTTCTTTACAACAAAGGAGACCATCATCAAAATGAAAAGGCAGTCTACTGAATGGAAGAAGATATTTGCAAATCACATGTCCAACAAGGAGTTAATTTCCAAAATAGACAAAAAACTCCTACAACTTAACAACAATAACAAAACAAATAAAAAATGGCATGGGTTCTGAACAGACATTTTTCCAAAGAAGACATACAGAAAGCCATACAGATGTCTTTCCAAAGAAGGCATACAGATGATCAACATCACTAATCATCACAAAAATGCAAATCAAAATCATGATGAGATGTCAACTCCCACCTATTAGAATGGCTTTTATCCAAAAAAAAAGAAATAACAAGCATTGGTGAACATGTGGAAAAAAGGGACCCACGTTACACTGTTGGTAGGAGTGTGAATTGGTGCAGGCACTATGGGAAACCGTATGGAGATTCCTCAAAAAGTTATGAAATACCATATGACTTAGCTATTCCACCTCTGGGTATTTATCCAAATAATGAAAGAACAGCAATTCAGAAAGACATATGTACCCTGATGTACACAGCAGCATTATTTACAATAGCCAAGATACGGGAACAACCTAAATGTCCATCATTGATGAATGGCTAAAGAAGACATTGTACATATAAACAACAGACTACTCACCCAATCATAAAAAAGAATGAAATCTTTCCATTTGTGACAACATAGATGCAACTTGAGGGTATTATGTCAAGTGAAATAAACCTAAAAGAGAAAGACAAAAACAGTATCATTTCAGTCATACGTGGAATCTAAAAACAAACAAACAACAAAACAAAACAAAACTCAAGTATACAAAGAACTGATTGGTAGTTACCAGAAGGCAGGGGTTTGGGAGTGGAATGGGCAAAGGGCGTCACATGTATGGTGATGGATGGTCATTAGACTTTTGGAGATGACCACTTTATAATGACTATAGATGTTGAACTACAGTGTTGTACACCTGAAACTTATATAATGTTCTATACCAGTTTCACCTCAATAATAAATAAATAAATTGGGGAAGAATAGAGCAATGGCCATGGGGAAGGCCCAGTTCAGTAAGCTATTGAGAACAGTAGGGTGTTTCTGGACTCAGAGTGTGGAAGACATGAATCCCATAAGCCTGAAACTAGGGTATGTTCTCAATGGTGGGATGGTAGGAAGGGGGTTTGCCCTTTCCCAGGGATATTTTGGCAATGTCTGGAGACATTTTGGTTGTTACAATTGGCACAGGGAACTATTAACATCTAGTAGGTAGAAACCAGGGATTCTGCTAGGCATCGTACAGTACAGAGAATAGCCCCTTACAAGAAGAATGTCAATAGTGATGAGGTTAAGAGATCATGGTCTAGGGATCAGTTTTATCCAACACAGATTGGTTTTCCCTGCTCTACGGTGGAGTTTTTATTCCTAATATTGTCACATAGTAGGTGTTATTTTTTTAATGAGTATTTATTGAATTACTAATATACACAGATGCTGTAGCTGAACTTGAACTTTTCTCCATAAAATATGGTTTTCTTTATAAAGTGATATATGTGTACAGCTCAATTTATTACTTCTCTCCATACTGAATTCTGAAGACCCTGCTTGCATGTGGCCGAGTGAACTGAAGAAGCCACAGTAGAACCCCATCTCCCCACGTACTCCTTTCTGACAATTGGAAATTGCTGAGAGTTGGCAGGGTGTTGTGTGCTGACAGCATACTGACAGGAAAATGGTCTCAATTCTGGGAGGGAAAAGTTAGATCATTTCTCTGATTTTCACCTTAGAAGCTCGGTTTGAACATGTCAGCACACATGCACTGTCCCAGATATATAAGTCATGTTTCTATATATATGTAAGGAGACTATGGGGTCCTCCCAGCACCACAAACTCAGACCCTCTGGGAAAGCAGTTCCATGCAGGGCAGGGGCCAGGGTGGAGCGTAGCGGGGTCCTGTAGAGAGAGTGTGGAGGGCCCCAACTTGCTCTCTCAATTCCACTGATCCCATCCTTGGGATGCCCTGGTGGTGGCATCTCTGAGACACAGGGACAGGGGCCTGTGCATGATAAAGACAGAGACTAGAGCAATGTCAGTAATTTCATGTCATGAGCAAACAGCTTTATGCTCTCTTATGTATGGTCTCATAAAACCCTGAAAATCCTCTATCATATCTATTTTACCTATGAGGAAACAGAACTCAGAAGGGTTAAACCAGAATCCAAGATGATTTGTCTGGCAAACAATGGTTGGACTTGAACCATACAGTCCCTTCTTGCTCACCTGTCCCAGGTGTGAGGCCCCTGCTGCAGGTTTCCTGGCTGCACTCACAGTGAGTCAAGTTCAGACATAGCCACTGCATTTTTAGATACTGGTAAAATCAGTTTCATGAGTGCTGAGAAATTTACTGCAGGAATTCTCAATTTTATCTGTAAACCTGTACTGCCAGTCTGGTCTTCCCATGAGAAATTAACAGAAAATAAGAAGACTGTGCAGGAGATAAAAAGATATTTCTACAGATAATGTGAAGACTGAGGCACAAAATGAGTCTTTATTACTATTTTCAGACGGTCTCCTTGGGTGAGATTCTTTTCATTTTCTCTCCTCTGCTTTCAGAACTTTAATGAAAGGGAGGGAGGGGAGAAAAAGGAGTGGGAGACTACTAAGCAAGGCTTTGAACTTCAGAATTCCCTGGCTGCCAGAATGAACCAAAGGACAAGATGCTCCCTGCCCATGCCAGCTTAATTATAGCTCAAGAACATCGCGTCAACAGCACGTTTATATAACAGGGATGCTCTGAACATCCGATCAGCAATGGTGTGCTGCCCTAAGCCAGGAGAAATGTACACAGTTACAGCAGAAAGAGGAAATGGGATATATGATTTACTGCTAACATACTTTGTTTTCCATAATAATTGACATATAATGTCTTTCAGGCACACTTTAGTAGGGATGAATATTTTAAATATTTCCTTGTATTATGAATGGACATTGTGTCCATTTTGCATGTTTATTGAACATAGTTAGCATTAAGCTAGATGATTTTAGATATACAATGGTGAATCAAACATGGGCTCTTCATTCTGGAATGCCCAGCACTGTAAATGGCGCCCTGTGAGTCCTGTTTTGCTCACTTCCTCATCACAGAGACTTGCCCTCCTGTGGAAGTTCCAGTCTCTGCAGGGCTTGATCCTTCGGTTCAGTATTTCCTCACCAATAAAGAAGGAAAAGGGGCAAAGGAAGTCACTTTAATGGCATCAATTATGGCTTGTGTCTAACAGACTACTTGCCTAACCCATCTCTGGCCTGGAGAGAGGGTCAGAAGGTTGAGTCCCAGGTGGACTGGAGCCTGCTGGACAACCCCAAATTAGGCTTTAGTATTCCGTGTCCAGCACACACCCTGTCCTTAGAAAGTCAAAACAGGTACTGCCTTTGATTTATTTCTAAAATATTTGGTTGTAGGAGCAATAATGCTGGTAATGAACCTAAAACAATTTGCAGTGGGAAGATCCTGAGTCTCAGCCTACCATCTGCCCTCCAAATCTGAGACGCCCTGACAGGACATGGCTAGGTGATTATAATGTATTGCTGAAAGTGCTAATTTCTGTAGGACATGTATGATTATTCTAGTAATTTTGTTGGGGGAGATTATTCATGCTGGAAAAATTCTACGTTGGTCATGACCTGTAAGTAGAGACTTGAAGTATGGATAAATTGAGCAGGTCCAGATTGAGGGTGAGGAAAGGCTGACAGGCTTGGGAAACAATATAAATGAATATATTCATGTGGGGAGATGAGAGCCATATAAAAATGGGTGATGTTTAATTTGATTGGAATTTAATCCACATAAAATGGGGTTACACGGGGATTAAAACTTTTGATACCATAATGGGAAAGCTTCAAAACAAGAGTAGAAAAGTAGATATAATACTTTTGATGAGGATTAATGAAAGCAGCAGTGGCAGTATCAGAAGTATGTTTTCAGAAGTTAATTTTTGAAGTGGTGGACTTGAGGAATCAACAATGAAGTTTCAATAAGTAGCTATTGAGTCAATTCAACTGTACAACTCTATAGTATTCATGGTAGAACAATCAAACACGTGCCTACCAGGTCTTGCAAAACAGATTCTGTTTTTGAGTAAAACATAAATTTAACCTCAGTTCAAACCTGACACCTTGGCTTCCTCTTCAGTGAAGCTGGGATGGCTTGACACCCAATTATCAGACCCAGTCCTGCCGTGGTTACTAGGTCTTCTCTCGAAGAGGACCCTAAATTTAACTTACTACTGTGATAGTTAAAGTCAAGTCACCCTTGGTTCTAGCTTTGCAACCCGGGCCTGATGAATATACCAAAACAAGATAAAGGCATTATGATAAACAGATAACATCTGTTATGAACAAAAATGCAAAAAATTCCTCAAGAAATTCTAGTAGATTGAATTTAACAATGCATAAAAAGAAATAAAAACTAAAGCATTTATTTGATGGCATCAGAAAGAGGCTGAGGCAGCCAGAATTGAGGTCCCAGGATTCCAGGGAGAAGAAAAGCTTGTTGAAATGACAGACATTATAGACACCACTTCTCCTCTTGGGACATGTGCACAGGGCAAGAATATGAGACAAGCATAAAACATTGTTTAGAGAAGGAAAGAAGCCAATACATGTTGACAATTGTTTGGGGGTGTGGAGACCAAGCCTTATAGTTAGGGTTTGCCGAGCAACTGGGCATGGTAACTAAAGTCATATACAGAAGGTCCCCTCAAAGAAATAGGCATTATATCTTTTGCTAGGATTTCTTTAAAGGCATTTGTTGATTTTTAAGCTTCACAGGGTTAAAGTCCAAAACAAAGGAGAAATAAGATTAAAAGCTGAGTGGAGCTTCCAATAGTCTCATGATGGTGGGGAAAGTAACATGGGGTTTAGGATCCTCTAAGGAGATAGTCCCCTGATGAGCACCTAGGGATTCCACATGGAACCCTTTACACTTTAGAAGTGAGAATAGCACGAATGTATACCAAACATTAAAAAGCTTGAACCATGGCCGGGTCATGAATCAGGTAGGCCATGCCTGATCAAGTTGAGTTCTGCCCTACAGCAGCTGCTTGCCAAATGATGGGGTGCACCCTCTCTTGGAATGATGTCATCCAGGTTCCCTGTAATGCTCCATGCAGAATTTCTGCCCCTGAGTCTGGAATTTCACAGGGATGCCAAGAAGCAGGACAGGATGACAAAACAGATAATAATATAGACCCACAGGTGATGTAGATATCAAAGTTATTAGACACAAATTTTAAAGTGATTTTAATTATCAATACCAATAATATAGATGACAGGAAGGAAATTATAGCAGAGAACTACAATTTATGAAGAAGAATAAAATAGTATTTGTAGAGCCAAAATTAAGAACATGTGTTTTTAACAGAATATCAAAAACATCAGAAGAAATAATTAGACAAATGGAAGATGGGTCGAGAGAAAATGGTCACACTGAAGCACAAAGAAGAAAATTTTAAACTATGAGATATAGAGAAAAAAGCATAAGAAGCCTAGTGAACAAAAGGCAAAGATCCAAATTTTATGTAATTGAAGGCCCAGCAGTAGAGTAGCAAAGGATGTGAAAAAAAAAATTGAAGAAATCCTGGCTAAGGGTTTTCAAAATTGAAAAAAGGCATCAAGCCCTAGATTCAAAATGTCCAAGAAAACCAATTGGGATAAATACCAAGAAAACCACACCAAAGCATGTGTGCATTAAACTGGTAAAAACTAAGCAACAGACATCAAAGGTAAAACAGCCCCAAATCCCAGAAACGTTTACCTCCAAAGGATCAACAGTAAGAATTATCTCAGACCTTTCAATAAAACAATAGAGACCATGGTACAATGGATTCAACAGATGTTTTTGGAATAGTTAGATATTCATATGCAAAAACATGTAAACTTTAATCTGTACCTTGCACCATGTAGAAAATCAAATGAAAATGGATCAAAGATGTAAATGTAGAAAACTTTACAACCTTGAAAGAATATTATATATAATTTGTACAAAGATTTCACAGATATCACACCAAAACCATGATCCATAAGAGAAAAAATTTGATAAATTGGACTGTACCAAAGCTAAAATTTCTCCACTTTGTTAAACATTGTTAAAAGAATGAAAATCTGAGCCACTCGCTGGGTGGAAATATCTGTTTATCATATATCCTACAAAATATATGTAGGCAAAATATATTTTTAAAAACTCTCAAATATCAACCATATGAAAACAAACAACCCAATTTAAAAAATGGGCAGAGTACTTGAATAGACATTTCACCACAGAGGATATAATTATGGCAAACAGGGGCATAAACAGCTGTTAAATAACATTAGCCATTATGGAAATGCAAATTAAAACCACAATGAGAAACAACCATACATCTATTAGAAGGCTAAATAAAAAAGACTGTGCTAACTGGGAGGCAATGTATGGACTTTAACAAGTTGCTGGTGAGAATGCAAACTGGCACAGTCACTCTGGAAAATAGTTTGTTGGTTTGTTATAAATTAAAATACAAACTTATCATATAGTCAAGAAATCCTATTCCTGGGTAGAGAAATGAAAACTTATGTTCACACAAAACCTGCACATGAATATTCATAGCAGCTTTATTTGTAAGAGTTGAAAACTGGAAACAATCCAAATGTCTTTAAGTGGTTGGATGGGTAAACAGACTGCGATATATTTGTAGAAAATAATACTATTCATAAATAAAAAGGAATAGACTATTAATATATGCAACAATCCAGATGAAACTCAAAGGTTATGTTGAGTTAAAGACATAAGTTTGAAAAGTTATGTAATACGTGATTCTTGGATACATTACCTAGAGAGGAGTAATGGAAATAATATAGGAGACTTCTTATTGATAATTATGCAAACCAAAAGACAATAGAGTGACTACTTTAAAGGGTTGAAAATAAAAGCTGTTAATCCAGAATTCTATATGCCACAAAAATATCTTTCAGGAATGAAGGAGAAATAAAGACTTTCTGACAAACAAAAATTGAAAGAATTAATTGATAGTAGATTTATTCTCTGAGCAATTAAGGGAAAATTTTCAGACATAAAAGATAGGATATCAGACTAAAACTTAAATCTACAAAAATAAGTGAAGAGCACTGGAAAGGAAATAATTAAAGTTGAAATTATCCTTTTACTTTTAATTGATCTAAAAGGCAGTCTAAAACAAAAGTAGTGTCAATGCATTGTGTGTTTATGGCATATGTAAAAGTACAATGTATGGCAAAAATAAAATGAAAGATTATAGAGGAACATTTAGAATATGCTGTTATGAGTTCCTTAAATTACATGGGAATTGGTATAATATTTTAGGTTAGATTCTGATAAAAGATGTATATTGTAAACCTGAGAGTAACTATTATGTAAAAATTTAAAAATTGTCATTCAATATGGAATAAAAAATGGAATCATAAAAATTGGTGTTGAGTGCCATAAGGCAAAAAATTTTTTTAACTAGACAAAGAAAATATGAAGCTAATATAAATCCTTATTAAGATGGTTGTCTTTAAATCTATCTCAATAATCACATTAAATATGAATGTTCTGAACATATTGCTTGACAAATAGATTTTGAGATTGGATATAAAAGCAAAATTCAACTATATGCTTTCTATAAAAAATTCACTTTAAATTTTAAGACAAAGATAAGTTCAAAATAAAGGTAGAGAGAAATAAATACAATTCAAACATGAACCTAAAGAAAGCTGGAGTGGCAATACTAATTTAACAAAGCCAACTTCAGAACAGGGAAAGGTATCAATTATGCAGGTTAGTATTACCTATATACCACAACTGTACAATGACATCACTGTAAAAGAAAACAGTAATCCAATATCCTTCAGAATACAGATGCAATCTTCAACAAAACACTAAAAAATCATGTCCAGATAAGATAGCACAACATGCCCAAGTGGGGATCTTTCCAGGAATAAGATTGATTCAACATTTCAAATCCAATGAATGCAATTCACCACATCAACAAACTAAAGAAGGAAAAAACCATAGTGATTTGAAAGATGAAGAAAAAGCATGCAAGAAAATTTAATATGCATTCATGATTTAACAAATCTTGGCAAGATAGGAATAGAAAGGGAACCCCTTAACCTAATAGACACATCTCACCAAAACAACAACAATCCTACAACTAACATAACACTAAATAATGAGTCTGAATGCTTTCCTTTAAGATCCAGAGCAAGGCAAATTGTCCTTTCTCACACTCCTACTCAACATCTGGATGGAAGTTCTAACCAGTTCAACAAGACAAGCAAAAAAACCCCAAAAGGAATAAAACTTGAAAAAGAAGAAATAAAAATATCTCTATTCACAGATGTAATATTTGTCTGTATAGGTAATACCTAAGTATTGACCAAAAGAGCTCCTTGAACTAAGTGCAAGTTTCAGGGTTGTTATGCAAGAAATTAAAAATTTTAATTTAATTTACAATAGCATTACTGTAAAGTATAAAACACAGATGAAAGATATCAAAGATCTAGATGAATGGCGAGCTATATTGTATTTGTGAGTAGGTGACTTGATATTGTTGACATTGATTTTCCCTAATTTGTTCTATAGACTCAAAGCAATCCCAATCAAATTCCATGTTGTATGTTTTTTTACTTATAGGCAAGCCAATTCTAAAATTTACATGGGAAGGCAAAGCAACTAGAAGAGACAAAACAATATTTGACAATATACTTGAAAATGTCCACTTAATTTATAAATTTCTTGAAAAAAAACTTACCAAAAAATGTCATGACACAAAATAGAAAGCCTAAATAGTTCTATTCCATTAAATAACAAAACAATGGAAGTTGAATGGATAACTAAAATCCTCTTCACAAAGTGAACACCTTTCCCACAAGTCTTCACTAATGAAATACTTGCAAGTATCTAAGAGATAAATAATCCCAATTATTCTCAAACTCCACTAGATAATAGAATTACTTCTCAACTAGTTTTATGAGACCAGCATAAACTTGGTATTATAATATGACAAGAACTTTATAAGAAAGGATAGTGCAATAGGACAAGAAAATAAAGTACTGTTGAGGAAGAAATAAAGTTTTCATTATTTACCAAAGACACTCTGGTTTCCATAGAAATTTGAATCGAAAAGCCAAGTGTTAGCATAACTAAATCGACTTACATATCACCAGATTTAACATCAATGAAAAAGTGAAATATATTTCCATACACTGGCAACAAAACTTTTAAATACTTAGTCCCACCCACTGTAACACTAAAAATCTTACATAGCTAGGAATAAATCCAATTCAGTATGATCTATATATATGTATATATATGAAATATACAACAGCCTATTGAATGATATTAAATATCTAAGTATAGAAACAAATTATGTTTTTTGACTGCAAATTCAATTACTGTAAAGATATCAATGTCCCTTGAGATCTAGTAAGTTGATACAATCATGATAACTATCCCAGCATTTTTCTTTTATGGAAATTGGCTAAATTTCATTTAAAAACGCAGAGGACCAAGAACGCCCAAGATGAGCATGTGGAACACAGTGGGAGAGTCCTGCTGCTGCCTACCTTCTTTCTTATCTCATCATGGATAAATTCCCAGCTTTGTTTTGGGTAGTAACATGCCCAGCTAGAGGTGACCATGTGATGTGGCTCTAACTGATGAGATGCAAAGACATGCTGTAATTAGACTTCTGGGAAGACTCTTTTCAAGGTGGCAGATTCAGTTGACAAGAGGTTGTTTTGTTTATGTTTTCTTTCCTCTTGCCTAGAATGTGAAGGTAAAGTGGTTGAGAATGTGGTAAAACACATGCAGATAAAAGCTACCCATGGAACAGAATATGAGTGGAATACCATGGAATAGAGTAGAAGCTTGGGTCCCCCAAATCATTTGGAAGCTGCTGTAGCAACCCTGGAGTCCCAACCTCCAGAAACCTTGTCATGTGTGAAAAATAAGACAGCTATTTGCTTTATCCCTGATCTTTTACTGCCCCCACAATTTTGCCTTTTCCAGAATGTCATATAGTTGAAATAATACAGTATGTAACCTTTTTAGGTAAGCTTCTTTTACACAGTAATATGCACTTGAGTTTCTTCCATATCTTTTCATGGCTTAATAGTTCATTTCCTTTTAGCACTGAATAATATTCCATTGTCTGGATATGCCATAGTTTATTTATCCATTCACCTACTGAAGAACATCTCGGTTGCTCTAACTTTAGGCAATTGTGAATAAAGCTGCTAAAACATCCATGTGCTGGTTTTATGTGGATGCAAGTTTTCAGCTTCTTGGGTAAATCTGGGTAAATGCCAAGGAGTACAATTGCTGGACAGTATGTTAAGAGTATGTCTAGTTTTGTAAGAAATCAGCAAAATGTCTTCCAAAGTGTCTGTACTATTGCACTCCCTCCAGCAATGAGTGAGAATTCCTATTGCTCCATATCCTCACAAGCATTTAGTGTGGTCAATGTTTTGGATTTTAGCCATTCTAATAATTGTGTAGTGGTATCTCATTATTTTAATTTGCATTTCCCTGGAACATATGATATGGAGCATCTTCTGCTTTGCTTAGTTGTCATTTCTTGTACATCTTCTTTGTTGAAGCAGCTGTTAAGGTCTTGGGCCCATCCTAAATCAAGTAAAATTTAATTTTTAAAATTATATTTATTATAGTTATTTATTATTCCACATGAAAAGATGGCTTTTTTGATAGCACATATAGCTTCCAGCATCAATCACACGCTAATAAAACATGTTTATAGTTAGAAAATGACTCCTTCACTATACTTACAATCCATGTGGCCTTGGGCAAGCTTTGCTGCTTTGTGGCTCAGATTCCTCATCTTAGAATGAAGATCGTAATAGGCATTACCTCATAGGGTTGAGGAGCAACTGACTTACCTTCCATCTGCAATATGTACAGGCAGACATTTTTATTTTGTTCACTATTATTTAGTACATAGTAAGTATTCCTTAAATGTGAATCATATTTTTTAAATGGGTGAATGGATGGGTACTTCAGGGTTTCCTGTGGAGAGCTAGCCCCACTCACTGGGGCATTTAAATACCGCTGGATCCAGGAAAAATAAAAATGAGCACTGATATTCATACATCACTTTCGAGGTGCACTTTTATGCAAATCTATTAGACCTGTTTTATTTATATAATCCTTTAGTATCTTTTAATTTGGGCCATAACAACTCTCAAGTAAAAAAATAGAGGATGGGGCCATGAGGAGTGCATCAGATCAGATAAAGGCCAAAAAGGTGAAAGAAGGCTAGAACCATCTGAACGAACAAAGCAGGGATCTGGGACAGGAAAGAGGCAGAGTGTGGGCCGAGCAGCAAGGCCTGCGCTGCGATCTGTGCAGAGATGTGAGTGGCGAGACACTCTGGTGCTGGGTAGTAAAAGGAGTTGACAGCTAAGCATAGCTAATACTTAACTTCAGGTAGTTGAGTTACTCTGATATAAACACCTTTCTTGGTCCACATCTTCAGTAAAATCTATCACATACCCAAGAGCCTTGCCTGCATGCTTTTGAAGGACTTCAGAGAAAAGAGAATAGGTTTCAAAAGAAAAAGAATACTCCTGGGAGATGAACCATCAGTGGAATCTGATGTTAAGGCAAAGTCCACTCAGCCTAAAAGCAGCCAGAAATTGTGAATTTCCAGGGCATTTGCAGATACTATGCAGATTCTAGTGAACTCTCCCCAGAATGGAGGACAGCAGACGGCGCTGATATTCGTTAGGTGACAGAGAGCAGTGGGTCACAAGCTGGCAGCCAAGTTTCACTTGTCTCAATTTTTGTATTCATATTCTCAGGACAGAGATGAAATGACTTGAACTGAATGGTGCCATGGTATATGTGAATTGAAGAATTAAAGACGTTTTCTAGGTACTTGAAACTAAAGCAAACTAAAAACAAAATCAGGCAAAAGAAAGTGTTGGCTTAAATGTTCAAATAATTGGGCTATAATGTCAATACCCTATCTTGAATGATTATGAACAATTTACAAGATGTCCTCATCTCTCCATATCATAGGGTATGGATGGTAGTTGTTCTTTCCCTTGTCTTTGAGCCATTGAAGGTGAAGTTAAGGCCACGAGGGGAGTGTTGAGAGAGGAATCACATTGGTCTGAGCATTCAGTACACATTTCATCTGCTAATGGCTGGAGGCAAAGGCAAGTTTATCTTTAGACACAACATAGTAGAAATATTTATTATGGCAGTAGTTGATTCTGTTTTGTCCTTTTTCGGTTTTACTATCCTCTCTCTAAAGATGTGGACTTTATGAAAATGGAGTAATAAAAGTAATTGTTTTAAAAGTTTATCATCTTCTGAGATTTATGTGATGAACTCTACATTGAGCTGATACCCCTCAGTGTCCCCAGTAATTGCCAGGCATATTAAATTTGCCTCATGGCAAATACTAATAAAAACCTATATTCTTCATAAACTTGCAAATTTTTCTCAAAGGGATTCATGTGTAAATGAAGCTCTGCTTCATCCTCATAACACAAAAAGTCATCCTACTGTTCCTTCTAAACAGTGACTGCCACAGCACTGACACCAGCCCCTCTTGAGTGGCTGTCAGATGCCCTGTGGAGGACCAGGATCTCAGCAGAGCGAAATCCTGTTATGCTGAGGATAAGAAGGACTGAGGCTCACAGGGCAATATTTGTTGACTGATAAGTGATTGAAGGGAACAGAATTAATCAGAGGATAAAGGGGAAATAATCATCCTAATCATCAGCATAATAGCAAATTGTCATTGACCACATACTCCAGGCCAGACATTTATAAGGACTGTGTGGACCTGAGACAAACCTGACAAATGGTTGCTAGCTTGCTTTAATGAAAAATCTAGAACATAAAAGGACTTCCTCTTCCCAAGCTCAGACATGTCCAAGGTTAAATGGGATTTGGCAAGTCAAACTGCTCAAAAGACAGGACAGGAGCCCATATACCCACAGCCTCTTGCCTCCTCTGCATGAACTATTTCTGAGGATATGAATTCTTGGGCATTCTTCTTAAGCAGCCACCAAAGCTGCGGCTGCCTCACCTGCACCAGAGTCGGTGGCTCGTCCCTGTGTGTGCTAAGGGCAAAGGGTGCCGAGTGCAGGGTGACGGGCAAGAGAGAAGGATAAGGGGGGAGAAAGAGAAAGAGACTGAGAGAGAGAGGAGAGTTTGACTGGAGGGAGACAGGGAGAGAATGAATCTGTGAATAAAATTAAGAAAATGAGAATTTTATGTTCACTTTTATTTTCTCTAAGCTTTCATCTGAAAGACTCCATGTTTTTAAAAAAATAGCCTATCTGTGACTTCTGTGCATGTGTTGGTAGAGGGTACCTCGTTGACAGTTTTGGAAAAGAACATTCTCTATTTCCATAGAAAACAATGCTCCTCAGCCTTGGGGCCTGCTTCCACAAGCACTGCATGGAGTCATGTGGAAGAAAGGGGGTGTCATGATCAGATATCCTAGCCTCCATGATTTCATCTACCTGCAATGCGCCAGGCCTGTTCTTGGGGTACTGTATTGAGGGTCCCTGGCCTTGCTCCCAAAGAGCAGATCGTCTCCGCCCTCAGCCTGAAGCCTCTCCTGATCACGTTCTCACAGGCCTGGGACCATCCTGCGCAGCCCTGTACTTACTGGCAAAGCACAGCACCTGTTTTCTAGGGGACTCCGAGATTCTTCTGTTGTCTAGTTTGTCTCTGCGAATGGAGTCTTGGAGGTAAAAGGACAGCTCTCTGATGTGGGACGGCTGTGGTGCCAGGGTGGCTCCCACGCAGCCACCTTGGCCCTCGACTTAAGTCCCAAAAGCTGGTTTTAGGAGATCTGTTGCTAGGAGTCATTTCCGTCACTGTCTAGGATGGCAGCTTTGATCTTTTAGCATCCAAATTAAAAGGTACTAAGGGATTATATAAATAAAACAGGTCTAATGGATTTGCATAAAAGCGCACCTCGAAAGTGATGTATGAATATCAGTGTTCATTTTTATTTTTCCTGGATCCAGTGGTATTTAAATGCCCCAGTGAGTGGGGCTAGCTCTCCACAGGAAACCTGGATGAGTGTTTTAAGTGCTATAACCTCCATCTTCACAAATACAAATGTAAGTTTTTCTGCTTGATTTATCTATTTTATAGTTTGGAACCACAGGCAGTAGGTTGGAACCCCAATCCCAACATAAGCAGGCCTAGGCCGGCCATGGAACTTTCCTTCTTCAAGTTCACCATGTACGACATTGAGACTTATTCATTCAGCACACATCTGGGGCCTGAACTCCTCCACTGGGGCATGTCCCCCTTGCCAATTCCTAAAGCCAGGGTCACTTGGTTTCCCGTGTCCACTTGGATTTGCATGCCATGGGGACTGGTCCCTACCACCCTGGGATTTGGGGGAGCCACAGAGCACGGGATGGAGTGAGATTATGTCCTGAGAACTTCCCAATGACAGAGATTTTCAGGCAGGCTACTAAGGGCAGATGGCACAGCTGCAGGTCCTTCTGGGCCCCAGGAACTCGCAGGCCCAAATCAGAGCTCTCAGCAGCCCCTCCCTACTTATCAGGACTAAAGCAGAAACAAAGGGAAGACTTGGGAGTAGAATGAAATAGCAAAGAAACAAAGACGCTTACTACTGGAAGAGCACAGAGACAAAACACAGTTAAGTTGAGCAATGAGAAAGCTCTATTTAAAAGTACGCAGTTAAAGAAAGGAAACTGAGGGCAACCTCAGAGAAGAGACACACTGAAGGGCTGGGGAGTCTGTCTTTGAAGGATTCTCAGGAATGTGACAAAGGGCCAGGGGGCATAGACCTGTAAAGTAGTCTCAAGATGCTTACTTCTGGTGGGACCCATTATGTCTCCTCTCTTCTATTATCAGTCCTTCGGGTAATTCTGCAAAATTAACTTAACACCAGAAATTGGTTGGATTCCTCTCTAAGATAGCAGCTTCCCTCTGGGAACATATTAATCAAGACTGCCTACCTTGCCCCCAAGATGGGTTGAGTTATTGTCTGTTTACCAAAGAGTATGTTAGGAATCTTGCTTCCTAATTTCTTGGTTTTCAAAATGGAATCTTACCCTTCAGATGGAATCTCTCCTGCTCTTACTGTTTATGTTAAAGCATTTTCATCGTAGGCAGGAAAGCTAATCCTTGTCCCAAGTGCCCGCCCTACTTCAGTCTGAGGGAGGAACGAACTTCTCATACTTTATGACAGGAGGCCGCTGGGCGGGGTGGGGCAAGAAGCCCCCCTAAGTCAAGCCCGCATCCTTCCTCCCCAGCCGGGAGGAAGAGGACAGTCACTCTGAATGTTTGCATATTAAAAAGCCTCATGTCCCTGAGACTGCTCTGGGTGGTAGAAATTTACATCTTAAAGGGCAGAGGAAGAATTTTCAATCAAGCTTTCTAAAGTAACTGCTGTAAGGGGTACAGGGGTCCTTCTGGTTATTACCAGGTTTTGACAGGCACAAACAAATTTTGCTGAATCGAATCTTGGCAGCACTGAGCTTTCTCACGCAGACATTTTGAGTGGGTCTGGGGTCATCCCAGGGACACGGCCTTAAATAGAAGTGATACTAGTGTTTTGGTCAAGTCTCCTAGTGCAGGGGCTTGGATGGAGTCACTCCATGCCCAGAGCTCTTCTGCAGTTCTCAGGTTTCCTCAGTATTTGGATTCTACCACTGAGACTAGCTGAATGCAAAAAGAAAGAAAGCACTTGTTCTTAAGCCTAGAGGATGGACACGTGTGTGTGCACAAGTATAAGTGCGTTTTCTTTTATAAGACAGCTCTGCAGGATATCTCAGTGAGTGAATGAACGCAGAATTTCTGAATTCCGTGGCTGGTGTTCTTACCCAGTATCTTAGTTTGCTCCAGCCAACTTTTAAATCTAGAAAGGAAATAAAATGAACATTTTAGAACAGTCTGTGGTAGCAAAAGCCTCAGGTATATGCCCCCTGTAGCTCTGGGGGCAAAGGTGTTCCCAGCCCAGTATGAATCCCCTATGAAACTGGTGAAACTAAAATAAGTCAAGGGAAAGGGTAGGTCAGGAGAAACTGTTTTCATTGCTCACAGCTTGCTCGGATTTGCTGGCCAGGCTTGACCCCGCCCATGTCCTCTGCCGTTGCTCGCGCTCTGCCCCCTGGGCATGCTCTCCCGTTCCTGCCTGCCCCTTCTGGGAGGAGCTCCATTGGTGGGTTCTTGGTCACTGGCAGATGCCAGACCAACTACATATCAGGAATGGAGGGGAGGAGAGAATGGCCGCTGTCTCTCCAGTGCTTGCCCTAGAGGTGATGAAAGGCTAGAGCACTAAATACCTATTGATATGTAAATGGACTAGGGCTAGATGGGAGATTCTGGAAATTCTGAAGTTTACTCCACAATCCACCCCCCTAGAACTCTTGACTCACAATCGATGTGCCCCCCATCTTCCATAATAGCCCTTGGGAGAGAAAGCCAGAGCACTGTGACCAGACATTGGTTACAGTGCAATAACAACAGAAACTAAGATACAGATTGTTAGGCTGAAGGAAGGAAAAACAAGGACATGCAAACAGAACAGAGAGATGCCATAGGGAGAGAACAGACCAGACCCCAAGGTCCGCGCCGTATATGGAAAGGGGGCAGCTCTCCCTGAATTCCATCCTTCTGATGTGCCAACTAAGACCCGGATGTCAGCCTCCTCCCTCTTGGAAGGAAAAAAAGTTTCTAGTTGTCTATTATGTCACCTTTAGCCAATCATACCTCTCCATGCCCGGTAGGATAGCTTGCCCACTCCTCCCCCTCCTAGCCCCTTATAAGCCCCCCACCTCCCCAACCGGGTGTGACTTGCCCGGCCTGTAATAGTCAGACCGCGGAACATCACCCGGGAGTGGCATTCAAATAAACTACCTGGCCCTTTCTTGCCTCTCTTCGCCTGCTTATTTTGGCTAAAATTTATCTTACACAGATAGCAATAAAATCATGTTCCAGAGATCCAGCACACATTACCCCATTTCATCCATGGTATCACCTGTTACCATCTCCATTTGTCACATTGGTAGATTGAGGGACAGAGTTAGATGGAAAATGATGCTCAAAAAACATTAATGGTTGTCAAACTTTAATTTTTTTTCTTCAGTTTTCCCACCTGAAAAGTAGTCTGCTGTGTAAAGCCTTCTCAGAACCTCTCTGGCTGAGGTGACCAGCTGGCATGACCCCCTGATGCTCCCCCACTCCAAGGACTTGACAAAGCACAGTTTGGAAAGTACAAAACTCTCAACCCTTAGAATCATTTTCTGATTTTAAATATTGCATATCTAATATCTTCATGCTTACTCGTTCATTAGAGAAATCCTAATTTCCTATCTGTGCAGAGTGGACCTAAAATTTCACCAATGTGTGATATTCATTATAAAATCATTCTTTTGGAAATCCCTCCCCACCATCCATCTGAAATAACACTGAACCATGATTTAAGGGAAAACGATTCAAAGGGGCATGTGTCTCCTTGTATGCAGCATCTATAAGGTCTGAATTGGGATCAGTGAATCTGCTCCTTGCTGCTAATGCAGCAAGCACGAATGAGTGACCAGTCTACACTCATAATAAGGCAAGTCAGCATGTACGCAGTGGGGTCTTGCTCAGTGTTCTTTCAGAGTGTGGAGGCCTATGTGGGGTCCCTGAATCTAAGCCCTCTGCTTTACTGAGGACCTGACCCCCATGGTTGTGGGTTATGGTGTGTGTTTGTTAGTCTTTCTGGCTTCATTTCTGATGTAGATGTCCATTCTTTTCCTCCTCATGCGTTTACTTTCCTGGGGTTCACAAATAAGTAGAAAAGGCAGCAATGAGAATTATAAGAATGACCATATTAAAATGGGTAATAAGGTTGAAAATGCTTATTACCTGTTGTACCTACATAGGTATTGCCAACATGAGACTTCTCTCTACCATATTTGTTTTTTAAGGGATAATTACAATATACAAAGTAGTGAAATTTTGTTTTCGCTAGAGGACGTATTTGGAGTACACTTTAAAAATAAGACAGAAACAACCTCCCTTGGGGAAGGTTTTTTTTTTTTTTTTAATTATTATTTTTTATTGAAGGGTAGTTGACACACAGTATTACATTACATTAATTTCAAGTGTACAACACAGTGGTAGAACATTTATATACATAATTCTAGGTTCCAGCTATCACCCTACCAAGCTGTTACAATATCTTGACTATATTCCTTACGCTATACATTACATCCCGGTTACTTATTTATTTTACCATTGGAAGTCGGTCCTTTTTTTTTTTTTTTTTTTTTTGTGAGGGCATCTCTCATATTTATTGATCAAATGGTTGTTAACGACAATAAAATTCTGTATAGGGGAGTCAATGCTCAATGCACAATCGTTAATCCACCCCAAGCCTAATTTTCGTCAGTCTCCAATCTTCTGAGGCATAACAAACAAGTTCTTACATGTAGAACAAATTCTTACATAATGAATAAGTTACATAGTGAACAGTACAAGGGCAGTCATCACAGAAACTTTCGGTTTTGCTCATGCATTATGAACTATAAACAGTCAGTTCAAATATGAATACTCATTTGGTTTTTATACTTGATTTATATGTGGATACCACATTTCTCTCTTTATTATTATTATTTTTAATAAAATGCTGAAGTGGTAGGTAGATACAAGATAAAGGTAGAAAACATGGTTTAGTGTTGTAAGAGAGCAAATGTAGATGATCAGGTGTGTGCCTGTAGACTATGTGTTAATCCAAGCTAGACAAGGGCAATAAAACATCCACGTATGCAGAAGATTTCTCTTAGAACAGGGTTGGTGAGGTTCTAAGACTCACCTCTGTTGATCCCCAATTTCTCACCTGATGGCCCCCCTGCGACTGTGCCTGTCTTAGGTTGTTCCTCCCTTGAGGAATCTTACCCGTCTCTGGCTAACCAGTCATCTTCTGGGGCCATACAGGGAAATGTAAAGTTGGTAAGTAAGAGAGAAGCGTTATTGTTTGAAAAGGTTGGCTTTTTACTTCTTTGCAGATTTATGCCCTGGGGGTTTTATGCCCAGCATTTGTCTTGAGGTATCGTTACCACTTGGAAGATTTATGATACTCGGTAAATTTGATATGAGGCATGAATTCTATTTAAGGGTTGTAATTAGGAAGGAAGAAGAAAAGCTATAGAAGTAGCAGGCGGAAGAAAACATGGGAAGATTGATTATTTCTTTGACATATCTTCTTGTAGAGTAATTTCAGCATATATAGGTTTTAAGCTACTACTTAAATTGCGCACACAAATTAACATAATAGGAGTATAGTTACATAACCAAAGCATATCTGTAAGTACCAGCCATCTCCAGTGAAACCAAGAAAACCAGTTAGGCACCTTAGGCATTTGTGAAAACTTATCTATGATATGGTGGATATTGTCCAACTGAACTTGAACAGTCTGAGAGAAATCAGACAAATTAAAACAACCCATTCCTGGGGAATGTTCACATCCCTTATGTTCTTTTAACAGTAAATAGTCTGTAGTTGTAAGACTTTGGAGCGCTACAATTTGCACTTCTCCAAATTCTTGGTTGAGTTCCAACAGTATAGATCCAGTCAAATTTGTTGTTTTACTGTATGCACAGGCCAGCTTAGATATCTCCTTCCTTATTCCCATGGCAAGTCCAGGAACTGGTGGGATGAATGCATCTACCGCTGTAGCAGTGCGTGGATCTTTGTTGGGGTTTTTTGATGATCATCTTCTGGCATGAGTCTTCCCGAGAGTGCAGATGTTGGAAGTTCTTTTTCATATCGTATCTTAGTTCATTTTCGGGGTAGCCCAATTAGGCTTTGATCCTCTGTATAAACACAAACAGACCCTTTGCCTACACTTTTATATGCCCTTTATACCCTTGTGTAGAACTCGTTGGAGGTTACCACACAGGAACTGCCCTTTTTTTTTTTTTCCTTTGTTTTTGGTATCACTAATCTACACTTACATGATGAATATTATGTTTACTAGGCTCTCCCCTATACCAGGTCTCCCCTATAAACCTCTTTACAGTCACTGTCCATCAGCATAGCAAAATGTTGTAGAATCACTACTTGCCTCCTCTGTGTTGTACAGCCCTCCCTTTTCTCCTACCACCCCATGCATGTTAATCTTAATACCCCCCTACTTCTCCCCCCATTATCCCTCCCTACCCACCCATCATCCCCAGTTCCTTTCCCTTTGGTACCTGTTAGTCCATTCTTGAGTTCTGTGATTCTGCTGCTGTTTTGTTCCTTCAGTTTTTCCTTTGTTCTTATATTCCACAGATAAGTGAAATCATTTGGTATTTCTCTTTCTCCACTTGGCTTGTTTCACTGAGCATAAAACCCTCCAGCTCCATCCATGTTGCTGCAAATGATTGGATTTGCCCTTTTCTTATGGCTGAGTAGTATTCCATTGTGTATATGTACCACATCTTCTTTATCCATTCTTCTATTGATGGACATTTAGGTTGCTTCCAATTCTTGGCTATTGTAAAGAGTGCTGCAATAAACATAGGGGTGCATCTGTCTTTCTCAAACTTGATTGCTGCGTTCTTAGGGTAAATTCCTAGGAGTGCAATTCCTGGGTCAAATGGTATGTCTGTATTGAGCATTTTGATGTACCTCCATACTGCTTTCCACAACGGTTGAACTAACTTACATTCCCACCAGCAGTGTAGGAGGGTTCCCCTTTCTCCACAGCCTCGCCAACATTTGTTGTTGTTTGTCTTTTGGATGGCAGCCATCCTTACAGGTGTGAGGTGATACCTCATTGTAGTTTTAATTTGCATTTCTCTGATGGTTAGCGATGTGGAGCATCTTTTCATGTGTCTGTTGGCCATCTGTATTTCTTTTTTGGAGAACTGTCTGTTCAGTTCCTCTGCCCATTTTTTAATTGGGTTATTTGTTTTTTGTTTGTTGAGGCGTGTGAGCTCCTTATATATTCTGGACGTCAAGCCTTTATCGGATGTGTCATTTTCAAATATATTCTCCCATACTGTAGGGATCCTTCTTGTTCTATTGATGGTGTCTTTTGCTGTACAGAAGCTTTTCAGCTTAATATAGTCCCACTTACTCATTTTTGCTGTTGTTTTCCTTGCCCGGGGAGATATGTTCAAGAAGAGGTCACTCATGTTTATGTCTAAGAGGTTTTTGCCTATGTTTTCTTCCAAGAGTTTAATGGTTTCATGGCTTACATTCAGGTCTTTGATCCATTTTGAGTTTACTTTTGTATATGGTGTTAGACAATGGTCCAGTTTCATTCTCCTACATGTAGCTGTCCAGTTTTGCCAGCACCACCTGTTGAAGAGACTGTCATTTCGCCATTGTATGTCCATGGCTCCTTTATCAAATATTAATTGACCATATATGTCTGGGTTAATGTCTGGATTCTCTAGTCTGTTCCATTTGTCTGTGGCTCTGCTCTTGTGCCAGTACCAAATTGTCTTGATTACTATGGCTTTATAGTAGAGCTTGAAGTTGGGGAGTGAGATCCCCCCTACTTTATTCTTCTTTCTCAGGATTGCTTTGGCTATTCGGGGTCTTTGGTGTTTCCATATGAATTTTTGAATTATTTGTTCCAGTTCATTGAAGAATGTTGCTGGTAGTTTCATAGGGATTGCATCAAATCTGTATATTGCTTTGGGCAGGATGGCCATTTTAATGATATTAATTCTTCCTAGCCATGAGCATGGGATGAGTTTCCATCTGTTAGTGTCCCCTTTAATTTCTCTTAAGAGTGACTTGTAGTTTTCAGAGTATAAGTCTTTCACTTCTTTGGTTAGGTTTATTCCTAGGTATTTTATTTTTTTTGATTCAATTTTGAATGGAGTTGTTTTCCTGATTTCTCTTTCTGTTGGTTCATTGTTAGTATATAGGAAAGCCACAGATTTCTGTGTGTTGATTTTGTATCCTGCAACTTTGCTGTATTCCGATATCAGTTCTAGAAGTTTTGGGGTGGAGTCTTTAGGGTTTTTTATGTACAGTATCATGTCATCTGCAAATAGTGACAGTTTAACTTCTTCTTTACCAATCTGGATTCCTTGTATTTCTTTGTTTTGTCTGATTGCCGTGGCTAGGACCTCCAGTACTATGTTAAATAACAGTGGAGAGAGTGGGCATCCCTGTCTAGTTCCTGATCTCAGCGGAAATGCTTTCAGCTTCTCGCTGTTCAATATAATGTTGGCTGTGGGTTTATCATAGATGGCCTTTATTATGTTGAGGTACTTGCCCTCTATTCCCATTTTGCTGAGAGTTTTTAACATGAATGGATGTTGAACTTTGTCAAATGCTTTTTCAGCATCTATGGAGATGATCATGTGGTTTTTGTCTTTCTTTTTGTTGATGTTGTGGATGATGTTGATGGACTTTCGAATGTTGTACCATCCTTGCATCCCTGGGATGAATCCCACTTGTTCATGGTGTATGATCCTTTTGATGTATTTTTGAATTCGGTTTGCTAATATTTTGTTGAGTATTTTTGCATCTATGTTCATCAGGGATATTGGTCTGTAGTTTTCTTTTTTGGTGGGGTCTTTGCCTGGTTTTGGTATTAGGGTGATGTTAGCTTCATAGAATGAGTTTGGGAGTATCCCCTCCTCCTCTATTTTTTGGAAAACTTTAAGGAGAATGGGTATTATGTCTTCACTGTATGTCTGATAAAATTCCGAGGTAAATCCTTCTGGCCCGGTGGTTTTGTTCTTTGGTAGTTTTTTGATTACCGCTTCAATTTTGTTGCTGGTAATTGGTCTGTTTAGATTTTCTGTTTCTTCCTGGGTCAATCTTGGAAGGTTATATTTTTCTAGGAAGTTGTCCATTTCTCCTAGGTTTCCCAGCTTGTTAGCATATAGGTTTTCATAATATTCTCCAATAATTCTTTGCATTTCCGTGGGGTCCGTCGTGATTTTTCCTTTCTCGTTTCTGATACTGTTGATTTGTGTTGACTCTCTTTTCTTCTTAATAAGTCTGGCTAGAGGCTTATCTATTTTGTTTATTTTCTCGAAGAACCAGCTCTTGGTTTCATTGATTTTTGCTATTGTTTTATTCTTCTCAATTTTATTTATTTCTTCTCTGATCTTTATTATGTCCCTCCTTCTGCTGACCTTAGGCCTCATCTGTTCTTCTTTTTCAAATTTTGATAATTGTGACATTAGACCATTCATTTGGGATTGCTCTTCCTTTTTTAAATATGCTTGGATTGCTATATACTTTCCTCTTAAGACTGCTTTTGCTGCATCCCACAGAAGTTGGGGCTTAGTGTTGTTGTTATTTGTTTCCATATATTGCTGGATCTCCATTTTGATTTGGTCATTGATCCATTGATTATTTAGGAGCGTGTTGTTAAGCCTCCATGTGTTTGTGAGCCTCTTTGCTTTCTTTGTACAGTTTATTTCTAGTTTTATGCCTTTGTGGTCTGAAAAGTTGGTTGTTAGGATTTCAATCTTTTGGAATTTTCTGAGGCTCTTTTTGTGGCCTAGTATCTGGTCTGTTCTGGAGAATGTTCCATGTGCACTTGAGAAGAATGTATATCCCGCTGCTTTTGGATGTAGAGTTCTATAGATGTCTATTAGGTCCATCTGCTCTACTGTGTTGTTCAGTGCTTCCATGTCCTTACTTATTTTCTGCCCAGTGGATCTATCCTTTGGGGTGAGTGGTGTGTTGAAGTCTCCTAGAATGAATGCACTGCAGTCTATATCCCCCTTTATTTCTGTTAGTATTTGTTTCACATATGCTGGGGCTCCTGTGTTGGGTGCATATATATTTAGAATGGTTATATCCTCTTGTTTGACTGAGCCCTTTATCATTATGTAGTGTCCTTCTTTATCTCTTGTTACTTTCTTTGTTTTGAAGTCTATTTTGTCTGATATTAGTACCGCAACCCCTGCTTTCTTCTCACTGTTGTTTGCCTGAAATATGTTTTTCCATCCCTTGACTTTCAGTCTGTACATGTCTTTGGGTTTGAGGTGAGTTTCTTGTAAGCAGCATATAGATGGGTCTTGCTTTTTTATCCATTCTGTTACTCTGTGTCTTTTGATTGGTGCATTCAACCCATTAACATTTAGGGTGACTATTGAAAGATATGTACTTATTGCCATTGCAGGCTTTAAATTTGTGTTTACCAAAGGTTCAAGGTTAGCCTCTTTAGTATCTTACTTCCTAACTTAGCTCGCTTATTGAGCTGTTATATACACTGTCTGGAGATTCTTTTCTTCTCTCCCTTCTTGTTCCTCCTCCTCGATTCTTCATATGTTGGGTGTTTTGTGCTGTGCTCTTTCTAGGAGTGCTCCCATCTAGAGCAGTCCCTGTAAGATGTTCTGTAGAGGTGGTTTGTGGAAAGCAAATTCCCTCAGCTTTTGTTTGTCTGGGAATTGTTTAATCCCACCGTCATATTTGAATGATAGTCGTGCTGGATACAGTATCCTTGGTTCAAGGCCCTTCTGTTTCATTGTATTAAATATATCATGCCATTCTCTTCTGGCCTGTAGGGTTTCTGTTGAGAAATCTGACGTTAGCCTGATGGGTTTCCCTTTATAGGTGACCTTTTTCTCTCTAGCTGCCTTTAACACTCTTTCCTTGTCCTTGATCTTTGCAGTTTAATTATTATGTGTCTTGGTGTTGCCCTTCTTGGATCCTTTCTGTTGGGGGTTCTGTGTATTTCCGTGGTCTGTTCGATTACTTCCTCCCCCAGTGTTGGGAAGTTTTCAGCAATTATTTCTTCTAAGATACTTTCCATCTCTTTTCCTCTCTCTTCTTCTTCTGGGACCCCTATAATACAGATATTGTTCCTTTTGGATTGGTCACACAGTTCCCTTAATATTGTTTCATTCCTGGAGATCCTTTTGTCTCTCTCTATGTCAGCTTCTATGCGTTCCTGTTCTCTGATTTCAATTCCATCAATGGCCTCTTGCATTCTATCCATTCTGCTTATAAACCCTTCCAGAGTTTGTTTCATTTCTGCGATCTCCTTTCTGGCATCTGTGATCTCCTTCCGGACTTCATCCCATTTCTCTTGCGTATTTCTCTGCATCTCTGTCAGCGTGTTTATGATTCTTATTTTGAATTCTTTTTTAGGGAGACTGGTTACGTCTGTCTCCTTCTCTGGTGTTGTCTCTGTGATCTTTGTCTGCCTGTAGCTTTGCCTTTTCATGGTGATAGGAATAGTCTGCAGAACTGGGACGAGTGACGGCTGGAAGGACTTCCTTTCTTGTTGGTTTGTGGCCCTCCTCTCCTGGGAGAACAGCGGCCTCTAGTGGCTTGTGCTGCGCAGCTGCGCGCAGACAGGGCTTCTGCTTCCTGCCCGGCTGCTATGGAGTTAATCTCCACTGTTGCTGTGGGCGTGGCCTGGCTCGGGCAGCTACTCCAACATGGTGGAGTCGCGTTGGAGCAGGAGCGGCTGGGAGGCTATTTATCTCCGTAAGGGGCCTCCCTGCTCCCTGCAGCCCAGGGTTAGGGTGCCCAGAGATCCCGGATTCCCTACCTCTGGATTAAGTGACCCGCCCTGCCCCTTTAAGACTTCCAAAAAGCACCCGCCAAAACAAAACAACGCCCACCAAAAAAAAAAAAGAGAAAAAAAAAATTTTTTTTAATTAAGAAAAAAAAAAAAAGTTTTTAATTAAAAAAAAAAAAAGGTGGTCGTTCGTTTTTCTTTATTCTGCGGTGCCAGCCTCAGGCCTCTGCTCACCGGTCTTTCTGCCCTGTTTCCCTAGTATTGGGGTCCCTATCCCTTTAAGACTTCCAAAAAGCGCTCGCCAAAACAAAACAGCAAAAAAGCAAAAAAAAAAATGGTCGCGCGCTTTTCTTATGTCCTCCGGCGCCCAGCCTCCAGTGCCTGCTCACTGTTCTTGCTGCCCTGTTTTCCTAGTATCGAGCGCCCTGCACTCTGGCCCGGATGGCGGGGGCTGGGTGCTCGGCAGTCCTGGGCTCCGTCTCCCTCCCGCTCTGCCTGCTCTTCTCCCGCCGGGAGCTGGGGGGAGGGGCGCTCGGCTCCCGCCCGTCCGGGGCTTGTATCTCACCCCCTTCGCGAGGCGCTGGGTTCTCTCAGGTGCGGATGTGGTCTGGATATTGTCCTGTGTCCTCTGGTCTTTATTCTAGGAAGGGTTGTCTTTGTTATATTTTCATAGATATATGTTGTTTTGGGAGGAGATTTCCGCTGCTCTACTCACACCGCCATCTTCCGCCCCTCGGAAGGTTTTTGTAGTGCCGGGACAGCTTTCTGTTATCTTCTGGGAGGACTGCCACCCCACTCCTTGTGCAGAGCCTCCGTGCTCTGCCTTGTACTGGAGAAAGCAAGTGTGTCAGCGAGCTCATCATTTGACACACGGGAGGGGTATTACCTAAAGAGATAATGCAGATCTTTAGTCCTGCCAATGCCCGCCTGGCAGAACTTGATACGTGAGTGAAAGCAGAGTGCATCTGTGCTCACAGGTGCTCAGACCTTGGGGCGACCCTGGGATTTTGCTCTATTGACTATCAGAATAACAGCTGTCACTTGGGCTTTTCAGCATTATTGGTACAGGTGACTGAAGTGCTGATATTTGATCTGTATTTTATCTAACACAGTCTCAAGTATCTATAAATAGAATTGTCTTGTATGAAATCTGATGTTTATATAGTCTTGTGATCTTATATCATTTTAAAGATAATTCTTAGGACTCAGAACTATAGAAGTACAGAAATCAATATATCTGAATTTTGGAACTGTGCCCTCCTGCCACATATGAAATAATTATTTTAATTGCTGTTAAATTTGAGGTGGTATGTGTCTCCACACACATGTCTGGCAAATTTTAATTGAATTGGAGTCTTCTCGTTTCCACTGACCTTTAAAGTTACCCTAAGATTAAACTATTTGTAGACAATTTTGAGTCAGCAAGAACAGTCAGTGTCATTCAAATGTTAAGGTAACAAATGCAGATTCATTTCAGTAGGTCAGGGATGGGCTAAAAAGAACCTGGGGGCTACGGCAGGGGCTGGCCAGCAGGGAATCCAGTGCTGGGTTTGTTGGTCAGCTACAGGGCTTTCTGATATTTGAACTGTAGGGGTCACCCCCCACTTGTACTTCTGTTCACCTGTGCGGCAGAGATTCTCACCCACGCACAGGCATGTTCCTTCTCTTCTTCCTGGACATGCAGCTGGACGTGTCCCAGCCTCCTGCACAGTCCGTTAGGAGTGGCCGTGCTCCTTGGCTCTGGGTGATGGACTGTGGCTGAGAAGGTTTTTGAAGTTAAATTGAAGTAACAAGTCTTTGCAATCAGTACAGTCCCAGAATAGTATGATATAATCAATGGCATACAAACACACCCACAACTCTCCAGTGAGATCAGTCACATTTTCTAATAATGCTGCTATAATCTATTGAGGATGGCTTTTTAGCCCGGCCATCAACAACTTCCACCTGGGGACTCTCTCACTCTTTCCCACCCACTGGACAAGTGGAAAAGAAGGGTAAAGCCAGGCAGGAGCAAGAACATGAATCTGTGGGGTGGGTGGAGCTGAATCCCTTAGCAGGTCTACTCAGACTGCTACACGGGGAAGCTCTTACATGAAGCGACTGAGATTTCAGAGTTTACTTGTTGTATAAGCGTCCAGTGGCCCAGCACAGAGTGCTTATTTCTGGGACTGTACTGATTGCAAAGACTTGTTACTTCAATCTAATTTCAAAAACCTTCTCAGCCACAGATATGTACCTATTTAATTTGTGGATTTGCACCCCCTTCCCTTCAAAGAAGCGACTGAGAAGGTTCACTCAGACACCACACCTCCCTCCAGTTTCCGCCTCTACATTCCCTCCTAATTTTACATATAAGTTGTACAGATGTGCATTTTGAATATTGGGTCCTATTCCATAAATCAGAACCCCCAGAGGGGTCATTGAGGAAGCTAACTTTAGCAGGAGCCCCAGGTATTATGCCTGTCAGCAGCCAAGGTTTGGAAATGAGAATTAGGCAAAATAGGCTTTATGATGGCAGGTGACATTGGATTGGAGATGACTGGCTTTTTAATTTTCTGTCTTTAAAAGAGGCTTTCCTTTTATGGAAAATTATTCTCCTCAGCCTTGAATTTTTCTCACTTGTTTGGTTTATTCAATTATTTCCCCCCTGTGGAAAAATGTGTAGGTGGTAAATGCTTTTAAAATTTAACTTTCTGTCGCCAGGTGGTCTGTACTATTTGCATCTTGCTTTTAAAATGCCAAAAGCTGCTTCTCCTTAAGTTAGGTCCACACAGTTAGCTGCTGACCCCATGTTACCCAATTCTAGTGGTTTTTCTGCTCCATACTGGGTTTATATGGTGAGGAGATTAATGGCTTATTCAAGCCTTGCATGGCATACACAGGAAGATGAGAGGGACTGGTCAGATCAAAGGTCCAGAAAACTGGCAGCTCTCTTTGTCCTGAGTCTGTTGACACCTGAACGGCTCTGCCACTAATTTTGTTTGCCTTTTATTTCTATTCCATAGGTCCTCAGTAGATTATAGCAGCATTACTAGAAAATGTGACTGATCTCACTGGAGAGTTGTGGGTGTGTTTGTACGCCATTGATTATATCATACTATTATGCCATTACTGTTTAAACATTCACCACCAGTAAAAGCACTTGTTTCTAGATCATTATGAAAGCTATGAGAACATCTTAAGTTCTGGCCAGTTGAATTGTTCTGAAATGCAGAGGTGATGTGTGGGCTGCCATGGCGATGAATAAGGTGGTGAATGTGTGAATAGCCTTGGAAAGAAAGGTAAATTTGCATCTGAAATACTTCTGTTCCAAAGAAGAAGAATCACTCACTGCCAGCTCTAAGATGCAAGGCATTCAATGTACTTAACCTGCCAGGCAGATGACTAGTGTCCCCAAAGAATGATAACACATCAGAGGCATAGAGTTGGCCTCTGCTGGTGGCAGGTGGGTACTGAGTGGCAGATCAGCTTTGGTGATCAAACGTCTATTTCGTCCAGCCCTTGCATGTCCTCCATCTTTGCTGTCATGGTATTTTGCATATGGTCTTGATGCAAATCTCCTTGCTCATGCAAAACGCTTATGCTTTCTACCGCTCCTCGAGCTGGTGTCATATACAGCATTTCCATTCATGATGGATATATTTGGCCACATATCTTTCTTGGCAACCCACAGTCATGTATTACATCTCTACAGCTCACTCACAAGCCATGATCTGCTACTGGAATGGAAAGTGGTTGTCAACAAAAGGGCACAAGTCTTCACTTCAGAATTCAAGGTGTCCATTGCCAGAGACTCCAAATCCAACCTCTTACAGCCGAGCCGAGACTCCATACAGTATTCCTATTTGACACAGGTATTTTAAGTACCATTGGCTCTGCTAAGTCATAAGGCCCACTTCCCACTTCAGCCTGCATCTAGCCAGGGCCTGCTTCAAATACTTCTCTCGCTGGCAGTCCTACCCCAAATTTGCAGCTTTATGGGCTATACAATAAATGTGTCAAAGCATTATACCTACATTTTATATGTATTGCTTCCAAAATCCAGAGAGATCAACAATGTACCTCTTTCTTCATGGTGGATGATTGAAGATGGGACAATTTGTCTCTACATGTAGAGGAGCCACCTCTACATGTAAAGAGTCACTTGTGTGGCATGATTCTGGGCTTTCCCAGAATTTATCAGACTCTGGAAAGAGTTTGTCTTATGGAATAAAGCATGTATTGCACTTTTAATTCTGAAACTCCAAAGGTCTAAGTAATTTTGAGTCCTTTGAAATATCAAGATGATTAAGGTCTCTCTGGGCTGGATATTATGACAGAAAGTTCACAAGTTTACATAGATCTGGGATAAGAGTGAAAGTGTATTACTGGCCTTGCAATTAAAAGGCAATAATTTTTAAAATTATCTCTATTATTCGGGACTAAAATCAAAGCATTTGCTAGGTCAGTAGCTGCACACTAGTTGCCAGGGCCTTTATTCACTTGCTCTAGAAAATTTGTCACATCTGAAGCAGTCTCTGTTAATAACATCATAACCTGATTCATTTTACAATAATCCCCAATCATTCTCTGGAAAGTCTCATTCTTTAAAGTCTGTCTGGCTTTTCCAACTGATACATGTGCAATTAAATGAGGATAGATTGAATTATCTTTCCTGCATCTTCCAAGTTTTAGGTAGAAAGAGCCTGGAATTTCCTCAGAGACGTGACATTATTTTGGACTTACTATTTTGGCATACTGGGACAGTTAGGCCAGCTTGCACTTGACCTTCATCCTGGGTCAGGTGCAAAGATGGAAGCAAACGGGCAGCCTGCCCTCCATCATGGCAGAATATCATGTGTACCATAGACAAGAAGAAAAAGAAAGGCACTTTAACTCCTACTTTAAGTGCTCCAAACAAATAAAAGCATGAGCTTTCTGTTATTGATTTAACAAGAATGTGTTTATCCCTGACTTTGGCATTCCCAGTGTTTGAAGATATGTGATACCCTTTTTGGATATTGTTCTAATCATGATAGAAAATGTTTTTGCTACATGAACAAATATAAGCAGCTTACTTTAATAATTTGGTTTTATTTGCCTCAAATACCATTGCATGTTTCATTTGGCAAGATGGGACTTCATTAGTAAACGTCTTTGCAAGTAGAACACTTTTTCCTTTTTTAAAACCTCTGTCTCTTGGTTTTCTTAGAACAAATGTGTGAAGATTTCACCAGATTTAAAGTAAGTCTCCTTCTATCATATGTTAGTCCTCTATGCTCCTGAAGGAGTCTGAGTGTATTACCAGCCCTTGCAGATGAAATCCAGTCATTTTCTGGGTCTCTGGAGGAAGGACAAGGGCAAAGAGACTGCTTATGCCCTCGCTTGCATAGCCCCATCTGACCTTGGACTGCAGTGTCAGTTTGCGTCCCCAGGGAATTAAAAAATTCATAGCCATTCAGTCTAGAAATTTTGATTCTTTACCTTTCCTCTGGACACAGTCACGCTGGTGAACAGCTCCCTTCCTCTGAGAAAGGCTGGGGGAAGAATTGCCAGTGTGTACTGGTAGCTATGGTGCAGGGTTCCTCTCAAAAGGACCTGCCTCTTGCCCCACAGAGCGGCTCTGAAACTGTGAAATGGCTTCACCTTGGGGCTGCATCAGAGTCCGCGAACCCCTATAATGTCACCATGAGCTTTTGCCTGCCTGCTGTGGTACCTCCCTGGTTATACACATCAAGCGGCACTTTCACAGACTTTGCATCTGTATCATTTCTACAACCGTGGGGTCAAGTAGCCACTGTGTCCGATGCATGTGGATTGAAATGCTCGGATTTCTCCTCCATTCCTAAGGCTCATTATGGTCATGGGGCCCACTGCTCTGAAGGCTAAGTCATGCCAGCCGCTATGTCACTCCAAGATTTGATAATTCCCACTGAAACCATGGACCCAGTTCCATGGTGGTGTCTCCCGTCGTCACCTGCAGCTCCCACTGAGCTTAACCGAATGCCAGGGCTCCCTCACTGATGTTTTTCTCAGTCTCTAAGTGAGGGGGTACCACTGAGAGTCCCTGCTTGTGGTTAAGATGGCAGATGGATTAGTTGCATATGATGGACCCACCCCAACATTTCCATCTCCCACAAACCAGGGCTTTTTCTTCTGTGGTATATCAGGAAAGTGTTGGCATCTCAATTTCTTTGGCTTGAAGGTCACTGTGAAATTGGGTTTCAGTAGTCATTTTACTTGAATAGTTCATCATCAGCCTTTAAAACAAATTGCTGGTGATGTTTAATCCCTTCACGTATAAACGCAGCCAGCCCAGCTTTATACTTGGTCCTTTCTGGCTCTGATACCCTTAAAATAGCTTCCAGGCAGGTTTCCGGGGCTCTTTACAATGCAAGCACTCAGCAAGCTGCAGCCGCTCTAGTGTATCTGCTGCTTCTCTGGGGAACAGGTTCTGAGGTGCTCCTTCTGGGCTGTCTTTGCTTCGTGCCTGAGGCAATGAGAAGATCATCCCTTTGGAGGTTACTGACCCAGGGAAAGTCCCTGAATAGTTTTCAGGAAAGAAAAGCTGGTTTGGTGTGGGGCAGGAGGCACAAACATGTCATTCCGAATCTTACATTGTGAAATCTCTCCTTTACCTAGAACAACAGCTCTGCAACAAGAACATTCAGGGCCTGGGCATGAACTCTGTTCTTAATTTACAAGTCAGGTAATCGAGACAGTGAACAATCTATACATTATTTTTTAGTTGAGAGTAGCTGTTACTGATTTCTGTGAATTCCTGCTAAACACAGCTGATTCAATGTGTCATTCTAGCACATTTTTTAGATGCCCCATTGAAAGATATGTTCTCTAAACAAAAGGTGTGTGTAAATTAATTAGAAAGTAAATTTTTGTCATAGTAAAAGAACTGTCTCAGAAGTTCCCTCTGTAATATCAAGGTTTTTAAGTGCAGCTGCTAAGCATAAGAGTTTTGAAGTGCTGGAACTGATATTTCTAGCACTTAAATCCTTTCTCTGCATTTTTCTAGGTCTATGATGTTGGGCAAGTTATTTTTAACCCAAGCTTTAGCTTTTTTTGTCAGTAAAATTGTGACAAAAACAGGGTCTCCTTCACAGGGTGCTGGAGGGCCTGGATGATTCAGTGTGTGTGTGTGGAGTGTTCAGCACATACTCAGTCCCCATACACGACAGCTGTTATCATTTATCTCTGAAGAGGCCTGTGGCTTTGGTCATAGGCCAGGAAACTTGGCAGTTCTAGTAAGAGGGAGAGATTAATGAGCATGAAATGTTCGTGGGCATTCAAGCATGGATTGAATATAGGAAGTAATTGCTGAAAACACCACATTAGATGCTCCTGAGATGTCCAGTTGATGTCTAAAGATCCAGTGTCAGGTTTGGAGGCCTTGTGAGAACTATGGGCAGAAGTGGTAAGAAGTGTGTCTGTCATATTCCCCCTGCCCCCATCGCTCCCCCTCACCACTCCCAACATCAGGAAGACGTGGGACTGGATAGTCAAAGGCTTAAGTAAGCCAGAGGACCTGGAGTTCTTCATTTTAAGTAACATGTGCTCAGTTAAAAACTAACCAGAGTATAAAAACTTTCTGTCTGCCTGTGGTGGCGGCAGTGGCGGTCGGTCTGTATTTTGTGCTTGTGAAGGCATGCCTTTGGTGTGCGGCTGCAGCACCTTCCCACAGTCGCTGTAGGGCTCTGGGGGCAGCCAGCCCTCCCCACGCGTGTGTGGTGTAGGGACAGGTATCCAGAACCTTGCCCACAATTATTCATTCCACTCCGGAGCGGCAGATGAGGCCCCGCAGGCTGGCACCTACCTCGGCTGGGCTGCAGCAGGGTCTCCTGCTCTTCCCAGCTGGGTCTGGGGGTCGGGTGGAGTGAGGTGGGGGCTGTCTCTGTTCACCAGCTCCAGCAGGAGTGGAGGAGGAAGGCACGTCCCCGGGTACAGGCCACTTGTAATCTTTCTGCAGGAGGGGACCCTGAATCCCCTTTCCCCCACCCCCTGCAGACATTGCCTCTGGGCTGGGCTGTCCAGGGAGCTGAGCCTCAGAGCGGGGCAGCTGGCGTCCTGCAAGCTCTGGCGGGCAGAGCCCATGTGCAGGCCCGCACCCCTGACCTGGCCCCAGACACCGCCTCCCCGCAGCCTCCTGGGCAGCCGCCCCAGACCAGAAAGATGTCCACTCCTGGCTCAAGTATTTCTGACAACATGTGCATTTATTTGAATTAGAAGTACAAACGTAGGAATCCAAATACAAATACAGAGGGCAGCCCAGCCCCTAGGCCCAGCCGGCCCCGGGCACAGGACCGCCTGGAGGGTGCGCGGGGACAGGACGGCGAAGCGGGGCGGCGCCCGTGTCGCCAAGGCACGTCGGGCGCACGCGCCCTCGTTTCACCAGGACCCCACGAGCTGGGCTGCACGGCTGGCGGGGAGTCACATCCTCCGGGGACTGAGGACAGCCAGACCTCAGAACCTTCTCAGGACAGCGGGGACCAGCCTGCACGGCCCCCAACCCGGCTTCCAGGCGTCCAGGCCTTGCGGGAGGACAGGGGAACGGGGGCTGTTGGAGGCCACTTGGTGAGGGCGGGGACCCTGCCCTGGCGCTCTGGCCTGGAGAGGGGTGCGCGGGTCCCCGAGCACTTCTACGCTGCGCGCCTCCACTAACTCCGAGATACTCCCAGGTTGTGGAATGCCTCCTCCTTCCACCCACCCGGGCCTCGCGGGCGGGAAGGAGTCCGCCGCGGCAGAGAGCAGGCCCCCGCCGCCCTCCCCTTCTGCCTGCGGCATCTCCCAGAGCCCCGGACGGCTTCGCTTCCCACGCAGCTTCAAGAAGGGAGCGCGGCCGGCGCCCTGGGGCTGATTCCCGCGCGCCACACGGTTCCCACTAGACCCCGTGCGTCCTCGCGTCTGTGTGAGAGCCGCATCCCAGGCAAGTGCCGGGATGGCTCTTCGCTGCCTGCATCTTGAGAACTACTTTCAGCTTATTCTGGTAAAACTGACCGCGCACTAACGACGGAAGAATCGCTCAGATGTGCGCCCAAGCAAGGGGATGATGAGCAGGAGCTCTCGGTCGGAGCAGGCTTGTTGGCCCCAGGCCAGCTTCTAATCCGGTATCGAACTTTTTTTTTTAAAGAAGGAATGTGGTCCCACATGTCCAAGAAATAGAAAGATTGTCAGTTCCTCTCTCTCTCTCTTCTTCTGAACACTTAGTAATCTAATATGCTGTCACTAAGAAACTGTGCTCCTTTCTATTTAACTACATTTGAAGT
The DNA here is from genome assembly GCF_030020395.1 of Manis pentadactyla. Classification (NCBI taxonomy): domain Eukaryota; kingdom Metazoa; phylum Chordata; class Mammalia; order Pholidota; family Manidae; genus Manis; species Manis pentadactyla. The sequence goes on from NC_080036.1 coordinate 9,564,597, forward strand.
GGTGAGTAGAGTAGTACACACACGTTAGTAAGTTGTTCCAGTTTTACCACTGTACACACATACACAAATACACATCACTGCATATAAACACAAGATGACCCCTTGCTCCTCACAAACAACCCAGGCCCAATCCGCGAACATTGTTACTTTCCTAGAATTTTCCATAGAAAGTGCACATGAGAGGAATGAACCTCTCTCAGTCCCAGAGTTCCTTGTAAAGTACATGTCATGAGATTGTACAAACCTATGCATGTAAACATCATTCACTAGCACAAAATTAGTCATTCTGAAGGTCAATAATGAATGAAAGTGTCTTTCAACATGTTTTAACAGTTATTCTAAACAGATAAAATATAGTAAACACTGCAGATTTCATCCATATATTTTGCCTGTACCTATTTCTATCCAAAAGTAAAAATCCCGAGATAAAAGGGGGAATCAAAGCCTAGACGCAAATTGTGTATTAAGAAGGGTAACAAAACCTGTGGTGTCCAGAGATGCTTTCATTTTAGGGAAAAGAGTTCTTATCTTCATGAAGAGAAATAAAATTTTTTTAAAAAGTAAGGTAAAATCAAAGCAAAACAAAAAACCCCACAAACTAACAAATAAAAATTAGGTGGCAAGGTGGCCTCCTAAGGAGTAATTCCAGGTTCTGAATGAGTCAGGCTAGACAAGCAGCACTGGTGAGATAAAGAGCAGTTTGGGAAATGTTTTAGGCCTCCAAAATTTTGAGCTGTGATTTGTGTATTTAATATTTAAGGCAAAATGAAACTTTTCCATTTTCTCCTTCAGTTGTAATTTTTGTCGTGATTTGGGAAAAAACATTAAACCTTTGTGCTGAATCAATAACTAAGGACTAGTAGGGAACACGAAAACGGATATAGATGGTGATAATGGTGCTGGTGATGCGGCATAATTTATTTCTCCTAAAATCCTACAATCATATCCGGCTGACAATTTGAAAATTTGGTCAGCAAGATATGTAGACTTTTCTCTCTTAATGACATGAAAGTTACTTCAGCACGCATTATTTTTTCTTTTTTATCTGTCTATGGCTTCTAGAGCCACCCTTCACTACCCAGCGCATGGACGCAGTGAGTGGGTGCAGCTAGCCGACTGGTGGATGGCTTGGCTGGGACTGCGATGGGTGGACAGGGCGTGGGGTGGTCTGATCTTCCAGCAGAGGGACTGAAGTGCTGCTCTGTGCCTGGAGGGGGCCTTCCCTCACGGTCGAAAGTGACCCCCCGGAATCCTTCCTGTTATAAACATGAACAGTAAATGATAAAAACCTCTTGTAACAAATGCTGACCAAATCAAAGCACTCATCATTTGTTCCTGAAAATCAGTCTGACAGTGTCTTAGGACTTCTACTTTTTAATGGAAAATGGGAACTTTAATCCTTTTGTGAAAAAAATGGTTAGAGGGCAAAAACAAAGAAGGAACCCTGAATAACTAGAAAAGAAGGAAATGTAGCAGCTACCTTCTCAGTCTAGGGGATTGCATTATTGGCAATTAATCTGCAATGTTCTTTCCAGACTATTCAGTTTACACTGTGAATACAGAGGACCCTCTTTCCTTGCAGGAACCATTACCACCCTCTCATTGTAGAGCCAGCCCACTGGGCTGGGAAACCCTTACGTTGTGTTTACAAATTCAAAAAATGAAGTGGTGAAAATAAGTGATTATCTGAATAATTCAAGATAAACAATTTGCATTTCCCTCATTTATCTGAATGCTATATCCAAATGATGTGTGTGCCTGTGTGTGTGCATGCGTGTGTATGCACAGCTATGTGCTCTGCATTTTCAGTTATTTCCTAGCTCATGTTCCTGTATGAAATGACCTGAAAAAACCTAATTGGCTAACTCAAAACACTAAAAACTTTTAAATAACTGTTCAACTAATTTTTTTAGCACTTATTTAAATTGGTCTAAAATTTGGTTTTTATGTGAGCTGAATAATAATAGTCTTAGGATAATTTATTGACAACATTAAAAACCAAAGCATCATTTAACTAGAGGACATTTTGAAAAGCTAAAGAAGGAAACATTCTCCCTTTTGACTTTGATAGAACTAGACCAGGCTTATATTGTGGAATTGTTAACTCGTAATCAGAAGGAATTTTACAAGGAGGAGTGGAAACACCCTAGTGTCCAGCCTTCAAAACTACATTAAAAAAGAATCTAAGCTTTTATTCTTTCAGATACGAATTGCTGAGTTGTTATCCTGTTATCTCAATAGGATACAACACATATGTTCTCTCCTTATAATGTTAGAAATCTAATTTTATAGTAAAATGTGAGTTGACAAGAAATACAAGAAAGGGTCTGTCATTTCACCTGAAATGCCTCTTTTTGGTTCCTTGGTTGTGATATACAACATGGAGGCACTGCTAAATCATGCGAACCTGAATGTTTCCTAATGGCAAATTTCAGAAAAAGGAGTATCTACAGATTACATGTTTCCTCAATTTTGGGCAATTTGTACGGGGGCGCAACAAAAAATTGTGAATTTCTCATTTGCAATGTATTCACAATCTGGTTCTTTCCCCCTTATTTCCAGACATCTTTCTGAATATTTTTAGAAAGATAATGTTCTGAAGCCCAAGACTGATAGTAAACATTTCAATATGTATTTACATCCCAATTGTTTATCCCATCCTTCACAAACTTTTTTTTCAGAAATTGAGGATGGAATTTCATATGTATATAAACTGTCAGAAAAAACACTCAGGCAGTTGCAAAATCATGGAAGGAATTAAAAATGCATGTGTCTCAAGAGCATTGATCTGATATAGTGACAAGTATAATGGTTGAAGACCTCAAGTTTGCAAAGAAAATCACAGGAAGTTTTCAGTTACTATCAGTCAAGATAAAATGATCAAGGAAGAAGAGGTTTTGTTAGTGTTGTTTTCTAGCCCTTTAGATAAAGAGTGCCCCATTGCTTACTAATTGTGGCAAGTATTCATCAAGGATAAATAGGGTTATCAATTACCCTCCTTTGCAGAGCAGCAGAAAATATGCCTAAACACTTTTACTGCGGCAAGCTATGGCCAGGCGAAAGGACATTCACATCCCATTACAAGCACTGTGTCACTGACTTGCAGATTGGCCCCAATTTCCCTTATGTAGCCTGAAAATGCTTTGCTATCAAGGATAAGCATTTCCTTAACTGAAGAATCCACAAAAATTGTGTTCTTTTCTGATTTGGTATACGATTAGTGATAAGACTGTTTGGCATGTGAAGAAATGAAATCCTGTCTCCACCCATTCATAAAAGATAAGTAAAACCTGGTATGAAATACAGGTGATCACAGGAAATGGAAGATCTATAAGATACGTATGATTTGAACTTTATGTGTTATTTTAAGGCATATGTTGGGTATTTTGGGGGCAGTATTGGCTGGGTCCAGAAATTTATAGTAACACTGTCTCTCTCTTTCCAGTATCTGAAAGTCTGTGTTCTGGTCAGTGTGTTGAGACTGTAGAAACAGAAACTTTCTAGTCTATGAAGAGGCATTTTGCTTTAATTCCATAAATGCCTTTTCTTCTCTTCCCCTCTTAGCCTGGATACAGCTTTAAAGAGAGACAATCACAGTTGTAAGTATGATCCACAGTGGCCAGAAATTAGAAAATCTTTTAAAAATGCAGAACTGTCATCTCCTCAATTTAGAGTACTTTGGCAACTGAGGAGCACACCAGCACCTTTGGAACGCAGGTCACTCAGACGACTGCCGTGCCAGCTGCCGCACAACCACAAAATACTCCCCAACTCTACGTGCAAAGCAAACTGGGTGTTGCTGTAAGGGCACAGGGTCTGCACAGAACAGTCTCACACCCATGTGCTCCATACATACCCGACCAACCAAGCCTACTGGAGTATCCTTCCATTCAAGAGGGGTGCATTTCCCTCACACTCTCCCTCTACCCCTCCTCTTCCTTCCTCCAAAGAGTAAACTCAAACACACTAACAAACATGCCCCTGAGCACTGCACCTGTGTGAGGTGCACCCCACTACCCCACACTGTGGACAGAAAAGGCTTGTCTCGGGAGCCGAGACTGATAAGGAGAATGTGCGCTGGCAAGCCGGCAGGGGGGCGGGCAGTGGTGTGTTCTCTGGTTTTATTCTTTGTAGTCAGACCCTGTAGGGGGTGGGTTGCTCTGTGTGCAGGAATCTGTTTTATGCTGAATGAGATTCTGTTAGACTCTCTTGAGATGAAGGTTCTCCTTCACAGAAAAGGAACCAGGAACTAGAGTGTTTAGATCAGCAGGATGACTGAGGTTAGGGAGAAAAGAACGGTTGTGTTCAGAAAACAGAGGTTATTGATGTACACGTCCTATATGTATAATTTCATGATAGTTACCAATGATGCCCAGATATTGAGTGGTTTTGAAATAAGAGGCATCAGTAAAAAAAAAAATTAAGGTAAAATTGGACCAAATCTGTTACAGAAATGCTCTTATGTTATTTTCTTCCTAAGAAGAATTTCACTAGAAAATCCAGTTTCTTCCAGAACATCTTTTGAGATGTAACAGGTTGAAATTCTTTACATTGTTAGAAATCATAAATCCATACAGTTGGAAATTGTGTATGAAGAAGACCAGCCTTCCCAGGGTGCTCTGGCCCTGTTGGGAGGCGGTGGGGTTCCTTTGCTAAGGGTTCCTCAAGACCATCTCTGCAGTTGGCAGGAGGGTGGTTTGTGCATGAGGGCCAAGACAAAGCTGCTAATGGGAGAGATTCTCCAACAGAGCAGAGATTTCATTTAGGACAACAGGTTCAACCTGTTTACCCACGAATATGTACTGTTATTTGATGTTTAGAACTGGATTTGCTAAACAGAAGCCAATGAGCCGATATAGCAGCTATCAAATCAAAATGCAGGGAGTTGACAGGAAGAAAAGCAATGGGTTCGAATGTCTCACAGTATATAGACTCACTCCTTGAAAACTGGGTGATCAGGTATCAGTATATTTGCAATTAGTTCATATGTAATGATGTCCCTAAAAATAAACAGGCTCATCCAGCTTCAACTTTTCTGGCCTCCCCCACTCCCATCCCCTTCTGTGTCTGGTCTGCATTAAGTAAAATGTGGAAAATAAGCACTTTTATATACTTTGCACATCATTTTACCTTTTTTTCTGAGTAGTAATAGTTACAGTAGGTAATTAAAACAAAATGTTATGGTTTCCAATAAAATTAATTCAGTTTTCTGGGTTAGAAAGATGAGAAGCGTAGAGATTCTGGTACCCATATTTTAGTACCCAGATTTTTATAATGCCAAAGCATTATTAGCGAACTGGTAGGACTTTTTTTTTCCTATCAATGGTGGGAAGCTTCTGAAGAGTCTTGTGAAGTACATACCAGCATCCAGGTATAACAAAGAACTAACATCAGGAAGCAAGTAGGCTTTGTGCTATAAAAATATCAAAAGAGTAATAATTTCAGGGGATTATTTTTCCTCTAGGATTTTGCTGCATATCCATATTTCAAAGTATAAAATAATTTTTGCTCAAAATACCTTATTGATGATAGTCTGATTATTTTTTGCATCTAAAGTTGATTTGTCTTCAAAGTTAATATTCACTAAGAAACTTTTAAAATCCTATCTACATTTCTTTCATGCTCTAGAACACATTTTCAAGACAAGGTCTTGTGAATGCTGAGTACCTTTCTTTGCAAGATGAAGATAATGGATGAACCTATAGTAGCATAACATAAACAAGACACACACTCTGGCAGTGTCCCTTGGTCTAGTGAAACACAACTCTCAAGGTAAGATCTGAACTCAAGCTGAACTAGTCCAAGAACCCAAAATTCAAATACTTCTGACTTTCAATAGTTTGGAATAAAGTAATAACTTTCTGAAGCTCAGAGAACATCAACATCACGACTTCAGCAACATGAGAATTTTAAAAACCATATTTTTTTTCCTTAACTGGAAACTTGTGGATGTTTCACGGACACCCTCCCCAGCCTAGGGTGAGGTTATTAGGTACAGGAATGCTCACTAATGATGATGGTGCCAGAGCAAAATATGCCACAGGGAGGAAATGGGGTGAAAACTGACTGCAACTCAAACTGCCCTGGAGCACGGAGCTCAGATCAGGATGAGTGTGTCCTGGGCGGCAATGACTGCACATACATGGGCATTTGTGCCACTGAGGGCTGCCAAGGAAAGAGACAGAAGAGCTTCTCAGGTATCTGCCTGCGTGTTTTACACATTTCCTTGAGGGGGTAATTGTCAGCTCCTCTGCTGTCCAAAACATATTCATGCACATCACCAAGCTACAGTTTCAGTAAGGGATTAGCAAGAATAACATTTTAAAACTCAATTAACTTTGTATGTGTGTGTGTGTGCATGTAGGTGGATGGGTGTGCTCTCATACATGTGTGTTTGTGAAATACATTAACAGAAGTATAGTTGCCACACACCCCTGCACTACTCAGAGGTAAGGATAACTTCATTTATACCGAACGGTGTCCTTTCTTGCTACTCCAGTTGGCTGCTACCAGTCTGGGGAGGGTGGAAGAGAAAGAGGGGAACTAGCGCTCTTCACTCATCACCACGAGTGGCATTTAGAGATACAGGTATCCGACCCAATAGACCAAGTTGAAGAGCAGGAAAGATGTAGGGAAAAAGACCCGGGAGTACGAGTCCAGCTCCAAGATGTCTATGTGAATACGCCCCTTCCTCCAGGATCCCGATTTGCATTCTTCATAGCAGCAGAAGAAGCTCTGACAGTCTTTGCCATCCAGACACTCATAAACACAGGTATCTTCAAATTCCTGCCAGTACACGGAATTGTTTAAAGTGAGCATTGCAGGTGGTGGTGGTCTCATATCAAGGAGAGAATAGTTCTGCAAGCAACAACACAAAAATCATCATGAGATGCAGTGTGAACAGCTTGAGGTAAATCAAGTGGCAGGCGCACGTTACACCTGTCCTGCAGGTAAGAGGGCACTACCATGCGCCTGCCCACCATTCAATCCGCCAGCTCAATCTTGGCAAATCTAATGTGAGGGAAAGTACGGTGCAGTTTTCAAAACATGTATTTATTAGTTTATTGGTGTGGGAGGCTGAACATATTTTCAAATATGTATTAGCCATTTCAAGTCCCCATTCTGCCTACTTTTCTGTTGATTTGGAGTAAATATAAACCTATTACTTATGTTAAATAGTAAATATGTTTAAATTTGGAGAGATCAGTTTTTTTCTAATTTGTAAACAGTGAAAAATACGGTGTATAGGAAAGAGGAGAGAACTTTCTTGTTACATATAATTCAGGAAAACATGAGCTTTCAGTGTTTGGCACCTGGACACTGCTTGTCACCTGAAGACACACAGCCAAATAAGTGTACAAGACACTATTTTATTTTCTACTTCCCAAGGTCTCCCCATGACATGGAGAGACTGTGGAGCAGATGAAGGAGAGGAGACAACTTATAAATGAATGGAACCCTCATTTTTAATAGTGAGAAGTGGCTTCAAATAAACAATTCTTCAGGTGCTGTTCGGTTCTCCCGGATAACTGTGAACTATGTATTACACTGAAATCTATTAAGAGGACAGTTCTCTAAATTTGACTGAATAATGTAAGTGAACTAAAAATCATCCCTGACTTTCTGATTCAGTTTTATTTGTGCTGCTTGAGCTGGGGTACTTAAGGGAATGGTGGGGGCTGAAGTGCTTGGCTGGCTGAACCTTTGCCCAGTGCTGGGAGCAGCTTTTCAGAATTCATTAGAAAGCAACATGAGTACCCCTTATATTTTTACCAAAAACTGCTATTACAAGGAATTGTGGCACCCCTTTTCTTCTATTTCTGTCAGTTGGATTGTGTCTGTTCATAGCTGAGTGGAGTCTTAAGTCAGAGAGAAGCAGGTAGAAATGTGGAGCTCTCAGTAGCCTTTGGGGGCATCCTTTTAATTGGGAAGTTTCTGTGGGAGGTGAGATGCTCCCTAAGCATTGCCAGCTCTTCACATGCCTCTGGGGCAGCTGGTGGCGTCATGGGGCAGCTGTCTACCTTCCTGCACAATTCTGGACAATGGGCAGAAATAAAAGGCTTCCTCTCCCTTAGGCTGTAATGTAGACATGTCTCCTTTAGGTAAATGGTTCTTAAACCTGCGCAGGTATAAAATCACCAGGGGTATCTGTAGAAAAAAGCAGATTCCTATTTCCTGTAGTGCATCTGAGGAATCTGCATATTTTTGACAAGCTCCATTTGGAAAAATCTGCCTTTATTTGATAATTGCATGAGTGTTTTGACAGTGTTCAGCCAGACAGTCATCCTTTCATTTCTTCAACCCTCTCCTTGTGTAGCGCCACACAGAGGAGATGGCCGGCTGTTACAGGCAAACAGGCCCAGAGGAAGACACAGATCACATGGGCATCAGAAAGCTCTGCAGGAGTGGGGGCCTCTCATTAGAGATCTCGAGATCTCAAGGGGGACGTTCGTCTTTAAATGCATCCCTCTCATTTGTCATGAAGATTTCAAACCGTGCTCGAAATGGGAATTTTAATTAATGAGCCTCCAAAGTCATTTTCAGTCCCTAACTCACTCCTGATTTGCCTATGTGTATGCTGCAGCCCCGTGACTTCCCTGAAACCACGGTGCTTCCTGGGAGGTAGGTACTATCGAACATGTGAAATAGATTAACCTTTCATTTTAGAGCTTAGGAAGCTGAGGTCTTAGGAAACTGAGGTCTGAGGTATTTGCACAACTTGCCCCAAAGTGTAACAGGTAGAAAAGTCTGCCTCCATACTGTATTTGTCACCTTTGTTGATCTAACCTTTGGCCAGAAAGAAAAGGGTCCCTGCTCAGCCTTGCAGCCCTGAAGTCAGGTTTGTTAATCATCAAAAGGAATTTTGCTTAAGCTTGAGATTTCTGCAAACCCCTTGCCAGAGGTTTGCCTCCCTGAGGAGATAAGAGCATATGTACAAAAATAAAGACTGTTCTGTCCAGGATTTGTAGGAACATCATGACCAGATGTATACTGGCCGGAATCATCTGACCACAGACGAGGAGTTTCCCGACTCTTCTCTGACCCTTGCCGGCACCCGGATCCTTTCCCCAGCATGGAAGGAGCTTGGAATCAGCCCTGAATTAAGGTGGGTCTTTAGGACAATAATCCTCCCGTCTTCCAACCTGCCAGCTGGTGGAATACAGCTCTTCCTCTGCTCAACATCTGTCTCGTGGTGTATTGGCGGAACTGGGCGGCAGCAGAACTGAACGCTCATGGTTACAGCGAACCCTGCCCTTTCCTGCTGGCAGGCTCTTCATCTCTGCTTCCCCTCGTTGGGGACATGGCCCCTGAGCTAACACTGTGGACCTTTCAGAGCAGAGTTGAAGACGTTGACAAGCATCCCTTTCTCTGGCTGTCCTCTGGTCTCTGCTGGAGATCTGACTGGCTTCTGCCCTGGAGCCCTTTCTCTCTGTGAATTGTTTTTTTATGTACTTTCTGAAAGGTCATTACACTTTCCCTCTTAAAAAAACTTTATTTTAGTTTTGTGGACATTTCTTTTTTCTCTATGTTACAGTAGTCTTCTGGCAGTTTCACTTCTATTCCCAAGATGTCAGTATTTCTCTACTCCTAACCACCTGGCTGTGTGGGTGATGTGCTCCCTGGGCCTCAGGTTATTTGTTCTGACTCGTCTCTGGATCTGGCACCCTCAATTCCCACCCCTTCCATTACTTTTCAGTCTGTGGCTATTTGGAAGCATTTGCTGGCAGAATCAGTCTGTTCACTGGGGCTTCCCATGGCTGTATAAGTGGCTTCACCATTTACCTTCTGTCAGAACTACAATGATAAGCACTTGTAGAGTAAGGATAACCACCAGTCTCCTTAGGAAAACATGCTGGAATGCACTAAATATAAGTGACTAATTAGCAGTTAGAAAGCCGCCTATGGTGTATGGGTAGACATAAAACATCCAGTGTAATTAGCAAATTGATATGTATAAAGGAATGCAAGTAATTATATATAAAAATTGTTAATAAAAGGGTAGTTCACATCAGTGACTTAAAGGTACATTTGTTAATTTTTCAATAGATTCTTACCTCAAGCCATATACTAAAAATTCACATGCATTAATAATTAAACATGACAATTTGTTAAATTGTCAAGCCTTGATCAGTATTTATAGAGCTTAATTTCTCCAAACCCCAGTTTCCTCACATGTAGAATGGGTTGTTGTGAGAATCGACTGAACTGATTCATGAAAGCACTTGGAACATAGGGTCACACAGAGGAAGCACTCAAAACAAAGTGAGTGGCGTTACGTCATTCTGAGGGTGGGGTGGAGGGCTTCCCAAGCAGGACACAAAAGACAGAGACCACAGCAGGACAGATCGATAGCTTTGAGAACAGGAGACTTAAAACAATGCATGTGGAAAAAGGTGTAAGAAATGACAGTAACAATGTTGCCAATTAAACCTGGAATAAAAACTACATAACAAAACAGATTAATATCCCTAATATATTCTATGTCTGGATATATAAATTTCACTTATTATATAAAATACCATATACATAATGTATAACAAAAAAGTGGCAGATTGCTACTCTTAAAAAAAATGTTTTGCAAGTTGTATAGAAATCTTTTATAAAAGTTAAAATAGAAGCAAATCATGAAAACAGAAATGAAAATAAAAATAGACAAGAGGAAAATATTAAACTTCATAGACAATCAAATAAATGCCAGTGGGAACAGGTTACAGGGGCCATTTCCTATTTGGCTATCAAGTCTCTGCAGGGAGAGTTCTGGGGGGTGGGCACCCCACACTGCCAGTGGAGCTGACGGAATATGATTTGGCAAAGACCATGCAACCCCTTTGATCCAACCTCTCTGCTTTTAGGAATTTATACTAAGTAAACAATCACAGGTGTATGGAAAACTGGTGATAAGAAAACACATAAAAGTGAAAAGATGTGGATTAGCTCAGTGCCCAGCCAAGATTTTCTGTGTATGAATCATGAACATATGATACAATAACTAAAATGATCCTATGAGATAATATTTATGACACAGAAACTTACTCATAACTTTTTTTTTGAATTACAAAACAGAAATATGTATGTTATATGTTAATCCCTGAGTAGGAGTGTGATTAATTATGTCCTTTTATTTTCCAAATTTTCTAAGTTGGAAATTTAAAAAAAGTAAAAACATTTTTGAAGGCAGTACATGCATTAATCATTGTTCTGTCCATGCATACATACACAATAACATATATTTCAATCTTAGTTTAGCAAGAGTTCTCAGAAATGTTGGCACCTGCAATGCTATACATACAGAGGGGGCTTGTAGGCTTATTCGCTCATGAATCCATCTTGAGGAATCTGGGTGTAGTAACTAAAAGAAAGCAGAAAAAAAAAAATTAGGAAACTGCTTTGGAAATTTGCATCATGGATCACCCAAGTCAAGAACAATCTTCAAGGGATGGTCACATCAACCCATGTCAATGACTGGTGAAGCCAAAAAGGTGCTTGAGGATCACATTCTTACCTTCAGAACACTTGTCTTGTTTTTTAAAGGTCTTTTTGAATTAGCTATTTTCATTCATGTTGTATAAGATCCTTAGGAATAAAGATTATTGACCTTAAACTATCTTCTACAAACTTCCCTGAAAATCTTTGCTGCTGGAACTCACCGATGTTTTCTTCTTAGTGGTAGTTGGTTTTCTGCAACTTGAATAGTAGTTGAGGGTGGCATACTCCATCAGAGCAGCAAAGACAAATAGAAAGCACACCGTCACGAAGAGGTCCATGGCAGTCACGTAGGACACACGGGGTAAGGACTTCCTGGCTATGGTGCTGAGCGTGGTCATGGTCAGCACTGTGGTGATGCCTGCAGGGGGACAGGCGTCAGGCTGGATAAGGAGCCGCATGGGGTCCCTTCACTACAGCACAATGTTTGACTTTCTTGTAAATGCTTCTTGACACTGCATCACTGTAACAATACTTTCAATTTTAATGTCTATACAACTTTTAAGCAACATTTCCATAAAATTTTTTCATGGCTTTCACAAAACATTAAAATGACTGAATTAAGTCAATACCAATCAATATATTCAGTAATTCTCCTATTGTTTGACATTTGCCTTTTAAATGTTCTTAATGAAGATGGAGTTTGCAAATCCCCTGTATGTTCTGTCTGTTCCACACACATCTCATAATTTTCTTCTGCCCAGATAAACCATTTCCTTTCTTACTTCTCTTTCTCTGTGCAATTTGTAAACTCGCACCTTTCTTCAAGACCCAGCTGAAGCACACTCCTTCTGAGGTGACTTTGCCTGCAGCACCTCAGGCTGAATTGGTACATTGCATATCTGTACCATCTCTGTACCTTGTATGTACCTCATTTTTTGTATTATCACAGTGAATTGCTTATGACTTTGCAGTGTTTACATGTCTGCTCCCTAAATAGATTGATCTGTAAAAGCAAATCTCTGTTTTGCTCATCTTTGCTTGCTTGTCACCAAGCACTGTGCCTAGCACATTTTAAGCATTTCAGTGAATGCTTTGCATAGAATGCATTGATTCATCGATTAATTAATTAACTAATAATACTGTTGGTCTGACTTTGACTATTTCATATATGTGGGTCAACACTAAAGATTTAATCAAGCACTGTAGAAAAGATTTAGGAAAAAGACATAATGCAATGGATGGTTTAGAAGGAAAGACATATGAATAAAGGAGTGAAGGCTACTAGACATGAAGAAGAGAGAAATGACTGGGTGATTAGTATGTGGAATGAGTTGATGCTCCTCTAGGTGAGCTCCTGGAAATCAGAACTTGCTGGAGCTGCTGGCTAAGCAGGCCAGTGACATGGACCACAGAATCTCAGGAACATAGACTTTAATACTCACTACCTTTAACACTCAGTGGTTCAATAGGAATACTATAAAATATATCTGCCTGGTGATACAACTCAAGGGATTGGGTAGACAAGACAGATGAGTGGATCACAGCTCTTAACAGTGCCTCCCTGTACCTGCTCAGAGCAGTCACCCAGGGCCAGTTGGAGAATGAGTCTAATGGCACGGAGTGGACAGCTTAGCTATCTATGTGTAAAGGATATTAACTTGGAAGTCAAAGCCCTCACATTGCTCTCGGCTTTCTCAGTATTTGGTCATGTGAAGTCACCTGTCTTTGAATCGGTTTCTTTAACCAGCACAGTGACACCAGAAGGCCAGGCTCCCCTTACTGTAGGTGGGGTAGCTGTGACACCTCAATCAAAATGCTGTGTAAACTTGAAAACCTTATGCTGATGGAAGGTGTATTTTTTGGGGAAATAAGAGCTTTTGTAATAAACATCCAGTTGAACTTTTACAAAAATGTGGTGACCATGTCTTATCTACAAAACCTGTTGGTAGGTACTTTTCACTATATTTGGAGATTTTTAAACTCCTTTCTTCAAAATACTGTACCTCATTGTCTTTCTCTTCTCATTTTGGAATAGTTACAGTTGTTGTACACCTTCATATTGTCCCACAAATCGCTGAGGCTGTGTTCATCTTTTAAATCTTTTTATCCCTTTCTTCAAATTAGATAAATTTTAAGTAATGGTCTTCAATTATACATGACCTTTATTCTGCCATCTTAAATCTTCTCTTAAGTCCATTTAATGAATTGCTCAATTCAGCTATTATGCATTTCATTTTATAATTCCCTTTTTAATATACTTCATCTGCTGAGATTATCCATCTGTTCATTCATAACATTATACATTCCTTTAAGTCCTGAACATTGTTATTACAGCTGCTTTAAACTCATGTCTGTTGATTCAACATCAGAGTTGTCTTTTTATATTGACTCATTTTCTTTTTCTTGATCATAGATCATTTTCCTGCTTCTTAGAATGTCTAATAACTTATTATAGTATTGTACTCAATATTGTGGATGATACTTTATAAAGAGCAAGGACTATGTTATCATTTTAAAAAGCCTGTTGAGTGCTTTCTTAAGGCAATTACTTTACTGGTGGCTCTCTTTGATCATGTCATAACTTGTTTTAAGGGGTTTAGAGGAGGTCTAGAGAACCCCTTTATTCTTAGGCATAGCACTTCTGGTGTCTCAGCTAAATATCCTGGTGTTAATGACATTTATCCCCTCTTGAATTGTAAATCTATCGTCTGGCAGCATTGTATTTTTAGTTTAAATGACAGACATATTTATGGTGTGCCTGTCAAGGATACATTGGCTACTCTTTGTTAGGACTTCTCTGTCTTGAGTTGTGCAAACATAACTACATATTATATTGTTTTGAAACTGATCTTTAAAGCCATTCTCATTATGACACCCAATATTTATAATTGTGAGGTCATAACCCTAAGAATAGATACAAAATTTGTGTTATACCTTTGCCAACTGTTTTTACTAATTTTATCATGTATTTTCTAAAGCATGTAAAATTAATACAAATAAAGGTTATTACAAGCTAATTTATCTTGCTCAAGTAGTACTTTGTTATTGAACAAACAAACAGAATAAAAAAACACAGAAAAAGCACAGTATGGTGTGAGAGAATTTGCAAGGTTTTTAAATTGAGGCATCTCCCTCTTTTCTGAAAGAAATTTTTTGGGGAAAGCAACCTTTAATATTCAGACATTACCTAGCTTCAGAAATCAAATATTGAAAGTTGGGCAAAATTCTTATCATAAAGAAAAACTGATATAAAACATGTTGCACAATTCCAATAAATCACTGAAATTTTATGTTTTATTAATAGGATTTAAGAGGCCAGAGGAAACTTTATGAAAAGACTTTGAGCTTTAGTGTGTAGATTTTAGCAAAAAAGAATGATCATTTTCTTGTTGACTGGTAAAGTTGCAGAATGTCATAAACATAGATAAACAGAACTTCTTTTATTGAGACACTATTTTACCAATACTGTGTCTTTAGTCCTCAAAGGTATATGGTAAGTTCTTTTTACTTACACTGATATAATGACATTTTCAAGTGTGGCACTGTCCCGATGTGGCTATGTTTGTATGATGACATCATCCTTAGAGCTAGTATCAGATAATGCAATTGATTTATTCTTAATCTTTAACACCACCTTAAGTGGCACACATACAATGAGAAAAAACAATCTAAATGGCTACTTAAAACAACTGAAAGTAGCCCTCAAATTAGATGTCCCTTTCATTGAGAGTATTTTATACTTCTGTATTAAAACAAAATAGTGGGACAGTCGTTTTGAAACTTACCTAATGCTGTTCTTGCTGGTGTAGCATCTTTTTTGATCCAAAATGACACCCAGGATAAAACCACAGTCAGTATACAGGGAATATATGTTTGAATAGTGAAGTATCCCATTCTTCTACTCAATTCAAAATATATAGTCATGACAACATAATCACCTGTAATGAAAAATTGTCAAAATTAAAACAACTTTCTTGGGCTAAAAATAATTCAGGGAAATAATTTATAAGTTATTTTGTTAAATGAATTACTTGGATAAAAATATACATGCTACAATAATATCAAATTGGGAAAAGGATCAAAATGCTAGTGCTCTTAAACCTAATTTTTATAGTATTCATGGCTGTGCAATACATTTTCCTGGTATTGTAAAATACACAAAAACAAACATTAATTGATGGAGGAGACAGACATACTCTGTTCCATGACAGGCAATTACTCAATGAGCTATTATTGCTTGAGTTAATCTGTATTTTGCATGTTTAAAATCAAGGGTAACATAACAAACTCAACCCTCAAGCAGTTCCATTGCCATTCTGTTTTTTCAATAGTAACAGAGCCTACATAAACTTTCATACATATACTTGTGTAACAATTTTGTATTTCTATTTTTATATCATGGATCTTAGCTATAAGCATGGACCTTGTACTTTATGTTTTATTTAATATTTTTATATTTATCTTATCCTCTCATGATTCTGGCACTCAGACTGTGCCAACCCAGAAAACAAACAGGAAATCACTTTATGACATTTTGCTCCATCTTCCTAAAGTAAAGCCACACCATACAGAATAGGGAGCAATACAGATGTGACTAGAGATTCCATAAGACTCCCTGGGGGATTGGAAAAGGGTGCATACTTAATACATTGTATGTTTTATTCCAAAGTCATCTCTAATCATGCCTTTCATAGGCAACCTCCCACTGATATCATGTCTCTACCCCTCCTCCCTTTTGACCTCCACCCTCTAGCCTGCTGGATTCACCCTTCTGGCATCTGAAGTTCACCATGTCCAGACCTGAGCTGTCTTCCCCATCTGCTCTTTCTTAAGTTCTCTCAGTTATTCAAGGTGGAGACCCAGAAGCCATTTCTGACTCCTTTACCCTTCTTCAATTCCTTTCCCCACCAAGTCCAAGCACCTTCTTGTGCTGAGGCCCCCAGCTTGTCTCTCAACCACCAGTCCTTCTCCACTTTAGACCAGTCTACATCCTACCACCAAAACAGTCTTGTTAAAACACAAATGTCATTACACCCTCTTCTTACACTCCTTCACCAGCACCTTGCTACCCTGATACAGTTGTCACACCTTTATTATGGTCTACAGCATTCTGCATAAACAGCCCTTGCCCTGTAGTCTTTGTACTCTAGGCATTGGGTCTCCCAGGTCCTCAGATACGGCATGATCCCCCCTTAGGCAGCTGAACCTCTGCACTTCTGCGGAGGATGCTCTTCTTTTCCTACCCTCTGCATCCAGAGAGTCCCCACTCACCCCTGTCCTCCTCCCAACAACTGTAATTAATTCATCTATAAATATTAATGTAATGTCTTCCTTCAAACCAATAAACTAGTTGGGTTACAGAATATGTCTCTTGTGTTTACCAGTGTTATTTAATAATAAGCAACCAATATTTGTTTAATGAAAAAATTATCCTGAAAATCCTATTTTTACCTAAAAAGACTGACAGGGAGACTAGATTGAGCCATATGAAAATTATGCCCTTCAATAAACCAGAATATTTTTTTCAGGATGCAGTGTGCTCTTGTAGCAATATTCAGGATGGTTGAAAGAAACATCAATTTTGAGATCATTTCCCAAGAAACATTAAAAATTTTAAGCAAATTGGCATTTCACCATAAAGGAGTCAGAATGATTAACCTGAAGTAATCAAAGAACAAAAAATTATTTTCCTAAGTAATATGAATGCCACACTACATCATTTCCTGGGAAAGTATTATTGAATTATGTGTGATATTGAAGTGCCTATTAATTTTTTACATAAAATTTCAATTAAAAAGCAAGCAGAAACAAATATTAGACAGAAAAACAAAACATAATAAATCACCCGAGCAGTTATGAATACAGCTTCAAAGAATTTCCAAAGAGTTGAGTAATTTTTTCAATCACCATTGTAGGTTCCTGAGTAAGATAAACAGAAAGACAGTTCCAAACAGATGCACAATCCATTTGGATAAATCCACCGCCTTTTCACCAACCTTTTCACCAACCTTTTCACCACCTTTTCACCAAGGTGATCAGGCCTCCACACCTGGGCTCAGCAGCCCCCTTTGCCTGACTCGGAGGTCTGCCACGTCTCCCGTGGTCAGGTGTATGAGTGAGATGAGCTTCCACTACCCTCTGAAACCTGATTCTGTAACTCAACAGAAGAAGTGGTTCCAGAGTGCTCCATGATTCTTGTGTCCCAGCTTTCACAGGGTGCAACTGCCTACAGAAGCAGTGGCAGGAGGAATTGTAGGTTCTATGCCCCACACAGGAAGACCGCCACTTAGCCAATGTGCCACACATCCTAAATTGGAAGGGAGAGGCCAGGTACATCACATGTTTCTGTACACACCTAACTTGCTTGTCTAGGCCTGAGGTAAAATATATCCTCATAGGAGGCAAACACCCTTCCCTAAATCTGAAAACATTTGGCTGAAAAGTTTCTCAGAGAAGACAAGTGTGTCTAGATTACATTTGCATTAGTTGTAGGACTCTTAACTGAAAGAAAAAAATTGTTCCTTCTCTCTGCTCCTGCTCTGCAAGTGTTCATATAACCACGAGTATGTAAACGTTCCCAACACGTTCACTCCCATGGACCCAGCCACCAACAGTGTGGGTGTGGTCTCAGCTCCTGGCGCCTGCTTCTTGGAGGCCTTCCTTCCTTCTCTGTGGTGTCTCACCCATGCATCCTGATCAACGTGCACATTTCCTAATGCAACTCACAAACTAGACTGAAATATTTTTGACTTTCTGTAATCAGCTCCTTTCAAACCAGAGATACACGGGTTTCCAGTTGACTCTTAAGGCAGATAACAAGGACCTGGAATCCATAGAGGACTCCGCAGTCCACCCTGGAATGTGTCTGACACCTGCTTCCCAGGGGGAACATGGAATAGAAACAGCTATGGAAGGAATGAAAAGCTTCTCTTTGATCCATCAAGGTAGAAAAGTCATCTTTGGGCCTAGTGGAGTTAAGAGAACAAGTTGCCCTTTACCAATTGCTATTTTTGTGATCCTTTTATTTTTCCTGAGCAAATGTAAAGAAAGATATATGAAATATTGGAGACTTTTTAGAAGAACATGTGTAGGACAATGTTTAGCACAATGGCACAACGGCACACAGTAGGCAGTCAATACATATTTATGAAATAGAAATTTATTGGACTAATAGTATTTTCCATGAAGTTTGGAAGGACAAAGATTAATAAGACACAGAAAGTTTCTTCAAGGGTAAAGACTAGTCACATCTCCGTAATTTACCCCAATATTGTTCCCAGAGAATATACTATAAGTCATTATTCATTCCATGTCATAGACACCCTCATTTGTTTGTTCACTGCAGGCACCAATTCTTCCTTTGAATATCCTTTAAACATTGCTGTTATTTCCCCAGAGCTCTCCTCCTTCTGGTGGCCATGTCTTCTCTCCCCCTCACAGAGTACCCACCTCTAGTCTCCTTTCAAAATATCTGAAGTTAATAACCCTCAAAAGCCAGTGAGACCTGGTAATTAGTAAGCAAGGCTCAGCACAATAAAAGCCTAATCTCCATCCTATTCAATTTTGCCCCTGGAAGACTTGTCTTTTATTTTCTTTTTTGACATCTCACGTAAAGGTGTTCATTTTAAATACATTTTATCAACCTTTTATTTTATTGTTGTGCTGTTAGTGTCATCTTTGAGAATCTGTTCTCTAATGTAGGATCATAAAGATGTACTATTTTCTTTTGTGAGTTTTGCTTTTATTTTTATATGCAGTTGCTTCTTCAAATTAAGTGTTTTAAATTCCTTGATCAGTTGTCACAGTACTATTTATTGCCACTACAAGTCATCTGCAGAACCACCTCATGTGTCCATAGGTGAATTCATCTGTTTCTGCATGCCAATTCCTGCATAATTATCACTCTATCTCAATCATTAAATTGTCAGGCACACCCTAAAATGACCCCCAGTTAGTCATTCACTCGCTCACATAATTCTCTCACCTGGAGTGTGAGCAGAAACTGTGACTGGTTTTAACAAAGAGAACATAACCTGTCATTTCATTGATTAGGTCACTTCATATAGCAAAGGTGAATGGATTTTGCAGATCTGTTAATCCAAAGAAAGATTATTTAAGGTGGGCCTGACTGAATCAGATGAAAAACCATAAAAGAAGTACTGGATCTTTTTCTGAAGAGAGGTTCTCCTTCTCATCTTAAAGAAGTGAGCCACCATTAGCTCTACACCCAAAAATAATGAATTCTGCCAACAGCCTAATGAGCTTAGACATACATTCTCCAGGCAAGCCTTCAGGTGAAAATGAAACTCAGCAAATATTTCAATTGCAGCCTTACAAGAACTTGAACAAAGGACCCAGCTAAGTCACACCCATGCTCTTAATCACACAAATGATGAATTATAAATGTATGTTTTGTTTTAAGCCACTAAATTTGTGGTAATTTGTTACACAGAAATGGGAAATGAAGGGAGAGTGACATCAACAAGGTGGCCAAATATTATGTCATTCAAACATATTCCCCCATCAACAACATTAATTTGGCATCCATTCATGGACAAAAGTTCTTTTGTGGGAGCTGTGGGGCCCAGGTGGAGTTTGTGAAACCTTGGTGCAGCCCATGAATGAAGAGAGCTATTCTGAGAAAACAGCCCCATATCCAGGTGGCTGATACATCAACTGTGGTCCTAGCTAAAAACCTGCAAACAGCTCTGTTTGTCTGAGGACTCAGCTTCAGACCTGTTTGGCTCTGGTTTTGTCACCAGCCCCATATGCCAAGGGACCCATGAAGAGTCACACCCACTACGTGTTTGGTAAAAGACATATGGAAGTGACTGCTACTTCAGGTATGAAGACAACAATGCAAGACTTCAAGGAATATAAAAAATCCAAGAAACATAACCCCCCAAAAGAGACATAGTAATTTTCCTGGAACCAACCCCAAACATAGATATTTATGATTTACCCAATAATGAACTCAAAAAGCTATTTCAAGGAAGCTCAGTAATCTACAAGAAAACAAAAAGACAATCCAAGGAAATCAGAAAAATAAGACACAAAAACTAAGAAGTTAGACAAAGAGATATTTGTAACAAAAATTACAAAAATGAACCAAACAGAAATTCTGGAGTTGAAAAATAAAATTAATGAAATGAAAAAAAAAAGCAACTGAGAGAGCATAACATCAAACTTGATCAAGCAGAAGAAAGAATATGTGAAGAATAGGACCTTTGAAATTATCCATTCAAAGGAGAATAAAGGAAAAAGAATAAAAAGGAGTGAAGAAAATGTATGTGAGTGATAGGATACAATTAATAGAAACAATGTAAATTATGGAGTTTCAGAAGGTGAGAAGAGGCAGATGGGGGCATAAAATTTTTTTATGGCCTAGGAATTCCTAAATCTGGAGAAAGATTTAGACATACAATAACATGAAGCTAATAGGTAAACTCCAAATTTCAATCTAAAATAATGTTTTCCAAAATACTTTATAATAAAATTGACTAATATAATGACAAAGCAGCAGAGAAAAAAAAAAGTTATCTTATGGAAGGAAACCTCCATAAGGCTAGCAGCATATTTCTCAGCAGAAACCCTGCAGGCCAGGAGTGAGTGGGATGATACATCCAAAGTGTGGAAGGAAAAAAAAACCTGCCAACCAAGAAAACTTTACCCAACAAATTGTCCTACAGAAATAAAGACAAAGGTAGTCTTTTCTAAATAAAATTTGATGGAGTTCATCATCACTATACCTGCTTTGCAAGAAATAATGAAAGAAGTTTTCGAAGTTGAAACAAATGGATACTGACTGGTGACATTACAACATATGAAAATATACAAGACACTGGTAAAGATAATTACTTGGTCTAACTCAGCATCGGGCCAAGTCAGAAGTTTCTGGAGGGTCCTATTTTTGTAAAAATACCTTACAAAGGGGGGAGTAGAAGGGGACTGTTGAGCCACTGTGATGTACATTTGATAAAATTTAAAAAAGAAAGTTAAAAAAAAGAAAAACAAAACTTAATAACAACAAAAAATACCTTACAAAATAATTACAGATATTTATATGTGTTTTTGGTGTTTTCTTTTAATTTTATCACCATTTCACTATAACTTCTTTTCTTTCTGGTGTTGGCAGATTTGTGGTTGCTTCCTACCTTAGACGTTTCCTCCCTCTTTTTTTTTTTTCATTCCATTATTTCCAGAGGAGAATATATGTTAAAATATCTCTACTCTTCCATTTATGTCATTTTTTTACAGGGAGAATCATATGCATTTCTATTTAAATGAACACTTGAGTTCATACCCATATTTTTATCATTCAAGGTTCATGATGACTGAAATAAAAATGTATAAGTATTACATATTTTACAACAGGAACATGTAATGATTTTATTAAAATCAGTTTTTACCTCATGTTCATAAGCTTGTTTAATCATGAAGTAATAGATGACTTTTAGAACAAGAAGCTTGGAAATTTGATGTTACTAATTCTGTACAAAGTTAATCAGTTAAGATAAATGTCTGAAAATGGAGTACTACAGGAATCTTCAGAATAATTATCTTATACAGGTCACTAATTTCTGAAAAATAAAATGCAATTCAATATTTTAAGTGTAAGTAGGATATCTTTTTTATATGTACCCCTGTATAGTATGTATATAGTGATTCATTTGATTGCATTCTTAACCTGTAGCTTTTTTGCATTTTTGGCATTCAATTTTTATTAGCTACACCATCTCCCATTTGTTCTTAATCAGATGAAGAATCAGGAGCATGGATGGGACAGCATGAAGTTTTGATTTCAGCTCCAAAATGTAAAGAGTTGGGTAGTTGTTACTCTTGTCTTTACAACAAGAAAGAAACATACAAACTGAAAATCAACTTTTTTTGACCTGCCAGAGAAATGAGGTTATATGGTAAACCACCATCCCAGAATAAGGCATATCCAGAGAGATACAGAACACAGAATTTCCTTACTAGGTGCAGAAGTTGCTGGATGCCATAAGCTAGTAGAAACACTAAAACACGAATTTTTAACAGATTTCTTGAGGCTGAGTGTACAGCGGCATGAGAATGAGAGACCCTAAGAGCTGCAGTCTTGAGGGGCACCAGGATATCTGCAGGCTTTTCCTCCAAGTACTCACTATGTTCTTGTGAGGAGGCTTTGAGAAAGTTCTCCAAGTGTCCCTAGTAGAGCAGAGAGCACACCTGTCATGAAACCTTCCCAGATCTTCTGCCTAACAAAGGCCTGAACTCCAGGGGAAAAGACTTTACCAGGGGACAATTCTGAAACCTAACCCCAAATGAGGCTATACCTGTTCCAGCCCACTCCAGCCTTCCTGCCTCACCTAAGGGGAACACTGCATGGTCAACAGGAATAGAGATTCAAGGAAGTAGACTGTAAAATCTATGGCTAGAGATAAAATGAACACATATAAGCTGCTCAATTGGAGCCAAAGAAGGTAAAAAATAAAAAAAAGGAAAAAAGAAACAAAGAAAAATGCAGCAAACAGAAAAGGATTACAAAGATAGTAGATTTCAATCTAACTTTATCAATAATTACTTTAAATGTGAATGGTTTAACCACTCTAGTTAAAAGACAGATTGCAAGAATAGATTGAAGAAAATAAAAAAGAAAACACAAGCAACTCCGACTATATGTTGCCTCCAAAAGAGCTACTTTAAATATAGACTCAGATAGGTAGAATAAAGGGATGGAAAAAACATATAATGCTTACACTAACTTAAAGGAAGCTGGAGTAGCTATATTAATTTCAGACAAGACAGACTTTAAAATGAGATTATGTGGGATAAAGAGAGATATTATGTACTGAAAAGAGGCCAATTCTCCGGAAAGTTCAAGCTAGTTCAATAAAACAAGAAAAAGAGATGAAAAATACACAGATTGGAAAGGAAGAAATAATATCTCTTAATTTACATACAACATGATGTCTGTGAAGAGTCCACAAATAATCATCCTAGAATAAGTAAGGTTAGCAAGGTCACATGGTACCATATCTATATGTGAAATTAACTGCTTTCCAAATACCAGCAATGAAGAGTTGGAATTTCAAGTTTAAAAATTCAGTTCCATTTATAATAAATAGCATTCCCCCAAATTTGATTTTTTTCATCAACAGTTTTGTTTTCCACATACACATTCTGTGTGTGTGTGTGTGTGTATATATATATATATATTTATTTATATATTACTATCTTTGTAATCCTTTTCTGTTTGCTGCATTTTTCTTTGTTTCTTTTCTTATATATATATATATAAAGTACTTAGGTTGTACATCTAATAAGTACTTTATATCCTTCCTTGTTTGATTACATATGATACAATATTATAGACATTAAAATATGGACACATTTAGCTTAATATAGATATTCATGGAGGGAATATATATTATATACAATAGGTTTTATATGTACATCTATACGTGTGTGTGTGTGTGTGTGTGTGTGTGTGTGTGCATTCACAGGTTAGTGTACATACATATATTTCTTTGCTCTATCTGTGGAGAGGATCTAGAAGTAACGATATCCCTCTAGCAATGAGCCAACCCAGCAACTAGATCTTCTTGGAGTGTAATACTATTCCCCAACAAAGGGAACCAAGGCTTCTTGGAGAAATCTCTGATTTTTTTGGCTAGGTGAGGATATACACAAAAATCATGTTCTATTGTCACAATGGAATTAAATTAAAAATCAACAATAGAAAGATGTCTAGAATATTTCCATATATTTTGAAGTAAAGCAAGCCCTTTAAAAATTACATTTATGAATTGGAGACTTCTGCCTCTAGGAAGATGTAGCTGGTGTACTTTTTTCTCTTCCTCCCATTAAATGCAACTAAATATCTTGGAAATTGTATGGAAAGAAAATACAAGAAAACTTGGAAGAGTGGTAAGAAGACAGAGAAGCTGGGGATGAAAGGACCCAAGGAAAAATATGATGGTGAGCTCTCTGATTCTCTTTACAATCTGACCAAACACCAAAGAAAACACTGAGGACCCGCCCTCACTCATTCCAACAGGCTGACTGGTTCCCTCGACTTCCAGGCTCTCCTGGCTGTGAGGAGACGGCCCCACCGCCACCCCTCCACTGTAGTAGTGACAGAGAACATCAAGCAGAGAGTCAGGACTGTCATGCCTTCAGAGTGGCAAGAAACTCTTCCACCCATGTGGTGACAGTGCGGGCCATGGGGCACCTGGACTTCTGCTCCTACTCAGCGGTGATGAGGCAGTGAGGTTACTGCAGGCAGAGTGACAATACCTCCCCTCGGGTGTCAGTAGAGTCCAAGCAGAAATGGGACTCACAGCTTCCCTTAGCAGTAATGAGGTGAAATCGCTCTGTAACTGTAGGAAAGATCACAGGAAGTCAGCTAAAACATATTCAAATAAGATCTAGTCTCATAATGTCATGCCCATGTTTATATTTCAACTGAAAATCACTTATTCCAAAAACAAGGAAGATCTCAAACTGAAAAAGGCAATCAATAGATGCGAATACCAAACTGGCATTGAATTATTTATCAGCCGTCATAAAAATGTTTAAATGAGCAATTATGAACATAATAGAAAGAAATGAAAAGTAGAAATTCTCAGGAAAGCAGTAGAGGTATAAAGAAGAACCAAATGGAAAATTCTGAGCTGAAACCCACAGCTAAAAGAAAAATCTTAGTGGGTGGGCTTGACAGCAGAATGGAGGGGGCAGAAGAAAGAATTAGTAAGTTGGACTATAAAACGAGAATTTATCCAATCTGGACAACAAATATTTAAGAAAAGTAAACAAAGTCTTAGGGATCTGTGGGACTATAACAAAAGATCTGTAGAAAACGGTCTGGTAGTTTCTTTAAGAAGAAAACTAAACATGTACCTGCCGTCCATATGACTCGGCAATCGCACCCCTGGGCATTCATGCCGGAGAGAAGGCAGCTGATGCTCATACAAGGACTTGTACACCTATGCTTACAGCAGCTTTATTTGTAATAGCCAAAAATTAAAAGTCTAGATTCCCTTCAATTGTTAATAGTTAAAGAAACTACTGAGCAATAACACTGTACACTCAATAACTTGGATGAGTCTATAGAATTGAGTGAAAAAAGAAAAGCCAAAACATTCCATTTTGTGTGATTCATCCATACAGCATTCCTTGAATGACAGGATGGAACTGGAGAGCAGGTTAGTGGTTGCCGAGGCCTAAGGGGGCAGCGAAGGTGGGAGAGAAATGAGCAGGGCTGCCAAGGGGCAGCACGAAAGATTCCTGTGGTCATGGAAACGTTTTACATCTTGACTGTATTACCAAATCTGTGACACACTTTTCTTTCAATACATTACCATTGGGACAACTGGGTAAAGAATACAGGGATCTCTGTATTATTTCTTCCAATTGCATTTCAATTGATTAACTTAAAAGAAAAAGAGTAATTAAAAAGCACCATATTGGTCATAGAATAAATCAAAATGTAAATTAGAATTATTTATAATGGAATAAAAATGATATGGGATGTAAATGTTGAAAGAAAATGAACTTAGTGAAAATTATCAGTGATTCTGAATCAGACGTTGTACCTAATTTGATAAGCTTCACTTACCCAAACCATCTGACTTTGATTAAATACAAGTCACATGCTCTCCCTACCTCAAGTTTGGCCCTTATTTTAGAGCCCTCTTGCTGGTGATTATGTTCCCTGTTCCTTGCCTCCCCACCTTGTTACTGGGCCATGAGGACAGGTCCTCTAACGTCACTGTCTTGGAGTGCTTCAGCATGGGTAGGCAAGGCTTGTGGGCAATTAAACAAGTGTCATCCTCTGAAAGTCAGCGTTTTCTCGGTACACTATCACACTCTATTCCCTTACTTGTAGGTGACTCCATTAGAATAGATCAGAGATAACTAAAATTAAAGCTCCTAGTTTCTCATCCCCAGGTGTTCAAAGGTGCTTTCATACTACCCATCAAGACAGAACTTGGGTAAAGCTCTAAATGCCTGTAGAATGTAGATGAGGAGTGTTGAGCTGGGATGTATCATAAGCATATTCTACTTTGTTTAGTATTGGTTCAAATGTTGAATCCCAAGGCTTTGGGGTTTTTCACAGCTGATGGAATCCCTTCAAATTCACTGTCAAAGATGAACTGTCAGTTAGGAAGCCTGATCTAAATAGATTGCAGAAGAATGACCCTTTTCTGGGATAGAACTCATTACATCTGTAAGTGTTTGAAATGGCTTTGAAATGACTGATCTGGGGACTCTAAAAACCAGCCCTCAAGGACAAGCCTGGTGATCAGTCCGTAACTGTCTGCAGGCAGTCTTTCAGGGAGATTTGTAGGACTTGCTTTGGAAAAGAGAATCTCTGTTCCGGGCACATCACTGTGATTGATGTCATCCCTCTTTAGGGACAAACCTGCTAATCCACTTCTACAACTCCTTTCAACATTTAGAAATAGGAGTTGGTTCTTACTTTAATCAGAAAGCTTCTCCAGGCTAAACCTAAGGTCATCTCTTACCTTTTCATTCTCCCTTAATAATTTTTTAATTAGGGATTTTTTATAGCAAATACCAATGATGCCTGCAAATGACCAAAAATTAGAGATACTTGTGACATTATTAATGTGTATAATCCAACTTCGGTAATAGATCTGGCACTCCACTACTTTAACTTGTGAATGTATCCTAAAATAAAAATACGTGAGATCATAGAGTAGGCTGGGCATATTTTTAGGATTTCAAATTGACAGATGGGACTTAACATAGAAGATGCTTCCAGAAAAAGCAGATTTTAGGGAGAGGGAATTAAAGAGCTCCTTAATTTAAAACACATTTTATATTATGTCTGTGCTGGCCCTGGGCCTCTGTCCACAGATCTATCCCTCTGCTCTGAGCTGTGCCTCATAGAGGCCAACAACTATGACCATTTCCCCTCCTACTGGGCAACTGCCTAAATGGTTACCAGTAGGAAATGCAGGTGGCAGAGTGGAGAATGGGAGAAACTAGGGTATCTCTCCCTCTTTTGGTCTGCCTTGGGCTATGTCACAGGGACATGGTGTCCTCTAGTTTCTGTGACGCTACTTGATCGTGCCTTCCTTTGTCCTACTGACCTGGGGCTGGGTGTAGCGTCTTCTGTTTTTACCAGTCTCTGGATTGTCTCACTATCCCCTATTTGTCTTTTCTGTCCTTCAATCACTTCTCTAACCAATTCCCTACATTCAACTCCATCTCCTGTTTTCCTAGTTACTCTATGACCAGCTCAAGTCAGCTGATATGTAACGGATATGTCTCCTATGAGAGAACTATGCTTGCTTCTCCAACTTCGTCCATCTTCTGTGCTTCCCACTCTGTGCATTCCAGACAATGGGCCTCTTTCAGTGGCAGGATCCCCTTGTGCTCCTTCTAACAGCCCAAATGCCCAGAGCTACCTTCCCTCCCATCTCAAATGCAGCCCTTCACCTGGTGAGTACCTCTTTGTCCTTCAGGTCTTAGTTCAAAGGTCACATTCCTGGCTACTGGAGTGAGGTCAGGCTCCCCAGGTTTGCCTACAGAGGATTGTGCCCATGTGTTCTCCACTTACCACAGTTACGACTTCATACTTCTCTGTGACACTATTTATTAATGTACATCTTCCCTATATGCCTGTAAACTCCAACAGAGCTGAGCCTGTGCTTCCTTTATTCACTATTTTATTCCCAATGCCTAGCAAGAGACATTACTCACAGCAGATGATTACTAAATATATCAGCCAAAAAATGAATGAAAATCCATTGCTGCTCGCCAAATGGATGAGTAGATTAAGAAAGAGATTTTCTTGGTAGGAACTGCTGGGGACTCCAGTCTTCCCCTGCCTTCCTTATTCTCTGCTCATATTCTCAGCCTTGCCAACCTTCTGATGTACTTTGCAAACTCATAGGCAATAGTTTTGCTCTCTGTATTTATCAGAATGACTGATATAATTATTCATCCATCATCAGAACTCTTATTTTGTAAATCATATTAGTATAGCATGATTTTAAGAGTACAGCCACAGAAACTGTCCTGCCTGGATTTCAGGCAGGTAGTTCATCTCTTTGTGCCTCATTTTCCTTATCTATGAAATGGGAATAATAGTGGTATCTATATTTCTCACAGTAGTTGGGAAGATTAAATTAATTATATAAACTCTCAGAACAGGACCTAACAGAAGGAAGCTGTCAGCACATGTCAGCTGTGTTTTTGGAGTAAGCTGATGTTATAGACAATACGTGCCACCTTTGGTGTTTTTGAGAATGAGGACAGAGTAGAATTCATAGTTTGTATCTAATTTCTTCAGTAAAGGTTATAACCTTAACTGACGCTAATGCTCACTGCTTATCAAATATTCTCAGAAGCCTTACTGCCTCTTACATGGAAATAAACATTTACAGTGAAACAACATTTTTATATTAAAAAAGAGTTGGTTTTTGAGAACAAATGTAAGACTAATTGGAGTTGAACTTTTTTTTAATATGAGTGTGCCTCTCACCAAAGACTAGATTGTTTATAGGTCAGTAATATGTCTCTAGACTTGAGCTATTGTTTCAATAATAGAGGATATGAATGAAAAAATGGGCATTAGAAAGCCAGTCTCTCCTGTGGACTATTATATCTTATTTCCTGAGACTCCTGGGGAATTTTCTGAGATCAAATAGTGCTTAGAATGGAAACAAGCAACCACTTTATCAAATCTGCATTTTCAATATTCTAGAATTAGCCTTACATCTTTGTACCAAATTAAACCCTGAAAGTTCCAACAATTGTCATAATGTACAATTATAAATATGAGAAAAATATGCCTCAAGCCAAATGAAGTTTGTTATCTTGGGATGATGGAAACATTTTATTTAGTACCCTTACAACTGACCAAGTTTGTTTGATTGCAGATATATTTTTCCAAAATTATAATCAAAGGCTAGACTAAGCCCAGCCATATATCAAAAAAGTGATACTTGTCATATGGGTCAGTAGACAAGCCATATGGATGGAGTAGTGGAAATTCACAATTGTCCCCATGAAAACTGTAAAAAATGCCATCTTTCTGATATGTTATATGCTTCCAAAGGGAAAGCGTTAGAAACCTAAGCCCTAGATTTCTCTGAAACAACAGTCAAGGCTGGAAGACAAGAGAACAATGTCTACAAAGTTCAAAGGGAAAGAAACTGTGAATCAGCCTAGATACAATTAAAAAAAAATTGCATGGGCAGACATTCTTAAACATGAACAAAACATGACCCTACTTAGGGGTCCTTCATGAAAGAAATAATTAAAAAATAAAATCCACTCAGTTAAGTATTGGCTCAAATTAAGAACTTAGGGAGGAAGGGAACGTTACATGAGGAAGCTTGGTCATCATCAGACTCATCATTCAGGAGAGAGCTGATGCGAAACAGCTTCGGAAGATATCATTCAAGAAGATAATTTGAAATGTGTAGAATCTGACAATGTAAAACATCGCAATGTAAGCAGAAGTAGCCACGTGGGATAGTAAAGAGAGGAAATCTTAGAATGACAGTGTGTCTGAGACAGAGAAGAGCAGTCTGTGGCATGTGGAACTGGTCTGGTACTACTGGCCAGGGCTCGTGTTGCTAGAGTTGGGCTGACGTTCCCACACAAGCATGTGGTGGCATCCAAAATCAGAGCCAAGCCCCACTCCCTCACACCCTCCTCCAAACACCTGACTCCTGTAATAATTCTTTTCCCTCTGGCTGAGGTGCCCGCAGTTCCTGCAGTGCATGCTCCCTTTTGCTGCAACAAGGAGCACCCCAGCTTGATGGTAGGTGTATTTCTGATCTCTGGCTGCAGGGTACTGACATCACCTGTCTGTCATAGCCTACTGAGTCTACCTAAAACCAGAGCAGATAGCCAACAGTCTGATACTGAAATTTAAAGAAATATTTCTCTTAATTTAGAGGAACCTTTTAGAAAGTAATATATTTTTTCATGAAAAGACATTTATTTGAAGTTTTAATTTGCCTATTTTCTTTTTAATTTCCTCTTCTAATACAATAAAATAATTAATTTCTATATTAAATTGAAATTTAAATACATTTTTAAATTTTGAAAATAGCATTGATAATATGATAATGTAAAATTTTTAAAAATGTAGACTGTTCTAGTAATCTGTGTGGATTCACTGAATACATTTTTGGAAGACATCTACCTAATATTAACTCTGGTGTTTACTAAGAGATGTGTTCTTTTTTAAATCATCTTTATACTTTTGTCCATGTTAGAGGTGTTTTTTTTAATATGACAACAAACCTATTGTATGAAAAAGAGTATGTCTTCCATTAAAAAATTCTAACTGTATTTCCCAAGATTATTTACAATTGGTGGAGGATGGAGATTTATTCATTTATATATTTTTCTGTGATTTTTAAGTTTTTAAAGATAGCATTTTAAAAGTTGGGGAATATGAACAAATAATTTAAGAAGCAAAGGAAAACATTATCCAGAGATGAGAATAAAACCACCATTAAGGTTTTGTTATATTTGGTTTCATACCTCCAACAAACACAAAAAGGATCATAGAGGGTAAATAGAGGGAGAATACAGTTATTTTACCTTAATGTCTTATTATAAACATTTTTTCCTTGTTCAAAACAATGAATTCTTTCACAGGCTTTTTATTCAATACAAATTACCCTTTTTCTTTGGGGCCATTGGACAGTTTGTGAATTGAAGACATAGAATTTCATTGATGACAAACACTTCAAATAGGTATGCTGCCGAAGGCCAGCCCTTAGGCAAAAAGTAAATGCACAGATGCATTACTGCCAGGGGTTCTTTCATTAATACAAAGGACAATATAAATATCTGTTTTAAACAAATAGCTGTTCTACTTCAGCAAAACAAATTTCTTTACAAACAATGTCATTCTATTGAATCCACGGTTACTTCAAAGATTCATTCCCTAGAAAACACTATGTTCTTTTTATTTATTTTATCTGTGACTTTCTTACAGAAGAAATAAAAATCTCTCAAAATGCAGCCTATCCTTTCATTTAAGACCTATATGGGGAGCTATGATGAATACTTAGCTAAGTCCACAACTTTAAGTCCTCATTAAAACTGTGGGCTTGCTAGCTACTTTCTGAAAAAGACAACTTGTTCTAGTTCATTATAATTAATCCGGACAAAATGGACAATTCATGACACTGCAATTCAGGGTAAAATCCAAACCTCTAGAGCTTTATTTACTGATAAAGCAAAGGCTTTTGGTATAACAAATCAATAAATCACCCCAACATGGTTTGATAGCAAGGTTTTGATAAACACATTACACAAGTTATATGAGATATTACTAAAAAGTTCATAAATAAGGAAGCAATGGTGCATTAATATAAGGGGTGTGGGTAAAATTGCAATTATTTTCATAATATCTTGCCTGGCTTTAGTGCATCTCCATATCAACAGGCATTCAGGGGTGGAGAGAGTATGGCTTTAGTGCATTTGCATATCAATAGGCATTCCTCAGGGATGGAGACAATTTCATCTCCATATCATTGGGTAATTACCTGAGCAATAGAAGGCTTATCTGAACTTGAGAAGTTAGGAGGAGGTCCTGGCATACTTGACTGGAGCAGAAAAGAAAGAGACTGCCCTGAAATGCAGTTTGTAAGCAATAAACGGGTTTTAAACTTTATTTCTCCCTTTGACTGATTTCGGTTTTAGAGGTATTTTGCCCCGGGATTTCTGTTCCCCAGAGTTACATGTGGAAGTAGTCGGCAGGATCTCTGAACCTGAAATCTGTCATAATGGGTGTGACCTTTGAGAGGGCTGCCCCTAAAGATGATGGGGAAAAATTCCACTCTTGCCAAGGGACATTTGTCTACACTCATATGGTCATGGAGATGCCACCACTGCTGCTGGCTGTGTCGACCCTGGCCCATGGCCTCAGCCTAAGGTTGCTGCTGCTGCCATTGCTGCTGCTCCTGCTGCCAGCCAGAGCCTGGTCACAACCATGGAAAGGAGCAGAGGTCTGGTTCTCCTTGATAGAGAAGCAACTGGCTGCTGTGTACCATGCCTTGCTGGCTATGGAGCCCATCACCAGAACAGCTCTGACCAAGATAATAATCACCTATCCCTTCACGGGGTGGGTGCAAGACTGGACCCAAAGGTCATGGAGTGGTGTAACACAGACACCTAGTGTATATCATGTGATTGGCGATCTTCCTTTGGCATCCCCAGGGAATAATGAAGCAGACACATTGGCTCAGGTGTGTTGGCTAGAAGGAAAGCCTGCCTCTGATGTGGCCCAATGGCTGTATCAGCATTTGTTGCACGTGGGGCAAAAGACAAAGTGGGCTGTAGCCCACCAGTGGGGCTTGCTATTGACCTTTGAAGAATTTAGCAGAACTTGGAAGAAGGGCCTCAGGTGCTCTCATGGGGACTTACACTGAGTCCTGCAGCACCATGGGACAATAGTAAGGGGACCGATAGCCCACCTCAGGCAGACTATACTGGGCCTCTGCCCATACCAAAAGGATACTGGTATGCCATGACTTGTGTGGATATGGCTATGTCGTGAAGATCAGCAAACCACCAAGAGAGGCCTAAAGCATCTCTTTGCAGTCTATGGCTGGTCACTGGTGATTGAGAGCAACCAAATCACCCACTTTACTGGACATGCGTTGCAAAGATGGGTGCAGCAATTAGGAATACAGTGGAAATTAGATACTGTTAAATGGATGTGGCCCTGAATATTTCAACACATGGACCAGCGAAGGCTGGTCCTGGCATGGTGGAGTAAAGGCCTGAAGGATGGCCTCCTGTGTATTCCTTGAGTAACAGCACAGTGGCCTCCAAAGATCATGGTTATTTTATTCTACAGTTTTTGTGGCCTGGATGTGCCCCCTGACTGCAGCTGCCATGTAATGGCTGAAATGGATGAGTTTTGGACTTAACCTGCATAGGACTTTGAACCTAGTTGAATCTTCTGGCTTGAGGATTATCCTGGTTTTATTGCTATTGTCAAGAAAAAGTGCTTAAAGAGAGGCTTGACTTTGTCTAATGATTGGTAAAAGTTTTGTGAGTACTCTAGCATGGTAGTTAGGAATAAGTAAACAAGTGTAACAAGTGACAATAATAGTGTGTCAGTGTATTAAACATTTTGTGCTTAGAGAGAGATTGTGCTGTAAAGCACATTTACTTAATCTGCATAGGTTGAATCCTCTGGCTTGAGGATTGTCATGATTTTATTGCTGTTGCTATTGTTATGTCATTCGTCTGGTCACAATGCTCCAGTATTCTTGCCCAGGGACCATTGCAGAAGAGGGGGAATGAGTAGACTGTAAAGTGGGATTACTGCGGGGGTGGCCTGTGGGTAAAATTATAATATTTCCAGAATAACTCACCTGGCTTTAGTGCATCTGCATATCAACAGTCGTTCAGGGATGGAGAGAAGTATGGCTTTAGTGCATTTGCATGTCAATAAGCATTCCTCAGGGATGGAGAGAATTTCATCTCTACATCAGTGGGTAGTTACCTGGATGACCAGGACTTATCTGAACCTGAGAG
Source organism: Manis pentadactyla (assembly GCF_030020395.1). Lineage (NCBI taxonomy): Eukaryota > Metazoa > Chordata > Mammalia > Pholidota > Manidae > Manis > Manis pentadactyla. Next base: position 9,598,554 of record NC_080036.1, read on the forward strand.
GTTAGGGGGAGGTCTTGCTTGCTTCTGCCTGAGCAGGAAAGAAAGAGATGGCCTCGGACTGCAGTTTGTATGCAATAAATGGGTTTTAAACTTTATTTCTCCCTTGGACTAATTTCGGTTTTAGAGGTATTTTGCCCCGGGATTTCCTCTCCCTGGACTCACAAGGGATAAAGAGGAGCAAGTTAAGAGGTGTGGAAACTACCCAACATTTCCTATGCATTTGAAATAAGAACACAGGGTATTACCAGAGTGTCCTTGGAGTTATTACTTCAGTGTAAGCTTTTCCTCACTGTGTGGCTTCTTGAACTATGTTCTTTGCTTCCCTAGGAAGAGTAAGCAGGTTGACTAACAGTTTGTATGCACTCTAAGAAGAGTGACCCATGTCATCTGTGACTCGATGCTAATGTGACCCCAGAGCAGAGTGGGGCTGGGCTCACATGGACTACCCACCTGGACCAGCAGCAGAGCAGGGCAAAGAGGGTGTGAGGGGGCTCTGCCAAGGGCCAGGTGGTTGGAAAACTATTGAAATGTTAGGCAGGAAAGTAGATATGAGTGGAGTGGAAAAAGAATAAGGCCAGGAAAGCCCAGTAAAAAAGGACCCAGCATTAATGAGTTAATCAGTTAAAGCTCAAAAAGCCAAGAGTAACTTGGCCTGGAATGTTGGAATATTCCCCAGATAAAGGAGGGTGCCTCAGCATAGCCCATGTCTTTATTGTGCTAATCATGCAGGCCCGGCTTATTTTTTTAACCTACCTATATGCTGTTTTTTCTCCTTCAGTCCTAATCAAGTAATTTGCAACCTGGGCAACTAATACAGCATGCAGGCCCACCTGTAAACAACATAATGAATAAAGACAGGAAGATTGCTTTTTAAAGCTAAAATTGCATTTTAAAAAACCCAAGAAGATAAGAAGTAAGATTCTTAACATACTCTTTAGCAAACAGACAATAACTCAGCCCACCTTGGAGGAAAGGCAGTCTTAACTGATATGCTCCCAGACCAGGAAGCTGCTATCCTGGGAGGGAACAAGAGCAGTACATTTCTTGTGTTAAGCTAACTTTGCAGAATTACCTGGAGGACTGATACCACTTGACAAGTCCACACCCCCAGCCCTTTGTCATATACCTGAAAAACACCTTAAAAGGGGGCACTCCCAACCTTTTGGGGCCCTCCTCTCTCTGAGGTTGCCTGCACTTTCCAAGTGCACCACCTTTTAATCTTAAACTTTCTCTCTCTGACCTTTCAGGCTGTCTCTCCTCGCTGAGGTGGCCTGTACTTTTTCTCTCTTTAAGTAACTTTAAATAAAACCTTTACTCTGCTTCACTACTGTATCTCTGCCCTTCAATTCTTTGTTGCAGCACGGACAAGGACCGAGGAAAATACACAACACCCCCCAACAGAAATACTGCTGCGATTGTACAGTGTTCTGATAGTTGAATGAGTCTTTTGTTTTAGAGCACATCAAAAGGGGAAGGTGGACAGCAAACCCGAAGGAGCTTGACTCTGACCTCAGGCTTCTCAGTGGCCAGGAGGCCAGCACAGGAACGAGGCAAGGGCCAATGAAGAGATCGAGAGGGGGGTGTTAGGGGGCAAGCTGGGAAGGTGGGTCAGGCATTCTCATTCCCCTCTCAGTGAGATGTGCTGTGCAGTGACAGGAGCAGCATGCAAAAGGCAGGTTATTTTCCAGGGAATGCTGGCATTTGTAAGGAAGTACTTTCTGCACGGATGTGTCTGTTCAGTGACAACCAGCAGAAATAGGACGGGTAAGAAGTGTCACTGGACAAAGAGGAGGGCCACCCAGGTCATCTGATTGATACGCTGCTGTGCTGATGACATCTCCCCATGTAACAGAGGGCTGGCTCCGGCTGGCAAACATTTAGTTATCTTGGCAACCGGGCTTGCAGTTCCAGACTATGTTAATTTAACCACAAAAAAGGAAGCCAGACCCAAATCCTCACGTGTGTTGGACATGTATCTTCTGGATGGACATTAATAACCTGAGCTCCTGACCCCTTTGGGGATTCATAATTAAGGAATTAATTCCCTACTTAGGCAATCAGTCTTCCAATAGGTCTCATGCCATAAGTAATGTGGACATCTTAAATATAAATCCTGATGAAAGTATCCAGGGTTTTCATAGAAAATGAAATTGTGGTAAACCATGTGCTTGTGCTGGTCTATAAACATTCATATCAAATAACTAAATAAATTTATCTGCTCTGTTCCTTTCACAAATTTCAGTTCAGGTATTTGTATCCATAGGCAAAATCAGTATTATCTTTAAAGTGCTAAGTAGATTAAAATGGCCCTTATTAATTAATTTTAAATCATGAAACTATAAGTAAGGTGTGAAGCATACTACTAAAATTTTAACATATTTTCTTTTCTACTACATCACCTTAATGTACTAAGATGACAAACTAAGTGTTTATGAAGTGGAATATTTGTCTTTTCCATTTGTTTGTTAAACAAATGGTTGTTTTCCAAACATTCATTTGTCTACCAAGTACATTCTTTGAGGTAACTACTTTGTTAGATCTGTGGGATACAACTGGTTAATTCATTGGGAGACACACATAAAATTTATGCTGAGCTATTATTACTGAATTTTTCAAGATCCTTTAATCCTTGCAAGATACTTATTTATGAGGCAGACATAGTACCGTCCTCCCCATTTTACGGAGAAAACTGAGGCTCAGAGATAACCATTCAAGATGACACAACTTGTAAGTATAAGCCTGGAATTTAAACCCAGACAGGACGGCTCCAGAGTTCTTGTTATCAACTGTATCTCACATTTGCTGTTTGCTTCCAATCATAACACAGTGCAGTGTGGTAAGTGCTACCTTGGGGCAAGGTTAGGACACTGTGGAAGTAAATGGCTGTCCTACTTAGCCTAGTTTTTGAGGGATTTCTAAAAATGGCTTCCTGACTGAAAGATCTTAAAGCTTAAGAAGTAGGGATGATGAAAGCTAAGCAGGTTGGTGTGGGAGGGAATGGGAAGGAGTGGGGTATGCAGTGCTTACTAGGATGTAGACAAGAACAAGTACTCCAGGTGGCGTTAGCACAGGGCTGGGAGAGTTATTTGACTTGTCCTAAGCAGAGCCCCCCTAGCACTTTCTAGAATGATGCATTCAGTAGGAACACTTCATAACTACCTTGAGGCCATGCCAGGATGGCTTGCCATTGGTTTTCATGAACAAGGATATTTTTAAGACTCAGGCTTTCCAGTTGCATAATGGGGACAATAGCATAACTACCTTAAAGGGTTGTAGTAGCATAAAGAAGAATATAAAATAATAAGATGTTAGCAGCAACTTAAACCTGGCAATATAACAGAGCATTCCTTGCCAGAGTTCTAAATTTCAATACTAATGTAATTATTTTACAGATAATTTTAAACTATCATATCCTCTTATATCAGTGTACAGACTTAAAATTTTCTGATCAAATTATTGGAAGCAGTAATAAAATTCCATAATGAAAAAAAGATATATATCATCCATGCCAGGGAATATACCAAACAATGAAGTTTAACCCAATATTTGACCAGAGAAGTAAACTATTCTGAAAACTAAGAGTTAGCTGCAGGAAGGAAAGTTAACTTTTTGTCGAAGTGATGTCATGGAAAAGCTACCGACTGGCCTCACAGGGAGAGGGTCTAACATCAGCTGTAGCATATATTGGCTGTGTTGCTATGGGCCACACACACGATCTTCCTGAGATTCAGTCCTTCATCCATTAATAAAGATATTGGCACATGTTCCACCTTTTTCAGAGTACAAGGCAAGAAGCAAATGAAAACCATAAAATGGTGTGTGTATGAATTACACTGTTATCACATACGAAAAGCTATAATTTGTTCAGGTCCTATGGAAAGATAATTTTGTCTTTAAGGAATAATTAATTAAATCTGATTTTAAAAGAGCAGACTTAGCGAGATGTGATTTGTATCATAGAATTTCAATTTTCTTAGTGGATGAGCAGTTCATTCAACCAAGCAGCAATTTTTCCACATTTTCTCTCTCAATTAGAGAAGGAGGATGACTCACAGTGGGTTTGAATGATTTTTCACTCAATCTTATGAACAAAGACACTGTCGCTATTTTAAAAATACTGACTCTAAAACCCAGACTGATATATTATCCAGATTGCACTCAGACAAATATGACAAAAAGACAAGAAGAAACCGCTTTTAGAGTTTCTCCTACTGGAGCTATTTCAAATATACATTCCTATTTGCATTCAAGATATGAATCTCACTACAATGCCCTGTTAAAACATGTTTCATTGAAAAAAGTGCTAACCGCTGATTTAGTGGACATTTATTAAATAAAGCCAATGTGTGAATCTCATCATTCTCCTTCACAGGAAGTACACTAAGACAATAATACATATATATATATATATGGATGGCAATTACATATGTACATATGTTAGTTCATTTAAATTCACAAGAGCCATGTAAAGGAGAAGGCAATCTCTTTCTCATTTATGAGAGAGACGCATGGGTGAGTCACAGAGGTTGCCCAAGGTCAGAGGGCAGGTAAGTGGTGTTACTGCATTCAGACCAGTCTGATTCCAGTGCTCCTGACCTTTGTGCTCACTCTTTGCCATGGGCACTGTTGGAGAAAATATTTTAAAGTATCAGCTGGAGCAAGAGCTACCTGTTGGACATATAAAACTTCACATAGAGAATAACTTTGAGTGGGGGAGTTTGGAGAATTACAGAAGCTGTTAAACCTAAGGCTCTAATAAACTTCAGAAAGATCAAACATCCACATCAAACTGTGTGGCCTTTGCTGTAGTCATGGAAGAGCAGCTCTTTTTCATGGTTACTTTGACTATAACAACTTTATTCTCTTCTGGGGCCTATTTTGGGCTTTGTAATGAAACAGACATCAGGGGAAAAGCTATTCATGCAGTTAATTTTGGGCCCCAGGCTTCTGACTTGATCTCCTACTTTGAAGGCAGAAGCCTTTGCCTCTCCTACAAAGCCGCTTTTGAATGTGCTCTGAACATACTGTAACCATGCAATTGTGTAAGCCCAGCTTACATTGCTGGTTCTTTTTCACAAGCTTTCTTAGATGCCTGGACATTCAGGACAAAGAAACGCTGTGTGTTCTGCCCAAGTGATTTTAGATAACTGGACTTAGGTTGAAATGAACCTTGTGGGTAGCCCCGATATGGTAAGGAAATGGCTTAGCATGCAAATATCTTAAAGAAGATAGCAGCAGCTTGCTATAGAGATCACAGCTTGCTATAGAGATCACAAATGCAATCCCTCTCCCTCTTTTCCCTGAGCCTAAAAACATCATTATTTTATCTGTATTTTTATTGGCTGTTTTGTTGTATATAAAATACCCTTTATTTTCACACTTTGAATTCCATCATCTTTTAGTCACTAAGATTTCTGGGGAAAAGTCAGATGTATGTGTTACTTTTGCTCCTTTGATGGTAATGTGCTTTTTTTTTTTCTTTAGATGCTTAAAGTCATACTTTCTGCCTTTGCTTTGGCCTTTAATGATTCAGTGGTTTCCTTTGTACTATTCATCCTTTGGCGTTCTCAAGTATTCCTGAGTGTGTGATTCCATGTTTTCATCTATCTAGCATAATTCAAAGCCATTATTTCTATACATATTGTTTCTAACCCATTTTCTATGGTCGACATTTCTGGGATTCCAACAACACTTAGTTTTTAATTTTTTTCTTTATGAATATTAAAACTTTATATCCTATCCCACATTTATTGCACTCTTAACTCTTTCATTATTTTCCTTTTTTTCTTCAGTTTTGATATTTTATATTGATCTGTTTTATAGTTAACTGGTCATATTTTTCCTCTATTTAGTAATTTATTATTGAATTTCTCTTTTGTGTTTTTAATGAAAATTCTTGAATTTTCATTTAAAATTCCATTTGAATGCTTTTCTTTTTACTAACTCCTATTATCTGGTGAAATTTGTTTCATCGTTTACTAATAAATTTGTATTATTAAAAAATTATATTAATATTTGTTACTAATTTATCTACATTTCATGTTTTCATTTGTCATTTTCTCTTTTCCTCTGTTCTTTAAAAAATATTAGTTACTCCCTTACTAAAGTCTTTATTGGTTAACTCCAATACCTTAAAACCTAGGGGTCTGTGTCTATCCCCTATTATTTTTCCTTTGGGTTTTGTTCATTTGGCAACAAAACACATGTGGTATGAAAATTTTTATGAAGATTATTATCTTTCAAAGAAAGTTCATCATTTTCTTTTTGGTCTATAAATGTGGGGCTAATGATTTTAACAGAACTGGAGATGGGGATAACTCATGCTTGAGCTGTAGTTGACCAGATTTTTGTTGTCCATCTCACACTTGTTCTAGGGATGGCCCTCCAGGGACTCTAACAGCGCGGTATGTTCACCAGGCCCCTCCTCCTGGGCTCCTCTTCAAGTATCATTTTTATTTTCCCAACACTGATGGACTCTTAGGCTCTATTCTGCTTCTTAGAGGCTTTTTCTTGCCTTCTTAACCTATTTCTCTTCAGTTTCAGGATTCAGAAAATATCTAGAGCATAGAGTTCATTTCTCTTTCCTTCCTTTCTCTCTGGGAACTCTAGTCCCTAGGGCCTGTAATAATGGGACCTTACTGTTGCTCCAACCCAAGGAAAATATTAATAATGTATTACATTGGTATGGTCCATTTGTTACAATTAGTGAGCTAATACTGATACTGAAATCAGAAATTATTAGAAACTGAAATTCATATTTTTTTCAGATTTCTTTATTTTTTGCCTAATGTCTTTTTACTGTTCCAGCATCTTAGTCAGGATAAAATATTGACTTTGAGTGGTTGTGACAGTTTCTCAGGCTACACTTGTTTGGGATGACCTTGACAGCTTGGAGGAGTAAGGCATTTTGTAGAACATCCCTCAGTTGTGATTTGTTCGATGTTTTCCTCATATTCAAGGTCATAAGGGGTTATGTGACTCTGAGAGGCAGACAGTAGAGGTGGAGAGTCCTTTTTGTCACATCATATGAAGGGTACATATACCAACATTGTATTACTTATTGGCGTTGATTTTGACCTCATTGTCTGATAGAGAGTCTCTCAAGACATCTGCTCTGTGAAACTATTTTTTCCCTTTTTTCCATACTGTACTCTTCGGAAAGAAGTCACCTTGTGTAGCCCACATTTGAGGAGTAGGAGTTAGTGTCCACCTCCTTGAGGGAATAATATCTACATACATAAATTACTTGGAACTACTATGCATGGGGCATTTGCCCATTTTTTCCTATTTATTCAATCACTTATTTATATCAGTAGAGACTCATGGGTATTTATTTTACACCCACTTTTGGGGGACACAATTCAACCCAAAGCAGTAACCTAGAAAGTATCACATACTGTGAGGATTAATTGAACTTGGAAGTGAAATGTTCTCTTTGTAACAAGTACATTTTTTGTACTGGGATTCTCTAGTGGTCTTCAGGATCAGTGACCTCTTCCAAGTGGACTGGGTGAAGTCCTAACACCCAGTACTTTGGAATGTGGGCTTCTTAGGAAGTATGGTCATGTAGATGTAATCAGTTAAGATGAGGTCTAACTGAAGTGCGGCAGAGCCTCATACAGTTTGACCGGTGTCCTTACACAAATGGGGAACTTCGGACCCAGAGGCAGTAACACGCAGAGGGAAGATGATGTGAAGACTCAGAGAGAACGCCATCTACAAGCAAAGGAGAGCATTCTGGGACAGAGCTTTCCCTCACAGCCCTCAGAAGGCTGTGATAACCTGACTTTGGACTTCCTACCTCCAGAACTGTGAGACAATAAATTTCTGTTGTTTACCCATTAGTCTGTGGTACTGTTATGGTAGCCCTGGAAACTAGTATAGTTACTTATGCTCTTGAACAGCCTTTAAGAATATTAATAAATATATTCATTATATTAAATCAAAGTCTCAGAGTGATGTAAACAATATTTTTAATATTCCTGTTATCCCAACAGAGAAAAGCAGGACAACTCAAATAAAAGTGGCTGTTCAGGTGCATGCCCAAAGGACCCTGGGTAGAGGGAGGACAGAGCCCACACAGGTTCTGTGACATGAGGCAGCAATGAAGACGCCCACCTCAAAGCACCTGGTGTTGGCAGCACACCTGCAAGCTGGACACCTGGCCTTAGGATTCTGAGGTTTTTCAATGTTCTTCCATTTCACAAATAAGTTCCATAGAGGAATTATTTATATATGCTTAGAAACATGGCACAATAACATCCATCCTCTTCAGACTTCATAATGATTTTTGACACTCAGTTAGATAATTCTCCAAATGCTTTAATCTCCTTGGAAGAATGGGGTTATGTAAGTACATATTATTGCCATCCTCCTTTTGAGTTAGGAGATTGAAAACAAGGAATAAAATTTGTCCATAAAAGGACATTCAACTGAGAAAGATCCTATAAAACTCCATCCGAACACTTGTATTTCATGAATATTCACTAAACCGCCTTAACAGTGACTCCTAAATTCATAATGGATGTGGCTAGAAACACACACGTGGAACAACACAGCACAGTGTGCAGGCACAGCGTGACTTCTCGTCTTCGTGAGCTCCAGTCACCACTCTCCCATCTCACTTTTTCTTGAGTCCATAGCAATGCTGCACGGTTATATATGGGAAATATTCTCCTTTATCCCTGTTGCCTTTCCTGCAGGCTAAACTGTGACCAAAGTTTTTTTCTCTGCAAATTGGGCCTTGGATAAAGCAATAAATGAATGGCTAAAATAAAAATGTTTTATTTAATTCCAAAGGATTATGAAGAGCTTATCTACAAAGCAGAGTTGGACATGTGTCATGAAGCTGCCTTACGGTACTAAGGGGCTCATGTTACCTCTTTTCCAGATCCATTAGATATGGACATGACTTCCATTAAGCTTGACTTAAAACAGGAACATGCTACCCTGAATTCCTTTAATTAAGAATCAGGGTATCTGGTTAGAGCTACCCAAACTGAAAATGATATTCATAAAGCCTCTCTGAGGATCTTATAGAGACGATGTGAAGCTAAGAATGGTGTGAGGAAATATACTGAATAACAGGAAACTCACCTGAACTGAGTTGATCTTAAGAGTATGAAAAACACATATTTTATATCTGTAGAAAAACTCCTGTAGGAACAAGTTTTTTTGTTTTTGCTTTTGTTTTTGTACATGGAGACATAATATAAGAATGTGATTGCCAAATAAATACCAAAAGGGTTATTTTTACTTCTTACCTTATATATTTTGTAAACACTCATGAATCAGTTTCCTGGTTCACATAATCTAGATTCTGTCAATGATCAACAACTGCCTGCTGTGAATATAGTGTTAATGTTGTGATGAATGCCCATCAATGACTAATACTGCATGTAAAGATTATTAATTAATGAACATATGACTTGGAATTCTTTATCATCCAAATGATGTTTTCCTTACAAGTATAATTATACAAAAGACTGACTATAGTTGTAAAAGTTTTACAAAGTGTAAACCTGGACCCATTCTGATTTTCTTATAGGTCATATTATTGCTAAAAATAAATCTATTTACTTGAAGAAAATTATTATTCCCCATAATAAAATTTTAGATGAGAAATAAAGCTTCACACTTCTCTGTGGTAGAATGCAATTCTTTTTTTCCTTTATCAGAGTAGAAGTGAGGGGCAAATATAAATACTCAATATTTATCCACGAAATAGTCTTAATTATTGAATAATATGTTGATTAAGTGGGACTATTTTTGGCATTTTGTCCTCAACTATGACACTTAAATACTCAACATGTCTTCTAAATCCAAAAAACAATATCATTGCAAAGAAATGGAATGCCCAGAGTGGTGTTTTGTGGACTAATAATACCATCCAGAAAGTTATTGGATATTCCATGAGAAAAGTGTTTTCTGATACAATGAGTCTGAAAAGTGCTAGATTAAACACAGGCTGATTTCTTTACCACAATTCTTCCTTGTGTTCAGACACACTGGACATCTTCAGGAAAAGAATGCAGTATGTGATGTCCCCTGATCGACTGCTTCAGTTAGGAAATGCTTCTGCTAGCATTGATGCTGGTATCTCGTAGGATATCACTGACTTGTAGAAAATGGTGGGAAGATACCACGATCTTTGACCACGTGTGAAATCTTCCCTGAAGTGCCAGCAATGAGCCCACTTCACTTCTGTGCTCTGGCAGCAGGTGGTGGGACACATTTACATTGGTGCATCTCTTATTAAATTCTATTTCCTGTCTTCCCTGCTTTCCTGAAGGCTCCGTAAGATCAAGAAATGTCCAGAATATTCTAGCTTTTCCAGGAACTCTTTGGCAACTTAGTGAGTTAATAGATGATTGAATCTAAGACTAGTAGTTAAAAATACTCTAAAGGACTTAGTGAAGTTTATATAGAAAATATTCAAGAAAAAAAATAAGCTCAGTAAGTGCATGGTGGGCACTTTCACCACTTCTTAAATATTTTAGGATGCTCTAATCACGATGTTTTAACAAAAATTCACTTTGCATATATTTAATGCCTCTTAGCAATATAACCATCTCACATCCATGGGCTTAGCTTGTAGTCAGAGGAGGGTGGGCTCTGAGGCACCAATTACTTGCTTAAAGGCACATTACCTTTAAGAGATTTGGATGCTATAAAGTAATAATGTGTGGGCATTGTGAAGTTCAAATGACTTAGTTCACATAAACATTTAAGATGGTCACTGGCATATTCTGTACTAGCTGGCATTATTAAAGTCCAGCTCATTGTACTGACGTGAGACCACCTAATCAACAGAGCCTTACAGAATTTTGGCATATTTCACTCGTGGCATTTTAGGAAGCTGCCAGGATGGATCTTGCACAATGTAAGATCCCAGGAATCTCCCTGAGAACCTAAGTGAAATCCAGTAGCTGGAGCTCTTACAGGCAAAGGATTCCACAGGCTAGGACATTAAGAGAGGGATCTGATCTCGGCAAGCATTATTCCAAAAGCTGCCTTATCTGGATACGTTATTGTGGGTATCACCATTTGGGTGCACCTGGCTGTAGGGACCTTGTCATCATGATTGTACTGCAGAAGCATGGATATTAATTTACTCAGCTCCCATTTTATAGATATTAGATAAGTACTAGGTTTGGAGTCATGTCTGTCATTGAGGAATCTTAATGAAGCCATTCCCCCAGAGTATCTGGAGCCAGTCTCATGAGTCCTTCCAACACATGTCCAATCCTGTCTTACCTACTTGTTCACATACTGCTGCAATATGCTTTACTTCACTCCTTTTTGCTTCTGGAGTTTGTTTTAGCCCCCTTATACTTCACTTATCAGACTGACAGAAAGGCTTTTACATACATGACTTCCTTTCTGTTTGCATTGCCTCTTCCCAGCTCGACTGTCACGATTTCCTGTGATGTCTCAACATTCCTCCTAGTTGATCTCCTTGACTCAAATATTTTCTTCTTTAGTTCATTTAGGAGAGCATCACTAGGAGCTAAGCACAGTCCAGGTGCTTCGTATAATCAGTTAACAACAGAGACAATATGCCATTTATGGAATAGGACCAAAAAAACATAAACATAATAAACACACAAATTATATGGTAGATTAAACTAGCTAGTGAATGCTGAGAGTGCTATTAGGATTTTCAGGGTAGGATTCAATGAGAAGATGATTTCTGAGCACAGGCTTAAAGAACATAAGGGAGTTAGTCATTCAGAAACTCTGAGGACAGGCATCTGGGCAGAGAATGGCCCGTCAAAAGCCGTATGGTGAGAACATGTTTGATATGGTTGGAGCAGAGTCAGAGAGGGCACTTTGAGTGGGATGTGGTAGATAGATCATCAAGGGTAGATCGTGTAGAGCTTTGGAGGCCATGATAAAGACTGGCATTTGCTGTAAGCCAAAAAAGGGAGTCGTGGAAGGGTTTTGAACAAAGGAGTACTGACTTCAGTAATGACGAATCACTTTTGATGGACTGCGAGTGGTCAAAGCTAGAATCAAAGGGGCAAATCAGCAAACTAATGCTAAAACTGAGGAAAGAGACAATGGCGACACCGATCAGGATAGCAGCAGTGAGACTGGCAGGAGGCCATCATATTTAGAATACTTTGAAGATACAAACAGCATTTGCTGATACATTGGGTACGATGTATAAAAGAAAGGGAAGAGCCAATGATGATTCCAGAAGTTTTGGCCTGAATAAATGAAAAGATGAAGAAGCTACCATCTGATAGGGGAGCTACAGGTGGGATTCCCAGTGGGCATCAGTTTGGGGCATACTAAGTGGGAGCAGCCTCAGAGACATCCAGGAGGAGGCACTCAGCAAGCCGTTGCATCCAAATGGCTGTCATTTATGGGAAGTTCGGTCTGGGATGTAAGTCTGGGAGCCAACATCATGGACGTCAGGATGAGACACCTGCGGGAGTATTAACAGGAAACAGAGCCCCAGGTGAATGGGACGTGGAGAAGATGGAGCTCCGACACAAAGAGACGCAGACAGACGGCAGTGGGAGGAGAACCCAGGGCCCTGGGGGCTGAAGGAACAGAGGAGTGATAGGAAGAGAAGAAGGCTCAGCATGTGGAGGTCGCTGGTGGCCGCGCCAGCCGGGAGGAGAGAGAGTGAAAGTCAAGTCGCCTCTTCAGTCAAGTGGTGACAGCTTCCCAGTGCCACTAACTCGAGGTTACTCCAATATGCCTGTGTTAGTCTCCTAGGTTCTGAGCATTAGAATGTGGGCATCTTTGGGGGCCCTTAAGCTGCCCACCACAATGCTTAATTGCAGTGTGTCTGGAGCCCTGCCAGCAAGATTGTAAATAATCTTGTGAAGTCTTCCCTTCATTAACTTCTTCTTAATTACCCAGTTTGCATGTGTCATTTGTTGCCTGCTGGAGACTTGATGAAACTTTTTTTTTAAAGATTAGTGAAATAACAGCTTGTCTTTACATTTATGGTAGTACTGATCCAATAGAGAGTGAAAATGTGCGGTGTAAGCGAGAGGGAGATGTGCTGTGGGAGGAGGGGAAACAGTGCATAAGGATAAGCCGCGAGCGTCCCTGTGCAGCCCCATGGGGGAGCCGTGGCAGCAGGGGGCCAGCACCTGGGATAGTGGGGAGCAGCATTACCAGCTGAACACATGGAAGAAAGTGGAGCTTTCAGAGGCTGAGACCACAAACAAAATAGGAGCCAACCCTCTGGGAGAGCGGGAGTGGGACAGTAAACAGACTGGAGTGTGCACTGTCATGAAGGTAATATTCCTGAGCAGGTGAACGTTTGTTTTCCAGGGGAAGGTGAAAAATCCTAGATATTCTCTATGTGTAGCCCTCCAAAAGGCCATCATATATGAAAATATATAGAAGCATACCTCTGGGATAAACATTTCAAAGGGAGATGAGTAAGAAAAAGTGTTTAGAAAGACTCCTAGGGGAGGTGATAAAGGATAATGGGTTGAGAAGCATTGGACTGTGCAATATGATCTGATAACCTTCAAGCCCACTTGAATTTCATGGCCAACGACTTCAAATGAGACCATGATGTTGCATGGGTACAGTGCAGAGTGGAGAGAAGGCTGGGTTTAACTAGGGTTGGGTTTTGTGCAAGAAAAAGGGCAACAGGAGCTGAGGGACTGTGCAGAAGAGAGATCGTAATGACTGCTCAAGAACTGCCCACTGGGACATAGGGCCTAGAGCATTCTGGGCCTCTGCAGGCAGGCATGGGGGGAGTGGGACCACTGCGGATCCATGGGACGGTCACCAGTGACAGCCCATCAGTTACATCTCACTCCTGTTCAAACAGCATCTGATTTGTTGGAAGCAAGTGAGTTTGATTTTTGTTAAAATGTAACTTATTTCAGAATATGGTTTTTGCTTATTTTCTAAAGGAGAGATGGTGATTTATAAGATTCAACATGATGTGAAGTTTCATGTAAAAATAGGAGAAGCCAGATAAGAGCAGTAGATGGAACAATATTTCTAGCAATGCCGATAACATTCCTTGACATCACAGAAAGGTGGACTTGGCCATGAATGGACAAAGAATTTCAGGGAAACTGTCATTTCTCATTCATAAAGGACTGTCCTAAACATCACTTCTGTCTCCCACACAGTTTAGTGTAAGATGATATGTATTTGTTAGGCCGATGGGTAAGTTCCTGGTTTGTTCATTACTCTCTCATGTCTGCTGTGTTTTTCTAGTGAGGATGAATGCCCCTCATTGCCAATGAATGTTTTCTATACTTTTTTTTACCCACAGTAACACCTAGCTCAGTAATTGCTGGACTATTCCCTCGACCCCATAGCTCTCTCCATGTGCTACTGCCCCTGCTGGCATTTTCTTACCTCAAAACCTCTGGGCCAGTTGTGTTCAACTTCCATTTCCTTTCCCTTAGCATCCCAGGAAAGAAAAAGCAGTATGGACATTTGGCACTGAAATGCTAGAACAATTCTCCCAGGTTTGTGGTTATTCTCGTTTGGGCTGCCTCACACCTGAAAGGTCTGTTAGTGCATGCTAACCCTTCAGGGAGCAGAATTACATTTTTAATGTAGGTGACTCATAATGGGAAAAAACTTCCCTAAAAAATTTTTCTTCATGGTTCCCTCAGAGTTCATTTAAATAATTTATACATTAGTAGGTAAAACATTTCTTTTCATCCAATTACATGCTTTGTAATATGCATAGAATGGTCATTTAATAAAATCAAATTGATGGATAATTATTGTGCTCGAAATACTGAAAAATAAATTCAAAGGTTAAATTTAGAGTGAAGGAAAGGAAGAAGCTAGAAATTAAAACTCAAAGGATAGTTCACACCAAATTCTTTTATTTGTGGGTTCTCAATAATATTTGATTCTTATGTATGTGGAAAGTTGTAGAACTCTCACCATAAGTAAAATTGGTTTATACAAATATGGTCAGTAGTGGGGAGTCCAGGTTAGGTTTATACACATGTTGAAACATAGTTTTGATTCAAAATATAAGGCAATTCCATATATACAATGCAATAATCTTCAGTCATAAAAACGAATGAAATTTTGCCATTTGTGACAACACGGATGGCCTTAGAGGGTATTATGCTCAGTGCAATAAGTCAGACAGAGAAAGTCAAATACCATATGGCTTCACTTATGTGTGGTATCTAAAAAGCAAAACAAACAAAACAGAAAGAGACTCATAAACACAGAAAACAGTCTGTGATTGGAGTAGAGGAGGGTTTAGGGGAATGAACAATAAAAGGGGGAAATTAATGAGCATGTTTGATATCCTCACCTGGGTAGTAGCTACATGAGTGTATATACATGTCAAACTCCATGGAGCTGTATGCTAAGATTTGTGCATTTGGATGTATGTACCTCAACAAAATAAAAATAAATACAAATTAAAAATAAAACAAAATAAAATCTCATTGGATATTTGAAAAAAATATATATATATGGCAATTCTAATAATCTTCTTCCCATCATAATTAAAGTGTTTAATGTAATTTTCACGTTTGAACCAGCTGTTTTGCCTCAGACACCATTGAAGCATCATGGTTGCCCTAATATAATTAGTTAAAATGGACACATGAAGGAATTCTATGCTAAAAGTGAAAGGTCAGATTTTTAAGAGCTGTACTTCTTAAGTTAATTCCTACCTGCAGATGTTGTCACAATTTCTGTGGTGTTTCTTAGGCCCATGAAGTCAAACTGGTAGAGCCGCCAGGATTTCTGATCAGCTGCCTCAACTGAATTTTTTCTCCATCTGTAAATCATTTCTTCTTTGGGGTAGCCATCTAAAAACACAGAACAAATATTTACACTTGAAGATGTAGCTTTATAAGGTACTAATATCAAAATTATAATTTCGATCATTTAACAAATGTTAAAATTTTACCATATCTGTTCTAAAAAATTTCCTTAAAGACACAGACTCTAAAAATGAATTAGCAACCCAGAGAGCTCCTGCGGCAGGACTTCGTGATCAGCAAAGTGTTTCCAGCCGTTAGCCTGGCTGTGGTCTGTGAGGACACGGCGGGTAAAGAGCTATTGTCTTCATTTCCTCCACCTGGGAGGGCCACCACCTCACCGTTAGGCTGCAGGGAACCTTCAAAGGGTAGAGCTGCTGTCAGAGTGTCCCTAGATCCTGGATACCGAGGTCGGTCTGTGTACGTGGTCCACACCCATCACACCTTCCACCCTTCCCCAGAATGGCATATCCACTGAGGCTTCAGGATTCCAGAAGACACTGCCTCTCAGTCCTGCTTCCAGCATCAGTTTCCAGGTATGATCAGTGAACTTTTTACCTTTTACAGAGACCAGTGCTCATCTTGGTAATTATCCCAGGAAGCAAGATGCTCTCATGCATCTGCTGCCGTAACCTGCCCAGAGCCAGTGTCCTGGATCGGTGTCATGCCCCCCTCCTGCTGGTACTGTTACCAGGGTGCTGGGGGCTACCAGAGCCTGAGCCAGAGATCGGCCCAGTGCCTGCTTCTCTACTCCTGGATCCCCACTTCTGAACAGTGCTTGGGGCAGCACCATTAATTCCAGGCTAGAGCTCTCTGTCCTGGTCGGAGGGCTGACTTTGCACACTGGCTTTCTGTGGCACGCTCCTGTCTCCAAGCTCTGCAGCAGGCCTGCCCCACAGGTCATGCCCCCTACTCCCCAAGAGCATGTTGTCCCCCAATGCATAACAGTGTTGGTTTTATTAGCCCTTCCTTAGTCACGCAGACGCTGAAGGCAGGAGGAGTCTGTTAGGAGTAAATGTATGTACCACCCTCATAAATATAAAAAGCAATGCATTAATGCGTTAATTAATTAATTAATTAATTAAACACTGCAAAAATCAGTTTGCAAAACCCTTAAAGAAAATATGCCTTCTTGGTTATTTCCCGTTCTACCTATCATTGCTAGCTTGACTCACTCAAAGACTAACGTAGATGAAAGGGGTGCCACCTGCTTTCTGATCGTGGATCGCTCTGTGCCACTGTCAGCATGGCAGAGACACCTGCTCTCCCTGACTTGACAACGTTGATATCAAGGCAATAAGGCTCAGCTCCAGCATTTCTATCAACTAAACATTTTAATTGCCATTAGCCTCTGTTCTTTGTGCTTTATCTTCCAATTAGAGTGTCATAATTTAAAAAATCACTTTATGCTATAACATTGTTTTGTTAAACAGATTTATGAGATATAATTTACATATATAAAACTCACACATTTCACATGCATAGTTCAGTGCTTTTTACTATATTCTCTGAGGTGTAGCTGCCACCATAATCTATTTTTAGAATATTTCTTCACCCCAGAATAAAAGTCCAGCCCCATTAGCACTCACTCCCCACCCCCTTCATCAAGCACATCACTTGCCTCACCCTGCCTCACCCACCCACTAATATATCTTGTCTATATATTTGCCTATTCTGGACATTTCATATAAATGGAATCCTACATGTTATATTTTGAACTGACTTCCTTCATTTAGCATAATGTGTTCAAGTTTCACTCATATTGTAGCACATGTCAGCACCTCATTCCTATTTATTGCCCAGTAACACTCCACTATACGAACACACCATAGGTTTTTTTAACCAGTCATCAATTGGTAGACAGTTCGGTTGAGTCCACTTTTACACTATTAAGAATAATGCTGCATGAATGTTTGTGTGTGGGATTTTGTGTTGACATAAGTTTCCAGTTCTTTAGGATATACACTTAAGAGTGGAACTGTTGTCATAGGATAACTCTACATTCAAATTTTTTGAGGAAATGCCAGTGTTTTCAAAGTGGCTACACTTTAATATCCTACCAGCAATGAATGAGGGTTCCAGTTTCTCCACATCCCCTCCAACATTTGCTAGGGTCTGCCTTTTAATTGTAATAGTGGATGTGCAGCAGTATGTTAGTGTTTTAATTTGCATTTCCCTACTGACTGACACTGAATCTTTTCATGGGCATATTGACCATATGTGTATCTTCTTTAGTGAAGTGTCTGTTCAGATCTTTTTCTCATTTTTTATACTTGGTTATTTGTTTCCATATTGTTGAGTTTTAAGTTATTTGAGTATTTTGGGTACAAGCCCTTTATCAGATGTATGTTTTACGAATACTTTCTGTCATTCTTTGACTTGTCTTTTGATTCTCTCTCCTTCATGTTTGAAGGAGAGCTTTGCTATTATAGAATTATTGGTTAACAGTCTTTTTCCTTCAACATTTTGAAGATGTCATTTAATACCTTCTATCCTCCAAGGTTGCTGATGAAAAATCTGCTATTAAAAAAATTAAAACTTGCTTTTAAGGTATCTATTGTTTTTCTCTTGCTGCTTTAAATTTTTCTCTGTCTTTGACATTTGTCAATTTGACTATGATGTGTGTAAGTATGGTTTTCTTTTAGTTCATTGCAGTTTGTTGAGCTTCTTAGATATACAGATTGTTTTTGGTGAATTTTTTGGCTACTATTTTTTCAAATAATTTTGTCCCTGTTTCTCTGCTTTTTCAGCTCTGGGATTCCCAGTAAGTATATGTTGGTAATCTTCATGCGGTGCCGCAGGTGCATGATTTTCTATACATTTTTCTCCATTCATTTTTCATTTCCATTGCATAATCTCTAGTTGCTCTTCAAGTCTGCTGACCCTTTTTTCTGTCTGCTCAAATCTGTTGCTGTGGTTTGTGAATTTTTATTTCAGCTCTTGTATTTTTCAACTGCAGAATTTTTATTGGATTCTTTCTAATAATTTCTCTATCTTTTCACTGATATTCTCTATTTGATGAGACCTGTCACACTTGCCTTTAATTATTTGCACATGGTTTACTCTAGTTCTTTGAATTTATTTAAAACAGCTTAAATTCTGTGTCTAAGTGCACCCAACACGTGAGGTTCTTCAAGGGTGACTTCTACTGATGGCTTTTATTTCTGTGTCTCTGCAGGCTTTATAATTTTTGTTGGAAACTAGACATTTTCAATAATGTCTTGTAACAACTCCAGCATCAGAACCTTCTCTCCACTCCACGGTGCACTGATGTTTTGAGGTGTTTGGTTTTGTTGTTGTTCTTCTTCTTGCTGCTCATTTTCTTAGTGACTCTGCTGGACTAATTCTGTGAATCTGTATTTCTTATATGTACAGCCACTAAGTTCTCTGCTCATTTGTTTTTGCTTTTGCTTTTATATTTTTAAGCCTGGTCTCCTAGAATTCACTTTTGGTTAATTATGATTTAGTGGTCAGTCGATGATCAGTTGGAATGTTTTCTTAAATGCCTTGCCTGTATTTTTTCCTAACCTTGCCAAGGCGGTCTGTGTGTGAAGGCATGAATTCAAACTTCAAATAGTTTACAAGACAGTCTTAGCCTTAATTTCCAGCCTGCACAGGTCCTCAAGGTCAGAGGTGAATGACTGGACCATTTCCTCTTCCAGGTCATTCCTGGGCAAGCACACAGCTCTGCACATGTGCACAATGTTCTTAAAGACCTTCAGAAATTCACTGGAGTTTTCCAAAGTTCTCTGTGACTCTCTACTTCTCTAGGTCATGCTCTTAATTTTTTTTTTTCCTTTGGTTTGGGCTCTTTTTTGAACCACCTGCTATCACAACCTTAGACAGATGTAACATTGCCAGAATAATATTTTTTTTTCTATGATGCCCAAGGGATACTGCTTTTTTAAAAAATAGTTGAGCTGAGCTCTAAGTCAAGTCAAATAACAGCTTGACAGTGAGATTTTTCAAGTGCTCCTAGTTTTGATAAAATTTTGATGGTGTTCCTAGGATAGAGTTCTTGACAGAGCACCAAAGATGCCAGTCCTCCCCATTTACTGTGAGCCTGCAGGCCTTGCATAGCTACCAGGCCACTGGGCTGGTTGGGAGGCAGAGAGAATGGGAACAGGCCCTGGTTGACATGCACAGGCTCCATTTTCAATCTGAAGTTTAGAAGTTTCTCTTGGATGGGTAATTTTTACTCTTCACTGTGACTTTGGTTAATTCATATTCTGAAATGGTTGCCTGGTCAGTATTTTTACTGCTTTTGTGGAAGAGTGGTCAGTGAAGACCTCAATTCTAATAACAATAACTAACAAATGATCTATTTATTAGCACCAGTAGGTTTCATAGGATTTTTACCTACATGTTCCATTTAATATTATCCTGTTCTAGACTGACTTGAGTATTGGAAAGGTCAAACAGCTTGCTCAGTGCTATACACCCCAGCTTGGATGAGGTTGCTGAACAGACCCAGGTCTACACAGACTCAAGGCCTTTTTTCCGCTCCAGTCTATCTGGCCTCCTTTTGCAAACCTTGCATCCTTATTTCTAATTTACAGGGACTCCTTTTGTTTCCTCCTTTCCACAAAAGACTCAATACTAATGTTAATATATTTATATGCAACATTTTCTATAAAACATACTTACATTTAAATTAACCTTCATCTTCTAATGATGCATACAGTAACTTGAAAGAACAATGGTAGTTAGGATTTCAGAGACAGGATAAAGTGAGGAGAAAAATTTCAGTACCTCACTTAGCTACTGAATTCTCTTCCTGTAAGTCCTTTTTCTATTCATCCCTACCATCAGCCACCATCACTGGCATCATTATTTGACCAGAAGTGCAATGAGAGGGACTAGTTTTTCTTAGATTACTAAATACTAGAAAGACAACAGTAACACAATTTTGCATTTATGCATGACTAAGAGAACAGGAAGGTGAAAATTATCTGGGGCATACTATATGTTTAAGAAAGCAACTTAAAACTAGGAAGAGGACAAAGGAATTTATGAACTGTAGAAGCCATGTAGGAAAACCTATACTATACACCAGAATAATTTCCAAATGGGTGAGGGATCCAGATGTGGGGAAAGGAAATAGACAAACTACAGAAGTCTAAGATAAGGGAGTTGTGAGTGAATTCCTTTACAACTTTGGGTTTAGGAAAACTTTCCTAACAATGACTCAAAATCTAGAAGCAATTAAAAATATATTTATAGAATTGGCATCATGAAAAAGATTATTTAAAAATCAACATGGCAAAGGTTAAGAAGAGTAAAAATGACAAATGACAAATTGGGGAAAATATAGGTAACATATCACAGGAAAAGGGGTAATTACACTAACAAAGAATGACATATAAAAATGAGAAAAGATAAGACCCAAAATCCAATAGTAAAAATCTGTGACTAAACAGCAATAAAAATGGACCATAAATTGTTTGTAAAAAAGACACCAAGTCTCTCTCCTAATAGGAGAAAGGACTGGAAGATGCTGAAAATTGGTAAGTAAAAGGATAAAATGCATTTTTCTTTACTGCTCCTTATAGACTGAATTTCAGGCTAAATAAATATTGATTGGGGAAAGTTCTTTTCTGCAGAGAAACCACACCTCACCAATGCAGGAGGAATGATATAAGTAATAATGCCCCTCAGCAGCCCCTCCTGGATCTGGGACTCTGTCTTGGCTTCACTAAAGCGGGACAACCAGACATGATGTTCCTCTCGCTGGGATGCAATCACAATTGCACAGGACTGCCTGTGGAGTGTTTTTCCAAAAGAGGTGAAACCTAAGGCCATGGTGCCACCTACCAGTTTGCTGGAAATATGGGGAATACATGACACTGTGAGACTATGACCAGACAAATCTAGGATTTGTGGAAACCTGCCAGGCAAAATGGCCTACATTTATTGATTAAAAGAAACTTAAGAGAACTATCGACCGAATGCAATGTGTGGAAGACACACATTGATGGTAGACCTTGACGGTCCCTGATTTGAACAAGCTGGCAGTAGAAAAGGAACCTGGAGAAACTGACCATGTGTGGAGCCTCCCACTACAACACTAAGGGGTCAGCGTGAACCTGTTTGTGTGATCGTGACACCTCAGATCAGTAGAAGGGCATGGCTGTTAGAGGCACCTAGTAAAGTATTTATAAGAGAATCCATTTGAGTCTAAATTTACCTAAAGTATATTCTTTAACAAATATGGGAGGGGCACCAGAGTCAAAATAGCAAAAAGTTGACATTGGGCAACTGGTTCATGGAGTTTCATGCGCCTTTATCTATTAAAAAATAAACATGTTCAGACAGTGTTCAAACTAAAGCCCATATTTAGCTAATAAAAAAGAAGCCCAAAAAGGATTATCAAGATAAAAATAGATGAGCATGACAAAGTCAGCAGTACCAGCCGTCCTAAGCTCTGGACTCGGAAGGCCATTTACACATGCGAAGACTTTGATCCCATTAAGAAAAAGACTTTGAAGATCTCAGGCTCTTAATCATGAAATGCAAAGAATGTGGACAGGATTGCTACCTTCTGATGGTACTGAGGACTGAACACAACTATATTTTATGGACAGAATGCTTGTGTCCCCCGACCTGGAGTTCATATGTTGAAGTTCTGACCCCTAGCGCATTGGTATCTGGAGGCGGGACCTTTGGGACTTATGTAAGTCAAGAAGGACACAAAACAGGAGCCCTCATGTTGGGACTGACACCCCTTTAAAAAGAGACACAAGAGAGATGATCTCTCTCTTCACCACAGGGAGACATAGCAAGGTCTGCAGACCAGGAAGAAGGCCCTCACTGAACCGGAATTTGATACCACCTTGATCTTGGAATTCCAGCTTCCAGAAAAGTGAGAAACAGATTTTTTAAAAATTTATTTTGGTATCATTAATCTACAATTACATGAAGAACATTATGTTTACTAGGCTTCCCCCTTCACCAAGTCCCCTCCACATACCCCTCCACAGTCACTGTCCATCAGTGTAGTAAGATGCTGTAAAATCACTACTTGTCTTCTCTGTGTTGTAGAGTCTGCCCTGTACCCCCTTCACATTATACATGTTAATTGTAATGACCCCTTTCTTTTTCCCACCCTAATCCCTCCCTTCCAGCCCATCCTCCCCAGTCCCTTTCCCTTTGGTAACTGTTAGTCCATTCTTGGGTTCTATGATTCTGCTGTTGTTTTGTTCCTTCAGTTTTTCTTTGCTTTTATACTCCACATATGAGTGAAATCATTTGGTACTTGTCTTTCTCCACCTGGCTTATTTCACTGAGCATAATGCCCTCTAGCTCCATCCATGTTGTTGCAAATGGTAGGATTTGTTTTCTTCTTATGGCTGCACAATATTCCATTGTGTATATGTACCACATCTTCTTTATCCAGTCATCTACTGATGGACACTTAGGTTGCTTCCATTTCTTGGCTATTGTAAATAGTGCTGCAATAAACATAGGGGTGCATCTGTCTTTTTCAAACTGGAGTGCTGCATTCTTAGGGTAAATTTCTAGAAGTGGAATTCCTGGGTCAAATGGAAAGTCTATTTTAAGCGTTTTGAGGAACCTCCATACTGCTTTCCACAATGATTGAACTAATAAACATTCCCACCAACAGTGTAGGAGGGTTCCCCTTTCTCCACAACCTCGCCAACATTTGTTGTTGTTTGTCTTTTGGATGGTGGCGATCCTTACTGGTGTGAGGTGATATCTCATTGTGGTTTTAATTTGCGTTTCTCTGATGACAAGCGATGTGGAGCATCTTTTCATGTGTCTCTTGGCCATCTGAATTTCTTCTTTAAAGAACTGTCTATTCAGCTCCTCTGCCCATTTTTTAATTGGATAATTTGTTTTTTGTTTGTTGAGGTGCATGAGCTCTTTATATATTTTGGATGTCATCCCTTTATTGGATCTGTCATTTATGAATATATTCTCCCATACTGTAGGAAAACTTTTTGTTCTATTGATGGTGTCCTTTGCTGTACAGAAGCTTTTCAGCTTGATATAGTCCCACTTGTTCATTTTTGCTTTTGTTTCCCTTGCCCAGGGAGATATTTTCACGAAGAAGTTACTCATGATTATGTCCATGAGATTTTTTGCCTATGTTTTTTCTAAGAGTTTTATGGTTTCATGACTTACATTCAGGTCTTTGATCCATTTTGAATTTACTTTTGTGTATGGGGTTAGACAGTGATCCAGTTTCATTCTCTTACATGTAGCTGTCCAGTTTTGCCAGCACCATCTGTTGAAGAGACTGTCATTTCCCCATCGTATGTCCATGGCTCCTTTATCGTACATTAATTGACCATATATGTTTGGGTTAATGTTTGGAGTCTCTATTCTGTTCCACTGGACTGTGGCTCTGCTCTTGTGCAAGTACCAAATTGTCTTGATTACTGTGGCTTTGTAGTACAGCTTGAAGTTGGTGAGCGAGAACTTTATTCTTCCTTCTCAGGATTCCTTTGGCTATTCGGGGTCTTTGATGGTTCCATATGAATTTTTGAACTATTTGTTCCAGTTCATTGAAGAATGCTGTTGTTAATTTGATAGGGATTGCATCGAATCTGTATATTGCTTTGGGCAGGATGGCCATTTTGACAATATTAATTTTTCCTAGCCAGGAGCATGGGATGAGTTTCCATTTGTTAGTGTCCTCTTTAATTTCTCTTAAGAGTGTCTTGTAGTTTTCAGGGTATAAGTCTTTCACTTCCTTGGTTAGGTTTATTCTGAGGCATTTTATTCTTTTTGATGCCATTGTGAATGGAATTGTTTTCCTGATATCTCTTTCTATTAGTTCATTGTTAGTGTATAGGAAAGCCACAGATTTCTGTGTGTTAATTTTGTACCCTGCAACTTTGCTGAATTCCAATATTAGTTCAAGTAGTTTTAGAGTGGAGTCTTTAGGGTTCTTTATGTACAATATCATGTCATCTGCAAATAATGACAGTTTAACTTCTTCTTTACCAATCTGGATTCCTTGTATTTCTTTGTTTTGTCTAATTGCTGTGGCTAGGACCTCCAGTACTATGTTGAATAACAGTGGGGAGAGTGGGCATCCCTGTCTTGTTCACAAAGGAAAAGCTTTCAGCCTCTCGCTGTTCAGTATGATGTTAGCTGTGGGTTTATCATATATGGCCTTTATTATGTTGAGGTACTTGCCCTCTATGCCTATTTTATTGAGAGTTTTTATCATGAATGGATGTTGAATTTTGTCAAATACTTTTTCAGCATCTATGGAAATGATCATGTGGTTTTTGTCTTTTTTTTGTTCATGGGGTTGATGATGTTGATGGATTTTTAAATGTTGTACCATCCTTGCATCCCTGGGATGAATCCCACTTGTTCATGGTGTATGATCCTTTTGATGTAATTTTGAATTCAGTTTGCTAATATTTTGTTGAGTATTTTTGCATCTATGTTCATCAGGGATATTGGTCTGTAGCTTTCTTTTTGGTGGGGTCTTTCCCTGGTTTTGGTATTAGGGTGATGGCTTCATAGAGTGAGTTTGGGAGTATTCCCTCCTCTTCTATTTTTTGGAAAACGTTAAAGAGAATGGGTATTATGTCTTCTCTGTATGTCTGATAAAATTCCAAGGTAAATCCATCTGTCCTGGGGGTTTTGTTCTTGGGTAGTTTTTTGATTACCACTTCAATTTCGTTGCTGTTAACTGGTCTGTTTAGATTTTCTGTTTCTTTCTGGGTCAGTCTTGGAAGGTTGTATTTTGCTAGGAGGTTGTCCATTTCTCCAAAGTTTTCCAGCTTGTTAGCATATAGGTTTTCATAGTAGTCTCTAATAATTCTTTGTATTTCTGTGGGGTCTGTCATGATTTTTCCTTTCTCATTTCTGATTCTGTTGATGTGTGTTGATTCTCTTTTTCTCTTAATAAGTCTGGCTAGAGGCTTATCTATTTTGTTTATTTTCTTGAAGAACCAGCTCTTGGTTTCATTGATATTTGCTATTGTTTTATTCTTCTCAATTTTATTTATTTCTTCTCTGATCTTTATTATGTCCCTCCTTCTGCTGACCTTAGGCCTCATTTGTTCTTCTTTTTCCAATTTCGATAATTGTGACATTAGACTATGCATTTGGGATTGTTCTTCTTTCTTTAAATATGCCTGGATTGCTATATACTTTCCTCTTAAGACTGCTTTCACTGAGTCCCACAGAAGTTGGGGCTTTGTGTTGTTGTTGTTATTTGTTTCCATATATTGCTAGATCTCCATTTTAATTTGGTCGTTGATCCATTGATTATTTAGGAGCATGTTGTTAAGCCTCCATGTGTTAGTGAGCCTTTTTGCTTTCTTGGTACAGTTTATTTCTAGTTTTATACCTTTGTGGTCTAAAAAGTTGGTTGGTAGGATTTCAATTTTTTGGAATTTACTGAGGCTCTTTTTGTCGCCTAGTATGTGGTCTATTCTGGAGAATGTTCCATGTGCACTTGAGAAGAATGTGTATCCTGTTGCTTTTGGATGTAGAGTTCTATAGATGTCTATTAGGTCCATCTGTTCTAATGTGTTGTTCAATGCCTCTGTGTCCTTAGTTATTTTCTGTCTGGTGGATCTGTCCTTTGGAGTGAGTGGTGTGTTGCAGTCTCCTAAAATGAATGCATTGCATTCTATTTCCTCCTTTAATTCTGTTAGTATTTGTTTCACATATGCTGGTGCTCCTGTGTTGGGTGCATATATATTTACAATGGCTATATCCGCTTGTTGGACTGACCCCTTTATCATTATGTAATGTCCTTCTTTATCTCTTGATACTTTCTTTGTTTTGAAGACTATTTTGTCTGATACTAGTACTGCAACATCTGCTTTTTTCTCCCTGTTGTTTGCATGAAATATCTTTTCCAATCCCTTGGCTTTTAGTCTGTGCATGTCTTTGGGTTTGAGGTGAGTCTCTTGTAAGCAGCACATAGATGGGTCTTGCTTTTTTATCCATTCTGTTACTCTGTGTCTTTTGATTGGTGTATTTAGTCCATTTACATTTAGGGTAATTATTGAAAGATATGTACTTATTTCCATTGCGGGCTTTAGATTCGTGGTTACCAACCAAAGGTTCAAGCTTCTTTACTATCTTACTGTCTCACTTAACTCGCTTATTGAGCTATTATAAACACTCTCTGATGATTCTTTATTTCTCTCCCTTCTTATTCCTCCTCCTCCATTCTTTATATGTTGGGTGTTTTATTCTGTGCTCTTTTGTGTTTCCTTTAACTGCTTTTGTGGGTAGTTGATTTTATTTTTTGCCTTTAGTTCATATTTGGTTGGTCTGCTTTCTTTGCTGTGATTTTATTTTCTCTGGTGACATCTATTTAGCCTTAGGAGTGCTTCCATCTAGAGCAGGCCCTCTAAAATACCCTGTAGAGGTGGTTTGTGGGAGGCAAATTCCCTCAACTTTTGCTTGTCTGGGTATTGTTTAATCTCTCCTTCATATTTAAATGATAATCCTGCTAGATACAGTATTCTTGGTTCAAGGCCCTTCTGTTTCATTGCATTAAATATGTCATGCCATTCTCTTCTGGCCTGTAAGGTTTCTGTTGAGAAGTCTGATGATAGCCTGATGGGTTTTCATTTGTAGGTGACCTTTTTTCTCTCTCTAGCTGCCTTTAATACTCTGTCCTTGTCCTTGATCTTTGCCATTTTAATTATTACGTGTCTTGGTGTTGTCCTCCTTGGGTCCCTTGTGTTGGGAGTTCTGTGTACCTCTGTGGTCTGAGAGACTATTTCCTCCCCAAGTTTGGGGAAGTTTTCAGCAATTATACACTTTCTATCCCTTTTTCTGTCTGTTCTTCTTCTGTTACCCCTATAATGTGGATATTGTTCCTTTTGGATTGGTCACACGGTTCTCTTAATATTGTTTCATTCCTGGAGATCCTTTTATCTCTCTGCATCAGCTTCTATGCGTTCCTGTTCTCTGGTTTCTATTCCATTAATGGCCTCTTGCATCTCATCCAGTCTTCTTTATAGTCCTTCCAGAGGTTGTTTTATTTCTGTATTCTCCCTCCCTACTTTGTCAGTTAGCTCTTGCATTTTCCTCTGCAGCTCCATCAGCATGGTTATGACCTTTATTTTGAATTCTTTTTCAGGAAGATTTGTTAGATCTATTTCCCCAGGTTCCCTCTCAGGGGAGGATGTCTGTGTGATTCTGGTCTGAATCAAATTTTTCTGCCTTTTTATGGCAATAAAGGTAGCTGTGGGGAGTTGGCACACGTGTCATCTGGGAGAACATCCCTTCTTGCTAGTTGTGGCCTTCCTGTCTTGTGAGAATGGTGACCTCTAGTGGCTTGTGCTGGGCAGCTGCACGCAGATGGCGTCACTGATTCTTGCCCAGCCGCTGTGGAGCTCCGTGCAGTTGCTGTGGGCGTGGCTGGTCTCAGGCTGCTGCTCCAATATGGCGGAGCTGCGCTGGAGGGGGGATTGGCAGGAGGCTGTTTATCATCTGAGGGGCCTCCATGCTACACTGCCACCCAGGGGTTTAGGGCGCCTGGAGTTCGCCGGGATTCCCAGCTTCTGGGCTGAGTGCGCCAGGACTCTTCCGTGCAGCTGTGGGGTCCCTGTCCCTTTAAGACTTTCAAAAAGCACTTGCTTTTCTTTTGTCCCAGGGGTGCCAGCTGTGGGGAACTCGCTTGCAGATTTTGCTGTCCCGTTTCCCTAGTATCCAGCACACCATGCGCTGTGTGTCTGCGCTCCCAGTGCTGATGGCGGGGGCTGGGTGTTCGGCAGCCCTGGGCTCCGTCTCCCTCCCGCTCAGTCTCCTCTCTTCCTGCCGGGAGCTGGGGGAGGGGCGCTCGGGTCCCGCGGGGCCGCAGCTTGTATCTTACCCCCTTTACAAGGCGCTGGGCTCTCGCAGGTGTAGATGTAGCCGGGCTGCTGTCCTGTATCTTCTGGTCTCTCTTTTAAGAATAGTTGTATTTGTTGTATTTTCAAAAATATATGTTTTTGGGAGAATATTTCTGCTACTCTACTCATGCCACCATCTTGACTCCTCCCCCCAGATGTTTGTTTTTGAAGCCCTCTAGTCTATGGAATTTTTATATAGCAGGCAAACTAAAACATTATGTAAAGTGCTTAGCCTTGTTAATTACTGACTTAATGTTAACTGTGATTTTTTTATTGTGGTGCCAGAAAAAAAATTTACATCCCTCCCTCAAAATACTACATTGAAGAATTCTTCCCTCTTTGAACCGAGCTCTCTGGAAGGCTCTCTTTGGCAGGTTCCAGTCCTTGGAGGCTAAAAGCAGGCAGGTAGGGTGGCTCAGTGAGTAGCAAGCTATGCCACAACCAAAACGATTGTCCTTGGGCGATCTCCAAGGACCCCCTTCACATCCCTCTGGGTCCCTCTTCTCCCTGCATTCAGCTCAGGATACAATACATTGGGAGATAGTAGCCTTAAATATATATATACACTCTGTGTAGCCTTTTGCATCAAGAAAAGTGGAATTCATTTTCAAAAGATGAAAGTTAGGTGGTAGCTCCCTTGTCTGTTACATTTGACCTACTTTGAGAAATGTTTACAAGGAAAAGCAGACAGCATTGATTTAGAAGTTGCAATATGAAGCTGTTTCCAATTTTGTTTTTGTTTCTATGCAAGGAAAAATAAATTCCACCTTGATAATTGTGATGAATTTCTTGACTGTGGTTGTTAAAAGTGCCCAAGTATAATAGTACTCTCCCTGCTGCCGGGAAAAGTATTATTTTCCCAGTGCAAATGTCACAAAAATACCCCAGAGATTGCGAACAGCCTTGGGCAGCAACAGTACATTCACTGCTGTTGGAGTAGAAGACCGAGGAGATTAAGAGATATTGTAGGGTTTACTGTCAGCTCACAAAACCCTTGTCCACTGTTCAGAAGTCAAGTTAGTTTCTTCAAAATTCTCTGTTCAAAGATTTCTCAACTCAGTGTAGTCTAGCATTCTATAGCTCTTTGTTTTTAAATAAGAATTGGAGCTTGTAGGTTATTGTTTCAACACATTGTTTACCTGGCTTCTAGATATGAGAAAAGCCACTCGATCTCTTGGGGCCTTATCTTTTTAAATATGGTAGAATGTACTATATGCTGTTGTTAAAACCGTGGGCCTTTGGAATCACTTTAGTGGGTCATCTCCAGGAATATAAATGAAATACAATAGCATTCTATGTTATAGCATTCTACTATGCGTTTTATAGACCATATCAGAAGGCATTGTCTACAACCCCAGTAAATGGTATTTTGTGTCATTTTTTAGGCTGTGCATATATATGCATATATCCTGAATCTGAATGGGCCTTGGGAGACTTGCTGTGAAAGCTGGAAAGCTACCATCCAGAGGTGAATCTGAGAATTCAGTGCTTTCAGGGGTGGGGAAGGTACACAAGAGAGGCCATGGGGAAACTGGCCAGAGTGTCCGGGATCTGCAAACACCCAGCCCTATTCAAAACACTGATCCTGAAAGAATCTGCTCAGACTCACCCAAATATTGTGGCCCTTCAAAAACACACACAACTATGAAATCTAGTATAAACTCTCCTGGTATCTAACTGTTGACAAATAAGTCATTCTTTTTTAAAGAAGCGAAGTATGTCTATGGGATGGGTGTTACACTGCAGGGCATCAGTGAGCACACGGTAAAGGTTTTCAAATTGTGTTTCCTTTGGGAAACAGCAGTCAGACTGGTGGGAATACTCAACCAGGAACCTTTGGGCTTGTTTATTTTTGTGTGACTTTTGAGGGTTTCATAGGTCTTAAAAGGGTGGAAACAGGCCTAGATGTAATTCTTGAGAGTGCCATTGATCCTTGACCTCACCAAATGGAAGAATGGGCCCATCTGAGGCAAGCAGGGCCCAACATGAGGTTGCCCCCCACCCACCAAGTGAATGAGACACTGGGGGCCACCCAGTGTGGGCTGGGAGGCGTTCATGAGCTCTGTGCCTAGGTGTGTGTGTGTGTGTGTGTGTGTGTGGCTTCCAAAGTCTTCTAAGGTTTCACCTACTCACTAATTATGAAAACTAAGCTACTGACAAAGAATTACTCAGTCATATGTTTTAAATTATAAGCTTTGCACAATTTTAATAGCTCACATGATTTAACAAAATAAAAATAAAAATTTTTAAAAGTACTGGCACAGAATGGGAGAAAGTATTTGCACATAATGTATCTGAAGAAGGACTAGTATCCAGTTATGTAAGAACTTTTATATCTCAACAATAAAAAGACAAATAATCTTATTCAGAAATGCACAAATAATTTTTTCAAGGAAGATGTATGTATGGCCAATAAGCACATGAAAAGATGTCCAACATCATTAGCCATTAAAGCAATGCAAATCAAAACAAAATGAAATATTGCTTTACAGCAAATATTGTACACCAGGATGGGTACAATAAAAATGGGAAAGTCACAAGCATTTGAGAGGATGTGGAAAACTGGCAACACTCATACACTGCTCGTGGGAATATAGAATGGTGAGACTGCTGTGGAAAACAGCTTGCAGTTCCTAAGTAAAATGTTAAACATATCCACCACTGTTAGGTGTATGCCCAATAGAAAGGGGGATACATGTTCACACCAAAGCTGGACCACTAATGTTCATAACAGCCATAGTCATAGTAGCCAAAATGGAAACAACTCAATATGCACCAACTGATGAATGGAGAACAAAACCTTACATTGCATGATTCCATTTCTATGAAATGTCCAGATGTGCAAATCTAGAGAGTCAAAAAATCAGCAGTTGCCTAGGACTGGGGCCAGGGGAATGGGGAGTGACTGCTTGATAGGTACAGGGTTTCATTTTGGGGTGATGAAAATGTTATAGAGTTAGGTGCTGATGATAGCTGTGCAATTCTGTATATATATTAACACTGCTGAAATGTACATTTTAAATTGGTGAATTTAAGAATGGTATGTGAAATATACCTACAGAAAGTGGTTATTTAAAATATAAAAGGTACCATAAAAATAAAATATCCTGATGTACCATAAAGATAGTGTTGATACCCCCAACAGTTGCCTGGGGGGCAACAATGCACAGGTAAAACTGGCCCCCGCTTTCACTTAAAAATAGCAGGCTATCATGGAGAGGATTAAAAATGGCAGCAGGAGAGGTGAGACAGAGGCTTCCTCCTGAAACTGTATATAATATGAAAATAAAATTAATACAACTAACCCTGAGAGAGCAACACCAAAGAGGATGGCGCCAGACTACATAAACCTGGAGAAAAGAGCAGACCTCATGGAACAGGGTAAATGTACCAAAGTGGAGGCCCGGCAGGACCCGAGCCCCTCCCCGACCCCAGCTCACCGGCGGGAGGAAGAGAAACGGAGCAGGGAGGGAGTGGAAGGCTTGGGACTGCTGAATATCTAGCTCCGGAGATCTGCTCTGAGAGCACAAACCTACATTTCATGGTGCTTTCATCATACTCTCGTGATTATGGGGTTGGAAAGTGGGACAGGTGGAGTTCCTGGGGAGACTGGAATTCTGGCTGCTTGTGGAAAGCAGGATCGATATCCGGCTGCTCTGGGACAAAAGCTTATACCTGTGTGCTCGTCCCACTGGTCCAGGCAGTGGAGGCAGGCATAGCAGTGGGGAAGCAGGACTCTTTCCTACGCCCAAACGCCAGTACCGCTCCCCTGTGACCACCAACATTGCTTCAGGGGCTGAGCAGCTCCAGAGAGTAGAGCTTCTGGACACTAGAAGACACCATATACAAATATGAAATGCCAAAGGAACCTGGTACAGAGTAAAATTATTAATACAACTCCCGAGAAAGATTTAAAAGACATGGACCTCGTGACTCTTCCTGAAAGGGAGTTCGAAATAAAAATCATCAACATGCTAATGGAGGCATGGAAAGATATCCAAGAACTCAGGAATGAATTCAGGTCAGAGATCCAATCATTGAAGAACACAATGGAGGGTATTAAAAGCAGGTTGGATATGGTGGAGAAGATGACAAATGAAACAGAAAACAGAGAAAAGGAATACAAAGAAGCTGAGGCACAGAGAGAAAAAAGGACATCTAAGAATGAAAGAATATTGAGAGAATTGTGTGACCAATCCAAACGGAACAATATTCGCATTATAGGGGTACCAGAAGAAGAAGAGAGAAAGTGTCCTTGAGGAGGTAGTTGCTGAAAACTTCCCCAATCTGGGGAAGGAGATTGTCTCTCAGGCCATGGAGATCCACAGATCTCCCAACACAAGGACCCAAGGAGGAAAACACCAACACATATAGTAATTAAAATGACAAAGATCAAGGATAAAGGCTGACTATTTAAGACAGCCAGAGAGAGAAATAAGATCACATGCAAAGGAAAGCCCATCAGCCTAACATCAGACTTCTCAGCAGAAACCTTACAGGCCAGAAGGGAGGGGCATGATGTATTTAATACCATGAAGCAGAAGGGCCTGGAAACAAGATTACTTTATCCAGCAAGATTATCATTTAAATTTGAAGGAGGGATTAAACAATTTCCAGATAAGCAAAAGCTGAGAGAACTTACCTCCCACAAACCATCTCTACAGTTTATTTTGGAGAGATTCCTATAGATGGAAATGTTCCTAAGGTTTAATAGCTGTCACCAGAGGTAATAAAACTATAGTAAAGAAAGTAGAACAGCTAATTACTAAGCAAGTGCAAAATTAAATTAACTCTCCCCAGAGTCAATCAAGGGATAGACAAACAGTACATAATATGATACCTAATATATAAAGAATGGAGGAGGAAGAAAAAGGAGGAGAAAAAGAAAAGAACTTTCAGATCATGTTTGTAATAGCATATTAAGTGAGTTAAGTTAGACTCTTAGATAGTAAGGAAGTTAAACTTGAACCTTTGTTAACCACTAATCTAAAGTCTGCAATGGGAATAAGTACATACCTATTGATAATCATCCTAAATGTAAATGGACTGAATGAACCAATCAAAAGACATAGAGTCACTGAATGTATTAAAAAACAAAACCCATCCTATATGCTGCCTACAAGTGACTCACTTAAAACCCAAAGACATACATAGACTAAAAGTGAAGGGATGGAAAAATATATTTCATGCAACTAACAGAGAGAAAAAAGCAGGAGTTGTAGTACTTGTATCAGACAAAATAGACTTCAAAACAAAGAAAGTCACAAGAGACAAAGAAGGACATTACATAATGATAAAGGGGTCAATCCAACAAGAAGATATAACCATTATAAATATCTATTCTCCCAACACAGGAGCACCTACATATGTAAAAACTCCACAAAATGGGTATAGAGGGCAAGTACCTCAACATAATAAAGCCCATATATGACAAACCCACAGCCAACATCATACTTAACAGCGAGAAGCTGAAAGCTTTTCCTTTAAGATCAGGAACAAGACAAGGATGCCCACTTTCCCCACTTCTATTCAACATAGTACTGGAGGTCACAGCCATGGCAATCAGACAACACAAAGAAATCAAAGGCATCCAGATTTGCAAGGAAGAAGTCAAACTGTCCCTGTTTGCAGATGACATGATATTGTATGTAAAAAACCCTAAAGAATCCACCCCTAAACTACTAGATCTAATATCTGAATTCAGCAAAGTTGTAGGATACAAAGTTAATACACAGAAATCTGTGGCATTCCTATACACTAACAATGAACTAGAAGAGAGAGAAATCAGGAAAACAATTCCATTCACAATTGCATCAAAAATAATAAAATACCTAGGCATAAACCTAATTAAGGAAGTGAAAGACCTATACCCTGAAAACTACAAGAAGACACTCTTAAGAGAAATTAAAGAAGATACCAATAAATGGAAACACATCCCGTGCTCATGGATAGGAAGAATTAATATTGTCAAAATAGCCATCTTGCCTAAAGCAATCTATAGATTCAATGCAATCCCTATCAAAATATGAACAGCATTCTTCAATGAACTCGAGAAAATCATTCTAAAATTCATATGGAACCACAAAAGACCTCGAATAGCCAAAGCAATTCTGAGAAAGAAGAACAAAGCTGGGGGCATTACACTCCCCAACTTCAAGCTCTACTACAAAGTCACAGTAATCAAAACAATTTGGTACTGGCTAAAGAACAGATCCATAGACCAATGGAACAGACTAGAGAGCCCTGATATAAACCCAACCATATATGGTCAATTAATATATGATAAAGAAGCCATGGACATACAATGGGGAAATGACAGCCTCTTCAACAGCTAGTGTTGGCAAAACTGGACAGCTACATGCAAGAGAATGAAACTGGATTATTGTCTAACCCCATACACAAAAGTAAACTCGAAGTGGATCAAAGACTTGAGTGTAAGTCATGAAACCATAAAACTCTTAGAAGACAACATAGGCAAACATCTGCTGAATATAAGCATGAGCAACTTTTTCCTGAATGCATCTCCTCAGGCAAGGGAAACAAAAGCAAAAATGAACTCATGGGAGTATATCAAACTGAAAAGTTTCTTTACAGCAAAGGACACCATCAACAGAACAAAAAGGAATCCTACAGTATGGGAGAACATATTTGTAAATGATATATCTGACAAGGGGTTAACATCCAAAATATATAAAGAACTTACACACCTCAACACCCAAAAAGCAAATAACCCAATTAAAAAATGGGCAAAGGGTATGAAGAGACAGTTCTCCAAAGAAGAAATTCAGATGGCCAACAGACACATGAAAAAATGCTCATCATCACTAATCATCAGGGAAATGCAAATTGAAACCACAATGAGATATCACCTCACAACAGTAACGATGGCCAGCATCAAAAAGACTAAGAACAACAAATGCTGGTGAGGATGCAGAGAAAGGGGAACCCTCCTACACTGCTGGTGGCAATGTAAGCTAGTTCAACCATTGTGGAAAGCAATATGGAGGTTCCTCAAAAACTAGAAATAGAAATACCATTTGACCCCAGAATCCCACTCCTTGGAATTTACCCAAAGAATACAACTTCTCAGATTCAAAAAGACATATGCGCCCCTATGTTTATCACAGCATTTCTTCAATAGCCAAGATATGGAGGCAACCTAAGTGTCCGTCAGTAGATGAATGGATAAAGAAGATGTGGTACATATACACAATGGAACACTATTTGGCAGTAACAAAGAAACAGATTCTACCATTTGCAACAACATGGATGGAGCTGGAGGACATTATGCTCAGTGAAATAAGACAGGCAGAGAAAAACAAATGCCAAATGATTTCCCTCATTTGTGGAGTATAGCAATGAAGCAAAACTGAAGGAACAAAATAGCAGCAGACTGGAGACTCCAAGAATGAACTAGTGGTTACCAAAGAGGAGGGGTGTTGGAGGGTGGGTGGGGAGGGAGGGAGAAAGGGACTGAGGGGTATTGTGTACAGTACACATGGTGTGGGGGGATCACGGGGAGAACAGTGTAGCACAGAGAAGGCACATAGTGGATCTGTGGCTTCTTACTACACTGATGTACAGTGACTGCATTGGGGTATGGGTGGGGACTTGATAATGTGGGTAAATGTAGTAACCAACTTGTTTTTCTTGTGAAACCTTCATAAGAGTATATTTCAATCATAGCATAATAAAAATAAGTAAAAGAAAAAAAGAGAGAAATAGCAGGCTATCCACGAGTGACGTGAACAAGAGGCGACAAATCTCAAGTTGGAGTTGCGAGGGGGAACCTGTGTACTTGGTGATCTTCTCAAAACTGAGCCCACTGTCTGAGAGGAGGGCTAGGAGAGGGAGGTTTGGGCAACGTAGTGAACGCCTAGCTTTCTAAGCAGCAGAGAAGCTGCCTTTCAGCTACCACCCAAACTTGTCACCTCATTTTCTGAACAGAGCTTTTCAGTTGCAAAGCTACCCCTGGCAACCCCAAAGAGTTCAGGAGTGGCACATGATCCCAGCAGCACGTCTGAAGACGTGTGCACACAGGTGTGAGGTGGACACCTCTGACCCATGTCAGCTTCCCCTGCTGCAGCCACCACCATGCTCGTTGCCCCCTCCAAAGCGCTCAGGCACTTTGCACAGGGCATGCATACTCACATAGCATGGCTTAAATATCTTACTTTTGCACACTTTCCCAGGACCTTTCCTACGGTTGGAAGGAGCCTGTGCAAATGAGGGGCAGGCGGATGCAGCTTACCACATTCACAATAATCTGCATCTGGGTCATTGCTATACTAAGGTTCCTTCTCCAGTTATAACATCAATACAGAAAAACCCACACCACGAAAATTCTGATTGAAATATCTGTTATCAAATTAATTATGGAAGGACTGACATCTTTGCAATAGCAAATTTTTCCTTTCAGGAACATATGCCTCTCTGGAAGGACTTGTTTTAACTTCTTTATTAGAATTGTAATAATTTTCTTCATATATATCTCATGGCTTTAAGGTTTCTAGAATGTAGAATATTTCTAGATTGTAGAGTTTGTTTATGTTTTCATTGTTTTTTGGTCTAACATAAATAGGCATTTATCCTTTATATGCTTACAGGGACACTGGTAATGAGAATGAAAGCAGTAAATCTTATATATTTGCTGAATTAGGTTTGCCAGTATTTTAATTAGAATCTTTGATGATTTAGTAAAATGTTCAATCGTGGCACATCATGGCTTTCACATTTTAACACAAAGTTTACTTGAAAACCCTCTATATCATGTTACAGCAGAAGTAGCATTGGAATAAAACATATTATTCCAATGTTACAATTTTAATTAGAACAATAAACATACATTTTTTGACAGTTTGACAGAATTCCCCTCTAACATTTTATATAATGAGGGTTTAAAAATAATTTGTTGTTGAAGTAAACTATACAGTAAAGAACACATGTCAAAAGTACTCGGCTTCATTGATTTACAAAACTTAATATACCCATATACCCAGGAAACAGAATATTACAGATCCCAAAGTTTCTGGTAACCCCGCAAAGACTACCTTATCTCAAGGCAAACTAAACTAAAACCTTCTTCCCACCACATAGTTACCTAATCATAGCCATATCCCAACAATAACCACATGCCAGTCTCTAACCCCACTGAGCTGCTTTTGTAGAACAAAATCCCAGGGATGCCTCTGTCTCCTGTATTAATTGTTCCCTTGTTGGAATTGTAATCAATAGCCTGACTTCTGACACCACTGATTAGTTTCCTTTGGCTTTGTCCTTTAGGTGAAAGGAATTATAGTTGGCCTTTGAACAACATGGGGATTAAGGGCACTGAGCCCTCTCATAGTTGAAAATCAGGTATAACTTTTGACTCCTTGAATACTTAATTCTATTAGCCTATTGTTGATAACACAGAGTTGATTAACATATATTTGTAAGTTGTATGTATTATATACTCTCTTCTTACTACAAAGTAAGCTATAGAAAGAAAATGTTTTCTCAAATTGTTGCAAATCTCCAAAAAGTTTTCAAATATATTTATTGAAAAAAAATTCACTTATAAGTGGACCCATGTAGTTCAAACAAACCCATGTTGTTCAAGGGGCAGCTGTGCTTAGTATGTTCATCTTTGTGTCTGACTTCTTTTTCATACTTTAAAAATAGTAGCTCTTTATGAGCCACTTGATTCATTTTTCTTCAGTTATTGGTCCTACTGTTTTCTAATTCTTGGATCAATTTTGGACACTATTCTTTGCTAGGAAATCACACATAATTCCTCCAGTTTTCAATATATTGTTCTAAATTTCTCCTGTTTCTTTCATGGCTTTAAAATAAGTGTAATTTCTGTATTTTCATAATTTAGATGTCTTTGTTTCATTTTTCTGTATCAAAGCTGTTGCACTTTGTCTCTTTTATTTAGTTTTCTTCCAAACTCAGAGCTTTGGCTTATTCGTTGTTTCTGCTCTTTGTTTTCATTTCGTTATGCACCTGGCACCACTCTAAGTGCTGCAGAAACACCAGCAAATGTGCTCATGCCCCTCTTCCCTGGGCTTATCTTCTCTGGGGAGTGAGACAACAAGCAGATGGAAGTAAGTTTAGAGAGAGAAAAGGAGGGTGAGGGGATTGGGTGTGACAGGCAGGCTTGGGACCTAGGATAATCAGAAAATTCTCTCTGATAAGACACCTAAAGGAGGTGAGGAAGGTGCCGCAGAAGGGCACCAGCATCAAGGCTGTGAACAAGGGCTTGGTGTGCTTCAGAAAGAAAAGAAAGGCAGCAACGGAAAGGACAGATAATTGAGGAGAAAGAATTAGCAACTGGCCAATAAACATGGCAAGAGATGATCCAACTCACTGAGAGTTAGGGAAATACAAATGAAATGGACTAACTTCTGAGATTTGATTTTCTCAAGAAATAGGCAATATGTGTTTTTTTTAAGAAAGTAATTCATTAAAATAGATACTATAACATCCAACAATGAAAAAAGTGGTGAAAAGATGCTACTTATGTACTATTAATTAATGCAACATCATGGAATGAAATGTGGCACTATTTGTTAAAACAGTAAACATTCATAAATTTGACTTGCAAATTTATTTGATGGAAATGCTGTGCCAGGAAAAAAATAGTAATAAAATAACAAAATAGACACACACAAATGTTTATTGCCATGCTATTTTTAAACTTGAATGATGGAAGAAATTATGCTCCATCTCTATTCTTGATTACAACGCAGCCATTAAAAACAATGAGTGCAATATGCACTGGATTGGAAGTGTGCCCATAGAACTTTATAAAATGTAAGATCCAGATGGTATGTTGAGTATGAGTTTGTCTTAGATAAAAAAACAAAAGAATATGTGTGTATATAGATATGTTTGTACGTTTTCAAGAGCAACTTGCAAATTCTCTCTGATGAGAGGC
This sequence comes from Manis pentadactyla, assembly GCF_030020395.1. Lineage (NCBI taxonomy): Eukaryota > Metazoa > Chordata > Mammalia > Pholidota > Manidae > Manis > Manis pentadactyla. The sequence continues at coordinate 9,638,054 of NC_080036.1, forward strand.
AAAATGTATGAAGCACAGGGATATGAGACCACAGGGAGGCGTGGAATGACTTTTCCTTTAGATGTTTGAGCTGTCGCAGCATGCAGCTTATCACAAAAATGTCTGTAGTCTGCCTTGAAATGTTTTTTTTTTTTTTGCCTACCTAAAAGCATAATAAGAAAAACTAGAAACTAGTTCTTCTTGGATGCAGCTGTGACTTCAGAGGTATGGCCTCTGAGTAATTACAATAATAGCAACATGATCCAATTCCAAAGGATGAACCCTCATCTATAAAATTTTAGGCTGCTCATAATTCAGCCAATGATGGTCTCCTTTCCTTCCTCCCCAAAAATGGAAACAACCGATAGGCTATAAATGTAGAAACAAGGCAATTTTTCCTCTTCCATAATAATGAAAAATTACACTAAAGCAAGCTATGAGAGAGAAAAAACTGAAAATTGGAACAAAAGAATATATATCAGTGTGAGGAATTTAATTATAGTCTCAAGGAAGCTGGTATCCATAAAAGTGCCAGTGTCCAGAGTTCCATGTTCAAATCACCCCTCTGATTGTTCTATTTTCATTACGCCAATTGTAATTTGTTTTCCAGTTTCCTTTCATGAAGAATGACGTATTTTGGGTGACAACACCTGTGAAAAGGTTTTTCCTTTTGTTTTGGAAAACTTGCAGTTTGTCCCCTGTGTCGCATGAGGTGTTCTGGCTGTCTGTGGCCCACAGGTCACATGCTCTCACACTGATACTCCAGGAACTCACAGCAGCCATGAGGATGGATCTGGGGCAAAAGGAGAATAAGCCACTGCCCTGTGGGAACCATGAGGGCTCCTTGCTCACCACTTGCTCACAGAAAGAGAATAATCCTCTCACATTGTCACACTGAAACATTTCCAATAGCCATCACATATCACATCCCAAAATTGTTGAGACAGAGCAAAGAAAAACCAGCTTTTGTTATTTATGAATGTGTGCTGGGAAGGGTATGTATGTTTGGGAAGTGGTAGAGAAGGAAGACAAGTCTTACAGGAAAGGACAGGGTTGAACTGAGCAATGAGAGGATGAGTATGGGCCACTGGGACCAGGGGTGAGGGATGGAAACATGCCAGACCCAGGAGAAAGAGAACAAGGTCTCGGGAATGTCACCTCGGGGCATCTCCCGGCAGAGTCACTCTTGCATGCCGAGTGCCTTGGGGACCAGGCCCTCCTTGGAAAATTTGGACAGCCTAGACTCCATTGCACCCTCTGTTGTAGGTTATAAGCAGCAATTTGGCTAATTATTTTTAGCTCACATAAAAAATAACCTTTAGAAAGTAAATCTGAGTTACATTCCTTTTGATTAGTCTTTGTCAGACTCGGTCTACAGAGACTCCCCAAGAGGCGCATTTTGTTGCCACCCAATCTCTGACCTAAAGAGACCACAAAGCACCGATTGCTTCTCAGCCAGATGATGAGAGTGAGCTTGCAGAGGCAGCTGGGGAACACCTCGCAGGACCCAACGCACATATGAATGGGTACAATTTCAAGGAAAGAGGATTGTGTTTCCAGTAACTAAGGATACATTAAAATAAATAATTTCAACTGCTTTCAATCAAGGTGAGAAGAGGATAGAAACACGTCACCAGTCAAAAACTACTATTACTAAGTGGTTGTGTGGTGTTTTCCCCCAAATTGTAATGAAGATAACACAAATGTCAGTTGATTCACTAGGATGGGGCGCTGTAATACTATGAGTCATTTAGTTACATTTGAAGGATAGGTGAGACATTCCTTTAACTGCTACCTTCCAGTAGACTTGTCCTGGGTCATGTGAACACTCTGGGTGCCTCAAGGTGAGCTCGCTGGGCAGTGCTCAGATGTGCTAGCAAAAGAAGTGTGACAGCATGCCCCAGGCTCCTGGAATCCACCGGCCTTACATGTTCCCCACCATCCTAAAGCAGCTGGCTTGATAGAATGACAGAATGGCCTTCTGAAGACTCAGATGAAGTGCCCGGTAGGTGGCACTATCTTGCTGGGCAGAGGCAAAGTTCTTTAGAAGGCTGTATGTGGTCTGAATCACTGTCCAGTATATGGTGCTATTGCTCTGACAGCCAGAATTTATAAGGTTCAGGAATCAAGTGATAGAAATGGGAGAGGCACCACTCCCTATTACTGCCAGTGACCCACTAGCAAAGTATTTGTCTCCTGTTCCCATGTCTAAAGGTCTTAGTTTCAAAAGGAGGGATACTCCCACCAGAAGACACACCAATGATCCCATTGAACTGGAAGTCAGCACATCCACCTGGCCACTCTGGGCTCCTCATGTCTCTGAATCAATAGGCCAAGAAGGGAGTGAACATGTTGGCTGGGGTGACTGATACTGAGCACCAAAGAAAAATTGGATAGTACTATTCCACAGTGGAGGGAAGGGAGAGTATGTCTGGGATACAGGAGATCCCTTAGGATAGCGCTTGGTATTATCATGGCCTGTGGTTACAGTCAATGGACAACTACAACCTGCAGTCTAGACCCTCCAGGAATGAAGGCTGGGTCACCCCATCAGGTGAGGAGCGATGACCCATTGAGGCTCTTGCTGAAGGCGAAGGGAATCTGCAGTCGAAGAAGGTAGTTCTTCAGCTATGAACACATGGCCAGTTATAGAAATGAGGACTGTAATTGTCATGAGCATTCTTCCCAATTTTGTTATAAATATGTTTGTATGTGTATATAAAATCTACTTTCTCTCTCTTATCCCCTTATGTAACATGAGCTGTATTACCTTTATATCTTGGTAGTTAAGTATTGTTAACTTTACATTAACAAGTTACATAGTTAAGTTGTAGAATACTAAGGAGAAGAGTAAACATCACCCGAAGACTTACTTCCTCTTCTACTATGTTTTTGGTTGTATGGAGAACAGTTCTATCATGTTAGGTGGCATTATGTTCTGTTATAACCTTTTTTGGAAATTAGTTGTGGTTTATAGAGATGTAGAGGGGGGCCATGTGGACAGGGAGTGGCCTCGGGATGGCTGACTGTCTGTGTCAACGTGACTGGGTTGGGGGAGGCCCAGAGAGCTGATGAAACATTGTGTCTGGGTGCATCTGTGAGGGTGTTTCCAGGTCAGTATCATTTGAATTAGGGGATTTAGTAAAGTAGACAGCCCTCCTCCACATGGGTGGGCACGATCCTAAGCACTGAAGGCTGGAACAGAAAAAAAGGCAGAGGAAGGAGTAATTCAGCCCTCTTTCCCGCCTCACTGTTGTGCTGGGACAGCGCAGCTCATCTCCTGCCCTCTGACTGGGATTCACACAGTTGGCTCCCCTGGTTCTCAGGCGTTTGGACTCAGATTGAATCACACCATCGGCGCCCTGGGGTCTCTGGCTTGCAGGTGGCAGACTGGGGGACTACTCGGCTTCCGTGTGTTGGTTCCGTTTCCCTGGAGAGCCTTGACTAAAACAGACAGAAACAGATGCAGTGGGGTAATGAAAGGTAAGTGCCATGGAGCAGGGTTTGGGGGACTTCCCTGGAAGTTTACTGTAAGGGGAAAAGTACCTTGTCATTGGCCCTTGCTGTGCTTCCTCTACCAGGCTGAGCCCAATAAATACTCATGAGAAAGGCCCGTATCCCAGGAGCTTGGAAGCTTTGTTTCATGTTGGTCTGGAATCGGGAGATGTACCACCTTCAGACTAGGCTCTCTTTCTCATGCACACACACTCACATACCACATGCATGCACTTGCACATATCCTACATACGCACCTCACACAGATATAACACCACATGCACACACACACATACTCTCATACACACATGTACAGCTAGTAGAAGACCAAAGGACAAGAGGTGCAAGGACTAAAGAACGTCCTTAGCTGCTCACACTGGTTTTCTTCCTTGGGCTGTTGTTCAGCTCTACCTGGCAGCCCAGATAATGGCGATAACCATGTATATTAGAGATATATCGCCTCATTAAACCATAAAATTAAAGATTCTGGTAAGGGAGAAGAGCTTCATTGAAAAGCCTTTTTCTCTTTAGACAGTTTCAGGCCTCAGGCAGAGGTTTATTAAAATGATGATAGATAATGTATACAGAGCTGAGCTAAGATGCTGCGGTGCCCGGGAATGAAGTCCGTGATAATGCACTTAGAGCTAACCACCTGAAGGGAGAAAGAAAAGATTAATGATGACCATCTAACATCCAGGTACTGTGGTTTATACAAGATTTCATACAGAATTGGATGAACTCATTATTGCTTCCTACAGGGGTTACTGATTGCAATTTCCACTTTGTCAACAGACGTGTATGTTGATATGAAAGCTGTTTTGCAAAAGTCAAAAATGAGCACTTTTCCAACTGTGGATGAAGATGAATTGCTAAGGACTGAAACACATGGATGAAAGGATGCAGTTCATTCAGACTGTAATACAACAGCCCCTCTGCCACTGTGGCTGAATGTTCCCTGTAGCCAGCCATAGTCTGACCTGCGGGTTACACCTTCCTGCACTGTCCCAGTGTGAAAGAGACATGACTATGTCTGCAGCAGTGAGAGTATGCATGGTGGCAGCATTACTGATCCACAAGGAGCCTGGGATTTTGGACCATGACAGTCCCTCTGCTTGAGAAATATTAACACAAACATCACTAGTGTGATCAGTCACTCTTCCACCAGGTCCTTCAATTTAGAATCAAAGTCATTAAAAATATACTGCTCAGCTTGTCCGTATTTTCTTATCTACTATAAAAATTCCCAGGAAAGCCTTGCAGTTATCTAGGTAAGGCATGCTGCGATTTATGAGGCAGCCTCATTTTTTACCACATATGTGCAGGGCCAGGGCAGATCATAGATCACATGTTGATGTCCATGTCATACCACATGGGTTTAATTTTTCCAAGATGCTCCAGGAAGTGTTGTGTTATTCTTGTGAAAAGAGTAAGGTTATACTTGACCCTTATTTTAAAGATAGATACGCTGGAGCTGTATAAACAAAAGTACATCCCCAACTGAGCTTTTGCAGGATTTTTCCTCTACCTTCTGAGTTGGCCTGTTAGCATGGCAGCTCTGTCTGTGGACCCGTGGCATCCAATATAAACTCTGAATAGATGGCAGAACTCTTGAGCCTTAAGAAAGGACCATGGAGGGAAGTACACAGTCTTACCCAAGAAACAGAGAGAAAGTCTAGGAAGAGGAAAAAATAGGAGCAAGTGGAGATGCAGGACAAAGGAAGCATAGGAAAGCTTAAGACATCCTCATGGCCAACAGGTACATGAAAAGATGTTCAACATAGTTGATCGCCAAGGAGATGCAAAGCAAAAACACAGTGAGAGGCCACCTCACACCTGACAGAACGGCGATCATCAAGAAAACAAGAAATAACAAGTGTTGGCAAGGATGTGGAGAAATGGGAACCCTCCTTTGTACACTGTTGTTGAGAGTGTAGATTGGTATCACCACTGTGGAAAGTAATATGGACTATATGATCCAGCAACCCCACTTTTGGACATTGTCAAAGGAAGTGAAATCAGGATCTTGGAGAAATACCTGCACCCCATGTTCACCGCCCCCATTATTTACAACAGCCAAGACATGGAAAAAACTTCAGTATCCGTCAATGAGTGGATGTGAAATATAAATGTGAAATTCCCATATATATGGAAATATATGTATATAAAATATGGATTTTATGCATATATACATATATACACACACACATATACATGGAATCTACACATATGGGACACATCAGTAAACCTATCAGAGATTTCTCCTTCTCTTAGTACTTCTTTCCCTGACACAGATTGTATACTGTGCACTCATCAATGCTTGACACTATATATATATATATATATATGTATATACACACACTTCCACACACACTGAATATTATTCAACTATGAGAAAGAAGGAAATCCTGCCATTTTTGACAATATGCATGAATTAGAGGACATATGCTAAGTGAAATAAACCTGACAGGGAAAGACAAATACTGTATGATATCACTCATAGGTGGAATCTTAAAAGAAAAATTGAACTCATGGGAACAGTACAATTGTAGTTACCAGGGGTGGCAGGGTGAAAGAAATGAGGACATGTTGGTCAAAGGGTACAGAGTTTCAGGGAAATAAGAGATAAGATCATTGTCATCATGCATTTAAAATGATTTGAGGGATTTTGTTAGATTTCAAAGGTTACTGATATGATTACATGGCAATGTTCTATCTACTCTTGGGTACATGAATAACTTATGTATTTTCATATTTTTAGGCAGCATATGCATGGATTAAAAATGAAAGGAATGACAGCAGGAGAGGAAGTTACAAAAGATATGTTTTTATCAAGCCTATGAAAATCCACCCCCAAATGTGTGTCTGCCAGAAAATAGCTATGTTCTCATGAAACAGGCAGAATTTTTCCAGAACCTCCATTTATGAACCAGACATCCATTCAGGCTATCTCCAGCACAAAATGCCCAGTAGCAGGGTGAATTTGCAAAATCATGTTTCAAATGTTTTGGGTATTTTAAGACTGACATATGTGCAGCTACAGACAAGTAAACAACTAGAGTCACCAGCACCTTCCGGAGAGCACCTCACTTTCTACTGAGTCTGGCAAGCACTTAGGACATTAAAGTCTTTCACACTGAACACCATGCAACAGCAGACTCTCTGTGCTGGTGTTTAGACACTCGGAGTCAGCCTTCATTGTCATGACCCATCTGACAACCCGCCACAGGGCACGACTCACACAAACAGACTCATTCTCCTAGAGGGGGACCCACACAGCCATTTCCTAGTTCCTATTTTGTTTTTCACTATTTTAAAATAGATTATCTGAATCCCCTTGCACAAAAGTAGGCATCTTAAAACTATGTCCTTCCTCATCTAACAGCAAGTGTAAATGTTCTACATTTTCTTATTTTCATGGAATTTACCATTCAACTTAACAAAATGAATTTTTTTAAAGATTAGTTTTCATTATTAAAGATAGATATGCTGGAGCTGTATAAACAAAAGTACATCCCCAACTGAGCTTTTGCAGGATTTTTCATCTACCTTCTGAGTTAGCCTGTTAGCATGGCAGCTCTGTCTGTGGGCCCGTGACATCCAATATAAAGGCTTGTTCCAGATGGGGTAAGGCGAGAAGGAAATCTTCAGAGCTGGATTGTCGATGATCGAGTTCTGTGAGCTCCTGTAGCCTTCCTGAGTCTCAGACTTAACAGTACCGTTGGAGAGGTTCCCACATGTGGAAGAGGGTGGCCCTGCCTGGGCTTGAGGCACCCAGGGGGCTCAGTATTCTGTCCAGGTGTGCAGAGGCAGAGCTTTGTTTGAAAGACAACAACTCCCAGAGCATTCCTTTCCTTCACTTACTGGTGACACTTGCTGCAGGACAAGATCAGGGTGAGGATGAGGGACTGGCACAAAAAAGGAAGACAGTGTGCCTGGCACAGATCATTTTGGGCACTGCACACACTTTCCTCCCTTTTTGGAAATGATCAACACATTAGAGGCTCTTCAAAGATTAGTATTAAACAAATGTACTGGAGTTTATCATTCAGGGATTTCCTAAATCTGTCTGAAGGAACTACAAAGGAAACAGTTTGGAAAACCCCTGGTTTAGACCATACCTTATAGCAACTACTTTTAGAGAATTTGTGTTTGTTGTCTAATAATTTCTCAACTATGTGTGTGTTCATGCATGTATACATGTATATGTGTGTGTGTGGTAGGCACGGCACACCTGTGTACAGTCTTGCATTTTCTGAAGTTGTACAGCCTCTTTGAGGACAATAATTTCAACCAACCAATGTTTCCTGAATATCTGCCATATGGAATCTACACATTGGGACACATCAGTGGACTTCACACCAACATCTCCCCTTAGGGTTTCTTTCCCTGACAGGGATTGTACAGTGTTCACTCACCAAGGCTGAACAAATTGATTTCAGTCAGGGTGTTTTGAAGCATATAAGATGGTATCATCAAATCCTAGTGATATGGAAGTGTACTCAGGCTATATTTTTCAGCCATAATTATGTGAATAATTATGTCATAACTGGTATTCAAATGAAAATGAGATTCATGTACAATTAAGACCCTCTATGGTCTTCCGCATTCCCTGCTACTGTCTTCTGCTTCCCATGAGCCAATGCCTTCCAATCTGTACACTAGCCCCTTTCTCTGGGATTCCAGGTCAGATCTGCACTGTACATCTCCATTCCTATTTCAATGTGTCTGAAACCAAATTCATTCTTTTTTTATAATAAGTTCCCATTTCTTATTATCTCTTCGCTTAGGTAAAGTGTTAAAATTTCCCCAGACATGCAGGCAAAAGCTATCAGTCATCGCCCATTGTCCTTTACTGAATCACCAGGAAGAGCAGTCTGCGTTGAGTCTGTCCCATCTGCCCAACCCTGCCGCTCTTGCCTGTGTTCAGACTCCCCCAGGACTCCTCTGGACTGCAGCAGCCTCCCAATTTTTCTCTATAATCATGTAACTCTTCCCTTCTTGAATCCTTCAACCATGCAGTTTCAGGAATGAATTTTTTTCTCTAAAAATCTAATTACATCATTTCTCTCATTAAAAAACCTTCAGCAACTCATTTCCCACAGCAAAAAGGTCCCTGGTAAGTGGGACCTCCCCAGTCTAGTGCAGTCTCCCCCATGCACATTCCACCTGGTCCAAGGGCCACACCCTTCATGGGGGGTGCCCCAGGTAGGTGTGAGGCTGCGGTGTGTACTGGTCCCTTGTGATTCTTGTTCTGCGTGTGATTTTTCTCTGCTTAGAATGGAAGCTTTCTTCCCAAGGCCTTCCCTTACCCCTATGCACGGGATTAGTCCTTCTGTCCTCTCTGCTGCTGTGGCGTTCTGTTCATCTCTGCATTATGGACTTTGTCAAATGAATTTAATATTTTAGTGTCTTCCCTCATAGGCTTTGACATTTTTTGAGGCTGGGGATGTGTGTCTGATTCATCTCTATCACCCTGATGCACAGTATCACCCTGAGGCAGAGGGGGAATGTCATCTGTGCTTGTTAGGTTTGAAGAAGGGATCTGCTGTGCCTGTGGGAGCCACAGGGAGCTCGCTGGCCCCCAGAATTCCTAACAGCCTTGGCTACTGTCTGGAAGCACAGTGCCCACTCCCATCGGGATTGGGTTCTAGGTGTGGAGGTCCTTTTAACAATGCACTTCCTTGACACCTCCAGGAGTGTGACAGGGACCTGCAGGCTGAGAGAAGCACTACTGTAACAGTGTCAGGAGACAGGGCATGACACACCCCTGAGGTCCACTTGTATGCAGGTACACACACTTCACACTCACACATATTCATATGTATGCACAGGCATCACATTCACAAATACACACTCGATGCTAGATTCATACAAACACATAAACACTGTCACATACACATACACTTCTACATACTCCACACTCACATGCATACACATACACACATACAGATACACTCATAAACACACATCACACTCACACACACACACACATGCACACCACACTCGCACACATACATCATGCCAGAAACTCCAAGACAACTTGGTGATTCCTTGGAATAACCAAACCACAAGATGAAAGCCAGCTCCAAATAGAGGTTTGGACCCCTCTTTCTGCAATAACTGGAATAACAAATCAGAGATGCACCCTGATGAACAGACTGAGTTTACTATTTTAAGTATTACTCCCCTCTGAAGCCATAACAATAAGTGACAAGAGGTTGGTGATCACCTCTCTCTTAAAATACAATGACTTTAACACCAGGAAAAATAAATTAATTCAGTGTGCTCCAGCAAAATTTCAAATAGGACCCAGTAGGCCCAACGTTCTGAACTTTATCCCAGGCCATACACGGTGGTCCCCAGTGGGGGCAGGGCACTTCAAGGAGATGTTTGGAAATGTACTGTTCTCACAGTACCGGGGGCGTCACTTTTATTTATCAGGTGGGAGAAGGCTTGTTGGACATTCTTCAGTACTGAATACAACTGTCCCCCTCCTGTGCAACTTGACATGCTCACAGACACAGGCAGGTTTTGGAAAAAAACCAAATCCACTTGTCTTACACTGTTTAATCAATACATTAAACTTTTTGCTTGCATAGTGGTAATATACACTGATCTTTTTAGAAATACAGGTGATGTATAAACAGAGGGAAGACTTTATTTCAGCCTGTTTTGAAATTAACCAAGAATTACTCATCATTTTGACACGTCATATTACTAAGTAAAAGTCGCTTTTGGTGTCTGAGTCACCAGGGCAGTCACTGTGTTTGTGCCTAGTTTTTCAGTCCCAGGTATACAGAAATGTCTCTTCTCATGAAGCCATGCCAAATGTATATGAAATGAAATACCTATTATTTTACTTTAAATTATTTTAGTTTCCTTTTTCTTTGACAGGATAAAGCAATATGCTAGTCTTTTTTTTGGTAAATTTGTCTGTAAGCAGGTTATATTATGTACAGATTTTATTTTAGGAAAGTAAGGGACATCATCATGTATTTGCTGTAAAAATGAGGTGTGGGTATCATGAATGTTATGGATTGAATCATTTAATCCAACATTCCTACATTGCAGTCCCAGTCCCCAGCATCTGTGAATGTGACCTCATTTGGAAGTAGGATCTTTACAGAGGTCATCAAGTTAGAACAATGTCATTAGGGTGGGTCCCGGTATCCTTACAAAGAGGGGAAATTTGGACACAAAGCATAGATAGAAGGAAGCCAGAACGAAGAGACACGGGGAGAAGACGGCCATCTGATAGCCCAGGGGAGAGGCGCTGACAAAGGACTGCCTGCCAGTGCGTTCACCTGGGACTTCCAGCCTCCGGAACTGTGAGACAACATATTTTTGCACTTTGAGCTACTCAATTTGTGGTGTTTGCTATGGTTGCTGTCTTAGTCTGTGCTGCTGTAGCAAACACCACAGATTCTGTGGCTTATAAGAGACAGAAATTTATCACTCTCCGCTCTGGAAGTTGGAAAGTCCAAGATTAGGATGACAGTATGCTGGTCTTCGGACAGAGCCCCCTCTTGGCTCAGAGCCAGCACCTCATCCCCGGGACCTCACGCACATGGTCGGCCACGGGCACTTCGGGAGCCTCTCCCGGGACACACTGATTCCCTCTAGGAGGGCTCCATTCTCGTGACTCGACCAGTTCCCAAAGACTTCACCCCTAATACCGTTAGCTTTGGGGGTTAAGATCCAACATACGAATTTGGGGTAACACAGATATTTAGATCATAGCACAGTTTTAGCAAATACAATGGGCATTTTACAGTAATAGAGTGGGAGTGCAGATCATGGACCCACACTAACTGCTGTAGACTCAGTGGTGTCCTCACACTTGTATGCTGAAGCTCTAACCCCAACTGTGGTTTTATTTGGATATGGGCTCTTTGGGAGATAATAGGCTTAGATGAGGTCATGTGAGTGAGGTCCTCACGATGGGATTAATGCCCCTATGAGAAGAGACACCAGACAGCTTGCAGTCCTTCTCTGCTGTGTGAGGACAGTCAGAAGGACCATCTGTAAGCCAGGGAGACAGCCCTCACCAGAAGCTGAATTAGCCAGTACTGATTTTGGACCTCTTAGCTTCCAGAATTGTGAGAGAAAGAAATTCTGTTGTTTAGGCCACCTAGATTATGATAATTTTTTAAGCAACTTGCACAGACAAAGATACCAATCAATGAGCGAAACATTTCACTGGATCAGGGTATTTCTGACTGCACTGGAAGAGAGGGCTCTAACCTCTCTCACTGAGTCACCACCCCTGGGAGACAGCACTGACTCCCACATCCTGGGAGGGTCCACACAGGAGGAGGCCACCTCTCTGGCTACACCAGGGAGCCCCTCAAGGACAACTCAATGGAACATTGGTTTTTATGCTATATTTCAAATACTGGACTAAATACACACCATGTTTTAGCAATGGGGAATATCCTGTGAAGTTTGAATATGCCTAGGTCTCAGCTATACTAACTGAAAAAAAAAATCAGCCAAGTGCTGTTAGATACACATGAAATGCACTGCTACTCTGTTGAAAAGTAAGACAGTCAGGAGTGGAGTAAGACTTAACACACACACACACATACACACACAACCCACATGCCCAAATCTCAAAGCATTACATATTCTAGTTAAATATTCAAAACCAGCACCATGGGCTGTCAAAAGAAGACGTGATGAGAACAAGGAGAATGTGCAGTTCACACTAGGGTCATGATGTGATTGTTTTGTTGGTGCCATTTTACCCGTGTCCCACATTCCTCCCTACAACATCAATGTGGAACAGGTATATGAACTTAAAAGTCGCATGTGGCTTACATGACAGTATTGCATTCATGATGTGTTTAAGGGTCATGCATTCACATTTTACCCATCTTTCATCTGCGCAAACCACATGTGTTCAGTCCAGCAGACCAATGACCAGCAAGAGGAGCATTCAAAGGGTGTGTAGGAAGTTGCTAGGAAAATCAATCCAGTAGGAACAGCAGGCAGTAAGAGAACAGGCTTTGAGTCTAGGGACACCTCTTGTGCAGATCACATGAGACCATGCGGAAGTGGCAGCCTGGGTACAGGAGGAGACAGGGCATCCATGAAGTGTGTGCATGACAAGGCAGCCCCTTATGCACAGGGATCATCAGTGTCTTTTGTGATGTGATGAAGGCTGATGGTCTCTTGTGTGGCCCCCAGACTCTATCCCCAGTGTTCTCTCTTGTCTAGAGCACTTTATTTTGCCTGGAAATCATTGTATTTTTTTCTGGACTGCTTATAGCTGACTACCAATTAACACTTCTTAAGTGCTTAGTATAGAAAAATTAACATCCTTCAAGATAAAACAAGGAAGGAGATGCCCAGCCAGATATGAAAGCTATGGGATGGTGAGGGGGGAAGTGACATAAACAAAAGGCAACAAGCATACGGGAAGAATAGTTGCTATTGAAGTTCTCCTTTCTTGTGTCTAAGACTGATATTCCACAAGTATGAACTGGCATGGTCCAACCAGCCTCTAAATTGTTGAAATCCTCCCATTATCAGTCAGCACATTATTCCTGGAATAACTAACCCAAGTCCCTGTGCCAGTCCATCAGAGTAGATGTTTTAGTCCCTTCCTGGGGATTCTGTGGACTTCATGATGATTCAACATGATGAAACCTGCCCCTGGCTTCGTAGGGGCTAGAGGTACACTCCAGTACTACGGACTAACACCTGTGAAGCACCAGCTGTTACACCTTGAGAAAACCAACTCATGCCCTGACCATACTACGGATTTCTATCTTGGAGGGAAAATCTCTCTGAAGAATGGGATTCCTCCTCAAACTGATGCACTTAGCTGTTAGCTTGGCCAGAAGTAGAGATAAGTGTACCCACTTCTCAGTAAAAGAGATTTCCCCAGGGGCCTTTTTGTTGTGTCTTAGAAGGAGAATAAGTGACACTGCAGCCTTAGGGGAGAAGGAGCAGGTGCCTGAGGTGTTCCGTATGAAGGCCCACCGCAGGGAGAACAGTGGTGTGGCTGGTGCGCAGCCCAGAAACGCCAAACCCACCTGCTCACTGGACTGAGAGGTAACTACAGGCTAACTCAGTGCCAGACCAGTCCCTCGGCGCTGTGGAGGGAAAAGAGAGATAAATAAGCTTGGATTTAAGCCCTTAGAAAATGCATTTTTGGTTTGACACAGGTGTGTAAACTTTGAAACTTTTCCGCTTTCGTGGCAGTTGTGAAGGAATAAACAGATTAAGGAAATAAATAAATAAAGTGTCACGACCTCAGTGGATCTTAGATAATTTTAGATTATTTATGAATTAGTTACCTGCTTACCTGCCCAGGAACCTCACTTGGAATGAGTCCAGTCCTACTAAGGGCCTTTGTAATCCTGTTTGTGTAGTTTCTCTGTGCTTTAAGAGAACTACAAGGTGAAGATCTGTGTATTCTTGCTGATCCCGTTGGATAGGTGAGCTCAGGTGCTGCTAATAACACCCTCTTGGGAAGAGAAAGACCCAGGGAATCCCAGGGAATCCGTGGACCTGTACTGGGGCTCAGTTAGAAAATGTGCAGAGAGAGCTAAAAATAAGCATTCTGTGGGACAAGATGGGTTTATTTCCTTAGTTTTATTATTGGATGTGATTTTTAAAGATGTTTATGGGTACTGTTTGTTTTAGCCTGCCAAGAGAGGTGTCATAGAATTCTAAGATGGCCCCACGATCTTAGGGCCAAGTGTTAACTCCCATCATGAGGATACTTTACATGGAAAAAGGATTAATATTACTTATCAGGTGACCTTAAAATAGGGAGATTATAGTGTGGTCTTAACCCAAACATATGAGTACAGACTTTTTTTGACTGATCAGAGACAGGAGAAGCATTACAAATGTGAGGGGGTGTTGACACAAGGGAGGTTCTCTGTCCCTGGCTTTGATATTGAGGGGGGCTGTGAACTTAAGAGCAGCATATATAGCAAGAAAACAAGACTTCAATCTTACAACCCCAAAATTCAACAGGAATCAGCTTGGAAGAGGACCACAATCTCTAGATAAGCATGTACTTGGCTGACTCCTTGACTTCAGCCTGAGCACATAACCCAACCACGCCATGCCAGATGTCTGACCTACAGAACCCTGGCAATACATAAGGGTAATTATCCACTAAGTGTGTGGTGATTTATTATGCACTGAGAGAAAAATAATATAAGTCTCAGCAGAGCCTTTTCTATGAGTCATTGTTCTTTCTGGGTAGTGTTCTCAACATTACTTGATAACTAGTAATGTTAATGATTATAATGACAACAATACCATTCATGGACTCCTTAAATATACAAAGTGCCTCAGTAAGTGGTTTACCTGCATTAAGTCATTTATTCAGCCTGTCACAAAGCAGCAGATGTGAATCTACATTAGGTAAGAAAAATTGAAGTGGGCTAAAGTATTCCCAACTTTGTTTTGCCCAATGAATGCCAGAATTAAAAAACATTTTCTAAAGTCTTCGGGCTCTCAAAATGGCACAGGAAAAGATTAAGCAGATGTTCATTCACAATCAGAAAGTATGAAAGACACAAGTAAACAAACCCCCCAGGAGAAGTGTACTCTGGAAAACGCAGTAAGGAGTAGGAAAAGGGGCTTAGGTAGGAAAGGAGACAAAGGAAGTGTGGAGTATCAGGCAAAATCCCATAGAGAGGGACTCTAATTCAACCCTGAGTGAGTAAGTGTGGTTAAACGATCGAAGCCCTCATGGGAACTGAAGACCACCTGCAAAGCATCTCATGACCCCACATACCTGCCAGAAGCAAATTTAACCAACTGAAGAATGGACTGTATCTGTGAACTAATATTATCTTAATGCATTTTACATACAATATCCAAAACTTAATTAAATGTCAGATATTATGTACAATGATAATTGCACTAAAAGGGAGGAGAAACAGAGGTATATAGAAATAATATTTTATTATTTTTTTCTCATATTATTATGTATTATGTTATGATTTTATCACTATCTAAAATAATAATAACATTTCTATATCACACTGGAATTAAATTAAAGATGAATGAAAAATAATGAATAACACAGCAAAGCTTACAGGATGCAACTAAAGCAATGCTTAGAGGGAAATTTATAGCAGTAAACACCCATACTAGAAAAAAAGAAGAAATACAAAATGAACAACATCCCACCTAAGATACTGAAAAAATAAGAATGAATTACATGTAAAAAAGCAGAAGTAAGGTAATTAAAGATTATAGCATAAATTAGTGAAATAAAAAACAGAAAAAATAACTTAAAAAATAAAAATTTGGCTCCTTATAAAAGCCAACAAAGTTGACAAACCTTCATATAGACTTTCCAAAAATAAAAATAAATCAGAGAAGATGCAAATTACTAAAATTGGGTATGAAAGAAGGAACATTGCTGCTGAAATTAGACAGTAATAAAAGGGAGTATTAGGGAATAACTGTATGTCAGTAAATTAGATTATTTAGAGAACTTACTGGAAAGATAGAGCATTGAATTCAACTAGTATTTAAAAAAATATTTCAACATTAAGTTAAGTTAGCATTTTAAAGCTTTCCTTGAAGAAAATTAGAGACCCAAATAGATTTACCGGCAAATTCTACCAAACATTAAAAATGACTGAAAATCAATCCTTTAGGAGCTCTTCCACAAAATGGAGGAGAGAAAATGCTTCCTAACTCATGATGAGGCAGTATCACCTGGACACTAAACCCAGACAGCATATTATTATGAGACAAGAAACTCCATCCCAATATCTCTTAGGAAATAAGATGAAAGTGTCATCAGCAATATACTAGCTAACCTAATACCGACAACAGATTTGAACAAAAATCTTTCCCAAGAAGATATACAAATGGCCGATAGAAATATAAAAAGATGATCAACATCACTGGCTAGAAAGAAACATTAAATCATAACCAAATTGTGATGTCACATCACACTTGGTAGTCACACTTAAAATACAGTAAGATTGGACTTTAAGAAAGTCTGAAAATCAACTATATACTATTTTCAACAAACATATCTAAAACATAAGAATACAGAAAGTTGGAAATCAAGGAATAGTAGAAAAAACATATCATGAAACTATTAACCAAAATAAAACATGTATAGCCATATTAGCATTAGAATATGTAGACTTTAAGGTAACATAAAAACACTTAAAAGTGGTAAAATTTCAATTTTAGAGAAGTATAACCATTCTAAATTGGTATAAATCAAATATAGTCTTACAATGTTCAAAACCTCAATGGACAAAACCAGATGTAGGAATGAAGAAATTCTCAATCATTTTGGAAGATGTCAACATATCTTGTGATGGTTTATTAGTTATTCTTCTCTAGAGAATCATGACTAATAAGTGACTAATAAGCTTATAAGTAGACAAAATTTCACAGAGTAGTAAGATCTGAACAACATGACTGACAAAGTTGATCTAATTTCTTAAGAATTTAGAAAAAGAACAGCAAATTCACAAGATAATATGAAAAATCAATTATTCCTAACTCATTCTGAGGCCAGCTTTAACTTCATAGCCTTGACACCAAAACTAAAGATATTTTCAGAAAAGAAATTTGACATGAACACTTCAACAAAATGTTAGGTATTTGAATCTAGCAATTATAAAAAAGATAATATATCATGACTGAGTTCATTCTAGAAATACAAAATTACTGTCACATATGAAGATCAATCAAGCATAGTAACAGAATAAAAAACTATGATAATTTCAATAGATGACATTTGATAAAATTCAAGACCAATTCATGATAAAGGAACATATTTATCATAAATGAATTTGTGATAAAACCTCCCAGGAAATTTGACTAGAAGGGATTCCTTCAACTTAATAAAGGACATCTATTAAAAATGAAAGCTAACATTATACTTAACAGTGGAAGTGGACAACTTTGTTTATAAGATCTGGAACAAGAGAAAGACTTCACTCTCCTACCCAGGATGGTACTGGACATTCTAGTAGGAGCAGTCAGACAAGTAGAAGAAATAAAAAGCATTCAAAGTGGAAAATAATATAGAAAACATGATCTTGCAGGTAGAAAATAGCAACGAATCTACAAAAATAAAAACCTATTTGAAATTATATATCAATTTAGCAAAGTCACAAGTACAAGGTCAATAAACAAAAATAAACTGCACTTCTATGTTAACAACAAAAATTAAAATTAAAGTATAATTATACTTAAACTGCATTAAAATATGAGATCCTTAGGGATAATTTAACAACATACGTGATGAAATATGTGGTACAAGCATTACTCACCAAGGCCTAATATGTCATCTAGATTAGGTGACTAGGAAGAACTGGGCACTCACCCACTCTCTTCCACCAAATACCTGGCTTTTTAAAATGAGTCAGAAATAGGAAAAAAACCAATCTTAAATTTTTACAGATGCCAGCTTAGTTGAAAAAGTTCTCTGATTTCATAACTAAGATTTTTATGGTTATTGCTAAAGCTTTCCTTGTTCCAATTTCATAGCACTTTGAGAAACAAATAAGTGAAATACATTATTGCAGAATGCTTTGTTTTTATTCTAAATTTTCTGGGGAGATGTCATTTGAAAGTGAAAGCATGAGCAATCTTACCTAACATATGCAAGGTTACCAACTATGGCAAAGAATGAAAACTAAAACTGAGAGGACCCAGGGTGTTGTGTGATGGACTCACTCTATCAGATGCTCTGCAGAAAGGACTTCACATGAGATTGCTTGGCTGCACTTTGTGCTGGAACAACAGACTGGGTGGCTCAAACAACAGAAATTAATATATCATCTCAATTTCTGGAGGCTGGAAGTCTGAAGTCAAGGTGGAAACAGGGTTGTTTCCTCTGATGCCTTGCATCTCAGCTTGCAGATGGCTACTTTCTCCCTGTGTCCTCACATGGCCATCCCTCTGTGAGTATCTGTGTCATAATCTCCTCTTTTTATAAGGACATCAGTCATATTGTATTAGGGTTCACCTAATGACCTCCTTTTACCTTTTTAAAGGCTACATCTTTAAATGCAATCACATTGTAAGGTACTGGTGGTTAGGACTCCAACATACGAATTTTGGGCGGAAAAAATTCAGCCCATAACAGACTATTCACGGGAGGCCAGGCTCTGGCCAGCTCACAGAGTGCTGTCCATTCTGGTAGCATACACAGCAGTTTTATTGGAGAGAAATGCATTCATGCCTTTGATGTTTGACAGCTCCTATTTGCCTTGATAAGCTGACCCATCTGACTTCATGCTACGCCTACCAGTTGGAAAAAAATGTTTGCATTTATGGAATATTTTCCTCTATTTCTCTGAGACATAAAAATGCTGTCAGGATTTATAGCCTTATCAGTTCAACTTTCCCATATAAATGGGCCATGTTGTAGAAAAACAAGTTGAAAAAATGATGCTGGAACTCCTCATAGGAGAATGAAAACTAGAACCCAAAGCTGAGTATGTGGAAGAACTAACTCAATTGGCTTCCAAAGTGCATTTTGCATAAGAGAATTACCTGTTTAGTCTAGCTTCTGGGGTGGTAAGTGTGTCCAAGTGGATTGATTAGACACCTTAATTAGGATACATGTGTGTTGGCTTCCCCTAATGGACTCCTCTTCCCAGTGGTTTTGCTATGTGGAAAACCTTAGCTATGGCATTTTATTTTGTGCATGCTACAAAGTAGGCATGTGCTCCAGTGCTGATTTGGTCCATATTTCAGCCATTATCTATTCAGGACTCCCCATTCATTGTCCACTATTCTTAGGCTGTGGTCATAGAGAATATCTGTTCTGGTGCATTAACAGGATATTGATGAATATAAACCACTATGAGAAAAAGGGGAGTTGAGGGGGAAAATGATGGCAGAGTAGGAAGACAAGGCAGAAACCTCATACCACAAACATGCACATGAAGGAAGCAATTACAGAAAATAAAACTAACCCTGAAAATGACCTGGAGATTGAAAAACAGACAATCTACACCTGATGTAGATGGTGAAGAAGAGAAGACCACACAGAGAAGGGTAAAGTGGCAGAGCCATGATCAAGCAGGACCCAAGCCCTTTCCCCATCTGAACACACAAGCATGAGGGAGAGGAATGAAGCAGGGCAGAGATAAGCATTTTGAAACTCTGCACACCTGGGCCTAGAGATCTTCTTTGGGGACATGAGTCCACACTGCATCAGGCTTTGGTGATTGACAGGGCTGGACACCAGAGAGAGTTGGAGCACTCTGGGAGGCTGAGGCTCCTGCTATTTGTGGATGACAGGCATGCTCCATAAGTCCCACTGACACCCAACACATGGGGGGAAGTTTGAAAGATTTACCAGTAGTGAGAATGGAGCCAGAGGGACAAGGATCAGATGGAGCTCTCTCTGAAGAAGAAAAGGCAGGTGGACACTTCCCCAGCCCTCCCTCAGCCCAAATGATTGATTGTGGGAGCCTGAAATGCTCCATGCTCCTTGCAGGCAGCTTAGCCCTAAGGCACTTCCCTGCACACCTGCCCACCCACCCGGCCTGCTCAGCCCCAGCAGGTCAGACTTAACTGCCTGGCAGGCAAAGGGAGTTTTTCCCAGCTTTCCCAGCTCTCTGTCAGCCCAACTGGGGAGGTGCCACAGGGAGCCAGCTCCAAGTACTCCTTCCTCCTTGCTGGTGCCCAGCCCTGTACCACACTCCCCTGTGCACCTGCCCTACCGACTCCATCAGCCCAGCAGTGCTACCATTGCTGCAGGGCAGTCAGAGGGTGTCCCCACCCACAATGATCCATCAGAACCACCACTACTCTGCTCACAAAGGGCCATCTGAGACAAGCAGCAGACTGAAATCAGCCGTGACAGGCAGAATGGCCCACCTACAGCTCACCTACAGCAACTGTGGTTCCACCACAAAGGAGAACCAGGCACTGGAGAGTAAAGAGTCTTCAGCTTCTTGGTAACATATGATTCCTTCTTCATAAATCCATTACACTCTAGATGACAAGACATAGTGGATTTATCTAATACAAAGGAAGAAACACAGAAATCCAGAAAAAATTGGGAGGCAAAGAAATATGTTCCAAACAGAAGTACAGAATAAGACATCTGAAAGAGTACTAAATGAAATGGAGATCATCAATCTTCTTGATAAAGATTTCAAAGTAACAGTCATAAATATATTTATTGATCCACAGAAAAGTGTTGATGATCTCAGGGAGAACTTCAACAAAGAGATAGAAGACTTGATGAAGGGCCCCTCAGAGCTGAAGAATACAGTACCTGAAATGAAATATACAATGGAAAGAATGAATAATAGATTGCTGCAAGTAAAGGAAGATAATCAATGAAATGGGAATTAGAGGACAGAAAAACAATAATGCTGAGGAACACAGAGGAAAAAGAATCTCTAGGAATGAGAAGATGGTAAAAGAGCTGTGTGACAACTCCCACCAAAAGATTATTCACAGGAAAGGGGTTCCAGAAGGAGAGGAGAGACAAATGAGTAGAAAGTCTTTTTGAAGAAATAATTGCTGAAAACTTCCCTAATCTGGAGAAGGCAATAGATACCCAGATCCTAGAAGTTCAGAAAGCACCTAACAAAAGGAACCCCAGGAAGACAAAACTAAGATATATAATAATTAAAATGACAAGATTAAGGATAAAGAGAGGGTATTGAAAGCAGCTAGGGAGAGGCAAAAATTACTCATAAGAGAAAAATTACCAGGCTTTCAGCAAACTTCTCAGCAGAAACGTTATAGGCCAGAAGGGAGTAGCTTGAAATATTTAATTTACTGAAACAAAAGGACATTCAACCAAAAATCCTCTACCCAGCAGTTATCATTCAGAATTGAAGGAGAGATTGAAAGGTTCCCAGATAAATGAAAGCTAAAAGAATTCACTACCACTGAAGTGGCCTTACAGGATAGGTTAAAGGGCCTTATGTAGATGTAAATATTCTTAAGCCTAAATATTTTTCATCAGTGAAAGCAAACCCACACTAAAAGTAGTAGATCAATTACTTACTAAGCAAGTATGAAATTAAAAAACAAAGAAAGAAAAGTAGTAAAATAAACTATACACAAAATCAGTCAAGGGATACACAAAAAATGCAGATTATGACATTTAATACATAAAGTGTGGAGGAGGAAGAAGAAAAAAATTAAGTACTTTTAAACTGTGTTCAAAATAGAGTTACCAAATATGGACTATTATATATTTAGGAAACTATCTATGAACCTTATGGTAACAAGGAGGCTAAAGTCTATAACAGATGCACAAAAATATTAAAAAAGAGAAATCCAATCACAACACTAAAGAAAACTATCAAATAACAAGAGAAGGGTATAAGAGAGGAAGAAAGGGTCAGAGAGGATCTACAGAAAAAAAACAGAAAACAATTGATAAAATGGCAATAAATACATACCTATCAATAACTATCTTAAGTGTAAATGGACTGATGCACCAATCTGAAGACCAGGTGGCAGACAGACAAAGAAACAAGACCCATCTACATGCTGCCTATAAGAGACACATTTCAGACCCCCAAAGATGTACATAGACTGAAAAGGAAGGGGTAGAAAAGGATTTCTCATGAAAATAATAGGGAGAAAATAGAAAGAGTAGCAGTACTTGTATCAGACAAAACAGACTCCAAAACAAAGAATGTAACAAGAGGCAAAGAAGGACATTACATAATGATAAAGGGGTCAGTCCAACAAGAGGATATAATCTTTATCAATATCTATTCACCCAACATAGGAGCTCCTGAATATGTAAAACAAATACTAATGGAACTAAAGGGAGAAATAGACTGCAATTCAATCATATTAGGGGACATTAACACACCACTTACACCAATGGATAGATCACCCAAACAGAGGAAAAATAGGTACTGAAAAACACATTAGATTAGATGGGTTATCAGATATCTACAGAACATTCTGTAGGATACACATTTTTCTCAAGTACACATGGAATTTTCTCCAGAATAGAACACAAGAAGAGCCTCAGTAAATTAAAAAAGATTGAAATTGTTTCAAGCAACTCCTCAGATAACAATGGCATGAAACTAGGAATAAATTATATGAAGAAAACAAAAAAACTCCACAAGCACATAGAGGCTAAACAACATGTTTCTAAATAATCAATGGATCAAGGAACAAATCAAAGTGGAAATCAAGCAATACATGGACACAAATGAAAAAAAATAGTTCAAAATTTGTTGATGGGATTTTCTGGCATCTGGGATGCCAGAAAAGTGGTACTAAGAGGGAAGTACATGGTAATACAAGACTACCTCAAGAAACAAGAATCATCCCAAATAAACAGTGTAAACTCACAACAAAAGAAATCAGAAAAAGTTAGTAGAAGAAGGGATATAATGAAGATCAGAGCAGCAATAAATAAAATAGAGAAGAATGAAAGAATAGGAAAAAAATAAATGAAACCAAGAGCTGGTTCCTTGAGAAGATAATCAAAGTAGACAAACTCCTAGCCAGGAAAAAAGAGAGAAGGCATAAGTAAACAAAATCAGAAACCAAAGAGGAATAGTTAGAACACCACAAAAATACAATGAATAATTATAGAATTCTATGAAAAATTATATGCCAATAAATTGGACAACCTAGAGGAATTGGACATATTACTAGAAAAGAACAACCTTCCAAGACTGACCCAGGAAGAAGCAAAAAAATCTGAACAGGCAAATTATGAGTAACAACATTGAATTGGTAATCAAAAAACATCCATCCAACAGTCAAAAGGTCAGGACCAGATGTCTTCAAAGCTGAATTCTACCAAACATTTAAGGAAGAGCTAAGACCCAACCTTCTTAAAATACTTCAAAATGTAGAAGAGCAAGGAATACTTCCAAACTAATTCTATGAGGTCAACATCACTCTAAAACCAAAACCAGACAAAGACAACACAAAAAAGAAAATTATAGTCCAATATCCTTGATGAACATAGATGTTAAAATCCTCAACAAAATATTAGGAAACCAAATTCAAAAATACATCAAAAGGATCATCCATCATGACCAAGTGGGATTTATTCCAGGGATGCAAGTATGGTACATTATTTGTAAATCAATGTGATACCACCACATTAACAATAATAACAAAAGGATAAAAATCATATGATCACCTCAATAGATGCTTAAAAACCAATTGACAAAACAACATTCTTCATGATAAAAACTTTCAATACAATGGTTATAGAGTGAACATACCTCAGCATAATTAAGGAAATAATATGACAAAATGATAACTAATATCATAATGGCAAAAGAAAAAACCTGAAAGCTTTTCCTCAAAAATTAGGAACAAGACACAGATGTCCACTCTCATCATTTATATTCAATGTGGTACTGGAAGTGCTAGCTATGGCAATCAGACAAGGTAAAGAAAGAAAAAAATCATCCAAATTGGTAAGGGAGAAGTAAAACTGTCAATATTTTGCAGATGAAATGATGGTATAGAAAACTCTAGACTCCACCAAGAAACAATTACAACTAATTCCTGGATTCAGCAAAGTAGTAGGATAATTACTACAAAATTAATACACAGAAATCTGCTGCATTCTGATATACTGACAATGAACTAGCAGAAACAGAAATCAGGAAAACATTTCCATTTACAATTTCATGAAAGAGAATAAAATATCTAGAAATAAACCTATCCAAGGAAGAGAAAGTCCTTTACTCTGATAACTATAAGACAGTGATGAGAGAATTTTAAAAAGACAATAAATGGAAATCTACCCATGCTCATGGATAGGAAGAATTAATATTGTCAAAATGGCCATCCTGCCCAAAGCAATTTACAGATTCAATGCAATCCCTATCAAAATACCAACAGCATTTTTCAGTGAGCTACTGCGAGTAATCTTACGGAACTACAAAAGACCCTGAAAAGCAAAGGGTATCCTGAAAAAGAACAAATCTGGGTTTATTATTCTCCCTTATTTCAGCTTTCCAACAAATCTGCAGTAATCAAAACAGCATGGTATTAGCACAAGAACAGACACATAGATCAATGGAACAGAATAGAGATCCCAGGAAAAAACCCCACACACATATGGTCAATTAATATATGATAAAGGAGCCATGAATATACAATGGGGAAAAGACAGCCTCTTCAACAATTGGTGTTGGCAAAACTGGACAGCTACATGCTAGAGAATGAAACTGGATTACTGTCTAATCCATACACAAAAGTAAACTCAAAATAGATGAAAGACCTAAATGTAAGACATGAAACCATAAAACTCTTAGATGAAAAGATAGGCAAAAATCTCTTGAACATAAGCAGAAGCAATTATTTTTGAACACACATCCCTGCACAAGCAAAATAAAATCAACAATGAATAAGTGGGACTGTATCAAACTAAAAAGCTTTCATACTGCAAAGGACACCATTAACAGAACAAAAAGGCTATATACAGCATGGAGGAGTGTATTCATAAATGATTTATTGAATAAGGGGTTAAGATCCAAAATACAGAAAAAAACTCCTATGCCTCAATATCAAAAACAAAACCAAAAACAAATAGGTTTAAAAAATTGGTGGACAACCTGAACAGATATTTCTCCAGAGAAGAAATACAGATGGCCAACAGGCACATAAAAAGATGCCCCAGATCACTAATCATCAGAGAATTGCCAATCAAAACCACAATGACATATCGTGTCACACCAGTCAAAATGGGCACTATCCAAACGACAAGAAATAACAAATGTTGGCGAGGATATGGTGAGAAGGGAACCCTCCTACACTGTTGGTGGGAATGTAAATTGATGCAACCACTGAAAATAGAAATGCCATTAGATTCGGTAATCCCACTTCTAGGAATTTACCTGAAGAAAACAAAATTCCTGATTTAAAAAAATATATGCATTCCTGTGTTTAATGCTGCATTATTTACAATAGCCAAGATATGCAAGCAACCAAAGTGTTAATCAATAGATGAATGGATAACGAAGAGGTGGTACATATATACAACAGAATATTACTTGGCCATAAAAAAGAAAAAAATCCTTTCATTTGTGACAACATGGATGGATCTAGAGGGTGTTATGCTAAGTGAAAGAAGCCAGGTAGGAAGAGACAAATGCCATATGATTTCACTTATTTGTGAATAAAATAAAGAAAATGAACAAAATAGCTTTAGACTCATAGACACTGAGAAGTGACTGATGGTTACCATGGGGGAAGGAAGGGTGGGTGTGTGGTAAGGGTGATGAGGAAAAGGGGCACAAAAATTCTCAATAATAATGTAAGTTGGGCACAAGTATGGTAGTACTGCATGGGGAATATAACCTATGATTCTATGACATCTTGTGTATGTTACAAGAATAGTAATGCTGCTAGTGGGATGAGGATTTAATAATATGGGTAATTGTTGAACCACTGTGTTGTATACTTGAAATCAGTACACAATTGCATCCCAAGTATACTTTAATAATAAAAAAAAGAACCCCAGAGTAATGGGGGGAAAAAAAAGGAAGTTCTGAAAACACAGAAAGTGGACCCAGCTGAACCTGTTATTTGTGGGGTGATGTACGGGAAGAAGTGGCCAAGGTTGAGAGTCTGGCCTGTTACATCAGCTGTGACTTCCTTCAAGACTGGAAGAGGAGCCACCCCTCCCTCCTGGAAGCACTATGGAGGCAACAATCAACATGCAATAGGTTTTCCTGGGCCTGGTTACCTGTACTGACCTCACCCTTTGGCCCAAGATTTCCCCTAGTGTAATCCCATTCACTTTAAAATATTGGAATGTGGCAAAACAGTTTGGGAAAATGATGTATTTCATGCTCTCACTTTGAAATTCTTGTTTGGTATGAGTAATTCCAAAGTGGTAAATTTGTTCAAATGTATTTAATTCAGTGATTTCCAAACCTGATCACAAACTTTTTAAAAAGGATTAACAACTCTCTGTACATCCTACAGGAAGCACCACATTAGAATGTGTGGGCTTGGCTGTTTCCTCCCAGGAGGTCACAGGCACAGAGAAGGAAACACAAGGGGTGGAGGCCCGCGCAGCCCTCGTTGGCTTGGGTCTTCCCTGATCTGACCTGCGCTCAGGGTGGTGTGGGACACCCAAGATTTTCTAGGTCAGGTTTTGGTTCTAGCAGAACAAATGAAGATGAAGGCAGTTATTTAGGAAATAGTTCTGTGGTATCAGGAGAAGAAAAGAGAATTGATTTATCACTGCACTTATCTTAGGAGCATGCGTTGGGAATTTGATTTGTAATTGGAAGTTCAGGGACACAGGTTAGGCGGCATCTTTCTAGGACTGCTGTCCATGCCAAGCATGAAGAAACAAGACCTCATAGGCTACTCTGTGCTTTACCTGCTAAATCTAGAGCAGAACAATGAGATACCTGCCATATGGCTTACAAGCATCCACAACTTACCATGATAAATTTAGGATGATATAATATATTCCCTTTTTAAAGATTTATGTCTACTGTGGGTACAGGAAATTGGCATTGTATAAATGTTCCAAAGTAGTCTATTCCTTTGAAAAAGAAAATTGTAGCAATATTTTATAAGTCATGTAATATGGATCATTGAAATAAATGATAGAAACAAATTACAAGAACCTACCATATTTTTGCTTTTTCTTCATATTCATGATTAAAAAAAAACAAACAAACAGATCAACAACCGTCATCTTTTCTTTCATTTAGGCTTACAAGGGGTATCTGTGCTTTGAATTGAAACAGGGCATGGAATTCAGCTTCTGTTGACAAGTAGCAACATAAAAACTTTCCTTTAACCCCAGCTTTTTTTGCTACTGAAGAAACCTATACTTTCCACAGCCTCAATGCTGTGCTATTTTACCAGTTTTTGGCCGAAAGGTTTTCATGTTTGTATATGCCGGCTGCCAGAGTTCCTCCTGCTCCATCCCACCTTCCTCTCCCTTGCTTGAGTCCAGGATCTCCTCCGCAGCTGGTCTTGGATTCTGCAGCTGCAGGAGGGCACAATGACAGCTTAGACCCCCATGGCCGCCCCCCCCCACCACGTGCACACTTGAGGCTAACCCCTCCAGCTGTGCACCTGTATCCTTCTGGCCCAACCCCCATCATCGGTCCCTATTGCTGTGTATGCACATGTGGTGATGCCTTGCAGCCACAGGAATGCAGGTGAATAGCCAGGCTCCCCACAGTTGCTGGTGCACTGCAGTTGGCCCCAGTCCTTGCTGCTGGCCCTGGTCCTTAGCACTTTGTATGTGTCTATAACTGGTCCCTACCACTATACAGGTATATGTTTCTGACTCCCATAGCTGAATGTATGAATAAAACCAACTCTGGCTTCCAACACTGCGTGCCCTAGCCCCTAGCGCCTGGACCTGAAGGTGCCATTGAGGATCCCAGTGGCTCTGCAATCTCTGCAGAGCCTCACATTTGCTAAATATCACATAGTTGTTGATGCTGTGGAACGAACCCTGCGGCCTCAACCATTGAGACATCAAGCCCTTCTGGACCCAGAGCTGCCATCTTCCCCCACTCGTGACATCCTGCATCACTATACCCAGGGTTACAGGCCGCTCCAGCATGCCCCTACTTGCAAATGCAGGTCTTTCCTTACTGAAGTCAATCCATAAAGTCTGGGTGAGGTGACTACTTTTTCTTTTTCTTTTTTTTTGAGAGGGCATCTCTCATATTTATTGATCAAATGGTTGTTAACAACAATAAAATTCTGTACAGGGGACTCAATGCTCAATGTACAATCATTAATCCACCCCAAGCCTAATTCTCGTCAGTCTCCAATCTTCTGAAGCATAATGAACAAGTTCTTACATGGTGAATAAGTTCTTACATGGTGAACAGTACAAGGGCAGTCATCAGAGAAACTTTCAGTTTTGATCACACATTATGAACTATAAACAGGTCAAATATGAATATTCGTTTGATTTTTATACTTGATTTATATGTGAATCCCACATTTCTCCCTTATTATTATTATTATTATTATTTTTAATAAAATGCTGAAGTGGTAGGTAGATGCAAGATAAAGGGAGAAAAAATTGTTTAGTGCTGTAAGAGGGCAAATGTAGATGATCAGGTGTGTGCCTGTAGACTAAATATTAATCCAAGCTAGACAAGGGCAACAAAACATCCATGGATGCAGAAGATTTCTCTCAGAACAGGGGGGGTGAGGTTCTAAGCCTCACCTCTGTTGATCCCCAATTTCTCACCTGATGGCCCCCCTGCGACTGTGCCTGTCTTAGGTTGTTCCTCCCTTGAGGAATCTTACCCGTCTCTGGCTAACCAGTCATCTTCCGGGGCCATACAGGGAAATGTAAAGTTGGTAAGTGAGAGAGAAGCCTTATTGTTTGAAAAGGTTAGCTTTTTACTTCTTTGCATATTTATGCCCTGTGGCTTCTATGCCCAGCATTTGTCTTGAGGTATCTTTACCTCTTGGAAGAATTATGATACTCGGTAAATTTGATATGAGGCACGAATTCTATTTAAGGGTTGTAATTAGGAAGGAAGAAGAAAAGCTATAGAAGTAGCAGGCGGAAGAAAACCTGGGAAGATTGATTATTTCTTTGACATATCTTCTTGTAGAGTAACTTAAGCATGTAAAGGTTTTAAACTACTAATTAAATTGTGTCCACACATTAACATAATAGGAGTATAGTTACATAACCAAAGCAGACCTATAATTACCAGCCATCTCCAGTGAAACCAAGAAAACCAGTTAGGCACCCTAGGCATTTGTGAAAACTTATCTATGATATGGTGGATATCGTCCAACTGTACTTGAACAGTCTGAGAGAAATCAGACAAATTAAAACAAACCATTCCTGGGGACTGTTCACATCCCATATGTTCTTTTAACAGTAGACAGTCTGCAGTTGTAAGATTTTGGAGCACTACAACTTGCACTTCTCCTAATTCTTGGTTACTTTTTCAAATGTACAGATACCTACACAAGGCTATGGGAACTATGAGGATTCAGGGACATATGACATCACCAAAGGATGACAGTAGATTTCCAGCAACTGATTCTCATAAAGTGGAGATACCTGAGTTGCCTGACAAAGAATGAAAATAGTAGTTATGCAATGTTATATGTAAAACATATTTCAAAAAAGGAAATTATGGTTCTAAAGATGCTCAGAGAGCTACAAGAGAACACAGATAAACAATTTTAGGCAATCATGAAAACAATACAAGAACAAAATATGAAGTTCAGCAAAAAAATGTAAAATATAAAAAATAACCAAAAAGGAATTTCTAAGCTGAAGAATACAGTGATTAAACTGAAGAATTCATTAGAAATCTTCAACAACAGACTGGACCAAGAAGGAGAAAGAATCAATGAGCTTGAAGACACATCATTTGAAATTATCTAGTCAGAGGAGAAAAAATGTAAACAAAATGAATGAATTATTATGGGATACATTAAAAGAAATCATGGATCATTGGAGTCCCAGAAGAAGAGAGGGGAAATGAAGTAGGAAGTTATTTAAATAAATAATGTCCAAGAACTTCCCAAACCTAGGGAATGACTTGTATATCCAAGTTCATAAAGCTAATTGGTAAGGCCAAAGTTTCAATCCAAAAGGATTTTCTCCAAGACACATTATAATAAAGTGTCTAAAATCAAAGACAAAGAGAGAATTTTAAAAGCAGCAAGGGAATAAAAATTCTATCATACAAAAGAATCCCAATAAGATTATCAATAGATTTCTCAGCAGAAACTTTGAAGGCAAGAAGAGTGAGGGTGATATATACAAAGTGCTGAATGAAAAAAATCTCTGCTGATCAAGAACACTTTAACTGGCAAAGTTCAATCAGAACTTTCCCAAACAAAAGCTGGAGACTTAATCACCACTAGAGCTGTCTGAAAAGAAATTCCGAAAGGAGTTTTGCAAGCTGAAATGAAACAACACTTACACTGGTAAGATTAAGTATATAGTCAGATTACTCCAATTCTGTAATATGGTAGTGTTTTAACCACTTTAACTCTGGCATAAAGGTTAAAGGACAGAATATTAAGAACAGCTATAGCAACAATAGTTTGTCAATAGTTAAACAATATAAAAAGATGTAAATCAAGATGTGATGGGAGAGAATAAAAAACTAGAAATTTTGTATGTGATAGAAGTTATCAGGCTAAAACAGATTGTTATGCCCATAAGATGTTTTTCAATAAGCCTCAGAGTAACCACAAAACCTATGGTAGACACATATCAGAGAAGGGGATCAAAGTTTATCCCTACAGAATATCATCAATTACCAAGGAAGATTACAAGAGAAGAAGAATGAAATAAAGGCACGACGAAATAGCTAGAAGACTAGTGAGATGTTATTGGGTAGTCCTCACCTATATAAAAATAATTACTTTAAATATAAATAGATTAAATTCTCCAATCAGAAGGTATGGAGTGACTGGATGGGAAGTTCCAATGGTCTGCTGCCTTCAAGAGACTCACTTTAACTTCAATAATGTACATAGGCTCAAAGTGAAGTTATGGTGAAAGATATTCCATGCAAATGGAAATCAACAGAGACAGGGATTGCTATACCTACATAAAACAGACTTCAATCAAAAACTGTAACAAGACACAAAGGTCTTTATATAATGACAAAGGTGTTGATTCATGAAGAAGATATAACTACTGTAAATATTTATGTACCCAACATTGGAACACATATGTTTTTCACAAATACTAACAAATATGAAAAGAATAATAGTAATAGATGACAATATAATAATAGCAGAGAAATTCAAAATATTACTTTAAACAGCAAATAGATTTATTCTCCAGACAAAGAATAAATAAGGAAACATTGGACATAAGCTATATACTCAATCAAATGGGCCTAACAGGCATATGTAGAACATTCCATGTACAGCAACAGAATACACATTCTTCTCAAGTGCACACAAAACATTCTCTGGGATAAATCATATGCTCTGTTACAAAGCAAGTCTTAGTAGATGCAAGATGATTGAATCATACAAAGCATCTTTTCCAAGCACATGGTATGAAAATAGAAATCAACTATAGGAAGATAACTCAAAAACTCATGAATATGTGGGAATTAAACAACATACTCCTGAAAAAACAGTAGGATAAAGAAGAAACCAAAAGGGGAATTTTTAAAAGCCTTAAAACAAACAAATGGCAACACAACACACTAAAACCTATACATGCTACAAAATAAGTGCTAAGAGAAAATTTGTAGTAATAAATATATACATTAACAAATTGATGTTAAAAAACAACATAGGGGCTCTCTTGTCCCTTCCTGGCATGAGCCAGGAGCTCTATTTTCTCACTGCATCTCTAAATAAAAGCCTCTACCCTGGCTCTCCTAAAAATAAAAACAAAAACAAAAAACATAAATTCAGAACTCAAGGAATTAGAAAAAGAATGAACTAAGCCCAAAGTTAGCAGAAGAGTAGATAGCAAAGATCAAAGAAGTAAATGACATCAAGACTAAAAAATTACTAGTAAACAGCAATGAAATTGAGTTGTTCATTTTTCAAAAAATAAACACTGAGAAAACTTTAGCTAGACTTACCAAGAAGAGGAGACTCAAAGAAATAAAATTATAAATGAATGAGAAGATATTGAAGCTATATCACAGCAATACAAAAGATCATAAGAGACTATTTGAATAACTATTTGCCAGCAAATAGTATAACCTAGAAGAAATGGATAATCCCTAGAAGCATACAATTTACCAGGATTGAATCATGAAGAAACAGAATAATCTGAACAGACTAATGAAAAGTAAGGATATTGAATCAGTA
This sequence comes from Manis pentadactyla, assembly GCF_030020395.1. NCBI lineage: Eukaryota > Metazoa > Chordata > Mammalia > Pholidota > Manidae > Manis > Manis pentadactyla. The sequence continues at coordinate 9,670,274 of NC_080036.1, forward strand.
ATCAAAAACTTCCCTACAAATAAATCTTGGGACCAAATGGTTTCATGGGTTAATTCTATCAAACATTTAAAGAAGAATTAACACCAATCCTTCACAGACTCTTCCAAAACATTGAAGAGGAAAGAATACCTCTAAACACATTTTATGAGGCCAGCATTGTCACAAATACCAAAGCCAGAAAAGGATACTACAAGAAAACAAAACTATATGCCCAAATCCCTGGTAAGTAAGGATGCAAAAACTGTCAAGTAAGTACTAGCAAACTTAATTGAATAGCACTTCAAAAGGATCATACACCATGATTAAGTGAGCTTTTATACCTGAAGTGCAAGGATGGTTCAATTTATCCATATATGTGATATTTCATATTCATAGAATAAAGACAAAAATCATATGATCATCTTAATAGATGTAGAAAAAGCACCTAACAAAATACAGCATCCTACCAATAAAAATGCTCAACAAATTGGGTATAGAAGGAATATATCTCAACATAATAAAAGCCATTTATGACAAAGCAACAGCTAACATCACATCGTACTCAATGGTGAAAGGTCGAAAGCTTTTCCTCTAAGACCAGGAACAAGACAAAGGAGCCCACTCTCACCACTCCTATTCAAAATAGTACTGTAAGGTCTTAGAACAATTAGTCAAGGACATCCAAATCAGAAATGTACAAATAAAATTGTCTCTGCTGATGATAGGACATTGTATATAGAAATTCTAAAAACTACCAAAAAAAATACTTAGGAATAAATTTAACCAAGGAACTGAGAGATCTATACACTGAAAATTACAATACATTGATGGAAGAAATTGAAGAAAACACAAATAAATGGAAAGATAGCCATGTTAATGCATTCGAATAGTTAAAATGCCCATACTATCCAAAGCCATCTACTGAGTCACTGCAATACCATCAAATTCCAATTGCATTTTTCACAGAAATAGCAAAAAGCACCTAAACTTTATATGGAACCAAAAAAGACTCCAAATACCCAAAACAATCTTGAAAAAGAACAAAGTTGAGGACACCACATTTCTCAATTTCAAAATACGTTACATATCTATAGTAATCAAACATTATGGTACTAGAATACAGATTCATAGACCATTGGAACAGAACAAAGAGCCCAGATGTACAACCACACATATACTGTGAACTAATAATTAACAAGGGATCCAAGAATACTCAATGGGAAAAGGATAGTCTCTTGAATAAATGGTGGTAGGAAAATTAGTTATCCATGTGCAAAATAATGAAGTTGGACCCTTAAACCATAAACAAAGTTAATGTGAAATTGATTAAGGACTTAAGTACAAGACCCAAAGCCATAAAACCCCTAGAAGAGAACACAGTGGGAAAGCTGCTTCATGTGGGCTTGGCAATGGTTTTTTGGATATGACACCAAAAGTACCAGAAGTAAAAGCAAAAATCAACGAGTAGGACTACATTAAACCCAAAATTTTCTGTACTGCGAAACAGTAACCTATAGAATGGGAGAAAATATTTGCAAACCTTCTACCAGATAAGGGGATAATATCCAAAATATATAAGGCACTCATATGACTCAATAGAAAAAACAAATACAACCCAAGCAATCTGGCTAAAATATGGGCAAAGGGCTTGAATAGACATTTTTCCAAAGAAGATATACAAATGGTCAATAAGGACATGAAAAGGTGTTCAAAGTCTGGGAAGTGCAAATCAAAACCACAAGAGATATCACCTCATACCTGTTAGAATGACTATTATAAAAAAGGCAGTAGGTGCAAAATGCTGATAAGGATGAAGAGACAAGGGAACACTTGGTGTTGGTGAGAATGTACATTGGTAAAGCCACTCTGGAAAACAGTATGGAAACTCCTACAGAAAAAAACCCCTAAAAATAGGATTATCATACAATCTAGCAATCTCACATCTGAGTATATGATCAAAAGAAATGAAATCAATATATTGAAGAAAGATCTGCCATTCCTGTTCTTTGTGGCATTAGTCCCAAGAGCCAAGATGTGATGAGATATTTTTGTGATACTACTCAGCCTTAAAAAAGTAGATGATCCAGCTATTTGCAGCAATTTGAGTCAACCCTGAGGACATTATGCTAACTGAAATAAATTGGGGAAAGACATATTGATAAAATGCTGCTCTTACTTATATATACGGGATTTCTCTTTCTGCTAGTTCATCGTTAGTATATATGAATGCAACAGATTTCAGTGTATTAATTTTGTATATTACAACTTTGCTGAATTCAGTTATTAGTTCTAGTAGTTTTGGAGTGGATTCTTCAGGGTTTTTTATGTACAACATCATGTCATCTGCAGTGACAGTTTAACTTCTTCCTTACCAGTCTGGATGCCTTTTATTTCTTTGTGTTGCCTGATTGCTGTGGCTAGGACGTCCAGTACTACATTGAATTAAAGTGGGGAGAGTGGGCATCCTTGTCTTGTTCCCAATCTTAGAGGAAGAGCTTTTAGCTTTTTGCTGTTCAGTATGATGTTGGCTGTGGGTTTGTCATACACGGCCTTTATTATGTTGAGGTACTTGCCCTCTATACCCATTTGTTGAGAGTTTTTATCATGAATGGCTGTTGAATTTTGTCAAATGATTTTTTGGTATCTATAGAGATGACCATGTAGTTTTTTACCTTTTTGTTGATGTGGTGGATGACGTTGATGGATTTTCAAATATTTTATGATCCTTGCAGCTCTTGAATAAATAAATCCCATTTGATCTTGATGGATGATCTTCTTGTTTTAGTTTTGAATTCAGTTTGCTAATATTTTATTGAATATTTTTGCATCTATGTTCATCAGGGATATTGGTCTGTATTTTTCCTTTTTTGTGCTATCTTGTTTTGGTATTAGAGTTATGCTGGCCTCATAGAATGCATTTGGAAGTATTCCCTCCTCTTCTACTTTTTGGAAAACTTTAAGGAGGTTGGGTATTAGGTCTTCACTGAATGTTTGATAATATTCAGTGCTGTAGCCATCTGGTCCAGGGGTTTTGTTCTTAGGTATTTTTTTGATTACCAACTCAATTTTCTTTCTGGTAATGGGTTTGTTGAGATTTTCTGTTTCTTCCTGGGTCAGTCTTGGAAGGTTGTATTTTTCTAGAAAGTTGTCCATTTTTTTCTAAGTTACCTAATTTGTTATATAAAATTTTTCATAGTACTCTCTAATAATTCATTGTATTTCTGTGGTGTCCTTAGTGACTTTTCCATTCTCATTTCTGATTCTGTTTATGTGTGTAGACTCTCATATATTTTTGATAAGTATAACTAGGGGGTTATCTATTTAGTTAATGTTCTCAAAGAACCAGCTCCTGATTTAATTGATTCTTTCTATTGTTTCATTTTCTCAGTTTTATTTATTTCTGCTCTGATCTTTATTATGTCCCTCCTTCTACTGACTTTGGGCCTCATTTGTTCTTCTTTTTATAGTTTCATGAATTGTGAGCTTAGACTGTTCATTTGGGATTGTTCTTCTTTCTTGACTTATTGCAATATAGTTTCCTCTTAGAACTGCCTTCCGGTGCATCCCACAGGTTTTGGGGTGTTGAGTTGTTGTTTTCATTTGTTTCTATATACAGCTTGATCTCTGTTTTTATTTGGATATTGAACCATTAATTATTTAGGAGCAAGTTTTTAGATCTCCATGTGCTTGTGGCCATTTTTGTTTTCTTTGAATAATTTATTTTTAGTTCAAACATTTGTGGTCTGCGAAGCTGGTTTTTGCAATTTCAAGCTTTTTGAATTTACTGAGGCTCCTTTTGTGGCCTAGTATGTGATCTCTTCTGGAAAATGTTCCATGTGCACTTGAGGAGAATGTATATCTGGCTGCTTTTGGGTGGAGAGTTCTATAGATGTCTGTTAGGTCCATCTGTTCTAATGTATTGTTCAGTGCCTCTGTCTCCTTACTTACTTTCTGACTGGTTGATCTGTCTTTTGGCGTGAGTGGTGTATTAAAGTCTCCTAAAATGAATGCATCACATTGTATTTCTCCATTTGTATTTGTTTCACATATATAGGGTCTCCTATATTGGGTGCATAGATATTTACAATGGTTATATTTGTATTTGTTTCACATATTTCAGTGCTTCTACATTGGGTGCATAGATATTTACAGTGTTTATATGCTCTTGTTGGACTGACCCCTTTTATCATTATGCAATTCCCTTGTTCGTCTCTTGTGACTTTCTTTTTTTTCAAGTCTATTTTGTCTGATACAAGTACTGCAACACCTGCTTTTTTCTCCCTATTAGTTGCATGAAATATCTTTTTCCATCCCTTCACTTTTCGTCTGTGTATGTCTTTGGATTTGAAGTGAGTCTCTTGTAGGCAGCATATAGATGGGTCTTTGTTTTTCCTCCATTCTGTAACTCTATGTCTTTTGATTGGTGCATTCCATCCATTTTTATTTAGGGTGATTATTGATAGGTATGTACTTATTGCCAGTGCAGGCTTTGGATTCGTGGTTACCAAAGTTTCAAGGGCTGCCATGTAGGCTGGCCCTCTAGTGTCCAGAAGCTCTACTCTCTGGAGCTGCCCAGTGCCTGGAGTAGTGGTGAGGTTGCAAATGCATGGCACTGGCACCTGTTGGAGGAAAGAGCTCTTTGCTGCTTCCCAGCTGTAGTGCCTGCCTTTACTGCCAGGTCCAGTGGGCTGACTGTGCAGGAAAGAACCTCTGAGTTATGCCCCCGTAGGTGCCATAGGCAGGGCTGTCCTCCGGCTGCCCTGGTGTGATGACAGGGGCAGTTCCACTGGGTCTGCCTTTTTCCACTTCTTTTCAAGATATTGTTGAAGGCCTGGACATAGTAGGTACTCTACAAATATTTGCAGAACCTGGGGATGGGTGGAAGAAAATGCCTCCACTCACTGGTAAGTCAGGTGGGAAGTAGAGGTGAGGTGAAAATAGGAAAAGATTTGCAAAATAGCCATTTTATTCTGTTCTAAATCAGAATCCTAATCTACTTCTTCAGATAATAAATAAAATTTGTTTCCCCCAAAATTCAATATGAAATTTTAATTACATTCCACTTTTTAACTGGAACATAATTAGAGTTAAAAGCTTGGCATATTAGAGCAAGGATATCAGGGTTCCTGGGGCTGGGTAACCAGCGAGGCGTAAAAAGAGATGAGGACAGGAAAAAGCTCAAATACATGCACACAGCAAACCTTGATGTGGACTCCAGATATTCCCTAAAGAGGGATCTGTAAGGCAGGAGGCAAGGAGATTTCTGTCCACCTAGTAGACCTCAATAACCATTATATATATGCAGTTAGTTTTGATAAGGGTGCCAAGACAATTCATATTGGGCAACTAGAAATTGGTCAACATGCAAAGAAAAATGTTAGATTCCTTCTCTCACCATAGATGTCAGAGCTAATATAGAAGTCTTAGAAGAAAACTCATGAAATAAAACATCATGACCTTCATTAGGCAAATATTTTCTTGCATTCTGTAGATTGTCTTTTCACCTATTTTATGATATCCCTTGGAACACAAAAATTGAAAATTTGATTAAATGTAGTTACTCTTTTTTGTTCTTTTGTTGCTTGTGTCCTAAGAAAACATTCATTTTTTAAGAACTCCAAGATGACATTTTCCAGAGATTGACAACTTGATCCAAAAATTCATATGGAAATTCAAAGGACTCAGAATAACCAAAACAATCTTGAAAAAGAACAAAGTTGGAGGACTCACAATTGTTTCAAAACTTATACAAAGATCAGTGGCACTCTCATGAGGATAGACATGTGGACCGATGACATAGAACTGAGAGTGCAGCAATAAACCATTAGACCTCAAGGGAGGCCTTCCAAACCGAGGCCCATGGCGAGGAGTGGCCATCCCCTCTGGGCCTCCCCTGGAGTCTTCCCATTGCTCCGCCTTGTTTCCACTGTCCTCAATGACAAGCAACACTGCCTCTGATGCAGAGGAAGGAATTGTTCCTATTTCTGTAGAATCCTATTTCTGTAGAGTTACACTTTAGTTGGGTTAAACTATAGTATGGGCTATAATTTGTTTTGATTTTAAGAGGTATTCAGTATGAATAAGGTTATTTCTCTATTCTGAATTTGCCAGTTACATATATATAATACAAGTGTCTAATTATTTCTCATGAACTATTCCATGTAAAAGACGGATATTTTTTCAAATCCATCATTGCACCACAGGTGCAATAAAGGTGACAAAGGATGACAATATGTGACCCACATCACAGATACTACTTATACTGTACTATCTATTCTATCTCTATCTGTTTACCTACCTATCTATCTACCTATCATCTACATCTAAATCCATCTATCTTTCTATCTCTATCATCTGTCTATGTCTATCTGTCTCTATGCTATACTACAAATCATTCTGTGTTATTTGAATGTTTCTTTAGCTCTGTGCTTAAATTCTACTACTGAAAAGAAGTTATTTCTTACAGTTTTATTTGACAAAATGATTATCCATAGTGCTGTCTCCATCTTTTTCATAGCCACAAACACAAACACAAATTCAAAGCATTCTAAATGAATTCACTATCAACATCCACATAAATATACCATGCATTACTCTGGACTGCTTACAATGTGTTTGAACTACAGTGTCACACTAGCAATTTTCATGTTTATCAAAAAGCTTTAGTCAAGCCAAAAATCAACTGCCTGTAATTTGCTATACAAATATATTTCCTGGGTCAGATTGAAGGCTGCATGTAGTTGCACTGACATGAATAGCTGATGAATAAAAACACTCAGGTAAAGTCCTGTAAGAATTGTGTTGCCTAAATATTTGGGACAAAATAAACATTTTGTAGAAAATTATTAATCTTAGCTTATTATTGCTTATATTGAAAGCACAAGGACAACTTGAAATTTACCTTTCTCATGGCATTTAAAAATTTGGTCATTGATTTATGAGCATTATTCCCCAGAAAGTTCTGACTCAGCACCTGCTGAACAGAGCACACTTGAGGATTTCAGCACTCCCTGCCTTTTTGAATTCAGCAGCCACTTTTAATGGTGATAGAGCACATTTTTGCCATATGAGCTATACCTAAACACATGCAGCGGTACCCCCAAAGCCAAGGAGGGCTTCACAGCATCTGTTGAATTGGACTGCTAAAATAATAAGATCATTTTGAAAAGCTAATTAATTAATTTGATTTAAAAACAGCCACCACAAAGAAAACACTTCCAGATTGACAGAGTAAGGACCTCTGCAAAGTCACTCCTCCATAAAAGCAAGAAAACTGACAGAAATTGAGTAGTTGCAAGAGACCATAAATCAAAATCAACCTTTTGAGAGCTCTGGAAATTAACCAAAGCCTTGTGAGGATCCAGTGAGAACTGACTTGGACAAATGCTGTGAGCTCAGTAAGAACAGAGAGCTGGCGATGCTGTAACTGGTTGTGGGTAAAATTGCAAGGTATTTCCGGAATCTCTTGCCTGGCCTTAGTGCATCTCCATACGGATAGGTAATTACAAGGCTGAGCCAGGGCATATCTGGACAGGAGGGGTTGGATGGGGCCTCCTCTGCAGCTGGGTTGTCAGAGAGACACAGGAGAGAAGAAGTGAACTGCTTGTAAGAAATAAATGGGGTTTCTCCCACTTATTTCTCCCTTTGACTGATTTCGGTTTCAAAGGTATTTTGCCCCAGGATTTTACCCTCCCTCCCCCCGTGTTACACTGTGACTAGCTTAACTTTGTTTCTTCTAAGGATCAAAAGGTAGAATGATTAGTCACACAGAAGGCTCTTTGAAGAGATTAGGCATGTGACTGTTGGATTCACTCAGCCCATCCCAGCAAATGAAAGAACATTAAGCAATAACCTGAATCCACACAAAAGAATAAAGAAGTCCAAAGAAATTAACTACATTTGTAAATATATTGTAAATAAATATAAAAGACAACATAAGCACAATTTGTTTGTTTGTTACTTCTATCTAATTTAAGACAACTACATAAATCAGTAATTAAATACACTTGTTGATGGGTTAATAATGTATAGATAATAATTTGTATATAATTAATAGTACAAAGGTGGAGTGAAGGAAAGGAGCTATATTGTTATAAAGCATTTATACACTATTGAAGTTAGGTCAGTATTAATGTGAACTATTCTAAGTTAATGTTAATTTAACTAATAGACATCTGTGGAAATCTTCACCAAACCATAACAGATTACATGTTCTCCTTAAGTACACCTGGAATGTTTTCAGGATGAGCCATAGACTAGGAAAAAAACCTCATTAAATTAAACATTACTGATACCATCCAAAGTATGTTCCTCAGCCATAATGGAATGAAACTAGAAATCAGTAACAAGAACAAACTTGGGAGTTCACAAATACTTGGAAATGAAACACACTCCTAAGGAATGAAAAGGTCAAAAAAAATCACAAGGGAATAAGAAAATTTTTCAGATGAGGGCAGGAATGCAAGGTTAGTTTAGTATATGAAAATCAATCAGTATAATACACATTAATAGAATAAAGGACAAAAATAACACAGATAGTCTCAAAAGATTCAGAAAAAAACAGCAAAATAAATATCCTTTCATGATAAAAGCAGTCAACAAAACAAGGAATAGAAAGTACCTTTCTCAATATGATAAAGGATATAAAAAAAATCTATAAGCATGTTAAATGATGAAGAACTGAATACTTTCACTTTAGGAATAAGACAAAGATGTTTGATTTCACCCCTTCTATTCAAAATAAATGGGAGATTCTACATAAGAAATTATGCAAGAAAATGCAATAAGGCATTCATATTAAAAGGAAGAAGTAAAACTATCTCCATTTACAGATAACATGATATAAAATATATAGAACCATCAAGATTCCACAGAAAAACTATTAGATGTAATTAAGAAGTTCAGTAAAGTTGTAGTTTGCAGGAAAAATACACAAAAATTAATTTTTTCTCTTTACTAGAAATGAACAATCTGAAAGGAAAATTATAAAATAATGCCATTTTTTTAAAACTCCAAGATGACATTTTTTAGAGATTGACAACTTGATCCAAAAATTCATATGGAAATTCAAAGGACTCAGAATAGCCAAAACAATCTTGAAAAAGAACAAAGTTGGAGGACTCACAATTGTTTCAAAACTTATACAAAGATCAGTGGCACTCTCATGAGGATAGACATGTGGACCGATGAACTAGAACTGAGAGTCCAGCAATAAACCATTATATATATGCAGTTAATTTTGGATAAGGGTGCCAAGACAATTCATATTGGGCAACTAGAAATTGGTCAACATGCAAAGAATAAAGTTAGATTCCTTCCTCTCACGACAGATGTCAGAGCTAATATAGAAGTCTTAGAAGAAAACTCATGAAATAAAACATCATGACCTTCATTAGGCAATGAATGTTTTCTTAGATATTATACCAAAGACACAAGCAACAAAAGAACAAAAAAGAGTAACTACATTTAATCAAAATTTACAATTTTTGTGTTCCAAGGGATATCATAAAATAAGCGAAAAGACAATCCACAGAATGCAAGAAAATATTTGCACAGCATATAATATGATTTAAAGAAATCTTGTAATTCAACAATAAAGAGATAAACCAATTGAAAAATAGGCAGAAGAATTGAGTAAGACATATTTGCAAAGAAGATCTACAAATGGCCAATAAGACTTGAAAAAAGGTGTTCAACATCATTATTTGTTAGAGAAAATAGAAATCAAATCTCTGAAATATCACTTTCACACACATTAGGAAAGCTAAAACTAAAAATGATGCACAAAGTGTTGGTGAGAATGTGGAGAAATTGGAACACTTCTACATTGCTGGTGTGATTGTAAAATGGTGAAGTCTCTGTGGAAAACTGGTACTTACTCAAAATGTGAACATAGCATTACCATATGAACCAGCAATTCCACTCCTAAGTGTATCCTCAAGAATATTGAAACAAAAGTCAAAATGTGTACATGAATGTTTACAGCAGAATTATTCATAATAACCAAATAGTGGAAACAATGCAAATGTTTATCAACCAAAGAATGGATCATAAAATCATGGCAAATCAACATAATGGAATATTAGTTGGCATCCAAAAGGAATGCAGTACTAATACATATACATCAATACGGACAAACCATGGAAACATCATTCTAAGTGAAAGAAGCCAGTCACAAAACGCCACATATTATATCATCCATTTATACAAAATATCCAGAATAGGGAAATCCAAGTACAGAAAGTGGTGCCAGGAGCTGAGGGGAAGAAAAAATGGGAAATGACTGTTAATATGTACAGGGTTTGTTTTTAGGGTGGTGAAATATTCTAAAGTAGATAGTGGTAACAGTTGTACAATTCTGTAAATACACTTAAAACTCCATGTAATTATATACTTTAAAAGAAGAAAACTTACACTTTATGAATTCTGTCTCATTAAGGTTGTTATTTTTAAGTTAGCCATTAGGATATAGGAAACCTGAGCCCAAATCCAAGCCTTACTTGCAGGATTCACTACTGTGTCAGCAACCCAGAGTCAAACATGGATACATATCTTCATTTAGAAAATGAAAAGGTTAGACAGGGTGATCCTTATCCCTTCCACTTCTCAGTAATATGATGATATGAATGATTTAGCTCCAAATCCTGTTTAGTTTCATTTTGAAAATGTTACTGTGAACAAACAGTGCTCACTTACAGATTTCAATTTCTAAATAATCAAACTAAATACATTAGGGGAGTCAAGATCTGTCATTCTAGATTGATTTCTAAGTTTGAGAATGGAACAATACAATGGGCTGTTTTTTGTGTGCCCAAGAAAATTTTTTCTGAACTTTGCAAAAAGTTTAGCTTCACAGTTTCACATTCAGTTTTCCTCCCTGAATTATAAACACTGAGAGTTGTAGACAAGACGTCTGCATGTAGTCACTTTGGTTTTAGGAAATCCATTGATGAATAGACACAAAATTTAAATGGATCTTATTTTTTCTTCAGTTTCAGATTCTTTGCTTGTTTCTTTATTTGCTTATTCAGTCAAAACACCTGAAATCACAACATGGACAGGTGTGAGAATGCATTGTCTCCTGTTAAATTCCCTCCCTTCTCCTTTGTTCCCTTAATTACTCATTCCTGTGAAAATAGATGGAACTAAGCCTCGGTTTACATTTTGTCAAATTGTTCCAGATGAGGAAATAATACTTCCAGGGTGAAAATAACCCTTGGCTACATATCCCAGGTATGAATTACATAGCAGTATACTCACTCATACACCTTAGGTGTATTTTCATACTTAGTGTGAGCACGCTTCCATGTCACATCCCCATGGTGGTGGTTTTCAAATTGAAGCCCTACTCAAGGGTTTATTTGCACAAGTCTTTCAAATTTCAGAGAAGTTAAATGTAACCAGCCACTCCAAGAGATGGATGGATATACCTTGATTTATGAAATATTCAGTAGAAATACTTACTCTACAACCTGGAACTCACATTTTAAGGGTTTATTTGCACAAGTCTTTCAAATTTCAGAGAAGTTAAATGTAACTAGCCACTCCAAGAGATGGGTGGATATACCTTGATTTATGAAATATTCAGGCATATATTTGTATATAAAGATTAGGAAAGGAAGGAATCAAAAGCAAATGAGTACAATCAAATTTCTCTTCCACCTATTGAAAGAAAATAAATACATTTAATCAACTACTGAGTCACTACACTTGGTCCCAATTTGTTCATGCAAAGACTTGTTTTCTTTTTCAAACAAATAATGAAATGAGAAGTGAACATGAAGTGAGGGTTTGAATCCCAATCTTGTAAATGCATTTGTTAGATAAGATCCAGGCCCAGTCACTTATCCTATATCGAGTAATAATAACAATGAAAATAATATAAACATTATTATGTACTTCCTCTGTGTCAGGCCTATGTGAAGCTGGTTATATGTTGTATTTTATTTAAACTACATCAGAGCCCTATGAAAAAGTAGTGGAGTTACCCTCCATTTATAAATGAGGAAACAGTCTTATAAAAGTGACATATGTGAGCTGCATAGGGAAGGTAGGGCTTGAACACAGACTGAGAGCGAACTCTTGGCCACCATACTCTCCTGCCTATTGTTCATCTTTTTACACTTTAAGGTCCTTTTCTGCAACATGGGTTGGAAAATACACACCTCACATTATTATGTAGAGATCAGGTAAGATTTCATAGAGAGGGAGAGAGTATTTAAGTTTGCAGGGATTAAGACGAGGCATTTAAAATTATGGCACTTTACACATTAAGAGATTAAAATGCAATTGCTATGAAGCACAATTACAAAATGATATTGTTGTATAACACCATCATAAATTTTATATAGAAAAAATTATTTAATATCACATGCTTGGATCATTTCCCAAAGTAGAGAGTGTTGAAATAATAGAATTTTGTTTTCTCTGCTGATGGCGTCCAAACATCAGACACCGGGTTGTCACTCAGTTTCTCAGAGAACATGATGCTTCTAATGCTGCTATGACAGGCCTGATTCCAGATGGCCCTGGAAAATCTGTGGGACCGAAAGCATGAGTAGTGAAAGCCACACCCAGAGAACAGCCGGGGAGGGAGTCCTCAAGGAAGCCTCTCTTTTCAAGATCAAGATAGAGTTCATTTTGTGTCTTGCTCCTCGTAATCTTGGATAAGAGGACATGACTCAGTTTCCCTAGGACTGTGCCAGCATAAGTCCTTGATTCAGACACAGGCTCCTGAAAGGCTACTTCTTATAAGTGCTGAAATATTTCTTTTTCCTTCTCCTCCTGCCTATTTGTATGGGCAAACCAAGCCAATCACACTTACAGGTATACAGGGTCAAAAGAGATGGCTTATCTTTGTTTCCAACTCTCATTTTCAATGACAGCTACTCTTTTTTGGTAAGAAGGATGAATTCGGTGATGTATTCTCCATTTTGGATCATTGCTCATTGTCCCTAGTATTTTGCAGAAATTCTAAAGTTCTTACTCTAGAAGAGGAGTCTCTGGGTTAATCAGTGTTTTTAATTCTCTGGGTTAATAAGTGTTTTTAATTCAGTCTTCAAATGGCCACAAACTCAGCCTGTGGTAAAGGGTGATTATTTTATAATATCCCTCCCCGTGGCTGCTGCCAGAATGAGAGTTACTTATCACAGATCTGTTAGCTTCTCCACTGTTCAGCCAAGCTCATCTAAAGAAGTGAGCCATGTCCTTATTTGCTCAGCAAATCAGTTTCAAACATTGAATAAAAGAAGAAAATTGGGAGCAGAGTTATATTTAAATTACTAAAAATAGTCATTTCAGGCCTAAACTTTCATACCAATCATACAGCCAAATTTACATTCTTTGAGGGGAGAAAATAAGATCATTTCAAATCGTACTTTGTACTGACTTAGGAACAAATTTAAGTTGCTCAGACAATAATAAATAGTTTTTAGGCTTTATGAAACTATAAGGTATGGGGGATGTCCACTCACTGCAGCTACAAGTTTGAGTCCCAGCAACCTCCTCGGGTCCACAGTTTGATAGAACTCCCTGAACTCAGCGAAGACATTCTACTTGTGGTTACAGTTTATTACAGCAAAGAGAAACAGACTAAACAAGCCAAGGTGAGCCGCATAGAGGGCAGGGCCCAGAGCTGACAAGCAGGGAGCTTCTTGGTGCCCTCCCACGGCGGACTTGTGCAAGAAGTGTTTACCTCTCTCAGCAGTAATGTGTGGCAATATGCATGGAGTATCGCCAGCCCAGGGAGCTCACCCAAGCCTGGATGTGCACAGATTTTACTAGAGTTTTGTCACAGAGACATGGTTGAGTGTAAATGTAATTTGCCAAGCATTTAGACCAAGACCCCAGTTGTAAATCACATTGTTAGCATAGACCATCCAGTGTGACCCAGAAGCCCCACCATAAGTCTTCTGGTTAGCATAGACTATGTGGTTGGCCTAAGGCCCCCAGGTAAACAAAGACATTCTTATCAAGCAGGACATTTTGAGGGTTTGGAGATTACCTTGCAGGAGCTGGGAGCAAAGGTCAGACTTTGCTTTGAGCAAGGTGGCTCCTTTACTGCAGGAGAATATGTTAGCATAGCTGGTTTAGCACTCTTAACATTTATTTGGTGCAAATCATGTGCCACATTTATGAATATTTCACATGCATTAACATTAATTAATATTTCACTTAACATTTAACAACTCCACATGCTAGTTATTATTAACCCATTGCGCAGATAAGAAAATTGAGGTGTAAATATACTGAAGAACTTACTCAAAGTCTCAGCTGATAAAGTTTAGAGTCCAGGTCTGACATCACAGACCGCACAATGCTCTTTCTCCTGCATGCAGGAGCTCTTGTTAGCTGATTTCAAAATTAGTCATACCACGATAACAGCAGCATAAGGACTGAGCTCACACAGCAGGCCTGATTGGCAATATTTGTGCATCTCCAAGGAAGCCTGTTGTAATTCTCCAAGGAAACTGAGTATTCTTTGCAAGCCCTGAAACTGTGGTTCTTTGGAGGCTTTTTATGATAATGACAGATGATTTTTTGGAGCAATGAGCTATGCCATAGCAGCTTGTTAGGACTGTTTTGTGCAAACATCAGAATTGATGATGTACACCTCACTTCATTATTGGGTTCTGGGGTTTCAATAATCATGGCTGGCCACATAGCAGGATGTGTCCACACGACTTGCCCTTTGTAGAAGCTCTGAACCCCTGGATTCAAATGGGTTTCCCTGAGCAGAGACATTTCAGCCACACCCCTGAAATTTGCTGCTACAGAGAAAGCCCTCTCTCCTATGGCCCAGGGTAGAGGACCCAGTGATCTCTTTGGGTTCCACCAAGGCATATGAGTTTTCCTCTTGCTTTTAATCTGTATTCTTTCCCATAGTGACCTGCAGCCACGTGTGTTACCTGCTTCCCACTGCATGTGTCCCTCCAGTGAGACAGCCTGAGGATAATCTTGAGAGATGCCCAAAACAGGGCAGAACATACATGTTTTTCCCTTTAAAAGTCTCCTGATTCCTGTTACATTATTGATTTCATTATTGGCATTTTTTGCTTCAAAAGAGAGAAGATACAGCCAAGAAAGGCCACTGAGTGAGAGTAGTGTAGACAAGACAAGGATTTCAGTGTCCTCAGAATGCTCAATATTGTGGATATTTGGCTGATGTACATGGATGCCTGACTCTTCTGGAGTATGATGTTTGGGCTAAACTTTGGATAAATTTTCTCTTCCATATCTTACAACTCAGAAATAAAAAGACAAATAACCCAATTTAAAAAGGGGCAATAGAGCTGAATAGACCTTTCTCCAAAGAAGATATACAAAGAACCAATAAGCACATGAAAAGCTCAACATCCTTGGCCACCAGAAAAGTGCACATCAAATCTATAAGGAGATACCAACCAGTTCACACCCAGCAGAGTAGCTATTATAAAAAAGACAGATAATGACAAGTGTTGGGGAGGCTGTGGAGGAATTGGATCCTCATCCACTGCTGATGAGAATGTAAGACGGTGCAGCTGCTTTGGAAAACAGCCTGGCAGTTCCTCAAACATACAGTTAACTATATGATTAGGACCTCCACTCCTGGGTATATACAAGAGGGAGATGAAAACTTGTACATGAATGTTAATAGCAGCATGTTTATAGTAGCCAAAAAGAAGAACTCTGATGTCTATATATAACATGTGCAAAGTCCACACTATGGGATATTATTTGGAATAAAAATGAAATACTAATATACGCTCCTACATGGATGAATCTTGAAAAATCATGTTAAGTGAAAGATCCCAATCACAAAGGTCCACATATGAAAAATATTTCTCTTCCAGAATGTTTTTGAATAGGGTAGAGACTGTCAAATGGTTAGAAATAGTGACTACTTTTTCCTGTCTGGGATTTACTCCTAGGTCCTCAGAGCCTACTTAATGTGTGGTCCTTCTTTCCCAAGCACTCTGAGAATGGAATCACTGTGCCTGGGGTTGACGGTCAGCTCTGTAGTGACGAACAGTGAGCAGTGTCCCTCCGCTTGTCCACTGGGCGGCCACCATAGGCAGAGTGTGTCCTTCCTAATGGCTCAGGAGAGATGGGACACAGACTTCTCTTTGCTGCTCCATAGTAACTAATTTTTTTAAATTAAAGTGGAACAAAAAGGGTCTCCTAATTTGCCTGAATGAGCAGAGAGTATAAGAAGGGGATCAAACATCAACAAGATCCTCAGCATATTCAATTGTTGCACATAATGATTTCTTCCTTTATGTCTTTATTTGACACTACTTTTAACAGCACATTTTATTCTTTTTCCATTTTTTAAAGTGAGATTTATCTTACCGTTTAATTTTTAAAAATCCTATCTTTTCACTTCACCTGAGTAATTTAGTAGAAAGGCTATCAGATGAAGACAGATGTTGAGAGAAGGAATATTCTAACACAAAAGGGATTCACAGGGAAGTGTCCACCATCTATAGAAGTACTGCATTGAAGTGGCAGTATTATTTCTTTCCTGAAAATGAAAGTTTTCAAGGGCAGAAAACTGCACATGATAGTCTTGACAGCCTCAGCTATTATCTTCTGGGTGGCAACATCCTAATGTTGACATCAACTGGAAAAAAAATTATCTTCAAGAATTAAAAAAAAAAATCAATCACTTAAAATGTATGACTTTTGGGGTGTTGTAAATACATAAAAGAAACTTTGTTCTTCAAGTCTATCCTACAAATTTTTGTCAGCAAGTTTCCAGCCTATTTGTCAGAAAAACAATTTGACATGTTGCAATTCTAAACACGTGTGATCCAAGCCCACTTCCGCCACACAGGTGTGGTACGGTATGAAGTCTTGCCGACTACCTGCCAACTGTTGCTTCTTACTTTAAAGCTGTATTTTTCCCTTTAGTACAAATAATAATGCAACCAACCTCATGTAAAGTGGACCAGACAAGGTTGTCTAGATACTATTCATAATTTGCTACAGAGAAGTTATTGAAACTCTAACTCTCCTACTTGTTTTGCTACCCTGCCCACAAAGATGCACCTAGACATTCCATTCCTCGGTGACAGCGATCTGTGAGGCCCCCTTATAAGTGCAAATAATTTTGGGCCAGGCAGGGAGGGTGAAGAGCTGGAGCAGAGAACACATCGAACCATTTATTCCTTACTGTTCATCAGCTTAATAGGAAAGGAGAAAACTAGACAAACAAGAAAGCCTGAAGGGAATAAGGTACAGACAGAAAAACCAAAATGAGAAGAAGCAAAGGTGAAAGGGTTGAAAGGCAGGGGCCGGGTGGTGTGAGGCAGAAAGCACAGTGATGCTGTGGGGAGAACTGGAAAGCGGGGGGTCAGTCAGGCATCAGGAAGGTACTCAGGGCACGCTCAGCCACGGGGGCAACGAGGCCGGTGCAGAGGCACCTCGCGTTTAGGCAGAAGACAAGTCAGTGTGATTGACTGAGCCATTGTGCATTTCCAAGGAGGAAGACTCACCGTACGGATGCGCTGGTGGATGGGGATGTAACGAGGTACGTGTGTTATGAGGGGTGCAGTGTCTGCGTTCAGAGTCTGAACTGTGCGTGTGACACTCGTGTCTCAGGCAACAGCCCACTGGGTCTGAGCTGGAGCCCAGCTTCGGGAAAAGCCCTGAGTTGTCATGGCAACCACTCCCTGAGCACTGACATCCATGCCTGCCGGCTCTGACTTAAATAGTTTGATTTTTTTTAACATAAATTGATAGTGCAATAAAACTTAAGTTTAAAGATTGCTGCAATTTGTCCCATAATTGTTCTGTGTTTTTTTCTCTCTGGGTTGAAA
This sequence comes from Manis pentadactyla, assembly GCF_030020395.1. Lineage (NCBI taxonomy): Eukaryota > Metazoa > Chordata > Mammalia > Pholidota > Manidae > Manis > Manis pentadactyla. The sequence continues at coordinate 9,688,051 of NC_080036.1, forward strand.
AAGGATAAATGTTTTATTTTAGATAAAGCCATGTTTTTAAAAAATTATCATTTGTATGTGTGCTTACTTATTTCTTAATGTACTCCTCTAAAAGCTTACCTGGGGCCCAGGGCTCTGAGTCAGCTCTGGTGTGAGGAGAAAGGCCTTCTAGCAGGGGCCATCGGAGTGTGCCTGGCGGCCAGGGTGGCTCGGCCACACGGGCAGGACTGGGGGAGGGCTGGTGTATTCCCTGGGTCTCTGGGGCAGGCCTGGGCGCCTGTCTTTGCAGGCAGAGCCCTTGCTCTGGCCTCCGAGCTGCCAGGTGCCTCCCTCTCTCGCTACGGAGGGGCGAGTTCCGGCGCGGAGTGGAGCGAGAGCACTGGGCCCAGCTTTGCTTCCCGAGGCTGGCGCCTTTCCCCAGCCTTTCGCGCCGTCTGTGTGTGCAGCTGGTTCCAGGAGACGGCTCCTCCCATTTCATTTCTCCGCCTCTAGAACTCAGCAGACCAACGCAACGGCATCACTGTCTTCCAGCTCTGCCACCTAGCGAGGCAGTGCCTCTCCTGGGAGCTGGCAGTGGGCTCAGAGGGGCCCTGACCGCGTGGCCCCTCCCGGCACACCCAAAGGGGACTGTCGTGCTTCTCCCACTTGTGCTGTGAGTGTGCAAAGCTCTGTAGCAGAGAAAGTTACTTTTTCCCACATTCGTAGTCTCCAGTTGGGGTCAGACCACTGAAATTACTTAGGGGTTGTTTGATGTGCTAAGCCTTCTCTCCCAGCATCAAGGGCCTAGTCTGTCTTGCCAAGACATTGGCACTGCGCCCTTTGACTTCAGGCGGGGCCCAGGGTGCTGACGCCCAGGGGCCAGGCACTGCGCTTAGTTCTGCCATCACACCCACAAAGCACGCTCTTTATTATCCCATTTTGCATATGAGAAGAAGAAGAAAGGCTAGAGGCAGGGTTTGAACTCACATGGGCCAAGGGTCACAGCTCTTTGTCACTGCTGCGCTGAGGCCCTGTGACTGACTTGTGCAAGCACCTCCGTCAGAAGGTGACGTATCACCTGGGAGGAAGGGACGATACCACACCTGGGGGAAGGCAGGTGCCAGCAGTGCAATGAGGTGCAGAGGCTTTTCCTAGGAATTACGGACAGTCGGTGCCTCCACACCTCATTTTCTCCCCAGCTATTCAAGGCCTTTCCCTTCAAGAGTATCGCCTCTAGCCAGTGACTATGCTGGCAACCGTCCTCCCTTATCTGGGGGGAGGATAAGATTCCAAGACCCCTTGGGACACCTGAAACCATAGGTAGTACCAAACCCTATATATATATTTTGTGTTTTCCTATACATACACACCTATGATAAAGTTTTAATTCATAATGATTTATGAATTATTATTATGACATAAATATAAATTATGAATTATAGGCACAGTAAGAGCTTAACAGCAATTATAGAGGTAATTATAGAGGTAATTATAAAATAGAAATAATTATGACAAGGTACTTATAATACAAGTTATATGAATGTAGGTTCTCTCTCTCTCAAAGTATCTTACTGCACTGTCCTCACTGTTCTTGTGATGATGAGAGGTGATAAAATGCCTACATACTGAGATGAAGGGAGGTGAGTGACGCAGGCCTTGTGACCCAGTGTTAGGCTATCATCAGCCTTCTGACCGTTTCTGATCATCTGCTTCAGGATGGCCTGCGAATGACGTTGTGGGTATTGATGACAGATGGAATGTGACTAGAGGACAGTAAAGAAAGGAGAAGAAGCCCCATGGGGCTCAGTGAGTCTCTGGAACTGAGGGGCGGGGTCTTGAGTAATGACACAGGAGGTGACTTTCAGAGATGAAACACTACCCATGCCAGCCAGCCCAAGCCCTGGAACTGGAGAGAGAAACACAGCAGGGGCACAAGGAGGATATTTGGGAGCCATCAGGCCACTAACGATCATTGAAATTATGTGGCAGAAGTAGTTTTGTTCAGGGGGCTCGGTGTCTCCTCAAGGAGGACAACATCCACTAAGTTTTCTGATGGGTCCATAAATCTCAATTTCAGGATACTTAGCAGCATCCCTGGCCTCTACGCACTAGATGAGAACAGCAACCCCCTGCACAAGTAGTGACAATCAAAAATCTCTGCAGACGTTCCCACACGTCCTCCGGGAGAGCGCCGTTGCCTCAGGTGAGTGCTGCTGCTGCGACGATCCCACTACGTGCTTCAGCTATTACTTTATTAAACAATCATCTTTATAGCACATTGAAGTCATTTCTAAATGACTCCGCAGTGAGAAGTTTCAACTATACATACTTATTATTTAAAGTCTTAGAAAGGGAATTGCTGTTATTTTAGACTTGGATACCTATTTCCAAAGAGCAGGGAGGGAAGAGTTCAGCTGGAGAGGATACCCAAGCGCCTAAGAAACAAGTCAGGAAAATCATTCGAAAGCCAAGGAATGTGAGCTCAAGAACGTTGGAGCCCCTGTGGACAGCAGGCGCTCAAAGTCTCTGAGGCGGCCCGTGACTCTGGACAGGAGTGTTGTTTTGGGATGCGGGGTCACAGCCATCCAGGCAAGAGATGCTATGAAGTCAGCAGATTCAAGGAATGAATTGGATGAAATGGATACTTTTCCTTCTTCCTGATGACTCTTCTGTAGTCCCTAGATTTCCTCTGAATTCCCCATCTCTGAATGTTTTTGCTTAAAGTAAGTGGCAGGATTCTGCCTCTCAGAGCGTCACAGTAATGGAGTCCTGGGCAGTTCTGGACCTCGGAGACTAGAGGGAGTGATTTCAGATGAAACGCCCCTGAGAGGTCTTCAGAAACCCATTTCTTATTAAAATGAAGAGTGAGTTGTCCCTCCACAGAGGTGTCTGAGAGTGCACTGAAGGATGGGAGAAAGGATTGGGTGATTAAAGAAACATCCAGGAATGGAGATGTGAGGACTTAGGGAAGTAAGCTCATCAACTTATCCCAAGGGGAGAGAAGAGGTAGAAATGGAACATTTCATTCATTTGTGTTTTAAATTATTGCTCACACCTATTCCATAAACTTTAAGTTGCTTGAGGATAAAAATTTCGTTCAGTATAGGTTACACAGTATTTGAGTCACTGAATTCTGCTAAGTGCTGAAATAACTACCATTCTTTTATAATTAGTGATGAGAAAGATCCTGAGCATTAATATTTCTAAAGGAATCCACCTTGCATATTTTATCTGTGTGTATTTAGTTTCCTAGAATAAATCAGACTCCTAAAAGATGCCTTGTGGAGATTTTATTCAAATTAGTTCTTTTAAACAAGAGCATTAATTAACTGAAAATATTAGGGAGAAAAGTAGGAATATGCAAAAATTGGCATCTCGTTCTTTCTTTTCACCCCAAAAAATAGTTGTGGGAAAGATGAAAATGGGACATCTTTAGTTAGCCATAAATGCAAAATTATAGCACTGGATGAAGAAATAATTTTATTCTGTCAGCAAGCTGCAGCAGCTGGGACTCACATTCTTGACTACATTCTCCATCTTAAACTCAATCACAACTTATACACACTGATCTGAATGTATTTTTTTAAGATAAGGGCCCAATTAAATATGAAAGTGAGTATTTAAATTATCTACTCAAATGTAATTTAAACCCTAGCCACACTTGACGATAGGGATTTCCTTGTGCTACATTAAGCACAGGTGAGAGCTAATTTCTTATGTTAGCACACACATGTTAATTGCTTTTCTTTTTTTATTAAGGTATCATTGATATACACCCTTATGAAGGTGTTACAAGAAAAATAATGTGTTTACTACATTCACCCTTTTTATCAAGTCCCCCCCCATACCCCATTGCAGTCACTGTCCATCAGTGTAGTAAGATGCCATAGAGTCCCTATTTGTCTTCTCTGAGCTACACTGTCTTCCCCGTGACCCGACACACACCACATGCACCAATCATGATACCCCACAATCCCCTTCTTCCTCCCTTCCCACCCACCCCTCCCCTTTGGTAACCACTAGTCCCTTCTTGGAGTCTGTGAGTCTGCTGCTATTTTGTTCCTTCAGTTTTGCTTTGTTGTTATACTCTACAAATGAGGGTAATCATTTGGTATTTGTCTCTCTGCCTCACTTATTTCGCTGAGCATAATACCCTCTAGCTCCATCCATGTTGTTGCAAATGGTAGGATTTGTTTTCTTCTTACGGCTGAAAAGTATTCCATTGTGTATATGTACCACATCTTCTTTATCCATTCATCTACTGATGGACATTTAGGTTGCTTCCATATCTTGGCTATTGAAAATAGTGCTGCAATTAATATAGGGGTGCATATGTGTTTTTGAAACTGGGATGCTGTATTCTTAGGGTAAATTCCTAGGAGTGGAATTACTGGGTCAAATGGTATTTCTATTTTGAGCTTTTTGAGGAACCTCCATACTGCTTTCCACAATGGTTAAACTAGTTTACATTCCCACCAGCAGTGTAGGAGGGTTCCCCTTTCTCCGTATCCCTGCCAGCATTTGTTGTTCCTAGTCTTTTCTATGTTGGCCATCCTAACTAGTGTGAGGTGCTTTTCTTTTCAAAAAAATTTTTTTGTTTCCCATAAGATATGCATTCCTCATATTAATTATAAATCCCTCTATAACATTTTTAAACTGCGACAAGTTGGCTGTCCCTCAACTGCCTTTATTAACTTCAGTCAAGGTCTTCCCTTATATTTTTTGCCTTAATTAGTAACAACTTTAAAGTGTGTAGGATTAGCGTATGCTGATATGGCAGATTTGTTGTAATTACTTAACTGACAATAATTTAAACATGAATAATTGTAAACACAAATCTCCTGCAGATGTAAATTACTACCTGCATTACTTTTTTTCTAAACATTGCTAAAATGGATGTTATGATTTATAATCCATTTATTGCCTCATTTTGCTTTGTTCTCAAGGGACTGATGCACCTTTTCACTTTGGTTGCTTTGACTTGAAAGGAATAATGCAAAACAAATTTAGATAAAACATTAAAAATAACCTTGCAAGTAATTATATTCATTTTCACAGTGACTTGCAATAAACAGGAAACAAAGAATGATTATCCTACTGTGAGATTTTTTTCAAAAAGCAAATACATCATTTGTAACTGGACATGCAAGATTAAATTTGGAATAATAAATAATAAAAAAAAAGACACCTTAATTTTATTTCCTTAAGAGAAGTCATAATATTTGCCTTTTCCTTCAAATAAATGATTTATGGCACAAAATTCTAGGCCTTAAATGAGTTGGTGCTTGAGGAAAAATAAAAGCTGACACAAGTATACATCACTGTAGAATCTCTCTACCTTAGAATGTTTAACAAATTACCTAAAAAACCCATTCTTTTCTCTTCCAGGTGCAAATGTATGAGAGTTTCAAAGAACACCTGATTTCCCCTTCTCATTTTTCCTACTCCCCTCAAATTCATGAGCCTACTAATTCTTTGTATAATATGATGTGAAAGAATAATGCAATAGAAACATGCTTTATTATTAAAGACAGTTATGCAACAACCTGGATAAATATCAGAAAAGACAATCTAAAAAGGTTATACACTGTGTGATACCATCTATATAACCTTGAAGTAACAAAATTACAGAAACAGAGAATAAATTGGGGTTGCCAGGGTTTAAGCATAGGAGGGAAGGGAATTACTGCTATAAAAGGGCAACATGAAGGATGTTTCTTTGGAAGAAAATGTTCTGTATCTTGACTGTATCAGTGCCACTGTCTTGGTTTTGGTATTGTCCTATACTTTTGTGAGATGTTATCACAGGGGGAACTGGGTAAAAGGTCCATAGGATCTCTTTGAGTTACTTCTTACAACCGCATGTGAATCTCAAGAAATGTTAAAAGGTATACTTCAAGCAGGAGAAAAATGAAACTAAATCTGCATAAAAGAAAGAAAAAGCACTGGGAAAAGAACAGATTAAGGTAAAATAAAATCTTTGAATATTCTTATTCTTTTACTTTCTTATTCTTATTCTCAATTGATGTGAAAGACAGCTATTTAAAGCAATAATAGTAAGAAGGTATTTGATAATTAGACATCAATGACACAAGGAACAGAGGAAAGAATTGTGAATACTCTATTAAAAGGTACCTGCACGTTAAGATGTATAGAGTTATTTGAAGGTGAACTTAAGTCATTTAATATGCATATTATAACTGCTATGGCAACTGCTTAAAAATTGAAAAAACACAAGTACAAATGATATGCTAAGAAAAAATAATCATATAAAATGATTAAAATTATAGAAGCTTAAAAAGAGGTTAAAAAAAGAACAAAATAGCAAATGCAATGAATTAAACACTGTTTTAAAATGGTAGATATTTATCAACTGATATAAATCATCATTTTAAATATAAACATTCTAAACTTACCAGTTAAAAGGCAGACTGTCTTATTGGATTAAAAACACACATAAGACCTTACTATATGTTTTCAAAAGAAATCCAATTTAAGTATAAAGGCTCAGATAGGTTAAAAATAAAGGGATGGGGAAGCAATGGCTGAGTAAAGAACACCAAAAAGCTGTCCATTCATAAAAACAATAGGAGTATTGGCCAAAAAGAACAAAATTAAAACTTTCAAAACTCTAAAAATTAACCAAAGGTTTGCAAAATTCTAGACAGTGATTATTTAAGAAAGATAGCTGAATATGAGGGCGGAGCCAAGATGGCAGCATGAGTAGTTCAGAGGAAATCTTCTCCCCAAAACATAGGAAAGAACATTGCAATATAGGCTTACTTCAAGAAAGAACAACAATCCCAAATAAACAGTATAAACTCACAATGAATGGAACTAGTAAAAGAACAAATGAAGCCCAAAGTCAGTAGAAGGAGGACATAAAGATCAGAGTAGAAATAAATAAAATGGAGAAGAATAAAACAAGAAAGAATCAATGAAAGCAGGAGCTGGTTCTTCAAGAAAATAAACAAAATAGATAAACCCCTAGCCAAACTCATCAGGAAAATAAGAGAGTCTATACACATAAACAGAAACAGAAGTGAGAAAGGAAAAACCACTATGGATGCCATGGAAAAGTAAATAATTATATGCCAACAAATTGGATAACCTAGAAGAAACGGACAACTTTCTAGAAAAATACAACCTTCCAAGACTGACCCAGGAAGAAACAGAAAATCTGAACAGACCAATTAGCATCAATGAAATTGAACTGGTTATCAAAAAACTACCTAAGAACAAAATTCCTGGACCAGATGGCTTCACCACTGAATTTTTTCAAACATTTAGAGAAGACCTTATACCTATCTTCTTCAAAGTTTTCCAAAGAGTAGAAGAGGAGGGAATAATTCCAAACTCATTCTATGAGGCCAGCATAACTCCAATACCAAAATGAGCCAAAGACCCCACAAAAAAATGAAAATTACAAGACAACATCCCGATAAACATAGATGCAAAAATACTCAACAAAGTATTAGCAAACCAAATTCAAAACTATATCAAGAACATCATCCATCATGGTCAAGTGGGATTTATTCCAGGGATACAAGGATGGTACAATATTCAAAAATCCATCAAAATCATCCACCACTTCAACAAAGAGAGGGACAGATATCACATGATCACCTCCATAGATGCTGAAAAAGCATTTGACTAAATTCAACATCCACTCATGATAAAAACTCTCAACAAAATGGGTATAAGGGGCAAGTACCTCAATATAATAAAGGCCATAAACAACAAATCTACAGCCAACATCACACTTAAAAACAAAAAGCTGAAAGCGTTTCCTCTAAGATTGGGAACAAGACAAGGATGCCTACTCTCCCCACTTTTACTCAACATAGGACTGGAGGTCCTAGCCACGGCAATCAGACAACACAAAGAAACAAAAGGCATCCATATTGGCAAGGAAGAATTAACCTGTCACTGTTTGCAGATGACATGATACTGTACATAAAAAACCCTAAAGAATCTATCCCAAATCTACTAGAACTAATAACTGAATTCAGCAAAGTTGCAGGATACAAAATTAATATATAGAAATCTGTTGCATTCTTATATATTAACAATGAACTAGCAGAAAGAGAAATCGGGAAAACAATTCCATTCACAATTGCATCAAAAAGAATCAAACACCTAGGAATAAACCTAACCATAGAGGTGAAAGACCTATACTCTGAAAATTACAAGGCACTCATGCAAGAAATTAAAGAAGACACCAGTAAATGGAAATACATCTCATGCTCATGGACAGGAAGAATTAATATTGTCAAAATAGCCATGCTTCCTAAAGCAATCTACAGATTTAATGCAATCCGTATCAAAATACCGACAGCATTCTTCAAAACTCTAGAATAAATAAATAGTTCTAGAATTCATATGGAACCACAAAAGACCCCAAATAGCCAAAGCAATCCCTAGAAGGAAGAGTAAGCTGTGGGTCTTATGCTCCCCAACTTCAAGCTCTACTACAAAGCCACAGTAATCAAAACCATTCGTTACTGGCACAAGGACAGACCCACAGATCAATGGAAAAGACTAAAGAACCCAGATGTAAAACCACAGATGGCCAAGTAATATATGAAAAGGGAGCCATGAATATACAATGGGTAAATGACAGCCTCTTTAACAACTGCCATTGGCCAAACTGGACAGCTACTTGTAAGAGAATGAAACTGGGTTACTGTCTAACTTCATACATGAAAGTAAACTTGAAATGGATCAAATACCCGAATGTAAGTCATGAAACCATAAAACTCTTAGAAGAAAACATAGGCAAAAATCTCTTGAATATAAACATGAGCAACTTTTTTCTGAATACATCTGCTTGGGCAAGGGAAACAAAAGCAAGAATAAACAAATGGAACTACATCAAACTAAAAAGCTTCTGTACAGCAAAGGATACTATCAGCAGAACAAAAAGACATTCTACAGTATTGGAGAATATATTTGTAAATTACATATCCGACAAAGAGTTAACATCCAAAATATATAAAGAGCTCACATGCCTCAACCCCCAAAAAGCAAATAACCCGATTAAAAAATTAGTGGAGTATGTGAACAGACACCTCTCCAAAGAAGAAATTCAGATGGCCAAAGGGCACAAGAAAAGATGCTCCACATTGCTAATTACCACATTGCTAATTAAAACCACAGGGAGGTATCATCTCATATCAGTTAGGATGGCCAACATCCAAAAGACAAGGAACAACAAATGCTGGTGAGGGTGCAGAGAAGGGAACCCTCCTACACTGCTGGTGGAAATGTAAGCTAGTTCAACCATTGTGGAAAGCATTATGGAGGTTCCTCAAAAAACTAAAAATAGAAGTACAATTTGACCCAGTAATTCCACTCCTAGGAATTTACCCAAGGAAACAAGATCCCTGATTCAAAAAGACATATGCGCCCCTATGTTAATTACAGCACTATTTACAACAGCCAAGATATGGAAGTGACCTAAGTGTCCATCAGTAGATGAATGGATAAAGAAGATGTGGAACATATACACAATGGAATATTATTCAGCCATAAAAAAGAAAACAAATCCCACCTTTTGGAACAACATGGATGGAGCTAGAGTATATAATGCTCAGTGAAAGAAGCCAGTTGGAGAAAGACAAGTACAAAATTATTTCACTCATTTGTGGAGTATAACAAAAAAGCAAAACTGAAAGAACAAAACAGCAGCAGACTCAGAGACTCCAAGAAGGGAGTAGTGGTTACCAAAGGGAAGGGAGTAGTGAGAATCAGTGGAACAGAGGGAGAATGGGATTCAGGGACATTCTGATTAGCACACACAATATGGGGGGTTGGCACGGGGAGGGCACAGAGAATACAAGTAGTGACTCTATAGCATCTTACTACACTGATGGACCAATGCCTGCAATGGTGTGTGGTGGGGGACTTGATAATATGGGTGTATGTTCTAACCACAATGTTGCTCATGTGAAACCTTCATAAGATTGTATATCAATGATATCTTAATAAAAAAATACAGTACCCTAGGTTTACCAAGACCAAAAATATATATATATATATATAAAAGGTTCTACAACATGGAAAACCAACATTAACAAAGCCAACAAACTGGGAAAAAATGTTTGCAACTCTTATCACAAAGGCAGGGTCAATTCCCCAGTACACAAGAGTTCCTACTGGTCAATAAGAAAAAAGATTCAAAATGCAGGAAAAAAAAGAACAAAGCATATGATAACTCCATAGGCAAGGAAATACACAGCTCTTAAAATATCAGAAGACATAATCAACCCCATTCATAATAAGAGAGATCCAATTTAAATTATACAGACATAACACTTATTATAGTATATACAGTGAACTACTCTATGCAGAGAAAAGATGGTAGAGGGCAGAACATAGTGTTAGTATATGTGTAAAACATGTGCATGTTTGCCCATGAAAAATCCAACACTGTTGCTTATGAGGAAACCAGGTGGTTGACAGATGGAAAGGAAAGGAGCCTTCATGGTCTTTTCTTCTGTATCTTTAGAATTTCGAATCAGGTGAATGACTTTGAAATGTGAAAAAATAAAGACATAAAATTGGGTCTAAGAAATTTAAGAAAAGACTAAATGGTAAATGACTAAGTTCCTTCCCTAATATCAGGAACAAGGCAAGGATACCCCTTTTCACCACTCTGATTCAGCACAGTATTGGACATTCTACCCAGTGCAACAAGGTAAAAAAGGAAATCAAAGGCATGCAGATTGGAAAGGAAGAAAGAAAAATTACTACTGACTATGTACAAAATCCCAAGGAATCTACAAAAAAAAAAAATCTTTACTAGAACACATGAGTTTAGCAAGGACATAAGATACAAATGTAATACCGAAAGCAAGATCCAAAGAAGAAAAAAAATGATAATTAGATTTCATGAAAATTAACATCTTGCTACATGAAGAACCCTATAAACAGGATGAAAAAAAAAAAAGCTGCAGCTCAGGAAAAACTTTTGCAATATATACACATATCTGGCAAAAAAAAAAATCCATTTGGAATATGGGCAAAAGATGTAAAGAGACATTTCACCAGAGAAGAGATACACGTTGTAAATATTAATATATGAAAAGATATTCAACATCATTTGCCATCATGGTAATGTAAATTTAAGCAATGATGAGATATTATTCCATACCTATTAGATATGCCAAAATAAAAATAGTGATATTAACAAATGCTAGCCAGGGTGCAGAGAACCTGGATCTCTCTTACATTGCTAATGGGAACTGAACCTAAAATGGTATCGACACTCTGGAAAATTGTTTGGAAGTTCTTTTTTAAAAGTAAATATGAGCTTTTCAACAAATGGTGCTGAGACAATAGGACAGCCACAAGCAAAAGAATGAAGTGGGACCCTTACCTCACACCATACACAAATATTAACTCAAACAGATCAAAGAACTAAAACTGTAAGACTGTTAAAATAAATCATAGGGAAAAATCTTTATGATCTTGGATTTGGCAAGGATTCCTAGATACTTAGATTCTTAGAAACCAGCCATTTTATTGGTTAAGAAAATACAACAGAAATAAATTGAACCACACCAAAATCATTTGAAAAAATAGTTGTGACCCAAACACCAAGATAATACAATGGCAACCCATAGAATGAGACAAAATATTTACAAATATTACATATGATTATATTATAAGGGACCTGTGCCTAGAATATATAAAGAACTCTTATGACTCAGTAATATATACATATGTATGTATAAATACATAATACAAATACTCCAATTAAAATTGGGCAAAAAATATGAATTTATCTCCAAGAAAGATATATAAAAGGCCAATAAGCATGATAAAAAATAAAACGCAAACCAAAACCACAATGATACATCACTTCACACTAGGATGGCTAGAATAAAAAAGTGAGGTAATAAGTGTTGACAAGGATGTGGAGATACCAGAAATCTCATGTCCCACTGGCAGGGGTGTAGTATGACACAGCTGCTTTGGAAAACAGTTTGATAGTTCCTCAAATGATTAAACACAGAATAACCATTTGACTCATTCATTTCACTCCTAAGTACATACCCAAGAGAAATGAAAACAGATGTTCATAGGAAATGTGTACACAAATGTATATGTTGGCATTATTCATAATAGGTGAAAATTATCCAACAGATGAATGGATAAACAAAGTTGGAATATCCATACAATAGAATATTACTCAGTTATAAAAAGGAACAGATTACTGATGCATGTTATAACTTGGATATAACTTAAAATGTTATGCTAACTGAAAGAAGCCAGACACAGAATACTGTATGATTGTCCAGATACTATATGATTGCATTCACATGAAAGTCCAAAACAAGTGAATCTGGAGAGGCATAAAATAGAATAGTGGTTGCTGAGGGAGGGTGGCGTATTGGGATAAACAGTGATAGACGAAGGGTATAGAGTTTCTTTGTGAAATGATGAAACCATTTATAACTGGCTGTGTGATGATTGTACATATCTGTAAATATGCTAAAAATCATTGAATTGTACATTTTTAAATGGGTGAGGTATGTGAATGAGATCTCAATAAAGTTGTTAAAAAAGTAGTAAACCTGAATTTGCCATATGTTCCAGCAATCACATCCATGGGAATCTGTAGCAGAGAAATAAAAACTATGTTTACATAAAAATCTTTGCCCAAATGTGTAACACAGAGAAGACAAGTAGTGATTTTACAGCATCTTGCTAGGCTGATGGACAGCAACTAAGGGGGAATGTGGGGGGGAACTTGGTGAAGAGTGGAGTCTAGTAAACATAATGTTCCTCATGTAATTGTAGATTAATGATACCAAAATTGAAAAAAATCTTTGCCCAAATGTTCATGCTAATTGTTCACAGCAGCTTTATTTATGACAGCAAAAATACTGAAACAACTCAAATGCCCTTCAATCAGTGAATGACTACATGAAATCTGGTACATTTGTGCAATGGAATACTACTCGGTCATAAAAGGGAACAAACTATTGATTTACTTGACAGCCTATGCTTAGTGAGAATAAGTGAATCTGATGAAAGAAATGAAAGAAAACATAAGTAGATTAAGAGAAATACTGTATTGATGGATTAGAGATCCAATATAGCAAAGAGGTCAATTTTTCCCAAATTAATCTATAGGCTACATCCTATATGATAAAATTCATATAGCCTCCTCAAAATGACAAGAATATGGAAGCCGAGACAGATTTTTCATGACCAGGGGGCAGGGCTGGAGAAGGCAGGTGGTGACTTGTCATGCAGATATAAATCAGTGGCAGGAGGGAGTCCCTTTGAAGTAAGAAAAGTCTTTGTATCTTGATTGTGGTGGGGGCCGCAAATACCTGTTGTTTTTGATCAAACTGCATAGAATATATAAACACACACAACTGAGCACTGAATAAGGTCTGAACCCTACTTACCAATATCGTTTCACTGTCAATATTCTGGTTTGTTATTTTACTACAGTTATATAAAAGGTCACCATTGGCACAAGTGCGGGGAGAGCTCTGTGGGAATTCACGTAAAATTTTGAAATCTATAATCAGTTCAAAATATGGGATGGGGGAATAATCTCTCCTTTTAACTGTTGCTATCAACCCAGTGTCTGGGGCCCTAAGACCCTCCCTCCCCAGGTCCAGTCTGCCTGCCACCAGGCGTGTCCGGCCCCTTCTTTTTGTGGCCCCTTGTTCCCTTCTGCCGCATGGGCAGATCGCTGTCCTTTCTCTGCTCCCCCTCCTGTGCGAGATGGAGCCTTCTTCCTGTGCCTTATGTTTCCAGGACTCCGGCGTTTGCGATTCTAATTCTATAATTGGCAGTTTGATAAGTCGGCACAGTGTGATGAGACAGCCTGGTTCGGAGAGCCCGTCGCCGGGGGACTGGGCCTCTAATGCCTCCGTTTGGCACCCTCTGGGTTGGATTCATGACCTCTCCGAGCTCCAGATCTGCCAGATAAAACTGAAAGCCCCTGGCTCACCTAAGGAAAGAGGCTGTGCTCTGGTAACAAGAGCAGGATAGAGGAGAGGCTGAGGGTTCCGCTTTTTCCCTTAGGAAAATACATGCTGCCTTTTAGGATTCGTTTGGAGTGGAGACTCTCTTGTTCACTGTTCTCAAAATTAAGCACCCCATTCTCCACTGATTAAAGATGTGCTGCAAAAACATAAAAGCTAATGGGGTGGGGGTGGCTTGAGGACAGGCAGATGACTTTTAGTGCTCAAGACGTTATACCGAGAGTTGCTGGCTTCACCTGGTGTAGGATCCTAGATGCAGTCCTCTCTTAATTATCAATTTATTAATGAAGGAGATTTTGCATTCTAAGACAGAACTTGATTCAGAGCAGTGGCTAGATACAGAAATAGCCGAATCAAACAAGACGGTCCAGACGGCGGTCCACAGTGAGTTTTTCTCAGGCCCATCTTTGCTCACTCTCTGTGGAAGCCGGGTGAAGGCGACGTGGGGGTCTGGGCAGCGTGTTCACATTTAGGATGGAAATCGGGAGACAGCAAACAGTCTGGAGCCTTGAAGCACAGATGCCGAGTCCACAGACTTGGTGGCAGACACTGAGTGCTGCTGCTCAGCAAAGATCACACGATCAGTCGGGGACCGTCGCTGCCGTCCCTGAGGTCACTGTATTTCAGAATCGAGGAAGAAGATGAAACCATGCCGACAAGACTTCGCGAGGAGGGGTCCTGGCAGTAGAAGACATTGGTAGATGGCCTTCAAACCACGACGACCTTTCATAAAAGGGCATGTGCTTGTCACATTACTAAGGGAACTAAGTCAAGGACACAGTTGTAAATGTTGAAAAACTCACACAATGTTGGAGCTTGTTGAGGTAATCTAAGATGAGGATGGCAAAAATTAGGTTAACAAATCATTTGCTTATAATACTTTTTTTTTTTTTAGTGCTGCCTTGAATCAGTTTTGAGGTCCTGGCTAGAGGCTGGTCAGTTCCCTTTCCTGAGCAGCTGACTGAAGTCCACACTGCAAGCATCTCCCTTATCAGGAACTCACCCTCAGAGTCACTACGATGAGGCCTACTTGCCCAGGGCCATCTAACTGACAGCTAGGGAGAGCCCCTACATGCTGGAGACCAAGAAATTACTCAGATTAGCTCCACAGAGAGCCAACCTGCCCTATTTGCCATGCACAAGCTTCCCCTAGAGCTCCACTTTGCTGTTACCCTGTCCCAAAGTGTCCCCCCATCCCCTTTTCCCTCTGTTCCCCCATCCCTCCATGTGATCCTGCCTGGAAGCCTTCTCTTGTTCGGAACTGAGAGTTTTAAAAATGCTCTGCCTTTCATATAACTGAGTGTAATTGTGTTAGGGCTCACCATCAAAAGAGTAAAAATTTTGCCAAAGGCTATATTCTAGTTCAAGCAGTGATATTAGTCAATGGCCAAGCAGAGACCAGCCTGAAATGAAAGGTATATATGCCTCTTACTACCTGCAAAGCCCTCTAGGGTGGAGCAGAGAGCACCTCTGTGGTTTAATTTCTGATGGTTGGATTTGTCTCCTTGAGAGCAGGGAACAGGCATTTTTAACCCCACTTCCTAATATGGTGCCTGAAACTTTTGATATGTTTACTTAATGCTTTTCTCATAAATAAATTAAAAGTTAGATGAATAAATGTTATTCAGCAATGTACTACAAAATTAAATAGCAAAAAAAGTAACACCAAATGCATTAGGTTAGATTGTCCCTAGCTATAAAGGCAAAAGGTTTTGTCTTCCAGGTTTTCCAAGCCTTTGCTGTCACTCTAAGTTTATAAAGTTTTCTGTGTATAAATACTCTCAGCTCTAACTTTACTATTATTGCAGAAGAGGAAAGAAACTGTAAAATCCAAGCTCTGATAATCACCATGGCAAAGGTGCAGGTAACATCCTCACTGCAATGAGAAACAGAAGGAGCGGTTTGGAATGGGGGGTGAGGGACTGGTGGGTGATAATGAGTGAGGTGTGCAGCATGTTGATTTTGAAGCACTGATAGGGCATCCGGTGGTGACAGTGGGAAGAATCGGGTCTACAGTGGAGATGGGGGTCTGGGTAGGAGGAAAGCATATGGAACTCATCAATATGGAGTGACCGAAAACCTGATGTTGGCCCTGCACCAGTGCTCACACTAAGAGACGAGACCTCGGACGGGGACAGCTGCTGCTCCAGGAGGCGGAGCGCTACGGAGACCCCCGCGCCGTGGGCTTGCTGGGGGACAGGCAAAAAGCTAATGTGGAAGCCAAGAAATACATTTGAAGAAAGGGAGTCAAGCTCGCCCAGCGCCGAAGAGAGAAACGGTCTATTGGGAGGCAGACCCAGAGAAGTTGCTGTTGTGGGGAAAGTCATTTAATTGTCTTAATATTTTAAGAGTTGTTTCTGAAATGCTGTATGTTGTGAGAGTGGTTTATGGAAATTTAAAATATCTTAAAGTTTGACCATGAGAAAAAAAAATCACTGCATGACCCGAGGTCTCAGGGTATCACCCAGAGAATCAGGAAAGAAGGCCATGATTCCATTTTCCTGTCTGATTTATCTTATACTTTGTGGCGGTAAACAGCCTTTATGACAACTGTAAGTCAGAGAGTAACGAGAGCCCAGCAGGGGCTCTGATGAGGAACAATGTCCTCTGCAGCCGTCCTGAAGTAGGATGCTAAATGCTGGCATTCCCAGGACTGCTCAGGACGCGTCGGGCACTGCGGACCCCACAGACGTCACTGCTTGGCTCCTACCTTTTCGCCCGTGCTGGGAACAGGTTCTTTTGTACCAGTCTTCCCTTCAATACTGCTAGTAGAATGCAGAAGACCTTTAATGTTTATAATAATTTCAGAACTATGAAGAAACTATCTGTGGCTCTCCTAAGGGATCTGAAGACTTGTTTTCTAATTGCAACTCAGTATTCGAATAGCTTGTGATCACTGTGATTCATTAATTTGTAGGAATGTTCTCAACTGTATTTTTATGATTTATATATCTCACTAGTTTCAAACTCACTTGGTGTTTCTTGTTAAAATACAGTTTCCAAGGCTCAGTTCAGACCTTTTAGAATCTCTGGAACTAGGGCCCTGGAATCAGCATTGAATAAGCTTCTGTTGTGTTTCTGATGCTTATTATATTTACAGAACCACTAGTCTAGCAACTCATTCCAAATATACCAGCCTCGGAGGCGGAGCCAACATGGCGGCGTGAGTAGGACAGTGGGAATCTCCTCCCAAAAACATATATACTTTTGAAAATACAACAAACACAACTAGCCCTAAAAGAGAGACCAGAAGACGCAGGACAGTGGCCAGACTGCAGCTACACCAGCGAGAACCCAGCGACTGGTGAAAGGGGTGAGATACAAGCCCCGGCCCCGCGGGAGCCGAGCGCCCCTCCCCCCAGCTCCCGGCGGGAGAACAATAGGCAGAGCGGGAGGGAGACGGAGCCCAGGACTGCCGAGCACCCAGCCCCAGCCATCCGGGCCAGAGCGCAGACACAGTATATGCCCAGGGGGTCCTGGATACTGGGGGAACAGGGAGTAAGACCTCTGAGCGGGTGCTGAAGCTGATGCCCCTGTGACAAAGAAAAGCGGGGGCTTTTTGAAAGTCTTAAAGGGACAGGGACTTAACAGCTTGACGGAAACAACCCAGGTCACAGTACAGCAGCTGGAAATTACAGGGAAAACCGGGTGCACTAACCCCCTGGGCAACAGCTCTGAGACCCCTCACGGAGGCAAACAGTCAAGCAGCCCCCCCATCCATCACCCCACCGGGCGCTGCGAAAGCAGAGAAGCAGCCTGAGACAAATTCCGCCCACAGAAAGGGAAATTTCTCCCTCCCGGCCACGCAAGACACAAAGACCCAGTCTACACGCAATTACCCAACACAAGCCACTAGGGGTCGCAGTTGCCCCAGTAAAGAAAGGCCAGTAGCAAGTGAAAATTTTGGCCCTCCCAGCTGACAGTCAATAGCACCTGTCAACATGAAAAGGCAAAAAAATATGATCCAGACAAGACTAACCCAGACAGCTTCGGCATCTGCTACATCTTCCCCTGAGAAGGAATCTGGGGAGATAGATTTAGCCAGTCTACCTGAAAAAGAATTCAAAACAAAAGTCATAACCATGCTGATGGACTTGCAGAGAAATATGCAAGAACTAAGGAAGGAGAATACAGAAATAAAACAAGCTCTGGAAGGACTTCAAAACAGAATGGACGACATGCAAGAGACCATTAATGGACTAGAAAACAGAGAACAGAAACGCAGAGAGAGAAAAAGGTATCTCCAGGAATGAAAGAATTTTAAGAGAGCTGAGTGACCAATCAAAATGGAACAATATACGCATTACACGGGTACCAGAAGAAGAAGAGAGAGAAAAAGGGATACAAAGTGTCTTTGAAGAAATAATTGCTGAAAATTTCCCCAAACTAGGGGAAGAAATGGCCTCTCAGACCACAGAGGTACACAGAACTCCCATGACAAGGGATCCAAGGAGGGCAACACCAGGACACATAATAATTAAAATGGCAAAGATCAAAGACAAGGACAAAGTATTACAAGCAGCCAGAGAGAAAAAAAAGGTTACCTACAAAGGAAAACCCATCAGGCTATCATCAGACTTCTCAACAGAAACCCTACAGGCCAGAAGAGAATGGCATGATATACTTAATGCAATGAAACAGAAGGGCCTCGAACCAAGACTACTGTATCCAGCACGAATATCATTTAAATATGAAGGAGGGATTAAACAATTCCCAGACAAGCAAAAGTTGAGGGAATTTGCCTCCCACAAACCACCTCTACAGGGCATCCTACAGGGACTGCTCTAGATGGGAGCACACCTAAAAAGAGCACACAACAAAACACCCAACATATGAAGAAGGGAGGAGGAGGAATAAGAAGGGAGAGAAATAAAGAATCATCAGATTGTGTTTATAATAGCTCAAAAAGCGAGTTAAGTTAGACAGTAAGACAGTAAAGAAGCTAACCCTAAACATTTGGTAACCACAAACTTAAAGCCTGCAATGGCAATAAATTCATACCTTTCAATAATCACCCTAAATGTAAATGGACTGAATGCACCAATCAAAAGACACAGAGTAATAGAATGGATAAAAAAGCAAGATCCATCCATATGCTGCTTACAAGAGACTCACCTCAAACCCAAAGACGCGCACAGACTTAAAGTCAAGGGATGGAAAAAGATATTTCAAGCAAACAACAGAGAGAAGAAAGCAGGTGTTGCAATTCTGGTATCAGACAAAACAGACTTCAAAATAAAGAAAGTAACAAAAGACAAAGAAGGACATTACATAATGATAAAGGGCTCAGTCCATCAAGAGGATATAACCATTATAAATATATATGCACCCAATACAGGAGCACCAACATACCTGAAACAAATATTAACAGAACTAAAGGAGGAAATAGAATGCAATGCATTCATTCTAGGAGACTTCAACACACCACTCACTCCAAAGGACAGATCCACCAGACAGAAAATAAGTAAGGACACAGAGGCACTGAACAACACACTAGAACAGATGGACCTAATAGACATCTACAGAACTCTACATCCAAAAGCAACAGGATACACGTTCTTCTCAAGTGCACATGGAACATTCTCCAGAATAGACCACATACTAGAACACAAAAAGAGCCTCAGTAAATTCCAAAAGATTGAAATCCTACCAACCAACTTTTCAGACCACAAAGGCATTAAACTAGAAATAAACTGTTCAAAGAAAGCAAAAAGGCTCACAAACACATGGAGGCTAAACAACACACTCCTAAATAATCAATGGATCAATGACCAAATCAAAATGGAGATCCAGCAATATATGGAAACAAATGACAACAACAACACTAAGCCCCAACTTCTGTGGGACGCAGCAAAAGCAGTCTTAAGAGGAAAGTATATAGCAATCCAGGCATATTTAAAGAAGGAAGAACAAACCCAAATGAATAGTCTAATGTCACAGTTATCAAAATTGGAAAAAGAAGTACAAATGAGGCCTAAGGTCAGCAGAAGGAGGGACATAATAAAGATCAGAGAAGAAATAAATAAAATTGAGAAGAATAAAACAATAGCAAAAATCAATGAAACCAAGAGCTGGTTCTTCGAGAAAATAAACAAAATAGATAAGCCTCTAGCCAGACTTATTAAGAGGAAAAGAGAGTCAACACAAATCAACAGTATCAGAAATGAGAAAGGAAAAATCACAACAGATCCCGCAGAAATACAAAGAATTATTAGAGACTACTATGAAAACCTATATGCTAACAAGCTGGGAAACCTAGGAGAAATGGACAACTTCCTAGAAAAATACAACCTTCCAAGACTGACCCAAAAAGAAACAGAAAATTTAAACAGACCAATTACCAGCAACGAAAATGAAGCGGTAATCAAAAAACTACCAAAGAACAAAATCCCTGGGCCAGATGGATTTACCTCGGAATTTTATCAGACATACAGGGAAGACATAATACCCATTCTCCTTAAAGTTTTCCAAGAAATAGAAGAGGAGGGGATACTCCCAAACTCATTCTATGAAGCTAACATCACCCTAATACCAAAACCAGGCAAAGACACCACCAAAAAAGAAAACTACAGACCAATATCCCTGATGAACGTAGACGCAAAAATACTCAACAAAATTTTAGCAAACCGAATTCAAAAATACATCGAAACCATCGTACACCATGACCAAGTGGGATTCATTCCAGGGATGCAAGGATGGCACAACATTCGAAAGTCCATCAATATCATCCACCACATCAACAAAAAGAAAGACAAAAACCACATGATCATCTCCATAGATGCTGAAAAAGCATTTGACAAAGTTCAACATCCATTCATGATAAAAACTCTCAGCAAAATGGGAATAGAGGGCAAGTACCTCAACATAATAAAGGCCATCTATGAAAAACCCACAGCCAACATTATATTGAATAGCGAGAAGCTGAAAGCATTTCCGCTGAGATCGGGAACTAGAAAGGGATGCCCACTCTCCCCACTGTTATTTAACATTGTACTAGAGGTCCTAGCCACGGCAATCAGACAAAACAAAAAAATACAAGGAATCCAGATTGGCAAAGAAGAAGTCAAACTGTCACTATTTGCAGATGACATGATACTGTACATAAAAAACCCTAAAGACTCCACCCCAGAACTACTAGAACTGATATCGGAATACAGCAAAGTTGCAGGATACAAAATCAACACACAGAAATCTGTGGCTTTCCTATATACCAACAATGAACCAACAGAAAGAGAAATCAGGAAAACAACTCCATTCACAATTGCATCAAAAAAAATAAAATACCTAGGAATAAACCTAACCAAAGAAGTGAAAGACTTATATTCTGAAAACTACAAGTCACTCTTAAAAGAAATTAAAGGGGACACTAACAGATGGAAACGCATCCCATGCTCATGGCTAGGAAGAATTAATATCGTCAAAATGGCCATCCTGCCCAAAGCAATATACAGATTTGATGCAATCCCTATGAAACTACCAGCAACATTCTTCAATGAACTGGATCAAATAATTCAAAAATTCATATGGAACCACCAAAGACCCCGAATAGCCAAAGCAATCCTGAGAAAGAAGAATAAAGTAGGGGGGATCTCACTCCCCAACTTCAAGCTCTATTATAAAGCCATAGTAATCAAGACAATTTGGTACTGGCACAAGAACAGAGCCACAGACCAATGGAACAGACTAGACAATCCAGACATTAACTCAGACATATATGGTCAATTAATATTTGATAAAGGAGCCATGGACATACAATGGCGAAATGACAGTCTCTTCAACAGATGGTGCTGGCAAAACTGGACAGCTACATGTAGGAGAATGAAACTGGACCATCGTCTAACCCCATATACAAAAGTAAACTCAAAATGGATCAAAGACCTGAATGTAAGTCATGAAACCATTAAACTCTTGGAAGAAAACATAGGCACAAACCTCTTAGACATAAACATGAGTGACCTCTTCTTGAACATATCTCCCCGGGCAAGGAAAACAACAGCAAAAATGAACAAGTGGGACTATATTAAGCTGAAAAGCTTCTGTACAGCAAAAGACACCATCAATAGAACAAAAAGGAACCCTACAGTATGGGAGAATATCTTTGAAAATGACACATCCAATAAAGGCTTGACGTCCAGAATATATAAAGAGTTCACACGCCTCAACAAACAAAAAACAAATAACCCAATTAAAAAATGGGCAAAGGAACTGAACAGACGGTTCTCCAAAAAAGAAATACAGATGGCCAACAGACACATGAAAAGATGCTCCACATCGCTAATTATCAGAGAAATGCAAATTAAAACTACAATGAGGTATCACCTCACACCAGTAAGGATGGCTGCCATCCAAAAGACAAACAACAACAAATGTTGGCGAGGCTGTGGAGAAAGGGGAACCCTCCTACACTGCTGGTGGGAATGTAAACTTGTTCAACCATTGTGGAAAGCAGTATGGAGGTACATCAAAATGCTCAAAACAGACTTACCATTTGACCCAGGAATTGCACTCCTAGGAATTTACCCTAAGAATGCAGCAATCAAATATGAGAAAGATCAGTGCACCCCTATGTTTATCGCAGCACTATTTACAATAGCCAAGAATTGGAAGCAACCTAAATGTCCATCGATAGATGAATGGATAAAGAAGATGTGGTACATATACACAATGGAATACTACTCAGCCATAAGAAAAGGGCAAATCCAACCATTTGCAGCAACATGGATGGAGCTGGAGGGTATTTTGCTCAGTGAAACAAGCCAAGCAGAGAAAGAGAAATACCAAAATGATTTCACTCATCTGTGGAATATAAGAACAAAGGAAAAACTGAAGGAACAAAACAGCAGCAGAATCACAGAACTCAAGAATGGACTAACAGGTACCAAAGGGAAAGGGACTGGGGAGGATGGGTGGGTAGGGAGGGATAAGGGGGGGAGAAGTAGGGGGGTATTAAGATTAGCATCCATAGCGGGGTGGGAGAAAGGGGAGGGCTGTACAACACAGAGAAGACAAGTAGTGATTCTACAACAGGTTGCTACGCTGATGGACAGTGACTGTAAAGGAGTATATAGGGGGGACCTGGTATAGGGGAGAGCCTAGTAAACAAAGTATTTGTCATGTAAGTGTAGATTAATGATTAAAAAAAAAATGCAGTTCCTATGTGGTGACCTCTAATGAGTTCTACACAATGATATAAAGGACATATAAAAGTGTAGGCAAAGGGTCTGTTTGTGTTTATACAGAGGATCAAAGCCTAATTTGGCTGCCCCAAAAATGAACTAAGATATGATATGAAAGAGAACTTCCAACATCAGCACTCTCGGGAAGACTCATGCCAGAAGATGATCATCAAAAAACCCCAACAAAGATCCACACACTGCTACAGCTGTAGATGCACTCATCCCACCAGCTCCTGGACTTGCCATGGGAATGAAGGAGATATCTAAGCTGGCCTGTGCATACAGTAAAACAACAAATTTGACTGCATCTATACTGTTGGAACTCAACCAAGAATTAGGAGAAGTGCAAATTGTAGCGCTCCAAAATCTTACAACTACAGACTATTTACTGTTAAAAGAACATATGGGATGTGAACAGTGCCCAGGAATGGGTTGTTTTAATTTGTCTGATTTTTCTCAAACTATTCAAATTCAGTTAGATAATAACCATCATATCATTGATAAGTTTTCACAAATGCCTAGGGTGCCTAACTGGTTTTCTTGGTTTCACTGGAGATGGCTGGTAATTACAGGTATGCTTTGGTTATGTAACTATACTCCTATTATGTTAATGTGTGTGCGCAATTTAAGTAGTAGCTTAAAATCTATACATGCTGAAGTTACTCTACAAGAAGATATGTCAAAGAAATAATCAATCTTCCCATGTTTTCTCCCGCCTGCTACTTCTATAGCTTTTCTTCTTCCTTCCTAATTACAATGAATTCTTAAATAGAATTCGTGCCTCATATCAAATTTACCAAGTATCATAACTCCTCCAAGTGGTAAAGATACCTCAAGACAAATGCTGGGCATAGAAGCCACAGGGCATAAATATGCAAAGAAATAAAAAGCTAACCATTTCAAACAATAAGGCTTCTCTCTCACTTACCAACTTAACATTTCCCTGTATGGCCCCGGAAGATGACTGGTTAGCCAGAGACGGGTAAGATTCCTCAAGGGAGGAACAACCTAAGACAGGCACAGTCGCAGGGGGGTCATCAGGTGAGAAATTGGGGATCAACAGAGGTGAGGCTTAGAACCTCACCCTCCCTGTTCTGAGAGAAATCTTCTGCATATGTGGATGTTTTATTGCCCTTGTCTAGCTTGGATTAACACATAGTCTACAGGCACACACCTGATCATCTACATTTGCTCTCTTACAACACTAAACTATGTTTTCTACCTTTATGTTGTATCTACCTACCACTTCAGCGTTTTATTAAAAATAATAAAGAGAGAAATGTGGTATCCACATATAAATCAAGTATAAAAATCAAATGTGTATTCATATTTGAACTGACTGTTTATATATAGTTCATAATGCATGAGCAAAACCAAAAGTTTCTGTGATGACTGCCCTTGTACTGTTCACCATGTAACTTATTCACTATGTAAGAATTTGTTCTCCATGTAAGAACTTGTTCGTTATGCTTCCGAAGATTGGAGACTGACGAAAATTAGGCTTGGGGTGGATTAATGATTGTGCATTGAGCATTGACTCCCCTATACAGAATTTTATTGTTGTTAACAACCATTTGATCAATAAGTATGAGAGATGCCCTAACAACAACAACCAAAAAAAAAGTACACACTTCCAATTGTAAAATAAATAAGTAACCGGGATGTAATGTATAGCATAAGGAATATAGTCAAAATATTGTAACAACTTGGTATGGTGATAGCTGGTACCTAGAATTATCATGTATATAAATGTTGAATCACTGTGTTGTACACCTGAAACTAATGTAATGTAATACTGTGTGTCAACTACCCTTCAATAAAAAATAATTATCTAAAAAAAAAAAAAACAAAAACAAAAAAAAAAACAAATATACCAGCCTCTGATTTTTAATAAACATTTACTTTAGAATAATTTTAGATTTACAGAAGAGTTTTAAATATAAAACAGAAAGTACCCATATACCTTTCACTCATTTTCCACTGTTGTTAATCTCATATTGCTTTGGTACATTGACAAAACTAAGAAACTGCATTTGTATACCACTATTTAACTATTTGCTAACTCAAGACTTGTTCATTGTCAGATCATGTACTCAAAAGTTCTTTGAAGTGTTCAGGCACCTACTTTCCTGTTCAAGCCCAGGAAACATCTTTCTCAGTTCCTTACTGTCAAATTTGCAATTCTGAATTAATTTCATATTTCCCACCAGAAGAAAGGTGTAGGAGCACTGTAACTACCCACAGTGCCCTGGCTCTTTGGAACCTTGTTTGGATAGAAACAGGATGTATCTTCTTGCCTCTTGCAGTTACCCAACACTGTTGATTTGTTTTTAGTTACATCATTACTCATGATTCTGTTACATTCATTGAGCTGCTCCTGCACACTAGATTCTAAATATTACTTTCAAAGCTGTGTATTTTTTTCATTTATGATGATTACAAACTCAAGTCTCAATGGCAGTATGCAAGAAAAAATGATAATTCACATTCAGGTCATATTAATTTACTATTTGGAATATTATAGCATAAGCACAGAACAACACCACATTCTCCAACCATATCTCCTCTTGAATTTTTTAGGTCATAATAACTACATTCCTAGAATGTGACCCGCTTTGATGTGGACCACACCTCTGAGCATTTCCAGCAGGAAGGAGGGGAGGGCTGAGCCGTTAACACAAAGGATGAGCATCCCCCATCTAGCAAGGCTGACAACGATGCAAGAGCACGGTGTCATCTTGTCAATCAGAATCATGCGAGGACACTGACGGCATGATCTGGTGGCCTTTGCTGAGCAACACTCTTGAGGACCCTCAGAGAAGATGGGTGTGGCACCCTTGGATGACTGACTGTCCTGTAGCACAGAGTGCGGGGGCAGCCCAGGGCCCAATGGCAGTGGGTGCACAGTGGATAATGCCTACTGCTCCCCCTGCTCCCACTGGCTGGCGTAGACTGGTGGTGGCACTGTGGTCAGAACACAGATGGGGCCCAAGTCCATGCCTGTCAGTAATGCACATCTCTTAATTCTTCTTGTGTCCAACATGAGTGAGAGTCAACAAACAGCAGCACATGAGCACCATTCTTCTGGCCAAAGCTCATGTCAGTGTACAGGAGGAGTCTACTGACCAGGTGCCCTCCCAGCACCAGACCTTGCCACTGGACCCTGGATGATCCCTTAGATACAAGGTGCAGAGCTACATGGTGATTTGATTGACCTAGTATGTAGAACAGGGGGTCCAAAAGCCCCCAAAGGACAGGGGACAGATGTGTGTGAGCTGAGTTCAGGTTGCCAAACCAACTGGTCACCCCCAGTTGTCGTAGCCACCGAAGGGGGAATTAGACAATTTTAAGATAGGCGTCTCCAGCAACTGAGATCCATGCAGGACCTAGTCTGTGCTGCAGGTGCTTTGTCTGGATGCACTGCCCGCCTGACCATCCCAAGCACCATAGAGGGACCTACAAGTTTCTGAGGAAGGTTCTCCAAAGCAGAGGGACCTCTGAAGCATTAGACCCTGATGTCAGTTATTTTTCAAAAGTATTTTAAGGAGTTCACTTCACTGTCTTCTGAATTCTATCTTCTCACTTGGGAATTTAGCTCACAATCTAAAGATTTTACCTTGAAGAAAATGAGTGTTTTTTTTAAGACTTTTCTGTTTTGGCTGATTTTCAGCTGATTACCTCAATGTGTTTAAGTGTTTTTTAATCACTTTATTATTCATCCTGATTGGCATTCATATGGTTTTTGAATTCCTGATTTAATATGTTTCATCAGGCTTGAAAAATGTCTTAGTTCTTATTACTTCAACAACTGCTTCTGTTCCATTTTTCTCTCTTCCTTTGTTAGAACTCTGATTATGCATATGTTCGGCTGTTTCATTGCACCACCTTGTCTCTACTACTATTTATGTACTTTCCATCCTTTAGTTTTTTCAACATTTAATTTTGGTTGTTTTATGATGGCCTATCTTCTAGTTGACCAATTCTCTCCTCAGAGCTCTTAAATTTTAGTTATGATACACTTTTTCTCTTTTAGAATTACTTTTTCTCATTATTTTTTGTTCACTGTTGAAATTATGTATCTTGTATTTTAATTCCTCCAAAATTACAGGGAGAGTTCTTTGGCAGTCTGTTTGAGAATTGCATTATCTAAAATCCCTGCTGAATCTAGTTTTTGTTTTCCTTTTCTTACAGTTTACTATTTATTTTCTCCTTCTATGCCTGTTTATTTCTTGTTAACGTTGACTTTCAACATGAAAATTCGTAAACATAAGTTGAGACTTGAGACAAGAGCACTTCAGAGGGTTTACATCTGATCCTGGAAAACAGCTAGAAGCACAACTATTCTGGATCCACTTAATCTGACTTTAGGATTGACAGGATTTGACACTGGGCTTCAGAATCTGGAAGGAACAGACTATTTTAGTTTATACTGACTCCTTGGATATATTAATTTGGGACCCCCATACCCAAAATAGAGAGTGTCTTTCAGGCTGACCCCTTGCTGGGCTTAAACTCTTTTGTCTTTAGATTCATGAGATCATCGGAAGGGCCCCTTTGCTCCTGACCTTCTCAGGCGCTTCCTCAAAAACTGCAGGTGTCCATAGCAGAAGACTAGCTCCAAATGACCATATTCCTGGGATTTTCCTTTCCCTGAACTTGGTCCCTTAAGTCATCACTGTCCTCTTAGAGCTCCCAAGGTATTCAAGCAATTATTTGTTTTAGTTTCTCTTGAGAGAGATTTATCTGAATCATGTGTCCATCACTACCACGTTCAGAAATCCCATCAAATATCCAGTTTTTCTTTGGTTAGATGGTATAAATAGGTTGGCAGAGAAAGTAGCTTTAATATTATTATTTCAACAGTACGTACTTAAATTAATGTCTGAAATTCCACCACTGCATATTTTTTCTTCTCCCAGAAGAATTGCCTTTTATAGGTACTACTATTTTAGAATAAAATTGCCAGTATAATGACAGGATTACTGGTTATTTTTAAAAATCCATGACAGTGTCAAAATTCTTCCTTCTCAGTGTTTGGGTTTATGGCCAATTATCTGAGATAAAGCAGACACAGATATGTTGAGAGCTTATTCAAGAGAATGAATACAACTGTGGAAAAGATAGGATTATTTTCTTTAACTTAATAAACAATTATCCTTTTCTTATTGGTCATTTATGAGTGCATAATAATGGACAATATTTGTACATTTCATATTTAGTGCTTCTTCACATTGATATTTATGAATCATGACATTGTATGATTTCTTCCAGAACACAGTTAATCTATGGTCCAGCTGAGCAGTATTGACATGGCCACTGGAACAATGATGAAGGGCAAGATGTGGAACTGGCATTACTTACAAAATGATCTGAAATAAGATTAGGATGTCATGAGGTGAGGGGTGGGAGGTCTGCAAAAATGGAAGAAATTTAAGTATCCATGTAATTATCTGTGAACTGAAAGAAAGAAGTTACATGTGACTCTAGAGTATGACAGTTCACATTTCCATTGTTGTGGATAGAACCAAAAAAAATGCAAGGACTGATTGTATGTTCTAGAGATGAAGTGCTCAACCTTGCTTGTGCCTTGGGTTCCTTCAGACCCTGGGTTTTAAAGGACTAAAATAAAATAACATAGTTATTAAAGAAACCAATCATATTGATGTAATTGATAATACAGTAAAGACTCCAATCTAGTAATATTTGTGCTTATCTAGTAATAAATTAAATAACAAGAGCTAGCAGTGAACCCAATATCTATAGCAATTTTGATGCAGGAGGAGTGGCAACACCACTTTGAGATTCCTGCACTCAGTGTAATGTGACGTCAGAGTATCTATAATTTTTATTAGTGAACTACTATAGCTTGTGCCTTCAGTCCAAATTCAAAAAGATTAAGTTTGGACCTAGAGGGTATCATGCTAAGTGAAATAAGTCAGACAGAGACAAATAGCATATGATGTCACTTATACATGGAATCTAAGAAATAAAACAAACAAACAAAAAAGAAATAGACTCATAAACACTGACAACAGACTGTTGGTTACCATAGGGGAGGGGAGTGGAGGAGATGGGTGGAAGATGTGAAGGGGATAAAGAGTACAAACTTCAAATTATAAAATAAATTAGTCATAGAAATGGCGCACAGAGAATTTAACCGATAATATTATGACATCTTGGTATGGGAATGGGGTAACTACACTTAACATAGAGAGCATTTAGTAATGTACATAATTATCAAGTCACTATGTTGTACATCTGATACCAAAATAATGCTATATATCAGTTATATTCCAATAAAAAAAAAGTTAATACAAATAAAGATAAATTCTTTTTCCATCTGAGCTGAAAGATCCTCTCAAATTCTGTCAATGGATTTCTTGTAGGAGGAGGGAATCCCCCCAGAAGAATCTGTGCTTTAGAGAGCAGATTCAAACGGCTCCAGGACCAATGGCAGTGCCATACACAGGGCCAAAATGGTTAAAAGAAGACCAGCGTCCTGGAGGGAGTAGAGAAAGCAGAATGAAATGTCCCATCAGGCTTCACCACAGTGTTTGCAGCTGCTGGGAAGCCAGCAGGAATCCATGGGAGGTGACTCGACTACTACTATACAGGACTAAACAGACAGCAGGCAGGTCATTTGGACAAAGCTAAAGAAGTTGATCATGTTTGCAGGCCTGGAAAAACAGCTTTGGAAGTTTATAGAATACCCTTTTCTAGCATGAATGAAAAGGGAGCATCTACAAATTATTTCATTTCATCTTATGAATGGAATTAGATCTATGTGTTTTGTTATAACAACATAGTGAATCCGATAATTTTGTTCATGTTTGTTGTTCATCTGAAAACAAGTTGATACCTGTTCAAAAGCCACAGATTTCAAGCTAGATAAATAAACTCTACCTCCATAGTACATAGGAGTAACACTTTAATGGGTCTTAAAAATTATAAACTGCTCTGCAAAGACTGGTTGATAACTCATTTAAAAAAATACACTGTCAGCAGTATTCATCTGATTCTATTAGCCTCTGAGAAGATAAGGTAGGTTAATTAAAACAAAACAACACTAAGATGTATTTGTGAAATATAAAAACAAAGCAAAACAGAAGGACTCATAGACACTGAGAAGTGACTGGTGGCTACCAAGGGGGAGGGGTTGGGGCGGGTGCAGTGGAGGTCGGGGGAGATAAAGGGGCACAATAATTCACCATCACAATTTAAGTTGATCAGGGGGACTGTTGAACCACTGTGATGTACATTTGAAACCAACATAAGATTGTATGTTAATGACACTTTAGTAAAAAAAAAAACACTAAGATGGATAAAAGTATTCAGAAGGAATGGATGAAAACCCTGTGGTAACAAGGAGGCAGAGAGAAGAGAAGGGTCATCAAGTCAGATCAGCCCAAGGTGAACGGCTGTGTCTGGAGAGGAGGAAACGGGTCAGAGCCTTCGGGACAGCAGAGA
Organism: Manis pentadactyla; assembly: GCF_030020395.1. NCBI lineage: Eukaryota > Metazoa > Chordata > Mammalia > Pholidota > Manidae > Manis > Manis pentadactyla. The sequence continues at coordinate 9,718,664 of NC_080036.1, forward strand.
TGGCTGATGATGATAAGGCCTTTCTATCCCCACAGTCCCGGCACAGGGCTTCTGATGTGCACAGGCTCTTCTACTGCCTCTTGCACAGCTATTTCCCAGGGAGCAGATGACACCTGTCAGCCTCCTTCCTCCAGAACAGGGAAAGGTCAGTGAGTCAGCTCAAATGGCCAGGTGGGCCAAAATTTTTGATGCTATCAAGTAGCTGACAAGTGTCTACATTGTCCATTTAATTTTTTTTTTATATCCAACAATTTGTCAACAGCTGACAGCTCCTTCAGCCAACAATTCCCTTCAGGTAATTTCCCCTTTCAACAGCCACCTGCTGGGGATCTCACATGGGCCTGGCGGGGTGGAACTTCTGAGAAGGAGCCATAACATCTGAGTTTGGGGGTTGGTAAGGGAATATGTAAACCTGTAGGTTTGGACTTTGATGTTTCATCGTCATAATAAAATCACCAAAAAGTATTCTGTAAATGATCACTCCTGTTTGGAAGAGTTTGAAAATCAGGAGAAAGAAAATCTTTCATTTCTCTTTGGGCACCATGGTTTTCCCAGTGATGCACCGCTAATGAAAGAGACTAAAGAAAAAAGGACCATCTTTTCTCCAATTATGAATTCTGTAGTTGAGTTAGATAGCCTTGAAATCAAATCCATCTTCTCTGCTTACTGCCTACAAGACACACTTTCAACCAACTACAGACTGAAGCAAAATGAATGTACTAATGAAATTTGGAAAAATTTCTTTTGAGCCAGCTGATTTCTTTGGTCTGATAAGCTCATCTCTAGCTTGGAACACTCCATATGTAACTGCTTTGAAAGAACACAAAATGTGTGTACTCCTACCTAATGATGAAGAACAATGGAGTTATAATGGTATAGATTCATTTAAAATCCTGGATTTGTCTTACATGGTTTGGTTCTATGAAAATCAAGCTTTCCTAATTATCATTTTAAAAAAAGTAAAAAACATGTTAATGAAAGGAAAATAAAGTAAAAAGTTGCTATTTAGTTAGTAAAAAATTGTTATTATGCAAAAATCAAATAATATCTCAGCAATGGGTAAGAAAGGCAGCATTTTAGTTACTTTAACACAGCATTTTCAAGTACAGAGATTAATGTGAAAATTCCTAATAATTGTAGAATACTTTGCAAAATCATGACAAAATAAATACAAATGTAAGACATCTTGTCAAAAACTTGTTGGAAAAACCCTAGATAAATTTATTTCCATAATACAGTTTAAGGAAGAAGGATCTGAAAGGATTTCTAAACTATGACAACTATCCATTTTAGTATTCTAACAACTACCAGTTGTCAAGAGGAGAACTAAATGGTAAAACCTTCAATATCTTGTTTTAGTAGAGAAGGGAAAACATCATCTCAGAAACAGATATTTACTGCAAAAATTATTTTAAAATAAAGTGTTGAATGATTTAAAACGTATTTGTAACTGTGAAAATATGGAATAAAAATAAAATTTAAAATAAGCATGCAACAGACACAGGTTTTAATTAACTGTATAGACTATTATATATAAATATGTAACAATGCTTAAGTGTCAACCAGAAGCAGGTCCATATGCTTCTGTCCTTTGCCTTCGTACCAAAGAGTATGTTAGTAAAAAGGGGATATTTCATTTCTGACGCTGGTCTGACCTTATCTGTCTTTATGTGAAGACTGGGTCTACTGTCGTCACTCAGAGGAAATAACTTTAATAGTCTGAAGGCAGAAAATTGAAGACATTTTAACAAAATGGACCAAACACTCAGAGTCAGTCATTCAAATAGAAAGTACAGCTAATGCCTTAAGTTGAATCTAAAATAAAATACTGTGCTTCCTCCACCAAGGGGCCTGAGATCAAGAATACGGGAGAGTATCTTTAGGAAAAAAAAAACACTTCCAAGTCAAAGGTCCCTACAAATGTCAAAGCTTAAGCTACTGCCTTTTGATTTATTAATTGAAAATGCACTATGGCTCTAACACGGGTTACTAGTGATGTCTTGGGAGAGCAAAGGGATTACAAAGAAATGGTTGCTATGTAATTAAATAAGGTACTTGAATATGGATTGGCTGCAAGATTGGAAACTGTTATTCAGCATCTTAAGCACAGGTTTGAATCCTGCAGAGAGAGCGCTTGTTCACGTGTATACAGCAACTAGATGGCTTTTTCCCTCCTGTTTCAGTGAATAGAATTGACATCCGTTTATTCGTCCATTTTTGGTTTAATCATTCCGTCTTATTTGTAGGGTCTTCTCAACAGTTTCTTAGTGGACCTGGAGGAAGTCTACACTAGAAAGCCTATGATAACTAAATTAACTTCGTAAAAATTTAGGCAATAAACACATTTTAGCTAAGTAAAGACTATTTCTTTTTCTAGCTTTTTAACCAATTCTTCTTTTTTTTATGTAGATTTGTAGATGAGAGGCCCGCCATTCTATGTGTTCAAAGTTAAAACTAAAACTCATAAAACTACTGCCCTGATGATGCGAAGGTTCTGCTCATAATGCAGAAAACAAGTTCCTATCCTGCAGTCAGGTGGCCGAACGTGCCCCACCCTTGCATTCTAAGCCCACTGGGTGCTTTACTTTTACTACATCCCCTGCTTGAACTGCCTTTCTTATGCACCTCTGAAGATGTGGATTTTTATCTGTAATTCAAGGACTACTGTGTTCTAATAGTAGGGTCCATACTATCCTCTCAGCAAGCCCTTTACTAAACTCAAATATTATTTAATTATATAATACCTTCCTTTGTGCTATGATTGGGGTGTATTTATGCGTCATCTTCCCAAATAAATAGCAAAACTTCTTTGAATTAGTGAGCCTTGTCTTACACATTTCTTCTAAAGCACACTGGCAGGAAATCAATAAGTATTCATGATTTCCAGATCAAATTCCTTTTTTTAAAAAAAGGATGATATAAATGAATACTTCTTTCACAACTCATACCATAATTTGCACACAAGCACACATGAATACATATATTCATAGTGGTTATTTCCCAATAAATATTTATAAATTTGAAAATGTGACACATCATATGAAGAAGAAAATAAATCAGTGTAATGAGTATGGTCAGAGAATGGTAATAAAAATTTACCTATCCCTTCATTTCCACTTTCCAAAAACTTAAAACAGAAGTCTCTACAGACCCACACTTTAAATTTAAAAAAAAATCATCCTAAATATCAGGTACTATGTAAGGTCTTGTCATCCAGAAACACCATTTCCTGCAAAGGTCAGTCTCAATCTTTTCCACAAATGGCTTCAACTTGCATTTACAAATGCTATAGATACAAAAAGCTATGACTTGCATTTATAAATAACACAGTAACATTTCAGAAAAGGAAGAAACTTTGATGTTGAGATGAGGATTAGAATGATACTGCAAACAGCAAGAACAAATACCTGTTCATAAAAAATTGTCTATTCACATGGGTTACATGTGAATCACTGTCAACTTAATTAGGAGGTTGGAGGAGAGTATGGGGCAGGCTTGGGAAGGACATGCACAGACGGAGGCAGAGAAACAACGAGGAGCAAGGAGCACAGAAAAGTCAGAGGGAAATATGGTCCCCACATGGCAGGGGACCATGTGTATGTGAAAGAGCCAATATTAATGGAATAAGAGGAAGGTTACAGGAGAGATTAAAATGAGATGCACCACATAGGACGGGCCTCATGATGACCAATGTTGCCTGGAAGATGTGTAGAGGACTTGGGCATGGTAAATCAGAAAATATGGAGAAATTACATAATAACAAATAATAACAAATAGTTAAAGCATTTAACAGTAGTCATTATTTCCTTATAGGCCCGGAGTGGAATCACAGAGGCTAAGGAAATAAACACGACAGTTGAAATTTAAATTGCAGATTGTCTTCAGCCTTCCCGATCACAGCAAGCACTGTCCCTGGGGCAGCTGTTCTCCCTCCCACCCTCCTCAGTGCTGTCGTGTGTTGCCCACGTAATGCAGTCAGATCCATTTGTCAGAGTATGAATTTCATCTTTCCATCCATATGCTGCTGAGTTTTAAAAACTTATGTATAGTGAAAGTTTGCATTTTCTAGAGGACATTTCTGTTGAATTTTGTAAGTGCACAGACTTGTGTCCACCACCATACTTCCATCACTCCCCAGATTTCCCCATGCCACCTCCTTATTCACAATATTTTCCTCTACTCCTAACCCCAGGCCACCACCAATCTCTTTCCTCCTATAATTTTGCCTTTCCCAGAGTAATGTAAATGTTATCATACAATATGGAGCCTTTAAGGCTGACTTCCTTCACTTTAAGACTTGTTTATCTTGTTATATGCATCAAAGCTTATCCTTTCAAAAAAATGCCTGAGTAGTATCTCATTATACGGATGTGTAGCAAGTTGTTTATCAATTAACAAAACAAATCTTTGTTGTCTTCCAATTTGGGCAATTATGAATAAAGCAGTTATAACTTTTCATGTATTGTCTGTGTGTGTATGTGTGCTTTTTTCCATTTCCTAGAAGTGGAAATGCTGACAATAACATGGTAGGTGTACGTGCAACTTTATGTAAACCAATAAACCATTTTCCAAAGAAGTTTGCCATCTTGCTTCCAACAGTAAATGCAGAAGAGTTCTGGTTGCTCCACATCCTCACCAGCCCTTGGTATGCCATTTTTAAAAGACATTTTGAGAGGTATATATCCATATCTCATTGTGGTTTTAATTTCAGTTCTCTAATGATTAATGATGCTAAACATCTTTTCACATGCATATTTGTCATCATATATCTTTTTTTGGTGATATATTTATTTAAATATTTTACCTATTTTGTTGGGTTGTTTTCCTTTTGTTGACTTTTGAAAGTTCTTCATATATTCTGGATACCAATCCCTTGTTCAAATACAATTTGCAAATATTTTCTCTCTGTAGCTTGAGTTTTCCATTCTCTTAATAGTATCTAATTGCAGAGCAAAGTAGTTCAAATTTAGTAAGTCCAACTTATCATTTATTTTATAGGTCATGCTTTTGATATATCTAATAGACATTTTTGGCTAACACCAAATGAGATGAGATTTCTCCCATATTTTCTCAAGTTTTATATTTTATATTTATGTCAATGAACCATTTTAGTTACTTTTTGTATAAAATGTTATGTGTGTGTCTAGGCTCATTTTTTTCTTATGGAAGTCCAATTTTTCCAGCACTTTGTTGAAAAGATTATCTTTTCTCTGGCACTTTTGTCAAAATTCAGTAGACAGGCTAATGTGGGTTTATTTCTAGACTCTCAACTCTGTTCCATAGATCTATATGTTTACACTTCTGATAATAACACTGTTGATTGCTGTAGCTTTTTGGTAATATATGAAATCAGGTAATATAAATTTTTAAACTTTGTTCTTCTTTTCCAATGTTTACATATTATTGTTCCTTTCCTCTTTCATCTAAATTTTAGAATAAGCTTATCAATATCTACAAGTCCTTAAGTTTCACCAAGTACAGAATAACTGCAAAGAGATAGAAATTGCATAAAAGAACCTAATAGACATTCTGGGATTGAAAAGTACAATAACAAAATTAAAAAAATACATACAAAAAAAGGGGTGCATTTATCTTTTTGAATTGAGGCAAAAATGCATCTCTGTTTATTGCAGCATTATTTACAATAACCAAGATGTGAAAACAACCTAAGTGTCCATCAATAGATAAATGGATAAAGAATTTGTGGTATATATATGATGGACTATTACTCAGCTGTGAAAAAATGAAGTATTGCATTTAAAACAACACAGGAGGATGAACTTACAGGGTATTATGTAAGTGAAATAAGCCAGGAAGGGAAAGACAAATACAACATGACTTTATTTATATGTGGAATCAAGAAAACAGAGCAAATGAACAAACAAATTAAAGAAATAGACTCATAAATACAGAGAACAAACTGGTGGTTGCCAGAGGAGCGGGGGCAGGTGGATGGGTGAAATAGGTGAAGGGGATCAAAAGGTACAAAATTCAAGTTGTAAACAAATAAGTCATGGGATGAAAAAAATAGCACAGGGAATATAGCCAATAATATTGTAATAACTTTGTGTGGTGACAGATGGTAACTACACATCATGGTAAGCATGTTAAAATGTCTAAAATTGTTGAATCACTATCTTGTACACCTGAAACCAATATAATATTGTATGTCAATTATACCTCAATTAAAAAATAGTATACAAAAGGAGCTCAAAAGTGGTTTAGAGCTGGTAAAAAAAAGCTCAGTTGAGATGAACAAGTCTGAGGAACCAGAAAAAGAAAGTGAAGGAAAACAAACAGAGCCTCTGAGACTATGAGATGCTGTCAGATCTGTAGACATGCGCATAACGGTGGCCCAGGAAAGGGGAGAGAGAAAGGGACAAGTAATACATTGAGAAAATATTTCCTCTTACTCCCCAAAAATCATTAATCCACATGTTCAAGAAACTCAACAAATTCTAAGTACAATGCACTGAATGGGTTCTATCCCTAAACACATCATAGTCAAAATGACAAATGACAGTGACAAAGGGATAATCTTAAACAACAAGAGAAAAACATCTCATTCTGTAAAGGGATAATCAAGACAAATAAAAGCTCATTTCTTATGAGAATTAATGGTAGTCAAAGGCAGTAGGATGCCACATTTGACATTAGCATAGGAAAGAGATTTTGAACCAAGAATTCTATGCTGAGTAGAACCATCCTTCAAAAATTAAGGACTAGTTAAGGCATTCCCAGATTTTAAAAATTGAGAGGATTGATCATTAGGATACCTGCTGCACAAGAAATTTTAAAGGGCCTTCAGGCTGAAATGAAAAGATAAGCAAATAATCCACATAAACTAATAAAGAGCCATGGTAAATGTAACTACCTGGCAAATGTGAAAACAGTATTAATGTATTTGTATAAAAGCCTTGCACATACATATGATTTTAAATATAACTGCATAAGTCAAGAGTTATTAAACTGTATCAATGGGCTTATGATTCATAAAGACAATTCATATGATACTAATAATGGGAGGAGAGAAAGGAGCTACATTTACAGAAACTTTAAAGCAAAATTTCTGTAAACTATTAAAACTAAGTTAGTATTAAATTGTGACAATTTGTCTTAAATTAAGATGTTAATTATAATCTCCAGGGAAAACATTAAAAGCATAACTTTTAAAAAATGCAGAAAAGGAGGAAATTAAAGTGGTACACTAAAAAATGCATACTTGACACAAAAGATGGTAGTCATGGAGAAACAGAGGAACAAAAAAGACATTAGACATACAGGAAGTAAATAGGAAATGCCAGTCATAAATCCTACCTTATCAGCAATTACATTAAGATTTAAGATAAATCCACTAAACAATACAAAGTAAAATACAGAGATTGACAGAATGGATTAAAGAGAACAATAACATGACTCAACAATTGATTGTCTATAAGAGACTCACTTTAGAGTGAAAGATACAGATAGATAGGTCAAAACCGTAAGTCTAATACAATCATGGAAATTAATTATTTTACAGTTCTTTAGGTCAAAAATCACATTGGTCTCCCTGGGCTGAAGTTAAGATATTAGCAGAGCTACCTTTCTATCTGATCTTCCCAGAGACAGAGACCCCTAACTCCTAGGTATGTACCCAACAGAAATGAATGCATTTATAAATAAAAAGATATATTCAAGAATGTGTTACAGTTTTATTGGTAATATCCATAAACTGGAAATAATCCAATCATACATCAAGAATATAATGAATTAAAATATAATGGTGTATTTATGCACTGGAATAGTACACAGCAATAAAAAAGAATGAATCATTTGTATATACTTGGATGAGTCATGTAGAAAAATGATGATGGATGAATATACCAGAGAAGGTTACTTACAAAGTGATAAAATTAATAGTAACTCAAAATGCAGTAAAAGTAATCAATGGAGATTGAATTCAGAATCCCCGTTACCTCTCTTTGAAAAGTAAAGGTGTGGTTTTTACTAGAAAGGGCACATATGAGCCTTCTGGGGGTGCTGGAAGGGTTTTATATGTTGATCTGAGTGGTGGTCACACAGGTTAATACATAAGTGAAAATTCATCAGTGTGTCCCTTTATGCATGCTATCCTTCAACAAGTATTTTTAATGGTTAAAAAAACACACTCAGAGAAGATATAACCTGTATAAATATCTATGCACCCAATATGGGAACACCTATAAATGTGAAACAAACACTAAAATAATTAAAGGGGGAAAGAGCTCAATGCATTCATTCTAGGAGACTTCAACACACCACTCACACCAAAGGACAGATCAACCAGACAGAAAATCAGTAAGGACACAGAGGCACTGAACAACACACTAGAACAGATGGACCTAACAGACATCTACAGAACACTCCAACCAGCAGTAGCGGGATACACATTCTTCTCAAGTGTATATGGAATAGTTTCCGGAGTATCACATACTAGGTCACAAAAAGAGCCCCAGTAAATTCAAAAAAGATTGAAATTGTGCCAACCAGCTTCTAAGCCAAAAGTCTAGGAAATAAATTATGTAAAGAAAATAAAAAATCCCACAAACACATGGAGGCTTTACAATGTGCTCCTAAATAATCGGTGGATCAATGACCAAATTAAAACAGAGATCAAGCAATATATGGAGATGAATGAAAAAAAACAACAGCTCAGAACCTGTGGTATATAGTGAAGGCTGTTTTAAGATGAAGGTATATAGCAATATAGGCCTACCTCAAGGAAGAAGAATAATCCCAAATGAACAACCTAATCTCACAATTAATGAAACTAGAAAAAGAAGAACAAATGAGGCCCAAAGTCAGTAGAAGGAGGGATATAATAAAGATTAGAGCATTAAAAAAATTAAATTGAGAAGAATAAAGCAATAGAAATAATCAATGAAACCAGGTGCTGGTTCTTTGAGAAAATAAACAACATTGATAAAGCCCTAGGCAGACTTATCAAGAAAAACAGAGAGTGTACACACATAAACAGAATCAGAACTGAGAAAGGAAAAATCACAATAGATACCATAGAAATACGAAGAATCATTAGAAACATTATGAAAAACTACATGCTAACAAATAACCTAACATTATTATTAGAGAACATTATGAAAAACTACATGCTAACACATAACATGGATAACCTAGAAGAAACAACTTTCTAGAAAAATACAACCTTCTAAGACTGACCCAGGAAGAAACAGAAAATCTCAGCAGACCAATTACCAGCAATGACACTGAACTGGTAATCAAAAAACTACCTAAGGATGCAGGAGCCCAGTTAGAAAAAGACATATGCACCCCGATATTTATCGCAGCACTATTTACAATAGCCAAGAATTGGAAGCAACCTAAGTGTCCATCAGTAGATGAATGGATAAAGAAGAGGTGGTACATATACACAATGGAATATTATTCAGCCATAAGAAGAAAACAAATCCTACCATTTGCAACAACATGGATGGAGCTGGAGGGTATTATGCTCAGTGAAATAAGCCAGGTAGAGAAAGACAAGTATCAAATGATTTCACTCATCTGTGGAGTATAAAAACAAAGAAAAAACAGAAGGAACAAAACAGCAGCAGAATCAAAGAAGCCAAGAATGGACTAAGAGTTACCAAAGGGAAAGGGGCTGGGGAGGGTGGGTGGGGAGAGATAAGGGGGAGAAAGGGGCATTATACTTAGCACACATAATGTAGTGGGGAGGGTACACGGGAAAGGCAGTATATACAGAGAAGACAAGTAATGATTCTATAGCATCTTACTACACTGATGGACAGTGACTGTAATGGGGTATGTGGGGGGGACTTGATAATAGGGGGAGTCTAGCAACCATAATGTTGTCCAAGTAAAAATTGTACATTAACCATACCAAAACTTAAAAAAATAAAAAATAATAAAAAAAAACAAAAAAAACAAAACAAAGAAAACTACCTAAGAACAAAACCCCTGGACCAGATGGCTTCACTGAATTTTATCAAACATTAAGAGAAGACCTAATACACATCTGGCTTAAAGTTTTCCCAAAAGTAGAAGAGGAGGAAATACCTCTATACTCATTGTATGAGGCCAGCATCACTTCACTACCAAAACCAGAAAAAGACCCCACAAAAAAAAAGAAAATTACAGACCACTATCTCTGATGAACATAGATGCAAAAATACTCAACAAAATATTAGCAAACCGAACTCAAAACTTCATTAAAAAAATCAGCCATCATGATCAAGTGGGATTCACCCCAGGGATGCAAAGATGGAACCACATTCGAAAATCCATCAACATCATCCACCACATCAACAAAAAGAAGGACAAAAACCACATGATCATCTCCATAGATGCTGAAAAAGCATTTTACTAAATTCACCATCCATTCATGATAAAAACCCTCAACAAGATGGGTGTAGAGGGTAAGTACTTCAATATAATAAAGGTCATATACAACAAACCCACAGCTAACATCATACCTAACAGTGAGAAGCTGAAAGCTTTTCCTCTAAGATCTGGAACAAGACAAGGATGCCCACTCATCCCACTTTTATTCAACCTAGTACTGGAGGTCCTAGCAACAGCAATAAGACAACACAAAGAAATAAAAGGCATCCTAATTGGTAAGGAAGATGTAAAACTGTCACTGTTTGCAGATGACATGATATTGTATATAAAAATCCCTAAAGAATCTACCCAAAAACTACTAGATCTAGATCTAATATCTGAATTCAGCAAAGTTGCGGGATACAAAATTAATACACAGAAATCTGTTGCATTCCTATATGCTAACGATGAACTAACAGAAAGAGAAATCAGGAAAACAATTCCATTCACAACTGCATCAAAAAGAATCAAATACCTAGGAATAAATCTAACTAAGGAGGTAAAAGACCTATACTCTGAAAACTACAAGACACTCATGAGAGAAATTAAGGAAGACACCAAAAAATGGAAATACATCCTGTGCTTATGGATAGGAAAAATTAATATTTTCACAGTGGCCATACTGCCGAAAGCAATCTACAGATTCAATGCAATCCCTATCAAAATACCAACAGTATTTTTCAACAAACTAGCACAGTTGTATAATTCATATGGAACCACAAAAGACCCTGAATAGCCAAAGCAATCCTGAGAAGGAAGAATAAAGCTGGGGGGATCATGGTCCCTAACTTCAAGCTCTACTACAAAGCCACAGTAATCAAAACAATTTGGTACTGGCACAAGAACAAACCTATAGATCAATGGAAAAGAATAGAGCTCAGATATAGACCCACACATATATGGCCAATTAATATATGATAAAGGAGCCATAAATATACAATGAGGAAATGACAGCCTCTTCAACAAATGGTCTTGGCAAAACTGGACAGCTACATGTAGGAGAATGAAACTGGATCACTGTCTAACCCCATACACAAAAGTAAACTTGAAATGGATCAAAGACCTGAATGTAAGTCATGAAACCATAAAACTCATAGAAGAAAACATTGGCAAAAAGTTCTGGAATATAAACATGAGCAAATTTTCCTGAACACATCTCCTTGGACAAGGGAAACAAAAGCAAAAGTGAACAAATGTGACTGCATCAAACTGAGAAGCTTCTGTACAGCAGAGGACACCATCAGCAGAACAAAAAGGCATCCCACGGTATGGGAGAATATATTCATAAAAGACATATCTGACAAGGGGTTAACATCCAAAGTATATAAAGAACTCAAATACCTCAACACCCAAAAAACAAATAACTTGATTTAAAAAAATAGGCAGAGGACCTGAATATTTCTCCAAAGAAGAAATACAAACAGCCAACAGGCATAGAAAAAGATGTTTCACATTGCTAATCATCAGGGAAATGCAAATCAAGCCACAATGAGATATCACCTCACAGCAGTTAGAATGGCCACTATTCAAAAGATCAGAAATAACAAATGTTGGTGAGGATGTGGAGAAACGGAAAACCTCCTACACTGTTGCTGGGAATGTAAATTGGGGCAACTGCTATGGAAAGCAGTATGGAGGCTCCTCAAAAAAGTAAAAATAGAAATACCATTTGATCCAGTAATTGCACTTCTAGGAATTTACCAAAGAAAACAAAATCCCTGATTCAAAATGATGTATGCACCCCTGTTTATCACTGCACTACTTGCAATAGCCAACATATGGAAGCAACCTAAATGTCCATCAATAGATGAATGGGTAGAGTACATATATACATGGTAAAGTATATTATGTACATATATAGCATAGAATATTATTCAGCCATGAAAAGAAAATAAATCCTGCCATTTGTAACAGCATGGATGGATCTATTTGGTATTATGCTCAGTGAAATAAGCCAGGCAGAGAAAGACAAGTACCATATGATTTCACTAATTTGTGAAATATAAAGACAAAGCAAAACAGAAGGAATAAAAGAGTAGTAGAGAAGTGACTAGTGGTTATTACCAAGGTGTAGGGGTTGGGACAGGAGGGGAAGAGAGTGAGGGGGATAAAATGGCACAATAACTCATAATCACAATGTAAGTTGGTGTTGGGGACAGTAGTAAAGCATGGAGAATATAGTCAGTGATTCTGTAACATTTTTCTGTGTTGATAACCGCACTAGAGGGGGTGAGAATTTAACAATATGGGTAACTTTTGAACTACTCTATTGTATATTTGAAACCAATGTAAGATTATATATCAATGATACTTCAATTAAAAAAAAGAAAGAGTGGTCCTCAGAGGAAATACAATTGTTCCATACTGTTTTGGGAAACTTATTCTTTCTGCTTCTGTAAAAATGACTGATATAATATCTGGAGCACCATTTGGCAACAAATGTAAGTGTATTCCTTTGTCAGTAAGTAATGCTACACTTAAAAAGACATTGCTGAGGATTTTAAGAAACAGTTATCACAACAAATGCCTCTGTGTGGGAGCTCTATGTGTGGATGGAAATGCAGCTCTTACCTCAGGATATTTGCAAGCTATTTTTTGATAACCACAACATAGATCAGGCACCTGAGAAGAGACGAATTTAGCAAATTACTCCTTTAACATAAAGAAAATTTTGTATAATTCCTACATGATATAAAATGTTAGAGAAGTCAATCCTGTGGTTAGCTTTTTGAAATTTTAACAATAAAAATTTTAAATATTGGTATTGGGATGGAAGACAGACAGGAAAATCCTAGTTATTTGATGTGTCACACATTTTTATCGAAACAAGAACCTTATCTGGAATCACAATTGTGTGCTATCTAGCAGATAGTTCTAGTGAATGCTGACTTTATTGTCATACATTACTTTCTCCTGTTCTTAAACTTCACATAATTAGAATAATCTAATTTTTTTCTGTCTGGCTTCTTAATGTGTGAGAGTTCCATGGGGTTGTTCATTCTTTGTTTTACTGCTGTGGAGTATTATATTATATGAAGGTACCACAGTTCGTCCACTCTTCTGTTGATGGGCATTTGGGGCTTTTAGGAACCAAGCTACAGTGAATATTCTTGACCACTCTTGGTAGACATTTTGCACTTATTTCTCTTATATATATGCCAGGTTGGAATTACCAGATCATAGAGAGGTGCATATTTAAGCTTAGTTTTCTAAAATGGTTGAGCCATTCATGTGTGGGTGTATTTGTATTTCTAACATCCTTCAGAAAATCCAATTTCCTGCACATAGCTCATTTTCTAAGTTGAGAAAACCAAAGCATTACATAATTAGGTATCAATATCAATAATTCAATTTTCTTCTTTAGGTTTTTGCTTTTCTGCTTCATATGATACAATTAAAGCTAGTGAAAGTGAACCTAAAATCTGGATTATCAAATGAATGTTAGGTCAAACAAAGGAAACTTAAATGTTTTCAGTAAAACTTATCAACTGGCAAGCTCCAGAAGTATGGTTAAAAGAACATGGAGTCAGTAAAATTTCAATCTAGTGCAGCAATATATTCTCAAGCCTGAACAGTTTTTCCTGTATCTTTTTTATTTTTATATTTCAATAAATCTAGGTTTGTCTGTGTTTAATTTTTGATAATGATAATCATGTATGCAGAAAATAATACCTTCCCACATTAATTTATAATTCTTCTAATTTGACAGTTTATTAGTTTTGTTCTATGTTTGTTATTGTTTGATAAATAATGCAATACAATAATGCAAATCCTTCCAGAGCTAAATAGGTTTTGTCAAACAGTATTCCTTGTAAAAGCAATGTAGTTACAGCAAGATAAATCACTTATAACAATTATTTAGGGCACTTTATGTGTGGAAAACTCTATTACCTTTATTTTTCACTGACAAAAAATATCCACAGATAGTTACAAACCTAAAATGTGTATTTAAACATTAGCCTTTCCCTTAGGAGGTTAGTTGTTTGGTCTCTCTCATGCCCTCCCTCAATTCCAGAGTCCCACAGATTCAGGCAGAAACACCATATGGCAACGGTGTCCGGCTGCCTGGGACAAGGTGCTGCACAGCATTGCAGCCTTCATGTTACATTCTCACTGACCTGACATGATTGCTGTGATGTAAGTTCTCGATGCCAACTTACTATTCCAAACAGCATTTCCTTTAAAACCTGTCCATTTCTTAAGCCATTGACATCTCTAAGATGGAGGCGGGCATCTTTATTCTACATTGCTTTTGTAAACACTATGTGTATCTTCAGCACCCAAATTTGTGTGGTTGGCTCCATTTCCCAGAAGCATGAGAAAGTCCTGCTGTTGAATTCAGGGAAAAATTACAGAGGAACAGTTCATATGCACTTTCCTTGTGTATTAAACATGTCCCTTAGAGTCAAACACAGATAATGCATCCTCTGTGTGCTCACTTGCTGCTCAGGAATGACTGAGACAGTGGAGACCATCTGGGTTGATAGTACATAAAAGTCAAACAATACAAAGCAAGCAACTCACTAGAAGAAAATCAAACCTGCAATTGTACCAGCAAATCATAGGTGATCATTTTACATTTAATGAAATCAGAAACCTTGCTGTAGGACAATTAATTTGGCTTTTTTTGGCAAGTCTGGTTATCAAAGCAAATGCAAGCAATTAAGTTCTAGTAACTAATGTCAGAGATGTGTCATGGCATGGCTTGGTGGGCATGCACGCTGAGAGAACTGATGGCAACTTGGGGCATATCAATCAAAAATCTTTTGGCCACTTCAAGAAAATCCTGATCAAGTTCTTTTAACCAAATTAAAAATGCAGTTCTGCTAATATATGCAACATAAAAATCTTTGGAAGTTGAAGTCATGAATGCTTTTGCTATTTTTTCATGCTCCTTCTACTATTTGACTAAAATGTAAATTTCTGGAGGACAGAGAATGTATTCCATTTTCAGCATGAGGCATGTGGTAAATATTTAATGTAAAATGTGAATTACAGGGAGCCAAGATGGTGGCGTGAGTAGAGCAGCGGAAATCTCCTCCCAAAACCATATATATTTTTAAAAATACAACAAATACAACTATTCTTAAAAGAGAGATCAGAAGACGCAGGACAACAGCCAGACTACATCCACACCTGCGAGAATGCAGCGCCTCACAAAGGGGGTAAGATACAAGCCCCGGACCAGCGGGACCCGAGCATCCCCCACCCCAGCTCCCAGTGGGAGGAGAGGAGTCGGAGCAGGAGGAAGAGGGAGCCCAGGACTGCTAATCACCCAGCCCAAGCTATCCGCACCAGAGCGCAGACACACAGTGCATGCATGGGGTGCTGGATATTAGGCAAGCAGGACAGTAAGACCTGTGAGTGGGTCCCCAAAGCCAGTGCCCCTGGGACAAAGAAAAGTGAGTGCTTTTTGAAAATCTTAAAGGGACAGGGACCCCACTGCTGGATGGAAGCATCCTGGGACACTTAGCCCAGCAGCTGGGAATCCTGGGGAACTCCGGGCACCCTAACCCCAAGGGCAGCAGGGCAGCTCGGAGGCTCCTCACGGCTATAAACAGCCCCCCACCTGTTTCCCCTCTGATGTGGCTCCACCATATTGGAGCAGCGGCCGGAGGCCGGCCACGCCCATAGCAACCAGGGAGCTTAACTCCACAGCGGCCAGGCAAGAATCAGAGGCCCCATCTGTGCCCAGCTGCTCAGCACCAGCCACTAGAGGTCGCTGTTCTCCCAGGAGAGGGAAGCCACAAACCAGCAAGAAGGGACGTTCTCCCACCCAACACACATGCTAGCTCCACACAAATACCTCTATCACCATGAAAAGGCAGAAGAATTTGATAGAGACAAAAATCACAGAGTCAGCCCCTGAGAAGGAGATAGACCTAGCCAATCTTCCTGAAAAAGAATTCAAAATAAAGGTCATAACCATGCTGATGGAGCTGCAGAGAAATATGCAAGAGCAAAGGGATGATGTCCGGAAGGAGATTACAGAAATGAAACAGTCTCTGGAAGGACTTAAGAGCACACTGGATGAGGTGCAAGAGGCCATTAATGGAATAGAAATCAGAGAACAGGAACACAGAGAAGCTGACGCAGAGAGAGATAAAAGGATCTCCATGAATGAAACAATATTAAGAGAACTGTGTGACCAATCCAAAAGGAACAATATCTGCATTATGGGGGTACCAGAAGAAAAAGAGAGAGAAAAAGGGAGAGAAAGTGTCTCTGAAAAAATAATGGCTGAAAACTTCTCCAAACAGGGAGGAAATAATCAATCAGACCACAGAAGTACACAGAACTCCCAACAGAAGGGACCCAAGGAGGACAACACCAAGACACATGATAATTAAAATGGCAAAGATCAAGGACAAGGACAGAGCATTAAAGGCAGCTAGAGAGAGGAAAAAGGTCACCTACAAAGGAAAACCCATCAGGCTATCATCAGACTTCTCCACAGAAACCTTACAGGCCAGAGAGAATGACATGATATATTCAATGCAATGAATCAGAAGGGCCTTGAACCAAGAATACTGTATCCAGCATGGTTATAATTTAAATATGAGGGAGGAATTAAACAATATCCAGACAAGCAAAAGGTGAGGGAGTTTGCCTCCCACAAACCACCTCTACAGGGTATCTTAGAGGGACTGCTCTAGATGGGAGCACTCCTAAGGCTAAATAGATGTCACCAGAGAAAAAAAATCACAGCAAAGAAAGCAGACCAACCAAATACTAACTAAAGGCAAAAAATAAAATCAACTACCCACAAAAGCAGTCAAAGGAAACACAAAAGAGCACAGAATAAAACACCCAACATATAAAGAATGGAGGAGAAGGTATAAGAAGGGAGATAAATAAAGAATCACCAGACAGTGTTTATAACAGCTCAATAAGCAAGTTAAATTAGACAGTAAGATACTAAAGAAGCTAACCTTCAACCTTGGGTAACCATGAATCTAAAGCCTGCAATGGCAATAAGTACATATCTTTCAATAATTACCCTAAATGTAAATGGATGAAATGCAACAATCAAAAGACACAGAGTAATAGAATGGATAAAAAAGCAAGACCCATCTATATGCTGCTTACAAGAGACTCACCTCAAACCCAAAGACATGCACAGACTAAAAGTCAAGGGATGGAAAAAGATATTTCAAGCCAACAACAGGGAGAAAAAAGCAAGTCTAGCAATACTAGTATGAGGCAAAATAAACTTCAAAACAAAGAAAGTAACAAGAGGTAAAGAAGGAAATTACATAATGATAAAAGGCTCAGTCCAACAAGAGGATATAACCATAATAAATATATATGCAGCCAACACAGGAGCACCAGCATATGTGATACAAATACTAACAGAACTAAAGGAGGAAATAAAATGCAATGCATTCATTTTAGGAGACTTCAACATGCCACTCACTCCAAAGGATAGATCCACCAGACAGAAAATAAGTAAGCACACGGAGGCACTGAACAACACACTAGAACAGATGGACCTAATAGACATTATAGAACTCTACATCCAAAAGCAACAGGATACACATTCTTCTCAAGAGCACATGGAACATTCTCCAGAATTGACAACATACTAGGCCACATAAAGAGCCTCAGTAAATTCAAAAACACTGAAATCCTACCAACCAACTTTTCAGACCACAAAGGCATAAAACTAGAAATAAACTGTACAAAGAAAAAAAAAGGCTCACAAACACATGGAGGCTTAACAACATGCTCCTAAATAATCAATGGGTCAACGAACAATGGAAACAAATGACAACAACAATACAAAGCCCCAACTTCTGTGGGACGCAGCAAAAGCAGTCTGAAGAGGAAAGTATATAGCAGTTCAGGCATACTTAAAGAAGGAAGAACAACCCCAAATGACTAGTCTAAGATCACAATTATCGAAATTGGAAAAAGAAGAATAAATGAGGCCTAAAGTCAGCAGAAGGAGGGACATAATAAAGATCACAGAAGAAATAAACAAAATTGAGAGGAATAAACAATAGAAAAAAATCAATGAAACCAAGAGCTGGTTCTTTGAGAAAATAAACAAAATAGATAAACCTCTAGCCAAACTTTTTAAGAGAAAAAGAGAATCAACACACACCAACAGAATCAGAAACGAGAAAGGAAAACTCATGACAGACTCCACAGAAATACAAAGAACTATTAGAGACTACTATGAAAACCTATATGATAACAAGCTGAAAAACCCAGAAGAAATGCACAACTTCACAGAAAAATACAACCTTCCAAGACTGACCAGGGAAGAAACAGAAAATCTAAACAGACCAATTACCAGCAACGAAATTGAAGCGGTAATCAAAAAACTACCCAAGAACAAAACCCCCGGGCCAGGTGGATTTACCTTGGAATTTTATCAGACATACAGAGAAGACATAACACCCAATCTCCTTAAAGTTTTCCAAAAAATAGAAGAGGAGGGAATACTCCCAAACTCTTCCTATGAAGCCAACATCACCCTAATACCAAAACCAGGAAAAGACCCCACCAAAAAGGAAAATTACAGGCCAATATCTCTGATGAATGTAGATGCAAAAATACTCAACAAAATATTAGCAAACAGAATTCAAAAATATATCAAAAGGATCACACACCATGACCAAGTGGGATTCATCCCAGGGATGCAAGGATGGTACAACATTTGAAAATCCATCAACATCATTCACCACATCAACAAAAAGAAGGACAAAAACCACATGATCATCTCCATAGATGCTGAAAAATCATTCGACAAAATTCAACATCCATTCATAATAAAAACTCTCAGTAAAATGGGTATACAGAGGGCAAGTACCTCAAAATAATAAAGGCCATATATGATAAACCCACAGCCAACATCATACTGAACAGTGAGAAGCTGAAAGCTTTTCCTCTGAGATTGGGAACAAGACAGGGATGCCCACTCTTCCCACTGTTACTTAACATAGTACTGGAGGTCCTAGCCACGGCAATCAGAAAAACAAAGAAATACAAGGAATCCAGATTGGTAAAGAAGAAGTTAAACTGTCACTATTTGCAGATGAACTGATATTGTACATAAAAAATCCTAAAGACTCCAGTCCAAAACTGCTAGAACTGATATCAGAATACAGCAAAGTTGCAGGATACAAAATTAACACACAGAAATCTGTGGCTTTCCTATACACTGACAATGAACCAATAGAAAGAGAAATCAGGAAAACAATTCCATTCACAATAGCATCAAAAAGAATAAAATACCTAGGGATAAACCTAACCAAGGAAGTGAAAGACCTATACCCTGAAAACTAAAAGACGCTCTTAAGAGAAATTAAAGGGGACACTAAAAGTGGAAACTCATCCCATGCTCTTGGCTAGGAAGAATTAATATCGTCAAAATGGCCATCCTGCCCAAGGCAATATACAGATTTGATGCAATCCCTATGAAACTACCAGCAACATTCTTCAATGTACTGGAACAAATAGTTCAAAAATTCATATGGAATCAACAAAGACCCCGAATAGCCAAAGCAATCCTGAGAAGGAAGAATAAAGCCGGCGGGGGGGACCTCACTCCCCAACTTCAAGCTCTACTACAAAGCCATAGAAATCAAGACAACTTGGTACTGGCAGAAGAACAGAGCCACAGACCAGTGGAAAAGAATAGAGACTCCAGACATTAACCCAAACATATATGGTCAATTAATATACGATAAAGGAGCCATGGACATACAATGGGGAAACGAGAGTGTCTTCAACAGATGGTGTTGGCAAAACTGGATAGCTACATGTAAGAGAATGAAACTGGATCATTGTCTAACCCCATACACAAAAGTAAATTCGAAATGGATCAAAGACCTGAATGTAACTCATGAAACCATAAGACTCTTAGAAAGAAACATAGGCAAAAATCTCTTGGACATAAACATGAGCGACTTCTTCATGAACATATCTCTCCAGGCAAGGAAAACAAAAGCAAAAATGAACAAGTGGGACTATATCAAGCTGAAAAGCTTCTGTACAGCAAAGGACACCATCAATAGAACAAAAAGGTATCCTACAGTATGAGAGAATATATTCATAAATGACTGATCCGATAAAGGCTTGACATCCAAAATATATAAAGAGCTCACATGCCTCAACAAACAAAAAGCAAATAATCCAATTAAAAAATGGGCAGAGAAGCTGAACAGACAGTTCTTCAAAGAAGAAATTTTCAGATGGCCAACAGACACATGAAAAGATGCTCCACACTGCTAGTTATCAGAGAAATGCAAATTAAAACCACAATGAGGTATCACCTCACACCAGTAAGGATGGCTACCATCCAAAGGACAAACAACAACAAATGTTGGCGAGGTGTGGAGAAAGGGGAACCCTACTACACTGCTGGTGGGAATGTAAATTAGTTCAACCATTGTGGAAAGCAGTATGGAGATTCCTCAAAATGCTCAAAATAGACATACCATTTGACCCAGGAATTCCACTTCTAGGAATTTACCCTAAGAATGAAGCAGCCTAGTTTGAAAAAGACAGATGCACATCTATGCTTATCGCAGCACTATTTCCAATAGCCAAGAAATGGAAGCAACCTAAGTGTCCATCAGCAGATGAATGGATAAAGAAGATGTGGCACATATACACAATGGAATATTACTCAGCCATAAGAAGAAAAAAAATCCTACAATTCGCAACAACATGGATGGAGCTAGAGGGTATTATCCTCAGTGAAATAAGCCAGGCAGAGAAAGACAAATACCAAATGACTTCACTTATATCTGGAGTATAAGAACAAAGAAAAACCGAAGGAACAAAACAGCAGCAGAATCACAGAACCCAAGAATGGACTAACAGTTACCAAGGGGAAATGGACTGGGGAGAATGGGAGGGAAGGGAGGGATAAGGGTGGGGAAGAAGAAAGGGGGCATTATGATTAGCATGTATAATGTTGTGGGGGGAATGGGGAGGGCTGTGCAATACAGAGAAGACAAGTAGTGATTCCAGAACATCTTACTACGCTGATGACAGTGACTATGAAGGGGTGTGTGTGGGGTCTTGGTGAAGGGGGGACCCTAGTAAACATGATGTTCTTCATTTAATTGTAGATTAATGATAACAAAATTTAAAAAATGTGAATTACAGTGTCACTTGGATGACCAGTGTCCATAGAATGAAACTATATGGATGCAAACATATAAACTAATATACATTCTTGTACACTAATTCTATTCCATTCAATTCTACTAATTCATACTCCATTCAAATTGGAGATATTACTCAAGATGTCTTTGATAAACATTATAACTAAGATAAATCTTCTATGTACTTCCTTTGGAATGCCCATTCGATGGATGAAATAAACACATAAATAAATTAGGGTATCTTTCCATTAAAAATAAAAAGATAATTTTAGTTTCCAGTGTGAAGAACAAGCACACATAGCCCCAAATACATAAAAAGTAGCTTGATCAACTCCTATTCTGTTGTCACTGCTATTTGGTTCTGAGCTTCCTATCACTTCCACTAAGACTGGAGGCAGGGACAGGGAAAAACAGTGTCATTCTTTATATCTCTTGGCAGTTCTTGATTTCCTGACTTCTTTTTGTCTCCCCTTTCTGCCTCTCTTTCTTTCTCATTTAGCATATCCCTCTGAATAAAAGCATGAGGCTTTATGCAAGGTTTCTATACCTCACAGACTGAATGTATTCTACAAAGTACATTGAGAGAAAATAAATCATTTCATTTCCCTTAGAAAATATATCACACATTTAAAGTAAGCATAGATGTTTCCAAGAAAAACTGCCAAGTCTCAGAGAAAGTTTTAAGGAAGACATCACTATTATTTAATGTTAGATTCATATAGTTATCTTACTCTGAGTAAATGGGACTTTTTCTTCTCAAGCTTCTCTTTAATTTGGATAAAGAAACAATAAGATAAATGACAAAAGGCACATGTGATGGTTGGTGACTCCAAGTCATCCATGTTCATAACTGACTTACTCTGCAAATTCCCATGGTGGTTCTTTCTTGGGGATCTTCATTGCCTAACAGATTTGTAGTTATCTCATCTCTGCTGATGTTTTTAATGGAGATAATTAAGTCAAGAAGCCAAAAACCAAGTATAGCATTCTCAAATTTACTAAATGTGAAGTTCAGTTAACACAACTTGATTTTATTCCCTGATGGCATCATTTTCATTGGGTCATTCTTATAATGATCAAACCTAGGGATACGGGTGACGTCCTGCCAAAGGGAAGTAACGTAACTGAGAACACCCAGCGATTTACTAGGTACTGTGGTATATTCTCCACAGACATAAAACAACCCGTGGACTTATACAATAGTTTTCTTAAAAAATATAAAGAAATAAAACAAATACATCTGGCTACAGTCCTAAAACATATGATTAGAGGGAATCTGTATTTTTATCACATTCGAAATACATTATTCAGGATATATACTATTATGATGGAGTCTGTTTTAAGGACTGAATATCATTAGAATGATTTTCACTCTCTTCTTATAGTAAGTGTAGAAATATGAGAAATAATAATCAAGGATAGCTTTCTAAGAGAAGTTCCCATCACAACTGAGTCTTTTTCTGTGTTATTGTTCTGAGCAAGCTGTTTTGTTCTGTATAAAAGCTTTTGATATATTTGGACTGCACATGTGATGGCACGTTGACAACATGGAGAAAAGGTTCAGATGCTTGGGAAACAGCATGCAGCCACCACCGTGTCTCATCCCCTGCCCAGGCTGCCACTTCCCTGGTGGATCAGCAGATAGGCTCAGCTTTGCAAGTCCCCTCCTGAAGAAGACACTGCCTCTACCAGTCCCACTACAGGCACCTTCTGATTGCATCTGGTGCACCAGTTCTTATCCAGGGTTAGCACCGAAAATGCTCATGACTGTTGGTCTTCACATCACCCTCCTTTTTATATTCCTGTGGAGATGTGAAGTGTATTTTGGGGATGTGGATATATTTTGCCCAAATGTACTAATATACTAACATGAAAACTAATTCTGGACATCTTTATATTGAATCTGATGCCTTGGGCTTAACCAAACAACTCAGGAGTCATCCTTACAATACATGTCTTTCCTAAAATTGCCTCTCTGCTTATTCTCAGACACCTAAAATTATACAAATTAGGGCCCTCCTCATTTGCCCAGGCTACTGAAGGGAGCATATTCACTCATATGTCTGCTTTTATACAGCCTTTTGATTGATGTATATCACATAATCAGAAAATAAATATGGTGACACCATTCCTCTTGTATTTGTTGGTGGTGGCTACTGACACGGCCAGTTCTCATTCAGTCGTAGCAAGCTTGTATGCATCTTAAAGGCAGTTTGCACTGGGATGAGAGTAAAGACCCTAAAGAAGGTGATAGAGGTCGGAAATCTGAATTCACAAAGTGAAAAGAAATGAGCACTGGAGTAGGAATAAGTAAAAGTAAAAGAAAATCTTTTATTTTTCCAATTCTTAACAATACAAAAGAAAAATTCTATATAATAACATTATACTAGTATTATATGTTAGTAATTATTACTTTTCTTTCAGGGAAATATAGCTTAACTCCATATTCTTTATTTGTGCGCTGCATGTGGTGACTTCCTTCCGAAGAGGGCACAGTACTGTATGAAAGGAGGGAAAGTAACTTTATAGCAGAGAAACCTACCCACAGTGAGGAGCATCACCTTGGCCATAGGATCAAGGTTCACATCAGCAGCGGAAAGTAATGCTGGCGGTACCATGTGATGGAGACCACACTTCGCCCCTGTGGGCTTCCTCTCAGAAACCCATAACCCCAGCCTAATTGTGAGAAATAACAAACAGTGTATAACTCTTTCCAGTTGAGGGGCATTCTAAAAAATACTTGACCAATATTCCCTCAAAATGTCAAGGTCATCAAAAACAATGAAAGTCGAAAACTGTCACAGCCAACAGAAGCCTAGGGAAACAGGACAACTAAATGCAGTATGTGGCATTGTAGACAGACTGCTAGAAGAGAACAAGGGAAATAGGTGAGGAAAACACTAAGGACCTCCCGATCCGGTGTGGATGTCAGTTAATAATAACATATCCATATTAGTATGTTAGGTTTATTAGTTGCTAAATATAAGATGTTAATAATGGGGATACAAGGGATTTTGAATGGGTGGGGACTCTATACCGTTTTCACAAGATTCCAACTTCTTTAAATCTAAATCGTCCTAAAATAAAAAAGTTATTTTAAAGAAATAAAAAAATAATGATGCATGTTACAGCATATACAGCAGGACTTGGGGCTGACTGTTGACACCAGATTTCAAAGCATTATTCTCATCCCCCCTCTATGTCAGTGTCCTGCCCATTGCCTGGTCCTTCCCTGAGATCATTCTGGTCTAGCTTCATGGTTAATGACAACATTTCCAAATGAATGGGCTCAGATTGTTCAGCACATTTTAAACAAAGAATTTCTGTGGGCATGGAAACAAAGCCCATTTTCCTCCATTACCAAGGCTGTGAGAAGTTGTGTGAGCATGTGGTCCCCAGCCGGTGCTAGGTTCCATTCGCTACCTGAGGGATTTCTGGTAACAACCTGTAGTCAGAAACCATAGACTTTCTAGAAGTTGTGAGAAAACCCCCAGACAGACCCAGAAGGCCTGACAGAGGATTTCTGTAACTCTCCTTCTTAGCTAAGCTAGAAGGCAGAAGATAGAGCGGACCTCTATTTCTGATTGACTCACTGTGAGACACCAACAGAGATAAGTAGGGACAGCAGTGCAGACAATATGTGCCCCAGGATCACCAGGGCGGGGTACCAGCCTGGGGCCATGAGAAGGAAGACGCCCCCCTTCAGCCAGTCCATGGACTATATTTGTGTTTTAGGTACTGTGTATTTATCAGACACTTGGATGATTTTACATATTTCTGTTTTAGGTACTGTGGATTTGTCGGACACCTGGATGTGTCATGATGCTAAATACTAATCTAAAAAATTCAAATCACACTAAAAGAAGTAAAATCATGTTGTGGATAAAATGAGAGTTCCTGTGGCCAGGATCTCACCTGACCCTGGATGACTAGCTCACTGCACACCTGTGGGCAATACATGCTGTTGACTCTATATAAAGAGCTCCGCCCAGTGCTCTGCATGTAACATGGTGGCACGGCTGCAAGGCTACAGGAGAGCAGAGCAGAGGCTGGAGTAGTGGCAGCACCGAGGACAGAGGCCCAGAGGACAACTGTGCGGGACAACTGTGCAGACAGGCCAGGAGGACGGCTGTGTGGGATGGCTGTGCAGAGACGCCCAGAGGATGGCTGAGCAGACAGAGGAGCCCAGAGGCAGAGACTGGCTTCCTGCATGCAGACTTGCTCTGAGTGAACGGGATTCTAGTGACTGACCTGCCACCTAGAAATTAAGTTGGGTATAACCCTTTCACCCCAAGAACATTTTGCTGTCAATTTCTTTGGTCACATTGAATCCATAGCGAACTTGCCTGGGGCTGAAACCCACTGGCAAGACAACTGGCAAAAGTTGGCAGGGTTCACTGTTGACCAAGGAAAAAGACAGGCTACCCTTATGGGAGGGGTGCTTCAGCGGGCTGCCCCTGTAAGTGGGGAGACAGTGGATTGTCCCCCATTGGGTATGTGGTCCAAGGTGGCTTGCCTCCCAGAGGACTGGGCCCCACCCCAGGACTGGAGGCAAGTGGAGGTGACACCTGAGGCAGTACGGGTGGCTCTTGGTATACTAAGCAGATCCTTTGAGAAGCAGAGTGTCCGGGAGGCAGCAGGGACTGTGGGTTGGCTGCTTCTCACAGTCTTATAAAGGTCTACAGAGGAGGCCCAAGAAATGGCAGCATGAGAACACGAGCTTCAAACTTCAGTGGATGCCCTGAGGAGGGAAATGCATTGATGAGGAAGGAGGTGGCACGAGAACTTGAGCTGCAAACCTCTGTGGATTCCCTGAGGAAGGAGATGGCCTTGATAGGTGAGGAGGCAGCACGAGAGCACCAGCAGCATGGTGCCATTGGAGACGAGACATCAGCACTGCCAGGTGCTGTGAAGGAGGTAGGGGTCATCAAAGACAAACTCCTGAGGGAAGCACAGGTGGAGGTGGCACGAGAACATCAGCTGTAAAGCATTGAGCTGAAGGTAAGAGACCTTCTGAACACTGAGGTAGCACTGCTGCGAGGCACAGTAGAAAAGATAAAGGTTGTAGCAGAGGAGGCACTTGGGGGAGGGGAGAGAGAGGTGCCATCAGCCCCGGAAATGGAGGAGCTGGGGAAGGATGAAGGGGCGGTGCTGGAGGCACTGGCCCCTCCTGTATTGAAAGCATGCCCAGTGGTTGTAAAGAAAATAAAGACCCAGCAACTGAAAGTTCCCCAAGGAGAGGAGCAGCCCCCTACCCAGGTCATGGAGCACTCCATGGTACGCCCCTATGCTCAGGCTGAGCCGGGGGCTGTGAGACTTAGGGGTGGATGGAATTGTTCTGTTGGGATCAGAGATGGGAAAGCTGTCTTCCCAGACAGTGCAGCCCACCCTGAGGCAGTGTTTACAAAATGCGAGCTGACATGTACAGAGGCTGAAGCAATGAGAACCCAGAAAGAAATAAGACCTGTTACTCACAGGAGGAATTTGAGGGGCCTCGTGAGGGTCATGAGGACCCAGAAGTGGATTGATTTGATATGGGCAGGAATAGATGGAAGGAAATTAGACAGGAAGCCAAATAGGATCTTACTGGAGCTATGGCAATGGCTGAAACCAGAGCAGTAGTTAAAGCCATTAAGACCAAAGAGGCAGAGGCCAGAGACAGAGCCACAAGTTCGGCCTGTGTGTCTGCAAGACTTTTTGCTTGAGAGGCTGGAGAACAATGTTCGAGCTTCCCTGCACAGGGACCATTGCAGAGGACTAAGGGCACAGAGATTGAGAGGAGAGAATCCTGAAGGGGTGGAGTGTGGATAAAATGAGAGTTCCTGTAGCCAGGATTCTCACCTGGCCCTGGTTGACTAGCTCACTGCACACCTGTGGGCAATACATGGCTGTTGACTCTATATAAAGAGCTCTGCCCAGTGCTCTGCATGTGACACGGTGGCAGGGCTGCAAGACTGCAGGAGAGAAGAGCAGAGCCTGGAGTGGTGGCAGCACCGAGGAAGGAGGCCCAGAGGATGGCTGTGCAGGAGGACTGTGCAGAGAGGCCCAGAGGATGGCTGTGCAGACACAGGAGCCCAGAGGCAGAGACCGGCTTGCTGCATGCAGTCTTGCTCTGAGTGAATGGGATTCTAGTGACTGACCTGCCACGTAGAAATTAAGTTGGGTATAACCCTTTCACCACAAGAACATTTTGCTGTCAATTTCTTTGCTCACACTGAATCCATAGCGAACTTTCCCAGGGCTGAAACCCATTGGCAAGACACATGTCAACAGTTTGAAACCTAGTGCTTAGGAGAAAAAAAAGTACCAAACATAATTTTTTCATTTATTCATTCTTAATTTGTATATTACAAATTACAAGCTGTATACAGTTTATAATCTGTTCCTCATAAAGTCAAATCAAATTTCTACAGGGCAACTAATATATTTTTAAAATTTTTTATTAAGGTATGATTGATATACACTCTTATGAAGGTTTCACATAAATAAAAAATGTGGTTACTACATTTACCCATATTATCAAGTCCCCACCCATACCCCAATGCAGTCACTGTCCATCGGTGCAGCAAACTGCCAGAGATCCACTATGTCCTTTCTCTGTGATACACTGTTCTCCCTGTGATCCCCCACACCATGTGTACCAAACATAGTACCCCTCAGTCCCCTTCTCCCTCACTCTCCACCCACCCTCCCACACCCCTCCCCTTTGGTAACCACTAGTTCGTTCTTCGAGTCTCTGAGTCTGCTACCATTTTGTTCCTTCAGTTTTGCTTCATTGATATACTCCACAAATGAGGGAAATCATTTGGCACTTGTCTTTCTCTGCTTGGCTTATTTCACTGAGCATAATGTCCTCCAGCTCCATCCATGTTGCTGCAAATGGTTGGATTTGCCCTTTTCTTATGGCTGAGTAGTATTCCATTGTGTATATGTACCACATCTTCTTTATCCATTCATCTACTGATGGACACTTAGGTTGCTTCCATATCTTGGCTATTGTAAAAAGTGCTGCGATAAACATAGGGGTGCATATGTCTTTTTGAATCTGAGAAGTTGTATTCTTTGGGTATATTCCAAGGAGTGGGATTCCAGGGTCAAATGGTAATTCTATTTTTAGTTTTTTGAGGAACTTCCATATTGCTTTCCACAATGGCTGAACTAGCTTACATTCCCACCAGCAGTGTAGGAGGATTCCCCTTTCTCCACATCCTCGCCAGCATTTGTATTTCTTAGTCTTTTTGATGCTGGCCATCCTTACAGGTGTGAGGTGATATCTCATTGTGGTTTTAATTTGCATTTCCCTAATTATTAGTGATGATTAGTGATACGGAGCATCTTTTCATGTGTCTGTTGGCCATCTGCATTTCTTCTTTGTGGAACTGTCTCTTCATATCTTCTGCCCATTTCTTAATCGGGTTATTTGCTTTTTGGGTGTTGAGGTGCATAAGTTCTTTATATATTTTGGATGTTAACCAATTGTCGGATATAACATTTACAAATATATTCTCCCATACTGTAGGATGCCTTTTTGTTTTGTTGATAATGTCCTTTGCCGTACAATAACTTTTTAATTTGATGTAGTCCCAGGAGTTCATTTTTGCTTTTGTTTCCCTTTCTCAAGGAGATGGGTTCAGGAAGAAGTTGCTCATGCTTATATTCAGGAGATGTTTGCCTATGTTGTCTTCTAGGAGTTTTAGGTTTTCATGACTTACATTCAGGTCTTAATCCATTTAGAGTTTACATTTGTGTATGGGGTTAAACAATAATCCAGTTTCATTCTCTTGCATGTAGCTGTCCAGTTTTGCCAACACCAGCTGTTGAAGAGGCTGTCATTTCCCCATTGTATGTCCATGGCTCCTTTATCATATATTAATTGACCATACATGGTTGGGTTTATATCAGGGCTCTCTAGTGTATTCCATTGGTCTATGGGTCTGTTCTTGTGCCAGTACCAAATTATCTTGATTACTGTGGCTTTGTAGTAGAGCTTGAAGTTGGGGATTATAATTCACCCTGCTTTATTCTTCTTTCTTAGGATTGCTTTGGCTATTCAAGGTCTTTTTTGGTTCCATATGAATTTTAGGATGATTTTCTCTAGTTTGATGAAGAATGCTGTTGGTATTCTGATAGGAATTGCATTGAATCTATAGACTGCTTTAGTCAGGATGGCCATTTTGACAATATTAATTCTTCCTATCCATGAGCACTGGATATGTTTCCGTTTATTGATATCATCTTTAATTTCTCTCATGAGTGTCTTGTAGTTTTCCGAGTATAGGTCTTTCACTTCCTTGGTTAGGTTTACTCCTAGGTATTTTATTCTTCTTGATGTAATTCTTAATGTAATTGCTTTCCTGATTTCTCTCTCTGATAGTACATTGTTAGTGTATAGGAAAGCCACAGATTTCTGTGTATTAATTTTGTATCCAGCAACTTTGCTGAATTCAGATATTAGATCTAGTAGTTTTGGAGTGGATTCTTTAGGGTTTTTTATGTACAATATCATGTCATTGGCAAACAAGGACAGTTTAACTTCTTCCGTGCCAATCTGGATGCCTTTTATTTCTTTGTGTTGTCTAATTGCCATGACTAGGACCTCCAGGACTATGTTGAATAGAAGCGGGGACAGTGGGCATCCTTGTCTTGTTCCCGATCTTAAAGGAAAAGCTTTCAGTTTCTGGCTGTTAAGTATAATATTGGCTGTGGGTTTGTCATATATGGCCTTTATTATGTTGAGGTACTTGTCCTCTGTACCCATTATGTTGAGAGTTTTTATCATGAACAGATGTTGAATTTTGTCAAATGCTTTTTCAGGATCTCTGGAGATAATTATGTGGTTTTTGTCCTTCTTTTTGTTGATGTGGTGGATGATGTTGATGGACTTTTGAATGTTGTACATCCTTGCATCCCTGCCATAAATCCTACTTATCATGATGGATTATCTTTTTGATATATTTTTGAATTCAGTTTGCTAATATTTTGTTGAGTATTTTTGCATCTATGTTAATTAGGGATATTGGTCTGTAATTTTCTTTTTTTGTGGTGTCTTTGCCTTGTTTTGGGATTAGAGTAACAATAGCCTCATAGAATGAGTTTGGAGGTATTCCCTCCTCTTCTATTTTTTGGAAAACTTTAAGGAGAATTGTTATTAGGTCTTCACTAAATGTTTGATGAAAGTCAGCAGTGAAGCCATCTGGTCCAGGGATTTTGTTCTTAGGTAGGTATTTGATTATCAGTTCACTTTCATTGCTGGAAATTGGTTGTTCGGATATTCTGTTTCTTCCTTGGTCAGCCTTGGAAGGTTGTATTTTTCTAGAAAGTTGTCCATTTCTTCTAGGTTATCCAGTTTGTTAGCATATAATTTTTCATAGTGTCCTCTAATGATTCTTTTTATTTCTGTGATGTCCATAATGATTTTTCCTTTCTCATTTCTGATTCTGTTTATGTGTGTAGACTCTCTTTTTTTCTTGATAAGTCTGGCTAGGGGTTTATCTATTTTGTTTATTTTCTCAAAGAACCAGCTCTTGCTTTCATTGATTCTTTCTATTGTTTTATTCTTCTCAATTTTATTTATTTCTGCTCTAATCTTTATGCTATCCCTCCTTCTACTGACTTTGGGCCTCATTTGTTCTTCTTTTTCTAGTTTCATTAATTGTGAGTTTAGACTGCTTATATGGGATTGTTCTTCTTTCTTGAGGTAGGCCTGTATTGCAATATACTTTCCTCTTAGCACAGCGTTGGCTACATCTCACAGATTATGCGGTGTTGAATTATTGTTGTCATTTGTCTCCATATATTGCTTGATCTCTTTTTCTATTTGGTCATTGATACATTGGTTATTTAGGAGCATGCTGTGAAGCCTCCATGTGTTTGTGGGATTTTCATTTTCTTTGTGTAGTTCGTTTCTAGTTTCATACCGTTGTGGTCTGAGAAACTGGTTGGTACAATTTCAATATTTCTGAATTTACTGAGGCTCTTTTTGTGCCCTAGTATGTGATCAATTCTTGAAAGTGCTCCAGGTGCACTTGAGAAGAATGTGTATTCTGTTGCTTTTGGGTGTATAGTTCTGTAGATGTCTGTTAGGTCCATCTGTTCTAGTGTGTTGTTTAGTGCCTCTGTCTCCTTACTTATCTTCTGTCTGGTTTATCTGTCCTTCAGAGTGAGTGGAGTGTTGAAGTCTCCAAGAATGAATGCATTGCATTCTATTTCCCCTTTTAATTCTGTTAATATTTGTTTTACATATGTGGGTGCTCCTGTGTTGGAAGCATAGATATTTATAATGGTTATATCTTCTTGTTGGATTGACCCCTTTATCATTATATAATTTCCTTCTTTGTCTTTGTTACTTTCTGTGTTTTGAAATCTATTTTGTCTGACACAAGTATTGCAACTCCTGCTTTTTTCTCTGTTAGTTCCATAAAATATCTTTTTCCATCCCTTCACTTTTAGTCTGTGTATGTCTTCAGTTTAAAGTGAGTCTCTTGAAGGCAACATATAGATGGGTCTTGTTTTTATACATTCAGTGACTCTATGTATTTTGATTGGTGCATTCAGTCCATTTACATTTAGGGTGATTATCGATAGGTATGTACTTATTGCCATTGCAGGCTTTAGATTTGTGGTTACCAAAGGTTCAAGGTTAATTTCCTTACTATCTAAGAGTCTAACTTAGATGCTGTCTAACTTAATACAGTGTTACAAACACACTCTAAAGGTTCTTTTCTTTTCCTCCTCCTTTTTCTCCCTTTCCATTCTTTATATGTTAGGTATCATATTCTGTATTCTTTGTCTATCCCTTAATTGACTTTGGGGATAGTTAAATTTAATTTTGCCTTTGCTTAGTAATTAGCTGTTCTACTTTCTTTACTGTGGTTTTATTTCCACTGGTGACAGCTATTAAACCTTAGGAACACCTCCATCTATAGCAGTCCCTCCAAAATAGACTGTAGAGATGGTTTGTGGGAGGTAAATTCTCTCATCTTTTGCTCATCTGGAAATTGTTTAATCCCTCCTTCAAATTTAAATGATAATCTTGCCAGATAAAGTAATCTTGGTTCCAGGCCCTTCTGCTTCATGGCATTAAATACATCATGCCACTCCCTTCTGGCCTGTAAGGTTTCTGCTGAGAAGTCTGATGTTAGCCTGATGGGCTTTCCTCTGTATGTGATCTTATCTCTGTCTCTGACTGTCCTAATCCTTGATCTTTTCCATTTTAATTACTATGTGCCTTGTTGTTGTCATCCTTGGGTCCCTTGTGTTGGGAGATCTGTGGATCTCCATGGCCTGAGAGACTATCTCCTTCCCCAGATTGGGGAAGTTTTCAGCAACTACCTCCTCAAAGACACTTTCTATCCCTTTCTCTCTCTTCTTCTTCTGGTATCCCTATAATGCAAATATTGTTCCATTTGGATTGGTCACACAGTTCTCTTAATGTTCTTTCATTCTCAGAGATCCTTTTTTCTCTGTGCCTCAGCTTCTTTTTATTCCTCTTCTCTAGTTTCTATTTCATTTATCATCTCCTCCACCATATCCAACCTGCTTTTAATACCCTCCATCGTGCTCTTCAACCATTGGATCTCTGACCTGAATTCATTCCTGAGTTCTTGGATATCTTTGTGTTCCTCCATTAGCATGTTGATGACTTTTATTTTGAACTCCCTTTCAGGAAGAGTCCTAAGGTCCATGTCATTTAAATCTTTCTCCGGAGTTATATTAGTTTTACTCTGGACCAGGTTCCTTTGGTGTTTCATATTTGTATATGGCGCCCTCTAGTGTCCAGAAGCTCTACTGTGAAGCTGCTCAGCCCCTGAAGCAATGTCGGGGTCACAACAGGGTGGTATTGGTGCCCGGTGGGTAGGGGGGTGAAGAGCTATTCCCCGCCTCCCGGCTGCTGTGCCTGTCTCCACTGCCTGAACCAGTGGGCCGAGCACACAGCTATAAGCTTTTGTCCCAGAGCAGCTGGATATGGATCCCTGCTTTCCACAAGTGGCCAGAATCCCAGTCTCCCCAGGAACTCTGCCTGTATTACCTTTCCAACCCAGTAGTCATGCGAGTCTCATGGAAGCACCATGAAATGTAGGTTTGTGCTCCCAACGCAGATCTCCGGAGCTAGGTATTCAGCAGTCCCAAGCCTTCCACTCCCTCCCTGCTCTGTTTCTCTTCCTCCTTTCAGTGAGCTGGGGTGGGGGAAGGGCTCGGGTCCTGCACAGCCACAGCTCTGGTACGTTACCCCATTCTGTGAGTTCTGTTCTTTTCTCCTGGTGTGTGCAGTCTGGCACCATCCTCTTTCCTGTTGCTCTCTCAGGATTAGTTGCACAAACTATATTTTCTAATTGTATATGGTTTTAGGAGGAAGCCTGTGTCTCTCCTCTCACACTGCATCTTTAATCCCTCTATTCCACCAGGACAACTAATATTAACAAGGACCATAGTGGTTTGCTTTCTCCTTCAGGGTTCAGGTGATTAAAAAAATGCATAAGCATCAAGAATCAATTTAGTGGCATTTTTCTCACCTCTGTCCACCCCTTTACTAGTGTGGTGTGATGTGTGTGTGAAGAAGTCTAATCCCTGGTTCCCCTCCTTGGACCAGAAAGAACACAGTGGAAATTATTTCAAATGTTCTGACCTCCCTTGAGCTACCGAAGGGTCTGGTATTTGTTTCATCTGACTTCAAATCAGAATAAATGCTAGCATAGCATGGATCTCAGGCTGAAAGCCAAGGAAGGCAGTGGCAGACAGAGTGGTTTTGTGAAAATTGCAAGGAGACTGTAGACATGTGGATGCCTGTGGCCAATAAATGATTTCCCTAGAAGAAACTTGGATGAGATATTTTTTAGGGGAAATTAAGTCCTTTAAAAGCAGTCAGAAAAACCTGTGGGGAATACACACACACACACACTGACACACACATACGCAGACCCAGATGGGACATATACACATAGAATATCCGAGATGACCTTAAGCCCTCACCCTGAACTAATCTCAAGGTTCACAAGCCTGCTAATTAGTAAAGATCTTCCACACCAGTGTGTAAATATGGGACACGTGACTTTAAAAAAAATTATCAGCTTTGAAAAGATTACAAAACATATAAAGAGACAGAGAAACATGGCACATTTAAAGGAATAAAATAAATCTCCAGAAAAAAATCTACACAGGAAACACATTTGGCTTATTAAATGCTTTAAAACAGCTGTTTTAAATATGCTCAAAGAACTAAAGGACTAAGAATTAATGGAAATCATGGACATGGTATATAAACAAAATGAGAATATAAACTGAGATAGAAATTATAAAACAAATGAAATAAAAATTTCAGAACTGAGAAACATAATAGGTGAGTTGAAAGCAAATACAAAGGGAGGATCTTGAAAGCAGCCAAAAAAAAGCAATTCATCACATACAGAACTCCCCATTAGGACTGTCAGTGGACTTCCCAGCAGAAACTTTACAGGCCAGAAGGAAATGGTCTTTCTATTATCTAGATGACTAAGGTTAATGCCAATATGAACAATCCTTGTTCACTTACTTCCCTGTGAAATGCACAAAATTTTTTTTTCTTCTTGGATTTTATAAATGTCATCATTGTGTACTGTCTGTAGGGGAGGATGGAGAGGCACTCTGTAGCTATTTGTGAAGATTGTGACTCAATAACAATTTCTTCTAGGTTTTTGCTTTAAAATTATTCTTTCCCTCCTAATTGTATTTTCTCCTTCCCTCTACCTTCTCTCTCCCTCTCCTACTGTCCGTTTCTCTCTCGCTCAACTCTCTCTCTCTCTCTGAAGTATTAGTTTCTATATTCTTCAGCTAGCACTTTCATTGCTGTTACTTTTTTTCTCCATATTCTATAATAATTCTTCTGTTTCATTTGCGAGATTGCAGTGTTATTACTACTGTCCTTTTAATGAATTTTAATTCTTGAAAGTTTAGCATTCACATATTTAATTTTCCAGGAATCTGCTTCCTTCTCTTTTTATGTAGTATCTATTATTGCTTTAGGAACATAACAGCCTCTCCAGTTTCTCTGAGATGATTGATTATTCTAAAGTTTTATATTTTGTGTCTTATCTCTGTTTTCTTGAATCCTGATAGCCAGCTGGTGTGCTGTCCAGTGACTCTGTCAGGACTCCACTCTTATTGAGCACACTTCCACTAGAGATACTTTATTTACAGACATGATTTCATAGCACTATATGGAATGCCAAGACACCACAGCAACCGTCTCAGATTGCAGTATGATTGCAACAACCCAGAGCGCTTCATTTCCCCTGAACACTCCAAGGCCAGACCTGGTTCTGCACAGCGCCCTGAGGAGGGCTGAGGCCTCCCTGAGACCTGGCTCATGGCTCCGCTTAGTCTGGCCTGTGCTTCAGATCTCTCAACACTGTTTGAATCACATTTAACACAGTCACATCTGTGTTTACTACTTATTGCTTCCTTCCTTCTTTCCCCCCTTTTCCTTTCCTTCCTGCCTTCCTTTCTTCTTTCTCTCTTGGATCTCAGGTGCACATAATTGAATGAATCAGGATCCTTTGTTTCATGATGTACACTTATCATTCATCCATTTAGTTTCCCTTTCTTCATTTGTCCAATGAGATATTTTTAACAGCATAATAAGCTACTGAGAAACTACTAACTAAAGTAAAATTTAAGACTTCAAAAACAACCTGCATCTGACTAGACAATCTCCCCAATCCCACCCACTTGCATACCCCAAGTGGAATGATTATACTGGTATTCAGTGTTTCCTAGATTTCCTTTTTTATAGAGTTTGTTTATTCACCTTCTATAAATGTCACCATAATGTAATCAATCTGAGTTGAATAATATTCTGAGACTTACTTTTTAACATTAAATAGAATATTATCCTTATTATTGGATATCATCATAGTTCATCTATGTAGACTGTTCTATAGTAGCCCAATGACTATTTTTTCCATGTATTCTTCAATAACTTTTTCTAATAATGAAAACCTTCATGGATTTTTCTTGTGATGGATATTTTTACATGTTTACTTTCATTTTGGTGGGAACATGGAATGGAGGAAAAGTAAATATTATGCACAGTCAGCCATTTTGTACTAAAAGTACCATTGTTTTATTAAAACTACTGTTACTTTCTCTAACCTAGGTTGAAACTCAAAAACTTAATGAAAAAAATCATTACCCAGCATTGATTGTTCTTACCCAAATAAAAATACATGTTCTCTGACTCAGTACTTCCATTTATCTAAGAGAAATGAAAATACATGTTTAAAAAGTTCAACAAGAACGCTTGTAACAGCCTTTTCCTAACCATAAAAACAAAAGCAAAAAAATGCAAACAATTCAAATGTCCATTTACAAAGGTAGGGGAAACAAATTTTGACATAGTCATACAATGGAATAAATACTCATAAAAAAAAATTAATCCAGACAAGATAGAATAAGCATGTTCCACTCTAGTCCTGGAGGTGATCACAACTTAAAACTCTGGAAAATATGTATAAAGCAGCTATCAGAAGACAGTGAAAGGTAGAGAAAAGACAGAATATATGGTGTGTATCCTGGGATTTGTATTTTTTTGTCTCTTATATACACTGGGCTTGGAAATGGAGCAGCCTGTGACTTGAAAATGCCAGTGACACAGACACACACAAATAGAACCCACTATCCCTACTCAAAAGGTAAGGAGCAGGGTGGCCTGGCAAGATGGAAACCTGTGGCTGATACCTGCCCTGCTCCAGGCAAACTTCATGAAAGGAGTCATGCACTCTACCTTCCCCAGCAGGTACTGCAGAGATCATGGTATGAGTGAAGTCCACCAACTCTGCACTATCATGAGTAGAGGTACTGCTCATTCCACCCCCTGCAGGGGTCCGTGGAGGCTGGGAGACAGAGCCCTCCCCATCATGCACTAAGCAAACTACAGAGTAGGCTCCCCACCTCTTCTGCCTAAGGATGAGAAAGCTGGGGGAAAAAATCTTGTATCTGTGTGTTAAGCCATGGGCACACATCCACATGGTGCCTGAATGAAACCAAATAGAATTAACAGAGAAAAATCTTTAAGAAATTAACTACAATGTGGAATTTATGATTACAAATGGCCTCTGGATAGTACAAAGTAGAGGAGCCCAGCATAGTGCTGAATATTCTTTGAAAATAAAATTAACATTAAAATGACAACCTACAAAAGTGAGCGAGAATGTACATCTGGAAATGAATTCATCTATTTTTTTTTTTGCTAAAAGGATACATTTAAATAGATGCAGAGGTCTCAATTTCATATTCAAAATGTCCAGGATAAAACCTAAATTTTCTCATCTGAGTGAAATCATTTGGTACTTGTCTTTCTCCGCTTGGCTTGTTTCACTGAGCATAATACCCTCCAGCTCCATCCATGTTGCTGCAAATGATTGGATTTGCCCTTTTCTTATGGCTGAGTAGTATTCCATTGTGTATATGTACCACATCTTCTTTATCCATTCATCTACTGATGGAGACTTAGGTTGCTTCCAATTCTTGGCTATTGTAAATAGGGCTGCGATAAACATAGGGGTGCATCTGATTTCACTCATATGTGGAGTATAAGAACAAAGAAAAACTGAAGGAACAAAACAGCAGCAGAATCACAGAACCCAAGTATGGACTAACAGTTACCAAAGGGAAAGGGACAGGGGAGGATGGGTGGGGAGGGAGAGATAAGGGCAGGGAGAAAGAAAGGGGGCATTAAGATTAGCATGTATACTGTGGGGGGGGGGCAAGGGGAGGGCTGTGCAACACAGAGAAGACAAGTAGTGATTCTACAACATCTTACTATACTGATGGATAGTGTCTGTAATGAGGTTTGTGTGGGGGACTTGGTGAAGGGGGGAGTCTAGTAACCATAATGCTCTTCATGTAATTGTAGATTAATGATAACAAAATAAAAATTTAATTTAATTTAATTTAATTTAGAAAATCTAAACTTTCTCATCATATCAGAAACAGAAGAATCACAACTGGAATGATAAAACACAATCAGCAGTCTTGAATAAGAAAACATATATGATGGACTTATCTGACAAGGATTTTAAAGCAGTACTCAAAAAAATGCTTCGGCAAATAATTGAGAACACTTTTTAATACATGGGAAAATAGGAAGCTTAGAAAACAAATAAATGATAAACAAAATAACTAAATTAAAATTTTAGCTCCGAAAAATGCAGTAGCAAATAAAACATTCAACAGATGGGCTCAAAAGCAAAATGGACAAAATGGATATGATGGAGGAAAGAATCAACGGATTTGAAGTTAAAGTATTGAAACCTTCCAGTCTGAACATGAAAAAAAATCAACAATAAGAACAGGAACATGGAGTGGAGCCAAGATGGCGGTGTGAGTAGAGCAGCGGAAATGTCCTCCCAAAACCACATATATTTATGAAAATATAACAAAGACAACTCTTCCTAGAATAGAGACCAGAGGACACAGGACAACATCCAGACCACATCCACTCCTGTGGGAACCCAGCGCCTCATGAAGGGGGTAAGATACAAGCCCCAGCCCTGCGGGACCCGAGCGCCCATCCCCCCAGCTCCCAGCGGGAGGAGAGGAGTCAGAAGGGGGAGGGAGACGGAGCCCAGGACTGCTAAACACCCAGCACCAGCCATCCGGACCAGAGAGCAGACACAGTGCGTTCATGGGGTCCTGGATACTAGGGAAATAGGACAGCAAGACATGTGAGTGGGTCCCTGAGGCCGGCGCCCGGGGACAAAGAAAACCGAGGGTCTTTTTCTTTTTTGAATTATTTATTTAATTTTTTTTTTTTGCATGTGCTTTTTGGAAGTCTTAAAGGAACAGGGACCCCAAAACCAGATGGAAGCATCCTGGGACACTTTGTCCAGCAGCAAGGAATCTGGGGAATCTCTGGGCACCCTAAACCCCTGGGCAGCAGTGAGAATGGAAGCCCCTCAAGGAGATAAATAGCCTACCGGCCGCTCCCCGTACAACACGGCTCCACCATTTTGAAGCAGCGGCCTGAGGCAAGCTATGCCCACAGCAACAGTGGAGTTAAAATCCATAGCAGCCAGGCAGGAATCAGAAGCCCTGTCTGCACGAAGCTGCCAAGCACAAGCCACTAGAGGTCGCTGTTCTCCCAGGAGAGGAGGGCCACAAACCAACAAGAAGGAAAGTTCTTCCAGCTACAACTCATGCTAGCTCTGCAAACTGTATCTATCAACATGAAAAGGCAAAACTAGAGGCAGACACAGATCACAGAGTCAACACCTGAGAAGGAGACAGACCTAACCAGTCTTCAAGAAAAAGAATTCAAAATAAAAATCATAAACATGCTGATGCAGATGCAGAGAAATATACAAAAGCTAAGGGATGAAGTCCAGAGGGAGATTACAGACGTCTGGAAGGAGATTACAGAAGTGAAACAAACTCTGGAAGGATTTATGAGCAGAATGGAAAAGATGCAAGAGGCCATTGATGGAATAGAAACCAGAGAACAGGAACGCATAGAAGCTGACACAGAGAGAGATAAAAGGATCTCCAGGAATGAAACAATATAAAGAGAACTGTGTGACAAATCCAAAAGGAACAATATCCGTATTATAGGGATACCAGAAGAGGGAGAGAGAGAAAAAGGGATGCAAGTGTCTTTGAAGAAATAATTGCTGAAAACTTCCGCAAACTGGGGGAGGAAATAATCGAACAGACCATGGAAATACACAGAACTCCCAACAGAAAGGACCCAAGGAGGACAAAACCAAGACACATAATGAATAAATGGCAAAGATCAAGGACAAGGAAAGAGTTTTAAAGGCAGCTAGAGAGAAAAAGGTCACCTATCAAGGAAAACCCATCAGGCTATCATCAGACTTCTCGAAAGAAACCTTACAGGTAAGAAGAGAATGGCATGATATATTTAATGCAATGGAACAGAAGGGCCTTGAACCAAGGATACTGTATCCAGAACGATAATCATTTTAATATAATGGAGGGATTAAACAATTCCCAGACAAGCAAAAGTTGAGGGAATTTGCCTCCCAAAAACCACATCTACAGGGCATCTTACAGGGAGTGCTCTAGATGGGAGCACTCCTAAAAAGAGCACAGAAAAAAACACCCAACATATGAAGAATGGAGGAGGAGGAATAAGAAGGGAGAGAAGAAAAGAATCTCCAGACAGTGTATATAACAGCTCAATAAGTGAGCTAAGTTAGGCAGTAAGATACTAAAGAGGCTAACCTTGAACCTTTGGTAACCACAAATCTAAAGCCTGCAATGGCAATAAGTACATACCTTTCAATAGTCACCCTAAATGTAAGTGGACTGAATGCACCAATAAAAAGACACAGAGAAACAGAATGGATAAAAAAGCAAGACCCATCTATATGATGCTTACAAGAAACTCACTTCAAAACCAAAGACATGCACAGACTAAAAGTCAAGGGATGGAAAAACATATTTCAGGAAAACAACAGAGAGAAGAAAGCAGGGGTTGCAGTACTAATATCAGACAAAATAGACTTCAAAACAAAGAAAGTAATGAGAGATAAAGAAGGACACTACATAATGACAAAAGGCTTAGTCAAACAAGTGGATATAACCATTATAAATATATATTCACCAAACACAGGAGCACCAGCATATGTGAAACAAATGCTAACAGAACAAAAGGGGGAAATAGACTGCAATGCATTCATTTTAGGAGACTTCAACAGGCCACTCACTCCAAAGGATAGATCCACTGGGCAGAATATAAGTAAGGACACGGAGGCACTGAACAACACACTAGAACAGATGGACCTAATAGACATCTATAGAACTCTACATCCAAAAGCAACAGGATATACATTCTTCTCAAGCGCACATGGAACATTCTCCAGAATAGACCACATACTAGCCCACAAAAAGAGTTTCAGTAAATTCCAAAATATTGAAATTCTACCAACCAACTTTTCAGACCACAAAGGTATAAAACTAGAAATAAATTCTACAAAGAAAACAAAAAGACTCACAAACACATGGAGGCTTAACAACATGCACCTAAATAATCAATGGATCAACGAACAAATTAAAATAGAGATCAAGAAATATATGGAAACAAATGACAACAACAACAAAAAGCCCCAACTTCTATGGGACGCAGCGAAAGCAGTCTTAAGAGGAAAGTATATAGTGATCCAGGCACACTTGAAGAAGGAAGAACAAACCCAAATGAATAGTCTAACATCACAATTATCGAAACTGGAAAAAGAAGAACAAATGAGGCCTAAAGTCAGCAGAAGGAGGGACATAATAAAGATAAGAGAAGAAATAAACAAAATTGAGAAGAATAAAACAGTAGCAAAAATCAATGAAACCAAGAGCTGGTTCTTTGAGAAAATAAACAAAAAAGATAAGCCTCTAGCCAAACTTATTAAGAGAAAAAGAGAATCAACACAAATCAACAGAATCAGAAATGAGAACGGAAAAATCATGACAGACTCCACAGAAATACAAAGAATTATTAAATTTTCCTATGAAAACCTATATGCCAACAAGCTGGAAAACCTAGAAGAAATGGACAACTTCCTAGAAAAATACAACCTTCCAAGACTGACCAAGGAAGAAACACAAAAGTTAAACAAACCAATTACGAGCAAAGAAATTGAAATGGTAATAAAAAACTACACAAGAACAAAACCCCCAGGACAGATGGATTTACCTCGGAATTTTATCAGACACACAGAGAAGACATAATACCCATTCTCCTTAAAGTTTTCCAAAAAATAGAAGAGGAGCGAATACTCCCAAACTCATTCTATGAAGTCAACATCACCCTAATACCAAAACCAGGCAAAGACCCCACCAAAAAAGAAAATTACAGACCAATATGCTTGATGAATGTAGATGCAAAAATACTCAATAAAATATTAGCAAACCGAATTCAAAAATACATCAAAAGGATAATACACCATGACCAAGTGGGATTCATCCCAGGGATGCAAGGATGGTACAACATTCAAAAATCCATCAACATCATCCACCACATCAACAAAAAGAAAGACAAAAACCACATGATCATCTCCATAGATGCTGAAAAACCATTTGAAAAAATTCAACATCCATTCATGATAAAAACTCTTAGCAAATGGGAATAGAGGGCAAGTACCTCAACATAATAAAGGTCATATATGATAAACCCACAGCCAACATTATACTGAACAGCGAGAAGCTGAAAGCTTTTCCTCTGAGATCAGGAACAAGACAGGGATGCCCACTCTCCCCACTGTGATTTAACATAGTACTGGAGGTCCTAGCCACGGCAATCAGACAAAACAAAGAAATACAAGGAATCCAGATTGGTAAAGAAGAAGTTAAACTGTCACTATTTGCAGATGACATGATATTGTACATAAAAAACCCTAAAAATTCCAATCCAAAACTACTAGAACTGATATCAGACTACAGCAAAGTTGCAGGATACAAAATTAACACACAGAAATCTGTGGCTTTCCTATACACTAACAATGAACCAATAGAAAGAGAATCAGGGAAACAACTCCATTCACAATTGCATCAAAAAGAATAAAATACCTAGGAATAAACCTAACCAAAGAAATGAAAGACCTATACCCTGAAAACTACAAGTCACTCTTAAGAGAAATAATCGTCAAAATGGCCATCCTGCCCAAAGCAATATACAGATTTGATGCAATCTCTATCAAATTACCAGCAACATTCTTCAATTAACTGGAACAAATAGTTCAAAAATTCATATGGAAATAGCAAAGACCCCGAAGAGCCAAAGCAATCCTGAGAAAGAAGAATAAAGTAGGGGGGATCTCACTCCCCAACTTCAAGCTCTACTACAAAGCCATAGTAATCAGGACAATTTGGTACTGGCACAAGAACAGAGCCACAGACCAGTGGAACAGATTAGAGACTCCAGACATTAACCCAAACATATATGGTCAATTAATATTTGATAAAGGAGCCATGGACATACAATGGCAAAATGACAGTCTCTTCAACAGATGGCGCTAGCAAAACTGGACAGCTACATGTAGGAGAATGAAACTGGACCATTGTCTAAACCCATATACAAAAGTAAACTCAAAATTGATCAAAGACCTGAAAGTAAGTCATGAAACCATTAAACTCTTGGAAGAAAACATAGGCAAAAACCTCTTAGACATAAACATGAGTGACCTCTTCTTAAACATATCTCCCCGGGCAAGGAAAACAACAGCAAAAATGAACAAGTGGGACTATATTAAACTGAAAAGCTTCTGTACAGCAAAAGACACCATCAATAGAACAAAAAGGAACCCTACAGTATGGGAGAATATCTTTGAAAATGACACATCCGATAAAGGCTTGACGTCCAGAATATATAAAGAGCTCACACACCTCAACAAACAAAAAACAAATAACCCAATTAAAAAATGGGCAAAGGAACTGAACAGATGGTTCTCCAAAAACGAAATACAGATGGCCAACAGACACATGAAAAGATGCTCCACATCGCTAATTATCAGAGAAATGCAAATTAAAACTACAATGAGGTATCACCTCACACCAGTAAGGATGGCTGCCATCCCAAAGACAAACAACAACAAATGTTGGCGAGGCTGTGGAGAAAGGGGAACCCTCCTACACTGCTGGTGGGAATGTAAATTAG
Source organism: Manis pentadactyla (assembly GCF_030020395.1). Classification (NCBI taxonomy): domain Eukaryota; kingdom Metazoa; phylum Chordata; class Mammalia; order Pholidota; family Manidae; genus Manis; species Manis pentadactyla. The sequence goes on from NC_080036.1 coordinate 9,762,803, forward strand.
TTCAACCATTGTGGAAAGCAGTATGGAGGTTCCTCAAAATGCTCAAAATAGACTTACCATTTGACCCAGGAATTCCACTCCTAGGAATTTACCCTAAGAATGCAGCACTCAAATTTGAAAAAGACAGATGCACCCCTATGTTTATTGCAGCACTATTTATAATAGCCAAGAATTGGAAGCAACCTAAGTGTCCATCAGTAGATGAATGGATAAAGAAGATGTGGTACATCTACACAATGGAATATTATTCAGCCATAAGAAGAAAACAAATCCTACCATTTGAAACAACATGGATGGAGCTAGAGGGTATTATGCTCAGTGAAATAAGCCAAACGGACAAAGACAAATACCAGATGATTTCACTTATCTGTGGAATATAAGAACAAAGGAAAAACTGAAGGAACAAAACAGCGGCAGAATCACCGAACCCAAGAATGGATTAACAGGTACCCAAGGGATAGGGACTGTGGAGGATGGGTGGGTAGGGAGGGATAAGGGGGGTTGAAGAAAGGGGGTATTATGATTAGCATGCATAATGCGGGGGTGGGACAAAGGGGAGGGCTGTATAACACAGAGAAGACAAGTAGTGATTATACAACATTTTGCTATGCTGATGGACAGTGACTGTTAGGGGGTTTGTGGGGGGGACCTAGTATAGGGAAGAGCCTAGTAAACATAATGTTCTTCATGTAATTTTAGATTAATGATAAAAAAAAGTAAAGGGGGATTACTCCCTGATAAGATAAAACTAACTGCAAATCAGCGATTAATGCATGCTTTAAATATCCCTAATTTTATCATTTAAATGTTGTCAGATGATCAGCTATGGAAGTAAATTTTTCTGATAATATTCCTTTCTCTTAAAGAAAAAAAAGTTAAAAAGGCAGTTCTTGTGTGGTGATCTCCAATAGGTTCTTCACAATGGTATAAAGGGCATATCAAAGTGTGGGCAGGGGGTTTGTTTGTGTTTCTACAGAGGATTGAAGCCTAATTTGGCTACCCAGAAAACAAATTAAGATACGATATGAAGAAGAACTTCCAACATCAGCATTCTCTGGAAGAGTCATTCTAGAAGTTGATCATCAAAAAACTTCAACAAAGTTCCTGGTGCTGTTGCAGTTTTATCTGCATTCATCCCACCGGTTCCTGGACTTGCCATTGGAATGAAGAAGGAGATATCTAAGCTGGCCTGTGCATACAGTAAAGCAACAAATTTGACTGGATCTATACTGTCGGGACTCAACCAAGAATTAGGAGAAGTGCAAGTTGCAGCGCTCCAAAATCTTGTGACTATAGACTATCTACTTTAAAAGAACATATGGAATGTGAACAGTTCCCAGGAATGCGCTGTTTTAATATGTCTGATTTTTCTCAAACTATTCAAATTCAGTTAGACAATATCCATCATATCATTGATAAGTTTTCACAAATGCCTAGGGTGCCTAACTGGTTTTCTTGGTTTCACTGGAGATGGCTGGTAATTGTAGGTCTGCTTTGCTTATGTAGCTGTATTCCTATTATGTTAATGTGTGCATTCAATTTAATTAGTAATTTAAAAACTATACACGCTTCTGTTACACTACAAGAAGATATGTCAAAGAAATAACCAATCTTCCCATGTTTTCTTCCATCTGCTACTTCTATAGCTTCTCTTCTTCCTTCCTAATTACAACCCTTAAGTAGAATTTGTGCCTCATATAGAATTTACCGAGTATCATAATTCTTCCAAGTGGTAAAGATACCTCAAGACAAATGCTGGGCATAGGAGCCACAGGGCATAAATCTGCAAAAAAGTAAAAAGCTAACCTTTTCAAACAATATTGCTTCTCTCTCACTTACCAACTTCACATTTCCCTGTATGGCCCCGGAAGATGACTGGTTAGCCAGAGACGGGTAAGATTCCTCAAGGGAGGAACAACCTAAGATAGGCACAGTCACAGGGGGCCATCAGGTGAGAAATTGGGGATCAACAGAGGTGAGGCTTAGAACCTCACCTACCCTGTTTTGAGAGAAATCTGCATCCGTGGATGTTTATTGCCCTTGTCTAGCTTGGATTAATACTTAGTCTACAGGCACACACCTGATCATCTACATTTGCCCTCTTACAGCACTAAGCTATGTTTTCTACCTTTATCTTGCATCTTCCTACCACTTCAGCATTTTATTTAAAATAATAATAATAATAATAATAAGGGAGAAATGTGGGATTCACATATAAATCAAGTATAAAAATCAAACAAATAATCATAATTGACCTGATTGTTTATAGTTCATGATGCATGATCAAAACCGAAAGTTTCTGTGATGACTGCCCTTGCACTGTTCACCATGTAAGAACTTATTCACGATGTAAGAACTTGTTCACCATGTAAAAACTTGTTGGTTATGCTTCAGAAGTTTGGAGAGTGTTGAGAAATAGGCATGGGGTTGATTAATGATTGTGCATTGAGTCCCCTATACAGAATTTTATTGTTGTTAACAACCATATGATCAATAAATATGAGAGATGCCCTCTCAAAAAAAAATAAAATAACAGGAACAGTGCCTCAGGTACCTGTGAACAAAAGAAGTGTAATCTGTGTTATGGAAGTCCCAGTAGGAAAGAAGGACAAGTGTGGTGTGGAAAAAAAGAAGAAATAATGGGTGAAAACTTCCCAGATTTGGCAAAAGATATAAACCTACAAATTCAAGAAATTGAGAAAAGCCCCAAGATATAAACCCTATGAAACTCACACCCAGACACAACATAGTCAAACCTCGGCACATTTTTTTCGAAAGGGAAATAACAAATCTTGAAAGCATCTGGAGAGACCTGGGGAGTTACTCCGGAGAGAGCGACTTTTCAGGTGATAGCAGATTTTTTTTTGTCAGAAATCATGGAGGTCAAAAGGAAGTGGCACAAACTTACGGCAATATGCTGAAATAAAACTGCTAAGTCAGAATTCTAAATGCTCAATGCAGGAAAAATAGCCTTCAGGAATGACGGTGAAAATGGCATTCTTAGATAAGGGAAAACTAAGAGAACTTGTTACTGTCATACCCCTCCAAAGGAATTGCTAAGAAGTAATTCAGACAGGAAGAAATGACAGCAGAAGGAAATAGAGAATATCAGAAATTAAGAAAAGGTGATGGAAATGGTAAATATCTGAGCTCTTATAATATACTATTCTTCTATAGAGTTTTTAAGAATTATGTTTGATGATTGAATTAAACATAAGAACACTGTCTAATGTACTTCTCGATGTTTATGGTGGAAATATGTGAAACAATTATATCATAAAAGGCAGAGGGGTAGGTAAAGGAACTTAAGTGCCTGTAAAGATTCTACAGTCCACCTGAACTGGTAAAATGTTGCCATGGGTAGACCATGATAAGGTAAATGTACACACTGTGATTCTTGAAGTAGCCACTGACACTATACAATTACTATCAAAATCCCAAGATAATCTTTTGTAGATGTAGAAGAGCTATTTCAAAACCTTGTATGTACAGGGAAAAGAACTAGAATTGGTTAAATCAATTTTGAAAAAGAAGAATAAAGTTGGAGTACTCACACTACCTAATTTAAAGACTTAATATATAGATACAATGATACATGTAGTGTGGAATTAACCTAGGGATAAACTCATAGATCAATGAAACAAAATAGTCCAGACACAGACTCACACAAGTATAGCCAACTAATATTTGACAAAGATGCAAAAGTCACTCAATAGAGAACTGATAGTCTTTTTAGCACATTATGTTAAAACAACATATAAGAAACTGAACTTTAATCTAAACTTTGCACCAAATATAATGCAAATAACAAAATGGACCATACATATAAATGTAAGACAAAATCATAATATTTTTGGAAAGAAACATAAGAAAATTCTTCATGATCTAGGATTAACTGAAGAGTTCTTAGATTTACACAAAATTAAGAAAAAAGTGGTAGATTGAATTTCATCAAAATTAAAATTTTCAACTCTGTGAAATGCCCTGTTAACAGAAGAAAAATGTAAGCTACAGGTTGGGAGAAGATATTTGTAGAACATATTTAAAAAATGACTTCTGTTCAAAATATATAAAGAACGTTCTGAACTCAATAATAAGAAAACAATGTAATTAGAAAGGGGCAAACACTTCACTGAAAGAGAAATATGGACAGCAACACACACTGCAAATATATTCAACATTATGAGCCATTAGGTAAATTCAAGTGACAGCACAACAACTATAACATTCCTGGGAATACCAATACTGCAAAGTATACAGAGCAACTGGATGTTTTCTATTACTGATGAGAATGTAGAATGATACGGGCAGTCTACAAACCATTTTGGTAGTTTCTTACAAAATTAAATATTCATTTTTCATATGTATTACTTAGCCATCTTACACCTGATTATTTATCTTACAAAAATGAAAACTTATGTTCACACAAAACCTTTTGCACAAATTTTCATAGCAGCTTTCTTTGCTATAGCTAAAAATGGGAAATAACCCAAATGCCCTTTAGTAGGCACATGGATACAAACTATACTTAATTCATACAAAGAGTACTATAAGCAACAAAAGGAAGAAACTATTGCTACATGCAGCAATTTGAATGGCATTATTCTAAAGGAATAAAGACAGCCTCAAAAAGTTTATATCCTCTGTAGTTAGATAGCATTCCTGAAATGATAAATTATAATAGATCAGTGGTTGTGACTGATTAGATTTGGGCAGATGATATAAATATAAAATGATAGATTATTTCTTTTAAGCAATAGAATAGTTCTGCATTCTGATTATAGCTGAGGTTACATGAATCTATACACACGATAAATTTTCATAGACACACAAACACACATGCAGTGTATTTAAAAACATTCCAAATGAAATTTGTAGTTCAGTTAATATATTGTATTTACTACAGATGCTGGGTAAAGGATACATAGGTACTCCCTATATACTTCTGTAGTTTATATGTGAAGGCAAAATTAATTATCAATTTAAAAAACTAGAAAATAGAGAAATAACTGATACAAGCAATAATATGGAAGAATTTTTAAAACTGTCAAAAGAAGTCACACACACAGAAGTGCACACTGTATGATTCTATTTTTCTGAAATTCAAGAGGAAACACAAGTAATCTATGGCAGCAATGAGTTTGTGTGAGGAGCTTGGTTAACCTTCTCCAAAAAAGCAATGATAAAATTGGCAAAGATTTTAAAAATATAATTTAAAGTCCCTAAATACTTGCTGAAAGACACACACACACATTGAAAAGGATTGATTGCAGGAAAGCCATTGAACTAGATATAAACAGTGGGCCCTATGTCATTTTAGGCGGGGACTGCCTCCACCCACCCCGAGCTGTGGCATGTACAGTGGAGCATCCCATGAGAGCTGGCAGCTCCGTGGCACTGCCAGACAAGGCTGACATTATTTGGAGCAGAGCATGGGAAAATCCTATTAAAAATCCCCAAATCCCATGGAAAAATCTGAGAGACATTGTCCAAGTAACAGAGATCTCAGTGGTAACAATCATTAAGACTAACATTGCTGTGACATTAGTTAAAGACAGTAAAATGAAAGCAGACCAAACCGATGTATAACACTAGATCCAGGGAAAGAGACAGCCAAAGACAGCCCTGCTAAGATCTCTCTTATCCGGCACCCACGCAGAATCGACTGGAGAGGACTTTGGGTCTGCAAGCCCCTGGCTGACAGTAAGGCAGACTTGTCAGGTCCATCAGCTTTAAAAATCTGACCGCTAAGAGTGGAAACCCAACTCACTCAAGGTGTTCAAACACAACCTCTGACTAATGAATTGTCACCATTAAGTTGTGCTGATCCACTGAAAATACTTAACAAAACCACATTTAAATAAAAAGGAAGAAAAACAGAAAAAAGAAAAAAAAAAAAAAGAAGCCCTTCCTTTGAGAGTAACAAGATACCACAAAATTAGTCCAGGTAAGTCACTAAACAAATTAAAAACTGCAAGAACAAGTCTTGGCGACATCAGGATACAGAATTGCTATAATATATCATCAAATAAGTCCATGTTTCAAAAAAAATATCATAGGACATTAAAAAACTGGAAACTGTGACCCAAACATAGGAAGAAAAATTAATAGAAACTCTTTGAGGAGGTCCAGATACTGGACAAGCAGGCAAAAGCTACCAAGATACTGTAAATCTATTCGAAGAATTAAAGGAAATGGCTTTTGCAGAATTAAAGGAAAATATTATGATGATGATTCACCATACAAACATATAATGAAATGATAAAAATGAACCAAACAGAAATTCTGGGTTTGAAATGACAAAAGAGAAACAAAAAATTTGTAAGAGGCACTCAGTAGTAGATTTGAACTGGCAGAAGAATCAGCAAACGTAAAGATAGTTCAATAAAAATGATTTACTCTAAAAACACCAGGAAGAAAAAATAAATGAAGAAAATAGGTCCTGAGAGACTTCCTGGCCTGGGGTAGTTAGAGCAGGTGGATAGTGGTGCTGAGTGTAGAGTTCCTGAAAGAAGTGGTTGGGGAAATGGCCTCTGGATTGGTTGATTTGCTGTCCCCAAGAATTAACTGGCCCTGTGAGGGCCAGTCTCTTCCAGTGTCAGCAAGGTCCCAAGATGTTAAAGGATCAGAAAAAAAAATCCTAATACATAAAGGGACAGGAGGTATTTTTTGGGTAAGAGAAATATTCTAAGCCATTTTTTGGATGGTGATCACACAGATATAGGTGTCAAAATAAATAAAAATGTCAAAAATACATTACACGAAATATCTAAGATCTGAATATCTTATGCACTTTTGTATGCCAGTTATACTTCAATCAAAATACATAATACAATAAAATTTTTTACAAAATATATAATATTAATAAAAAATTTTAAATTAAGATAATCTAATATAGTAATATAAAAATGAACAAAATAAACCCATGCTGGAAAGATAATATTAGGGTCAGATACCATGTATAGAAAGTTTCTAGTGCAGAATTTGGTGCAGACCAAGGCTTTAAAAAATTAAAATTAAAGGCATTTGTATTTTTTATTAACAAGACTTCTCTATTCTCCGCTTCTGCACATTTAACATTAATATGTAATTCAGAATTGTGTTGATGATCTAAGGCACAGAACACTAATTAATCAGGACCAATCATCAAGGCATGGTATTTTTTATGGGTTCTCTATTCACTGAATATTCATAATTCATTGAAAACATGAATTATTCTAGCAATTAAATTAATGCAACCCCCTCGTTCCCCATAAATGTGCATATTTCACTTTTCACCTGTGTTTGTTCTTACTGATTTCCAAAAATCCTTTTATTAAAAGGATTTTTTACTCTGGCTTTTCAGACAGCAGGTGGGTTTTGTGATATCATGGCTGGAATCATCTTGTTTAACGCAATCCTTGATTCTCATTTTCTAAAATTATGCTAGATTTTAATGCTTTTCTGAGACTCATTCTCAGGGACACTTGATTTGCATTTAATCAAGAGAAGCTACAGATTCCGGAAGGCTGAGCCATCTTCTGCGCTGCTTGTAATGACTTACTTTGTCCTGGGTGTTTTCTGTAGCTAAAGTGATTGGACTTCAGGTCTTGCTCTTTAGACATATAGTAGCCATTAAGTGTATATATGTAATTTAATTCATATGTTTGCATTTTTGTTAAGCAAAATTAAACCCAGTTCAATTTTGAGCAGATTACAATTAATTAAGGTTAAAAAATAGCAGAAGAAAGTAGAAAGTCTATTATGAAGTCCTTAAGTACTGCTGGCTCCTAAAGAGAATCAACTGAATAATCAAGACAAAATCAGTCATTTGGCCTCAGCCAGCATTCCATTGCTGAGTTCACCATTCTGCTTGGTAACATTATGCAAATAAAACATGGAACCGTATAATTATCATATACTTTGTTTTATAAAAGTTACTTTACTTTCAAACTTGTAAGCACTTATTTAAAAGGGATATCAATTTTGCCCAACTCCATAATCAAAGTTTTAAGCAACATAAATAGTGAAGAGAAGGACATACACATTTGTATAATGCTTCACATTTAGTGGGATGTTATAAGGCAAGAGTCATTTCTCCTTCAGATAGGTGTCTTTCTCTCATATGAACTAGATAACCCAGGGCCCTGCTTTGCTTGACACAAATAACAGGTGGCTGGAGATACTTCATTTAACACTGTATTTTACTGAAAAAATTTAAAATTGAACAAACACTAAGCTGGACTGATAGCTAGGAAAAAAGTATAAATCAGAATTGCTTTGAGCAGCGAGGTGAATGTTCCCTTTAGATGGGAAAACTAAGGGATAAGTGAGTAGCCTCAAGTTATATTCTGGACTTGCAATCTTCCAGTTTCCATGGAGATATCGCAGAGATGTGTGACAGGGCTCTGCCAAGATACACACTGCCCGGCTGGTGAACTGGATTAAGCAGGTGGAAAGGCGGCCTTGGGTAATGGAATCAAAAGACAAAACAGACTTTTATCTTCAGGAGGGTAATGGTGAAATCCCAAAATTAAGGTAACTGCACTCAGATGAAAATAATTATGCTTTGGTTATGAAAGAGATTAAACACATTAACCTTGGTCCAGTCTGACCATGGTCAAGTCTGTTGCCACCACGGGCGTCAGCACATCTCACAGACCACTTCTCAGCCTACTAGGCTGCTTTCTCCTCATCTCTCAAACCCCTTAATGCAGGCATGTTCTATGCATCAGTCTTCAGATGATTTCTCTTCTCCCTTCATTTGCATCCTATGTGATTTCATCGAGTTAAAAGGCTTCAACATTCCAACTTTGTGATTCCACATTTATATTTAGATCTCTCCACTGCAATAAGGATTGGTATATCCAACCTCACTCAGTATTTTCAGATGTCTACCAGACATCTCAAGCTTTATTTAATCTTTATTTATATCCCCCAAACAGAGGTTTAGATTGTCCCCTAATCTTTGCACCCAAACTCATTCCTTCCAGAGTGGTCCACACTTTCTGTATATGACAATGTGGTTCACCTGTGACGTGTCCCTTCTCTCATGCCTCATACTCAATCCCTCATCAAATAGTGTTCTGTATACTCTTGACATATATTCAGAGTCAATCACATCTTATCATTTCTTCTGATACACACTAGTCTAAGCTACCACCATCTCTTCTCATCTCTTGGTATTCCTATATGTACCTTTGTTCTCTTCCCATTTATTTTCCACACAACAGCCAGAGCAAACCTTAAAAAACATGAATCAAACAACGTATCTTTCTTAAAACTCTCCTATGGCTCCCATCCTACTCAAGTGAAAGCCATATCATGGCCTCCAGCTTCTCCTTGAATAGTCTAAATATTCTCTGTCTTAAAAACTTTACACTTATTTTTTCCTCTGTCCTGAATGGTCTTGTCACTTAAATCAACATAGCTGTCACTGCTCTACTTGAAAGAACTACCCTCCCCTCACTGGCATCTCTATATACTTTCACTAACTTATTTTTACCATATATCTTGTCTCCATAAGGCATGCCATATATTTCACAAGTCTGTTTATTGTTTTTTTTTAATAGAAATATGTTATAAACATGCCAAGAAGATAGGCATTTTTATCTATTGTATTTACTGATGTATTTCTAGTGACTAGAAGAGTACATAATACATAGTAGGAATACCTTTGACAGGCTCTTTAATAGACTGCACACCACCAAGGAAAAAGGGAGCTTGAAGACACGTTAATATAAACTTCAGAAGCAGAAATTCAAATAAAGAAGAACAGAATTAACAGGGCAGAAGGGAATATCCAAGAACCATGGCACAATTACAGAAGTGTAACATGCACACCGTGGGACAACCAGGAGAAGAAAGAAAGGAACAGAAGATATATTTGAAGAAATAATAACTGAGAATTTCCCCAAATTAATGATATATCCCAAACCACAAATCTCAGAGAACACTGAGCAGGATAAATTTAAAAACTACACAAATGTTTATCATATTTGAGCCTCAGAAAACCAAAGACAAAAAGAATATCTCTAAAGAAGCTGGGTCAGGACCCCTTACCTGTAGAGGAGCAGGGTTAAGAATGACATTGGACTTCTCTTCATAAACCATGGAAGCACGAAAAGAGTGGAGTGAGCTATGTAAAGTTTTGAAAGAAGAAAATCATCAACTGAGAATTATATATCCAAAAAAAAACTATTCCTCAAGAGTGGAGAACAATAAAGACTTATGACACAAACAACAATTAAGGGAATTCTTCATCAGTAGACCTGTCTTGCAAGAATTGTTAAAAGAAGTTTCTTCAGAAAGAAGGAAATTTGTATAGGTCAGAAAGTCAGATCTACATAAAGCAAGGAAGAACATTAGAGAAGGAATAAATGGAGGCAAAATAACATATTTTATTTTTCTTATTCTTAATTGATCCAACAAATAACCATTTGTTCAAAATAATAATAACAGTAATGAATTTGGTGGTTGTAGCTTATGGATCAGGGAAGTGGCTGACAGCAAAGGTATAAGGGACAAAGGAAAAGTGAAAGAGGAATTAGAAATACTCCAAGGTACCTGCACCACCTGGGAAGTAGAATAGTGTTATTTGAAAGTGGACCCGAACTAATTTTAAGTGCATATTGCAAACTCAAGAGAAACCACCGAAAAATAGAAAAAATGTCTAATTCATATGGGGAGAGGAGAAAAAAAATGAAGCCACATAGAATTTAAACTGCTCAATTAAAACCACAGAAGGCAGAAAAAAAAGTACAGGAGCAAAGGAGGATCGGTGACCTTTGGCTTTGGGCAACCAGGAAGGATCGAGTTCCTCAGGTTCTCGGCCTCCTTGGAGTGGCGGTGGGGCTCTCTAGAAACACGTGGTAAAGAACACAGACATGCACAGGAACACATTCACACACACAGAAACACATTCACACACACAAACACAGGGTGCAAAGCAAACAGTGCGCACACAATGGCTTGCTCTTTCTGTGGATGGCACTCAGTAAGACCTACTTCATGCAGTTCTCTCTTTTCATCTCATAATCCTCTCTCCAGTCTGTTCACAGGTAACTTGCAGTTCACATTCCAACTCCAGAAAATAAGAGATTTGTATGATCTGATAGTTTTCCAGTGATATGAAGTTCTTTTCATAAAACAAGTGAAATTGCTGCCATAGATTAAACATTAGTACTCTGACCATTTATCATGACTTAAATAAATCAATAGTCAAGTCATTGCACACAAAAACTACAGAGTCAAAACATGCATCAGAAAGAACCACACTTCAGTCTTAAACTCACATGATATATTAGGTCAGTTACCTAATTACAAAACTATGAAATTTCAGAATCCATGCCTGAATCACAGAATTATAATAATAAAAATATCCTCACTTAGCCCAGCTAACGTTTAGTTCACTAGTAAGGTATATCTCACTGGGTAGCCTTATTCTCACCAATGCCTGATTATCTGTTAGTCACCACTGGTCACTTCTGATAGACATCAAAGTCCTCGTTATCTAACAGCTGGTCCAGGAGAACTGAACAAATGCAACCACTCCATATTTGGGCCTCACGTAGCCCACGTGAGGAGCTGAGGAGGAGACAGTGTTTGGGGGAATGTTGGTAAAGGAGAGATTGTTAGTTGTTTAAAGGGAAGCAGAAGAACACCAGACAATTTTCCCATCTTGCAATTTTTTTCCTGGAGCCTGTGATAATATTATGGCTTCGGACAGAACAGTTCCTCTTTGCTGGAAGGGATTTCATGTGTGGCCCAAGTGCTCACCACTCACCAGCTGGGTATTTTGGGGCAAGTTAATCATCTGCAAAGTTAAAGGATGCATTAAATTGTTTCCAAGGTCCCTTTCCTAACTCCTTATACCTGTTGAGATTAATGACCATTTAATTGCTATTTGAATCCTCTGCTCCTCATCCTGGCACAACAATATCAAAAAGGATTTCAGAACTGGATAAAGGCCAGCTAAAATTTGGTTGAATCAGACATGACAGGCCAATACTAGATTTTACTTTGAAGACTCCACAGTTAAGCTTTACAAAGGCCACACACACCTAAGGCGCTTTTAGTGACATACCTAAGTGGATGGCATTGACCCTTTTGGCACCCAGAGCTCCAGAACTTGTGTACATGCAGCACCACAACTGTCTGTTGGAAGGCTTCCTCCCCCTGCAAATGACAGCCCCTTGCCCAGAGATTAATGGCGTCGGAAGGTAAACCCCAGCTTCGTTACCCCGAGTTACCAGGAGAACACTCAGGTGCACTCCATCCCAGGCACCCACGGTGGTAACCTGCCCCATGCACACCTCTAGCTGGTGGCTTTCACCTTCGCATCCCCAGCGTGCACTTCCTGAGGTCTCCTCCCAAATGCCCTGCTCGCAGTCAGTACTTGCCCCAGGTTCTGCTTCTGAGTACATCCCCCCTGACACTCCAGAAGCACATAGACATTACAAGTAGTTTGAATGGACAAAGTATTTGTTTATGAGTAACAGGAACAAACTTCAAAATAGACAAAATATCAGATGGATTCCTAAATTTCAAAATGCAAATAGAACATGGTAGGATGCACCAGGTTGAACTAATTTTGACAAAAACAATTTGAATGGTGTTCATGAAATCCAAAGAATTCAAGAAGTCTTGAGCATCTCCTCTGAGATGAGCAAATAAATAACAAAATAAAGAAATGTGAAAAAGATATTAGATAGCAGCATATCAATGTTATACTGGATTATGGCCAGCGCCTGGTTGTATTCCAAAAAAACTGAAAGAAACCGGCCGACCTGACCATGACAGGGAGCAAATGAAGGCTCTCTGCTCCTGATATGTGCATTGTCCTCGGGATCCTTATAAATAACATTGTCTGTGTTTGATCATGAATTCATGAAAGTTATTATTATATTACAGAAAAGTTATTTTCCTGTAATACTGAGGGTTAACAAAAACAAATGCTAAGTAAATGCCAGCAGTTGAAAAGCTCACCTTTTCTAAGCAATTTTTTAGGTTATTGTGAATTACTTAAATCATTAAATCCACTAATATCATTAATTCCCACTAATATCATTATTAATATTGATTCAGAGCATTTCAGAGTTGCAAGAGTTCTTTCAATGAACTTTGTTAAGACTATTGATTAAACTATTTAATGTTGCAGTCATAGTGATGCTACTTGTTAATGTGTAAATTTCTGTCCATTAGAGACTCAAGGAACTTCTGTTTGGTAGAAAATATAACACTAAAGATTATGGATTATTTCCCTGTAGAAATGTCCTTATTTTGTGTCTAAAATCATTTTTTTAACATTTCTTTTTATCACATTTCTTATAAATACCTAGGTCTTCTTTAAATGCTCTTTTAACTGGTATTGACATCTACTGACTTCCTCATTTATTAAGAAGTTGATTGGTATATTTGGCATGTGCTCATTTTATATTGAAAAAGTCAGCTTTTTAATTTTTTGAAAATTATATTTTAGCAGCATATAGTCTGAGTTCTTCATTTCACAGGGACACTTAGATTAAGCAAATTTTCCTGATCAAGAATTGGAAGCCACACATCTGAAATCCCAGGCTATAATTTATGTAGTTCAACTCACCATTCTCCTACTGTATTTTACCTGTGCTTCGCTTACACAGTCAGTGTAAGTTAGGCCAGGTGAGTCACTAGCATTTTATAGATGGGGAAAATTGAACCCAGCTGGGAAAATATCTTGCTTAAGGCCACAGACCTGATGTCCACAATGACCTCTGAGTTTCAGTAAGGACCAGTCAAGGTAAAACAGCTGCAAACCTGGAAAGGTCGGGGTACAGTGAGTGCTGCTGGGCTGAAAGGAGGGGAACTGGGTCTGAAGGATTCAGACTTAAAGATTCAAGGAGGCAGCTTTTGAGCTGGAACATGTGAACGGCTCAATGATGGTAACTTTTCACATCTAGTACTGGACTTAAGTTCTAAGAAGTAGACTAAGAAGCAACTCTTAAAAGGGCTGCAGGAAGGAACTCATTCTTAACAAATAAAGTGTGTTGTTGACCAAACTAGGTTTTAATAATAAAACTGAGAGAAAAAGTATGTAAAAATACCTATATATCAGAAAATCAGCCCCTAAGATTCTGATATTTTAGCCATTATTTTATTTTGAAATAAGAACAAGCCTAATAACAATGACATACATCTTATAAAATGTGCACAGATATAAGCTTGATGCAGGGTTAATATTTGAATATAATTTTGTGTAATATTTTAGGTTTTTATTAACTTAATAAAGTATAACTATATCCTAAGTCAATTAAAATAAAACTGAACAGTGTGTACTTAAAAGCCATTAAGGCACACATTACAGTCTATTACTATTTTTTGCTCTTTAAAGAAAAAATGATCCAGAATATTCTTTTGCTCTTAACCAATCAAAATGAATTAACAATATTAAACTGCATGTTCCCCATCACATTTATGTTCTATTATTTTAAGACAACAAAATAATACCTTGATAGCATTATTTGCTAATATAGTGAAGTAAAATATTAATATTTGTGAAGTGATATATTCATTATAATTAGCTTTATGGAACCAAGATTCAGAGAAATAGATTGTCTCTTTCTAATTCTTTTTCTTTCTTCTCACATATACATAGGTTTGTTGGAACAAAAGAGAGTTGAAATCCATAGACACAAGTTGCATTTACAGCTTGCTTCTGGCACCCAATCATTAACAGAGATGGAAATCATTTAACATTAACTGGAAATGGTGCTTTAATACTGTGCTTTGTGTTACTAAGTAGTTATCACCAACATCATTACCACAAACTGCAAAGAAAGAGACAACTAGTAATGAGAGGGTCAGATTTTCCTTCTAACAGAGCAGACTCCTCTTTGTAAATTCTCTTCCTTTTGTAGGAAACCATCAGGAACTTCTTCAATGAATTTACTTGCATCTTCCTACTCAGGCTTAAAGAGATTTGTGCTAATTCACAACTGGAGAACTGCAGACATATTTGCAATACATTCCAAAAATGTTCATTGTTTGAGGGAAAAAAAGAGGCAGAGAATTTTTTGACATATTCTATCAATGGTTAATCATTAAACTAGCCATTGGGCAAACATGTCAAAGTATATGGTCTAAGTAGTATATCTTTTCTCACAAAATATTATGTTTCAGGCAGTGTAATTTAGAAGTGCACTGGGCACAAAAACTGGTTAATATGGAATGATTATGTAATTTGCATAGATAAATTAGGGCACCTGACTCGCCTCAAAACTCAATGGCAGAAACAGTTTCTTGTGTGATTGTTTTTTTCCCATTGTCTTGACCTCATGATTGAGAAGGTAGAGGAACGGTGGAAGTGCTGTGTAGTGCAGAGATAAAGACAAGTTCGTCAGTGCTGATAACACACACATGGACGTGCACCCACTTCTGGCCACTGCTGGAATAACAACTAACACCTTCCTAGTAGCCACTGGTAGTATCTACATGCATGAGAAACCCAGATATTTACAATATTAAATACAGCATGAAAATAATGTGCCAGACTGCCCATTTCATTGTGCCATTCTTATATTTTCTAAAGAATTAAAGTTCACTTTGCGCCTGTGCCATTGAAATGTAACTAACCTGGAAACGACCAGGTGATTTCTTTAAACAAGCAGCAGCAGCTAAAGGGGGTGGGGGCGGAGTGACTGTTCCTCTTCTGAAGTTGCCTTGTGAGATTTCAGAGAAAAGCAGGTCCATGTCACAATACCTGCAGTCGGCTGGGCCAAACAGTAGGTGGCCCCAACAATAGGTGGCCCCAGACTCTGTCACTCAGCTCCCAAGTGGAGTGACAAAAAAGCTTTGCCAAACAATCTGGGGATTATCCAAACAAGTAGGACACTGGCATCTTCAGATTGTCTGATGTTGACAGCAAAAACATAGCAAAGGAAAGCTGCAAAATATTTACTCCGGGCTATTGTTTGCGCAGGATAAATGGCTAGCTGGCCATCTGGTAAGCAATTCTTTCCTGGCAACCTAGACATAGCATTGTTCTCCTCAAATTCTCTCTAAACTCTGCTAAATGCCTTCTGCAGTCCTCATGGTTGTTGATACACTGAGGCAAGCTAAATGATCAGAGATGAGTTTAAATTGGAATAGCAGAGGAATTGCAATTCAGGACAACAAGCTACAGGTGAGTTTGTTGACGGTTTGGGGGAGGCTGTATTTATTGGCACAGAATGTAAAGAGGAGAATTCAGTCAGAGTGTGTTAAAATAAAAAAAGTAATGGAGACCAGCTTTGAGAATTCCCCTAGCAGACAAAACCACTCAAGTCATACAAAAGAAAAGAGTTTTTCTAATTTTGTCATCAGGGGTGAAGGCAGAGATCCTGTAATGCCCCTTCCAATTAAAGGAAAGTATAGAATATGTTTCTTCCCTAAAAAAAAGAAATACCCAATGTTTTCTAAGAATAATGCATAGCTGGGTTTCTTTGCCGAGATTCTTTTCCCTGCAATGAAAGAGGGGATCTCATGATCAGAAATATAATCATTTATACAGCATTAGTGATAATCTGGTTCACTAGCATTAGGGGAATGGTTATGTGAGCACCCTAAATTTCTGTGGATCTGAAGTAACAAGTGAGCTGACTTAGTATAACTAAGCTTTTGGAGTGAGTTCTGGAAGATCTTTAAGGAAAAACTAAGTTTAATTAATCTTCCACCATTTACCAGATTTTTGGTCAATTTCCAGCAAAGTACCATTGAATGGGAGCATAGCAGCTCCCCATTTTCTAGTATTATTGCAGTTTTCATTGCTCCACCATAAACATACATTAATGGAGGAGACGGTATAGCCTTTTGGATTTCAACAGTGAATTTATGTTCATTTGGATCATATGAAATAGTCTAGTTACAAATATTTAGAGGGAAACAATCCAGAGTTTTGTCAATCCCATCATTGTTTTTGAAACATGAAGATTTTGGGTAGAAGTCCAGACCTGAGTGAGGGGTATCCCTTTAGGAGTGGGGCTACCCAATGGAGAGCCATAATATTTGTTCCCAGTCTTCTGGAAGGAAGGGCCTGTGTGGTTTCAAACTGACCAAAGGAAAATCCTACCAGACAGGTTTTACCATTCTTCTAAAGATAGTGGCCAGACCACCAGTTCAGGTTCATTACTAGTATTATTTGCTCTGGCACAAATCCAACAATTAGTAAGTTAAGCAGAATCAGAAAGCTTTTCTAATGTGGTGCTAAAAGGCTGTGTTAAAGTAAAGGATGGTAGGAAAACTAGGGAACTAATAATTGATATGATTTAACTAAACATAGAATGAAAATAGAAAATAAGGAGAGTTACAAAGGCCTGATCTGGATGTCTTGGGTAAGCTGTCAACTCAGACGTTGTCTATCTCAGTCCCTGGAAATTCAATTTGAGATCACCAGTTGGAGTAGTTCCTTTCGTGTTTGGCGGCTTTCTTTAGAGGGAAATCCTACGCCTTGAAGACTACTCCTTGGAGTTTGGCTGCACAGGGATTTAGTTAATAACATCTGGTAGGGGTCTTGGTGCCTTTTTCACTAGATGAACTCTCTGGGCCATAAGGTGTGATGTTTGATGTTTCATCTCCTGGAAGCACATTGTGGAAAGATTGTTCTACCAGAGCATGACTATTTTCTATGTACTTGATTGGGCCTTTACAAAATGAAGTAAATTTCCCTTTATTAATTGGGTGAAAAGATGCAGGGATTAAGTACATCGATCATCCTATAATTATTTCAGAAGGTCAAAGTATATGTATCCAAAGGGAGTGGATCTAAAATTTAGAAGAGACAATGGTAATGCATTTGGTCATGGTATCTAGAGGATTCCAACTAATCTATCTGTGACTTAATAATTTCATACAGTTCAACTAGTCCAGAAAACAGGATAATAAGCGCCATCAAAGTCCTGTAGAACTGGCCAGACAGCATAGACTTGTTGAAGTATTTGACAAGTAAATGGTTCCCTAATCGCTATGAATTTCAAGTAAGGCTCTTTAAGTGGGAATAATATTTTCTAATAGAATTTTTAGCTGCAGAAGAGGTAGCCACCTGTCAAGATGGGAAAGCATCAGTTTAATGTGAAAACATGAAAACCATTACTAGAATATACTTATATCCGTAAGAGGCAGGTGTATGAAATCCACTTTCCAAACCTTGAATGGTCCACTTGGTAAATGAAAATGTCCAGGGCAAGTATGGGTAGGTTCCACTGGGTTAAATTTAGGGCAAATGGAACCAGCAAAAGAAGCACTTTTTGCAGCCTTGCTAATGTTTCTCCATTAATATTGATTCATGAATGTTATTTTATTAGTCATATTAGTCTTTATCATTTATTAATTCATTCTGGTAGTTAATAATGGAAATTTTAGATTTTCTAATGAACAAGTTTGTTACCAGGTTTAAGACAAAGTTTCTGCTCTTTTTGATACCAATGGCCTTTAGATCTCCTTTTCAGGGGCCAATTGTACTTCCCTGGTCAATTCTCTTAAGTCATCACCTGTGTTTCTGGATAATGACAGAGGCTTGGTCTATGGATCCCGTAAAAGCAGTGTTTTTTGCACAGACATCAGTAAAGTGGTTTTCTTTGGCTTCTGTCTCATACTTAAATTGCCCAGGGACTTTAATAATAGCTAGGGTTGCTGGCAGGGGTATAGCATCTAATAAATTTCAGATGGAAGGGCCATTTTTTTATCTTGTCTGCAGTGGAAGTAAGGGAATCTCACTGTTTACATAACATTCCAAAATAATGGGCTACTCCAAAGGCGTATTGACTATAAGCATAGATGCTTGCGGTTTTACCTTTAACTATAAGACATGCTCAAGTAAGAGCATACAATGTGGTTTGTTGAGCTGAAGAGGCCAAAGGTAAGGGTGCAGCCTCAATGACTTCAAAAGGATTTGGTATTGTATGTCCAGCAGAGTATTTACCATTTTCATTTTTCAAGTAAGAGCCATCAGTAAACCATGAGAAATCAACATTTGCCAAGGAGGTTTCTTATTAACACAAAGTGTTAATAAGTGATCCTTCAAATTCAGTCATGGGGTTCTTGTCCATGGAAGAAGGAAGCGTGTAGCAGGGCCGAGACTGTTACAATGAGCACGAGTGATGTGAGAGGCACAAGCAAGGGGATTTCACAAGGAGTCAGGCAGCTGGCTGAGAGTTGCTGGGAGGTGGAGTTCGAGAGAGCTTTGCAGATGCCATGAAGACTGTATGATACAAAGATGGTCAAAGAGGATCCTATGACTACATCTTCAGCGGCTTAGACTGGAAGGCAGAAGCACAGACTGCCCTGAAGCAGAGGGGTGATCTCGGGCCATAGGACATAGATGTTGGCTGTAGCAACCTACACATCAGTGGCAGTCCGCATGTTTTTTGGTAACCATATACAAACAGTAAAAAAACGGTAACTATAATTTGAAAGTCTAAGGCTAGGTGAATTTTTTCCTTCAGGGTTTTAGGCCATCTTAGTTTTCCAAGATAAGGGGGTCAGGTTTAGTGGTTTTTAATAAGACATACAGGGAAGACATATAATATGACATAGAAGGACATTAAAAAGAAGTTTAGAGTCCAACTGTGACAGTAACCAGCTACCCCAGAAAGCACTGTTCAGCATTTGCTATTGGGTTTGGGGAAGCTCAAGATGCCATAAGACTATCAGGATCTAGGTATAATCCTTGTTCTGAGATTAAACATCCCAAATATTGAACTTTAGTTTCAATGACTTGCAACACTTCCTCTGAGACCTTGTGTTTCTTAGGAGCTCAGAGTCCTGATTGGTAAATAATGTCTTCTTCTGAGGAAGCTTGGGAAGGTGATCAGAGAAGTAAATCATCTACATATCGTGATAATGTGGAGCCTCCAGAAAATTTTATATTATCTAGATCAGCTTTCAAAATTTGTTAGAAGTAAGGATTTTCAGGAAAGTCCTGGTGCATATGTCCAGGTATATTGTTGTCTGTTCCAGGTAAAGGCATAAAGGTATTGGCTAGTCTGATCAGTTGGAACACTAAAAAAATGCACTATATAAATTGATAATGGTGAAAACTTTGCATTCAGTAGGGCTGGGTACTAATAACATATTCAATTGGGAACAACAGATTGGTGAGGAATAATAATGTTATTTATTGCTCAGAGATCTTTGACAAATCGTTATCCTCAACAATCAGGCAATAGAGGGTACTACAGGATTGGCATAAGGGATAATAGTCCCTGTGCTTTATAGTCTTCTATGATATGTATTATGCCCTGTAAAGCTTCTGTGTTTATAGGGTACTGATTAATTCTGGGGAGAGGTTTTGAGGGATCAATTTGGATTTTAATAGGGGGACACTGAATTCTGCCTATGTCTCTGGAGGATTTTGCCCATGGAGTATGGGACACTAAATCTAATAATAGGGATGAGTTTAAAGTTTGATGTCCTCTTTGTAAAATATATGTGAAAGAAAAGAATTTGAATTTGAATTTTCCTGATGATTAGATTCAAAGAGTTTAAGTTCAGGCAATTAAAGAGTTAGTTCTCCCTTTTGAGAGAAAGAAATGGAAGCACGGTATTCTTTTTCAGGAAATCTTATCCTAATAAGAGGACAGGGGCCAATTCACTGAAGAGAAATGGATATTTATTTTGCAAAGGTCCCAAGCAAAAGAGTATAGATTTAGAGCTGAGGACATGTTGTGGTCTATTTGAGACTCCCATTATTTGAATGAATGTATTACTCTGAGGAAGGGACTGTTTAATTGTAGTGGAGTCAAGCACCAGTAGAGTGGCTCTATTAAACCCCCACCTGGAGAATAGTTTTCCCTAACGTATTTAACTGTGCCCTTCTTTTAGAATCATCTTCTAAGGCATGGACTAACTGAATAGCTAGAATGACAGGACCAGGGTGGGCATTGTTTCCCATTCTATGCAGGTTCTCTTAACTAACAGAGAGAAGTCTCTGATTAAACTGTTTATAAACATTGAATCAAAGGCCACCCTGGTAGATTAAATATCTATAGGGAGTCCAGAAATTTCTTTGAAAATAATTTGGAGTCTGCTATAGTACCCATGAAAAGATTCAGCAGGCTTTTGGGTAAATGCCTGAATTTTGTTCCATCCTACTGGTTTAGAGAAAGTCCTCGAGATGGCCAGATGCAGCCTGCTGGCTCTCGTACACACTTGTTCATGTAAAGGAGCTTGTGATTGACTTACTTGGAATTCTCAAGATTGCTTGGAGCTTCCCCAAGTAGCAGTTTTCATCTGATGCTAGGTTTCACCTTCTCCAACAAGCATGTGGACTAACTGAAGAAGCCAAGTTTTAATTGCAATGTTGAATACTTTGGCAAATCTAGTGGATCCTCAGTTACCTTGGGAAAATCTTTTACTAAAGCTCTAAGTTCAGCTTTAGTCTATGAGACATAAGAAATTAATGGTTTAGTAGGATCCTTAGAAGGCCTAATTTTAAAAGAGAATTTTATCAGGCTCAGCTGGTAAGGTTTCAGTATTAGAGAAGGAGAGTTTACGTAAAGGAAGTGGGTTAGAAGAGGTTAAAGGTAGGTATAGAGGAGGTGGAGCAATGGCGTTAGTGAAACCTCAGCTGGTGCTGCCAAGAAGCCACAGATGCTTTTTTATCTTTCAATTGTTTATTTGATTCAATTAACTTAGAAATAGTGTTTCATAAAGAGGCAATTTTAGAATCCTGAATACATTTAGAAGCTTCTAGGTATCATTTAAAATAGCTATCCCGTCAGATAGTTTCATTCTATTGCTAGTCTTTTAGTCTGGAGAAAAACAAGTTTGGGGAGACTGAAAGTTCTGCATAATTGCCATTGGAGTTCTAATTTGTCTTTAGTAAGGTTGGTCCATTTATTTAAAATGTGCATGAAGAAAGACCATTTTTTAATATAAAATCAGCATCTTTGAAGAAAGGCCACCCCTAGAGCATTTAGATGATTGGAATCCTATAGCTCAGAGGTATTCTGAAGAGCAAAAGAAACATACCTGAACAGCCTAATGGGTTTACTTTAAGGAATGGGAGTTGTGTGGTTGTTGTTGTTGTGTTTTCTTGGCAGACAGCCTTTGTTCTAGTTGTCCAACCAGTGACCAGGTGTCTCTTGTTGCGTGAAAATTGTTTTGTAGTCAGCAAGTGACATAGTGCTAATCTGGCTTGTCTATGACCAACTTATCCTTTCATGGGAGTCTTTTCCTCCAGCAACCAAAGTCTCCCATAAGGAGAAGGTGACTGTCTAGTAGAATTTATTTGCTTGACTCATACCCATCAATGGTATTTAATTTTTTTTTGTACTCAAGAATTCCATAGAACTTATACCAAAATTTGAGTGAACTTCCAATTTAAAAAAATGAGCACTCACCAGAAAGGATAAAACCTTTAAACAGATCCCAAATAAAATAAGAGAGCTCAGCCAAAGGGAGGGAGCTCAGAATCCAAGTGGAGACATACCAAACCAAAGTAGACAGTGACTCATAGAAGTGATGAGCACAAGGGGCTCAGTACAGGTATCTGGTTTGATCCCAAGGATCATTGTTCTTCAAGAGGCATTGCCTTTGCATCCCACTTCTGACACCAAGAAATGCCACCTTAAAGAGGTAAACAGAAACAAGTTCAAAATTGTCAAAAAGATGATTTTATTCAGAAATATCAGAAGAATTGCAATTCAGGACATGCAAAGTGTAGCAGGCTAAAGGTGAGTTCCCTGAGGGTTTGGGAAGGGAATGTAAAGAGAGGAGAGTCCAGATAGAATCTGTTAGAAGAAAAAAAAACAGGCTACAGCTTTGAAAATTCCCTGAGCAGATAAAACCAGTCCAAATAAGCAAACAAAATTCAATTTAGTTTATTTTGCAAGACCAACCCAACTTGAGTTAGTTTTTTGTTCATGTATGTGGAAATTATAAGCAAAACTTCCCAAGGTTGATATGATGCAACCCTGACCAACTCCCTATCATTTAGGAAAATTCCAATATTGTCAGTTTCCTGTAATTAAGGCATTTATGGGAAATTAGCCCCTCAGTCTTTTAAGTTTTGTTTTTCTAAGGGCACATGTGTGAGAGTTTCTATTTTATATTCTGCAGTTTCATTTTGATTGAAATTGTTTCACATTGTCAAAGCTGAATGATACTTCAAGATCACCCAGGAAAAGACTTCATTTGATAGATGTGGAAACTAAGGGCCTCAGATGATAAGTGACTATTCAATATTTACTTCCACTTAAATATGTTGTTCTCAGTGAATTCCATTAAAGACATATATTAAGAATGGCTTCTTTCTCAAGAACTGAAGGTTTAGTCGACGAGGATGTGCCAAAGGAGTACACAATCAGCACCCATCTTATTATGCTTCCAAG
This sequence comes from Manis pentadactyla, assembly GCF_030020395.1. NCBI lineage: Eukaryota > Metazoa > Chordata > Mammalia > Pholidota > Manidae > Manis > Manis pentadactyla. Next base: position 9,786,124 of record NC_080036.1, read on the forward strand.
TTGGAATTGATGGGCCTCATATGTGTATCTGAAGTGTAAGTTTGGCAGAGGGAACATGCACAGTTAGTCTCAACATGATGAAAAAAGAGGACCAGGGAGATTTTGTCAATACCCAGGTCTTATATAAGAAAAAAGCTCTCGCTCAGTGTAGTAAGATGCCACAGAGTCATTACTTGCCTTCTCTGTGCTACTCTGTCTTCCCTGTGAACCCCACACACACCATGTGTGCCAATCATGATACCCCCCAATCCCCTTCTCCCTCCCTCCCCACCTGCCCTCCCACACTCCTCCCCTTTGGTAACCACTAGTCCCTTCTTGCAGTCGGTGAGTCTGCTGCTGTTTTGTTCATTCAGTTTTGCTTTGTTGTTATACTCCAACAGTGGGTTACAGTCTAAAAATGGAGGCATTCTTCATAGTCCTGTTGAATCTGAATTAGTAGATTTAGTTATTTAGAACAATGCCTGAAGGATAATGCATTCTAAATATTTGTTATCAGTGTTACTATCCTCTAAAAAAAAAAAAAAAGAAAAGAAAAAAGCTTTTCTTATATACCATAATTTCATAATTGGAGGATCTATGTACACAAGAACTATTCCTAGCATCTCATACAATTTTTAGGCAAAATACCTTCATCACTTTGCATTTAGGCAGTACTATTTATACTGACATCATCTACATGACTGTTCAGTCATCACCCCAATAGAGCTTTTGGGTTGGGAAATTCTCCTACTTATGCTTCTAACACCCATTAATTGAAAGGTCTTATAAATGACACCTGGCCTAGGGTATCTCCTTGTTTATGTATTCTTTCACCATTAGATTATCTTGCTGAACACATTAAAACTTCATGTTAACTGGCACGCTGTACATCTATGGTGTAATGCTACGTGATGCCAAGTAAAATGACTTCAGAGGCTTTATAAAATTTAGAAATACTTTGAATTATCAATATAACATCAATATAAGCACATTTTTAGTATTATGCTATACTATTATGTAAAATACAATTAAAAAACAAAAATGCTAGAGAGGATCACAAACATACAAAACCTTTTAAGATAATTAAATAATAAAAGGGTGAATTAAAGTCAAGTCTTAGAATATGTTGACAATTCATTATCTGTCCCTTTCCTACTCGCCCGTCATTACAAGACGGTGGGCTTATTCAGCTTTGAGCTCCATCAGCAGAGAGCTTAGTTCACTAAATGTCAAGCCTACCTGTCATGCTGGCCTTTGTCAATGGCTCTTCCTCCCTTTTTGTCCCCTATCACCTTTCCACCCAGAAAACTCCTAACACTTCCTGCAGATCTCCATTTACTCAACTACAATGACTCCCAGACTTCTGAGCAGATACACTTGCTCCTTTTCTAGTGTTTCTGTCTCCATTTTCAGAAATTGAGGGGCATGCACCAGCTCAGAGTGTGCCTGAGTTCAGCCCTGCGTGACCTCACGTGGGTCCTCTGTATCCCTGAGCTTCTGCAACTTGTAAACATTGGAAATAGTGGTAGCAAAACTGACCACATGCCATGTTGTGAGAGTTGAATGGACACTGCCAGACAGCAGTGACGATGACAGGGACAGCAGCAGTGACACCATACATGTCAGGGAGAATTATTGTTACTATTAGCAGGATCATCATTATTTGTATTATGCAGCAGTAAGCTTATTGAAATATAATTGTTACCTGAAAGAGACAATAGATGCTATGAGGCAATCTCTTGTACTTTTCCATATTCCTCATACCTAGACCTACTATATGGCAACATTTTTGATGACTACCCTCGCATATTGTGTGTGTATGTGTCCGTGCACTTCAGCCTCATGATCATCGGGTTCCTGGTGATAAGCCTTAGGAATGAGTTTTAAACCTAGATGAGAGTTGGCCAAAGTGTCCATGTCTCCATTCCTTGAAACTCACACTATGATCTAAGCCGCTGGACTCTGACTTTACTCCACTGTGGAAAATACATGAAGAAAAGAAAGAGTCCTTCCTTCCTAAAGTTTTCCCTACCCCATTCCTGGCCATGCCAGGACCTGGGCGGGAAATGGAATCCTGAACCAGGCAGAACCCCAGTGAGATGGAGGGCAGGGAAAAAGGGGCGATGTGTTGAGAAAAGAGAGAGACAGGGAAGAGCGAGCCATCTAAGGGATGGGTTTACCCTGATCTATGAAAACACCCCTTATTATAGTGATCTTGTTTTCCTTATCCCACATCTATGCCTGGCAAACAGAGAAAGCTGGAGCATCTCATGAAGGCTAATTGGTGAGGACCACATGGCACCAAGTAGATACTACTATTAATGTGTGATTAGGTGATTAAAACTTAAATGATCAATAAGCCACAAACAGTTTAGAAAAGTCGCCACATCTGTTGTTTATAAAATGATTCAATTTTGCCATAGTATTTACAGATACTTGAAGCATTTCAAAGGTTGCTTGAAAGTGTAGCTTCTTCCCAATTCTTTCCCCCCTGCACACTCTCTCTCTTTCTTATTCTTTCCCCCATCTGTCTGCTGTCTGTCTCTCTTTTGTCTCTCCGATTCGCTCTCCATCCCTCTCCCTCATCTCTCTCTTTCTCCATGCAGTGGGCACAGCACTGTGTAAAAAGAGAGCTGCAAGCAATATAAAATACTTTTTAGTAACAAAAAAATAATATTCTTGCTTTCCACCCTCACCAAGATTTACTTAATTGTTCGGAACAAGGGAGCTATTCTTTTGTCCTTATGGTACCACATACCTTTATTACTTGGCTGGCTTCTCTTGCTATGCCTTTTGTCATCAGGATAGGTTAAGGGCTATGTTAGCCTAGAGAAGAAGTCCGGCCAGCATCTTCCACTGCAGGAAGCTAGAGTCCTTGTGGATGAGGGAGGTAGCATTAAACCCCAGATGAAGGAAAAGACCCCATGTAGGTAAGGGGACTCAAAGCAGAGGACCCCAACCTGTGAGGGGGCCACGAGCAAAGCCAGGAACATGAGGAGGCTCAGGAAAAGTAGACTGGAAGAATACACTGGGGTCTTCCTCAGTTCCTTTGGGTTCCTGCCACCCAAGCCAGCAGGGGACAAGGAGGTTAGGGAACAGTGGCCAGCCAGAGGGGCTGGAGGCAGAGGAATCCATAGATGGGCAGTGACTGCTGCAAGTGTGGATTTGCAGGGATGGAGGACGCATGAAACAGTGAAGGCCAAATCAGTCGGGCAGGGGCCCAGGTTCTAGTTGGGAAGAGACTAGAATCCAGGATCAGTAGCCATGTGGGAGGAGCCTTTGATAAGGCACGAAAGGGGTCATTGCTGCAGAGATGAGCAAAAACCTTGTGCACCAGGTTGTGAGTGAAGACCAGGGCTCCCCTCATCACCAGGAGGACACGGCCTTGGTTGCTCGACCCGGAATGTGCACAGACACCCCTGAGCCCAGAGAGCAGGGCCGGAAGAAGAGCTGGGAAAGCCTGGGGGTGTCCTTGCAAGGCAATGTGCGAAGGCAGAGCAAGACAGCTTGACACCCAGGGGGGCATGTTTTTAATCAGCAACACCAAGAACGAAGATTGATGCCAAATGAAGTTGAGATCAGTCATGCAAAGCAAAGACAGTGGGATTTCTTTTTTTTTTTCTTTTCTTTCCCTGGAATTTTAGGGAATACATTTTTACTCTATTCCAAAGATTTTTCTACAAGTGGTAAGAGAGGAATAGACAGCTGGATGTCTGAAATCACAGACTCTAGGCCCACTGCGGCCTAGCTGGCTGCACAACGGTGGCCCCATCACACACCCCTGGGCCCACATCCATTTCCTCTTCTGTGCTCTATGAGTGATCTTCCTCCTCCTTTTAAAGGACTGCATGTCTTTATTTAAGCTGTGGGTCTCATTCTAGTGTTTGTATGGTTGTGTTTAGCCAATTTTACTAAGCCAATTGTACCTGAATGTGAAAGGAGCTCTATGTCCCTCTTTCCATGGATGGCAGAAAGGAAGGAGATCATTGCATGCTTCTGTTTTCCTTTTCTCTTCATGTTCCACAAAAGCCTTGATGCTTTCAAACAAAACCCCCAAGGGGACCCTTCTTTCATTTATATCCACAAAAACTCAAACCCTGCCTTTTTAGTAAGTGTAATTAATAACAACAAACCTTACAAATCAATACAAAAATACTTTTCTTTTTTCATCTTGTGACTCTTTCTCTCCTTGTAGAGTGAAGAGAGCTTAAACTTGGGCATGAGATCTGAATCTGCATCCCCAGAAGATCATGTCACTTGCACAAGTCACACAGCTTCTCAGCCTCTGATTCTTTCTTTTTAATAACAGGGATCATTCCGTCCTCCCAGGAATGTCTTGAAGACAGCCTTCCTAGGAATACTTAATTACAGAGAGAAAAATAATAACTTCATAGTGAGGAAGTTTGGCAACGTGCCTTAACATGTGATCAACGCCAGCATTGCCAGTCAGGGCCAAAGGGCATCAGGAGCCTGATAGGACGCCCCGCCATGGTCTCCTTGAGGTGCTCCTGCCAAAATCACACAATCCGGCTCTAATCATGAAGCAACATCACAGAGACCCTAATGGGGGAATGCTCTACGAACTAACGGTCCACAGCACAAATGCCAGTCTTAGACAGGCTGAAGAACCAGTCGAGATTAAAGGAGTCTAAAAAGAAAGAACAGCAAAATACAGCTTATGATCCCAGATTTGCAGTCTTGGGCTATGAAGAGGGAGGGTTAATATCTGTGTATGTTTGTGTGTTCTGTATAGTTCTCATTATTAGGACTAGTGAAATTTAAATAAGGTTTGTAGATTAGATAATGCTATCATAACAGTGCAATTCTCCAATATTTATAAATGTATTCAGTCTACATTTTTAAAATATCCTGGCTTTTAGGAAATACATGTTAAGGTATTTAGGGGTAAATAAATCCACATGTCTGTAACTTGCTCTCAAATGGGCCAGAAAAAACAAACAAAAAATATCCCTCAAAAAAAAAAAAAGTGTGAGTGTGCATGTGTGTGAGTAGAAAGAGAGAAAACTAATTAAATGAATGTGGTAAGACTTCAACATTTGGGGAATGTGAGTGAAGGATATACAAACCCTATTTTTCATGTAATCCTGAACTTAACTCAGAATAAAGAGTCAAAAGCAAGTGATGCTGCTGATGAAATCTGTAGCAGTGTTCCATCGGATAACGCCCACGTTTCCCTGCACTGGCCTGGCAGCTTTATGCTGCTTGGGTGCTCTGCCGTGAGCACCTGAAGTAGATGGGAAACACTCTGGAAATGTGCTCGGTGGTCATGACATAGCCCGGTTTTATGTGATTTCTAAATAATTTGCTCTAAGCCAATTGTACTCCAGGAGAGCTGATAAAAAAATCATTCTCAGAAATGTCCTGCTCTCTTCCCCTGCATAGCTCTCTGGGAATTAGGAAGGAAACTATGCCCAGGGTAGTGGAAACTGCAGCTTCACCTACTCACAGAAGGGGACATGTGTAGCATTCTTTTCTTTTACTCTGGTATCATTAATATACAATCACATGAGCAACACTGTGGTTACTAGATTCCTCCCATTATCAAGTCCCCATCGCATACTCCATTACAGTCACTGTCCACCAGTGTAGTAAGATGCTACAGAGTCACTACTTGTCTTCTCTGTGCTATACTGCCTTCCCTGTGCTCCTTCTATATTGTGTGAGCCAATTATAATGTTCCTTAATCCCCTTATCCCTCCCTTCCCACCCATCCTCCCCAGTCCCTTTCCCTTTGGTACCTGGTAGTCCATTCTTGGGTTCTGTGATTCTGCTGCTGTTTTGTTCCTTTAGTTTTTGCTTTGTTCTTATGCTCCACAGATGAGGGAAATCATTTGGTACTTGTCTTTCTCTGCTTGGCTTATTTCACTGAGCATAATACCCTCTAGCTCCATCCATGTTGTTGCAAATGGTAGGATCTGTTTTCTTCTTATGGCTGAGTAGTATTCCATTGTGTACATGTACCACCTCTTCTTTATCCATTCATCTACTGATGGACACTTAGGTTGCTTCCATTTCTTGGCTATTGGAAATAGTGCTGCGATAAACACAGGGGTGTATCTGTCTTTTTCAAACTGGGCTCCTGCATTCTTAGGGTAAATTCCTAGGAGTGGAATTCCTGGGTCAAATGATATTTCTATTTTTAGTTTATTGAGGAACCTCCATACTGCTTTCCACAATTGCTGAACTAGCTTACATTCCCACCAGTACTGTAGGATGGTTCCCCTTTCTCTACATCCTCGCCAGCGTGTGTAGCCTTATTATAAGTGAGCCCCACCTTTCCAGATGATATTGGAACAGTATTTCCATTTACAGCCATATCACAAGGCGCCACAAGTGCTGGGTCCTCAAGAATAAACCCTTTCCCTCCTGTGACCGGAGTTCCTGCTGTCCAGGCAGCAAGCGTCACCATCTTCATCACAGCTCAGATTCAAGCTGTGGCCACCTCAGGACATGTAAGGGCACAATCTGTCCTATGAGAGCGTATTAATGCCCAAACGGACACCTCCACACAGTGCCTGAGTATAATTACCCAGCCATGTGACTACCATGCAAATTCAATTCTGGAGACAAAATGGATCTCTTTAATTGGAAGCAATTAATAGAGATTTTCTCTTGAAATATATAAAATCAGAAAGAGCTTTCTATAATACAAAACTTAATGACAAAAATACAGTTTCAGAATGTTAGCTGGGATCACTGTGAACACGGACCTTCATGCACAATTACATGTTCCCAAAATGGTATCTTGTGCTTAGGTAGGGCTATTCTGTCACTCCCCCTCCCCTTTTTGATACAAATGTTATTTCCCTGATCTTCTAAAGAAGATCAAATTTGGGCAGTTAGACCCAATATCCGTGCCCATTAGAACCCACATTTCCGCACCCAAGTGGAAGGGCCCCGGCAGGCAGGCTGCACACCAGGACGGCCGGATGAGAAGCGCCGCGGAGCCTTATTGGTTCTCTCCATTCTTTTATTTCTTTGCTCACGTCTGAAATTTCACAGCTCTTTCCATTAAGAGGTCAGAGCCTTTTAAGTGCTGATATCTTTAGGAAGGATTAGTGATAACTCACATACGGTCATTGAATTGAGAGCGGTTAGGTGCACAAATGGCAGAAGAGGAGAAAATGCTCCCAACCCTCAAGATGGGGGAAGTAGTGGAGAAACGGAGGGTGCAGGTGCTTCATCGATGGATCTTGGAGTAAGGCAGAAAAAGAGGACTGCTTCCCTGAGAACATGCTCGTCCTCGCAGGACAGTTCCCACTGCGTGGCCCCTGTGCGAATAAACAAGGAAACCTCATCCACAGGGAGGCGGGGAGGCCCTGCAGGGGGGAGCCTCAGGCACACACTGCTGTGCGGCCACCCTACCCAGGGGGACGGAGGACGGTAAGAATTACTTCAACAAGGGAGGACAATTTTCACATAGGACTTTAATCTCCTACTTTAAGAAGAGGAAGGAGGATCCTTTCATGCCCCACCAACAATGAGCACATCAATTACCACTTGCAGCCAATGAGAAACTGCCCCAACTTCATTTTTCTCGACTGAACATTTGTTCCAATTAACCCTCCTCAAATTCCCTCCTAAAACCTAACAAAAGCTGACTTTCCCTTCGTCCCTTCAGACGTGTCTATGATTCACTACAGCCTGCATCTCCCAAATTGCAATTCCTCTGCTATTCCTCAATATACTCCTTTCTTTTAACTTAAATAAAAGTGCTTTTTTTTTTCCTGTGCTGCAAGTTAACACCAAGCTCAACTAACATGTCCCAGGAAAGAGAGGTGTTTTGCTGCAGGGAAGAGAGGCCAGCTGGGTGCCTTCTGCACCCTCACCTCCCAGCTCCTGCTGCAGTGTCTGCTGAACAGAAGGTGGTCGTACCCTAAGGGGTAGATGAACATGGGCTCAGGACCTCTGCCAGAACTGACTTGAGTCTTCAGACCTGCTCAGAATCAGGACTAAGTCGTGGAAGGGAGAGAAAAGTAGAAGCACATGTCACTAAACTTCCTGTGTGCATGTTGTCTCTGGATCCCTCCTTCTCCATCCCCTATGTCCCTGGTTGGCCGTTTTGGCTCCCTTACCTCCTTCCTCGCCTCACTCATCAAGGGCCAGCCTTCACAGCATCCCTGCTGAGGCTCTTACCAGTTAGAAAAATGCCCATGAGAACTACTGCAAGTTTCCAGTCCTTCTCCATAACTCTCAGACCCAAACAAACTCCAGAAGGAGAACATGACCCATCTTGTTACATCATTGCTTTAGCAATGACCAACCTTGGGTTTCCTATCCCAGCTTGGTTTTTGTCCCTACATCTCTAAAGTAGGTCCCATGACCTACTTCTCTCCTAGTTTGGGTATCTCTGCTTTTACCCTACAGCTTCTTCAAAGCACCATCCTCATCTGCATCCTAAATGTTTGCAGTCCTTCTCAAAGACCTCCCACGGCATCCAGAAGGAGGCATGCCCAAGGGGACCCTATAAGGGTGCTGGCTGTCTTGGGCCATCTGTCTGGCTTGGTTGGCTCCTCTGATCAGACCACCAGCTTCATAAGGAAGCATGGCTTCCCCAGCTGTCACTCCCCTATGGATTAGCTGACAGGCTAACAGGTATAGGTCCTGGGAGCAGAGGATGAGCAAGACCTATGAGTGTCCATCCTTCTCCCACAGACCTTCTAATCTCAGAGACCTACAGTGCTTGGCAAGAATCTAGGTCTACCGGCTTAGACAGACTTCAGCTTGGTTGGTGGGTTTTTCTCCCCTTAAAGTCACTCAAGCCCTGGGGCAAAGGTCCTGAGTCCAGTGATCTCCACCTTGTCCAGCCCCACACCTGGAATGCTCATCCCCAGGTCTTCAGGGAAGCCTTTCTCATTCCCCAGGTCAGCTCATTGGTCACCACCTCAAAGAAGGCTTCCCTAGTCACCAAGCCTCACGCCTCAACACCAGTCATTACCTAATTTTCATTATAGTACTGATCTTTCCCTTCAATCTTAATTTTTGTAAGCTGATTTTCTTCTTGCCAGATTGCTGATGGTTTGCCCCCTCCACTGGAATGCTAGGCCATGAGGTCAGCCATGCTCGCCCATTTCTCCATGCTGGGAACCCCAGTGGGATTGTGATCAGCTCTTCACAAGGTTGTGCTGAGTGAGTGAAGCCTGTGTCTTCAACATCTTCTCCCTCTGTTTCCATAGTAGACATCTTGCTGCTTCATCCCAGATCCTTCTTCAGGGTGGATGAACCCAATCTCCAGCTACTGCGAAAGTGAGTCCATAGCTGCATCTTTCACTGAGAATCACCCTCAGCTGTAGGGGCTGCCATGCCCAGGCTGTGCCCCCTGTTCAGGGCACCCATGGCCAATGACTTGCCACTAATCCAGGGACACAAAGACTTGGCCACATTGCTTCAACTCTGGACCTCTGTCGTGGGGCTCTCACAGCCCCACAGCTCCCAGTGGCAAACTCACCATGAGTCAGTTGTTTCCTCCTCCTAACCCTGCCTCCACACTTCCTCAAGGGAGTGGCTCCAGGCAGCACTTCTGGACACCTTCTGCACTGGACTCCCCAGGTCTGTTTGTTTTCAGGGAACTAAGTCTCACTAGTTTCCTGTCCCTCTAGCTGTACCCTGTCTGTTTTGCTTCTACTTTTGATCCGAATAAGTTCCCTTTATTTTCTCTGCACTGTAGTTTTAAGATTTCGGTGAGGCCCTGTGCCCAGCTGAACCTGCAATCCTACTGGGAGGGCTTCCTGGCAGATGGGACCAGCCTTCCTCCACATTTTTCACTTCTCAATATATAGAAATCATATCAAAGTTTTTTCATGAGAAACTAAAAAAACAAAAAACAAAAAAAAACCTTTTAACGAAATGTCCTTTGGCAGTGTTTGTGAGAAGTCAGAAGTATGGAGATGTAGAATGGGTCTTCTACCTTCTGTCAAAGACTTTGGGAGGCAGGAAAGATGATAAAAAACTAAAAAGGACACAAATTTTTAATGAACTATGTACCAGTTTATAAGCCCTTAAAAGTGAAGTTGTTGCAAATATTTCTATAATGTGTAGCAATACACGATGCCAATATTTTCATAAGGGGCTGCACACCAATGTAATTACTTATTTTACTCTTATGTACTCTCCAGACCCTGGAAATCCTGAAGTTCTGTTTGGCAGTTTAGCAATTGTGAATGTGCCATTGTTGGGAGAGATGCTCATTTGAAATACTGTAATCTGGCTCTAACATCTGAGATGAGCTTGTAAGCCCCGCTACGAGGAGGCAGTGACAATAACCTAGAGCAGAATGTGATGCTGACATTAGGTAAAAGGCATCCATCTGATTGTCAAGGCACAAAGAGCAACATCCTTATGGTAAAGTATCCATTTCCTGTTATATGGTGAAACACAAAAAGGGGAACATTTACACCATACATCTGCTTTTCCTATTTTAAAATACTGGATATAAATACTGGATCAAAGAGCTCTTAATACATACTAAAAAATAAAAACTGCAAGAAATGATAACAACTGAAATAGGCATCGTTCAGTTTTAGTTTTGTAGAGCAAATCCAGTTCTTTGAAACCTTCTACTTCGGCAGAATTGTATGGTCACAACGTGTTTATTTTTGCTCTTGACTTCTTCCAAAGAACATTTTCACACACATTTTCAAACTTCAACACCCTCTTTAATTCTATGGCTAAACTTCATAGAATTGCCGTGTGCAAAGACTCTCTTGGTGGAGCCTACCTAGATTCTTACATTTTAGCCTAATTCTGTCATTAAAGTGAAACCAGCTTCCTTCTGATACAGAGCAAAACAGAAGATGATAGTAGAAAGTGTCATTTTGCCACTTTTGTGCATTTGCTTTTAATATTCTGTATGTACATTTAATTGAACCACTTTGAGTTCTTGAAAGATATTCAATAGCTCGGAAGATCATCCAACGTAGCACTAAGTGAACAGGAACAAACAGCAAATCGATTTTGGACGATTAATGTCTATGGCTATCATCATTAAATACAGTGAGTCCAGAGCCAGGAAAATGAGGTGTGAGTGTGTGTGTGTGTGTGTGTGTGTGTGTGTGTGTGTGTGTCTGTGTGTGTGTATGTGTGTGTGTAAAATATACATGGATATTTTAATTTTTAAACATAGTCTTTTCTCAAAAATAAATAATATGGGGGTTATTGAATTATCCTCAAAGGGGTTATAGAACACCAATTAGCTGTGTAAGTCCTAATATTTAAGATATGGGATAACGTTCATTTTGGAAATGTTGATATTACAGATTGAATGGGAAATCTTGCCATGTGACTTAAATGACACATCATCTTCTGTTAGTCTGTTTCTACCTGAAAGCTGAATTCAAAGATGTAACAGAAAACAAGTAACATTTACGCAAGAACAGATTAGCCCTGAAGAGCTGCCTGCCATCTCATACTCGCAGTCTGCTGACCACTCACCCTCATTATAAAGGCTGATGTACTTGTGCCCAATCCTGGGAGTCCCCCAACCCCTACTGCAGACTCTTCAGTGAAAAGAGAGCTACTCCTGCCAAGAGACTTCCTGAGGGCGAAACCAGCTTCAATCCAGTGTCATGGAAGTTTGTCCGGGGAAGTAACGCTGTGTCCACTCCCACCTCCGGAATAGGGTGGTGTCTGGGGAAAGAACCCATCCAGTCCCCCATCTCAGCGCATTGCCATCATCCTGAAAATCGGTCAATTCAGAATCCTAGGACATTGCACTGGCCTTTGCTCAGCTCTGGGGTACCATTTGGGTAAACAGATTTCAGCACCCAAGATTCAAAAATTGGCTGTCTCAGGAGAAGGTGAGGTTCGCTGGGGCAGGTATCCTTGAGTGCCACACTAGATCCTGCCACATCCAGGTATTGTGCTGGACCTGTTAGCTCCTGAGTGTCATATATTCCCCGCAGAGCCTGGATTCAAAGGCTCCAGGGCCTTTGTCAATGAAGAGAAGGCTGCTCTCCTACACGTCCATCTAGTCTGGGAAAGGCTGCTATGTAAGACCCAGACAGCGTAAGGGTGCTGAGGGCTGTTCTTTGCCAAGTACAGTGGTGTGTTGTTTACATCGGGTGGCTATTTCACTCTTGCATAGTCCCACTGAGATAAATTATTTACCAATTCTCTTTCCCAGCTGCCGGACACTAAGACATCTAGCTAGTTCCAGAGCAAGCTGCCCAAGCTCACACTGCTAAGGAGAGGCGGAGCTCAGCACTGGACGCATTAACTGGACTCCAGAGTGGCCACACAGCCCAGTCTGGCTTCAACAGCACCATTTCACACAGAGAGAGGAAGCATCCCACATGCTCCTCCAGAAGTCAAAAACTGTGGCCTCCTCCTTTCAGAAACAGATGGGAGTTTAACATCATCATGGCGACCTTGGCCTGTCTGTGGTCATCTTTGTAGCAGGAGAATCTGATTTTGGCAGAAAGGGGCTGTCCTCTGCAGGGCTTACAGAGTAACTGCAGGGGGAGTGGTGAACTGGCAGGAGGCGTGCATCCGACCAGCAGACACATTCATGGGCAGACAGGAGAGTCCTTGTCCAGGTCACATGCCTGGAAGGGTTGGTGCCCCCAGGTTCTCAGACAACCACGGCTCATCTCTGAGGAATCACTCTCCACTGGCGTTTCATGTTAGTAAAATCTCCTTTGGTGCATTCTCATGGAAGCAAGCACACATTCTGAGAACAGCATTTCCTGGTAAAATATTTACAGGCTCTGAGCCAGGAGCAGTTTCGCCTCCAGACGAAGGAAGGCAGGCTCCTTTAGCATCAAGTGCCCCTGGACAACCGTCCTCAGGTCCTACCATCTGTTCCTTCTTGGAACTAAACCTTCTGGGAAGGACAGGGCTACCAGCAAGGCTGTCTGTGGAATAGCAAAGGGCCTGGATCTAAGTCTGTCTTCACCTCCCCAACAGCAGTCATTAGAGAAACATGCCCGTCCTGCCACGGCTGCATCAGCCAGTGCCCAAGATGTCACCCCCTCTGGTCAGGTTACAAGTGCTGGGTGGGCCCCTGAGCAATTGCTCCCCTCACATGGCACATGCGACACATAGCTGGCGTGATCTGCAAGGGCTCTCGGTTCCAGCTCCTACAGGCAGCGAGGCAGGTTCCCTCCACCCTGAGACCCTCGCAGAGTCCACTGTGTGAGGTCAGCACTCAAAACTATGTGGTGAAGTGAGAAACAAAGTAAATAAACTTATAAAAAAAAAAACAGAGGAAGAAAAACATGTATGAAAATATTTGTACTGGAACTAAATCAGAGAGCTTGAAAGTTTTAGAAAGATATGCAGATACTCCTGGAATGGCTTCCTGGGCCTACATACGTCTCTGCTTACCATTGTCTTGTGAAAAGGAAAGGTTTGGATGGCAACATAATATAAACATGAGCAGAAATAGAAGAAATTATCTATTAAACATTTGGAAAAAACAGCATGTCATTTGCATATGCAATTTCATAAAAAGTTTTACAAAAAATGTGTAGGAGATGCTTATACAGGGTACATCTTGCCATAAAGACACTTTCCCTTTTATTTTATATTTTATCAGGTTTTTAACCAAGGGGATAGATAGCAAATGTTTGTTTCCTTAGCTTCAAACTAGAGTTTATAATGTCCTGGCTGATATATAATTGTATTGTTTATCCTAGCTTTTGTTTTTATTTAATGTGGTTACTTGTAAAAATAAGGAATTAAATAAATATATCTCTTCTCATTAAATTAAGATTTAATTACAAGCCATGGTGGAAAATATTAAAAGCTATTTAAAATTGAACATACTGCAAAAAAAATGGCTGAGAGTGAGGTATAGCAATAAAAGTGAATATATTTTATTTATAATGATATCACATTTTAAGCAAAGCAGTTTCCGACTGTACGGAAGCTGAAGTCACAGGGAGACAGGCATTTGTTGCCTCTGGCCATTGCACGCAGCTCATGCTGTGCTGGGCACCTTCCTGAAGTGGGTTGGCATGGTCAAGAGGCTCCCAGAGGCCTTGGATGGAATGAGGGCCACAGAGGACACCTGCCCAGCCTCCCTCTCTGCTGCATCACCCGCAGTGTCAGCGTCCATAAAATGAGCGTGCAGTGCACACCCGCCACCAGGAGGTGTCGCTGCGGTTCTTGGACCTGGGAAAGGGGGGGCGGCCAGACCCTCTGAGCAGAGCCACAAGGAGAAGAGGCCCTTCACACTGCGTAACTGCAAACGGGGTTGACAGCCAGCCCTTCATGGGGTTTGGGGCACACACACCAGCTAGCTCCCAGAGTACACAGCAACCAGGGCCTGCTGCGCTTCTGTGTGCTTTCAAGAGAAAAATAAAATCCTTGCTTTTTGATTGTACAAGGTTTCACCTATAGTAGGCTTTTGATATTGTATATTTGAATATGGAACAAATAATTTTTAAATGCAGTATTTAATCTTCGTATTCTTTAAATATTCATCTAGTATCTCATTTATAACGTGTTCTGTGCTTGACAGCGTTTCCCTTTTGGGACGGCAGTAAAACCCTCCAGAACAGAGTAAAGGGCTTTGGGCAGACCTGTGGGCTCAGGGCACAGCTTTCTGCAGAGGAGGCACGCATCACTTCTCACCTCGTCCTCAGGATTTACTGTTTGCTTGCTACCAACCACCAGTCCTTCTCTCCATGAGTCCTTTCCCACCTTCACTGGGGTTGATTTGCACCAGAACAACATTGCCTAGAGTGGGAAGGACATCATCTTCAATAAAATGACTCCCAGGAAGGATTTAGGATGAAACTACAATATTCACCAATAATCAGCTTTAACTCCCAGGTGTTGAAGCACAAAGCGGTTCTCATGAAATAGCATTTGTACTTGTAAGAACAACAGGAAGACAAATCATATTTTCAGACTTGGATGTTTGGTAGACATTTTCTTGAAAATGAATGAAAAAAGTCCATTACTACTAGGAGAATAATTAATAGTATTTGTCGCCAATACTGAAATTTGAGATTTCAAGTGTACATTAGAATTTTGGTAAACTTGCAAGCACCATCATGAACTTGATAGCTTCCCAATACTTAAATATTGCTCTAATGAGGTTGGGGAGAATATTAACAGATGTGATCTTTGTGATGTGTCAACATTTGGATGATTTGCAAACTCTGTAAACTAGTATTTTCTAATGGACCAATGCATGATGTTACAAAGTCATACATGAGTAAAAGATATCTTCAAAGTACAAGATAGACCAATGTACTGTAAGTAACAGAGTGTGAATAGTTCAGTGATATTGAGACAGGGACCATAGATGTAGTCAGAGTAGGGTGAGGGCCTCCGGAGGGGTCAGAGCGGGATATTTGCAGTCAGAGCAGTGTAACTACATGCAAGGAAATCCCCCTACTAAAACTCTATGTTAAACATTAAGCTCTAGAATCATTCTTCAGTGAAATCAGTTAATGTTCCCCAGACAAAGAAGAGTAGCACATGTTTTGTTATGCTAATCATTTGTAACCATGTGTAAGATCCACTTTAACATACTAAAAGGCCCAGGCCTATGTGCTGTCTTTCCTCCTTCAGATCTGACGAGGTAATTCTGCAAACTTAGCATGCAGACCCAGCTGTAGTCGGCATGGTAAAAGGCAGGAAGAATTCCATCTTGAAGATAAGATTGCATTTTAATACCCAAGAAGTTCAAGAGGCAGGATTCTTTAGCAAGTAGACAATACCTCAGCCCACCTTGGGGGCTGGGCAGGCAGCCTTTTGATGTGCTCCCAGACCAAGGCCCCGGTGTCCCAGAGAGAAATCAAGGCAGGAAATTCCTTATGTTAAGTTAATTTTTAATATTCAAGAACCACTTAACAAGTCCACACCCCTAAACTCTTTTTCACATTCTCGAAAAATCCTCAGCTGCCTATAAACCCCCTAGACAACGCACTACCACGGACTCTCTTGTCCCCTCCTGGCATGAGCTGGGAGCTCTGTCCTTTCACTGTATCTCTAAATAAAAGCCTGTACCTTGCTCTCCTACCTTGACTGTTTGTGAAGCTCATTCTTTGGCTCTGCAAACAAGAACCCCGGCATCAATATTATATCAGGTTCCACATTGTAAAATTCTAAGAAATGACTGCTTATTGAACTTTATGTGATATCAAGGAATAGCCATGATTACCTGAAAAGTCTAATAAAACACTGCCTATTTCTGAACTGCAGTTCTGTCCCAGACTGGATTTCCTTCAATCAAAAATATAGATCACAAAAGTTTGCATGCAGAAATAGATTTGAAAATCAGCTAGCTTTCATTAAGCCAGACCTTAGAGAGATTTGCAAAAATGTAAAAAATGTGACTGAATTTTCACTAAATTCTTTTGTTTGGGATAATATAGAAATATTTTACTTACGTTTTTTTATTTTCAAATGAGTATTAAGTGCACATACTATGATGCTTCAGTTTTAATTTCTAATAAGTGAATATTAACAGAGAAAACCCCCATCAATAAAGGTTTCTTGGAGACTTCAATTATTTTTTAAGACTTCAATAATTTTTGTTGTACTAGTGTGCCCATGGACTGGGAGTTTTGTATCTTATGCTAAGTTAATTTACATGTTTGATCTTCAAGGCTGCTAATGCAAATCCCACTGAGACTCAATGGATCTTAAGAGGTTCAAGTTCCTAGGAACAGGTTCATAGGCATAATGGGAAGGATCCACATGATGGGCGAGTCTGTGCTCAGTATTTGAGAAGATACAATGGAGGTTAAACACAGTGAAGGAACTCCTGACTGCAAGGGTGATATTTATATTGGAGTACATCTCTGCAGAATCCCTTTGAAGTCTAAAAAACTAGAAAATGTCCCACTTTCAAAGAAAATTTATTTTTATAATGTTCCCAAAATTCCAAATGTACTTAAAACTTGATGGGATTTTATAATGAGCAACCACATATCCATGTAGATTCTGCAATCAATACTGTCTTACACTTACATTCACACGTAATTGTATAGATCAAATACATCCTTGTGGTTATAGGACCCCTACTGTGGTCTAACTGCACTTATCAGTCAACTTTATATTAGGAAAGTCCTTCTGTGTCGGGGAGTACAAATCCTCAGCATTGTGTGTAGTGTGCAGCCTATTCTTACAAGGACAACCAGTGTTTACTTAACTGATCTCAGATTATTGAATATTTGGATTGGTTAAACTCTACTAATTTGAGAAATGCTGTGATGGACATGCTTTTCCTTAACAATGATCCTTTGTTTCTCTGAGATAAAGTCTAAGAATTAGGATTCCTCAGTGAATGAACATAACCCTGCTCCAAGGTTTCTTGGGTGTATTGTGGCAACTTTTGTCAATCTGATTTTCCTTTGCAATTTGATTCCACATGTAGATGTTGAAAAAAAGGTAGAATTTAGTCTGAAACAAGAGAAACTGAGGGGCACACCAGCTCCTTTAAGATACCCTGCCTCCTGGGCATAAAATTGTATATCAATGATACCTTAAAAAAAAAAAAGATACCCTGCCTCATAGTAGGTCCTCATTAAATATCAGAGGAATGAATAACTAAATGGTGAAGCACAGTGGGAGATTTATTTCTAGAGTCCCTAATTGGAAGGCAAATCATAAATAGAGTCCCTGGGAGGTTCACTTTGGTGGCAGGCTGAGACTTCCCTCCTGCACCCTGTCACCCCTCAAGTTTTTCCTATCCCCCAGGTAGGAATATTTTTTTAAATTAATTGTCAAATAAATCAAAGATGAAATATAATTCATATAAATGTAAAATTTATTATGGTTAATATGTTTTCTAAATCACCTGTATTCTTTTTTTTTACACCAAGTATCAAACTTTAAGTCTCATACCACAAAGTTCATTGTTTAAAAGTGGACAATTTGGTGGTATTTAGTATATTCACAAATTGATCACCAATGCGTTGATTACTAATATCTAATTCCAGAATATTTTCGTCACTCCAACAAGAAATCCTATCTATATCTTTAGCTATTACTCCTCATTTCTCCATAGCCCCGGCCCCTAGCATCCACTATTATTCTTTTTGTTTCAGTGAATTTGCCTAAGGTAGATATTTCATAAGTAGAATCATAAGTACAATTGTACAAATATTTGTCTTTTTGTGTCTGATTTCTTTCACTTAGTAAAATGTTTTCAAGGTTCATACGTATTGTAGCATACCGTGGCATTTCATTCCTTTTCATTGCTAAATAACATTCCATTGTGTGGCTATACCACTTCTTTTGATCTATTCCTCAATTGGTGGACATTAGTGTTTTTTACACTTTTCATATGTTATGGATAATGCTGCTCTGATAATTCATGAGAAAGATTTTGTGTGAAAATGTATTTTTCTTTTCTCATGAGTATATTCCTAAGAATGGAAATAATGGATTATATGGTAACTATGTTTAACTGTTTGAGGAACTGCCAAATTTTTTGCCAAAGCAGACACACCATTTTCTATTCCCACCAGCAGTGTGCAAGCGTCCTAATTCTCCACATCAGAGCCAACACTTGTTATGATGTCTTTTGTGTTATAGCCACCCTAGTGGGTGTGAGGTGATATATCATGGTGATTTTGAGATGCATTTCCTTCAGGATGCATATCTAAGAATGTCCCAGAAAAGACTGAAGGTCACAGTGACAATTGCACTCCCCTGAATTCCATCCTCATCTTCCGAGAAGGAGGTAGGCAGGGGCTTACATTTCTCCCATTGTGAATAAATACACAAATGATCATTTGCACCTGCTATCAGCTTTCTTGTCGCCAAGAGCTAAGACTCACCATTCTACACAGGTTGTCTAACTTCATCCTCCTATTATTACTGTAATTTTTCAGACTATGAAACTAAGACTTAGGAAGAGACAGTAACTGCCCAAGGCCATCCAGTCTATCAGTGCAAGCTTGGGCTGGAGACAAAGCGATCTGACTGCAGTTACCTCATTAACCCTTTCTTCCTCTCTTCTTGCAAAAGCACTTTGAACCCTTACCGTGCCAGGCATTGCCTTGCAGAACAGGGCAGAGCAAACCCTGTGCTTATGTGCTCACTGAGCAGGAGAGGCAGTGAGCACAGGAACGAGAGCATGCATGGTGTCTCGGAGGAAATCAGGCAGAATCTGATGGCAGGGACAGGCACTTTTATACATATAGGAGAGTCTGGGAAGGCTTCCTGAATATGCTGAACTTTACACCAAGACCTAGAGATGGTGAGAGAAAACTATGTATATATGTAGGGGGAGAGGCTTCTGGTCTGAGAGAAGAGCTGGTGCGGGGCTCTGAGGCAGGCATGCCTCACATGTGGCGGATACAGGTGTCCGGGTGGCTGGCTGAGCCTCTGGAGGAACCAGTAGTGTCTGGGCAGGAGGGAGGGGAGACTTGGGAACATGGTAAGGACTTGGCTTCATTCTGAGTGAGGGAGAGAGTGACTGCAAGGACACAGCAGACCATCTGATGAGATGAACTGTAAGCGCCCAGGTGGCGGCGGGAGGCATCTGCCTGTGCCCACACAGAGATGGCCCCACGCCCGGTGGAAGCTGCAAAGCTGCTGAGAGGCCTCAGTGACCGGGTCAAGAAATCAAGGACAGCTCTGAGGTCTGCAAGGTCAGGGTTTTTATTTAATGAGTGGAGAAAGAATGGGAAGGGACGTACTTGGTATGGTCTGTAGGGGTTACACTTGAAATACCCAGTGGACACAACTGCCAGACTGCTATACCCTCTTTGTCAACAGTAGCAAAACTGAATGAAATAACACAGGTGTCAGTTACTTAGCAAGCGAGCGTGAGTTACTGTTACGATCCCCAGGCCGTCTGTTGGATCCTGTGACTTCCACCACATCACCCTCTGCTTCTGTGTCAAGTGTGGGCCATGGAGAAGGCAGGGAGAACACTTTTTGGCCTTGACTCTCAAGCTCAACTATGATGATTAAGGCTGAGTCCCGACCCTATCCTGTGCCCGTGGAATTGAGCAAGTTGCTTCCCTGGGCAGCGGGCACTGGTGTGGGCACCTGTCTCACAGGTCGGTAAGAAATAGCGCTGGACAGCTTCTGGTCCAAAGTATGCTCGTGGCCACTCATATTCTAATCTTTAGAATTCCATTCCCTAATATTTTTAGTCCTAATTGGAAGGCTATCAACCTGCTGGTTCACCTTGTATTTATGTCCCGTGTTATTTCCAGGTCATTATTCTTAGTTTCAGGAAATGAAAAAGAGACGTTGGGAAAGCTCCCCAACTCCCTCCTCTGAGGGGTGTGCAGGCAGAGTGGGCTCTCCCAGTGCTCTGGCTCTCACTGTCTGCCTTGATGTACAAAGCGATGATTGACAGGGAAATGGAGATTAAATGGCCAAGTGGTTTGGCAGAGTCCCCATGTGCCATACAGATGTAATAGCATTTAAGATGACAGAAAAAGAGACTGGCTTGTTTGGACCTGTATGTCTTATCTGCAAGGGAATGTCCAGTGGGCAAAGTCTGTGACTACCCAAAGCCACACAGCCCAGACCCCCTCAGCCCTCGTGCCAAGCCAGCCCAGTCTGTCTGCCAGGTCCGGGGCTCCTTCCCTTTCCCCGCCGGCTTCTGCAGCCTCCTCCCAACCCCCATCTCTCCTCCCTCTGCTGGCTTGCTGTCCCCAGGCTGTCCCTGAGTTCTGGCCCTGGTGGTGCGGATGCACTGAGCTAACCGAGGCTCCTCCAGGGTCCCTGAACATAAGGAGTGACGGGGTTTCTACGATTCATTTGGTAAGCAATCAGTAACTTCTCTCTCATGTTGGACTTATTTGCCTACCTGTTATTCTACTGCAACTCCCTCCAAACAGGATCACGCCATGCATGTCCTCATATCCACTTCATATCAATTGAATATTTCTAGTTTTACTGATTTAGAGCTTATCAGTTTTCAAAAAGACAACTTCAGATTGCTGAATTGACTTTGGACTGTTTCCTCCTATCATTCCTCCCAACACTGAGTAGTGGGAAGAGCACGGGGCCATTTCCCACTCTGGACCCGCCGCAGGCCAGCTGTGTGCCTGCGAAAAGCACAGGGAATCTCTCTGGCCTTGGTTCCTAATGAATAGAAGGAAAGTCTTGGGTGAGACTATCTATAAGATGCCTTCAAGCTTGAAACTTTAAAAAAATGTCTTTAATGTATCAGGAGATAAAAACGGATGGCTAAAATGATGGTTGGGCAAGTGATTAGGAGAGAAGAAATGGGCGACGAAAGTGGAGATATCTCCAAATAGAGTTTATTGTGTGTGCAAAGCGGAAAACTGCGACCCCAACACATTAGCCTTTGGCCATTGTTTAAGTTGTCAAAAATAAATACTGATGGGAAGTGCTTTTTGTTATTGTCACTAAAGGAGAAAAAGTGGGGCAGTACAGGACACTGTCAGGTATGAATGGAAGGATGAGCACAGTCTGCAGCCCAGTGGGGAGCCTGAAAAACATATTTCTGGGAGAAAGCATGCAGTTCAACCGGTCCCCTGCATGCATGTTTCCCGGAAAACACAAGTTCTAAAGTTCTTTCCATTCTATTCTGTAAAAATCAGACAAACTGTCAATTGTGGAAAACTTTTCACCAGGCTCAGGAAACAGGCAAGGTTTTGTTATTCTAGCCAAACAATAAAGAAATGCCCTGAGGAAGGTTTGCAAGGAGAAAAAAGGTGGACCCACCGTTTGGTCTGCCTGTTTCTAAAGCTGGTTCAGGGCCAGGCTCAGAGTGGAGGCTGACGTCAACGGCGCCTGTGATGTCACGGAGGGAGTCGAAGCTGAGGTCTTCATCCTTTGTCATTATTGTTCTTTATATTTGAGTTAAGTAGATTCTATTTCGATTTTAAACTTAGTAGACGTGTTTCTATTCTGAAGAGACCACATGATGCCCTTTTCAAGAGAGACTGCCGCAGCATTTCGCTTTGTTCTCCAGCTACCGTGAAGTCCACCTTCATTTATGTTCAAGCCCCACTAATTGTAGCAACACAGAAAGCTAGAGTGATTTCAGCTAGAGTATTCAGTTTTCCTCTGATGGCTCCAATTCCATTTTAAATGTTATTTTATATTTATTATTTGGTTTTCAGCAACCTAGTTCATCATGCTCCAATCACACAAACTCCAAATGCTACAGTCATTTGATTCCTTTGTCTCCCTTAACTACACACCCTATGGCTCGCTAATCCTTGCCAGTTCTGGCACATTCTACCCTTTTTACTCTCACTATAATGACCGTATGGCAACTATGCAACTGGTCCGTGTTTGCACTCCATCTCTCTCCCGCTTCCCTGCATTGTCACACATCCATCTTTCTCCAGCACATTCAGTGATCTGTCATTTTTTAATTCAAAAGCTCTTAATATTTTGCTCTCAGAAAATAGTTGAGCTCTCCTAGCCCAACCTTCTACTCTAGGTATTTCTCTCTTTTCCACCGTGTACTGTGAATGAGGCCCTGGGTCTGGCCACCATTTTCATTCCTTCCAAACCTCTTGCCACTATGACTGCCTGTTAAATCCTAATTTTAATAACTTAAAATGTCAGCTCTTTCCTGATTTCACATGATAGTAGTAATTTCCTGTCTCCTGAAATGTCAGAGGAAATTTTGTCCTCTGAGGAAGTATACCCCGGGGCCCAAGTCAAGAGGGGAGACAAACACAATGACGTTGGAGGGATTTTGAGACTTGGCACCTATGGCACAAGTAAACATGACACACAGCCTAACTCCTTGCCAGGATAACATAAATTCTCATACTAATGGCCTATTTACCTGTACCTGGTAACCAATACAACTTGCCTGGCTTCCCAAAAAACTTATAAAGATGCCAAAAAGCAACAAAAATAAAAAAACAGTCCAGAGAGACAAAGCCTTCAATAGAATCACACTCACAGATGTCACAGATATTGGACTAATCAGACAAAAAGTGTCAAATAACTATGATTACATGCTGAAGGTTCTAATGGAAAAAGCAGACAACATGGAAAAACACTTGGGTTATACAAGCAGAAACCTGAAAACACTAAGAAAGAATGAAAACGAATTATTATAAACCAAAAACACTGAAACAGAAATGAAGAATGTCTTTGAAGGGCTCATCAGTAGACTTAGCAGACAAGAAAATCATCAATGAGATTGAAAATAGGTCAATAGAAACTGCTATAGCAAATGAAAAAAAGTAATAGAAGACCATAACATCCCAATTACAAGACGTGTAACATATACATAATTGAAATACCTAAAAGAGGAAAAAAAGAGGAGGAGAACTATATGAAATAATAAAATAATTGGTTAAGATCTTTCCAAAATTGGTGGACACTAAACCATATATCCAGGAGGCGCACAGAACACCAAGCAGGAATAAAAGTAAAAAAAACCCTCATCACCTAGACACATCATATCAAACTACAGAAAACCGAAGACAAATTGTAAATTTTGGAAAAAGCCAAGAGTGTGGTAGCAGGAATAAGGGGCTTATAAACCCGAAGAGTAGAGAAACAAGGGCAAGAATTCCAGTGCATTTAACAGAAATCATGTTGGTATAGCTGCTTTGGGAGATTGTTTGACAGTTTCTTATAAAACTAAACATACTGTAACTTTATAATCAGCAGTCATGCTCCTTGGTATTTACCCAAAGTAGTTGAAAACATGTCCACACAAAACCTGCACACAGAGTCTTATAGCAGCTTTATTCATAATTGCTGAAATTTGGAAACAACTAAGATATCCTTCAGCAGTGAATGGATAAACTGTGGTACATCTAGACAATGAAATATGTGCAGTGCTAAAACAAAATGAGTTATCAGGCCATAAAAAATAGAGGAATCTTAAATGCATATTAACAAGTGAAAAAAACCAATCTGAAAACGCTAAATACTGTATAATTCCAACTATATTACATTCTGGAAATGCACCACTCCAGTGGGGGTTGTTGATAATGGTGGAGGCTGTGTATGTGTGGGGGCAGGAGATATACAGGAAATCTCTGTACCTCTCTCTCAATGTTGCTATGTACCTAATAATGAAGTTTTTTTTTAAAAGAAACCATGCAAGTAAGAGAATGGATTGAAATATTTAAAGTGGTGAAAGAAGCAATAAAACATCAACCTAGAATCCAACATCTAGACAAATTATCCTTCAAAAGTGAAAGAAATTAAATACTTTCCAATACAAACAAAAACAAGGGGAATTGTCAGCTACAGACTCCCCTGCAAGAAATGTTAAAATATGTTCATCAGACAGAAGAATAATGATATGTCAGAAACTTTATTTAACATAAATAAAGAAGTATTAGAGAAAAAATAAAGAGAAATAAAATACTTAACTTATTTTTCTTATTTTTAGTTGAAGCAAATATAACTGTTTATCACAAAAATAGTAACTGTGTGGCTCTAGAATACAGATGAATGAAATAAGGAACAACAGTGTCATAATGACCCAAAAGGGTGGGGGGATGGGTTCTCTAGTCAGGAATCTGTGCCACATAGGAAGAAATATCATATCATTTGTAAGCAGATTTAGATTCCTTAAAGATATAAATTGTGCACTTCAAGGCACCAACTAAACCTTTTAGAAAAAAGTATAATTAATATGCTAAAAGAGTTCAATAGAATCACATAATAATCACATCAAATGTTCAGTTAAAACCAGGAAAGCAGCCAAAGGGAGAGGGAAACCAAAAAACAAGTGTAATGAATAGAAAAAATATATAAACACAGTAAATATTAATCCAGCTATATTAATAGTCACTTTAAATTCAAAGGCTTTAAGTACCTCAAATAAAAAACAAAGGTTGTCAGAATGGATTTTCAAAACAAAACAAACCCATATTATATTGTGTGCAAGAAACCCACTTTAAACAAAAAGACTCAGACAGGTTAATACTAAAGGATGGGGAAAGATATACTAACATTAATCAGAAGAAAGAAGAGCTGTATCAGTTTCAGACAAAGCTGACATCAGAACACAGAAGTTAATCAAGGGGAAAAAGTGGCATCACATACTGATGGAGGTGTGGATTCTCCATGAAGACAAACAATCCTAGACGTGAATGTATCTAACAAGAGAACATCAAGATCCATGAGGTAAAATGGAAAGAACTGAAATATACGTCTACTATATGGTTAGAAACTCCTACACCTCTATCTCTATCCTAAATTATCTATGCAGAAATTTATGCTATTAAATGGCAGAAATAAGACTCAAATCTAAGTCAAAAACAATGTTTTAAAAATTGGTAATTTTCAAATTACTTCATAAACCTATGATCAAAGGAAGCACCTTGTGTCTTGAAATGTCTTAAATGTTTATAGAATTTGATATAGTGATCAAAATAATGTTATAATAAAAATTACATAGCATTTAAAAGGTTAACTGTATTTAATTTGTCTAAATGTTGAAAATCTTTCAGATATCCAGTTCTGTTCAATACCAACTTTTCACTTTCTAAATGAAAATTCTTTTGAAAGACTAATAATAGAATGAGCTCTACAAATACATACTAAATAGCAAAATGTATTTTCTTTGCCATTCATAGTCTGTATCTGATCTATAAGAATAAAAACAAATCATTTCACACTGCTAAGGTATGAAGGTTATTAAGGAAATTCCTTATTTAAATCAGAGTCTGGCCCATGTTTCTGTTACTCCAAGCATGCAAATGCAAGCATGTGTGGTCTGTGGGAATAAACCTGCCAGACTGATTATAGAAATGATGCTCCACATGTCCAGGCACCTCAGAACAGATCAGAGCGGTCATAAGATGATGGCCTAAGATCCTCTTGATCTCAGGTTCTCAGGAGACACACCACATGTTTATATAGCTCTGGAACGAGGTGCTCCCCTTCCTCTACAACTGTTTTCCCTTTTATTCAAGCTCAAAGGTTATGCATCATCCTCAAATCCATGGCCTCTGCCTGGCTGGCATGGCTCCAATAAAATAGATGAAAATGGATAGTTTTCTCATTTTCTCTAATTCTTGGGCATCCAAGGAAAGGAAATGTGTCTAAGAGCACAGAACATAGTCCATCAATCAAGAATGAACTTCTAATTCCAAATCTCTCTCTCACCTACTTTCTTTTCCTTCCTTCCTTTAATTCCTTCCTTTTTTTTTTTTTGGTGGATAAATAAATTTTTAGTGTATTTATGAATGATGAATAACTTTTAAAGAATTTTATTGAGTGATTCAGAATTTCTGTTTAGGTAGATTGTTTAGTTGAATCAATGGAGAACAGATTTTAAATCTGGATATTGGTGAAGGTTTAAAGAATGAAAATAGTAGAGGAAAGGGAATTCATATAGAAATTCAAAATATACCTAAAATATATGTATTTGACAGTTATTTGTGCTTGCAGATGTATTGCCTTTCAGTTCTGTATTCAGGCTGTATTACCTGCTCTGTGATGATACAGATGGGCCCTGTCAACAGGTCTCCTGCACAGCTGGCATAATGTTAAGAGGGATCATCGGAGGCGTTGGAAGGACACTGGGAAAGGATGGGACTTCCTTTCCTAGTTCGTGTGCTGCTCTTGGCCTTTCTGTCCTCCTGCCGTATGGCTACACGCCCAGAGCATGAGGTCCCTTTGTGAGTTTGCAGCTCCCCTCCTCCAGCTCGCTTGCCATCTCACCACAGCCCGCTCAAGAGGGACCCTGTGCACCCAGAGCCCATGCTAGCCATTCAGGGAGCAGCGACTGATCCCTTGACTCCCTACATGCACCTGTCCGTGTGCTTTGATCTACCCGCACCCCATAGGTATCAAGAAGCTCCTGACATAGACACCACATACCTCAGGCCTTACACCACCCAGCAGTTTAGCACTTCCTAAAGCCCTGATTCCCTTTGTGGACCTTCCTACCGGGGAGATCACCTGCACCCAGAAGGTTGTTTCTTGCTTGAAAATTCCAGCCAAGATGTTTACCCACCAGGATTGCGGCCAGATGTTTCCTGCTTAGAAGCCACCACAAACCAGCCCTGGCCCAGAACAGCCAGAAACACTTCCTCACCCTTTGGTAAACTGCCACCCCACCTTCTCCAACAAGCTCCCAATGCAAGCTTGGGAGGGTTCTGCTTCCAGTTTGTCTTTTCCATGGATACTTTCCTTTAGCCATAAGCTGTTTCTTTAATAGATTTTATATTTTGGAGCAGTTTACATTCCCAGCAAAACTGAGCAGAAATTCAGAGATTTGCCATGTGTCCTTTTCTCTGAGATAAGATTTCAGAATCTGTTGACGGACAACATCCTTGAATAGGAATAGCGTATGTTCTTATCATGAGCTAACTACCTACTTAATCAAATGGCAATTTCCCAAATGAGGCACTATATGGGCTGCATGATTTTGAGCTGTTAATAAAAACAGTTTACCTTAGGCAGCCACCTACACAGAATATCTATTAAGTACCTACTGTGAACAGGTATTTAGTAGCCGACAGAAAACATGCTCTCTAATCAACAAGGACAAACTTTAAAAATAAATATTGAGTAAGTGTCAAGAAAGAGCAATTTATAACCAAAAATGCACAGATAGACTTTCTTCCCAATCACATTTATGGCTTCATTGGCCCAGCAGGGGAAATTATTTGGTTTACAGATTTCTTATCTTTGTCTTTTCATGCTGTTAAAGTGACAGCAAAGCACATTTCCCAGACACTCCTTAAGTTCATCACTGGCGATCTTACCAAGCACAATGCCCAATGAGGAGTCATTTGCCTTGACATTGGTTTCCTTTAGCTAGTAACTTCCCAGACAAATGCAGGTGTAGTAGAGAAAATCCTGGACTTGGAGGAGCAAGAGCAGAGACCAGCCTACCATTCACTCACTGTGGGACCTTCACATGCAATTCTCCCTCTAAGACTAAGTTTTCGCATCTGTGAAAGGGGTATGGCAGGTGGGAATGGGGATCAAATGCACTTTCCTGCACACTGACAGGAAACACCTGCACAGCAGAGGGGCTGCTACTGCTTGGTGGTGGGCATGGCGCTAGCCCAGAGGGAGAACCAGATGATCCCTCCAGATTGCTGTAGCTGAGCAGCGGTGGGACCCAGATGTGCTGACACTGATATTTACTAACTGGCCTTTACTCCTCTTCCAGATTAATTAACTTGGGAGAATGGAGCATTGCCTTTTAAAACTCTGAAAATCAGCCAACGTTCTCAGACATTTCATACATCACTGCAACAGCAGTGACATTTCCCTAATAATTTCTCCAGCTCCAATATGGTTACAGCTGACACAAGTGTCAAAGATAAAGAGCACCATGTTTCTTTTTTAAATTTTTGCTTTGAGTGGTTTATTGATGCAGAGCCATGTCACAGCAAAATACAGTTCATATCTTGTGACCTGAGAATCTCTTTCTGCTCCAACAGTCCTCTTCCAATAATAATAATAATAATAATAAACAATGACAATAAAAACTAAAAGCACAGACTCAGTACCTATTCTGCTTGGCTCAAACCCACTCAGTCTTGCTTCTTGAGGAATATGGCAGAAAACCTCACTGGTCCATGCTGGGTTTCCACCGCTGTGAAAGGCACTGAGAAAAACAGGGCCTCCTCAGGTCACTGTAAGGGTCAAATGGGTTGATGATTTTAAGTGCTAAGAAGAGCACCTGGCACATACTTAACGCACCTGTGTAAGTGTGGGGGCAAACTGAGAATTTCCCTATTCTAGCCCTGAACTCCATGTTTAACATTAGCTCCAAGCCCCCCCAACCCAGCCTATGAGTGGGATAAGCTGCATGCTCTGGGCATCGTGGTGCTCATATCAGTTGCATGTGGTGTCAGTGTTGATGTGGGGGAGGATGACCACAGTGGAGTGGAGATGCAGGTCTTGGTAGACAGCACACCCAGCATTCTGTTTCCCCCATGGTAGGCAGTTCAGAGAAGTTGTGCCACAAGTCACTAGGGGTATGTGTTGACCTTCACCAGAATAGAACTGGAGGAAAGCATAAGCACTAGAAGGACTTCCCATCAGCTGACAAAAATGTGAATTTGTTTGTGTTTTTAGGTTGAAAACTGGATGTCCCTAAACCCTTAAAATACTGCTTTGACCAGGGCTATTTCAGTGAGAATGCCATTGATAAGGTTTAGGGAAAAGAGATTTTTCACCATACCCCTGGTTTTTGTTTCTATTTTTTTTTAACACAGTCACAGAAGTCAGTGTCTGCAGGCAACCCTAACACAGGAGAGTATAAATTGGTGGATAGTTCTTCCAAATTGGTGAAGTTAAGCCCAGTATGAAAGGATAATAGCTAGTGAGGTTGTGGCTGTTTTCTCTTCCCTAAAAGACCTTCCTTATGTGAGGTGTATCCACCAGAGCTGTGTATCTCTAGGGACTCCAACAGTAAAAGAGAAAATGTGTAAATATCTTTCACACTTGCTCTTGCCATCCCAGTCCCATCAACATCTATGTTCTTGACTAAACCAACTAAGAATCTCTAAAGGGTGTACCTGTACTTCCTTCCATTATTTTGTAATTTGCTGCCATTCCCACCTTGCAGAAAGGGTGGGGGTGTTCAAAGGGTGAAGAAAGTTCCCTGGCATCTGTCGTGTGTGAGCAGGAAGATCTGCTTCATGTCCTTGGAGCCTCCCGCTCCGACTCTACTCTCCTAACACTCTGCAGCCACAGGATTATTCACAATAATGACAATTAAATGAGCCCCTCTTGAACACTCAGGAGTCTTGGACAGGCACTTCCCATTGTATACAGATTCTGTCATTTCATTTAACCTTACAGACAGGTAAGGTGAGTATTGTTATTATTCTCATTTCACAGATTAGAAAACTAAGTCTCAGAGAGGTTAACCAAAATACAAACCTACATAGTAAGAAGTGGTGACAGTAGGATAGGACCAGTTCTGTTTAACTTCAGACCCAGTGACACTTCTAATTTGCCTGATTTCAGGAACTTGGTGTTCAGGATGTGCAGACAGTATCTATGTACCCTCTGGTGCAAAAGGGTCAACTCACACTCCTCTCTGTGTGACCCAGCCTTGGACACAGCACCCCAACCCCGAGTTTATTTGCTGCATTACCTTTCAATGGCAAGAGGAGGGGTTTTTTTGCTATGTGATAAAATCTGAGAGATGCTGAGACATCCCCTTCTCCAACACCTCTCTGAACTTCCTTTATTGCATTATCCTCCCTCCCTCCACTGCTGTTGGATGTTTGATCCACCATAACAGGGTATCTGGCTATAGTGGGACCACTGCTAACAAAAAATACTGCACAGCAAAGGAAACAATCAACAAGGTGGGAAGCAACCTACTCAATTGGAGAAAATGTTACCAAACCACCTATCTGATGAGATGTTAATATCCAAAGTATATGAAGAACTCACAACATAATAGAAAAAAATCCTGATTCTAAAATGTCAAAGGACCTAAACAGACATTTAAAAAGTATATATATATATACAGACAGCTAAAAAGTACATAAAAAGGTACTCAACATCACCACTCATCAGGGAAATGCAAATCAAAACTATGATGAATTATATCTCCTCAGCTTGTTAGAATGACCAAGATCAAAAAGACATGAGATGACAAGTGTTGGTGAGGATGTGGAGAAAAGGGAACCCTTGTGTACCCTTGTTGGGAATGTAAATTGGTACAGCCATGACAGGCTTAAAGATGGCAGCATGAGGAGTGAGACATAAACCTCCTCCCCAAACCACATATAATATGAAAATACAGCAAATACTGTATAAAAAAAATCCTGAAAGAGCGACCAGAAAGACTGTGACAGACTGCCTACATCTGGGGAAAAGAGAGGACCTCACAGAAAAGGATAAAGAAGGGGCGGAGCCAACATGGTGGCGGGAGTAGGACAGTGGGAATCTCCTCCCAAAAACATATATATTTTTGAAAATACAACAAATACAACTAATCCTAAAAGAGAGACCAGAAGACACAGGACAACAGCCAGACTACATCCACACCTGCAAGAACAAACCGCCTGGTGAAAGGGGGTAAGATACAAGTCGAAACCCGGTGGGACCCAAGGCCCCTCACCCCAGCTCCCGGTGGGAGGGAGAGGGAGCCCAGGACTGCTGAACACCCAGCCCCGGCCACCCGCACCAGAGCGCAGACACAGTGCAAACGTGGAGGGCTGGGAAGTAGGGAAATAGGGCAGCAAGACCTCTGAGCGGGTGCTGAAGCTGATGCCCCTGTGACAAAGAAAAGCGGGGGCTTTTTGAAAGTCTTAAAGGGACAGGGACTTAACAGCTGGACGGAAACAGCATAGGTCACAGCCCAGTGGCAGGAAATTACAGGGAAAACTGGGCGCACTAACCCCCTGGGCAACAGCTCTGAGACCCCTCACGGAGGTAAACAGCCAAACAGCCCCCCCGTCCATTACCCCCGGGGCGCTGCTAAAGCAGAGAAACAGCCTAAGGCAAACCCCGCCCACAGAAAGGGAGATCCATTCATATCGGCCGGGCAAGACACAAAGACCCACTCTACACGCAATTACCCAACACAAGCCACTAGGGGTCGCAGTTGTCCCAGTAAAGAAAGGCCAGTAGCAAGTGAAAAGTTTGGCCCACCCAGCCGACAGTCAATAGCACCTGTCAACATGAAAAGGCAAAAAAATATGATCCAGACAAGACTAACCCAGACAGCTTAGGCATCTGCTACATCTTCCCCTGAGAAGGAACCTGGGGAGATAGATTTAACCAGTCTTCCTGAAAAAGAATTCAAAACAAAAGTCATAACCATGCTGATGGACTTGCAGAGAAATATGCAAGAACTAAGGAGGCAGAATACAGAAATAAAACAAGCTCTGGAAGGACTTCAAACCAGAATGGACGAGATGAAAGAGACCATTAATGGACTAGAAAACAGAGAACAGGAACGCAGAGAAGCTGATGCAGAGAGAGATAAAAGGATCTCCAGGAATGAAAGAATTTCAAGAGAACTGTGTGACCAATTGAAACGGAACAATATCTGCATTATAGGGGTATCAGAAGAAGAAGAGAGAGAAAAAGGAATAGAAAGGGTCTTTGAAGAAATAATTGCTGAAAACTTCCCCAAACTAGGGGAGGAACTGGCCTCTCAGACCACAGAGGTACACAGAACTACCATGACAAGGGATCCAAGGAAGGCAACACCAAGACACATAATAATTAAAATGGCAAAGATCAAGGACAAGGACAAAGTATTAAAGGCAGCGAGAGAGAGAAAAAAGGTCACCTACAAAGGAAAACCCATCAGGCTATCATCAGACTTCTCAACAGAAACCCTACAGGCCAGAAGAGAATGGCACGATATACTTAATGCAATGAAACAGAAGGGCCTCGAACCAAGACTACAGTATCGAGCACGAATATCATTTAAATATGAAGGAGGGATTAAACAATTCCCAGACAAGCAAAAGTTGAGGGAATTTGCCTCCCACAAACCACCTCTACAGGGCATCCTACAGGGACTGCTCTAGATGGGAGCACTCCTAAAAAGAGCACAGAACAAAACACCCAACATATGAAGAAGGGAGGAGGAGGAATAAGAAGGGAGAGAAATAAAGAATCATCAGACCGTGTTTATAATAGCTCAACAAGCAAGTTAAGTTACACAGTAAGATAGTAAAGAAGCTAACCCTGAACCTTTGGTAACCACAAACTTAAAGCCTGCAATGGCAATAAGTTCATACTTTCCAATAATTGCCCTAAATGTAAATGGACTGAATGCACCAATCAAAAGACACAGAGTAATAGAATGTATAAAAAAGCAAGATCCATCCATATGCTGCTTACAAGAGACTCACCTCAAACCCAAAGACATGCACAGACTTAAAGTCAAGAGATGGAAAAAGATATTTCATTCAAACAACAGAGAGAAGAAAGCAGGTGTTGCAATTCTGGTATCAGACAAAACAGACTTCAAAATAAAGAAAGTAACAAAAGACAAAGAAGGACATTACATAATGATAAAGGGCTCAGTCCAACAAGAGGACATAACCATTATAAATATATATGCACCCAATACAGGAGCACCAACATACCTGAAACAAATATTAACAGAACTAAAGGAGGAAATAGAATGCAATGCATTCATTCTAGGAGACTTCAACACACCACTCACTCCAAAGGAAAGATCCACCAGGCGGAAAATAAGTAAGGACACAGAGGCACTGAACAACACACTAGAACAGATGGACCTAATAGACATCTGCAGAACTCTACATCCAAAAGCAACAGGATACACATTCTTCTCAAGTGCACATGAAACATTCTCCAGAATAGACCACATACAAGGCCACAAAAAGAGCCTCAGAAAATTCCAAAATATTGAAATCCTACCAACCAACTTTTCAGACCACAAAGGCATCAAAATAGAAATAAACTGTACAAAGAAAGCAAAAACGCTCACAAACACATGGAGGCTTAACAACATGCTCCTAAATAATCAATGAATCAATGACCAAATCAAAATGGAGATCCAGCAATATATGAAAACAAACGACAACAACAACACTAAGCCCCAACTACTGTGGGACGCAGCAAAAGCAGTCTTAAGAGGAAAGTATATAGCAGTCCAAGCATATTTAAAAAAGGAAGAACAATCCCAAATGAATGGTCTAATGTCACAATTATCGAAATTGGAAAAAGAAGAACAAATGAGGCCTAAGGTCAGCAGAAGGAGGGACATAATAAAGAACAGAGAAGAAATAAATAAAATTGAGAAGAATAAAACAATAGCAAAAATCAATGAAACCAAGAGCTGGTTCATCGAGAAAATAAACAAAATAGATAAGACTCTAGCCAGACTTATTAAGAGGAAAAGAGAGTCAACACAAATCGACAGTATCACAAACGAGAAAGGAAAAATCATGACGGACCCCACAGAAATACAAAGAATTATTGAAGAATACTATGAAAACCTATATGCTAACAAGCTGGGAAACCTAGGAGAAATGGACAACATCCTAGAAAAATACAACCTTCCAAGACTGACCCAGAAAGAAACAGAGAATCTAAACAGACCAATTACCAGCAACGAAATTAAAGCGGTAATCAAAAAACTACCAAAGAACAAAACCCCTGGGCCAGATGGATTTAACTCAGAATTTTATCAGACATACAGGGAAGACATAATAACCATTCTCCTTAATGTTTTCCAAAAAACAGAAGAGGAGGAGATACTTCCAAACTCATT
Source organism: Manis pentadactyla (assembly GCF_030020395.1). Lineage (NCBI taxonomy): Eukaryota > Metazoa > Chordata > Mammalia > Pholidota > Manidae > Manis > Manis pentadactyla. The sequence continues at coordinate 9,820,196 of NC_080036.1, forward strand.
CTATGAAGCTAACATCAACCTAATACCAAAACCAGGCAAAGACCCCACCAAAAAAGAAAACTACAGACCAATATCCCTGATGAATGTAGTTGCAAAAATACTCAGCAAAATATTAGTAAACTGAATTCAAAAATACATCAAAAGGATCATACGCCATGACCAAGTGGGATTCATCCCAGGGATGCAAGGATGGCACAACATTCGAAGGTCCATCAACATCATCCACCACATCAACAAAAAGAAAGACAAAAACCACATGATCATCTCCATAGATGCTGAAAAAGCATTTGACAAAGTTCAACATCCATCCATGATAAAAACTCTCAGCAAAATGGGAATAGAGGGCAAGTACCTAAACATAATAAAAGCCATTTATAAAAAACCCAAAGCCAACATTATATTGAACAGCGAGAAGCTGAAAGCATTTTCTCTGAGATCGGGAACTAGACAGGGATGCCCTCTATCCACTGTTACTTAACATAGTACTGGAGGTCCTAGCCACGGCAATCAGAAAAAACAAAGAAATACAAGGAATCCAGATTGGTAAAGAAGAAGTTAAACTGTCACTATTTACAGATGACATGATACTGTACATAAAAAACCCTAAAGACTCCACCCCAAAACGACTAGAACTGATACTGGAATACAGCAAAGTTGCAGGATACAAAATTAACACACAGAAATCTGTGGCTTTCCTATACACTAACAATGAACCAACAGAAAGACAAATCAGGAAAACAACTCCATTCACAATTGCATCAAAAAAAATAAAATACCTAGGAATAAACCTAACCAAAGAAGTGAAAGACTTATACTCTGAAAACTACAAGTCACTCTTAAGAGAAATTAAAGGGGACACTAACAGATGGAAACTCATCCCATACTCATGGCTAGGAAGAATTAATATCGTCAAAATGGCCATCCTGCCCAAAGCAATATACAGATTTGATGCAATCCATATGAAACTACCAGCAACATTCTTCAATGAACTGGAACAAATAATTCAAAAATTCATATGGAAACACCAAAGACCCCGAATAGCCAAAGCAATCCTGAGAAAGAAGAATAAAGTAGGGGGGATCTCACTCCCCAACTTCAAGCTCTACTATAAAGCCATAGTAATCAAGACAATTTGGTACTGGCACAAGAACAGAGCCACAGACCAATGGAACAGACTAGAAAATCCAGACATTAACCCAGACATATATGGTCAATTAATATTTGATAAAGGAGCCATGGACATACAATGGCAAAACGACAGTCTCTTCAACAGATGGTGCTGGCAAAACTGGACAGCTACATGTAGGAGAATGAAACTGGACCATTGTCTAACTCCATATACAAAAGTAAACTCAAAATGGATCAAAAACCTGAATGTAAGCCATGAAACCATTAAACTCTTGGAAGAAAACATAGGCAAAAACCTCTTAGACATAAACATGAGTGACCTCTTCTTGAACATATCTCCCCGGGCAAGGAAAACAACAGCAAAAATGAGCAAGTGGGTCTATATTAAGCTGAAAAGCTTCTGTACAGCAAAAGACACCATCAATAGAACAAATAGGTACCCTACAGTATGGGAGAATATATTTGAAAATGACACATCCGATAAAGGATTGACGTCCAGAATATATAAAGAGCTCACACGCATCAAAAAACAAAAATCAAACAACCCAATTAAAAAATGGGCAGAGGAACTGAACAGACAGTTCTCCAAAAAAGAAATACAGATGGCCAACAGACACATGAAAAGATGCTCCACATCGCTAATTATCAGAGAAATGCAAATTAAAACTACAATGAGGTATCACCTCACACCAGTAAGGAAGGCTGCCATCCAAAAGACAAACAACAACAAATGTTGGCGAGGCTGTGGAGAAAGGGGAACCCTCCTACACTGCTGGTGGGAATGTAAGTTAGTTCAACCATTGTGGAAAGCAGTATGGAGGTTCATCAACATGCTCAAAACAGACTTACCATTTGACCCAGGATTTCCACTGCTAGGAATTTACCCTAAGAATGCAGCAATCAAGTTTGAGAAAGACCAATGCACCCCTATGTTTATTGCAGCACTATTTACAATAGTCAAGAATTGGAAGCAACCTAAATGTCCATCGATAGATGAATGGATAAAGAAGATGTGGTATATATACACAATGGAATACTACTCAGCCATAAGAAAAGGGCAAATCCTACCATTTGCAGCAACATGGATGGAGCTGGAGGGTATTATGCTCAGTGAAACATGCCAAGCGGAGAAAGAGAAATACCAAATGATTTCGCTCATCTGTGGAGTACAAGAACAAAGGAAAAACTGAAGGAACAAAAGAGCAGCAGAATCACAGAACTCAATAATGGACTAACAGGTACCAAAGGGAAAGGGACTGGGGAGGATGGGTGGGTAGGGAGGGATAAGGGGGGGAAAGAAGAAGGGGGGTATTAAGATTAGCATGCATGGGGGGGTGGGAGGAAGGGGAGGGCTGTACAACACAGAGAAGACAAGTACTGATTCTACAACATTTTGCTATGCTGATGGACAGTGACTGTAAAGGGGTTTATAGGGGGGACCTGGTATAGGGGAGAGCCTAGTAAACATAATATTCATCATGTAAGTGTAGATTAATGATAACAAAAAAAAAAAAGAAAAAGGAGTTCCTGTGTGGTGACCTCCAATGAGTTCTGCACAATGGCATAAAGGGCATATAAAACTGTAGGCAAAGGGTCTGTTTGTGTTTATATAGAGGATCAAAGCCTAGTTTGGCTACCCCGAAAATAAACTAAGTTACGATATAAAAAAGAACTTCCAACATCAGCACTCTCTGGAAGACTCATGCCAGAAGATGATCATCAAAAAACCCCAACAAAGATCCACGCACTGCTACAGGTGTAGATGCACTCATCCCACCAGTTCCTGGACTTGCCATGGGAATGAAGAAGGAGATATCTAAGCTGGCCTGTGCATACAGTAAAACAACAAATTTGGCTGGATCTATACTGTTAGAACTCAACCAAGAATTAGGAGAAGTACAAAATGTAGCACTCCAAAATCTTACAACTACAGACTATTTACTGTTAAAAGAACATATGGGATGTGAACATTCCCCAGGAATGGGTTGTTTTAATTTGTCTGATTTCTCTCAGACTGTTAGGTTCAGTCGGACAATATCCACCATATCATAGATAAGTTTTCACAAATGCCTAAGGTGCCTAACTGGTTTTCTTGGTTTCACTGGAGATGGCTGGTGATTACAGGTACGCTTTGGTTATGTAACTGTACTCCTATTATGTTAATGTGTGTACGCAATTTAATTAGTAGTTTAAAACCTATACATGCTGAAGTTACTCTACAAGAAGATATGTCAAAGAAATAATCAATCTTCCCATGTTTTCTTCCGCCTGCTACTTCTATAGCTTTTCTTCTTCCTTCCTTATTACAACCCTTAAATAGAATTCGTGCCTCATATCGAATTTACCGAGTATCATAATTCTTCCAAGTGGTAAAGATACCTCAAGACGAATGCTGGGCATAGAAGCCACAGGGCATAAATATGCAAAGAAGTAAAAAGCTAACATTTTCAAACAATAAGGCTTCTCTCTCACTTACCAACTTTACATTTCCCTGTATGGCCCCGGAAGATGACTGGTTAGCCAGAGACAGGTAAGATTCCTCAAGGGAGGAACAACCTAAGACAGGCATAGTCGCAGGGGGGCCATCAGGTGAGAAATTGGGGATCAACAGAGGTTAGGCTTAGAACCTAACACCGCCTCCTCATTCTGAGAGAAATCTTCTGCATCCGTGGATGTTTTGTTGCCCTTCTCTGGCTTGGATTAATTCTTAGTCTATAGGCACATACCTGATCATCTACATTTGCCCTCTTACAGCACTAAACTATGTTTTCTACCTTTATCTTGCATCTACCTACCACTTCAGCATTTTATTAAAAATAATAATAATAGAGAAATGTGGTATCCACATATAAATCAAGTATAAAAACCAAATGAATATTCATATTTGAACTGACTGTTTATAGTTCATAATGCATGAGCAAAACCAAAAGTTTCTGTGATGACTGCCCTTGTACTGTTCACCATGTAACTTATTCACTATGTAAGAATTTGTTCTCCATGTAAGAACTTGTTTGTTATGCTTCAGAAGTTTGGAGACTCATGGAAATTAGGCTTGGGGTGGATTAATGATTGTGCATTGAGCATTGACTCCCCTATACAGAATTTTATTGTTGTTAACAACCATTTGATCAATAAATATGAGAGATGCCCTCACAAAAAAAAAAAGGACAGACTTCCAATTGTAAAATAAATAAGTAACCGGGATGTAATGTATAGCATAAGGAATATAGTCAAAATATTGTAACAACTTGGTATGGTGATAGCTGGTACCTAGAATTATCATGTATGTAAATGTTGAATCACTGTGTTGTACACCTGAAACTAATGTAATACTGTGTGTCAACTACCCTTCAATAAAAAATAATTATCTACAAAAAAAAAAAAATCTTCCCACAAAAAAAATTAAATTAAAATTAAAAAATTAAAAAATAAATAAAAACTAAGGAAGAAAAAAAAATAACATAATAAATGACCCAGGACTGAAAAAAAAAAAAAAAAAAGAAAAGGATTAAGTAGCCAAGCCACGATTCAGCAGGACCCAGGTCCTCTCTCCATCCCAGCTCATGGGTAGGAGGAAGAGAAATGGAGCAGGGAGGGGGCAGAAGCTTAAGACTCCTTAACATCCAGCCACAGAGATCTGCTCTGGGAGCACGAACCTACATTACATGGTGCTCTGGAGATTAGAGGGGTTGGAAAGCAAAGACAGGCAGAATACTCGGAGAGGCTGAGATTCCAGCCACTGCTGCAGAACAGGTACCCACAACTGGTCACTCTGGGACAAAATAAAGGTGGGCACTCTGAAAGACTTCCCAACAGCTGCTACAGCTGCTAAAGGGGCAACGATTACACAGAGCTTGCTGCTCAAGAGAAAGGACAGGTGAACAAAACTGTCCCAGCACACTCAGCTCAGCAGGCTGGGAACATTCAGAAGATTCACATGCTGCATCCCACTGGCTGGCAACACACACGGAGGTGCACCATTGAGATACACAGCCCGCCACTCCTTCATACCATGACATCGGTTTGCAAACCAGCTGCCCCTGCCATTGTGCGGGGCCAACCAGAGGGCAGTCTTGCCTATGGCAGCTATAGAGTGTAACAAAGAGGCTCCTTCCTGCATGCTCTGCCAGCTGGCCCTGGCAGTGGAGGCAAGCACTGTGGCAGGGAAGCAGGAAAGAGCTCTTTCCTCCCAGCAGGCACTGGTGCTGCGCACCTATGACCCACACCATTGCTCCAGGGGCTGGACAGCTCCAGAGAGTAGAGGTTCTTGACACTGGAGGGTGCTGCCTACACAAAATTATCATTCCATATTATTCATTACAAACATGAAAAGACAAAAAAAAATCTGGTATAAACTAAAATCCCACAAACACCTGAAAGAAGGCAAAGTGAAACTGAAATCGCCAATATTCCTGATAAAGATTTCAAAATAAAAATAATAAACATGCTCATAGAGCTACAGAAAAGCACTCAAGAACTCAGGGAAGACTTCAACAGAGAGATAGAAACTTTGAAAAATACAGTATCCGAAATGAAACATACAATGGAGGGATTAAAAAGCAGATTAGATGATGTAGAGGAGATGGTAAATGAAACAGAAATTAGAGAAGAGGAATACAAAGAGACTGAGGCACAGAGAGAAAAAAGGATCTCTAGGAATGAAAGAATATTGAGAGAACTGTGTGACCAAATCAAATGGAACATTATTCACATTGTACGGTTACCAGAAGAAGAAGAGAGAAAAAGTTATACAAAGTGTCACTGAGGAAATAATTGCTGAAAACTTCCCCAATCTGGAGAAGGAAATAGTCTTTCAGGCCATGGAGGTGCACAGATCTCCCAACACAAGGGACCCTAGGAATAAAACAGCAAGACATATAATAATAAAAGGGAAAAGATCAGTGACAAATAGAGTATATTAAAAGCAGCCAGAGACAGAAAAAAAGATCACCTACAAAGTAAAACCCATCAGGCTATCAGCAGACTTCCCAGCAGAAATCTTACAGGAAAGAAGGAAGTGGCATTATATATTTAATGCAATGTAACAGAAGGGCCTCAAATCAAGAATACTCCACCTAGAAAGATTATCATTTACATTTGAAAGAGATAGTAAACAATTTCCAGATAAGCAAAATTTGAGGGAATTTACCTCCCAGAAAGCATCTCTACAGTGCATTTTAAAGAGACTGCTACAGATGGAAGTGCTTGTAAGGATAAACAGCTGTTACTAGAGAAAATAAAACCACAGCAAAGGGATTAGACCAATTAATTATTAAGCAAATGCAAAAGTAAATCAATTACCCACAAAGCCAGTCAAGGAATACATAAAGAGTATAGAATATGACACCTAAAATATAAAGAGTGGAGAAGGAAGAAAAAGAAGGGAAAGAAACAAGAACCTTTAGATTGTGTTTAAAATAGTGTAATAAATGAGTTAAATTAGACTGTTAGATAATAAAGAAGCTTCCCTAGAGCCTTTGGTGACCATGAGTCTAAAGCGTGCAATGGCCATAAGTACATATCTATTGATAATCACTCTAAATGTAAATGGACTGAATGAAACAATTAAAAGACATGGAATTACAGAATAGATAGAAAAAGAAAGACCCATCTATATACTGCCTACAAGACACTCACTTCAAACCCAAAGACATACACAGACTAAAAGTGAAGGGATGGAAAAAGATATTTCATGCAAATAGGGAGAAAAAAGCAGGTGTTGCAGTACTGGTATCAGACATGATAGACTTCAAAACAAAGAAAGTAACAAGAGACAAAGAAGGACATTACATAATGATAAAGGGGTCAGTCCAACAGGAGGATATAACCAGTATAAATAACTATGCACCCAACACAGGAGCACCTAAATATGTGAAACAAATACTACCAGAATTAAAAGGGGAAATAGAATTCAATGCATTCATTTTAGGAGACTTCAACACTCCATTCCAAAGGACAGATCAACCAGACAAAAAATAAGTAAGGACACAGAGGCACTGAACAACACATTACAACAGATGGGCCTAACAGACATCTACAGAACACCATATCCAAAAGTAGTAGGATACACATTCTTCTCAAGTGCACACGGAGTATTTTCAAGAATAGTTCATATATTAGGCCACAAAAAAGAGCCTCTGTAAATTCAGAAGGACTGAAATTGTACCAACAAGCCTCTGAGATCACAAGGTATGAAACTAGAAATAAATTATGCAAAGAAAACAAAAAGACTCACAAACATATGGAGGCATAACAACATGCTCTTAAGTAAGCAATGAATGGATCAATGACCAAATAAAAACAAACATCAAGCAATATATGGAGAAAAATGAAAACAATTATACAACAATGCAAAATCTGTGGGACGCAGCAACGGCTGTGGTAAGAGGGAAGTATACTGTAATACAGGCCTACCTCAGGAAAGAAGAACAATCCCAAATGAACAGTCTAAACTCACTATGAATGAAAAAAGAAAAAGAAGTACAAGTGAGTCCAAAGTCAGCAGGAGGAGGGACATAATAAAGATCAGAGCAGAAATAAATAAAATGGAAGAGAATAAATTACAAATGGAAAAGAACAACAATTATAGAAAGAAACAATGAAGGCAGGAGCTGGTTCTTTGAGAAAATAAACAACTGGGACAAAATATGCACCAGAAAAGACCCATGGATCAATGGAACAGAACAGAGAGCCCAGATATAAACCCAAGCATATGTGGTCAATTAATATATGATAAAGGAGTCATAGATATACAATGAGGAAATGACAGTCAATAACCAGATTAAAAAATGAACAGATACTTTGCCAAAGAAGAAATGCAGATGGCCAACAGGCACAAGAAAAGATGCTCCACATCACTAATTTTCAGGGAAATGCAAATTAAAACCACAATGAGATATCACCTCACACCAGTTATGATGGCCAAAATAAAAAAGACAAGGAACAACAAATGCTGGTGAAGATGTGGAGAAAGGGGAGCCCTCCTACACTGCTGGTGGGTATGTAAATCAGTTCAACCATCTCCTCAAAAACTTAAAAGAGAAATACCATTTGATCCAGGAATTCCACACCTAGGAAATTACCCAAAGAAAACAATATCCCAGATTCAAAAAGACATATGCACCCCTATGTTTATTGCAGCACTATTTACAAAGCCAAGATGGAAGCAACCTAAGTGTCCATCAGTAGATGGATGGATAAAGAAGAGGTGGTACATATACACAGTGGAATACTATTCAGCCATAAGAAGAAAACAAACCCTACCATTTGCAACAATATGGATGGAGCTAGAGCATATCATGCTCAGTGAAATAAGCCAAGTGGAGAAAGACAAGTACCAAATAATTTCTCTCATTTGTGGAGTATAACAATGAAGCAAAACTGAAGGAACAAAACAGCAGCAAACTCAAGGCTCCAAGAAAGGACTAGTGGTTACCAAAGGGGAGGGATGGGAGAGGGCAGGTGGAGAGGGTGAGAGAAGGGGATTGAGGGGTATTATGATTGGTACACATGGTGTGTTGGGGGGGTCATGGGGAAGACAGTGTAGCACAGAGAATACAAGTAGTGACTCTGTGGCATCTTGCTACACTGATGGACAGTGATGGTGGTGGAGTGGGGGGGGGGACTCGATAATATGGGTGAATGTAGTAACCACAATGTTGCTCATGTGAAACATTTGTAAGATTGTGTATCAATGATACCTTAATAAAAAAAATTAAATTGGTACAGCCACTATGGAGAACAATTTGGAGATTCCTGAAATAATTCAAGAAAGAAGTACCATACAATCCAGCAATTTCACTTCTGGGTATTTATTTAAAGGAAATGATACCACAATATTGAAAAGATACCTGCATCCACCATGTTCATTGCAGCATTATTCATAATAGCCAAGACATGGAAACAACCTAAGTGTCCATCAAAGGATGAACAGATAAAGAAGATATCACACACACACACAACCTTAAAAGAAGGAAATCCTACCATTTGCAACAATACAGATGGACTTTGAAAGCATTTTGCTAAGCGAAATAAGCAAGAAACAAAGACAAATGCTGCATGATTGCACTTATATGTGGAATCTAAGAGTCAAAAAACATAGCGGACATTAAATTGGTGGCTTCTTTGGGCTCTGGGAGTAGGGGGAAATGGGAGGTGATGGTCAAAGGGTAGAAAGTTTCAGTTATGCAAAATAAATACGGTGCGGGGATCCACTTAATAGCATGATGCTTATAGCTAATAATACTATAGTAAATGCTTAAAATTTGCTTAAAGGGTAGATCTGTTAAGTGTTGTTACCACAAAATTTTAAAAAGTAATAATTAAGGGAGCTGTAGGGAACTTTGGGAGGTGATGAATATGTTTATGGCCTTGATAGTGGTGATAGGTTCTTATCTCCAAATTCACTGGGTTGTATATACTAAAGCACATTGAGGAGTGTGGGGCAGGCAGAGAGAGGAGAGCAAGGTCCACCTTACCCACTGCACAGGTCTGCCTGATGTGGTCCCTGATGGGAAATCTGGCTCCCAGGGGGTGGCCTTAATTCTTATTCGCAAGTCTAGACTGCTGGCCTCCACTGTGTCTCCCAAACATGACAAAAAGCTCCCCTAGCTGCAGGCAAAGCAGGAAAGCAGGTGGATTCAAGTGGACGCTAGAGCATACGGGACCTTGTGCTCCTGATGCCTGGTAGGCGGAGTGGGTGGTAATGTCCTTCCCTGTATTTGGGTTCTCCAGAGGAACAGAATCAATGGAATAGATATAGATATAGATGATATAAATACAGGTATAGACAATATGGATAATAGACATGGATGTGGATATAGAAATAGGTACAGGTTTATGTTAGATTTAGATTTGTATCTTGGTTAGATTTAGATTACTTCATTTTTAATTTTTTTTTACAGTAACATAAAATTTATTATAGGAATTTGTTCATGCAGTTATGGACGCTGAGAAATCCTGTGTGAACTGTCTTTTCTAGCTGAAGACCCACAAAAGCTGGTGGTATAATTCAGTCAACCCAAGAATTGGGAGGTGACAGTGTTTAAGTCCTGGTTTGAGTCCAAAGACCTGAAAACAAGGAACATTGATGCCTGAAGACAGGAAAAGATGGATCTCCATTTTAGGAAAAGAGAGCAAATCCTTCTTACACCACCTTTTTGTTCTACTTGAGCCCTTGGCAGATCGGCTGATGCCCACTCATGCTGGTGAGGATGATCTGCTTCACTCAGTGTCTGAATCAAATGCCGACTCTTCCAGAGATACTTCACAGACACACCCAGAAACAACGCTTACTAGTTCTCTGGGCATCCCATGGCCCAGACAGGTTGACACATAAGTTAACCATTGCTCTCCCCTCAGATATGGTGCTTTCCTAAGTACCTAGGAACAAATTTAACCAAGGAGGTGAAAGACCTATATGTTTTAAACTGCAAGACATTAATGAAAGAAATTGAAGATGACACAAATAAATGGAAAGATATTCTCTGCTTATGGTTTGGAAAAATTAATATTAAAATGTCCATGCAACCCAAAGCAATCTACAGATTTGATTTCCTTGTGGAAATCTCAAACCTAAGCATGTGCTTCAGAGAACTCAGGGCCACGGCTGGCATTTCCCAGCTTCTGTTATTTGGTGATTCACCCCTCCAAAGAGAGAATGGACCTTCACGGAGGTATGTGGCTCCTTCCCTGTCAAAGCAAAAGAGATGGAAAGGCGCCCTCCCTACAGGATGCTGCACCTGGTAGAAGGCTTGTCTCATTAATGTGCTTGGACAGCAGGCAGGGAATAGGCCATTTTGACTCAGCTTATTTTAAGAAGACACACCACTTATGAAACACTTGGATGAGCCAAGAGTACTTTGTTCCCTCTCCAGGTCACACCAGTGAGGGTTTAGAATGGAATACGCTTGGCTGTGCTCCGAATGCCACACACACAGGAAGAAACAAGGTGTTAGTGGCTCCTAAAAATAAACCTTTCTGTTTTGTTTAGAGCTATGCATGGCCAACCAGATGCTGCTGGAGCCTGATAGTGATGAGGCCAAGTGCAGTCTTCCGTTCCTGCTCAGCCTGCCCTGCTATAGTGAAGAGATAAAACTCAACTACTGAGCACGGGTGCAGATGGTACCGTCCCTCACTGAAATCTTGATAGGGAGTGCACTGAATCTGTAGATTGCTTTGGGTAGCATGGACATTTTAATATTAATTCTTCCAAACTATAAGCAGAGAATATCTTTCAATTTCTTTCATTAATACCTTGTAGTTTAAAACATATAGGTCTTTTACCTCCTTGGGTAAAGTTCCTAGGTACTTGAGAAAGCCCCCTAAACAGGGAGCAAAATTTGGGGAAAGGAATTAAGAACATTACTGATATTAAATGAAACATAGTTTTAAAGGATATGAATAACTGCTTGAAAACCCCTGGAAGAGCCTAGCACTATGCTTTCCAACAACAGTTGGCCATGAGTTATGGGCAGGCTACTGAGCCCTTGAAATGTGGTTACTCCAAGTTAAAATGTGCCATCAGCATAAAAATACACACTTGATCTTGAAGGTCTTGAAACTCTCCCATGTTAACTTATTAAAACATCTCAGTAATTTTTCATGTTGTTTACATGCTTAAATGATAACATTTTGGATAGACTGTATTAAATAAAATATAATAGGAAATTATTTTCATGTTTCCTTTAACTTTTTAAAATGTTACTCCTAGAATATTTGAAATATTTAAAATTTTATCTGCATTATATTTCTATTGCAAAGCACTGATCTAAGAGAAACATATGTAGTAAAAGAAGAGCAAAAAGTGTTAATCTGAAAATGAAGACTTTTAAAAATGAAAAGACCATTATGCTACTCAGAGGAAACACTTGTACAATTTAGAAGAAAAGTAAAACAAAAGACTAATAGAGAGACTGAATCCAGCTTATGGATATATGTTATTCCACCAGTACAGTCTTAACCTTCAAAATGTTTTAATTAGATATTTGATTGTATGTGAGTTTGCCATCAACTTTAAAAACACTGGAAGCTTTTATATAAAATTCAGGTATCCTGACAGAAAAGTAACAATATCTGGCAAAACCTTTCCTGGGTTCCACCAATGTAAGATTCAGCCGGGAGTGGGAAGCAGTTACCTCACAGATACTACACCGTTTGCTGCAGTCTCCACTGTGCCCTGTTATACCCTGGAACTTGAAAGTGAATGTGGCTTCTGCTAACTACCAGCCAGCATGTGGTCATGCTTCTGGCTGTACACTTATGAGGAAAACAATACTGATGGCTGCCAGAGTCATTCACTGAAATGTTCTATGTGGCTCTTTTGGTCATTTGTATTTGCAGCCCCATTCCATGGCATGGGAGATTGTGGTGCAGTACTGAGAAGGGCCAAGAGTAAATATTAGCATTTGTAGAGAATAAAGTTTCTGGGAGTTAGTGTAAGCTCTAGATAAGGAAAAATAGAAACAGAAAACTTTCTCTCATATCTGAACTTTTTGTCATATTAAATCAGAATGGGGACAATAATACTGAAGGATGTTTAAAAATGACTATTTCTGTGGGTCTTAAAAAAGCTTTTCAGTTTATCTTCATAAGAGCAATTTACAAATAATCCATAAAGCGGAGTAGAAAGCAATATCCCTCATGATAAGATGTTTCCACATATTAAAAGAGATATGGGAAGAGGTTTCAGATCTCAACTTCAGAAGGAAGCAGAGCATATCAGCAGTCAGGAGCTCATGGAAATTGGACTGGTGGACTCGAAGGCCGTTTGGTACATGTGCAGTAACTGTTATTGAGTAGGTAAACAAATTCCTAGCAAAACAACAGATAGTGTATCTCCATGAAATTGGATAAAGGTGCCCTCAACTGGCATTGTTCAGTTCCCCCCAGCCTTACAGCTGCTCTCCTGGGTGAGGGGCTCATGGTGTGCTGGAAGAGCTAGCAAACACTATTTCCCATCAAGTGTCCACAGAGGAACATGGCGGTGACAGTGTTATCATGATGATCATAACCCTCTTCAGAGTCCTGCATTCTATTCATTTTGAGTATATTTTACTCCTTTCTTATGTGCTGGTCTTCTGCCTCTGGAATATCATTATGTCATGTAACTAAAAATTGTTTTTAGTAGGGAACTAAACTGTTTTTAGTAGGGAACATGCAGTTAAAATTCCATGACTAAAACACATAATTAATAGATATTTGTGATTTAATTGATCTATACACAGACTATTGAGGCTATCTTTAGTTTATAGTTTGAGTGATAAAATGAAAATATGAAAGATATAGGCCAGTGTGGTGTAGAGCTACACTCTGAATGAAAAAGAGAAAAGCATCCACAAAATAAATAGTAAGGTATGAACTTTCAAGACACAGAGCAGAAAGAAATGAAGTAGGAAAAGTAGGAAGGAGTCTTAGGAACTATGGTAAAGCATTCAAGCTTGATGCTAATCACCAGGGGACAGAACTTCTGAATGACTATAAGCACACTTAGAAAGAATACATATTTTAGTAAGTCAATGCCAGGATATAAGCATATAATGGACTAGAAAAGATAATAGTAGGAGCAGAAAACCCAACAGGTGGAAACAGTAAGCAGTGAATAAATTCAGGGACATATTTTGGAGGCAGAATCAATAGTAGCTGGCTGGATCCAGTGGAAGACTTCTGGATTACAGAAGTCAGAGGATCGCATTTCTAATACTGTCTCCCCTTACCCTAGAGCACTGGCAGCATATGTTTCTGACCTCTCATCTACAACACAAATGTAATAGTCCAAAACTCTGGACTAGAGATTATGTAGCTGATAAATGCAAAATACAATGTGAAAGTGCCTGTGTGTGAACGAAGGACCACAGCTTTGTTCAGAGTCAAGGTGATATATGAGCCCAAAATGTACGAACCACTGCATAAGTTCATGATCACTGAGATCTCAAAGCTGGATCTACAGATATTCCCACATAGTAACACAGATGACTGTTTCCCTGAAGTGAACGGAGAGGTGTGGGGTTTTAATCTGGAGTTTTTCACCTGATTGTTTTACTTAGTCCATATATATATTTATTTATCAGCAACTTGAGCCAATCTTGGATGTGAATCAGGCTTAAGATGCTACTCAGTTCAATTATTCATACTTCTATATTTTTAAAAATAAAGTTTTAAATTTCAAATAGGCTTACATTTACAGAAAAATTACAAAGATACTACAATTAATATCTTCCATTAATATGGTACATTTGTCACAATTAATGAACAAATATTGATAATTATGATTAGCTAATGTCCATACTACTTTTTTCAGATTTCATATTTTTCTAATGCTATCTTTATCTTTCTACTCCAGGATGCCATCCAGCAATTTATGAATGTACCCATTTCTCCACATCCTTGCCAACATTTGTTATTGCCTCGTTTTAAAAAATTATAGGTACTCTAGTGGGTATGAAATGGTATCTGATTGTGATTTTTATTTGCATTCACCATTATTAATTATGTTGAAGATTTCTCATATGCCTCTTCACCATTTGTATATCTTCGTTGGAGAAATGTTCTTTGTCTATTTTTTAAATTAGGTTGTTTGTCTTCTTCTTGTTGGTTGTAAGATTCTTTGAATATCCTGGAAACTAAACTCAGCATAAATATGAATTGCAAATATTTTCTCCCATTCAGTGGTCTGCAATTTTTTCTTTTGATGGCATTCTTTGAAGCATAAAAGCTTTTCATATTGATGATACCCAGTTTATTTATTTTTTAAATTGCTTGTGTTGTTCTGGTGTCATATATAAGAAACTAGGCTAATTCAAAGTTTCCAAGATGTACACATATTACCAACAAAAATTTTTATACTATAGCCTTTACATATATGTCTTTCATCCACTTTGAGTTGACTTTTGTACATAGTATAAAATAGAAGTCTAACTTCATTCTTTTGAGTATGACTACTCAATATAGTTGTCACAGCACCATTTGCTGGTAAAAACAATTCTTTTCCATTGAGTTACTTTGACACTTTTGTCAAAAATAAGTTGACCATAGATGTATGGTTTGTTTCTAGACTTTTTTTCTATTACATTGATCTATATGTCTGTCTATCTTCACAGCTGCACCACAACACACTGTCTTGATTTTTATAGCTTAGTGGAAAGTTTTGAAGTCAGAAGAGTTTATCTCTTTTTGAAATTTATTCTTCTTTCAAGATTGCTTTTGCTCTTCTGAATTTCTTGAATTCCCACATACATTTTAGGATCAACAGCCAATTTCTGGGGAAAAAGTGAGCTAAGGTTTTGGTAGGTATTGCACTGAGTCTGTAGTTAACTTTGGAGAGTACTATCTTCTTAACAACATTAAGTCTCAGTCAATGAACACAGGATGCCTTTCCATTCATTTAGGTCCTTCATCTTTCATCACTGTATTTGTAATTTAAAGTGCACATATCTCACACTTATTCTTGTTAAATTCACTCTTAAATATTGTATTCTTTTTGATATTATTGTAAATGTAATTGTTTCCTTAATTTCATTTTCAGGTTTTTCATTTCTAGTTTATAGAAATACAAATGAGTTTTGTATATTGATCTTGTACACTGTAATCTTATTTCAATCTTTTTAAATATTGACTTGTTTGATGGCCTAACGTTTGGCTTATCCTGCAAAATGTCTCATGTGTACTTGAGAAAAATGGGTATTTTGATGTTTGGTGGAGTGCTCTACAGACGTTGGCAAGATCTAGTTGTTCTGAAGTATTGTTCAAGTCTTCTGTTTCCTAGTAGACTTTCTGTTTATATATTTTCTACCAAATTTGAAAGTAGGATATGGAAGAAACTAGCTGTTATTGCTGAATTGTCTATTTTTCCCTTCAAGTCTGTCAGTTTTTGCTTTATATTTTTGCTACTATATTATTAGGTGCATATATGTTTATTATTGTTTTGATTTCTCAATGTGCTGACATATTTTATGATTATAAAATGTCTTTCTCTAATAATTTTTAAAAGCATATTTTGTATGATCTTAATATAACAACTCCAACTCTCTTTTGGTTTACTTATATATGTACATATATTTGTATGTAAATAAATATGTGTGTGTATATGTAAATGTATAAGTGTGTGTGTGTGTGTGTGTGTGTGTGTGTGTGTGTGTGTGTGTGTGTGTGTGTGTACTTTTATCCTTTAACTTTCCATCATTTGTTTTTGAATAGAAATTTTGTCTATTATGGACAGCATAAAGTAGAATCATGGTCTCTTACCAATTCTCCCAGTCACTGAATTAAAAAAAATTTTTTAATTGAAATATAGTTGATGTACAATATGGGTTTCAGGTGCACAACACAGTGATTAGCAATTACATACATTACTAGATACCATGATAAAGTATAGTTGCCATATGTCAACATAAAAAGATATAATATTGTTGACCATATTCCCTATGCTGTATTTTACCCCTGGGACTAATTTATTTTATGATTGGAAGTTTGTACCTCTTTATTCCCTTCACCTATTTCACCCATCTCCCTCCCAATCTCCCCTTTGACAGCCAACAATTCTCTGTGTCTGCGAGTCTATTTCTATTTCGTTTGGTTTTTTGTTCATTTGTTTTGCTTTTTAGATTGCAAATATAAATGACATCATATGGTATTTGTCTTTCTAACTTATTTGACTCATCATAATATCCTCTAGGTTAATCCATGTCACAAACACCAAGATTTCATTCTTTCTTTGGCTGAGTAATATTCCATTATATATATCCATCACCTCTTCTTTATCTACTTATCCATTGATAGTTAGGTTACTTCCATATCTTGACTTTTGTAAATAATTCTGTGTTAAACATAGGAGTGCATATATCTTTTTTAATTAGTGGTTTTATTTTCTTCAGGGAAATTTCCACAAAGGGAATTTTGGGGCCATATGGCATTTCTATTGTCAGTTTTGCTTTTTTTTTTTACTAACATACCATTGATACACAATCACATGAGTAACATTGTGGTTACTACATTCCATCCATTATCAAGTCCCTACCACATATCCCATTACAATCACTGTCCATCAGCATAGTAAGATACTATAGAGTCACAACTTGTCTTCTCTGTGCTATACTTCCTTCCACGTGCTCCCCTACATTATGTGTGCTAATCATAATGACCCTTAAGTCCCTTATCCTTCCCTTCACACTCACCCTCCCCAGTCCCTTTCCCTTTGGTAACTGTTAGTCCATTCTTGGGTTCTGTGAGTCTGTGGCTGTTTTTTTCCTTCAGTTTTTGCTTGGTTCTTACACTCCACAGATGCATGATATCGTATGGTACTTGTCTTTCTCCACCTGGCTTATTTCACTGAGCATGATATGCGCTAGCTCCATCCATGTTTGCAAATGGTAGGATTTGTTTTCTTCTTATTGCAGAATAATATTCCACTGTGTATATGTACCACCTCTTCTTTATCCATTCATCTACTGATGGACACTTAGGTTGCTTCCATTTCTTGGCTATTGTAAATAGTGCTGCGATAAACATAGGGGTGCATATGTCTTTTTCAAACTGAGCTGCTGCATTCTTAGGGTAAATTCCTAGGAGTGGAATTCCTGGGTCAAATGGTATTTCTATTTTTAGTTTTTGGAGGAAACTTTATACTGCTTTCCACAGTGGTTGAACTAATTTACATTCCACCAAGAGTGTAGGAGGGTTCCCCTTTCTCTGCATCCTCACCAGCATTTGTTGTTGTTTGTCTTTTGGGTGTTGGCCATCCTAACTGGTGTGAGGCAATATCTCACTGTGGTTTTAATTTGCATTTCTCTGATGATTAGCTATATGAAGCATCTTTTCATGTGCCTGCTGGCCATCTGAATTTCTTCTTTGGAGAAGTGTCTGTTCAGTTCCTCTGCCCGTTTTTTAATCAGATTATTTGCTATTTGGTTGTTGAGGCATCTAAGCTCTTTATATATTTTGGATGTCAGCCCCTTATCGGATATGTCATTTATAAATATATTTTCCCATACAGTAAGGATGCCTTTTTTGTTCTACTGATGGTGTCCTTTGCTGTACAGAAGCTTTTTAGTTTGACATAGTCCCACTTGTTCATTTGCTTTTGTTTCCCTTACCCAGGGAGATATGTTCATGAAAAAGTTGCTCATATTTATATTCAAGAGAGTTTTGCCTATGTTTCTTCCAAGAATTTTATGGTTTCATGACTTACATTAATGTCTTTGATCCATTTTGAGTTTCTTTAGTGTATGGAGTTAGACTAATCCAGTTTCATTCTCTTACATGTTGTCCAGTTTTGCCAACACCAGTTGTTGAAGAGACTGTGATTTTCCCATTGTATATCCATGGCTCCTTTATCATATATTAACTAACCACATATGCTTGGATTAATACCTGGACTCTAGTCTGTTCCACTGGTCTATGGGTCTGTTCTTGTGCCAGTACCAAATTGTCTTGATTACTGTGGCTTGGTAATACAGCTTGAAGCCAGGGACCATAATCCCCCTTGCTTTATTCTTCCTTCTCAAGATTGCTTTGGCTATACGGGGTCTTTTCTGGTTCCATATGAATTTTAGAACTGTTTGTTCCAGTTCATTGAAGAATGCTGTTGGTATTTTGATAGGGACTGCATTGAATCTGTATATTGGTTTAGTCAGTATGGCCATTTTGACAATATTAATTCTATCTACCCAAGAGCATGGGATGAATTTGCATTTATTAGTGTCCTCTTTAATTTCTCCTAAGAGTGTCTTGTAATTTTCAGGGTATAGGTCTTTCACTTCCTTGGTTAGGTTTAATCCTAGGTATTTTATTCCTTGTGATGCAGTTGTCTATTTCTTCTAGGTTATCCAATTAGTTACTATATAATTTTTCACAGTATTCTCTAATAATTCTTTGTATTTCTGTGGTGTCCATAGTGATTTTTCCTTCCTCATTTCTGATTCTATTTATGTGTGTAGATTCTTTTTTTCTTTATAAGTCTGGCTAGGGAGTTATCTATTTTATTTTCTCAAAGAATGAGCTTTACATTTCATTAATTATTTCTATTGTTTTATTCTTCTCTGTTCTTTATTATTTCCTTTCTTCTACTAACTTTGGGTCACATTTGTTCTCTTTTTTCCAGTTTCAATAATTGTGAATTTAGACTGTTCATTTGGGATTGTTCTTCCTTCTTTAAATAGGCCTGGATTGCTATATATATTCCTCTTAGAACTGCCTTCACTGTGTCCCACAAAAGTTGGGGCATTGTGCTATTGTTTTCATTTGTCTCCATATATTGCTTGATCTCTGTTTTAATTTGGTCATTGATCCATTGATTATTTAGGAGCATGTTGTTAAGCCTTCATGTGTTTGTGTGCCTTTTTATTTTCTCTGTACAATTTATTTCTAATTTCATACCTTTGTGATCTGAGAAGTTGGTTGGTAAAATTTCAATCTTTTTTAATTTGTTGAGGGTCTTTTTGTGGCCTAGTATGTGGTCTATTCTGGAAAATGTTCCATGTCACTTGTGAAGAATGTGTATCCTGCTGCTTCTGGGTGGAGTGTTCTGTAGATGTCTGTTAGGTCCATCTGTTCTAATTTGTTGTTCAGTGCCTCTGTCTCCTTACTTACTTTCTGTCTGGTTGATGTGTCCTTTGGAGTGAATGGAG
The DNA here is from genome assembly GCF_030020395.1 of Manis pentadactyla. Classification (NCBI taxonomy): domain Eukaryota; kingdom Metazoa; phylum Chordata; class Mammalia; order Pholidota; family Manidae; genus Manis; species Manis pentadactyla. Next base: position 9,839,944 of record NC_080036.1, read on the forward strand.
TGCTAAAGTCTCCTGAAATGAATGCATTGCATTCTATTTTCCCCTATAATTCTGTTAGTATTTGTTTCACATATGTAGGTGCTCCTGTGTTGGGTGCATAGATATTTATACTGGTTATATCCCCTTGTTGGATTGACCCCTTGGTCATTATGTAATGTCCTTCTTTGTCTCTTGTGACTTTCTTTGTTTTGAAGTCTATTTTGTCTGATTCAAGTACTGCAACTCCTGATTTTTTCTCCCTATTGTTTGCATGAAATATCTTTTCAATCCTTTCACCTTTAGTCTGTGTATGTCTTTGGGTTTGACATGAGTCTCTTGTAGGCAGCATATAGATGTGTCTTGCTTTTTTGTCTATTCTGTAACTCTATGTCTTTTAATTGGTGCATTCAGTCCATTTACATTTAGGACATTATATTGATAGATATGTACTTATTGCCATTGCAGGCTTTGGATTCATGGTTACTGAAGGTTGAAGGGCAACTTCTTTACTATCTAGCAGTCTACCTATATTTTTAGTTTTTTAAGAAACGTCCATTCTCCTTTCCATAGTGACCATACCAATTTACATTCCCACCAATGGTGTATGAAAATTTGTTTTCACCACATCTTCACCAGCACTTGGTATTTGATACTAAACCATTCTGATACTCACAATTCTTAGTGTTGTGAGGTGATATCTCCCTGTGGTTTTGATTTGCATTTCCCTGATGATTAGTGGTGCTGAGCATATTTTCATGTATCTGTTGGCCATCTATGTGTCTTATTTGGGACAATGTCTACTCAGGTCCTCTGCTCATTTTTGATTGGATTAAAATTTGTTTTTTTTTTTTTCAATGTGTGCTGATTTTTATGTTTTTTAAATACGTTTTGGATACTAGCCTCTTATTAGATACAGTATTTGCAAATATATTCTCCCATTTAGTAGGTAGCCTTTTCATTTTGTTATTTCCTTTACTGTGCAAAAGACTTTAAGTTTGATAGAATCCCACTTATTTATTTTTGCTTTACTGTCCCTTGCCTGAGGAGACACATCCAGAAAAAATTACCCTTATGGACATGTCAGTAACTTTAGTGATATCCTACAAGTCTCTGTTCATTTCTCTTCATTCATTTATCTTTTTGCTCTGTGGATTGTATAATAACAGCTGGTCTATATTTAAGTGTGCTGATTCTTTCTTTTTAATGCCCAAATATGTTACAGAGCCCTTCTAATTAATGTTTTATTTCAATCACTGTACTTTTTTTTATTATTGTAAGATATACATAACATGAAATATACCTTCATAATGATCTTTAAGTATACAATTCAGTGTTATTAAGTATATTAATGTTGTTGTGCAATCATCACCGTTGCCCATCTCCAGAATGCCTTTTATCTTGCAAAAGTCAAACTCCATATCCATCATAAAATAAGTCCCCATTCCCTCCACCCCAGGCCCTAGCAAATATATTCCTATATATTGTCTGACTGCTCTAAGCACCTCATAAGAGGAATCATATAGCATTCACCTTTTTGTGACTGGCTTATTACATTTAGCAAATGTTTCATTCATTGTTTTAGCATATGAAAGAATTTCTTTCCTTTTTAAAATGTTTGAATAATATCCAATTGCATATATATATATTACACTTTGCTTATCCATTCATCTGTTGATGGACAATTGAGTTGCTTCCACAGGAAAGGGAGAAAACCTCAGCTTGTGGACTCAGGAAAAATTCTTTCTATAAAGAGATTCCCTGTCCATCTTTGGCTGGGGTTAAGAAAAATAGAGCATAAAATGTTCCTCCTAAGAATTTGAAACCACACAACCTAAAATCACAAAGACATGCAGCTAGAATTCACCAGGAACCCAGGTTTTAACTTTAATGTAAAATGATAGAGGCACCCTCTCTAGAAGAAACTGCCTTAAGTATAAGCCTCGAGGAAACCCCATATAAAAGTCTCCAGGAAACTTAAGCTCAAGTTAACTAATTATTGAATAGAAAAGTAAGTGAATTACCTTGAGATGTAGTAAAATGAAAAAACAATTTATACAAATCACTCCTACAAAGATACTAGAATGCTTGGGAATAAATAAAATAAATAGGAGACATTGAAAATTTGATGAAGAAATAAGAAGCTGTTAAAATTGGGTAAGAATCTAGAAAAAACAACAAAATAGAGTATCTAATATTGAGAAATAACCATTGAAATTATAAACTTAATAAATGAATTAATAGTATATCAGACCATGTATATACATACATGCAAAACAAAGTGACTCACAAATGACTAGACAATTCAAATGGTTCCACAAATATTAAAGTTTTAAAAATAGTTAAATAGAAGAGCAGGTCCAAATTTATTCATAGGCAGACTTACCAGTTATTCATAGACATTAGCCATTCACTTGCTGGGCACACTGAAAATTTGTTTTATCAACAAATATAATGGTTTGGGGGATATATTATTTTAAGTTGGTATTGAGCTAATTAAACTAATTTCTACAAAATAATATTTTTACTTCATCTAGGTGATCAGTGAAATTTTACTTTCTACTTTTTCTTTTAACTGGACATGAACTCATTAAAGTGTGTTCATTCCTTATATCATTTTTCTTTCACTATGATGTCCATTGAAGAAAGCCACAGAACCTTCTGCATGAGTTTTCATCATATTTGTTTGTGATGCTTCATTTGCAATTTTATAGAAAGCCAATAAAGTTAATTAAGTTCTTATGAGTCATACTTAAGTATTTATGTTCAACACACTTAAAATGAACTTCATAAATTATACAGATATATCTCCATACTGATGCTTATTTAAAATTTTATTTTATAAATAAGAAAATAAATTCGATATTTCCTTCTGTATGTATCCTTGCATGCATTATATATTGTTTTTAAGAATTTATAAATGATTACTTGTTAGCTATAATATCAATTATGAGTAAAACATTAGAAGACAATATACTGTGGAAACTTACATGCTACAGAGTGCAGTGATAACAGGTACAAACATATTTAAATAAACATTTGTATCTTTCTACTTAGAAGACAAAACAACTTGCCTGAAGATGGTACTAAGCCCCAAAATATCATCAATTCATTTTGTATATTTCCAAGTAATATGCACAGTTCATTAGCATAAGGATCTTTGCTAAGTCAACTCCTCATCAATTTCTGAATCTCTCAATACTGTTAAATTGCTCACATCTTTACCAGAACCACCTCTCTTGTGACACAGGTCCTATGTAATTAAGTATAGAGGGAAAACATCCAGGTGCCCAATACCAAAACCACTGTCCATTTTTTCCAGTTGTACAGTGATGCCGCAATCAATCACATGACCATTTGCCAGAAACCAGCATGGCTAGACATTCCTTTACACAGTGTTCACACCCAGATTTGGTACTCACAGCTAGAAAAAATCAGCGGGCAGGAGTGCTCATCCATCGGGAAGTTGTGCAGCTGCAGCTGGCACTCTGCATTTATGGTGAGCCTGTGAGAGAGCCAAGGGTTACTCCTGAGGTCGGCCAGCCACCACCCAGAGAAGTCCAAGGGCAAGGCCAGGGGACAGCCGTATTACCACAGTACAGGGCACCGTGGCGGAAGCACATGTAACCCACCCTTGGCAGTGGCACCAAGCATTCAGGGATACCATTTGGTTGTTTCGTTGTTGTGTTGTTTTGTTCTTTTTTAACTATTGGTAGCACAGAGGATTTGAGTTAGTAAAGTTCCAAACTGTGTCAAGACACTCAAGCTGAATTAGAGAGGAGATAAACAAAGACTGTTGTTTTAATCATCTTTGTTTTCAATCTGTTTGACTGAGTTAAATCCTTCATCCACTTTGAAAGTGGTGTATTTGTCTGAAAAAATGCGTTCTCAAGAGGACTTCTTACTTAGACAACTACCCCATTTGTTAGGCAGGAGGCAGCTGCACTAAATGTGTGCACTGTGTCCTTGCAGAGCGGACAGCCCTGGGGTCAGAGTGTTTGTAAAGGATCTCAGGATGGGCCACGTCTCTGTTCAGGTTTGCTGAGGCTCATTTCATTTCACAGTCTCATTCATAGTCCTGTAAGACTGATGAGAAAACTGTTAAAACTCCAGGCCTCTAAATGTAATTTATCAGTAGAGATAGTCCCCTGTTGTGTTTTTTTTTTTTGTGTGTGTGTGTGTGTGTGTGTGTGGTGTTCCCAGCCTGACAAAGTTATTATGTCTTTATGTCTCTGAAACTTTAAAATTTCTCTTCTATTTATTTCAATTTTAATCTGTACCTTTATTTATGCTATGAATACATGATGAGTTACAGATTTCTCTTCAGATCAAAACTCATCTGCAATGAGGAGCTCATGATGCTGGACACGGGGTGAGGGAGGAGGAGCACAGGGCTGGTGGCGGGGTTCAGCGGGCCAAGAGGACGCAGGGACGTGGATGAGGGGGCCTGGGGAGCTTGCCTTCCCCCAAGGCATGTTGAATTTTAAATGTCTTTAAGATCTGCAGAAGGAGATAGCACGCAGACAGGTGACCAAGAATCTAGAGTCTAAGTTTAAGTCTAGACGTCAGTGTTTGAAGTAGGTATGTGGGAATCCTCAGCATGGATGTGGCTTTCAGAGTTGTAGGAATGGATGAGCTAAGCCAGCAGGAAAGCGGAGAGCAAGTGACGACGCAGTCCTAAGGCAGAGGGAGCAGAGGCAAGAGAGGCGGCATCAAGAACAGGGCGGCCTGGTCAGGGATACTGTGATCTCTCTCTGACAGATGGTGACCACACTTATCATGCTGAGCATTTCATAATGTATATAATTGTTGGACACTACGTCGTACACATGAATTGCATGGATCTGAATAGGATATATACACATAGACATATACAATACTAACTGTAGTTCAATTAAAAAATTCAAATACAAGTACAAAAACAAGAGCAGGGCAGGAAGCTTAGGAAGGAGTCCATGGTGCCGTGAAAGTGGTGAGCACCTGCTAATGGGGCGGGCGCGCCCAGCGCTCCTGAGAGGCCGTGCACAGTGAGTGGGGAAGGCAGCGCCCACAGGGCACTGTCACGGTCCTGATGCTGGACGAGCAGGAGAGCTGGCCCGGGTACAGGGCATCACTGTGGTGTGCTGAAACCCTGTGTTCGGTCGGACTCAGACCACCCAGCAGACAGATGCTTGGGGTCAGGATGCAGGTTCAGACTCTCATAACCCAAGCTCCCAATGGGGACTTTGGGCAGGAAACTCAATTCACTTCTTTCAAGCATGTTTCTTTCACCTTGCTGTGTTTCTATGAGGACTGCCCCGCCCCCGGGAGGACTCATTAATGTTAGCTGCCACTTTCATTAGGGATGCACTGGGGAATATCTTCTGTGACCTCAAATCTGGCTATAGTTACACTTGTTAATTAGTACACCAAGATATCTTTATTTTCCTAGCTGAGTGAACTCATAGGTTAAATATATTAAAGATACTTTCCACAGTGCACTTGCAGCAGAAACAGTCTGATGAAGGAATGAGTATTCATTGCAGATTATTTGTATACCTTTGTTTATACACACATGACATTAGAACACACTTTTTGGGGGATGCTGAAGCATATTGAACATGAGAAATAATAAAACTTAGACATGAAAATAGAGCCCATCCCTGTGATGATCTAAATTATGGCCCTGACATCAAACATCAATGATTAAAGATCCCTCAGCATCGTACCTTAAAGTATACAGGATTTTCCCATCATTCCAAATTCGGAGGAGCTGATTGGGGGTGGTGATCCAGTGAGCCTCTGCAGTTTTGGAGTTGCGGAAGATTGTATCTGGAATCCATATTAACCCCACCATGTTGCTGTTCAGAGTGAGTATTTTCATTGTGCTGTTGAACCGAAGGCGGCTGTCTGTCCATGTCTGAGCAAAGAATATGTCAATTTGGTATTCCTGCAACAAAGCAGAAGGAGAGGTTGAGGGGTTCCTATTAGTGAATTTTCTTTATAAAAGTTTGGTTTTCCTCTGTGTTTACATTCTTACTTCCCAGGTCCCTTTCTGTTAGTGCTTAATATGGTGACTGGATCAACACAATGAACTTTCAACAAATGATAACCAATATTATTGTTTAATAGTGTGAAGTATGTGAAAATGCTTTTTAAATCTTAAAGTGTAATAAACATATGAAGTGTATAAAGGGACAAGAGATAGTAGAATGTAATTCAGATCCTCCTGCATTCACAAATCCAAGCTTTGACATTTTATATGATCTATTGAAGCCTTCATTCTCTAATCTGTAAAATGGGTAAAATAGTAGTGCCCACCTCGTAGAGGGATTATAAAGGAGAAAGGAAATGACTAAATGAAAAATCCTTAGTGTCTGGCATAGCAAAAGTGATCCATAAAGTATTAGCTTATATAATACTAATTATCTTTTTCACTTAAGTGCCTTTCCAACAATACAACCTCAGTCAAAAAGAAAATAAAGAAACAAGCAGTAACAAAGAACTATAGAGCTGATAGCCATCAAGCCAAATGCTTATCCCCACTCGAGGTGGACAGGGCTCAGATTACATAATCAGAAGCCATTCGAGTGCTCACAGCACAGATGAGACTTTACCGTGAGGCCCAGAGAAATGTCGGGAGGTCGGGCCACCTTGGAGGCCCTTCCCCGAATCGCAGCCCAGAGGAGTATCATCAGGTCCAAGGGGCAAGGAGGGTCTGCAGGCAGAGTGTTAGAGGTTTCCATATATTGCATAGTTCCCTTTACATGTTAGATATTATAAATGAATTTCTTTTAAAGAGTATAAGCTCAGTAATTCTCAACAAATCCCAAGTTCATCCTTTCCATTGAGTTTATAATTAAAGAAGCTTTCTGAGGACTTAGTTCAACAGACCAGGTTCTCCCTTTTATTAACTGATCCACTTATTCACTCACTCTTTGCTACACTGAGTATGCCAGGTCCTACAAAGCCTGAAAGACCCAGCACTGCGCGGACAAGAAAACTCCGTCCTCATGGAGCTTAGAATCTAGTCAAAGGATTAAACAATTAAGGTGAAAAGACATAGCTTGCTTGTTGGTCACTTAATGCCAAGCAGGAAAATAGGGTCGATGTATCAATTAGGAGTCTAGCTAGAAAAATCAAAAGATATCCAAGTATTCAATGTGAGAAGAATGATGTACAGTGAATCTGAGTTTTGCACAAACATTTGAGCAGCTGGGAGGGGAAGCAAATGCCAAGGACACAGTCGCTGGGGGCACATTATCGTGGGAGCTTCCAGAGATGGATGAAATCTCAGCATCCAGAAGGTCCTGCTCCATCTTCCCCTCTGACCCTGTGTCTGCAGAAACTTGCCTCTGGGGAATAGCCTCTGCCTCCTTATCACATTATAGAACTTGTGCACATTTCTCACTGCCAGACTGTAACCCCAGAACCCAAGTGAGAGCGAGAGAGAGACAGAGAGAGACTTAGAGAAAGCGTGTGTGTGTGTGTACATTACTCTCTGCGACATAACCTAGCATATACTGACTGACTTCCAACCAAAGGGAAGGGGTTGGAGAGGGTGGGTGGGGAGGGAGGGAGAAGGAAATTAAGGGACATTTTGAATAGCACATATAATACAGGTGGCTCGCAGGGAAGGCAGTACAGCATGGAGGAGACAAGTAATGAGTCTATAGCTTCTTACTATGCTGATGGACAGTGACTGCAATGGGGTGGGGGGGGACTTGATAATGTGGATGAATGTTATGATCACAAGGTTGCTCATGTGAAACCTTCATAAGATTGTATATCAATGATACCTTAATAAAAAAATTAATTTGTCAATGGTCCTATATTCTAAAAAAATGGGTTTCATAGAATGCTGAAACAAGTGAAATAAGTCAGAGAAAGACAAATACCATATAACCTCACTTATGTATGGAATCTAAAAAGCAAAGCAAATTAAACTCATAGATACAGAGAACAGATTGGTAGATTCCAGGGGCAGGGGTTTGGGGTGGGTGAAATAGGTGACAGTGGTCAAAATGTATTAATTTCCAGTTATAAGATGAGTTAAGTCCTGGGGATATAAAACACAGTATAGAGACCATAGTTAATAATATTTTATTGTATAACTGAAAGTTGCGAAGAGAGTAAATCTTAAAAGTTTTCATTACAAGAAAAAATATTTGTAACTATGTGGGGTGATGGATGATAACTAGACTTATTGTGGTGATTGTTTCACAATATAAACATAAATCAATTTATCATGTAGTACACCTGAAAATACGAATGCTGTATGTCAATTACATCTCAATAAAAAGAAAATCAGTGCAGTAAAAACAAAAACAGCAAAGTGAAAAAATGACTGCTGAAACAAAACTGAACTGGGCAGTGTTGGCTCAGGAGTGAAGAGGGGTCGTAGGTGTTGGACAGAAGCCAGGAGCTATGTGGCTCACGTCACACATGGGGGACCGTCCGTTTGCAAGGTTGGCATCTGCAACAAGGCAAATGTCTAATGAGAACACAGCTCTGTGGGCAGAATTGGGATAAAGAACATTAATTAGAAAGTGTTGGCTGCTATTGACTGTGCTTGGTAAGTGAACACAAGGAAGAAATCATCTCAGAAGATAATCGACCAGTTTGAAAGCAGTTATGGAAGAGGAAAGGGAAGATCGAGCAAACACAGTTCTTGCAGGGCTGGAGGGGGCAAATGCTTCTCACCCCAGCAATAAATAACAAAACCCAAAAATGCTTTAGGTGCCAAGAGCCATGTGAAACTCAGCTTTGCAGAAAGAATCAGACCTATCGCTAAAAATCTCTAAATGTGTGAGGTTGTCGCTCTGTAATATCCTTAATTGTGCAAATGTGGAGCCAGGATAAGAGAGTAGCGTGTGATTCTTCCCCTGTAGGCTGATAGGACCAAGGTACCTGACCTTGATTTAAGAGTAAGGGCGAGAGTGTGACAGCTGAGGAGTGGGGGACAACAGCGCATGCAGAAAGGCATAGGCACACAGGGGACCTCAGAACTGCACAACAAAAGCATGCATGTGGCTGTGTACACGTGAAATTGGCCCCACAGGTAAGAACCTGTCTAGGTTTTAAGAGCGTTCTATAGCCAAAGGAACCCCAAGTCAGGAAGAAAAATCTGACTGTCTGAGACTTAGATGTACTTTTGCATTCTTATCTATAATGGACAGAACAAGGTCTGGAAAGCTGATTGGACCCCAAAGGAGGTTTATTCTACATTGCCCACTCTCCCATGGCCAGAAAAGTCAATGGGAAAGGGATAAATTCTGAAACAATGCAGTCAAGAGCCCGAGGAGGAGTCCTTGGGATCCCTACCCTGCAAGCAGAATCAGAGCTTAACCACAGAAGGTATCTCCTCCCAGGAAACAGAGCCCACTCAGGATCTGCCCAGTGGGGTCTCAGACCTGCTGCAGACCAGTGGGTTGGGTGGGACTATCCTGGCCCCTCGTCATCCTTGTAGATATACCACATATGTGGTGGTGCTTTAGTTAGCTTTTTTTTTTTTTTTAGTTTGAAGTTCATTGGAACAAGGAAACCATGTGCAGACTTGATGTGGAGGCCAGCGCCCGTATATAAACTTGACCTTGGGGCTGGTACTAGGTGGACCTTTTGGGTCACTTTAATTGTAGAAAGGAGTGGCATATCTTCCCTGATAAAGGAGAAACTGACAAAATATTTGGCAACTAAGATCATGATTGTTATTGGCACTCTTTGCCAAATATTGCAGCATTCCTCCCTGTGGGCACATGGAAGAATTGTACCGGCAGCCCCACTGAGGGGTTGTGCATGGCCACCCCATTTGTGACAAAGTGAAATGTGAACAGAGTTGGGTATGAAATTTCTCAGAGGGTGGCTCTAAGAGCCTGGGGGAATTCAAGCGCCCCCTTCCCAGGCCCTGAGAGCCCATGTGGAGCAGAGCCCCTGCTGATTCACGCTGGACATGTACTGTGTGTGCAAAACTCCCAGAGCAGTTCGTCAGATGGTTAAGCCCAGCCTGCCGCAACTGGTAGTGTTGGGGAAGTGGAGAGGGGCGTGGGCACAGGGCTGAGGGCTGTGCTCCTCACTGAGCAGGAGACTTAGAACCAAGGCGAGGGTTAGGAGCAGGGGAGCCACACAGACAGAGGAGCAAGAGAGCTCCAGGCGAGAGGGGCAGCAAGGCCAAAAGCATCCCTGATGAGGCAGGGACAGCTCTGTCCCCTTACCTCCTGGATGACATGACTGAGGCTTAGCAATGATGACGCCGCCTGACTGTGCAACAGACTATTTTCAGAAAACACACTCTCTAAACATAGCGGTACCCGTGCATATGACATCCTTCTCTCCCTTAGCACTGGTGTATCGTGTAAAGGACTGAGGAGAGAAGGATGACAACGTTCTCCTAAGCAAGGCCAAGGCCCATCAATGTGATGGATAAAGGAAATTCTCTGTCAAGGCCCCAGGTATATTTTGGAAAAGCCCTAAAATCATCTAGTTTAGTTTTAAATCCCAAAATTCCTCATGGATACTGAAGCTGAGAAAACTTGAAAAATTTTACCAAAGTTACTCGTGTCAAAATTAATTGAATTCTAGAAGTCCGAACAAAAATTTCCAAGTGGTGTTGTGCAAAAATAGCAAAATAAAAAGTCTCCTGCAGATACGACCATCCTCTTTGCCCTTTGTCTCTGTATCTCTGTGCTTTCCATACCCATTAATGCACAGATTATGTTCCTTCAGAGTATATTGTTTTAAAATGCAGATCTGAAATTGGTGAGTTAACTAAGGTCATGCCTATAAGGCTCAGATGCTTCTGCACCTACCAGGCACTGATCACTGAGACAGCGACAACAATGACCTTTTCTTCCTGAGGGTAAACTGACACCTCAGAGATTGAGTAACTTTCAAGTCACCCTGCTGCTAAGTAACACTTGTTCTAAATTATTCAGACAAAATCTGCTTCCCTGAATGTGACTGAGAGTGGCTGCAGCAGCTAAAATCTAGTTGTCAGATGTAGATCCACTGTGACATGTGAAAGAAAGCCCAGTGCACAAGACCCCTCCACATTCCCCCTGTTCACAAACTGCATGAAGTGGTTTCATCTTCCCTGGCCTCAGTTTTCCCATCCATAAAAGGGTAGAGATGGGCTAGATTAAATGTAAGGACCTTCCAACTCTAACATATTCTATATCTGTATCCCGGTTTAGAGTTAGCCTTCACCGTTGAAAGTAATTTCCACATCATTCATTTCTGTATCTTACTTTTTCAATAAAGACATGATGAACGACTTCTTCATGTTTGCTCTCCTGTCACTGGAACGAACTCTTATATGGTCAGATTCTCCATAACATGTTCAGATACCAACCGTGAGGCTGCCGTTTGCAGGGTGAAGCATGACCTCCTGTCCCCACTCCAAGCTGTTTCCCTGGAAGGAAGGGGAGCAGAGCAGGATGTCGTGGGATGGGGTGGCTGGGTCTGGGATATGCTTGCTTTATTCTGAAGCCCTGCCATCAGCTCTAACTCAGGAGAGTGCAGTGTAGCTGTGTATAGTGTGTTTGCTTTATTGTGTCTACATTTGACTAAATGTTGGAGAAACACTTCCCACCCACAGAGAAATATTTTTATGTCTCTCATAAACTTTCTTTGTAACAGCATTAATCATCTTCCCTTTCTGCAGAGGAAAAAAATTCATTCTTATAATGTCTATCTAAAAATTAACATTTTATACAATTCATAAATAGTTGTAAAATTGTGTCAGAAATACTAATAAATGTAACAGGTGAAAAATGCAGAGAACCCCCCTCCCCAATTTAAACCATTGTGCTTGTGGAGAGCCTATGTTCATAATTTGTTTTAATAATAGAGAGTTTAATGATTCCTAAATAGGCCATGAATTACTGCAGAATGTGGAGCATTTTGGCAAAACAGAAGAAAAATTATCCTTCTTAATGATATATGTAACTTCTAAGAAATTAGAAGAGTACTTCCTAACAGTTTTCTCCTTTCCTTTACCAAAGAAAAGGACCAAGTGCAAGAATAATCGATTAATAAAGGTCAGGCACTTGGAGATTGGGGGCTGCAGGACACACATACTCCCGGGGGTCAAAGGCGCTCTTCGCTGTCAGAGCATGTTGGCGCGACACCTGGTACACGATGCACAAATACATTAGTAGAGGAAGTCACTGGAAGTTTTCTTTGTAAAATGGTAATCACAGATCCATGCCAATTAAAGTTTGCTCAAACATCTTATCTAAAAATGTATACTATGGAGTGATGATTAGAATAAAACCATTTTTTTTTCCTTATCAGGAATGGGTGAATAACAGAAATTATATATATATATACACATACACACACATTTATATATATGCATGTTTTATATATATATGTATGTTTTATATAATATACATATATAAACACACACACACATATATATATATATATATGTCATTTCCTCAATTCTGGGAAATGAGGCTTTACAGTGGCCTCCACTATTTTCTCCTGGAGACCACGCTAGCCTCTGAAGCTTAATTCTGCAAGCTGCAAGGAAAACTGAGAGGACCCAGCAACCATGTGGTACCCATGGACCTGAGCCGGGAGTCACTGGTGGACTCCCGGTGGGCCCAGTCCAGGATGAGCAAGGGTCAGGAAGAAGCCCGGCTGCTGCTGGACACGGCGCTAGAAGCTGAGAGAACTGGAGGGGAATGGCCGGCCTGGGCTCACCCTCCTCCTGTCCCTCTCTCCGAGTGCCTCAACTCGGTGTACCCAGCAGAAGTCCACCTACCAGGGACATGGGAAGGCGGCCTGTGGGGTGCAGAGTGCCAGGGGAGGGTGGGGCGCGGACGGAGGGCCAGCAGAGGCATGAGAGTGGTGGGAAGCGCGCTCTGCGGGCAGCAGGCTCCCCTGGTCGGCCACTTGTCCTCATCCCCCTCCAGCAGCTGTTCTTCCGTGTTATGCAGCTACATGACTACTCTTTTCAGATTAAACATTTTAGAACATTCCATTGCATGTTATATTCTCCAATAACCACTGCTGATCAAAAATCTGTCGGCTACTTGAAGTCTACAGAATTAGGTTTAAACTCCTTTGCATGCTACTCGAGGCTCCTTGCTTTATAACCACATTTACCCTCTGTTTGCTTGTAAACAAGCCCCAAATCATAGCCGTCTTATTCCACACTGTGCACACCAGCCTTGCACACGCCTCCCTTCCTCCAACCAGCCTGTGCTGTCCCCAAGCTTCGAAGCCCCCTTATCACCTTCCCTCTTCTCATCATATCAGCTCCCTGTCTCCCATTTTCCTGAGGCCTGAATCCTTAGCTCACACATGTGGCTATCACCTGCTCCTCCTTGGAATGCCGCTCATCACTTTTGTCTCCTTAAGTCAATGCCTTACTACTTTAATCGGAATATCTCCAATTATGTGCATCTTCAGCATGGAGAACTGCCACATGGTCCCATGATGCCTGTCTGTGGCACAACACTCCCACCCCCCACTGAGAAAGCAGCTTTGTTGAAAGGCTATCTCTTGGCCACCGGAGTGCCCCACCAACTAATGAAGATCCTGAGCCTTAATTATAAAGTTGCTTGTTAAACATGACTATAATTCTGCAGTCTGAGCTGGTTGCTAATGCCACTCACATAGTGGAAGAGAGTGATTTCCTGTCTGCATGTGCTTGTAGGTGAGAGGTGCTGACTTGTGTCTGGGAATGTAGCCCCTGAATGTCCGAGCCCTCTCTGTGTTCATCCCAGAGGTACCAACTCTGTCCCCCCAACTAGAGAAAGCACCCTGCCTCCCCTCCTATCCCTAAGGTGGCTCGGAACAGCAGGGCAGTGCCTGGCCAGCACCCCTGAGCACCCACTGAGTGTCTCCTCCCGGAGCCCCAGGGTACAGCAGGCTCACAGGACTCCACTCTTCTCTGTGCCCAGCCAACAGGCCCACTTTGGCCGGCAGACCTTCCTGTGTCTGTGCTCCCACCTCTGGATGGCTGAAGACCACAGCGGCCCTTGTTTCTGCTTCGGCCACGCTGTTGAAGTCTGTGTCTTTGATGTGACTGCTCACTCATTAAGAGGGAAAAATCCATGTCAGAGGTGTGTGCAAAGGTGTCTGTGGAAAACTCAAGGAGACTCTTACGGGCTGAACTGTGTCCCTCCTAAATTTGTATGCTGAAGTTGTAACTCCCAGAACCTCAGAATGTGACTGTATTTGGAGAAAGGGCCTTTCAAGAGATGATTTAGTTAAAAGGAGGTCATCTGGGTGGGCCCTTATCTAATATGCCTGATGTCATTTTAAGAAGCAGAGGTTAGGACTCACACAGACGGAGGACTGAAGGAGAAGCAGAGAGGCCTCAGGAGAAAACAACCCAGCTGACACCCCTGGGCTTTGACTTCCAGCCTGCGGAGTACGAGAAAACACATTCCTGCTGTTCAAGCCACTTAGCCTGTTATACTTCGTTATGGCAATCCTAGCAAACTAATGCAGAGACCAAATGAAGACAAGAGAACATTACACCACATTGAGGCAAAATGCCTTAAGAAAAGGAGTTGAAAGTGTCGAAGGTAATACACAAAGTTGTCCAAAGGCATTCATAGTGTTCGTTTTTAAACACAGTTTCTGCCACTTCTGGGTTTTCCTTTTAGAAAGGCACCTATCCTTACTTCCAAACTCTCACTGTCTGAATATCCACTATAACAGTTCACAGTCTTACCCAAATTTACTACCAAGTGGAAAACCTGCTATATTGAATGTCTATGTGCACATCAGCCAAACTTTAAAATGGCAGGTGGTTCTGGGTGAAAGGATGTAGCCTACTGTGGTAAGTTATTTTCAAAAACAGCCTTAAGAATTCCCCCTACTTTGTCCAAGGGCTTGGCTAGCCCTTCCCACAGTAGTGCTGGACTTGGCCACGTGACTTGACAGTAAATGGGACAGCAGCAGAGACACAGCAAGAGCTTGAGTGTGGGGACCAGCCCGTCTTGCTGCTCTTGGGGACCCTGCGACCAGCACCGCATGAACAGGACTAGGCCAGCATGCTGAAAACAAGACGAATGGCCAGACATGCTCACAGCCCCAGCTCACGCCACGCCAACACCTGGACAGGTGGGTGATACCATCCTTGACTAGGAAACCCTGTCCTGGCCAGCTTAGATCAGACAACTTGCCCAGCCAATCCAAGAATCATAAGGAGTAATAAAAACCTACTAGACTTGGGATGGTTTGTCGCAAAGCAAGCTGACTGATAGGCTCACACGTCAGACGTTACAAGAGTTTATCATTCTCCCTCTCTTTCTCAGAGAGTTTAGCCCCTCATGGTTTCTGATTTTCACTTCTTCAAACCCATTGCAAAATGGGGTCCAATTTTAAATAGTATCTTTATTACCTTTTAATATTATTTCTCTATTTAAATTATAACATGTTTTCTGCAGTGTAGAAGAAAATTACAATGAACTCCAGTACAGTACCCAGACACCTTTGTTGGCTTGTCATATAGGTGTGTAAGAGTGCTCTGTTGGTATTTGGGAAAACTGTTTGGAATTTCTGCATGGACTAGAAATGTATCATTATTATTCCCATTTGAAAATGGAATACAGACTTCCATTATCCAAAAATTGCTATTTAGTTTTCAGAAGGAGATCAGATTCAAATGATGAAAATGTCATTGTAGTGGAATCCATTGTTGAGGTAGTTGGCATTATGGTAGAAATAGGGCTGAAAGAACTACAGCCACGAGGGAAAATCATAAACATATCCTCACTGGAAGAAAACACAGGCATCCCAATAAAGAGACTGTATTTGGCATTTTGTACACCTAAATTAAGAGGGAATGATATAGAAATAGTTTCCATTTATCATCCCCCGATGACTAGATACCTATCAGGAACTCTTATCTCTGAAATTTCAAAAATATCTTACAAGTTTTATTTCGCTCCATTATCAATAATACAAGAAATAAGCATTAATAATTATCAGTTTTGTGACTCTAGTCCTCAAAAGAAGTACTGAATGTCTTCTGGATTCCGTAAGTGGGAGTTTCCCCGGGATCCCACTGACCCTGGAAACACAGTGAAATTTGAAAGTGCAGGAGGTACTTCTCAAAGCCGCTTCCCTATACCCAGGTTTCTAAAAGTTTGGCATCATCCCAAGCCATTTCATGATCATGAACACAAAAAACCAGCAGAGCATCATGGCTGGGGTCTGGCCATGCACGTAACTTATTAGCCGCATCTTCTCATGTTGTTCCTGAACACGAGCAAAGCAACTGCCCCCAGCTCTCCTTCGGCTTCCTCTCCTGGTGTGTCCTGATGGAAGCACAGCCTATGGCCAGGCAGACTAGATTCAAATCTTTCCCACAACTTATGGGTGGTGAAAAGTGGGTGTGTTTTAAAACTTCTTCATGCCAAAGGTTCTCCATGCAAATTGGGAAAATAATTATTTATGTCATTTTGAATTGAACCCTGAGATACAAAGTTTGCACTCAAGGCATTAGACCATTTATCATCTTCATGTACTCCAAATTCAAAGAACTACTTTAAAGCTTATTACATGTATGCACACACATACATATACGGATATATATATTACAATGCCCATGAGTCGATCTCTAATTCATTAGTGCTTTGCAATTTAGCATGCAAGTTTTCCATCCATTTTTAAAAGTAATGCAAACTTTGTGCTTTCCCACTGATATGGACACCTTTGTGGAGATACATAAACAACACCAGGATGGATGTTGATCGTCTGGATGCTTGGCCCAGGTTCTAAGGCAGCCCACTAAGCCCCTAAATTTGCTGCTTGCAAGCACCTAAATTGTAGTGTTCACCCTTCACTATTAATGCCTGCGGGACTCGAGGCAGGACATTTCAGAGACAACTGCAGAGCCCCTTGGACTTGCCTCAACCTTCAGGAGAGTGAGAGAGGGCCTAGGAAGGCTTTATTTTTTATCTATTAAAGTTCTGACAGATTCACACTTTGAGTTTCTGGGTTTTGTATGTTGTATAAGAAGCCTTCTTTTCTTAACACAAGATGACTTGGTTAAAAGAGCACATGAATTTCTTCTAGAAAAATTGTCCACCATTTTCCTAGCATATCTTCTTTTTTCATAAAACCCTTTATTGTATTATTATTTGTAAGGAAATATGACTTTTAGGAAGTTAAATATCAATGGCAACTGTTAGTCACATTTTCTTCTTTCTAGGCAGAGCACTGGACACCATTCCCTAAACACCCATGAACATCCCTGCAAGTGTTCTCATCCAGACAGGGAAAACTCCCAGATGCAGAAAGTGACGTTACTATCCACTGACATCAGGAGAGTTCCGACACGTGCAGGGGACTTGGAGGTGGGTGCCCTACGTGCCAAGGATCACAAAGACTACAACCTTCCAGAACTAATTAGGTCCCTGAACTAAACTTTAAAATATATAGCCCCATTAGGAGGCTCTGTGTAGTATAAAGTTATGAACAGGAGATACGGAGAGAGGCCTGAGTTCTTGGTGGGGCTGTGAGCACATCCCAGCACATATGTGCCTGGTGTTCCTGCTGGCAAGTAAGGCCACCTCCAGGGTCACTGCAGTGGCCATGGCACACATCAGCACCAAGCTACCTGCAGCGGAAGAATGCCTGCTCCATCCTATTAATAAAGTGACTGACACTCATTACCAGTTGGTAGGACACAGTCCATGTTCTAAATAATTAACATGTCCTCACTTAGCTGAATGTTTACGAGCATTAACATCTGTGTTTCAGAGGGACCTGGGAGTCATCCACCCAATCGGTGACTGAGCTTTGCTGAGCCCAGGTTGGTTTCAGATGCTTTCCTCAGGACTGTAACAGTGAGAAGCTCGCCTTTGGACGTCCAGGCTCGGGGAGAGTGGGCAGGAGGCAGGAGGTGTGAGTTCTGACGCCTGCTCCCACTCCAGCAAGCTGCCTTCATACACTCAAATTTAAACACATTATGAAGAGGATGAATTATGGAGATTTGAAATCCCTCCAGGTATAGTATATGAAATAAATTGAGTCACGATCTGACTTGACAATCTGCAGCATTCCCAGGGCATCAACACCCTGAAGGATGAGCAGGAACTTCTGGCCCACATGAGAGGAAGTCTTTTTAGCTCCTGAGACCTCATCATTGATTTAAAGAATCCACATAGTATTTCCAAGGTAGCTGCTCAGGAAGGAAGTAGGACTCAACGTTTTTCTCCTCCTTACCAGCAAAGTGCATGTGTCAACCTAGGGGACCTTAAGTACAAAGCTAAGCTTAAAGAAATAAATCTCCCCTTTGGGACATTGCTTTACACAAAGCCCTATAAAGGTAACAGTGAAAGGTGAAAAAAAAATAATTTGGCTTTCTTGTGCATGGAGAAGCACAATTATAATTCTGTTCTGGGTCACATTTTAATATTTACAAAGACAGGTCTCCAGACATACCTGCTGTGAGTTTCCTTCCAGAATGATGAGATACTTTCCCGTTAGGCATTGCTTAGAAGTGCTCGCCACCACCCACAAGAGAATCATGAGAATTTTAGAATGTTAAGTGGTTTAGTAATGCTTTGAAAAGGAAGCTGTCCCAGTGCTTACATAGGCACCATTTTTATTTTGTGTTATTTGGTTTTTACCCTTAAAGAACTATCTTGGGCTCTTTCTGTTGCCAGCAACCATAAAAGTCAGGATTCCAGTTCTCATAATTTTTTTTTAACACAGTTGGTGTTAGATGTATGGCAAGATATATTAACAGGGCTGTATTCAAATTGCCTGAGCAAAAGGTGTGGGAAGCCTTTTCCCCTAGCTTTACTGTGAGATGATTAACATATTCATTGTACAGGTTTAAGGGGCACAGCGTGTTAATTCGGTACACTTATATACTGCAAATGATCGCCACCCCAGCTTTAGCTAACATCTCCATCCTGTCACATAATTACCGTTTATTTTTTTGTGGTGAGAACATTTGATTCCTTTCTTGCTTATAGCTGCTAAATCAGGAAAAATGCCTTATCTGTAATTTAATGAGAAGACTTCTCGATCATTCTTTTTTTTAGCTGACAAATGTTTGACCTTTCCATGAGAAAATGATTTAAGTTCATACAAAATGCTTTGCTGTATGGCTGATCCCAGTGGGAAGTTGGTCAGTCTGTAACCATTCCTGGCTGAAGTTCATTGCCAAATCACATTTTATCTTCAGACTGAAGTGTTCCTTTTAAATATTTAGACAGAACATAGCAGGTGCTTAGCCTTGCCAGGTCTCTAAATAGCTTTGTGCTCATGGGGCCTCTCAATGAGCACAATGCATCTCTGAAGGAAGTCTGGCTGAGTCTGGGCTAATGAAGAATCTCAGATAAATGGCAGCCGACACAGAAAATGACAACAGCGGACTCCCAGGCTTAAGTCCTATGAGACTACCACTCAAACCGGCAAACGCAATGTGTTACCCTGAGCTACTCATCCAGGGGAGAAACTGTTTACATCACTTGCAAATTAGACAGCAATCCCCACGGTAGGACTGCAGTGGGTGGGACACGTTGAAAACTTTGTAGAAGACATCACACCCTCAGGATGGGGTGCCACTGCAAAGAGGGTAGATGCCAGGTTTCCATGTGGGGCTGAAGGAACGGACATGTAGTAAGAATATGAGCTGGAGCTTACTGAAAGGAAGGGGGGATACAGTATAAGAGAAAGGACCTGGAAAACAATTATAAAAATGGAGAAAGGCTCCAAACCACAGAGTTTAGAACCTGTGACCTAGAAAAATTAAAATAAATAAGCCAAGAGAATGCAAACTTGATCAGCTCAGGGATAAAGGGTTTTCCTAAAGAGATAAGAAGTTCATGACATCACAAGAAGATGTTAATGTTCCTCTAGTTAAAAATTTCAGATTCCTCACAAATATTTATTAAGAAGGGCTTTTAATTTGGAAACTGGGATGAAACAAAGAGGAGTACGTTGAAATTCACCATTTTCTCATACAAACTAGTAGAGATACAAAGCAGCACTTTGTAAAATAGCCCTTCTTGTTTAAGAGCTGTAGCCTGCATGGAAATCAGATGTCATGCTGGAAAATCCGCATCCTACAGTGGACTAAATTCTTTGTCATTTGGGGGAATTTCTTCTCACATGAAAAATACACATAAATTAAAAACATAAAGTAAGACAACTGGATTATAATCAGACATTTTAAAGTATCAGTGAATAGTTCATATTTATTGTGCACTCATTATTATTGTGCAGGCATTATAATTATTTGACAAACAGTATTTATTTAAATCTGCCCAAAACCTTATGAGGTAGATTTCACAACTTTCTCAATTTTCTATCCAAAGATGGTTTCAATGAAGAGATATACATTCTTTCCAACTAGAAGACAGCTGAACCATTTTCACAGTTCTTTTTTTCTGAAAATAGTAATGAGTTAGAAAGCAGAGTAAGTGAATGTAATTTACAAAATATACAGGGAAGGGAACATTAGAGAATTACTTTCTTTTTCGTTTTCTTCCCTCTTCATCTATTTCGTCCACTTCTCTCCCCGTGGCAATCACCAGTCCATTCTCTGTGTTTATGAGCCTATTTGTGCTTTGTTTATTCATTTGTTTTGCTCAGATTCCATGTATAAGTAAATTCACATTGTATTTATCTCTGTCTGGCTTACTTCACTTATCACAATGCCCTCTAGGTCCATCCACATTGCTGCAAATAGCAGGTTTCATTCTTTTTTATGGCTGAGTAATATTCCATTGTGTATATGTGCCACATCCTCTTTATCCATTCATGTACTGATGGACACTTAGGTCACTTCTGTATCTTGGTATTGTAAATAATGTTGTGATAAACAAAAGGGTTCATATGTTTTTTTGAATTAGTAATTTTTTTTCTTTTGGTAAATTCCCCAAAGAGAAACATTAAGAAAGAACTCATCATGGGTAATATTTAAGAATATGGAATGCTACAACTACAAAACTCAGAATTTGGATGTTTTCAAAGAAGTCAAATGAAGTAATTTGAACAACAAAAAGAGGAGTAGATATTGAAAGCCTTCAGAAGTCAAATTATATATACACTTGTATAGACTACATACAGACTATAGATTTCATTGGAAATTGGTATCTGTGCAAGAATACCCTACCCAGTCCATGGAAGAGATCTGAGAGACTAGAATAAGTACCAAGCACATACAGACATTAGGTTAATGAGAAGATTGGCATTGCAAGCAGCAAGGAAAACAGCCCTCTCAGTCAGCAGTATTGGGGTAACTGCATGCCCCATGTGAGAAGAAAATTTGACCTATACCTCACATAACAACCAATTCTGTTTGTCTCTTTTACCCATTTTTACATAGGATTCTTTTTCTTACTCTGAGTTTGAAGAATTTTTTAATATATGAATATATGTCCTTTGTCAGATGGGTGACTTGCAAATACTCTCTCCCAGACTGTCTGTCTGTTCTTATGTTCTTCATTGCACATACTTTTGGTGCCATGTTTAACAATGCATCTCCCGCCCCTGGGTCATGCATATCTCCTCCTTTATTCTCTTTAAGCAGTTTTATAGTTTTTCTTTCACACGAAGATTTGTGACCCACTTCGAGTTCTTTTATGTGTAAGGTATTTGTCAAGGTTCATTTTTTGTATGTGAGTATCTAATTGTTCCAATGCCATTATCCTTTCATCACCAAGTTGCTTCTTTCAACAAAAATCAGCTGGCCACGTATATGTGGACTCTATTCTGTCCCTTTGATCCCTTCCTCTGACATTCACCATTACCACACTGTACTGATGACACAGCATTGTAGTAAGCCTTAAAATTGGGCGACATGATTACTAAAACTTTACCTTTCTTTTTCAGAGTCATCTTGATAGTCAACTTCCTCTGCCTTCCAAAATAGATTGTCGAATCATTTGTCCACATACATAAAAGTTCTTATGGGATTCAGATTGATTTTTCATTTTAAATCATGTATATCACTTTGTGGAGAATTTACATGTCTACTATTTGAACCTTCCATTCCATGAACACAACATGACTTTTCACTTCTTTATGTCCTATTTGATTTCTTTTGTCAGCATTTTTAGTTTTATATAAACTGATACTGTACATATTTTCTTTTTGTAAGTATTTCATTTTTTGGAGTTATTTTAAGTGGTGTTTTTAAACTTCTCTGTTTTACAATGCACATTTATGGCGTACAGAAATATACTTGATTCATGTTGGTCTCCTATCCTGTGATTTTATAACATCACTTCTTCGTTATTGGAGACTTTTTACAGTTTCCTTGTGATATTTATGTAGACAATTTTTTGTTCTGCCATTAATATATCTCATTTCTTCCACTCTGATTTGCATGCTTGTTATTTTTTACTTGTCTTTTGTATTGACTAGAAGTTGTACTGTGATGTTGAATAGGAGTATTGAAAACATGTTCCTAAGTTTAAGGGGAAAGAATTCAATCCCACAATTAAGCATGATCTCAGCTATAGATTTTTCCTAGATGGTACATTCTGAGGTAAGAAAGTTCCCCTCTGTCCTAGTTTGCAGTGGGTTCCTAATGTAAATTCGACTTGGTGTTTTATCTGTTCATTTCATATATTGCTGGGATCAATTTGCTAATATTTCAGTGAGTATTTTTGTATATATAGCTATGAAATACAGCCTGTAGTTTTCTTGTCAGGTTTTGGTGTCATATTAACACTAATCTCATAAAGTGGTTTGGGATATGTTCCTTTACCTCAGTTTTCTGGAAGAAGTTATATAGAATTGGTCTCTTTTCTGCTTTAAATGTTTGGTAAAATTCAACAGTGAAAACATTTGGGCCTGGAAATTTCTTTTTCATATATATATATATATATACCTATATATATATATATATATATATATATATATATATATATGTATATATATTTTGCATTTTTCCAATTCCTGTAATAGTTGTAAGACCTTTATGGTTATCTGCTTTGTCTTGGGTAGGTTTTGATAGTTTCATTACATCAAGTTTGTTGAATTTACACCCATAGGGTTGTTTCTAATACTCATTTATTATCCTGAGAACCCTTATGGTTTCCATTTCATTTCAATTCCTGATATTGGTAATTTGCATCTTCTCATTTTTATTTCATCGGTCTGGCTAAAAGTTTATGAATTCATCAATATTTTCAAAGAATTAACTTTTGGCTTCATTGATTTCTTCTAGTTTTGGTTTCCAACTTCATTGATTACTTTTGTTTTGTTCCATCTTGTATTTGGCTTTATTGGGGTTTGTTTTGATCCTTGTTTCCAGTTCTTAAAATGGAAAGTTAGGTTAATGATTGGAGACCTTATTTTCTTTTCTAATAATGTTGAACAACCCAAGTTTGAAATGCATGACTCCACTTGTATGCAGATATTTTTCAATAAATAATGTATAGTACTATAATTTATTTTCTGTTCCTTACAATTTTCTTAAGAATGGTTTCTTTTCTTTGGCTTATTTTATTGTAAGAATATGCTATATAACATACAATATATGTATTAATCAACTGTTTATGTTATTGGTAAGTCTTTCAGTCAAAAGTAGGCTATTTGTAGTTAAGTTTTTGGGAAGTCAAAAGTTATATGTGCATTTTTGTCTGTGTGAACCCCATGTTCAAGGGTAACTGTATAAACATTAAATATTATAAATTTTCCTCTAAGCATTGTTTTAGATGACTCTCACAGATTTGGTATGTTGCGTTTTTGTTTACTCAGTTAAAACCTTTCTAATTTCCCTTGAGATTTCCATTTTGGTCATGGAATATTTAAAGGTACGTTGTTTAAGTTCCACAGATTTGGATATTTTCCTTTTATCTACCATACTTCCTAATGCTCATTTCTAGTTTAATTGTTTTATAGTTTGAGAGGATATGTCAAGTAATTTCACATGTTTTAAACTGTTTCTCTACCTTCACTCCTGATGTTCCAAGTTTCCTTCTGGCATAATTCCCTTTCCATCTGAGCAGATTCTTTCAGTAATTTTTGTAAAGAGCAGGTCTACTGGCAACAAATTCCTAAATTTCCTTCCTCAAATAGTATTTCTGAAGCCTATTTTCACTGATTTCTAGGTTGACAATTCTTTTCTTTCAACAGTTTAAACTGGCCATGCCCCTTTGTTCTGGCCTCCATGATTTTTGATAAGAAACTCACATTCATTGAATCATTTTTCCCCTGTAGTTAATAGTAAGTCACTTTTATCTGGCTTTTTTGAAATTTTTGTATCTATCTTTAGTAGTTAGCAGTTTGTTATTGGTATGTCTGTGGATGGATTTCTTTGGGGTTACTCTGTTAAGATTTTCTCAGTTGTTAAATCTTCAACTTTCTATCACTTGCTAAAGTTGGGAAGTTTTCAGGAATTATTGACATTACACTCTCTACTTCTTGACTAACTAAAATTTAGATTTTATTATTTTCCCATAGGTCCCTCTATCTCTGTTCTTCTTTCTACAGTATTTTTCACTCAGTTGTTAATATTGGATAATTTCTACTCGTTTTAGAAAGTTCACTAACTTGATCATCTGTCATCTCCATTCAGCTACTGAAATACTGACTTATTCACTGAGCATAAAACCCTCTATTGGTATTCTTTTATGGATTTTTTATGGGTCCTCTGGATTCTTTTATGGATCCCACCCCACCACCTCTGGTGGTGGCTATTCTATTTCTTAGTTCTAATCTTCCAGGTATTTCTTCTCTTTCTCTTCTTTTTGCTGATAACTTTTAGTTTAACATTTGTTAAAAGAGTAATCACTATTGTTTCCTTAAAAATGTTTCAGGAAGGGTAAGATCGTTCCTACCCCTATTTCATATTTACATGAGTGTCTGTTGATTGCCTTTCCTTGCAGGAGTTGAAACTTTCATGGTTCTTTATGTGCAACGCAGTTATGGATTGTGTTCTACATATATCAAATTTTATGTTATGGGACTCTGGGTCTTTCTTAAATTCTATGGAAAAAGTTGGTATTTCTGTTTCTGGCAGGTAACTGACATGTTTCAGGCTGCAAGTTCCAAGTTGCTTTCTGTGTTCTGTGGTCCAACATAAGTTGTATGTGGAAGCTCTAACCTTTGATTACTCTGCAGATCTATTACACATGTGCTGGGACCCAGGAAGTGGTCTATCAATTAGTTCTCAAAGTCTTTGATATGCTAATTATGATCAGATTCATGCATAAACAGGTCAAAATAAGTCCTGGGATTATATATAAGCAATTTTTATGGGGTCATTTTCATGACCATGTCTCATTCTGCATTTTACCCAGTACTTTTGATTTCTCTGGATTCTTTTGTGGATCCATACTCAGAAATGTGGGGCTCTAGATACCAGTCCCTATCACACACTGACGTGTCCTCACCCAAGTGAAGGGATGACAGGGAGGGAAAGAAACGGGATGCAGCTCCACCAAATCGGGAGCAAGTCCTCCTCTCTGAATTTTTGTTCTTTTGTGTTGTAGAAACTGACACAGCCATGACCTAAATGAGATTTCTTGGGGACTCAGAGAATGGGAGATTTTTACCCTCTCTAAGAATTAGGAGTTTTCTTCCAACTCCTGAAGTCAAACTAGAGGTCTCGTTTTAGAAAACGCATTGTCTGCAGAGCAGTGCTGACTTCAAGATTTCAACCTGTGTTGAATTCAAGTCAGGAGATCCAGGAGGAAAAGCAATTGCAAACTCCTTGGCCAACTGGTGTTCCTTTAAACTTCGGTGGTCTTCCCCAATACACCTGTTATTACTGAATTTGCAATGCCTTCAAAAGTTTCTCCAGGCATTCTTTTTTTTATTAAAGTATCACCGATATACAATCTTATGATGGTTTCATGTACACAAAACAGTGATTCAACCTTCACCCACATTATCAAGACCTCACCCCCTCCATTGAGATCACCGTCTATCAATGTAGTAAGATATTATAGAGTCATTGATTGTATTTCCCATGCTGTACTACCATCCCAGGACCTACCTATGTTGCAATTGTGAATTATAGCGCCCCTTAATCCCCTTCTCCTTGTCCACCCACCTTCCCCAGTCTTCCCCTTTGGTAATCACTAATCCTTTCCTGATGTCTTTGAGTCTGATGTTTTTTTGTTATTGTTCCTTCTGTTTCACTTTGTTTCACTCCACAGATGAGTGAGATCATTTAGTATTTGTCTTAATGAGCTTGACTTATTTCACTTAGCATAATACCCTCTATCTCCATCCATGTTGTTTCAAATGGTAGGATTTTTTGCTTCTTATGGTTGAATAATATTCCATTGTGTATACATACTGCATCTTCTTTATCCATTTATCTACTGATGGACACTTAGGTTGCTTCAATATCTTGGTGATTGTAAATAGTGCAGCAATAAACATGAGGGTGCACATGTCTTTTTGAATTAGGGATGTTTTCATCAGGTAAATTCCTAGGAGTGAAATTATTGGGTCTAATGGTATTTCTATTTTTAGTTTTTGGAAATACCTCTGTATTGCTTTCCATAGCAGTTGAACCAATTGACATTCCCATCAACAGTGTAGGAGGGTTCCCCTTTCTCTGCATCCTCACCAGCATTTGTTGTTTTTGTCTTTTGGAAAGTGGTCATCCTAACTGATGTGAGGTGGTATCTCACTGTGGTTTTTATTTGCATTTCCCTGATGATTAGCACCTTTTCATGTGCATATAGGTCGTCTGTATTTCTTCTTTGGAAAAGTGTCTGTTCAGGTCCTCCACCCATTTTTCAATTGGGTTATTTGTTTTTGGGGTGTTGAAGCATATGAATTCTTCTCCAGGCATCCTGTCCACATTTTATGCATTTATGAGTAGAAAAGAAAGAGTAAAGTATGTTTATACTATCTAACCAAAACAGGAACTTATAACTTTTATCTTTATTAAAATTTTTAATTTTAGCTGATTTTTTGCTGGTATAGAAAGAAACTTTATTTTGTAATATTGACCTTATGACCAAGAAGCATGAAAAATTCACACATTATTTTGAATAGATAGATTCTATTGGATTTTCTATGTACACAATTATTGATTCTAATTTAATTCCATTGTGGCTGAAGACTATACATTGCATGATTTCAATCCTTTTAAATCTACTAAGTCTTGTTTTCCTGCCTAGCATGTGGTCTTTCCTGGAGTATGTTCCATGAGCATATGAGAAGAATGTGCATTTTGCTGTTGTGGAATGAGTGTTCTAGAGATGATTGTTAGGTTTCGTCGGTTTATGGTGTTGTTCAAGTCTTCTGTTTTCTTACTGATTTCTATTTGTTCTATACATTATTGAAAGTGTGCATCAGAGTCTCCAAATAGTACTGCTGAACTGTGTATTTCTCCCTTCAACTCCCTCAGGGCTGTGTTGTTAGGTTCATGAATGTTTATATATTCTTATGAACTGACCCTTTAATCATTATTTTTCTCTAATAACATTTGTTTTTCTTAAAGCCAATTTTGTCAGATATTAGTAGAGTCACTTCAGCTCCCTATTATTGTTTGTTTGCATGGTATATCTTTTCTCCATTCTTTTTCTTTCAACCTATTTGCATCCCTAAATCTAAAGTGTGTTTTCATGGACAGCATATACTAGGTGGAGTCTTTTTTTTATACAACCTGAAAATCTCTGCCTTTAATCAAATTGTTAGTTCATTCACATGTAATGTTATTGACAGGGTCGGAGTTAAATCTGACATTTGCCTGTTTTTTATGCCATTCATGTCTTTTATTCATTTGTTCATTGTTTACTTATTTCTTTTGTAGTAAGTGGATGCTTTCTAATACAAAATTTGATTTTCTATAAGGATTTGTAATTGTATTTTAAAAATACATTCTTAGTTGTTCTTGGGCTTACAATGTACATCTTATTAAAATAGATTTCAACTTTTGAAATACAAAAATATAGAAACTTACGAAATATAGAAACTTTACTCCTGTATAGTTCCATCTCCATTATTTATGCTATTACTGTTACATGTATGACATTTATATATGTTAAAAATTCAACAAATGTTGTTTATTATTTTATATAATCTTAAATATTTTCACAGCTGAAAGAACAAGTATATATTCATATTTTATTATAAATATTAATTGATATTTATAACATAAATGCATGGAGAGAGTTTGTTACAGTAACCATCTTATTTATCATTTCTGATTCCTTATATTTTTCCAGTGGATTCAAGTGGGTCTGCTATCAATAATCTTCCTCCAATAGTTGTATTGTATTCTCACTCACTTCCTGTGTTATTATTAAGTAATGATATACATAATTGTTTATGTGTAATATATATATAACTATATATAATTGTTTATATATATACATGTATATATATAATTTTTACACAATTGCTTTTTAAATCAGGAAAATAAATATACGATTACATTTTTATAATGACTTATTACCCTTATTGGTGCCTTTGTTTTCTCCATGTGCATTTAAATTACTGTCTAGAGTCACTTGCTTTTAGTCTGAGGAATGTTCATCAGTATTTCTTACACATGGGTCTCATTATCACCACCTTCAGCCCCATGGTGTACAAGCTCTATTCAAAGAGGTGCAGGTGAGAGGACAGAGGCTCCTTCATTCAGCCCGTCTTCCCCATGGGGAAGAGCTCTACTTCAGGCATACAAGCCAAGAATACTGGGGGCCCCAATAACTCCCACTACTGCTCACCTCTGGGTAAACGTCCCACTCCAATAAGGACAAGTCTAGTCAAGACCAGGGTCAACGCTTCTCCAAGTGTCAGGTTATAGAGCAGATTTACACTGGGAGAAGCAGAAGGCATTGCTCGGCCCCAGAACATAGAGGTTCTGCCCAGGCTGGAGGTAGGTCATAAAGTTAAGAGTTCTTTGCAGTTCTGCCTGAGGGGACTGACACTCCATCTCAGAATGACACAATAGCCTTAGATTGGGACCTGTGGGGAGAGGGAGAAACCTGTCTTATTAGCTGCACCAGCCCAGAGTCCAGTGCCTGGGTTAGAGCTTCCATAAGATGCTGCTGGAAGTGGGGGTGATAAAAAAGCAGGGGTGGCCCAAATGCCACAGATGTTTGCTGTTCTTATTGATATTTAGTATACTTATGAAATGCATGGCTCTTAATTTGCTGTATGTACACAGGACAAGCTCTAGAGTCATTAAATTGTGTGTGTGTGTGTATGTGTGTGTGTGTGTATGTTTATAATTTTCTCTAGTTAAATGATTGTTTTGCCAGGGAGAAGGCCTGCTGAGCTCCTCACTGCACCATTCCATGAGACCCATCTGCTTTCCTAACTATCTGCAAATAATAACAGCTGTATTTGCTCCTTCTCAACACTTACATTTTTCCCGTTTAGGACCTGGATTCACAGTGGGTCGTTTTCTATTCCACGTTTACTCTTTGTCTACTGATTTTGGGAGTTGCAATCCAAAGTTTGCAGGTTTTACCAGAACTCCCTCTTGTACTTCAATATTTGTCCCCAGTTCCTGCAGAAATAACTAGAATTTCCACTCAAAGTCTCAGCTTGTCAACAGCCTCTTCCAAAATGCAGTTGCTTCTTAAGGTAACATAGCACTAACTGCCTGGCTACCCACTGTGAACTTTCATTATTTGCATCTTTCTTCAGAAAGGTTTCATAGCCACAATGCTAGATCTCCTGGGCTTTAGGCAAAATGCTTATATTTTGTTCAGTTTTGTGGTTATTTTTACTGGGTTAATTGTTAAGATCTTTTATATTCACCATTATCAGAAGCTGAAGTCCAACATGGTTCTAAACCCAATGACTTGTAGTAATATTTTAAAAGAGGAAAAGTGAGAGGAGTAGAAAGGTGTTGGCATCCTTGTACCTACCCAACTCAAGCTGGAGGGTAATTCTAACATTAAGTAATGGAAAAGAAGACAACATAATGAAATTTCATTGAAAACCTCTGCTGTCTGCCCCACATTTAGGTGGGGCACTGAGTCCTGGTCCTGACCTACCAGTTTCCAGGCATGTGATATTGTCGAGACAGTCCCCCTCTTTCTTGTTGGGGTGCTCTTCTTTAAGATACCGAGTGGCTAACTCCCTCAGGTGCTGTCTACTCACTGAGGCCAGCCTGATGATCTTGAATTGCAGCTCCACCCGCACACCACTATCCTCCTCATTTTGCTTTCATTTAAAGCACTTGTCATACACGTACACACACAATTTTTTTTATTGTCTTTACTTTTAAGAATGTAGTTCCACAAAGCAGGGATTATTTTATGGTTAAATCACTGATATACTCCAAGTACTCAAAATAGTATCTGGCACATAGTAGAAGCTAAATAAATATGTACATGGATGAATGCCTCTTAATACTTCATAAGCAAATGGAGCCTGCATAACCCTAAAATGCCTTTCCAGCTCTCCCATCTTGTCCCCTGATTACTCTCTCTCCTTTCCCTGCAGCACTCACTCTCATTGAGACATTCAGGTTGCTGCATTGATTATGCACTTCTATTTTTATCAGACCTTTGTAATGTAATGTCACAATTCTATTCAGATTCCCTTCACACATCCTAAGTCTAATTCATTTACATCACCACTCTAATGTCTATTTATTCTACATCTTTTACCCATCCCCCTGACAGAGTTTTTGGTACAAATATATTAAGTGAGTTTTCCTTGAATTTTGCAGCAAAAATCTGGCAACATTACCAGCAGTCAGTAATGCCTTAGTTTTCTTAAGTGTCACAGCATCACCTCTGGACCTAAGTGACATTCTCAGTGAATGTGGTTTCCATACCTTATGTTTTAAGCCATTAGTTCAGGGTCAGGGTTTCCATATTTCTACCTCTATACAATTATTAATGACTAATATCAATGTTATTAGGTAAAGAAAAGTATAATCCACCCACAGCAGATCTCCCTGTTGCTATGGGAACAGCCCTGATTTCTTTTCCCTTTGTCCTTTGTCTGAGAGCACTTGTTTGCTGTTGTTATAGAAATAGTCTGTATCCTAGTAGCAATAGCAGCAGTGTGTAGAAACTTGCTTTTCTCCCATCCCTGCATACCAGGATACAGTCCATATTTCAGCTAATTGATATGGATTATCTAGCAAACAATTAGGGTCAGACAACCTGCTCTAAAATCAGTGTGCAAATGCCTTGAAGACATCTGAAGTGTTGGTTATGTGAGGAGGCACCACCATACCTCTCTCTCTCTCACAGACACACACACATACACACACACACACACACACATCGAATCCATAGCCGGACTTACTACACATACAAAGACAGGACAATGCAAAAGGAAGAGCACAAAGCTTTCTCTTTATCGGACGGTTATTCCAAAGTGCAAAGATCTGTATGTGTGTGTGATAAAGTGAGGTCACAATTTCAACTCTGCCCCCAAACATACATTTTTTGTTCTTCAATTCACCTTAAAGGAATTCAATGATTTTGACAAAATTTGGAATAATACAAAAGGGCAAGATGCTCATTTTTTGTATAATTCAGTTTTTCATCTTAAAGTGAAATGGAAACCAGTGTCCTAGAATAAGCACATCTGCATGTGATGACACTGGCAGAGATTGGGGCGAGGCACCTGTAAGCCACGGCATGCCAAAAAAGGCCAGGAAAAAGCAGGGGCTTCAAGAAACAAAGAAAGATTCTTCATTAAGTGTTTTAGAGGGAGCACAGCACTGTTAACATCTTGATTTTGAATATTTATCCTCCAGAACTGAGTCAATAAATTTATATAATTTTATGCCAAAAATAAAATAATAACATAAAATAAATCCATCTGCTTCCTTGTTGATGGATTCCACTGGGATTCAATTATATGGGTAGAGATTATAGAAAGAAATGATTTCATTGAATGATGTTGAGCACAAAAGCAAGGTTAATATATCATCCAGGCATATCACAGAGTATTCATGTACAAAGCATTAAGATTCACAATAACCTACAATAAAGTTGATAACATTCTATAAATATAAATGATATCTAAACTTACATGGAAAATCATATGTATCCTGGAATCCAAAGGATCTACTATGGAATCATGGATCTACTATGTATGGGTTGGGCTATGTCTAATTTTATAGTAATCAGAATAATCGGTTATAGAAGGTCGCCAAATATCTTGGTAATTTTAGTACAAACAGTTGGTAATGAATACAGTATATAGATAGATAGATAGATACATAGATAGATAGATAGTTAGATAGATTCTGAAACCTATGTGAATATTATTAACCTATGTGAATAACCTGTGTGAATATTGTTCTTTCTACAATTACTGAGAAAGTGTTATTAGGAAATAAGGGGACTTCTGTTGTGATAGGGGCACCTATAATCCATAGCATAATGCATAAGTTGTAAATGTATTTTTCATGTTTTATTACTTATTTTCTTAATAATTTTTAAATTAAGGACAGTTTTAGAATTACAGAAAAGCTGCAAATGTAGTGGAGTTTTTTCACCCAGTTTTTCCTGTTATCGCCATCTTGATGAATATGGTATATTTATTACATTCTAACGGACCAGTAGTGATACATTACTGTGAATGGAAGTCCATGTTTTATTCATATTTCCTTAGTTTTCACCTAAAATTCCTTTTAATCCCAGGATCCCACCCTGGGCGTCACATTGCGTTTGGCCTTCACGTCTCAGGCTCCTTTGGCGGAGGCAGCTCAACTGTCCGCTTTTACAACCGCGAGAGAGTTCTGAGGAACGCTAGTTAGGAACTGCAAAGAACGTCCTTGAATTGTGATTTGTCTGGGTGTTTCTCTAGGAGTAGACTCGGGCTATGGTTTTTGGGAGGAGGACCACAGAAGTATAGTGCTATGCTCAATATCTTGTCAAGGGCACATGCACCCAACGTGCCTTAGCACTGCTGATGTTGACCTTGGTTGCCTGGATGAGGACAGGTTTGTCAGGTTTCTCCACTGTGAAGTTACCTTTTTCACCCTTTTCCCTTATTCTACTTTTTGGAAGAAAACCATTAAGCCCATCTCATATTCAAATTGGGGGAAGGGGGTTGAGCTCTACCTCCATGGCAGGGAGTATCTACAGAAATCATTTGGAATTTTCATGTAATGAAACCTTGCCTTTTCTCCACATTTGTCTATTTATACTCTTTCACTTATATCAGTATGGTGTCACAGATATTTATGTTATACTGTGGTTTATAATCCAGTTCTACTTAATGAATTTTTGGCTCAAAGTCTTCCAGCTCTGGCTGGAAGAGCTCTTTGGGTTGGCTCACGTGCATTTTTTATATACCTCCACAAATGTGTGTGTGTGTTTTAGAACCTTGTTTTTTGACATTACAAGGTACTCCAGACTCATATTTCTTACCCAGAATCAGACATTTCTCCAAGAAGTGCCGGTTTTGAGCATTACTGGAAACTGGTATTAGAAACCAATATCTGGGTTCCAGTTACATTTGTTCCTGCTGGGGTGTCATTCTTCTAGACAGTCTTAGCTGACAGGACAAGGAGATGCATGTGTATTACCTCTACTCCAGAGTCCCTGTCTGTGACCTTGGCCTATATTTCTGTTGTGTTATCCTTTTGTTTCTCTATTTGATTTACAGAAGTCCTTTATGTTTCCTGAATAATAATCTTTCATAATGTACACTGTATGTGAATTTTCTAGAAATTCTGTCAAATGAGAATAGGGAACATGGATGAGATGATTCTCTGACACATTATGTTAATCCTGAAAATGGAGTTTAAGACTCCCTATTTGAACTGTTATTCAGGCAAACAATAGAATACTGCACAGCAGTTGATGAATGGAGACCTACATGTTGCAACATGGCTAGCTTACAAAAACACAAGGTTCAGTATGACAGCTGCAAGTTAAAAGACTCATGGACTATCATACCATTTGCGGTACTGAAGACACACCAAGCAATACTACAGATTTATCAGACAATATAGCCAGTTAATAGAAGTAAAAATGTAGTAATTGAAAGAATACACACCAAATTCATGAATGCGGCTGATCCTTGGCAAGAAGATGAGGGCATAAAAAGAAGTGGGATCCTACCAAAGCCGATTAGCTTTTCATTTTTTATATTGTAAAATACAACTGTTTATCAACAACAATCATTGTTTAACTAGAAGCCCTTTAAAATATTCTTGACATGGTTGAGAAGGTCAGCAGTTTTTTAAATGATCCTTTTTTCCCCCACTTACAAAAGGCAAGGAGTAGATAGGGGGTGATGGCCAAAGTCTGTTGGCAAGTGTAACACTCAATGAATGACAGAGAAGTTGTTAACACTGAACAGCTGCTCCTCGTGATACCTACCAGAAACAGAATAAAATAAGGATCTGATTTGGGAATATTAATGTCACTGATGTTCAACTTCAGAAGGAAGTAAATAAAAAGTTGTGAAGTCTCTTTATCAAACCAAAATAGTTAAGATTGTTCCCAAAGTGAGAAAAGAATTGATAAATAATTTCACAGGAAAGAGTAAATAATTTTTAATGTGACTCTAATGCACCTGAAAGCTCCTATTTGTTCACATCTAATTGGAACTGGACATTCAGTGGAAGATATCTAACAACTTCACTGAGCAGCCTATCTGATAACATAAATCCTCAGACTGAAAACAACTCAGATACCTCCTCTGGTGCCCCATATGACTCAGACTTTTATAATATATATTCTATACTCAAATCTATTAAAAGATTAGGTAAACTCCTTACTTTGAGCCTGTACCTCACAATCACAGTCACTGTTACCCGCACCAGCTTCATGACCTCTGCCCCTCGCCTCGTGCTCGTCGTAACCCCCAAGCCGTGCTTCTGCATATTCAGATATAACTTTGACCCAGACATAACCTTGCTGACCAAGTCCTTTTGTCTAATTGCGCTGAACCAATAATTCTATTTTTACTGATAACATACTTTTGCAATTATTTCCTGTACATAACAACCAAAGACTTTCATTCCATTCTTAATATAATAAATCTACCAACAAAGATGACTTGTAATGGATCAGTGTATTCCAGAGGCAGAACTAAAATATTTTCTGTTACTTGCAGAAAGAAGTCACTTGAATTCTCAAATTTCCATAGTATGAATTTCCTTACAGGAACTGTCTTTGTGTTAAGTTACTGACAGAACAACTCAAAAGCTGTTTGTTTATGATAGATGGTGCAATATAATCCATTACTGTTAAAAATTATTATTTTTTAATTTCAGGATTAAAAGCCAAACTCCTCACCACAAAGTGCTTATTAATACTATGAAAAATGGATTTCATTGGTTCAAATTTTATCATTTATTTATATTTTGGTGGCAGTAACTTAAAAAAAATTTCATGAGAATAAAAGTTAACTCTCTTTTTCTCCTAATAACTTTTTTCAATATACACTTTAGGTAATTCAGTTCTTTCTATTCTTTTCTATTAATTTATTTATCACAGTTTTTCAATCCACAGAGTGGCAAATTCCATCACATTATTAAAAACATTAAATACTGAACGAATTTTTCTGGAAGCACTGATGCAAAAACATGAGTTACTAAATTGAACAATCATGTATTCATTAAATTAAACCCTCAGATCTAAAAGTCAAGCTTAATTTAAGTTCCTGATGTATAAGACATCTGTTTGTTTTCTTATTGTTCAGCTCGATGAAATCAACCTTACCCAAGGTTTTTGCACCAAAGGTTTTAGATTTTTTTAAGAATATGACTACCAGAGATGTCCTGAGGGAAAGCGAAAAGGAAGAGCTAGCTTGAGAACCCCTTCATTTGCTCACTTGGCCCACATCTCTTCAGGCCACACCAGGCCAGGACTTGAACTGTCATCACTAGGAAGAATGTCCCTTTAGGTTACTCTCCCTTCTGTCCACTTGTGCAGGATTTAAGCTCCCTGCAAAGCCCTCTGCTCTGCATTACCTCCAGGGTGAAAGTACATGGGTGTGGATGGCAGGTACCACCAGTTACTCTGTGAGATCTACTTTTCTCTTCCTCCTCTCTTCTGGCCTCAGCATCACACCGACTGCACCTGACTCAACACCTCAGCACAACGTGGCCTGCGGCCCCACCAAGTGTGGGGTAGAAACACAAACCTTCCTGAGAAGTGACGAACAGGGCTTCCTATCTCTGCGAATCAGAGAGATTTACAGGGAAGCATTCCTTCATCATGAAATCATAGATTTCAGTGCAAAGATATTGATCAGGAACAAAGAAGCACCTAATGATAAAAAAAAAAAAATCAATCCACCAATACCGTGCAAGAAAGAGCAAAGCTGAAAAATACATGCAACAAAAAGGCTAACAGCATAAGTAGACAAATAATTGTGGTTGGGGGTTTCAACACCTCTCTCTCAAAAACTGTTAGAACTACTAGGCAGACAAACGAGGAAGATAGAGAATAACTGAACAATATCACCAACCTACAAGATTTAACTGATTTTGTAGGACCCGCCACCACAGCAGCAGAACATGATGCTAAGGAGTGCCCTGCCGTGGAGCCACTGGTCTTTTAGCTGCATATGACATGCTGAGTTTTGGAGCGACACCGAGGAAGAATCCGATTGGAGAGGGCATAACAGCTCTCAGGCCAGGAACTATGTACTCAGGGAAAAGATGAGGAGGGGGAATCAAGGCACTGGCAGTTAGGATGAGCCTCAAAAGGAAGGACTCCCCCTTACGTGAATCCTGGGGCCATGGATCAAACTACATCAGAGCATGTTTCTGTTCTTTACCAAGGAACTCCTTACAGTATTTCTAATATTTGATGTGAGAGTTTATGAGCAGTCATTCAGGAAGTTCTTTTCTGAAATTATTCAAGTTCTGTGGACTCTGAATTATTGATGTTCCTTGTCTATTTTTCTAAACACTGAAAATACACACTACCATTTCTATGTAAAGTCATGTCTACAGGTTATTCTAACGATTGGGGAGGTTTGATCCAAACACTGCTCACCTCTCCACAGCCACACAGCTGCCTTCACCCACTGCCGCTCTCTCTCCATGCTTACCAGATTTCCCTTTGTCTCAACCCCTACCTCAAGGTGCAGCCTCAAGGAACATGTCCCTACATTAACCATTGCAGGAGGAATATGAAGCTGTTTGAAGCTTTCCAAATGGGAAGGAGAAAGGTCAAGCCAGCCAGTCCCACAGAAGAAAATGGTCCAGACATCAGGTGATTCAACTGAGCTGAACTATCACTGGCTTCATGGCTGGGAGGAGTGATTATTTCACTTGTCTTTGTATATCCTAAGGCAAGAGAAACATTGCTCTGCATATGAGGTGGACACATACATGTCAGTTCGAATCAAGGGAAAATTTTAGAAAATGATTGATGAGTGAATGAAAGTTGAATACAAAGTTCATTTTATTTGCACTTTTACCTAGTGGGTAAAGTAGGAGATTAGTTTTGGTTTCAGTGATCTTTGATGACTGCTTATTTTTAAAATGGGTTATTTCTAAGCAAAGTAAGTTCCCAAATTAATTTATTCATTTATGAATATCCTACCTTGTGCCAGGTAACATGCAATTGAGTAGGATGAGGTGAGTAAGAGGCCTTTTCTGTTGTCTGCGAGCTTTGGTCTGGTACCAGAAGCAGACCATAAAACATACTTAAAGGCCATGTATGCGTGCAGTGATAGAGATCGCTCAGTTCAGTAATTGCATGTTTTTGCATCAGGGCTTCAAGAAAAATTCGTTCAGTATTTAATGTTTTTAATAATGTGACGGAATTTATCACCCTGTGAATTAAAAAACTGTGATGAATAAATTAATAGAAAATGATAGCTAGATAGATAAGATAAATAGCTAGAAATAAGACTACGACAAAAAGCCCGAATGTCTGCTCATATCTCTAACCGCATCACTCTGTCATCATATTAATAGCTTATGCTAATTATCAATCTACATCTCTAGGTCGAAAAAAGATGGCAGCATGACAACTGTGGCGGAAATCTCTTCCCGAAACCACGTATATTTTCAAAATACAGCAAATACAACTACTCCTAAAAGAGTAACCGGAAGCAGGGGTGCACCAACCAGTCTACATCTGGGAGAAGTGAGCATCGCATAGAAAAGGATCAAGTAAAAAAGCCGCGACCAGGCGGGACCCCAGCACTGCCCCCACCCCAGCTCACTGGCAGGAGGAAGGGAATAAGCTACGTCTCTTATAGCATATGTCATTAAATGTCTGGCACTTCTCAATTAGTAATAATACACTTATTTTTCTATTCTAATTTTTAAGTTGAATGTCTGAGAATTCATATCATGATGTAGAATTTCAGATACTTAAAAATTCAATAAACTCTTGACAAAATTTTTGTCAGGAAAATTTAGCACATTTTTCTGGACTAACAGTGAGGTTCAGGGAAGTTAAATGACTTTTCCTTATGTCTTAGTCATCAGCTACAAAGCCTGTCGTCTACTTTCCCCCTGCACACCATGCTACAAGTAACACCTACAGGGCGCACCTGCAGGCTCAGCACACTGTAGCTACCAGATTACAGGAAAACTTCAGTCTCCAACATTTTTGAATTAAATATACATCTGGATAGCTGGGTAGGTGGAACAGGTTGATTCCTTCAGACATTTTCCCAAAACAAAATCTCCAAGGTAACTACAACTTACAGTTCTTTATGGATTAGTGGAAACACTGCATATTATACTCAGTGGAAAAATAAGTTGTCAGGGCAAATGTAAGGATTGAATACATATGTTAGAACAACGTCCTGAGACTTCTCATCAACCAAATGTAATCTCTGCTTTCAATATGTCAAAAAGTGACCTATGAAAGAGAAATTCACATATACGACTTCCATAATAAAATGATTTCTTTCCTGAGCAGTCTCTCTTCTCAAAAGCTATTAGAACTGAAAATGCAGGTGATTTTTGCTTTCATCATTACAGGCTGTAGCAAAGTAGAGGAAGGAAGCAACAGTCCTTTTTGCAGATCACTAGTCAAATTATCTGAAGTTGGTAAGCTTGTGATGAGTTATATTTCGTCTCCATGGAAATGCCAGGAAAATCTTGATTATCTTGAGCGTGTGAGGGTTTCTCAGACTTCCCCAAGTGCCCGCGGTGTTTTTCTTTTGCTGCTCTGTTGGGTTCCAGACTCTC
The DNA here is from genome assembly GCF_030020395.1 of Manis pentadactyla. NCBI lineage: Eukaryota > Metazoa > Chordata > Mammalia > Pholidota > Manidae > Manis > Manis pentadactyla. Next base: position 9,878,900 of record NC_080036.1, read on the forward strand.
CCAACAAGAGAAAGAATGAGGGCACTGCTTCCTCTGTCACTACACACTGTGTGTGTGTGTGTGTGTGTGTGTGTGTGTCTGTGTGTGTGCGCGCGCAGGTGTGAGTGTGTATGTATGCATGAGAGAGACAGACTAACAAAGCTGGAGAGGAAGAGACGTCATACACTGAGAGTATCACGGTGTCCTTAAATACATACACAACACTTTTATTTATTTTTCTTATGTATCATTTGCTTTAGATAAGCAAAATTGGCCACAATTCTCTTTTTGTTTTGTTTTTCATTACTTGAATCTCAAGAAACACTTGGCAAATATTTGGGGAATTTTTTGATGAAATTATATATTTTTGCAAACAACTTTCATTCTCATAGGAGCAGGTCATAAATTTGCTCTTAAATGTGTTTCGGTAGTCCATGACATTGAATTTGTCAGGCCATTTTTTATGTTAACAGAAAGGAACAGAACACTTGTGCATCTATTCCTATACACCGTTTAGTTTGTCTTCTGATTTTCTGATACTGCAAAAATACTTTGATTGAGAACTTAGAATTCTGACAGACTTAGAGACTTATTTTTTAATCTCTTCTACTGGACACATGTAAAAACCCTGGACATATGTACATAATGCTCTGAAAGGTAGGGAGGAGAAGGCAGATCAGCTAAGGACCCCATGACTCCAGAACTAACAGGTCAATTGCCTGCGTCTCCTTTTTGTCTCATACATCTCAAACCAGATGCTGGAAAAGCCTATACCCTGGAAGTGCCAAGGAGCACAGACAACAGCATCCAAGAAAAGCCTGTTCTCTTTTGGGAGAAAATCAGGAAGGTGGAGACTAGCAAGATAGGAACCTTTTTGATAAAACACATCCTACTCCATTAGAGTTTCATGCCGTGCACCTAACCTTACCAACAAATGTCTGGTAACAACAAAGTGCCTCAACCTCTCCAAGGAGCCAGCAGGAGACAAGTGAGAATCCTGGACTCCCATTCTTACCAGCAAGAGGAGGAGCCTCTGCCTCCCTCCACAGGACGGACATCAGTGGTGCTCGGGCAGCCTGGGCTTCCCCTGCAACTCGGCCACACAAAGAGCCCCTCCATTCCCCAAATGAGCCATCAGAAGGCACTAAAGAGGCACCCAAAGAGGTTACCCAGTGGCAACCAAGCACCCCTCTCTACCAGGGTGTCAGGAAGAGTGTGGAGCTTGCATATCCATCCCTGCCTGGCAGTAAGGACGTGGTGCTCCTTGTGCCTGACAGCCTGGTTTCAGTGGAAGGCTGATAGAAAAGAAGATCTAAAATATCAGAATATAATTAATAACCAGATAAAACTGAAAATTACTCATTATACCAAAACCAGGAACATTTCAACTTGAATAGGAAAAGACAATGAACAGAAACCAAGAAATGGATGACAAGATGTTGGACTTACCTGACAAAAATTTTGATGCGACCATCATTAAAATGCTTTTGTAAGCAATTAAGAACATGGTGGAAAAAAATGAAAAAAAAAAACTCCAGAAAATCACAAAACAAGAAATAGATGAAAGGAGAACCAAATGGAAATTAAAAACTAAAAATAAGATAAATGATATAAAAATCTCACTGATTGAGCTGAATAGAATGGAGATAACAGTGTAAGAAATCAGTAAACATGAAAATAGACCACCAGAAATTACCCACTCTGAACAAAAGAAAGAATGCATTGGAAAAAAATATGAACAGGGCCTTGGGGACATGTGGTACCATAACAAAAGATGTGACATTCGTGTCATTAGCATCAGGAAAGGAAAGAAGAAAGAGAACAAGGGAGAAAAATTATTTAAACAAATAAAAAATCAAACTTCCTAAATTAGGTAAAAGACATTAATCTACTGATTAAAGAAACTGAGTAAATTTCAAACAGGGTAAATCCAAAATAATGCATACCAGAACACATTATAATCAAACTCCTTCAAATCAAGGAAAGAAGAATATTGAAAGAATATATTAGAGAAACAGACTTTAAAAATGGAAAACAATGATTTGAATGACAGATTTCTCATCAGAAACATGAAAACCATAAGAAAAAGACACAGTATTTTCAAGATATATCATCCAAACATTAATCAAAAGAAAGCAAAAGATAAAACAAGGAAAATTACCAAGGGAAAAATATTACTTAATGACAAAATGGTCAGCTTACCAAGAAGACATAACGATCTAAATGTATACACAAACTACAATTTAAATTCAAAATACATGAAGCAAAAACTTATGAAACTGGAAAGAAACACATCCACTGCTATAATTAAAGACTTCAGTACCTCTCTCAATGTTGATAGAACAACTTGTCAAAAAATGATTATGGATATAAAAGGACTAAACAATACCATCAACCAAAAGGATTGAACTGGCATTCAGAGGACTTTCCATTACCATCCACAAAATACATATTGTTTTCAAGCAGCCTTTGAACATTCACCTATATGAATTATATCCTGAATTACAAAAAAAACTTCAATAAATTAAAAATATTTGAAGGCACACAGAGTTTGTGTTCTGACTACAATGGATTCAAAGTAAAATCCAACTATAGAAAGTAACAGGAAAGTCTCCAATCATTTGGAAATTATAAAACACACTTTTAAATAATCCATGGATCAGAGAAGAGGTCACAAGAGAAATCAAATATACATTCAAATAAATGAAAACAGTAAAACATCAAAATTTGTAGGATGCGGCTAAATAAATGCTGAGGCTAAAATTTATAGCATGAAATCTTTACATTAAAAAAGAGGAAAGGTCTCATCAATAATAAAAGCTTTTGCCTTAAGAAATTTGAACAATTAGCAAAATATTCTCAAAGATAGCAGGAGATAAAAGTAAGAGCAGAAATCAATGGAATTAAAAAGAAACATCAATGAAAAAAAAATAGTCCTGTGACAAGATCAACCAAGCTGACAAAGTTCCAGGAAGACTGACTAAGGGAAGGAAGTCCCATATTATCACTATCAGGAGTGAAACAAGCAATACCATAACAGACACTGCAGATACTAAGGGGATAATAAGGACCTACTATAAACAGCTCTACATACATAAATTCAACAGTCTAGATAAATGGACCATTTCCTTTGCATGTACAAAATAGTAAAAATCAACTAAAATGAAATGGATAATGTAAATAACCTTACAACTATTTTAGACTCCTGAAGTTTAAGGACTCCTGAAGAAAAAAACCTCCAAGACTATATGGTTTCAGTGGGAAACCTACCAAATACTCAAAGAACTAAGATCAATTCTACCCAAGATATTCCAGATAATGGAAGAGTGTGGAACACTTTCCATATCATGTATTATCTAATGCCAAAACCAGACAAAGCATACCAAGAAAAGAAAAAATACCAGTATCCTTCATGACCATAAAAGTCCAGCAATATATGAAAGAATTATATACCACGACCAAGAGAATTTATTTCAGGAAAGCATTGTAAATTAAAAACACATTACAATTTATAATCACTAAAAATTAAATACATAGGTATAAATCTAATAATACCTATACAGGACTTGTAGGCTGAAAATTACAAAACACTGACAAAAGAAATCAAAGACCTGAATAAATGGAGAGTCATACAACATTCATGGATTGCAAGCTTTGTATTTTGAGATGCTAACTTTCTTCATTTTGATCTGTAAGTTTAATAGAATTTCTACATAAAAATTATATACCTATAGAAAAGCTTATTCTAAATTCATATGGAAAGGCAAATAAACAATGAATAGATAAAGTACTTTTAAAACGAATAGTGGGAGGAATCATCCTATCTAATTTTATGACTTACTGTACAACTACAGTGCTCAAGATAGTGTGGTACTGGCAGAAGAATAGAAATAAAGATACAGGGAACAGAACAGAGAACGCTCAAATAAGCCCCCAAACGTATGGCCAATTGATTACATACAAAAGTGCAAAAGCAGTCAATTCAAGGAAGGATAAGAATATCAAAGAGAATTTCAGTTTATAGTTCTGGAATACTCGGATGTCCACAGGAAGAAAAAATGAAGCTAAAGCAAAGTCTCAGACTTTATACAAAAATCCATTACAAGTTGATCATAGATTTGAAAGCAAAAATGAAAAACTATGTAACTATTAGAAGAAAGCACAGGAGAAAGTGATCCCATCCTAAAACATCCTTGCAGAACAGGAAGTTCTCCAGTTAGTAGTGTCCAGGGATTCTGGGTGGGGGAGGAGATGGTTGAGGCTACTGAGGAGGAGTGGTCTTCCGAGATCTGGGTGGTGATAAGAGCTCCGCATGTTCACTGTGGAGGTAGTGGTGGTAGTTACAGGCATGTACACATGTAACAAAACTGCTTGGAACCCTGTGTAGACACATACATGAGTGCACACAGAATTAGGTGAAGTGTGAATGAGGTCTGTGTATTGCACCCGTGTCAGTGTTCTGGCCTTGGTATTATCCTCAGATTACACATGGTGCTCACCCTGGGTGAAATGAAGTAATTGGAACCCAGGCCTTTCTGTACTATTTTTGTGATTTCCTCTTAATCTATAATCATCTCAAAATAAAAAGTTTAAGAAATGGCTTGATTGCCTTTACACTTCTTCTTTCTTTATTGTTTAACAATAGTAAATTTGGATGGCAATTATACAAAATTATAGTAGTTAAAATGTAAGTCCTGTAATCTTTGTAACTAGTGTTGTGAAGCAGAAAATAAGGAGAAAAAGCAGAGAAAGGGGATAAATAAATTACAGAAACCAATGTCTATCAATAGATTCTTACTCAATTATGAGTTTATATGTCTTGAAACAATAAAAGTCTACAAATATTTTTGTATGGATTCCACTAATTATGCTATCAATATCCTCCAGTTAGGTGCTAGGACTGATTCTTAAAGGTCATCAAGGAATTTATGGTTACTAATTACAATCTCTGTCTTCCATAATTTTATAATATGAACTAGTTTATATTCAAATGTCTATCATGCATTATCTAATGCGAAAACCAGATAAAGCATACCAAGAAAAGGAAAAATACCTCCCCTATGTAGATAAAAACAATGAACAAAGTAAATAAGGGCAGAAAGGCTTCAAAGAAAACAAGCAATAACTTGTCATCCTTTCTGTCATCACTCACAGACATCCTCTCCTGTAAGCATTTCCTTTTTCTCCGCCTTCTTCTTAAAGAACTGCCCTGCTAGACTCTGATTTTCTGCTGCTCCGAACCTGGAACCGGACCTGCTGTCCTCCCCAGCCCTCGTCAAAGGAGGGGCATCCTTCCCTGCTAAAGTCGACGACCTCAGTCCTTGGTCTCAGATACTCACTCACCCTGGCTTTCCTTTTCTTGAGCATCTTAGTAGCTGCCAAGATTTTTTCTTCCTTCTCTTTATTCTAAAGAAACTACAAACTTCTCCAAGGTAGCCAGTTAATCAAATGTATTTCTGTTTTTATTTTAGCTGGGGTAAAAAATGGTACATAACAAAACATCAGTACAACCCTAGTAAAACACGTGACCTCAGTGCCGTGGAATGACTGCTGTGTGGGGATGTATAAAATATATGTTTCACAGTGTGAATTCGGGGCATGCTTTCTTTTTGCTTTGTCAAAAGATTTTTCTTACACTTTAATCCAGTGTGTGGAGCAGGGATTTCCTGTACTGAGATGCTACACCCAAGAGGAATGCAAGCCTGAATCATGCCACTCTAGTTCTCTTAAATCAGTTCTACATTGTACTGCACAAAAAAATTCTTAAAACATAATTTTCACTATTTCCATATTCAAGTCTCTTGCTAATTAAGCCCCATCTTGTTTCTTAACATTCAAAAGTAAGATTATGGTCAACTGAAGCTTTACTGTGGTGAGGTGCTACGCTGGGTGCTTGGGGGCGTCTTGTTTAATCCATGCAATAGCCCAATCTGAAAGACTGAATTTACAGACACACAATGGCCAGACCATAAAAGGCAAGAGAAGTCCACATCACAACCTATGCAGCCAACAGCCTAGGAAGCTAACTCAACTTTGGCAGCCACTGGCTGAGAACGGTCAGAACTTGGTGGATGGCTCCCAACTTCCTTAATTTTTGCCTATACTTTAAACCAGAGAAAACAAAATATGCCCCCCAAACCAATCACATAGGATGCTCGACCTTAATTAGTGCACCTCTAGCTTCCCTGTGCCAACCTTCAATCAGGACACACCTGAATCCTTCTCTTTTTCCACTACACAGGTCTCTCACACCCTGCAGCCTGATTTTGAGTCTGTCCAATGCAAATATGGTGGTTGACCCCTTTGCTCTAGCAACCTCTCAATCAATAGCCTGTGTTTGCTCACATTTGGGTGAACTTATTTATTTCTGCAAGACCTGAAATCCAGCAGAATTACCTGCATCATTTGCAGCTGTGGAGACCATGACATGGGTGGACAGAAGCTTGCCGCGGGTCCTTATCACCCAACTTGATGTCTCTGACCATTCCAGTCTCAGGGCCCTTTACTTCCCCTGAGATCTTCATGCTCATTATCATTTGCTCTCACTACTAAATGATACCACGAGCTCCCTTGTCAGTCCTGCAAACATAGAAATCAGTGGTCTATTACTGCATTTCTATTGATGACTTAATTTAAATGTTCAGGGTTTTCCTGTTTGTCCTAGAAAAGGGGTACCCAAACCTGGCCGCACACTGAGGACAACAGATTATTTGCCTGGCGCTTTGTGAGAAGATGCACTATCTCTGATGTCTCAGCAGGCAGGAGAAGAGTGACAAGCACTGCCAACTATCAGAAATTAAATGAATCCCAGTGAGATAAGGCTTGGTTGGTGTGGTTGGTGTGATCTGAGGCAGGTATCCCAACAGGGAGATGGCCTTTCCTGGACATTGTTCATAAAACACCATTAATTCACAAAGGTTCAGTGACTCAATAGAACTAGTTACCAAGATCTATCTCAACAAAATATTAAGATACTAAAAATCTTGTTATTTTTGGATATTTAAAATGTTATATGCAAATGTAACACTAATTCTCATATAGACTAACAGTCAGCAAACTATGGCCCATGAACTAAATCTATCCCAGCACCCATTTTTGTAAATAAAGTTTTATCGGAGCACAGCCACACCCATCACAACTGCAGAGGTGAGCGATTACAACAGGCCGTCTGACCTGTCGGTCTAATACATCTACTATCTGGTGCTTTACAGAAAAAGTCCCTCAACCAGTGAGACAGAGTATGTTTCAGCTAAACACTTCGTTGAAAACACTTTACTATGGGCTCATTATTAATTTCAATGTCTAAAACTGTACTTGTCCTGATTTGGTATCACCAAGTGGCCAGTTTCTTCCACTTTCCTAAGGGCAAAAAAGAAACTGTGTAGTCTTCTTTTGATGTACCCTTTCTCCTGAACGACACTGAAGCGGCCCCCCACCGCCGCTGCCCGTCCGCCATCATGCTGGCGGCTGGGATGTCACACCGTGGGCACACCTGCCCTAACCAGTGTCCTCCTCCCATCTTGGGGCGCATGATTCAGTCCTGAATCAGCAGCCAGACTTTCAAAAAAAAGACTCTTTTGAAGAGCTTAGAGTGGGTAAATCATAGATACATCTCTTTGCAAAAGTCTTTGATACTACACACAAGGGATCCTTATGTAAATTGAACCAGATCCATTAAGGTTAGCTAGAAAATGCAAAGCTGGCTAATGTGAGGTAAAAGGCAGGCTTTATTAGCAAAGCTTACATGCATCTTATTCCTCGAGACTTCCCTGCAGCCTGCACACATGCCCTCTTGTTGCTCTTGATCTTCTGAGATGTGGCAGCTCGCTGCATCACACCCTGTGAAGGTGCATCATGCAGATGGGCCCCCAGGTGCCTACACACACCCACTCTGATGCACAGTTACTAGCAGAGCATTACAGAGGGTGTTTTATTTTCTTACAGTGTCTGTGACTGAAGCTTGGTTACATAGTCAACAGCTAGCTTCCTCTACACCTCTCACCTAACCCTGTGTGTTGCAGCACCCCTGAGGGTTAGACCTGGGTCTCATTTACCTCCATCTCCAGCACTGGCACATGGCATAGCCCAGCTCCCAGCAGGAAACCCATGCAAACTATGGAGCATATGGGAGCACAAGTGATGGTAATGAGACACACACAAGAAGGTGTTTCTAGTAGAAGACCCAAACCCATCTCAAAGGCTTTCCCAGCCAGGCTGCAGGACTGGGTGCAGACATCAAGACAGGCAACATCAGTGGGCAGAATGCTAACGTATGAAAGTGCCTTTCTCCCCTGTCCTCTCATCTACAGCCTGGTGTCTGGCAGATCTCACCGGCGTGGAAGGAGGGCAGAGAGCTAAACTCCTGTAGGTTCAGGGCATCCTCTGTCTGCTCAGGCTTTATTTCAGGAGTCACGGTATGTAAAATTATAATAAAAGAACAACAAAAAAAAACATCCTCACCACCCAGGATCTTGAGCTCACCCCTTGAATTCCCTTTTCTGGTTTTTCCTGGGAAGGCTCCTGGCCACCCGCATCCCCAGAAAAGCTGAGTTAATTCATTCCCCTTACATGCTTTGGTATTGGATAGTGAATTCAGCCACATCATCTATAAATGGCATTTTTCCTCTCAAGCCACCTGGCTATTATTTTTGTGTTGAGCAAGTAGGGCTGCATGACCAAATGCCACAGGCTGTGCAAAACAAAACTAGGATGGCCACACCCACATCTGCACCAGTGCTTGTGTTTTAAAGACACAATTCAATTACTAGGCATCTGATACATTGATACATCCTTTTCACAGCCTTTCTCTCTTGTAACAGAGACATTTCTAAATTTTAAGCCCAAATGCATATCATTCATAATATTAACAGAGAGAAAACTGATTTATTTTCCTAAGAGTGGGTGCAGTCATTTTTATTGTCATTCTTTTTAATATTGTTTTATGCCACTTCTATTTTGGATTCTATCTGAAATACTCATTGTCCTTTTCTACTATAGCTTCCTTTCAAGTAGACTTTTGAATTTCTATGAATCTGGGATAGTAAGAATCTTCCAGTATAAAAGAGCTAATAATGGAAATATTCAAATTTAAATGTTTATAAACAATTTTCCTTTGCCCTTAGGGTTACAGTTAATATTGTAACTAATATTAGTATTACTAATATATTTCCCAAGATGCTTATAATAGACACGCATCTTTAGAACAGATATATATTAATAAAAATATTGCTCATTACCAGTACCCAGATGTTAGTGATGTCTTACGATGGCTCATTCCCAGGCTGATTTCATGCTGTAATATTCTTTAGGTCTATAAGCATATCTACCACCTGTTAGTGTCAGGACTGTGCAAGGCCTAGGACCCAAAAGGTGAATGATGAATGGCAGAGCCCTGCCTTTAAGAGCTTTAGAGACTTTCAGTGAGGTAGATGTGCAGAACTTCAGTTAAAATACCATGCGTGCTGGGAAAGAGGTCGCACAAAATGCAGCAGAAGCATATGTGGGAGAACATCCTAGTCAGCAGGCTAGAGGTGGTGCTTACTGAAGGACAGAACTTGAGGCCGATGCTTGGAATAATAGGGGTTTTCTAGTGAGACCTAGAAACAGAGGTCATTGCAGGAAAACAGCAGCATGTGCAAGGGAGCAGGGCTATACCAATATAGATGGCTGAGAGTAGTTGGACCAGGCAGTGGTGTGCAGGGCAGGGGAACCTGAGGGGGGACCCGGATGCAGCAGGCCAGTAGGAAGGTCAAGAAATGTCTTGGCTCCAAATGAAAAATGTTTAGATTTTACACTGAAGTCATGAAGGAGACCATCGAGGAATCCTGGGTGGGGGATGTTGCTCTGGCAGAGGGAGAAAGACGGGCTAATTTTTGGGTGGAAGGAATAGACATGACAGTAGCCCAGTTGAGAGACCATGAATGACAGAACAGGGAAGCAATAAAGATACTTCTTTGCCTCCAGAGTTGGCAGAACACCGAGCAACAGCGAATGACTCCCTGAGTAAAGGGGTCAGAAAGGTGAGTCCTACTGTTATCCTGGCTTCCTGCCTTAGAGGTTCCCAGCCTCAGGGCAACAAAGGAAAGCCCTGAGTGGAGGAGCTGAAGGTGTCTGGGGCCACCTAGACTTAGCCAGTCTAGGACAGAGTACTACAAGAGAGAATGGCACAGGGAGAAAACACGTGGAATAAATAAAAATTAAATCATGATATAGCAAAACATGTGAGACACATCTAGAGCAGAACTGGTTTTTATTACTTACTTCACTAAATTTATTTATTTTATTTCCCTAACTTTATTGTACTAAAGGTGGTATTAGGAGAGAGATGGCGCATCAGTCATCTCAGCTCCACCTTAAGAAACTGGTAAAGGAATAGGAAATTAACATCCTCACCCCACCAAAAAAAGCAAAACAAAACAAAACAAAACAATGCAAAAAGGAAGTATAAAGTTTAGGGTGCTAATCAATGAAATAAAAAAACAGAGAAACCACACAGAAAATCAGTTAAACTAAAAGCGGTTCTTGGAGAAGATCAATGAAATTGACAAACATGGTCTAACTAACCAGAAAATAAGAAGACACAGATTAACTGTACCAAAAATGAGGAAGAGGACATCATCATAGGTTCTATTTATGTTTAAAAAGAAAGTAAGAAAGATTACAACTTTGTGCAAATAAATTGAAATCTGAGATGAAATGGACAAATTTCAGAAAAGACACAAACTGCCAAATTTCAATGAATAGTTAATCCAAATATCCCTATGTCTATTTTTAAAATAAATTGTTAATTAAACCCTTCTTGTAAAAATCTCCAGGCCCAGACGGCTTCAATGGTGAATCCACTCAACATGTCAAGTAAGAAATAAAACCATGTCTATAGAATTGGTGTTTCACCAATCATATATACATAGCTTCCAGAAAACCGCAAAGGAAGGAATACTTTCCAATTCATTATATGAGGCCAGGATTCCTTGATATCAAAACTAGAAACAAAAATTAGAAGAAAATAAAATTACCCAGCAATATTCTTCATGGAAATATATGTAAAGATTTAAAACACAGTTTTAGCATATTGACTCCAATGATAAATAAAAAGGAAAAACAGCACGATCAAGTGGTGTTTAATCTGGGAATGATCTTGGATTTGGTGATGAATTTTTAGATAAAACACCATAAAAAAGCATGATCCAAGAAAGGAAAAAAGTGGATAGTGGATAAAGTGGACTTTCATCAAAACCGAAAACACCTGCTCTTCCAAAGGCACTGTCAGGAACATGAGAGGCGAGCCCAGACTGGGAGGACACACCTGCCATGCACGTAGAAGGTAAAGGGCATTCACTCCGAAGAACAGTGCTCACTTCTGCTCTCTGACATGTCCTCCTAGTCAGTGCCAGAGCAATGCCTTTACCATGGATGTCCACTCAGGGAACACTCCCGCCTAACACCTCCGGTGGTTCCTGTTGCTCTTGGCGGGAAGCCTGCGCTCCGGGAGGGCTCCATTGCCTGGGCTGCCTTGATGGATGCTGACACCTTTCACTCCCATTCTGTCTCAGGTGCTCACTCCTTACTCTCTGACCACTGAGCTTGCTGGCCTTTCTCAGGTTCTCCAGAAGTTGCTGTCTTTACATTTTTCCAGACTTCTACATCCTTCCTCTGCTGTTACCTCCAAATGAACCGCTGCTCCTCCTCTGGGACCCTTCCTTGCCCGACAGTGGCATGTCCACCTCTCAGCTATCAGCTCAAATATTACTTCCCCAAGGACCTTTCCTGACTCTCCACTGGACAAGGGTATGGATTCTCAGAGAATCCTGTGTTTCTCTTTTCTGGCACTTGTTACCATTGTAATATATTAAGTAATAGTCTATTCAGTGTTTGTCCACTCAACCTGGGGACTATGTTCACTGGCACAGCAAGGGGCATGACCCAACATACAAAAAGAATTCATAAATATTTAAGGTATGACAACTGGACCCCACAGACTTGGCAGAAATGAATCCTTGCCATAGAATTTTTTGTTTATAAATTTACAACAAAAATGGCTCCCACAGATAGCTGGAACAAAAATGAATATTTTAAATATTTTGGTTTCCATCTGTGCATCAGATGTTCTCATCTGCAACTAAAATGACTCACAACAGGTTTCATGTGCTTGTTTGAAAGTGTTTGACAGGCTCAAATCCCTTAACGTGGGGAAATACCTAAGGATCAGTCACAGCATCACTCTGTCAGGCTGAGTCGTCACTAAACATTTGGGCTTGGTGACTTGACCAAAACAGAAGCACGCATTTCAGGTTGACTTTCTTGGGACTCAGAACAGCTTACGGGTGGTAGACCACTGGGGTTGAGATCCATCTATCACATCACTAAATTCAGGCAAGCAAGATTCTGGTGGTAACACTGCATCTCAGTGGTGCATTTAAACCACCTCCATCTCACTGTGTGAGCCTGAGCAGCGCGTCGCTCATCGATGCCCTTCCGAGGGAGTTAATGGCCACTGTCAGCCTGGTTCCTGCCACCGATGTGCCCCTGGCATTCTGCACTATCTGTGACAGCCCTGGGCTTTGAGGTAAGTTGGCTCTGGTGCCTTCATTTCCAAAGAGGAATTCACTCAATATGTCCTTGGCTATGAGGGGAATGAGAGCCCAGTTGGTCCACAACTAATAGTTACTACTTGTGTCTAAATGATACAACAACTGAGGAAACGTGTTCCTTTTGTGTAGAAAAGAGCACTGAGAATGTGAAGAGAGAAAAGACATATAATTAACTGGAATCTATTTCTCAAAACTATTCAATTTTTTGAAAAAAGCAATACATGCTTCTTCTGTGTAGAAAATCTCAGTAGGTGGAATGAAGAGATGGAAGAAGATATATAATTTAGTGGACCCTATTTTCTCAAAATTATTTGCTAATTTTAAAGAAGAAAGTTTGTTAAATTGATTTCTTAGTAAGTCATCGAACTGTCTTTTGGTTCTACACATGCATCCCCAGAAAGTTCCCAATTGTTGAAGAGGAGAGTTCACTCAGGTAAAGGCATTTGTCCCACCTCAGATAATGAAGAAGGACAAACATGTGAGTAAAGCTTGTAAACTTCCTCAGAGCCCAGCGGGGAGATGATTGCAGACGACAGAGCTGGAAGAGAAGGGATTAACCGGCAGTCACCTCCTTGGTGAGGAGAAGTCCTAAAAGAAGTTATTCATTTCACAGAGGACATGGAGTAGGACTCACTGAGGCTCATTACGGAGGGACACACAGTCGCAGTCTTGCTTTGAAAGCAGCCTTCTTACAAGCCCACCTTACGGTGACGGCTGTTTAGAGACACCCAGCAGCACTGGGCAGAAGACCCCACCGGCTTCCCCCAGGTACCTCTTTTGAGTACAGAAGCAAACTCAGATGACAAATAACTGAAGGGTCCCTTTAAACTGAGATGCTCAGTCTTCTCACCCGGCACACATGGTATTTTCCCTCCCTTAAAAGACACACGGAAGAGACTGGGGAGAATGGGAGGGTAGGGAGGGATAAGGGCAGGGAAGAAGAAAGGGGGTATTACGATTAGCATGTATACTGTGGGGGGTGGGGGAAGGGGAGGGCTGTGCAACACAGAGAAGACAAGTAGTGATTCTACAACATTTTGCTATGCTGATGGATAGTGACTGTAATGGGGTTTGTCGGGGGGACTTGGTGTAGGGGAGAGCCTAGTAAACATAATATTCTTCATGTAATTGTAGATTAATGATGACAAAAAAAAAGGAGGGGATTACTCCCTGATAGGATAAAATTTTAAAAAAGACACATGGGTCTCTTGTTGTTGCTTAAGGAGGATAAACAATTACGGAATTAAAAAAAAAATCATTGCTTCTAATGTAGGAAGTTTGGAAAGGAAAGAATTTGAGAGACAATGGCTGTCTGCATAGGTGGTCTCAAAAATAAATTCTGATTTGCTATTTACCCAGGGAAAAGAAAGGTGAGAGGGACGTTTTGCTCGGGGATCTATTGGAAAGGAAGGAGAAAGCAATAAAGAGTAAAGCTACTTAATAAAGAGACTTAGGTATAAGATGTGGCACAGGTGGGACCTAACAATCCACAAGAAAAAATAAGGGAAGATATTATATTATTGGCTTCAACCTTCAATACAGAATTTTAAGAGAATAAAAAAAGTGGACCCTAAAAGGTAGTCACTCACAGAATGGAGCCTTTTTTATTTAAATAAAATGTGAAAATTTAATAGTATGCCTTATTACAGTGAAATAACTTTTTTCATTAATTTAGCAAGATGCTCTTTGCAGATGGAAATAGTCCATGAAATGCTTATATTAAAAGGAAAGGAAAGGAAGTGGTAGTGTCTACTTCTAAGTCCCTGTCAACTAAAATGTCAGCTTGGTAAACAACAAATGCATCTCATTATATTCCTTTGATGTACCTATTTAATTAAATACATATATATGAAAAAACAGAAGAGTAACAGCAGCGTACGTGATGGGGAGCAACAGCGCCCTGCCTGTGTCACCCACCGAACAGCATCTTCCCTGGGCCAAGGCAAGTCGGGGGTGGGAGTGGGGGAGGGTAATGCTTTCAATCCTTCTCGTCCTGGTGGTTAATTCCAGCTCCCTAGGTACCGTTCTGCCACTGAAACATGAATTGATTTGCCAATTTTAGACTCCAGTGTATGAAAATCAACTTTCCCAATACGGCCCTATGACAGTCACTGGTTCCTATATTGGTTTAAATCACCTGCTTCCAACTACTTCCTTCTTCTGGAGATGTGCCATCTTGATCCTCAGTGGCACAGGTGGCTGCCCCATCCTTCACAGCATGTTATGGGCTTCAGGCCTCCAACACTCACAGTAAAGACCCACCTTCTCTTGTCTTCCTTACTGTGAATGTGTATTTCACTCCTCACTGTCATGGAAACAGGAGTGGGAAAGGACTATGTAGTTCCCAGCCTGCTCAAGGACAGGGCCTTGCTGACAAGTTAACTCCCAGAAAGCAGGAGAGTTCCTGAATTTCTCTACCAACGGCAGGCTTTCTGGGGCTGGGAATGTGAAGGGCGGCCCCATGCTGTTTTAGAACTCATAAAAGGAAAGTAAGCAGTCTTTCTGGTGTGATAGACAGATTCCCAAGGTTTGGGGACACTGGGGGACTGAAAAGTTAACTGACTATAACAAATAGAAAAAACAAGGCTCTACAGAAAGCTGACTGCTGTGTTCACAGTATCCAAGGACATTTTGGAATAGAGAAGGAAGGACCCTCAAAAAAAAAACAAACAGCAAAATCGAGGAGAATAGGAAGGAGCATCAAAGTCACACCACAGGGCTGGAGAGAATGGAAGGTGTCAGAGAGCCAAAACCTCCTCCAGGCCTGAGACCTTCGGGAAAGCTAAAGAAAAGAGCCTGCTATCCTTCAGAGCCACCAGCCCCAGCCAGGGGCAGCCACACTGCACGGGCCTGGCGCTCCCCAAGGTGGCCAGCAGGGCGCGCTGCCTCCCCCAGGGCAAAGGATCTGGGAACTTGTCTATGACTGCAGGGTCCCTCCGAGTTATAAAGAAGCTGTTTCTCTGGCCGTGGACACAGTGACCCAGGGGAGTGTAGCAGAGGGGGACGACACAGACACTTTTCAAGGCCATACTTCAACAGACACTTAGCTTGTTTCTACGTCTTAGCTATGCTGAACAATGCTGCAGTAAACATCGATACAGATATCTTTTCAATATCCTGTTTTCATTTCCTTTGGGTCAACGGATGAATGGATAAAGAAGATGCAATATATATACGATGATATAAAATAGAATGTTATTCAGCCATGAGAAGATGGAAATTCTGCCATTTGAGACAATCTACTTGGACCATCATGCTGAGTGAAATGAGTCAACAAACACTTTATGATTTCATTTATATGTGGAATCTAAAAAAGACAAAGTCACAGAAACAGAGTAGAATGGCGGTTACCAGGGGCTAAGAGGTAGGGCAACTGGGGAGATGTTGGTCAAAGAGTACGAACTTACAACTAGTATATAAATAAATCCTGGAGACCTAATGCACAGCATAGAAAGTCAGCAACACTGTATTATAAACCTCAAAGTTGCTAAGAGACTAGACCTTAATTGTCCTCATCTCTCTCTCTCTCTCTCTCTCTCTCTCTCTCTCTCACACACACACACACACACACACAGAAGTGTGAATTATGTGATGTGCCAGAGATGTTAGCTAAGATTACAGTGGTAATCAAACTGCAATAGTAAATGTATCCAATCAACACTTGTGTACCTTAAGCTTACATGATGTTAGATGTCAATTATATCTCAATTTAGTAAGTCATACTCTCATTAACATTTTCACTATTACAATTACTATGACACTGAAACAAAGAATATATTTCTTTTAATTTTTTATTAAGGTATTATTGATATACACTCTTAATGAAGGTTTCACTGAAAAAACAATGTTGTTACTACATTTACCCATATTATCAAGTCCCCACCTGTACCCTAACGCAGTCACTGTCCATCAGTGTAGTATATTTCTATGTTTAATACTGTTTACACCTAAATTCAACACATGTCCTTTAGATTACCTCCTATTCTCAGGATACACTCAGAAATCAAATATTCCCTTCACAATTTTTCTCCAAGAACTGGCCACTGAAGGCCCATGTAATTACTGAGTCAAGTTCATAGTGCTTTTGAAAATAGCTTGTGTGGGATACACAGTGCAAACCTGATATTTAAATAGTTAACAATAACTTCTTTCTTTTGAACTATGGAATCATGTTACCTCATTACCTAAAACAAGAAATCCCTCAGTAGAAAACTGGTTAATGTTTTGAACCAAATTGCATAAACAGATGTATAAAACAGATACCTTAGGGTTTCACATACTATTCTAAATATTCTGCAGGGGAAAAAAATCCTTGAAAACAATACAATCTGGCCAATTGTAATTATAATTTTGTATAAAGAGCCAATCTAGAAAAAGCACTGGTTTACTGTACTAGTTTCTTACTGCTGCTTCAACAAATTGACATGAATTTGGCTTAAAACAGCCCAGATTTATTATCATGTTTTGAAGGTCAGTAATTTAAAATGGGTCTGCAGGGCTGTGTTCCTTTTGGAAGACCCAGGAGAGAGCTTGGTTCCTGCTTTTTCCAGCCTGCAGGGGTGCCCACATTCCTCACGCCTGGCCTGGCATCACCGCAACCTCCATGCTTCTGACCTTCCTGCCCTCCTCGCATAAGGACCTCATGACGACGTGGGCCCATCCAGGTAACCTGGGGTCAGCTTCTCATCTCAAGGCCCTTAACTTCATTAAATCTGCAAAGGCCTTTTGCCTTTTAACATAACATTGGCAGGTTGTGGGGACTGGGACATGGACACATTGGGTGGAGCGAGAGAGGCATCATTCTGCCGTCCACACTCACTAACAACCCACAAAAAGTAACCAAGTATGTTTTGGTGCCTTCAGAGCCCATTTGAGAGAAAGGGTGCTGTGCAGCTCCAGGCCCCGAGGCCGGGAGGCTCCACCCTGAGCCTGCACGGGGCGCTGGTGGAACCCCTCTCAAGGCCTGCGAGGGCTGATGCGGAGAACATGGTGCGGTGTGAGAGCAGGAGGCCCACCGCCACCCACTCAGTTAAGTCTTATCCATACATGAAGAGCCTGTTAAAGTCATTTTCTAACTGACAGCAAAAGGAATGAGTGCACAGAGGCTCAGGAAACCCTCAGGTGAGCTTCACCTCAGGGATTTCTCCCAGTCAGATTCTTAAACACTAGAATGTGACACATGGGCCAGCAGGGTGGGGAGCACCGCCCTGAGGGACAGGGGGGCGCTATTGATGTTCTTCACAATCAAATCCTCCAGACATGGGCTGTTCCAATCCTGCATTTCTTTACCCAACAGGCTGTGGGGCTGCATTGTCTCAGAAATCTCACCCAGATTGAATGTTTTCTCTGCCCAGCCTGCTGCCAGGCCTGCTGGTGGGTAGGGCCATCTCCCGCAGCATCAAATTTCCACATCCGGGAGAACCTGCCCCACATGGTCCTGCCAACGTCTTTAATCTCCACTGTTGCACAGAGTCTTTGGGGGTTTAGGGAAGCTGTGCAGATTCCACAGAGGCCCGGCAGGCTAACCCATGAGGCAGACAGTGACGTTTTCCCCAGGCAGGATGAGGGGCAGGGCAGGTAAGTCCTCGCCGACCAGGCTGATCTCATCTGTGTGGAGCTCAGTACCTACAGGACACAGGCTCATTGCCTGGGGCCAGTGTGTAAGAAAAGGACACCCTGTTTGGAGTGGGACACGGTGTTGACACAGAGTGACCAGCCAGCTCATGGTCCGGGGCTGGTGAGAACTGGGGGGAACCAGGCAATCCATCTCCTTAAGAATCGACGTGGGTGGGGGGCCCAGGTCTGAGGGCCTGCTGCCTCCAGGTCTGACCCGTGGGTCTAGGGGACTTGAGGGCCAGGTGTGGAGACCAACGAGGACGCCACAGCAGCCACTCTGGTCCCCACTGACTGCCTCATACCCCTGACTGGACACACAGGGGCATCACATCATGGCGATGGGCCAGGAGAAGGGCAGGGAGGCCACAGGTTGCACTTCAGCCGTTACTGGTCTCAGCGTGTGTCGTTTGCAGGAGGCTCGTCTGTGCAGGATTCACAGGCTTCAACCATCCAAGCCCTGCATCCCCCTGGCTTTCAAGGGCATGCACCGAGCTGGCATGCACGGAGCGGGCGTGCAGGGCAGCCCCACCTGTCAGTGACAAGGAGCCAGGCCAGGAGGGCGGAGGCAGCACCTGCTGAGGGCAGGGGTGGCAGGGACACAGCAAGGAAAAGCCTGCAGCCAAGTGTGCCCCACTCTGCTTGTTGTCTGAGCCTGGGTCTCCCTCCTGGGTCATCCTGGACCAGACGCCCCCCTATAGAATCACCTCTTTTTGGAAACTAGGGGAAGGGGGTCCACACTGAGAATAAATCACACTCTCACACAAATGCTCGTTAGGACAAAAGCCCATGCAAATGATCTCAGAGCTTACTCTACCATATTTAGTATTTTTTTAGGATCCCTTTATGAAACATTGTAGTATTTTGTTTCAAGTCAAAATGCTACTACTTATATTCATTTAGAAGAGCATTTTGTAAATCAAACCACCAATGAAAGAAAGCATGCTAAGAAATGCATAAAAAGATTTTACTCTACAGATATCCCACGTTTTCCAAGTTTCCCTTGTTTTTCTCCTTGCTTGGAGGAGGATGGGAGCGGGGGTTTGGCACGGTCTTGAAGGAGCCCTCCACTTCCTTAACCTGTCTGAGAAGATCACGGATCGTCTCCTTGGAAGTCAGGAACAGAGCACTGTCTAGAGCAGGGCTTCCTGACACTTGGGCACTTGAAAACTGCAAAAGGAGAATCACGGTGAGTTTACCTTTCCAGTAACTAGAGTGCTGGTGGTAGAAAATGTCAGACAACAGGCAGAGCTTGTCAGCTCACTTCAGAGCTCTCTCCCCCGAAAGAGTGAGTGGCGCTGTGAAGGCGGGCAGGAAAGAGCCGCTGGCAGGTGACCTCTGGTTTGCAAAGTAGGCCCAGAGGTTCAGTTCTTTCCAAGCTCAAGACAGGGAAGCAAGATCCCCGGCACTGGGGGTGCTTGGCAGCTTCTCTTCACTTTCTCTGCAGCCTGCACAGTCTTTAAACCTGTGCTTCCTTATGACTCGGTGGACTGAGAAGAGGTGGTGCCCTGTTTAGCTCTTCTCACGGGCACCATCCAGAGCAGAACTTTCTGCAGTGAGAGATGCTCACATAATGCATGATTGTTTAGCCCTTCACATGTGGCGAGTGCCACTGAGGGAGAGGGTTTTTAAGTTTACTTCTCACTAATCTAAATGCCAGTGGTTTCCTGCGACCACTGCTCTGGGACTGGACAGCAGGGGTCTGAAGGTGATCACAGCTAAGGCTGTAAGGTAGGGAGTAGACTGCAGCTTTGGGGGAAAAGTGGACTGGAACTCCTCCCTGGAGCAAGATGGGGAGCAAGGCTGGTGTGCCAAGAGATGTCCTATGTCCCCCCAACACCTCTTCCACAGCTCTGAGGTGGCTAAACCAGGCAATGGAGGCCAGGAAGCTGTGGGTGGGGGGAGGTTAGGCGGGTGGGCGAGTAGGCCGGAGAGGGCAGAAGGTGAGGAAAGTGGGGGTGCTGTGGTGACACCCCCTGCCCAGGGCAGCCTGTGCCAGGCCACCTGTCCCCCTCCCAGGGACTCCAGCATACCCACGGCTCCGATTTGAGGGTCAGATCTCAGGACCCCAGCTCCTCCTTGTCTCTCAACACTCAGTCTACTCTGCTTCTACGGGGTACAGAAGTGTCGTTGTTTTAATGCTCTAAGTAGAATTAGGTGGAAACTTAGTTCTGGATGGCTTGCTAAACGAAGCTTTTCTCTCTTTGTGCAGGTCTCCCTCACTGCCTGGGAAAAGGTCGTGCAGCTTGGACTGAACGGGCTGGGAAGATCAGTCATGTAATGCCCTTAAAATCACCCCGTAATGAATACCGGTACTCACTCGTGGTGCGCCCCTTCCCCCACCCTGCCCACAGCCGGGGCCTGGGTGCAGCGGCTCCCACTGCATTCTATAAGCACAGGGACCGCAAGGAGTACCCGGGGCGTGTCGGTGGTGATGAGCACTATGACCAGGACGGTGCCTCTGGGAGGAGGGGTGGTCAGGAAAGGCCTCTCTGAGGAAGGGAGAAGGGAGGCAGGATCCAGAAAGACCTGGGGGAAGATGTGCCAGGCAGGATGAACAGCAGACTCAGCTCTGCTGTAGGTTTAAGGCCTGGGTGGAGGTGGGGAAGATCAGACATGCAGGCCAAATCTGTGCATTTGACTGAGCCATCAGAGCTGCGCAGGATTAATAAGTTGGGCTTCAGCGTCTGTGAGCGCCTCTCAGCAAAGAGATGTCTGGCAAGACCACCACTAGTCTACAGGTGTCTGGGTACGCCCCCTGCCCCCAGAGAGCCTGTGTGGGGGTGGGTACACCCAACTCAACCTTCCTTGGCAGTCAAAGCCAAGCTGCACCCTATGCTTTACCTTCACATCTGGTACTGAAACTTGACTCATCTTAAGATTTCAAGAAAGTGCAGTGTAAGAAAGTGCCTTGCCATTATATCCACACGCCCATCCCTGGGCATGTTGCACCCCACTGTCTTCCTTGTGCCACCTTATCCACTCCTAAGTGCCTCTGAAACATGGTACACGTGCCGTCTCCATGTTTCCAACTGTGTACATGAACATAGAGCCTTACGAATCAGAAGCTCAGGAGGGACAGCTGGCCACTTAACGGGACACTTGTGCTCTTTGTAAAGTCTCAGAAGGTGCTCTGTCTTTCATCCCTGCAAAGAGATGGTTTCATGTGAGACTCTGTGGTCCCGCAGAATACCGAATTGCACTTTCCTCTGGCTGTGGGGAACAAGATGAAAACTGGTTATTGTGCCATCTGAAGAAAATAAATGCATCCCATCTCTGCTGTCATGAGCTGCTCTGCCATCTGGCTGCTGCCCCCTACAAATCAGATATTGCAGCTTCTTCATTATCTGCTGAGAACATTTGCTCAGTGTACTGAGTCCCTGGCTCCACATCCGATTCACACTAACAGGCACTCACTCAGAGGGTATGTCTTGCTCCCTGGCAGGAAACCTCTGACAGCAGTAATGTTTGTAGAGCCAGGCTGAGTGGGCAGGAGGCGCTAAAGTGGAAGCAGGGAGCTGGGTGCACTGTGATGCTGTGGCCTGGCAGGACGGTCTTGGATGAGTTCGGTGAAGTCCTGAGCAGGTGCACATGGCAGGGTTTGCAGCGGAAATCTGGGGGCTTCCTCCCTGCTGGGTGAGTGACACATGGCCGACCCAAGCCCCTCAGCCCCGCTTTTGTGTGTCGGCTCTTCTGGTTTGGTCCTTGGGTCTGTTTCTGACCACATGGAAAAGGAACCTCGAGGAGCATCACACATAACTGATGAATCTTAGTGGTGACAGGTGTTGCCCGCAGTCCAGAACACTCGGGTTCAAACATCTCTCCTGACCTTCTCCCCAAACGTGTCTCCTTGAAGACTTGGAGGTCACTGTCACTTTTACAACCCATTTCACATCGGCCACGTCCCAAATACTCTTCTCTGTGGGTTGACTCTAGTTATTTTGGCTGTTCAGCTGAATTCTGTGTCGCCATTCCTTGCAGGCAGAGTACGCGTCCCTCTCTCCACACGCCACCCAGAACCCGGGTTTCTCAGCCCGTCCTCGAAGTCATGCAGCTTCGCCTCCTCAGCGATGTGCTCCTTCGCGACTGAAACGCAGGGCCCCCGAGGTTCCCATGGCCTTTCAAATGCCAAGATTTACAGCAGCGTCCTCATTGTTTTTTCTTCCTTCTTGATTAAAACTCGCTGTCATTATAGGGATCATCCAACACTCTACAGACCACGGATTTGAATATTTTAACTGTTCTCAGTACCGACAATGTGACTGGAACCATACGTCAGACCCTTATGTGGCCATACGGCTCAGTACAGAAGCTGAAACAAAGTTTAACTTGGACCCATACTGAATGTTGGGAAATACTCATGTTTTCTCCCTTGGATATGTATGCCGTTTTCTGGAATTACACTTTAGTTCTCGGCCTTGCCGTCAGACATCTGTGGGCTGAGGAATAACAGTCGCTGCACAGTGTCAGTGTAGCTCCGACCACATGACAGGCAGTCCCGGAGGGAAACGGCAGATTGAAGGGGTATTTGGAGGAGCAGCTTTGCCTGGCGAGGGAAGCCAAAGGGAGACAGGACACCTCTCTGCAGGACTTCAATGACAGTGACCGAGAGAAAATAAGGGGCTGGTAATGGCTTTTCCAAATACTGGGAGAACTGGTCTGCATGTTAATGGGACTAAAAATAAATAGAAAGCATACAAATGGTGTAGTCACTCCTGTCTTTTCTTATGTCCATATTTCAGTCTGTTAGTGACCATCTTCTTACATGTAGCCATGCTAGTTTGCAGAGTCTTTTCTCTTAAAATAGACATTTTTCTTTCATGGCAGTGTTGGGGTGGTATTTTAAGATTTCTCAGAATAAGAATGAAATTCAGCAGTTTTCAGCATCAGATGGCATCTGGAAATGTTACTAGAATAGTAAAGCTGACTCCACACCAGGTCAAGTCATATAGATCGTGGCTCTTGGAGGTTGGGAGTGAGAAAATGCAATCAATGGTGGTAGCCTGACACGTGCCCGAGGGCAGCAGCGGGAATGCATGGCTGACGGAGGTGACAGGAGAAGTAACACTGAAGATTAGAGGTGGGCAGTGGAGGGTTTTACTGGGCACAGGCTGCAGGGCTCACGAAGAGAAAGGCATATAGGAGATCATTTAAAAGACCT
This sequence comes from Manis pentadactyla, assembly GCF_030020395.1. Classification (NCBI taxonomy): domain Eukaryota; kingdom Metazoa; phylum Chordata; class Mammalia; order Pholidota; family Manidae; genus Manis; species Manis pentadactyla. The sequence goes on from NC_080036.1 coordinate 9,902,243, forward strand.
GATTATGCATGTATATATATTTATGTGCACAGGAGGACACACATGCAAAATGCAACCCCAAAAGCAGAAGCAGGGTTTGAAAATCACAATGCTACTTAACATCATCTTATATTCAAATCACACTGCTTTTGTTACAGTGCTGCCTTCCAATATTTATAAAACCAGAAGAATTATTCTTTCATGGCAGGTCTTAGCAAATTGCTGCTTAATAATCAAATCATGATAACCACAATATTTATCTAATTAGGTCTGTCATTATTTTAATTCAAGTCAACTAATGATGTTACATTCGGAATTCTAGTGCTTTGAGCCAGAGTTATGCCTTAATTAGAACATTTTCCCAAATTTATTATTGCTTAAAGCCAATTTAAAAATAAAAAAGCTAAGAAAGCTTTGCTAGGTAGTTTCCTTAAAAGAGAAGTTCGATAGGGAATTTTTAAAATATTATTGGCTTCTACACTTACAACCAACCAAATGATGCCTAACTTTTAGAGAATGACAACTACCTTCTCCTATGTGTCTGTCTACCTTTGCACACTGATCTCTGTTTGTAAATGAAACAAGTACATATGTAGTAAGTAATTATTCACAAAATGATTACATGATTCAGTTACATCCATCTCTCCCAATTCATTTCTCCACATAAAGAGTATGCCATATCATCTTGGAATTAAACTTTCTTAAATATGTTGACACTGACATATTTATTTTACAGGAGAAAAAGAACCAGAGAGACACTGCATCCATCCATGCTGCACCGGAGTTTTGTATATTCAAGGCACGTTGTGGCAGTCTTTGGAAGATGCTGTTATCAAGTCCAAGTTTGTGTCATCTGCCACACAACATCCAATGAGCTGAGAGACAAAATGTTGGGGCAAGGAAAGTGACTTCATTCGGAAAGCCAGCAGACAGAGCAGATGGCTGACTAATGTTCTAAAGAACCAACCTAACAGTGGTCAATTTCAGGCTTCTTTTATGCTAAGGGTGGGGAGAAGGAGGCGACGGTCAACCTCAGACAGCTGGGTGTCAGCAAGGGTCTGAGGAGAGCTGTGAAACTCCTTGCCCCCCGGTGAGGTGTCTCCAGTCATTTCATTCTGGCCATGAGGTTCCTATAAATCCTTGACAATCCAGGCATCATTTTTATCCATACTTCCTTATCTTCTGAAGGGAGGCAAATTTCAGGTAAGGTGCTGTTTGTTTGCATCAATCTTAAGCTGTGAGCAAAATTCCTTTTGATGATTAAAAAGACTGTGTGCAGGGCTGCAGGGTTGAAGAGGCTTTATGACCCAAAGGTTAAGGCAGCAAAGGAGACAGACACACTATGAAGACAAAGATGCCATACTTTTTAACTCTATTTTAACAGCTTTTAGGAAAATCTAATTTTTACCTAAATGACTCTCAATAATTTAAAGTCAGTGTATTTTTCACATGTAAACAATATCATTCATTAAGAGTTAATTAAGTGCTAGACAATTGGGTTGCATTAATTTCAATGATATTTAACCCACACTTCCCCATGAGGTCTTTCCCAACAAGCCCCTTGAAAAAGATGCCATTTCCAAATGAATGGGCTGCTTCATACGCTTCTTTTCATGTGCTCTCTCTGAGTGGCACATGCCACCTGGCCCAAAGTGCTACAATTCTAGGCTGGGGCCAGACCTTACCTCCACACTGTGGCCCCCGCTTTCTCCCCGACCACAAAGCGGGATGACGGCCCTCCTTTGTGGGCTCCTGTGTCAGAGTGTTGAGGTGTCTCTTGGCACCCCACAAGACTGAGGAGGGCCCTGCCTTATCATCTCATACCCATGATCATGTATGGAAGGAAGGGAACACCATTAGCAACCTCCCACTACTTCTCCCTGGGTGCCAGGAGCCTACGGAAGTTTTAAGGACACACACACACACAGTGTTGCTGGTATAAGAAAAGTGACTTTGGGAATAAAAATTATTAGAGCATTACCTTACTTAAATATTTGAAGACTGACAAGTAGAGAACTGTATTCAAATGACACTGTAGTTCAAAAATATCCCAGCTATTCAATACATACGCTGCATGCTAAGCATCACATGGAGTACACATGACACCTAGGTTGAGGCTAGAGAGGACAGTTGTGGGAGAGAGGACAGTATGTGCCACAGTAGTTGGGACATTCTGGGAGGGGCTCAGCGAGCTAAGTGCCCAGAATCTCAGGGCTCCTTGAGCAATCGCTCCTAAATCCAAGCCGACCCAAGAAGTCTTCTCCGGTCTTCTCATCATTCCTTTGCAGTCAGCCTCCCATGGCCTCTGCTCACACCTTGCTAGATGCTAAATGTGGATTATAGTAAATATGTTAACACATTTGTTCTACCTGAACAACCAGGAGCCCCTACAGCTCAGAGACCATCTCCCTTTCATTTCCATTTTCCCAAGCCCTGGGACCAGCCCGGCCCCCTGGTGCATAAAAAAAACTCTTGGTATAAAGGGTGTTATTTTTCAACTTTGCCTCTTAAATGTCTTCATATTTACATGCTCCTAATCTCCAAGCAGATTAAGAGCTTGTTTCTTCTATTTCCTTTGAATTTCTCCATGGTACCAGACCCAGCACTCACACTTTCCGTATCAGTATTTTAAATGCTTTTCTTTCCAATTGCTTTAGCTCCTGTCTACCACTTTCAGATTCAACAAAGCCAAAAGAAGTAAACAGATAGAAACAACAAATAAATGCTGCATGCTGCGATCTGGTTTTCTTGAAAAATTCCACTGTTTATTTGGATTATCTTTATTCATAGGATTGATTCCATGTTCCCAAACATGGATGTACTTAAAACTTGGTGGGTATACTTACTGAAATCTATTTGACAAGTTTTTACAATATGTGTGCCCTAAGAACATGCATGCAAACAAGATTCTGAAAGCCTCCATTCACTGATAAAAAAACACCATTGGAGGTCTTTTTTCCTGAAAATATCCTGTCATGATATTCAAGAGGATGGCTGTTAATAAGCCTTAGTGTTAACTGATGTTGAATTGGTACTAACAGACTGACTATGCAAACAGACAATGTCCAGAGCATGTATAAAAACAGCATAATCTGAGCCACCTTTGTAGCAACCAGCCAGGGAAGCCGTATCACAATCTGTAGTAACTGGTCCAAAATATTCTCAACTTTGTCAATAACTGCTGGTTTCCCTAATTTTTGCCCCCTGCTTCCAACTTAAGAACAACTAAACAGCCACATGTGCACCCAACCAATCGCAAAAGATATTCTAGTTAATCTGCCTCCAGTCTCTCCATGCCAACAGCCTCCATCAATTAAAAATGAACACTTGACAGGCGTGCATGCTTTTCATTCAGATGCAAGAAGGAAGCACTTCTAATGCTACCATCATTAATATTGTGTAAATAAACAAGACCACCCAAAAGAGAAGAGGCAAAGGCTATTTTTTCTTTGGAACTTGTTACGGCATTATGGGAGTTGGTCATTATCACTTGCATTTGGCAGGTGCAAAAGCAGGAGAGGCAAGGGGAGGCTTCATGTGGGAAGAAGGAAGGATTCAGGTCTACCCTGATTGGAGGCCATTATAAGAGGAGAACTGATTATGATACTCCTTATCATGAGGGGAAGAGTATCTGGTGGGAATCCCAAACACATCTCTGAAATTGACATGAAGTCTGTAATCCCTAGCAGAGCTCAAAATCCTACAGCTCACCATAATTTATGATGATTCTCATTATTCCTCTCATCTATCCTTGGATTCATGCAGTTGTAACATCTCTTGTACTTTATGGATGTTGTGAAGAAATAGGAATATAGCTATTAATCAATTAAAAATCAATCTTAAGTGCCTCAACTCATTCATTCTTCTCAAATAGTATTTACAATCTAACTAATATTTATGTGCCAAAATGTCTGAGAGACATGTAAAATAGGATTGTTCATTTTTAATTACTGAGATTAATCTGATGGTTATCAAGCAGCAAATCACACCAAATTAAATACTTGTCATCTATGCATTTTTCTGTTGGGGGGTCTTTCTGTGGTCCTTAACAAATGCCGGCCTGAACTGCAATTGCTATTAATCTTGTGCTAACTAATCAGCATCTAACATATACCAACTTTCAGTTTCAACTGAATACAAAGTAATTTGAGCATTGGTTTGATAAATACATTGAACTGTTAAAGTGTCTTTGTCCTGATATTGGTAATTATTAGCAACAAAACCTTTCCAAGGAAATGAGATTTAGAGCTCATTTTTTTAAAAGAATGTAATATGAGTAAATTTTAATGTCTATGTAAATTAAGGTATGTAAAAAGACCAAACTGAATTGCCCCTAGTTATTTAGTAATTTAGGTAGAGACAACCTATCTTAATCACAAATACTCAAAGACCTAAAAAATAACTATTCTAAGTCCAAAGCAATTGATGTCGTAGTATGGCTGTGTCCCGCTGATCCCTGTCCCCTCCTGTCCCTACAAGAGGACCCTGAGAACAGTATCCAGCTTCAAAAGCAACATCCTCCAGCCCCTGAGTTTTAGCGAAAACGACTGTGTTATGTAGGACTTCCAAATTCATTCTCACAGCCTGCTGCCTTACATGCCAACTATGACCATTTACCTAAAGGATGGAAGCAACCCAGGTGGAGCAGAGGCCCTGATGATTCTCTGCAGCTGCCGGATCAGCTGGGAACTGTGTGCCTCCAGACTCCTTCCGGGAGAATAATCCCTTGTATGGTTAAGCCATTTGGTGTTGAGTTACTGTCACTACTAGTCAAACTCAATTCCTAACTGATACACAGGGTTGCTCAGGTAATATTGAATCTAGTTTTAGTGCTTGTCAAAAGTGGACACTTTACGAGGAAAAATTCAAAAAAAAATTCAGAATCGGTTATGCCATTCACTTTAAAGGAAGGGACATATCAAAAGAAGAAATCTGGCTTGCCTTGATTAATCACCTTAGAAAAGACAGATGTTCAACGGAAATTAGAATGCTCATGAAGGGCTAACTATGCACTCGGACAGCAGTCAGTGTAACTAGAGTCAAATAGTGCGTGAATGAGATCATCTAAAAGGAGATTTAAAAATTTATATTTTTAGATGCAGCATCCAAACATTCTCAATTACAACACAGTCCTGTCACCAAACACCCAGGGAGTGGGAGCATGTGCTGGGCGCCACAAAGTCCCACCTGCTGCTCTAGGGGGTGTGACACTCACAGGATAGAAATAGTATACTTCCTAAAAAGTTGTCATAGTCTTTCATCCAAAACTGGGATGGAAATAAGGCCATCATTGCCATAAATCATCTACTACTTTCTTTAGCATTGCTGGAGAGTGTTGCCAAATGTCTAAACTTGATAAATTAAGGTGGTAAGCATACAGGAGGAAGCAAACGAGACAGGTCTCATTATAAGTAATAGATTTCCTGGTTCACTCACACTCTATCTTCTGACACAAAAACATCCTAAGAAATGAGCTGTTGTGACCTCAGCTATCCTATAATATACATGAAGTCTTTGATTTTGAAAGACTTTAAGAAGCATAATTCGTGTTTGCCTCTCCAGGACAACTGAATCCAATGATATCAGTGTGCATTAGAACCACTCTTCTCACACTCTACTCCCTGTGGATGCTGGGGATATTAGGAGTGGCCTGAGGGCCCCCTGGGATGGTAGGAAGGGCGGCAGGGATTGATGGAAAAGGAAGGGGTGTAGTCTTGCCCCAACTTCAGGAAGAGCATTTCAGTACTTATCAGGATTTCATACACGACTGTAGTTGATGGGAAGTTTCAAGGACTATAATAAATGAATTAAAAGCAACAAACAAACACCACTCTCTTGGGCATTTATAATGGTATATGAATGTCACCTAACCATATTCTGTGCAGCATTGAAATAAGCACTTTACATGTTATTTTATCATTACAGAAAATATTACTATGCTTAAGTCTCCACAAAAGTCATTCATCAGACCTAAAAGAAAAATTCAAAATTCCAGGGCTTTATTTGAAAATATCTGTTACCTAAGCTTAGACTTATCTCAATGTCTTTAAATAGGTACTTTATTGTTCTTTGTCTATACAATTTAGTTAAAACTCTTATTTACTTTTTAAATATTAGGAATATTGTCAGGAATCTTATAAATCATAACTCAGAGGGAAGCAAAAACAATTATTTTTGTGCACATTTTTGGAAATGGTATAAGATTTTTAATGTATTAACTAATTATGAAGTAACTTCCACAAATAATGCAACTCATCATGGATGGAAATCATCACCTGCAGAAACGTGGTATCTTACCTAGTCCGGAAACAAGCTCCATTATCTTCTTCCCAGCTTCCTGATCAAGGCTTTATCAACACCTGCATGTACACTGGCCCTGCTCTTTGTTCTAAGGGCTCTGCTTTCTGCTTTCACCACCTTGCTAGCAAGATCTAATATTAGCATTCTTTTACTCACTTTGTAAAAGTATAGAATGCTCTTATATGTAACATAATGTAGCAGGCTCAGAAATAAGGCTATGATGACAAAGTCATAGAGCAAGTAGGAGGTCCCAGTGGTTTTATATGAGCTGCCATTCTGAAGTTTAAATTTCAGAAAAATTATTAAGTAATTGATAGCACTAATTCATTAGGAGTTTTCATAAAGGTTTTAAAGCATCGATGTTAAATGATTGAATTTAACATTAGCTACATAACTACTATTAATATCATAATAAGGATATGGTAACTTATTACAAGACAATTAGCTGAAAGTCCAAGCATACAAGTAGTACTACTTTATAATATGAAGAGATTTTAGATAACCACTGTGAAAGCTTGGGAAGATGAAAATTTTTATATAAAAGAGGTTTATGAATGACTAAAGACTACCATTGAGGTTTGAAGACATCTGAGAAAACTTTTGTAGATAACCTGTAAAATCAATATATTTAGGCAGATTAGGAAATTGTTCCACTTAAGCAAAATTTTTATTAATAAAAGATATGATTTCTATGTCTTCTACTTTATACTCAGTTCTGTGATTAGGAAATTGTCAGCAATGTCCCTGCCTCTGTCTCATGAACTTTCAGTGTTTATTAAGCAAATGCCCTAAATTCAGTATTAGAAAAAAATTTAAATTAGCCTATAAATTCAAGCATATCTTTTCATTTAAAAATATACAAATGTTAGTGATTCTATAGCATCTTACTACACTGATGGACAGTGACTGTAAGAGGGTATGTGGTGGGGACTTGATAATAGGGGGAGTCTAGTAACCATAATGTTGCTCATGCAATTGTACATTAATGATAGCAAAATAAATAAATAATAATAATAAATAAATAAAAATAAAAATAGAAATAGAAATATACAAATGTTTAGATGTACCAAGCCAGAAAAATGTAAAGGCAGTCTTAAACTGTATAAAGTACTTTTATTTCTAAAGAGGTTATGTTCTTCTCAAAAGAATCAATATTTTACAAATATTCTTACAAATTCAGAATTTGTTTTGTTTGCTTTACTACTGGGATACTAACAGGACAAATAAGAAGCATTTGAAACAATCCTAACCCCTCCTGGTTGTGTCTCGCATACAAGTGTCCTGAGTCTCTGCCACATATCTTTTTAAAACATGCTACAGTGTAATTTTCAGATAATCAAACCTTCACGATCTAGAGTGGGAGGTTGGTGTGTTCATTTGAATCCTGTTACTTTATACTCAGTTCTGTGATTAGGAAATTGTCAGCAGTGTCCCTGCCTCTGTTGACTTCCCATTTATTTCACAGATCAATTTCATCTGCGTGTATCATTAACTTTCATGAATTATGTCAGGTTAGATCTCTTTTGTAATAGCCTAGAAAGATCATTAAATTCAGTAATCATCCCATCAAATAAGGATTTTTTGAGTGCCTCCAACATGCTTAGAAACTAGTTCTGCTAAAATCTGTTAAACAACACAAATATTGATCCAATGTCAGCTCTCACTGGGTTTATAATTTTAATGGAAAGACATGAAAGAAAAACCCGTAAGGACAGATAACCTTTACCAAGGCGCTTCTTTCATTCTCCCATTTGTAATAATCACTCTCAAGGGAAGACAAGTAGGAGAGAAATAGGGTAACCCTGTGGGTGCTTGCTGGCCTCTGAGGGTCCCAGCGGACCCCAGAACTGTGCATTAGAGAATCAGCAAAAACAGCTATTAACATTTCAGGAAGCTCTTAAATAATTATTTGATTTAAAACCATTTATCTCCCTTTTTTCTATAAATGTTGTAATTACATAATGAAATGGGGGAGGGAGTTCTATACATTTCCTTATGGACATTTCAATTCAAACACATTAAATTAACTAGTTGATTTTCACCAACAGTAATTAGTGGGCACAGTCACTGGGACTCAATGATTTTTATTTTTTAGTTAGTTTATGTAGAATATGGCGTGACTTTTGCAAATTACTGACCAGATTGCAGGGAGACAGAAAGGCATGTGAATACCACTCCAAATGCAGAACATGTAAAAGCCACAGAACAGTGGTAAATCCTGGAGGGCTGCCTGGACACTAGGGTAAAGTGGTAACTGGTCATGAAGGAACTCAGTTTCTAGAATTGTTAGTAAAAAATAAAATAAAATAAAAATTTTAACCTGGAGAGTCCAGTGACTTAAAACATTTAAATTCTTGCAATTCTGTGAAAAGATTGAACCAAGGAGAAAAGCAGGTGCCAGGCAGACTGTGCCTACCTATTGCAACAGAAACATTAAGCCTCTGAGCTCAACTTTCTCTTAAATTTCTCCTACTTACAATGGCCTTTCACGCCTTTTGTCTCTTATCAATCAACTGCCTATTAATAGAAGTAATCTGCCAAATGCTAGAGCCCTAATTCCTGACCTCTGAGTTCTGCTTTGAAAAGAAAGCACAGCTCCGAGGCACTATGGAAGTGCACAGGAAGAGAGGAAGGCAGATTAATTGCTTTTCAACTAATCCTAATAGTTTGCTGCTAATCATTCTGTTTATCTTTTCACATCAAGAGGAGAGGTGGCTAGCTGTGTCATTAGCAAACACAAAAATGTTCTCCATGTTCCAGGGTTTTGAAACCCTGTGTTCAAAAATACGGGAGGAGACATGTCCAGAACATGACACCCCCAGCACGTCTCCATGCGAAACCTGAAATACGTAAAAAATCTGACCACCTTTCAAACATCATTCACTTTGGGGAGTATTTGGTGAACTGCAGACAATTTCCAGAGACAAATGTACAGTAATTGGGAAGGAGAAAAATGTATAGGGTGGTGGGGATAGGAGAAGGAAGGCCAGGGAATGGATCAACCTCCCTCACGTGGGAGATTTACTGGGAAGGTTAGCTTGTCAGTACTGGATAGTGGAGTTTTTTTGTTTCTTTGTTTTTTTCAGCAAACGTCTTCGAAAACCATCAGTCAAGCCCTTGCCTTAGGTACCCCATCCATTTTAAAAATAAAAAATAAAATTGAATTTTAAAACAAAATAAAACCAAATATAAATAAATCACCCACATGCATCCTTTTTTTCCCCTTGCATTCATTTACTGCTCTGCAGGGTGATACAGGGACCATCAGCTTTGAAATCTGTGTTTCAAGGGTATCCCATGATGGGAGTAAATCTCAAAAATTGGGTAAACAGGGCTCTACTCTGCACTTTCTTTCTGTATTTCAAATCTCCTAAAATCCTGTGTTCCTGTTTGCATGCAATTCACATTAAGGGAACATAAACTCTACTTCTTACATGCCTCCCCTCCACCTTCCTCTTTTCTAAATCTTTAGTACAGTTCTCCAAAGAGTTTATGAATTCTGAGGGAAGTAACACTAATATAAGTCATTTTAGGTTAGTACAAGTGACAAAGTCTCCCTCTTTGACCAAACTTTAGTCAAACTCCTCCAAACCCTCTTCTTCACCAGACCTTAGCCTTCTGTGCCTCTCTTGTTACTTTTAGCAAGAATTCTACCAAGTCAGGTTAGCAAGAATTCCCTCACTCTTTCTATCTAATCACCCGGTATTTGATCAAGTCCCTTATCCCCACCTGTGATTAGAAGTCGTAACTTTCCATCCCCACTTGCCCCTGTCGTATGTAGATTTGCATTTAGTCTCTCTCCCCTATTGCAACAATCTTGAACAAAATCTCTCATTATTTTTAACAAGTGCCTGATGCATAATTTCTCTTTAACCTGATTGCTCCTTTGTACAATGAAACTGTTGCACTATAGGACGGTTTCCAATTTGGGTTATTCACTTTGCAGAGTTTGGGGACTTTGGTCAAATTGGGGTAGGGTGGAAAGAGGGTGTTTGAGGAGAGCTCCGGGCCTCTCCATCTGTGCCTTTCCCTGTTTCATTTTATGTTGAAGTGGTGAAGGCAGCTCTGAGGGGACATGCTAGCACCTGCCCATGCCTTTGCCTGTTCCTTGGCAAGTGACTAATACCAAACAATATGAATTTCCAGAAGGGCATAAAGAAATTGGAGAAACCCTCCAGGAACTGGAGAAGCATCTCTTTGCAGCCTATGGCCTAGAGCATCTCTTTGCAGCCTATGGCCGATTGCAGGTAATCAAAAGTGATCAAGGCACCCACTTTACTAGACATGCACTACAAGAATGGGTGCAGCACTTAGGAATGTAAGTGGAAGTTTCATATACTATATAATCGTACTGGGGCAGGTATGATAGAGAGGTACAGTGATTTGTTAAAATCTGGACTGAATTCAGACACCAATAGTCTATGGAGATGGTCAGTCCACTTATGGACAGTGCTATGGCATTTGAATGAGAATCCCCAGAATGGGATGTTGAGCCCCACAAATATACTAATATGCATTGTTGCTCCCCTGTACAATTGCATGTGCAAACCAAGAAGGAATTATTGAAGCTGCGATTTGGTCAGCAGAACATTTTGCTGCCAGCACCTACTGCACTAAACCCCAGAGACTCTGTTGAATGGACATGGCCTTGGACATTTCGACACACGGACCAGTTGGCCCTTCAGGCACCTTGGGGAAAAGGCCTAGAAACTGGCCTTCTGTGTGTATTCCTGGAGTAACAGCAGAGTGGTCCCTAAAGATCAAGATAGTGTACCCAAAATGGCCAGAAGGTAAGAGCATCTTAGGGCGGCATTTTATCATTATGGCCAGTGCATGTGCCTCCCATAGCCCTACATACTGACCCATCCTTAATTCCCACAGGGAGATTGGTGAAGGTCTGGTATGAGAGACCATGATGAGAATCCATTCCTGCCACTGTCCTATCACAGGACCTCTCTCTTGTATGCATCCAACCTGACGGACAGGATTTGCCGATGCTGGTGTCATTAAAATGTGTCTTACCACCCTTAAGGTTCATTCCTCACATCTTTGTGGATTGGGCACACACCCTAGCAAAGACCGCTACTTGCTGGATATGCACAGAGCTCCCTATCAGCACTGCTACTGGCCTCCCATAGAAAGTACAGATCATGAACTGGGACTGGCTTGAATGCAGCTGGAATGACCACTTGGTGGCAATCATCTCTTCAGCCTTGAGGATGACTATTACTACAATTTTTGTTGTTACAAGTTTCCAGCTTTCTCACACAGGGAACATTGCAGAACAGTGATCTCTCCTGTGCAAAGTGTAAGTCATGAACTCACCTGAGTGGAACTGTTTTGAATAACAGCTGGAATGACAACTCGGTGGCTACTGGTCTCCTCAGGCTTTAGGAGTATTATAATTGTTGCTATTATCTGTATCATACTTTTCATTGTTATCTGTACGCTCTCCTCTGTTGCCGTTGTGGAATCTGGTTATAATGCTCCAGCTTTCTTGCACAGGGACCATCACGGAAGACTGAGGGTGCACAGATTGTGAGGCAGGAATCCTGGAGGGGTGGAGTGTAGGGAAAATGGAAGTTCCTATGGCCACAATTCTTACCTGACCCTAATCCACTTGATGATGTAATTGGCTTAATGCTACAGTAGTGCATACACACCCATTGGCACTAAGTCATTATTGTCAGTGTTACTATACATATGATGAGCTCTGCCCAGTGCCTAGAGGCAGAGATGGAGACAGTTATCAGACTGCCAGAGGCAGACATGATTCCAGCACTCAACCTGCATGCGTGACAATAAAGCTTGGCATAAATTCTTTTACCCCCAATGTCCCATTGGTATGACTGAATCTGGAGTGAATTTGCCCAGGGGGAAATCACTCAGGTGAGACACCATGTTATCATAAATGACAAGATACCTTTTTCTTTTATAGCTGAGTAAAATCCTATTATTAATTTTTCATTAATATTATTACTTATATTTTCTTTATCCATTCAGCAATCAAAATCACAGTGAGATACCACCTCACACCCACTAGGATGCCTATATATATAATTTTTAATGAAAAATAATAAGTCTTGATGATGATATGGAGAAGGTGAAAACTTCATACATTGGTTAGAGGGAATGTAAAATATTGTAGCCTTTGCAGGAGACAGTTCGGCAGTTCCTAAATAAGTTAAAGAGTTGCCATACTGCCAAGCAATTCATCTCCTAGGAATAAATCCAAAGGAATTCAAAACAGGTATCCAACCAAATAATTGTACATAAACGTTCACAGCACTACTATTGATAATAAAGAATAGAAGCAACCCAAACGCCCATCAACAGTTGAATGGATTCACAAAATGTGGTATATTTATACAATGGATTATTATTCATCTTACAAAAGGAATGAAGTACTTCTAATCCATGAACACAGACTATCTTTCAATTAATTTATGTCTTCTTCAATTGCTTTCACATATGTCTTATAGTTTTCAGTGTACAAGTGTTTCATCTCCTTGGTTAAATTGATTCCTAGGGAGGGAGTGGAGCCAAGATGGCGGCGTGACTAGGGCAGTGGAAATCTCCTCCCAACCATACATATTTTTGAAAATGCAACAAATACAACCATTCTTAAAAGAGACCAGAAGATTCAGGACAACAGCCAGACTACATCCACATTTGTGAGAACCCAGCACCTCATGAAGGGGGTAAGATACAAGCTATGACCCAGCGGGACCCAAGCGCCACCTCTACCAGCCCCCTGACAGGAGGAGAGGCGTCAGAGCGGGAGGGAGAGGGAGCCCAGGACTACTAAACACCCAGCCCTAGTCATCCTCACCGGGAGCGCAGACACACAGTGCGTGGTGTGCTGGATACTAGGGAAACGTAACAGTAAAACCTGCAAACGGGTTCCCACAGCTGGCACCCCTGGAACAAAAGAAAAGCGAGTGCTTTTTGAATGTCTTAAAGGGACAGGAGTCTCACAGCTGGGCGGAAGAGTCCCGGCACACTCAGCACAGCAGCTGGAATCCCGGGAAACTCCGGGCACCCTAACCCCCTGGGCAGCAGCACAGCTCAGACCCCGCACAGTGATAAACAGTGTCCCATCCATTCCCCCTCCGGCACAGCCCTGCCATTGCAGAGCAGCAGCCTGAGACTGGCCATGCCCAGAGCAGCCGCGCAGAGCCCCCTCCACAGTGGCCGGGCAAGAATCAGAGACCCCGTCTACACACAGATGCCCCAGCACAAGCCACTAGGGGTCGCCGTTCTCCCAGGAGAGAAACACAACGAGCAAGCAGGAAGGGACTTTGTTCTCCCAGCTAACACACGTGCCAACTGCCCAGGACTATCTCTATCGCCATGAAAAGGCAGAAGAATTTGATACCGAGCAGAATCACACAAATATCCCCGCTTGAGAGGGAACCTGGGGAGACAGATTTAACCAATCTTCCTGAAAAATAATTCAAAATAGAGGTCATAACCATGCTGATGGAGCTGCAGAGAAAAATGCAAGAGCTAAGGAGGGAGAATACAGAAATAAAACAATCTCTGGAAGGACTTAAAAGCACAATGTATGGGATGCAAGAGGCCATTAATGGAATAGAAATCAGAGAACAGGAACGCAGAGAAGCTGATACAGAGAGAGATAAAAGGATCTCCAGGAATGAAACAATATTAAGAGAATTGTGTGACCAGTCCACATGGAACAATATTCACTTAATAGGAGTACGAGGAGAAGAAGAAGAGAGAAAAGGGGATAGAAAGTGTATTTGAAGAAATAATTGCTGAAAACTTCCCCAAACAGGGGGAGAAAATAGTCGCTCAAACCACGGAAGCAAACAGAACTCCCAACACAAGGAACCCAAGGAGGACAACACCAAGATGTATAATAATTAAAATGGCAAAGATCAAGGACAAGGACAGAGTAATAAAGGCAGCCAGAGAGAGAAAAAAGGTCACCTACAAAGGAAAACCCATCAGGCTATCATTAGACTTCTTAACAGAAACCTCACAGGCCAGAAGAGAATGGCATGATATATTTAAGGCAATGAAACAGAAGGGCCTTGAATGAAGAATACTGTATTCAGCATGATTATCATTTAAATATGAAGGAGGGATTAAACAATTCCCAGACAAGCAAAAGTTGAGGGACTTTGGCTCAAACAAACTAGCTCTACAGGGGATTTCAGAGGTACTGCTCTAGATGGAAGCACTCCTAAGGCCAAATAGATGTAACCAGAAAAAATAAAATCACAGCAAAGAAAGCAGAACAATCAAATCCTAACGAAAGGTAAGAAATAAAATCAACTACCCAGAAAAGCAGTCAAAGGAAACACAAAAGAGCACAAAATAACACACCTAACATATAAAGAATGGAGGAGGAGGAATAAGAAGGGAGAGAAATAAAGATTCATCAAACTGTGTTTATAATAGCTCAATAAGCGAGTTAAGTTAGACAGTAAGATAGTAAAGAAGCTAACCTTAAAACTTTGGTAACCATGAACCTAAAGCCTGCAATGGCAATAAGCACATATCTTTAAATAATCACCCTAAATGTAAATGAACTGAATGCACCAATCAAAAGACACTAAGTAATTGAATGGATAAAAAAGCAAGACCCATTTATATGCTGCTTACAAGAGACTCACCTCAAAACCCAAAACATGCACAGACTATAAGTCAAGGGATGGAAAAAGATATTTCATGCAAACAACAGGGAGATAAAAGCAGGTGTTGCAGTACTAGTATCAGACAAAATAGACTTCAAAACAAAAAAAGTAACAAGAGATAAAGAAGGACATTACATAATGATAAAGGGCTCAGTCCAACAAGAGGATATAACCATTATAAATATATATGCACCCAACACAGGAGCACCAGCATATGTGAAACAAATACTAACAGAACTAAAGGAGGAAATAGAATGCAATGCATTCATTTTAGGAGACTTCAACACACCACTCACTCCAAAGGACAGATCAAACAGACAGAAAATAAGTAAGGACACAGAGGCACTGAACAACACACTAGAACAGATGGACCTAATAGACATCTATAGAACACTACACCCAAAAGCAACAGAATACACATTCTTCTCAAGGGCACACGGAACATTCTCCAGAATAGACCATATAATGGGTGACAAAAAGAGCCTCTGTAAATTCAAAAACATTGAAATTCTACCAACCAACTTCTCAAACCACAAAGGTATAAAACTAGAAATAAATTGTACAAAGAAAGCAAAAAGGCTCACAAACACATGGAGGCTTAACAACATGCTCCTAAATAATCAATGGATCAACGACCAAATCAAAATAGAGATCCAGCAATATATGGAGACAAATGACAACAACAACACAAAGCCCTGACTTTTGTGGGATGCAGCGAAAGCAGTTTTAAGAGGAAAGTATATAGCAATCCAGGCATATTTAAAGAAGAAAGAACAGTCCTAAATGAATAGTCTAAAGACACAATTATCGAAATTGGAAAAAGAAGAACAAATGAGGCCTAAAGTCAGCAGAAGGAGTGACATAATCAAGATCAGAGAAGAAATAAATAAAGTTGAGAAGAATAAAACAACAGAAAAAAATCAATGAAACTAAGAGCTGGTTCTTTGAGAAAATAAACAAAATAGATAAGTCCCTAGCCAGACTTATTAAAAGAAAAAGAGAATCTACACACATCAATAGAATGAGAAATGAGAAAGGAAAAATCACGACAGACCCCACAGAAATACAAAGAATTATTAAAGAATACTACAAGAAACGATATGCTAACAAGCTGGAAAACCTAGAAGAAATGGACAACTTCTTAGAAAATTACAACCTTCCAAGACTGACCAAGGAAGAAACAGAAAATCTAAACAGACTAATTACCAGCAACTAAATTGAAGTGGTAATCAAAAAACTACCCTAGAGCAAAACTCCTGGGCCAGATGGATTTACTGCGGACTTTTATCAGACATACAGAGAAGACATAATACCCATTCTCCTTAAAGTTTTCCAAAAAACAGAAGAGAAGGGAATACTTCCACACTCATTCTATGAAACCAGAATCACCCTAAAACCAAAACCAGGCAAAGACCCCACCAAAAAAGAAAATTACAGACTAATATCCCTGATGAGCATAGATGCAAAATCCTCAGCAAAATATTAGCAAACCGAATTCAAAAATATATCAAGAGGATCATACACCATGACCAAGTGGGATTCATCTCAGGGAAGCAAGGATGGTACAACATTCGAAAATCTATACACATCATCCACCACATAAAAACAAGAAGGACAAAAATCACATGATCATCTCCATAGACACTGAAAAAGCATTTGACAAAATTCAACATCCATTCATGATAAAAACTCTCAACAAAATGGGTATAGAAGGCAAGTACCTCAACATAATAAAGGCCATATATGATAAACCCACTGCCAACATTATACTGAACAGTGAGAAGCTGAAAGCTTTTCCTCTGAGATCGGGAACAAGACAGGGATGCCCACTCTCCCCACTGTTATTCAACATAGTACTGGAGGTCCTAGCCATGGCAATCAGACAAAACAAAGAAATACAAGGAATCCAGATTGGTAAAGAAGAAGTCAAACTTCACTATTTGCAGATGCATTGATATTGTACATAAACAACCCTAAAGACTCCACTCCAAAACTACTAGAACTAATATAGGAATTCAGCAAAGTTACAGGATACAAAATTAACAGAAATCTGAGGCTTTCCTATACACTAACAATGAACTAATAGAAAGAGAAATCAAGAAAACAATTCCATTCACAGTTGCATCAGAAAGAATAAAATACCTAGGAATAAACCTAACCAAGGAAGTGAAAGACCTGTACCCCGAAAACTACAAGACACTCTTAAGGGAAATTAAAAGGGACACTAACAAATGGAAACTCAGCCCATGCTCTTAGCTAGGAAACATTAATATTGTCAAAATGGCCATCCTGCCTAAAGCAATATACAGATTCAATGCAATCCTTATCAAATTACCAACAGCATTCTTCAACTAACTGAAACAAATAGTTCTAAAATTCATATGGAACCACCAAAGACCCTGAATAGCCAAAGGAACCCTGAGAAGGAAGAATAAAGTGGGGGGAATCTCACTCCCCAACTTCAACCTCTACTACAAAGCCACAGTAATCAAGACAATTTGGTACTGGCACAAGAACAGAGCCACAGACCAGTGGAACAGAAAATAATCTCCAGACATTAACCCAAACATATATGGTCAATTAACAAATGAAAAAGGAGCCATGGAATACAGTGGGTAAATGACAGCCTTGTCAACAACTGGTGTTGGCAAAACTGGACAGCTACATATAAGAGAATGAAACTGGATCACTGTCTAACCCCATACACAAAAGTAAATTTGAAATGGATCAAAGACCTTAATGTAAGCCATGAAACCATAGAACTCTTAGAAAAAAAATAGGCTATTGGACATAAACATGAGCGACTTCTTCATGAACATGTCCCCCCCACCTGGGCAAGGGAAACAAAAGCAAAAATGAACAAGTGGGACTATATCAAGCTGAAAAGCCTCTGTAAAGCAAAGGACACCATCAATAGAACAAAAACGCATCCTACAGCATGGGAGAATATATTCATAAATGACAGATCCAATAAAGGCTTGACATCCAAAATATATAAAGAGCTCACATGCCTCAACAAACAAAAAGCAAATAATCCAATAATAAATGGGCAGAGGAGCTGAACAGACAGTTCTCCAAAGAAGAAATTCAGATGGCCAACAGACACATGAAAAGATGCTCCACATTGCTAGTCATCAGAGAAATGCAAATTAAAACCACAATGAGATATCACCTCACACCAGTAAGGATGGCTACCATCCAAAAGACAAACAACAACAAATGTTGGCGAGGTTGTGGAGAAGCGGGAGCCCTCCTACACTGCTGGTGGGAATGTAAATTAGTTCAACCATTGTGGAAAGCAGTATGGAGGTTCCTCAAAAAGCTCAAAATAGAAATACCATTTAACAGAGGCATCCATCCCACTTCCAGGAATTTACCCTAAGAATGCAGCAGCCTAGTTTGAAAAAGACAAATGCACCCCTATGTTTATCGCAGCACTATTTACAATAGCCAAGAAATGGAAGTAACCTAAGTATCCATCAGTAGATGAATGGATTAAGAAGATGTGGTACATATACACAATGGAATATTATTCAGCCATAAGAAGAAAACAAATCCTACCATTTGCAACAACATGGATGGAGCTAGAAGGTATTATGCTCAGTGAAATAAGCCAGGCAGAGAAAGACAAGTACCAAATGATTTCACTCATATGTGGAATATAACAACAAAGGAAAAACTGAAGGAAGAAAACAGCAGCAGAATCACAGAACCCAAGAATGGACTAACAGTTACAAAAGGGAAAGGGACTGTGGAGGATGGGTGGGAAGGGAGGCAGAAGTGGGGGGAGAAGAAAGGGGTCCTTATGATTAACATGTATAATGTAGGGGGTGGGCATGGGGAGGGCTGTGCAACACAGAGAAGACAAGTAGTGATTTTACAGCATCTTACTATGCTGATGGACAGTGACTAATGTGGTATGTGGGGGGGACTTGGTGAAGGGGGGAGTCCAGTAAACACAATGTTCCTCATGTAATTATAGATTAATGATACCAATATATATATATATATGTATATATATATATATTAGCAAACTGAATTAAAAAATACATCAAAAAGACCATCCACCATGACCAAGTGGGATTTATTCCAGGGATTCAAAGACAGTGCAATATTTATAATTCAGTCAATATCATACACCACATTAACAAAAAGGATAAAAACCACATGATCATCTCAACAGATGCTGATAAAAGGATTTAACAAAATTCAACATCCATTCATGATGAAAATTCTCAACAAAATGGGTTTAGAAGGTCCATACATCAACAAAGCAAAGGCCATATATGACAAACACACACCCAACATCATACTTAAAGGTGAAAAGCTGAAAGATTTTCCTCTAAGATCATGAACAAAAGAAGGATGTCTACTCTCACCACTTTTATTCAACATAGTACTGGAGGTCCTAGCCACGAAAATTAGACAAAACAGAGATAAAGACATCCAAATTAATAAGGAAGATGTTAAACTGTCACTATTTGCAGATGACATGATATTGTACATAGAGTTCTAAAGACTCCACCAAAAAATTATTAGAACTATTAAATGATTCAGAAAAGTTGCAGGATACAAAATTAATACCCAAAAATCTGTTGCATTCTTATATACTAATAATGAATTAACAGAAAGAGAAATCAGGAAAACAACTCCATTTACAATTGCATCAAAAAGAATAAAATACCTAGGAATAAACCTAACTAAGGAGGTTAAAGACCTATACTCTGTAAACTGTAAGACACTCATGAGAAAAATTAAAGATACCAATAAATGGAAATCTATCCCATGCTCATGGATAGGCAGAATTAATATTGTCAAAATGGCCATTCTGTCCAAAGCAACTTACAGATTCAATGCAATCCCTATCAAAACACCAATAGAATTCTTCAACGAACTAGAACAAATAGTTCTAAAATTCATATGGAACCACAAAAGATCCCAAATAGCCAAAACAATCCTTAGAAGGAAGAATAAAGCTGGGAGGACTACACTCCCTAAATTCAAGCTCTATTACAAAGCCACAGTAATCAAAACAATTTGGAAGAGACCCGTAAATCAAGAGAACAGATTCATAAATCAAAAGAACAGAATAGAGAGTCCACATATAAACTCACGCATATATGGCAAATTAATATATGATAAAGATGCTATGAAAATACAATGGGGAAACGACAGCCTCTTCGTGTTGTCAAAACTGGACAGCTACATGTAAGAGAATGAAAATGGATTACTGTCTAACTCTGTACACAAAAATAAACTTGAAATGGATCAAAGACCTGAATATAAGATACGAAACCACAAAACAGAAGAAAACAGGCAAAAATCTCTTGAACATAAGTATGAACAAATTTTTCCTGGACACATCTCCTCGGACAAGGGAAACAAAATAAAAAATGAACAAGTGGGACTACATTGAATTAAAATCTTCTGTACAGCAAAGAACTCCATCAATAGAACAAAAAAGCATCCTATAGTATGGGAGAAAATATTTGTAAAAGACTCATCTGATAAGAGGTTAACATCCAAATATATAAAGAACACATGCACTTCAACACCCAAAAAGCGGACAACCAGGTTAAAAAATGGGTGGACAACCTGAACAGAAATTTCTCCAAAGAGAAAGACAAATGGCCAACAGGCATGTGAAAAGATGCTCCACATCATTAATTATCAAGGAAATGCAAATCAAAACCATAATGAGATATCACCTCACACCAGTTAGAATGGCCATTATCCAAAAGAAAAGAAATAACAAATGTTGGAAAGGATGTGGGTAAATGAGAACCTTTCTATACTGTTGGTAGGGAGGTCAATTGGTATAGCCACTGTGGAAAGCAGTATGGAGGTTCCTCAAAAACCTAAAAATAGAAATACCATTTGACCCAGTAATTCCACTTCTAGCAATTTACCCAAAGAAAACAAAATCTCAGATTCAAAAAAGATATATGGACCCCGATGTTTATTGCCACACTATTTCCAATAGCCAATATATGGAAGCAATCTAAGTGTCCATTAATAGATGACTGGATAATGATGTGGTACATATACATAATGGAATATTATTTAGCCATAAAAGGAAAAAAAATCCTACCATTCGCAACAACATGGATGGAGCTAGAGGGTATTATGCTCAGTGAAATAAGCCAGGTGGAGAAAGAAAAATAGCATATGATTTCACTTATTTGTGGAATATAAAAACAAAGCAAAACAGAAGGAACCAAACAGTAGTAGACTCAGAGACACTGAGAAGTGACTAGTTCTTCCCAAGGGGGAGGGGTTCAGGTGGGTCACAGGAGAAGGTAAGGGAGATAAAGGGGCACAATAATTCACAATCACAATATGTTGGTCACAGGGATGGTAGGACAGCAAGAAGGATATAGTCAGTGATTCTGTAACATCCTTCTATGTTGACAGTAACCGCACGAGAGGGGGTGAGGATTTAATAACATGGGTAACTGTTGAACCACTGTGTTGTACATTTGAAACCAATTTAAGATTGTATATCAATGCTTAGAAAGAAAAAATTTAAAGAGCCCTGCTGTGATGGGAGGCACTCTCTAAACAGCTGTATTTCCAGACTATTCACTTGGGGGAGGACACGGCCCCCTCTGTCCTCAGGCAATGGCAGAGAAAGTGGCCTTCATACCCCTGAGGAGTCTAGTTGTTGTTATTCTAAGAGGCTTCCCCTGGAAGATCCAGGTGTCCTTGAAGTTCTTTTGTTTTAACCTTAGAAACCTGCACACAACTTAAATTCTAATTTAAACTTTTCACATTTGTTCAAAGAAATAAAATATAATGTCCCCTAAATCTTTGCAAAATGTTGCTGTAGAACCAGGACTAGTTTTTACACTTGCTTTTGCACAGCAGACAGAGCCTGCCTTTGAGACATGAATGGACCACCCCAGGGCCCAGCAGATCTGGGCTTTCTTAGATGCCTCTGGTGATTACTGGCTTTGCTCTCTGTCACTCTGGCATTTACCCCACAGGACTCAGTATATTTGTGAGATTATGTTCTTATCCTTATAAATCAGAGTTCAATTTAGACTTACTTCTTTCAACTGGCATGTGGAAAGCTGAGGTGTGGGTGGGGATTTTGTCTTCCTGGGGCTTGGTTTAGAAAAAAAAAACCCACCAATTTCTCTTTCTTATATGGACATGGATTGTATGTGGCAAAAGAACTGGACAGAGAGGAGATATTTATCAGTTCTATGCTAATTCAGATTAAGATAAAAAGTCAAGGAGAGAACAGGCAGCTTGGTTCTTATTTAGCACTAGAGATAGTACTTAGTATTTTGATACTTGATCCCTTTGGAAAACAATTTCTGCAAACCCCACATTCACATCCTCTAGGGCCCTTGCATTTCCACTGAAGTAAGAACTGCCCCCCGGATGAAGTAGGAAACGTGGCAGCTGTCCCAGCCTCCCGATGGCCCTCCTTTGCATCATGTTGTGATGCATCATACCACGGACCTAACTATTGTATCTTCCTGGGGAAAGAATATTAATACACTGTATCATCTTTCCACTGAAAATGTTTATGATAGAAAGTGATTTGGACACATGTTTTCTGTGTCAAAATATATTCACCAAAGAGAAGAGAATAATGGCCTTTTCTTTTTTATATATTTCTCCTTGCCTCCTGCCCCCAAGTCAAGGTTGAATGATCATAAATAGAATTTGGGGGGATATCTTCTGCAGTCTCAGCACTTAGAACATGGCCTTGCAGGAGACAAGCTGCCTCAGTTTACGCCCAGAGCAGGGAGTAGTCACTGCTGGGGTGCCCTCTGGGTCTTGTCGTTGCTCCACCACAGGGCCGCACTGTCCTTTTATCCCCCACCCATAGCCCACCAAGGTCCATGATCACATCCAGTGAGTGGCCATGTGCTTCCTGTACAAGAAGACCCTGGTTCTTGAATGAGGTAAGAAGGAGGCTCCGGGTAGACCCAAATTGAATGGCAGCTGTTTGGACCACACTCACATCTATTGCATGTCAGGTCAGAGGCGTGAAGAAAAGAGGTTGCTTTAAGCACCTCTTGAATTTCATATAAATCAGATTCTTTTTATTATTTTACTGAATTATTTTAAGTTTGAAGAATCTGCCCTCAATTCATACTTCAGGTGGCTGAACACCATTTTCAAGCTCAGAGTCAGACTGAATTGTGACAGAGTTTCCTGCAATGAAATTAGATTTTACTCCATTTAACACAGCACAATTATTATCATAAAGTATCTGATGTTTCCATTTTCCCTGAGAAAATTAACTTAAAATTGTCTTTTTATAGATCACTTTTATATATTAAAAACTTATTTTTACTGGAATTGTAAGAGATCTAAGACAATTTATTGTGCAATCAGCTTTATTATGTACTAGCATAAAAATCGATTTTTATATGAGAAATTCTTATGAATTTCACATAAACAAGAGTAGCATTACAGCTTTCCCATCTATTATTTAAATCACTTGATGAAGTAGAAAGAATCTGTGTTAAGTCAAAAAATATATTTTAATATGTTTTGCAAAGTTTAGATAATTGGATCATTCTTTCCTTCATATAATCATGGAAGAATCAGTGTAATTTAGACATCCTCTGCCTAGCAAGCAAAACAGGGAAGTGTTACCATATCAAGAAAATGAGTTAATAAAAAAGAAAATGACAACAAGCTCAAATCTCTAGTTTCACTTCAACAACCAGAGTATTGTCGGGCATTCTAGGATGGCAACCTTGACCAGTTCCTGCCTTTTGCTCTCCAAAGATAGTTTAAAAAAAAAACAGAGTCGCCAAATTTGGGTTTTCAACCCCACATTCATGAATACATACAATATTGACAACTCATTTCATTAAAGTCTGCAGTCTTGAAAAGACCAAACCCTCCTCTTCTCCTGCCTCTAAAGTCCCCTTCCCCCTTCCCATGACAGAACACCTTTAGCAGATGAACCTCAAGGAATGTTCGGAATTTAAAATTTAAAAAAAATAGTGCCCAAATGGCCTACAAAGTTATAGAAGGGGTACTGTCTGAGGCCTGATATGATTCTGGTTGTCTTTTCTTCTTTTTCTTTTTTTTTGAGTCTAGTTACCATTAGTTTAACTGTAATTATTTTGCACTGTTGAGCATATAGCATGTAACACACAGGATTATTTTTTTCACACAGGATTTTTTTAAATGCAGCTGTTTGGAAAAATATCTAAAATATAAAGGTACCTTGAAATGGTCTTAGTTTACTCATATAACACTAGTGTGTATGTAACATGGAAACATGGGTTTGATACTTGGGTATTTATATTTGGCATAGAATGTTAAGTGTCTTTATTAAAGGTTCATTTTCTTGAATTCCCTTTAATATTTAGTAGGAAGTGTGCATATACACGGCTGTTTTAATGTTTTAAATTTGGTCCAATCACAAAATAGAAATACATTTGACCCAGGAATTCCACTCCTAGGAATTTACCCTAAGAATATAGGATTCCAGTTTCAAAAAGAGATATGCACCCCTATGTTTCTCGCAGCACTATTTCCAATAGCCAAGAAATGGATGCAACCTAAGTGTCCATCAGTAGATGAGTGGATAAAGAAGAGGTGGTACATGTACACAATGGAATATTATTCAGCCATAAGAAGAAAACAAATCCTACCATTTGCAACAACATGGATGGAACTAGAGGGTATTATGCTCAGTAAAATAAGCCAGGTGGAGAAAGACAAATACCAAATGATTTCACTCACCTGTGAAACATAAGAACAAAGAAAAACTGAAGGAACCAAACAGCGGCAGACCCACAGAACCCAAGAATGGACTAGCAGTTACCAAAGGGAAAGGGACTGGGGAGGATGGGTGGGAAGGGAGGGAGAAGGGGAATAAGGGGCATTATGATCAGCACACATAATTGTAGCAGGGGGACATGGGGAAGGTAGTACAACACAGAGAGGACAAGTAGTGACTCTCTAGCATCGTACTACACTGATGGACAGTGACTGTAATGGGGTATGTGGTGGGGACTTGATAACGTGGGGAATTTAGTAACCACAATGTTGCTCATGTGACTTTATATTAATGATACCAAAATAAATTTTTTTTTAATATGGTCCAATCACTTAAAATACAGTTTTAAAACTACATTCCCAGTCAAAGGACCAAAGCAGTGATCCAGATTTTGGCTACTCTGCTGCCTCCTGTACAGCAATTTGCAACCAGCTGTTAATGACAGGCCGCAGCAACACGGTAGGTTCAGGTCTTTAAGCTGTAAAATGTATTTTTAGGATGCTTAAAAATTTGAGTGCTAAGTTATTTAACACCTTAATACCAGAAGTAAAAATAAGTAAACAAGAAGACCTCAGTAGAAGTGTTACCCATTTTCAAATGGCAGTTTTCCAGAGAGCTGGAGACATTCTTCTCTTCAATGTGAAAGACCGAAAGGAGGCAGAGGAAATCTCATCAAAATGCAACAGCAAACGGTCATGTGCAAACCGTAAAAACACACACAACTTATAAAAGCCGCTTGTAGAACAAGCATTTCTAGGAAACACATCTATTTAAAGAGTAATAGGGGAGTAACATCTAAGACAGAAGGAAAGGAGAAAGGCGTGACCAACCGCCCCTTCCAGACTCTGGGCACCTACCCTCCCTCCAGGGGTAGAGTGGCATGCTGACAGGTGGAAGATGGCCAAAAAATATGGAATTAAACAGAATAGTGCAAAACCTAGTAAGTTTTATCTATAGTTCAAGTTCAGGCAATTACTATCATGACGCATCTCATATTCATTCAATAGATTTGACTCGATGGACAGCAAGTTCAGAGCTCTGTGTAACAGCGGATATTTAAGTAGTGCTAAGATGTTTTAACTGTGAAAACTCAATAAACATTACCTTTTAGCTAATCCATTTGAGCACTGAAAATTATAAAAATATATACCCAATAATAAAGTTTTCATTCCTAATCATGAGCAAAAAGAAAGCCTCCAGTTTCATGTGATTTGTTAAGATCATAAGGAAAACATGCTTTGTAGAAGGATCACTTGTAAGGAAAGGCATGGTACCCTGTCACACCGTGACCCTGAGACCTTCTGCTGGCAGAATACGTTAACTAAGAATAGGAGCGAAGTCCCCTGCAGCCGCGACCCCCTGTGGCCTGGGCTACCCTGGAGGCTGGGCGCTGCGGGTGCACTTCCACCCAGGGGCCGAGCGTGGGCTCACTGCAGCCCCGACCCCCTGTGGCCTGGGCTACCCTGGAGGCTGGGCGCTGCGGGTGCACTTCCACCCAGGGGCCGAGCGTGGGCTCACTGCAGCTGCGACAAAGCTCGCCCTGAGCGCAAGTTCACGTTGTCTGTCTGCCTCAGCTGTGGCTCCCCGGAACCCTGCTCCTCAAAGCCCCAGGTGTGGGAGTGAGGGCTCTGCAGTGCGCGCAGAGGCGAGCTTCCCAGGCATCCCCACCCCAGGCACTCTGTCCGCACCTCTGTCAGCTTAGGCCTCTCTCTGCTTGGGTCTTCAAGCATCCTGCCGGATTTTCTAGGATCCGAATGCGCTCAGCCCATCAGCACATTCCCAGCAGCCCATCCGCGTGGCCTTCTCTGTACCTGTGCCTGCCTGCTCACTACTTCTAGTGAAAATACACGCACACAAGCGGCGCAGTGGAGCACCAAGTAGGCCACCGAGTAGTCACGAGCCCTGGGCCTTGGCGGCCCTTCTCCGGGCTCCTCCTCCACCCTCGGACATTCCAGACACACAGAGCTCTCTCGGAAACCTGCTTCTCCACCCACAGCACCCCACGTCCTGTCCTGCAAGCCCCTGGTCACCCGCAGCGCTGCCTCCTGACAGAGAGCTTCTCTGATCTGCAGGGCAGGACACCCCGCCTATTAGACTGCATTAGTAACTCCAGACACATTTTACCCGACAGGCTGTACAGTCCAGCACAGCGTTTCTGGGCCGCTGGGCCCGGAAGCCGGCAGTGAGTCAAATAGAAATGTGTCTCCACACTCTGGTCCTCATCCCTTTGTGGGGGACACAGTTTGCAAGGCTGCAGGGGGTCTTGACCAACGTTTTGATTTAGATTATTCTTCTCAGACAGGAATAAAAAATGGATATTTAGCAAAGAATCTTCATCTACAAGCAAACATACTCAGACTTAAGAAATAAAGTCTGAGATTGAAGAGCTGAGCAGTGGGGAAAGGCTGGACCACCAGCAGGCCAGAGGGACTTGCCCAGAGTCCATGTTCAGTACCCGCTGCTTACCCTTCCCAGGCACGCTGTGACTGTGACCCGCAGGACAGCCGCCTGGGAGCCGGAGCGCCCCTGCAGTAAGTCATGGGCATGGAAGGACAGCAGGAGGGGGCTGTCAGAGACCTTTTGTTTCAAATAATAAGTATAAAAGCCTGTAAGCCAAATTGTGATCATTTTAAGACAACAGAATCATAATAGAGTTAGGTAAAATAAAACATTTGATTATGAAAGCCTAGATAAATGTGCTGGTACTGTTCCCTGGAGGAAGAAACAGAGCGCATTAGTCTTTGTCAAAGGGGTGGAGCGGGGTCAGTGCTCCCAGTGAGCAGAACTGCCCTCCGCAGCCCATGCCTGTTCATGCCGAGGGCAGCTGGCCACGCCCGGATACTGAAAGATGATGCTCCGCACCTCTGTGCGAAGGGAACGTATGGTCATACGGGACAATGCTTCCTATGTAGGCCACTGTGAAGTGCTTTGATTGTGAATGGACAAGGAGCTCCAAGAAGTTCACCAACAGCACTCTACAGTGATACACAGAATCCACTGGAGTCACTCCTAAATTCACAGAATGAGCAAAGGTTACACTTGCAGGGATTTAGAAATAATCTAGTCTGTTACTTCTTAACTTTTCCTTTCCATCTTAAATACCTTGGAAATAGAATATATTCTCATCATTAGTAACAGATAAAAGACTGGTGGTTACCAAGGGCTACGGGGTGAGGGAAATGGGGAAATGTTGGTCAAAGGGTAGTACACATTTCCAGTTAGAAGATTAAATTCTGCAGATCTAATGTACAGCATGATTATAGTTAATGATGTTGTATTACGTACTTAAATGTTGTGAAAAGAGTAGATTTTAAATGTTCTCACCACAAAAAAGATGTGGCACGATGGAGATGTTAACTAATGCTGTGCTGTGGTGTTAGACAGAAAGAAACGAGCGGGATGGAAAGGAGAAAGGGTCCCCCAAAGGTGACTCAGGGAGTTGATCAAATAGAGCAGAAAGCCAAAAATGACTCAGAGAGTTAATCAGATGAAGCCACAGGGTCCAAGAGTGACCCAGGAAATGTCCAGGGTTCCCCCAGATAAGAAACATCAGAGGCACAGGCACAGCACAGCCCCTGTCCTCATTTTACCAATCAGAACAAGCCTAGAGAGCTGACAGCTGTCAATCAAGGCCCTCTGCCCTGCCAAAACCACAGAAAAGCAGCCTCAGAATGAGAACCCGGGCTGTCTCACCTCGGGCAGGCCCGCTCTGTGACTCTCTGCAGAGGGCAGTGAAGCTTACTTTGCTTTCCTGACTTGGTCTCTCGTCTCACTGTATCTGCTTCCCTGCAAGTCCTTTACTTCCCAACAGGGGCAATCAAATCAACACATTGTACACTTTACATTTACACAATGTTATGTCAGTTATATCTCAGTAAAGCTGAAATAGAAAAAAGAATACATTCTAACCACAGATCTCTTTGTGGTGGTTCTTCATGAGGACAGAGAAAGGCAATGCCAAAACAACCGGTGATGCCCAGTCCACACACAGTCCGGTGAGGAAACCGAGCCTGGAGGGAAGCCATGTCCTTGCATGGTGTCACTCTGGGCTGTAACACAGACAGCATGATGCTGGCCCAGCAAGCTGCATTGACCAGTCTTGGTCAGAGAAGTCAGGCCACGGTGAGCCCCACTTCTTAGGGATCCTTAGGGTCAGGTAAAGTTATGCACTATTGGGGTTCTCTATGACTTCCTACGCAGCTGTTAAGGTGGGGTAACATGACTCAATAGTTCAGGGTTTCTAAGAAAATGATTCTGCACTTAAACTGCTTCCAGCTTTGAATTTAACAGCTTGGCTGAAGCGAGAGTTTTCTGACTGTCTTCTCTAGGTGCTGGCAAAGTAGAGACACAAACACGGGACACTAGTGAACCCCTTCTCTCAGCCTGGTATACATTCAACATTCGCCATTCACCCTGGGCTGGAGAATGGGGGCCAGCAGTGGGAAGGTGGGGCACTCTGAGCTCTGACTGATATGTACCCTTTTCTGGATGTCTGGCTCCACCTCCAGCAGGGATTTTGATAATAAAGATTAAACATATTTAAAGTTTTAAGAAACACCCACTTTTAAACCTAGATAGGTTCTGGGAATTCAAAGAAAGTGGTTATAAACATAGAAACTATTGTATACAGGAGTGTTCTGCATGGAAAGGAAAGCAATCAACAGGCCCTGCACTAAGGAAGTGGGCCAAGTGGATTTGGGGGGCAGCCATTCCCTGGATTAGACTGAGCATTGTCCTTCAGGGCAGCGCTGCATGGCCCCAGGGCTGCAGTGTCAGGCTGCAGATGATTTATCTAAGCATCTTTTTGCATCTATCTAGCTATCAATTCAGTGTGTGTATGGGCGTATTTATGTGTAAAATACATACATACACATATAGATACATACATATATATGTATTTAAAGATGTGAAAGGATCTCCAAAGCTGGGAAGGGTACTGTCTTTAATTCCATTTGGGCTCTGGCTGCCCAAGTGTGGCAAGGAATCTGAAGTGAGACTGTCTGCCCTGGGGCCAAGACTATTCCAGGAGAGCAAAGTCACTGGTAAGGGCCCAGCTTCCGCCTGCAGCTCCCAGTAGCATCACTGCCACTAAGGCCGCAGTTAGTCTGACTTGTAAGTGATCATGGAAGACATCTAATTAAATGCAAGAATTCACTGCAAACACTCCTCAAGGGCCTAAGATCTTGTACGTGTTCAGGGTTGGAAAGCTCGTGCCTTTCAGGAATTGAGTTGTCATTTGATACCTCTAATTCCTAGATCATTGTTTACACTGAGAGCTCCTGCAATATGCACCCAGACTGTACACAAGCACACCCCGATTGCTAAAGCCTGCATCTTCCACTAATTCCCCTTGGAGGAATTTGGGAGAATTTGCTTTTGGATATTTTGCCTGAAGTTACAGCGTAAAATTCGAGGTGGGTCTCACAGGAATCAACGTATCAATGTAATCACATCTAACACTTATTTGGCATGCATTATCTCTCAGGTGTCCTTCTAAGCACCTTGCATATGATACTGAAACATCCCTGCAAGCATAATCTATTACCCCCATTCTACATTTGGGAGCACCCTGCTTGAAATCTCCAGGAAGCAATGGGGCCACCTTTAAGCCTGGCTCAGACCTCTCCCACTACTGACTCTCAACACTTAAGGAGGTGGGGGTTTGATTCCACCCAGGGTAGTACTCAAAACGTGGAAAACAGGGATATTTCTGTTGAAGAGTTTTAGGATTTACTAAACTGCATCAGAACTATAGGGAAATTTGCATTGAAAGGCAGAAAGAATATATTTAAAAGAGCTTTAAAGAAAGAATACAGATCCAGCACACAAAAACTAAAAATGCCTGCTATCCTCAGGCTAAATGGACTTCAATCATCTAACCCTTTGGGGGCAATCATAAAAACACCTAGTGCATGGCTTTACTCAAAAAAGAAGATATAAAACAGGATCTCCATCATCTTTATTTTTTTTGGTATCATTAATATACAATTACATGAGCAACACTGTGGTTACTAGATTCCCCCCAATATCAAGTCCCCACCACATACCCCATTGCAGTCACTGTCCGTCAGGGTAGTAAGATGCTACAGAGTCACTACTTGTCTTCTCTGTGATATACTGCCTTCCCAGTGCCCCCCGACTACATTACTTGTGCTAATCATAATGCCCCTTATTCCCCTTATCCCTCCCTTCCCACCCATCCTGCCCAGTCCCTTTCCCTTTGGTAACTATTAGTCCATTCTTGGGTTCTGTGATTCTGCTGCTGTTTGGTTCCTTCAGTTTTTTCTTTGTTCTTATACTCCACATAAGAGTGAAATCATTTGGTACTTGTCTTTCTCCACCTGGCTTATTTCACCGAGTATAATACCCTCTAGGTCCATCCATGTTGTTGCAAACGGTAGGATTTGTTTTCTTCTTATGGCTGAATAATATTCCATTGTGTATACGTACCACATCTTCTTTATCCATTCATCTACTGATGGACACTTAGGTTGCTTCCATTTCTTGGCTATTGGAAAGAGTGCTGCGATAAACATAGGGGTGCTTATGTATTTTTGAATCTGGGATCCTGTGTTTTAGGGTAAATTCCTATGAGTGGAATTCCTGGGTCAAATGATATTTCTATTTTGAGTTTTTTGAGGAACCTCCATACTGCTTTCCACAATGGTTGAACTAGTTTACATTCCCACCGGGAGTGTAGGAGGGTTCCCCTTTCTCCACATCCTCACCAACATTTGTTGTTGTTTGTCTTTTGGATGGTGGCCATCCTTACTGGTGTGAGGTGGTATCTCATTGTGGTTTTAATTTGCATTTCTCTGATGACTAGTGTTGTGGAGCATCTTTTCATGTGTCTGTTGGCATCTGAATTTCTTCTTTGGAGAACTGTCTGTTCAGCTCCTCTGACCATTTTTAATTGGATTATTTGCTTTTTGTTTGTTGATGTGCATGAGCTCTTTATATATTTTGGATGTCAACCCCTTATTGGATATGTCATTTATGAATACATTCTCTCATACCCTAGGATGCCTTTTTGTTCTACTGATGGTGTCCTTTGCTGTACAGAAGCTTTTTAGTTCGATATGGTCCCACTTGTTCATTTTTGCTTTTGTTTCCCTTGCCTGGAGAGATTTGTTCAGGAAGAAGTTGCTCATGTTTATATTCAAGAGAGTTTTGCCTATGTTTTCTTCTAAAAGTTCTATGGTTTCATGACTTATATTCAGGTCTTTGATCCATTTCAAGTTTACTTTTGTGTATGGAGTTAGACAGTAATCCAGTTCCATTCTGTTGCATGTAGTTGCCCAGTTTTCCCAACACCAGCTGTTGAAGAGGCTGTCATTTCCCCATTGTATATCCATGGCTCCTTTATCATATATTAATTGTCCACATATGCTTGGGTTAATATTTGGACTCTCTGTTTGTTCCACTGGTCTATGGGTCTGTTCGTGTGTACCAAATTGTCTTGATTATTGTGGCTTTGTAGTAGAGCTTGAAGTTGGGAAGTGAGATCCTCCCCACTTTATTCTTCCTTCTTATGATTGCTTTGGCTATTCAGGGTCTTTCGTGGTTCCATATGAATTTTAGAACTATTTGTTCCAGTTCATTGATGAATGCTGTTGATATTTTGATAGGGATTGTTTTGAATCTGTCAATTGCTTTAGGCAGGAGGATTTCCATCATCTTTATTTGCCATCTTAACAGGCAAGGTCAAATTGCTGACCTCAAATTTTTTGTAGCAGGGAAGTAATGAGAAGAATCATTTTATGTTACGTGTATCCAGAGACACAGGAGCAATTAGGAAAGAACATTCAGATATTCTAGGAAACAGCTACTTGCCTATAATAAAGTAAACATTACAGAGGCATCTGGAAAGTAATGTAGATCAAAGATTTGATGGATGACCCCTGGGAGCCCCTCCAGCCAGACTGTGTACACACGGGCGGGACTCTCTGCGCCCTCTAGGACCCTCTGAGAAGCCACCTTGTAAGAGCATCACTTACAAAGATTCCTCTTCTGTATGCTTTCAGTTAACTATTAGCATTCACTCAGTCACTCTGCCTTAACCTTGCTTTATATTGCTTTTTGGTTTGGTTTTATAATTTCCTCTACTGTTTTTCAAACTGTGTGGTCATTGATTTTGTGACTGAAAGGTGTGAAGTGCAGCAACATAAACATATACTGCACCAGGAATTGACTTCCTTCAGACTTCTTGGGAAGAGAAGGCCTCCCTCTGCAGAGCCTTCTGAGAGCACAGCAAGTGTCTAATAACACAGGTCACCAAAGGACAGACAAGAACCGCATGAGGAGACAAAATTCCTTCAATTATCTTATATGACTTTAATCATCTACTTCATATAAAAGGCCTCATCTACTTACAGCATAGTGTGATTCCCCTTAATTGATCCTGTAAACCTAAGCAGTGTTCTTTCCTGAATGTGGCTCAACAGATGCACCTCAATATTTGTTGGGTGAAAGGGAAAAAATAAAGAAAAGAAAAATAAACAATTCCAGGTTCAATTGACTGAAAGGTTAAATAATGCCTCACATATAAAATATTAATTTCAAAGATTCAGCTGAATTCCTGGGGCGTGATTTCTTATTATGGATCAAGGGTGACAACAAGCATCCTTGCTGTGTAGGAAAATGACCACACTCCTCGGCTGTCGGGGGACATACAACCTGGAACGGTGCTTTGGGAAAACAGCTGCACACATCATGGCAAACAGACTTGGGCCAGTAACTTCACTTCTGAAAATCTGTTTTATGTAAATTATATTAATTGGAGGGAGATGTTTTTAAACAAAGCAAGTAGGGAACAGGCATTAAGTTTCTGCCACACTGTTATCTTTTGATGCTTCCCATTCAACCCTAGTAAAAGCTTGGGGGTGCAGTCTGCAGAGTTGGGGTGCTGCTGGCCTGGTGGGCGGAGGCCAGAAAGATGGAAGATGGGGGTGGGCAACCGGGGGATTCAACACGCAGGCCTCCAGGGCCGAGGAATCCACAGACGTGAGCGCCAGTGTAATTTGCTCCCCCCGCCCCTCTGCCCCACCGCCTGCCCGGGAGGTGCGTGTGGCTGTACTCGCAGCTCCGCGGCTCAGACACCAGACGGGGAAGGAGCTTCCTCATCCAGCGCTTATACGACTAATACTGGGAAAGGGGTTTTGCCCAAATTGGGCCCTGTGTCTATCCTTGGGGCAATACTGTGGGCTGGCTGAACGATTAACCTTGTCACTCACCGACAGACCCCAAGGCCCGCCCTGAGGCCAGGAGTGCTGGCTGCTCCCCAAGGGTCCAGTCATGCTGTCCACTTGAAGTAGAAAAAAATATGGCACAGGGACCCCTTGAGCTCTTAGGGCCCCTGAAGTGACTTAAAATCTAGGAAATGAAAATCAGTTGAAGGGACAACCCCAGCATGGATTTCAGAATCTCAGGGGAGGGGTTGGGGGTTGGTGCAGGCTGTAGCCAAAGCAGGAGGCCCAGGTCAGAGCAGGATGTGGTAAACTGAGAGAGTGCCAGGGAACGGAGGCTCATTTGGAAGCCATAAGCATCAGTCCCAGCGGTTTAGACCAGTGATGTCTGATTTCTGAGTCCTGCATTAGACCTCGTTCCTTTCTATGAGATTTGCACTGAAGGTAGGGATAAGACATGAAAGTCACCCTTAAAGCCTGGGGCACTGGACAGAGTCGAGATGTCTGGGTAGGGCTGCTGCATTCAACAGAGTTTGACAGACACTCAGCAGTGACACCAAGGGGCCTGAAACGCGGGGAGCAGCCGCCCTGGGACATGAGTGTCCATCACGCGTACGTGAAGGGGATGAGAACGGGCTACCACAATTATACCACTTTGACTATGGGTTATTTTGAGCTGAAAGCCACTGACAGTCAGTAGATGCAGAAAGAAACTTTCTCAGCACTTCCCTTATCTGAGTAGGAGCAGAAACTGAGAAATGCGGGCCGCTGTAAGTCCTCTCCCAGGGAAGTTTTATGACTGTGAAGAAAGGGCGAAGTCAGCGCCAAGGTGGGCCTGCACACACGAATGTTACTAAATGACCCTTATCTTCCAGTAGTTTTCCCATATATTTACTTTCTCACAATTTACCAAACCCCAGAAGATCAAACCCTTTTCACTGGTCTTGTCAATTCTCCAAAATATATTGCCCTTTGTGAAAATGCTGCATAAGGCTCCAGGACTGACTATCTCTGAGTTTTCTGTTTCGTTTTTGTGAGACCTGCCATAAAGTATGAAATAAATCTTTCTTGTTAACCCATCTTCTGTTAGTTCAATTTGCGGGGCCCCAATTACAGAACCTAACAGCACAAAGGAAAAAACCTTCCCCTTGTTGTCATGAGGAAGAAGTTGGGGTATAACTCTGCACGTCCAGGATGGCAGGGAGACAGAGAACCCCCAGAAGTCCAGAGGAATGGTGACTTTCCAAGTGCAGGTCACTTCAGAATGCCCTGCGCCACATCCTCCTCCCCCATTCTGTCCCTGCCAGTCAGCGTTCTTGCCTCAGCATCCACCTTGGGAAGACACAGGAAGGCTCTGCCCCCGGGAGGTGGCCCCTGCAGGTGCCCTGGCCAGGGTCTGGCCTGTAGGGACTCCCTGTTGATCCCTCCTGCTGTGTGTGCTGGCCTTGAGGTCAAATCGTGTCCCTCAGTGTCTGACACAGTGATTGTCAGATTGGAGTGAGAGTGTAATCACTGTGGTACTTTACAGTTTACAACAAATTTCCATATGCACAAGCACTGCATGAGGCAGGGAGGGGTGATTAACCACCAGTGTGGTCAGGATTCTGGAGGCTCTTGCTGGCCTGGGCAGAGCCTTTCGTTTCTGGAGCCTGGGATGGAGCCAGGAAGCCCCTTCCCGGGGTTTCTGAGGTAGAGTGGGAGGCCTCTAGGGACCACAGGGCACTGGGTGTTACTCAGCCTCACAGCGGTCCTCAGACCTGTGTACCCCAGGGATGAAGAGAGGCTGTGCTGCCTTTCCTGGATGTCACACGTACCCCGCCACAGCAGCTGGGGCCACACTTTTATACCACCAGCCCCATTACAAATGGCCATAGTAGATGCTCAAGCAGCCCTACACTGAAATGAACTCATCAAACATAATGGCAACTTTAAAACTTGGAAGATCACACCTGCAGGAATAGGAAATGTATCAGTCACAGCGTGAGCCCAGCTCCAAGTCCTGTTGAGTGTCTTTGCCTAACAACTGATTCACAGGAGAGGTTTGGGAAATGTGCAGTGGATTCTCCTTGAAAACACACTGATGGAGGTAAGTGTCGGGACAGATGATCCTCAGTAATAAAGTAGCTGTTGTCTCTGGGACTGCAAACAAGCAATTGTTGAGCATGTGCTGTTGAATGCCCACTCCCTTGGGCTTCGGTTGCTCTACAGAAGAATCCCTGTGCTCCCAGGTGGCAGAGCCGAGCAGGCAGCCTCACCATTTTCAAAGGTTTCTGCTTGCTGTAGGCCTCCCTTTTTTCCTTCAAATCTAGGTAAACTTCATCTTTGTGCAGCTAATCACCACCGACTTCATGGCCTCACATGTGTCTCCAGCCTGGGTGTGCAGGGTCTGCACCCATTTCTGGTCTGTGATACTTCGTAGCCCAGTCTCCACCTCCCCTAGTTTGTGCCGTTCACTGGACAGCCTGCCTGCCTCTGTCGGTCTTATTTGTAACACGCTGCAAATGAGCAAATGCCACATTAGAACATCAGTAAAGTGGAGCTCTTCAGATAATCTTGATTCAGCACAGGTTTATCCCAGTCAATTCCCTCAGTTCATTCAGCGGCATGTAAATGAACCAAGGACACACTTTCATCTTCTCTGGGGCCAGTAAACTCAGCTCAGGAAAAAACATGCACATATAAGGTATTTTTAATTTGCACCACTAATCCTAGATAACGACATGCAGATATTCACCAGCACCCAGAAGGGGGACCAGAAGAGAGAGGACACGGTGCAGCAGGATTCATCCCCAGGACTAGAAAAACCACAGGCCACGTGTCCTCGCAGAGCGTCACTGCCCACATTCATCCATCATGGGCCAGTCAGTCATTGCATGTCCACCCTCCTGACCCAGTGGCTCAGAATAACACTCTTGGTCTTTTGTGATTCTTGCCCAAGAAGTGGACTCCACGTCTCCCCACACAGGTTTTTCAGGTAAGGAGAGACAAACTGAGCCTCTGCCAGGTAATAAAGTGGAAGGGTTCTAAGATCCTTTCCACACGTGGGAGGAGGTTAGACGAATCTGCTAGATTAGATCTAGGACTTGATTAGATTAGACTTGGCCAAAGCTTGCAGAATTTAAACTGCTGCGAAGCACAGAAAAGGTTCATTGGAAAGACTGAGCTACACGGGGAGAGCCCCTGCTTCCTGCTCCCTCTCAGCCTTATTAGGAAACAGTGCAGAACTGTGAGGACTCCCCTTTACTAGGCTTCGGGCAGGAGTGGACAAAGAGTACGAAGCCCACAGAGCAGGCCTCTGCCCCAGGCTACACGCATCCCCTCCCTCAGAACTTCCTGCAGCCCCTCTGGACAAGGCTCATTCACATTCCTAATGTCCTGAGTTATGTCAGGATGGGCCAAGGTCACCTAGGGAGCTGCAACACACCTGCTGGAGCAGCAAAGTCAGCGAGAGTGCCCGACGACGAGCCAGAGAACAAAGGAGAGGCCAGGAGCTTCGAGGCTGCCGGGGGCACATGCAGAGCCCTGAAGCACCCGTCGAGTGACCTTGCTGACCCATCCACCTCCTTCGAGATTCTCAGCCTTTCCCTGCAAGGGGTTGCCTAAAAATGCTGGCTGCTTCATTTTAAAGGAGTTTTAATTTGCACCAGATAAGTTTGACATAGAGTGAACGAGAGCTAGGAGACTGGAAGACTTATCTAGGACAAAAAAAAAGTAGTAAATAAGAAGAAATGCAAAACACAAACTGGAGACCAGCCATCCTGCCAATGCATGCATATATTTCCACAAGATATCAATGATGAAATTAGTATAGCGATGGCCAATTACAACTCATTCTGTTATCTGACCACAGCATCAGGACTCTTTGTTTTCTTTTTGTTTGCTTTTAGAAGAGGCAGCAGGTAGAGAGGGCCCTTTCCTCGCACTGAAGCTCTCTTACTGACCAACCCATCCTTTCTCAGAAGAGAGGTGGGGGCATCTCAGCTTACCCATGCAGCCTGCACAAGCCCTTCGTGCACCCACAATGCAGTGTCAATGCCAGTGACCAGGGTTTTTGAAGGCTATTTGATGAAACAAGACAGGTGTCTCCCAACAAAAATGTGGGGTCTCAATTGGATTCAATATTACATCCGTTTGGGAAAGTTTGGAATAAATGAAGCTGGTTTAAAGGCTAAAGAGCCTGTGTTTAATCTTCTAGTTCATTTACCTAGAAAATATATGATGTTCTTTTTTTTAATTAAGCTTTTATTTTTTTTTAGAGCAGTTTATCCCATAGACCTCCACCCCATATGTGCATAGGCTCCCCCGTTTATCAACATCCCCCACCACAGTGGTAAACTTATTATAAGTAAAGAATCTACATTGATGCATCATAATCACCCAGAGCCTGTAGGTCACAGGAGGGTGTTCACTCTTGGAGTTCTCCATTCTGTAGGTCTGGACAAATGTATTATGATCTGTATTCACCAACACAGTATCATACAGAATAGTTTCACTGCCCTAAAAATCCACTGTGTTCCAACTACTAATTCTTTCCTACCCTCCCCAATCCCTGGCAACCACTGATCTTTCTGCTTTCTCCTTAGTTCTGCCTTTTCTAGCATGTCATGTAGCTGGAATTCTACATTATGTAGCCTTTTCAGGTTGGCTTAGTATCATGTATTTAAGGTTTTTCCATGTGTTTTTATGGCTTGAGAGCTCATTTCTTGTTTGCACTTGAATCATATTCCATTGTCTGGATGAACCACAGTGATTTATCCATCTTGGTTCCGTCCAAGTTTGGCAACTCTGAATAAAAAGCTGCTATAAATGTCTGTGTGCATATTTTGTGTGGATATGTTTTTAAATCCTTTGGAGAAATGCCAAGGAGCACAACTGCTGGACTGTGTGGTAAGAGTATATAGTTTTGTAAGAAACCACCTGACTGTCTTCCAAAGTGTCTGCATGGTATGGTCGCCTTCACCTGGGCAGTGATGGCCATCTAGTTAAGTAGTTCTGAACATGCATCTCATTTAATTGGAATGTTTTTTAATCTATTATCATTTCACACCCCACAGTTGATAGTATTGCCTACTATGACTACTATTACTAGATTACTAGCACATTCCATTTGTTTTACAAACAATAACAATGCACTCAATCTTCACAGAAATCTTACAGGGTGATCTTTTATATTCAGCCCACGGGAGATATGTTTGCTCTGAGAGGTTGGGTTATTTCTCTGCAAGTGCTAGATTGAATCTAACACACAAGTTAGTGATGCCCATGATTTTAACTGCTAAAAAATACTGCTTACAGCTCACCAAATAAATGGCCAGTAACAGATTATTTCCTTAGTAAGCCATCTATAAGCACTCAATAAACCATGGACACTTTGGGATTCCACTTTGGTTGAAACTGTTTTCCATTCCTACATTAAAAGTAAGCAAACAGACGCCTCTATATGCCTCTGCCTCCCCACAGAGCTTGCATCACAAGCACAGGGTTTGCTGCTTGAACTGATCAAGGTTAAAGGTATGCAGTGCTGTGAAACATTACAAGATTGAGATACAATTTTAAAAGATGCTCAGGGTTTGATCTTTGGAAATAGCACTTTATGGGATCGATTTTCTTTAAGAAGTCTTGTTCATAACCAGGAATATTTACCCCAGAAAAATAAGCTAAAATTACATGAAGCCTCTTAGTAATGATGGCCAGGCATCCTTAGAGGGATCCCCTTCCCTTTGCTGAATAGTCAGAAGCCTCCTCCATATTGATTTCCTAGTCAAATCTTCAAGTGAAACATATAACCTCATCAGACATTCAGCCTAAAATATTTTTTCGTATGCAATACTGGATTACAGTGAAGTAAAGAGAGTGATAAAATCATAAAAGATCATTAAAAAATGAATTAAAATGGGCATGAGGTATTGAAGGAAGAATGGATAAACAAAGTGTGGTCTATACATAAAATGGAATACTATTCAGCCTTAAAAAAAGAAGGAAATTCTGACACATGCTATAACATGGATGAAATTGGAGGGCATTATGCTAAAAAAAATTACAAATGGACAAATCCTGTATGACTCCACTTCTATGAGGTACCTGGATAGTCAAATGTATAGAGACAGAAAGTAGGATGCTGGTTGCCAGAGGCTGGAGAAAGGGGGCAATGGGGAGTTAGTGCTTAATGTGCACAGAGTTCTACTGTGGGAGATGAAAATATTCTAGGGATGGATGGTAGTGATGGTTGTACAACAGTGTGAAGGTACTGAACACTACCGAACCACACACTTTAAAATGATTAAATGGTAAGTTTTATGCATGTTTTATCACAATTTTAAAGAATGGGTGTCAGGATATTCTTTAAAATTCTCATTATGATAGCAGAAAATAACACCTCAAAATGAATACTGTATGAACATGCCCCCAATAAGAAAAAACTCATCCCATAACTCGGGTTCTGGTATTTTTCTCTTCCCAGATATCTCGTAGATCTTCCATAAACAAAGCCAGTAGTTTAACAAATCATTTATGCCCACTTACAAGGATGTGAAGGCTGAGGCAACTGACCCAGAATTTCGGATATCTGCTAATCAAACACTTGATAATCCAGCTAAAACACTGAGCTGAACACAGAAGTGCTCAGTTCCAGCTGGTATCCGTGTAACTGTGCCACTTTCCTTCCCACTGGGTGCGCAGACGGCTGGCTGCTCCTTCTGTCATTACTCCTTTCTCTCCAGGGCCTTGGAAGCCAGGTGTACAGAGGGGGCTTATTTTCTCTAGACTTGACAGTAGCTTGGGAAAAACTGCATTTTACAGACCCATTTTCCTTTGATCCCTTGGGTTCAGCCCCCGCAGCCTTCTGTCCTATTTGTCAAAGGCAACCAAGAGCCCAGACGGAAGGAAATTTTTGAGCCAATCAGAAGCCCACCTTCAGCGCTGAGGGATCGGCCTCCCAGATCGCACAGAACCTGAGTGGTCTGCAGCAGTAAATGCGGCTTAGCTTCTTGGGAGTCGGCCGGCGGTCATGCACGCGCAAGTCCGGGGCGGAAGGTCTGCGCACAGACCACACCCGGCTGGAGATTCGGCGGGTAAGTGACCGACGCTTGCTCAGCCATCAGTGGCAGGGGCGGAGCTTGGAAGTCACAGCGTGGGGCTGGTCCCTGCTTTGCGCTTACCACTTGTATGACTGTGGACAAGCTCATCAAACTCTTCAAGACCGACTTCTCTTGATTTTGAGAATGGGAAAACAGAAAAGCCAACACCATAGGGTTGTTATGTATGTTTAATGAGGTAACTCATGCAAGTTCCTGAGTATATGGTAAGCCCTTCAGACAAGCACGAAGGCACATTCTGTCTGGGTGGGCGCGCAGGAGAGGCTTGGCAGAAGGCGTGGTTAATGTGTCTGACTTCCACCACTCACCACAGAGGCCTGAGCATACTTAACTGCGCTTTCTAGTCTCAAAGAGTCGTCTTTTTAAATTGTATGCTCAACACAATGATAAGAGGAGAAACATTTCTGCATACGTTGTAGTCATTTCTTTAATGTATCTGTGTACAGCTACAGGGCAACAACCTTCAGACTTAATTCAGAATGACTATATGATAAGAGGATACATGTTTTAAAAAACATCTGTATTCTAGTTTATGAGTATCTAAACCCTGTGAGGTGTGCTTATTTTTAGGACAGGAGGGCTCTGTATTTCATGCATTATTTGTTTCCTGAGCAGTATTTCTCTCTTACATTACATTTCTCATTTACACTACATGACATGGTAAATGACTTCCTAGCTATGGTTGAAGTGTCTGATTTTTATACTAATTTTTTGTAGGTGTTAATAAATGAATCATGGCACTGCTTCTCCAATCTAGTTGTCATGTGGTAAGAGCAAGGAACCCAGAGGCGGATTCACTCCTGGGAAACCTCAGGCTTCTCTTGGGTGCACTAAGCTCCAGTTTCCTTTTTTACAAGAACGGCTTCCTAACAGTTCCTCCCTTGAAGGACCTGGGAGGGCCCTCCCATGGGTCTGCGGGGAGCCCGCCTGAAGAAAGACCTCAGCAAAGGCAGCTCTTACCATCATATCCATCAGGGACAAGTCGGCCCACATAGACCTCTGAGGAGCCGGATCTAAGCCAGACCTTCCACAAACTTAAGTTGCTCAAGTTGTGATTTACTTCAAGATTTGTTTTCTGAGTTCAAGCTGCCAGAAGTTTAGAAACACTAATTAGAAACACAGGGAATCACGAGAGACAACAGTGCCAACAGCATCAAACGTTATGACAGCGTCAAGAGTGGGGAGGAGGGAATGATAAAAAGACGCAAGACGTGACGGTGCTCCGGACCGGCAGACAGCCCTGCAGGTCACCACCAGCCCCACCAGCCCTCTGTTCAAGGACCATGGAGCAATTTACACACCATAAATTGTCTTTGAGAAGGCAAAATTGCAAACGCATTTTAGAAATTTTTAGAAAGAGTGCTCCCCAAAAATGCATCCATGTAGCTCAGGGACAGTGCTCACACGCACGGGCCGGTCCTGTGATTCGGTGCATGTAGCTCAGGGACAGTGCTCATACGCACTGGCCGGGTCCTGTGATTCTGTGCATGCAGCTCAGGGACAGTGCTCACATGCACTAGCCGGGTCCTGTGATTCTGTGCATGCAGCTCAGGGACAGTGCTCATACGCACTGGCCGGGTCCTGTGATTCTGTGCATGCAGCTCAGGGACAGTGCTTACACGCACTGGCCGGGTCCTGTGATTCTGTTCACAAGGGGCGCCTGCTTGGTTCCAGTGGCAGGCTCTGTGTTGCACAGACCCGAGGAAAGGAGGACTTTAGGGAGGCGGGGCCTTGACTGCATACACAGGAATAGGGCTTCTGCTAGTACTGAGGGCACATCGGATGCAACATCCAGTCCTCCCCAAGGGCTCATGGGCAGATCCCCGTGGATACACAGTCCCCAAGGGGACCTGATGCTCCCTCACTGGCTCACTTCCTTCCATGTCTTTTTCTTCCCCTGGCTCCAACAGTAACAAAAGTCTATTCCTTGATAGGTGCAGAGATGGCCTGTGGTATTTGTTCAACCCTTCTTTACCTCTACTTTCTGATAATGGGGAAACAGTGATCAAGGAAGAATGTTAATTGTGGATCTTCTAAGGAATTTGGAGACATTGGTATGGGAGAAAAATGGGGAATATATTCCTAGGAACCTGGCCTTCTGGTCTGCTCTAAGAATGACCCCCTCAAGCAAAAGCTCAGGCCAACACTGTCCCCACAGCTGTTCCCTGCATCCCTGAGGTATGTCTGTGGACCCTGCATGGGGTGTCCCTTTCCAAGCTATGGGAATGCCACTCTCCCACTCTGCTGGCATTTGACTTCTAAAATGTAAACATTTAAACTTTCAAACTGAACCCTGGTCTCCTGCCATCATATTCTCTAAGAACAAGCATTAAGTGTAATAGTCCCTCTTCTGCTTATCTGTTATCACGGGAAATAGGAGTGGATCCCTCAGCTGGCATTTGACTTCTAAAATGTAAACATTTAAACTTTCAAACTGAACCCTGGTCTCCTGCCATCATATTCTCTAAGAACAAGCATTAAGTGTAATAGTCCCTATTCTGCTTATCTGTTATCACGGGAAATAGGAGTGGATCCCTCATAGTTGACGGTTCACTGGAAGTGCAATTCTGCGTCCATTTAGATTTGCATGTGTCTGTCTGTGCACGTGTGTGCGTGGGATGGGGAAGGACTTCACAGGACTGCAGGCAGCCTGGAGCTAAAGGAGCCCCTGGTTGGGAGGAAGCAGAGATGTGCCCCTGAGCACTATCGGCACCAGAAAGCTGTGTCTCCCAAGTAGGGGGAAATGTATTCATCAATACGTTTCTTACTAAACTCATTTTTTTAGCATTCACAGATTAGCATCCATGTGGCCTGCAATTGGAGAGGAAAGTTCAGAAGGAATTACAGATGTTTTGGGGGGCTCAGGAGA
Organism: Manis pentadactyla; assembly: GCF_030020395.1. Lineage (NCBI taxonomy): Eukaryota > Metazoa > Chordata > Mammalia > Pholidota > Manidae > Manis > Manis pentadactyla. Next base: position 9,946,093 of record NC_080036.1, read on the forward strand.
GAAGGAGGATTCCCTTCTCCTGCTTTAACTGCCTGTCAACATTCATGTCGATTCCATCTCCTTCCTGGGGCTCAGCCGGCCCTGCTCAGGTGGTCTTCAGAAAGAGGCTCTCCTGGGCAGGACTGGCCAGTCTCCGGTTCTCCTCGGTGTGATGCCCAGTCCGCAGAAGGGAATCCCCCTGGCATGTGGTGTGGTCCATGGAAGTTTGTTGGACCTTGTCCTTATCCTAAGAGTTAGCCCTGACCTGGCCTTGAAGATTCTAAGTTACTTATATAGACCGAAACTGTCAAGAAGACGCAGTTCTTAGGATTTAAAAACACTACGGCGCACTGCCCTTGGGCAGGTGACCATCTACTGGTTGCTCAAAACAACTGATCTTTTTGCTTGGCCTAAACTCCTCCCTCTCTGTCTCTTTTCCTCTTATTCCCTCTTTTTTCCTCTGTGTTCCTCTCTCCCTCTCTCACCCACATCAGCTGGTAGATGCTCGTCCCTGTGCTCCAGTGACATCCTGTGTTGAGTTCTGCTGACCGCCCTCACTATGCCCAACTCTGCGGGCTCCCTGCGTGTCCCTCTCCCTGACCTGCCCACAGTCAGGGGACAGCAGCCACGCTCTGCGGCTGTGTGTCCAGAGGACCCAGCACACCGCCGGAGATCCAACAGGTCCTCGACAGATAACAGTTTCCTTTTAATCTCTTCTTTAGAAATCAGAGAAGATGCTGTTAGGCAAGCAGCAGACCAGGCTAAAGACAAATATTCTGCTCTGTTTCTCCTCCACTTTATATTCACGTGGTAGTGGGGATTATTCCAGGGGAGATGTGTAAAGATGTCTGGTATCCACACAGCATGTCGGGGGTGCTGTTCTCTGTACTTCATAAAGTATAGATGAGCTAAAAAGCTTGAGATGGCTAAAAGGAGTAGGGAATGTAGACAACATTAATAAAAAATTTAAAATGAAGCTAAGTTGAAGCCCCAAAGTACAGACTTCTGTGGGGAATGATGGATTTGGACAAAAGGTACCACACTAGGGCCCTCGGGTCAAGTCTACCCCTGAGGGCTGTTCTGTAAATGAAGTTTCATTAAGACACAGCCATGCCCACCACTTACATGTGCCCCATGGCTGCTTTCACAGCGGCACAGGCGAGCAGGGGTGGCAGAGACCTGCGCCCATGAAGCCCGAAGCATTATTATCTGGCCCTCTGTGTTTTCCGACCCCTCCTCTGGAAAAGGGGTCACTCCTGTACATTCTCACACCAGAGTGGAAGCTTCCTGAAGAAGAGGTCAGCAGTCGGGCAGAGCACATGGGCCTGGTGGAGGGGCAGCAGGGCAGGAAGGCTCGGGCCTGAGGAGAGGCCACGAAGCTTTGGCAAAGCTCAGATGTTAAGGACCTTTAAAACAGGTGTGGAGAACGGGGTGCCGTTCACAGGAAGAGGGAAGTCAGACAGAAGGGCTGAGCAGGATGGCGTGCACAGGGCCAGAAGGGGGCCGAGCCCCACCCACCCACCCACCTTGAGGCTCGGGGGGCAGTGCTCTGCCATCACCAGGTAGTGGCGGGGCCAAAGGAAAGCAAAGCATACACACCCACCTGCCTCTGCACTATGCCTCCACAGGGACACGCCTAGATTAAATAGGATCCCAAGTGTCATGATGCAATATCCAAAATTTCCAGTCTATGACAGAAAGTTACCCATCATACCAAGAATCAGAAAAATCACAAGATGAGAGAACATGATCAATAGATGTAAACACAGAAATGAATCCGATGTTGTGATTATTTGACAAGGATTTTGAAGTAGCTATCATAAAAATGCTTCAAGCAATGATAAGTTCTCTTGAAAGAAGTTTAAAAACAAAAAAACAAAAAACAGAAAAGCTCAGCAAAGAACCAAGTGGAAATCAGAGTGAAATATAATACAAAATTTTTAAAAGTCATTGAATGGGCTCAAAGTAGAATGACAGAGATGGACTATATATCACTGAAGACAGAGGGGAAAAAAATTAGCCAATGTAAACAAAAGAGAGAATATAGAATGAAAAAAAAAAAGAACAGATCTCAGGGAACTATACGTCAATTACAAAGGTGTTAGTACTCATATCACCACAGTTTCAGGAGAAAATAGACAGTGTATTGAAAAAGTATTGGAAGAAACAATGGCTGAAAACTTCCAAAATTTGCTGAAAGATGTAGCCTACAGATTAAAGAGGCTGAGCAGACCCCAAATAAAATAAAGTCAAATAAATCCATATCCAGGTAACATCATTATAAAACTAATGAAAATGAAGATAAGAAAAAATATTGTAAGTAGTCAGAGAGAAATGACATCTTACATCTCCACAGTGAAACATAACTGCAAATGACAACACATTTCTCATCTGACACTGTAGATGCTAAAGATAATTTCACAACATGTTTCAATGGCTGAAAGAAAAAAACTGTCAATTACAACAGTTCTATACATCCAGTGAAAATACTTCTATATAAGATGAGGACAGATAAAAATATTCTCCAACAAAGAAAAGTTCAGCAAATTTGTTACTAGCAAATCTCCCTTAAAGAATGGATGCAGAAAGTTCTCTAAACAGAAAGAAAATGATAGATCTTCAAAAAAGAAAGAAGAGCATGAGAACTGGTAAAAACAGGAATTGAAATATACTTGACAATCCTTCTTGTCATAAGTTTCTTAAATAATTTCTGATCTGGTGCCCAACGTATGTACAGGAAATCCCTCAGACAATTATATCTATAAAATAAGGAAAGTGTAGGATACGAAATGGAAGTAGTGTTTCTATACTTCACTCAATGTGGAAAAACACTGATACATGATAACTTAAATATGTATATTACAATTTTGTGGGTGACCATATAGAGAACTGTATAAAACAACATAACCAAAAACATTATAAGTAAATGAGGATGGAATCCTAGAATACATTCAAGTAAACCAAATGAAGACAAGTAAACAGAAGCAGAAGAATTCAATAGAAAAAATGAAAGAAGAGAAAACAATTATTACAATGGCAGACTTAAATGCTAATATCTTCTATTACATCGATAATTATTTTAAATGTAAATGGTTTGTGCACAAACACTATAATACAGAAATCAACAAAAATCATTTAAAAAGTGATCCAACTATATCTTGTCTACAAGAATTCACTATAAATTCAACAATGTAGGTAGGATGGAAGTCAAATATGGAAAACAATATATCATGAAAACACTAACTTTAAGAAAAAGCAGGAGTATCTACATTAATATCTCATGAAGTAGACTTCAGAGAAAAGAAAATTACTAGTGGCATAAAGGGCATTAAATAATGATAAAAAGATAATCCTATCAGGGAGCATAATAATATGTTATGTGTAATATATTATGAAAATCAAGTATGTTCCAAACAACATGTTAAGAGCATCAAAGTACATGAAGCAAAAACTGACAGATCTGAAGGAGAAATACACAAATTCACAGCTATTACTGGGGACTTCAAAACTCCCATCCAAGCTACTGACAGAACTACCAGACCTAAAGTCATCAAGGACACAGAATACCTGACTACTCAATTTACAAACAGAATCTAACTCAAATGTATGGAAAACACCCCAAAACAGCAGAGTACACGTTTTTATCCAATACCTGTGAAGCATTTACCAAGACAGACTATATCTCAGGCCATAAACTAAACCTCAAAAAATGTAAAGTAATTGGAAATATTCAGAGTTTGTTCTCTGACCACAGAGAAATAACAGTAGGAATAAAAAAGAGAAAGACAACAGGAAAATCTTGATTCATGTAGATATTAAACAACAAACTTCTAAACAATCTATAGGTGAAGAGGATATGTCAAAGATATTTTTAATGCATAGGGTTGAATGAAAGTGAAAACACAATATATCAAACTACGTGGGATGCAGCTAAAGCAGTGCTTTGAGAGAAATTTAAGTATTGAATGCTTACATTAAAAAAGAGGAAAGGTCTCAAACCAATAACCTAAATTATTAGCTCAAAACACTTGGAAAAGAGGAGCAAAATAAATGAAGCAAAAGGAAGGGAATAATAAAGACAAGAATAGAAACCAAATGAAACTGAAAACAGGAAAACAAATAGAGAAAAATCTAAGAAACAAAAAGCTGATTCTTCAAGTCAATAAAAGTGATAAGCCTCTAGCAAGAATGAAAAAGAAAAATAGAAGACAAGTCATCACTGTCAGGAGTGAAAGAGAGGATACCTCGTGGCCATTCAGAAGATACTATGGAGACCATGAAAAATATTAAACTCATAAATTTGGCAATTAAGAAGAAATAAACCAATTCCTCAAAATCCACAAACTGCCAAAATTCTACTTAGATTAGACAACCTGAATCATCCTATAACCATAAATAAACTGAATTCATAACTTAAAAGCTCCCCAAAACAAATCTTCAGACCCAGATGGTTTCACTGGAGAATTTTATCAACATTTCAACATTAATTAGTACCAATTTTGAACAATTCCTTCCATTACTTCTTAAAAAAAAAAAATGTCTCCAGTGGAGTGTAAGCTCCATGAGAGGAATGATACATTTCAGTAATCAGCAAAGCACCTGGCAAAGAGGAAGCAATTACTAAATAATAAGGTGAGTGAGTAATGACCAGTAAGAAAATCCCTCAGAGAACACTGTAGAGAAACACGTGTGCACCTACATGTAAGAAGTGCACATATCAAACATACATTAAAAATGTCTCAGTGATAAATGTTCCAACTTTTAACTGAGCTTCCTCCTACGGACACAAGCAGGTTTATGTAGTGAATGGCAAGTGAGAAAATCCCTCTTTTTGCATAATATGCTCCTCTACATTAAACTCTTATTTTTCAATTGGAAGCATATATTCACACATTGTTTCTGAAAAGCAAACATTTGTTTTTTAAAATAAATCAAAGAAGAAAATAATGCAGGCTTCAATAGTCAAATAAAACATACTTCAGCAGCTTTTTAAGGGTAAAAGGAACTCTGGTGCCCTGTTGGTGGGAGTGTAAACTGGTGCAGCCTCCATGGAAAACAGTATGGAGGATCTCAAGAAATCTGCATGGAAAAGAGTATGGAGGATCTCAAGAAATCTGCAACAGAGCTACCATATGATCCAGCAGCTCCACTTATGGGTATACATCCAAAGGAAACAAAACCACTATCTTGAAGAGATATCTACATTCCTGTAGTCCTTGCAGCATTACTCATAATAGCCGAGATATGGAAACAATCTAAATGTCCATGGATGAATGGATAAAGAAAAGGTGGTATAAATATACATATATATCTATATCTATATACACATATACACACAATGAAATATAAATCAGCTTTGATAAAAGGAAATCTTGAAGGATCACGGGAAGATGGTGGCATGAGTAGTTCAGACTAAATCTCCTCCCCAAAACTTATATATTTATGAAAATACAATAAATACAACTATTCCTAAAAGAGACACCAGTGGATGCAGTACAACAGCCAGGATACATCTACATCTGTGAGAACTCAGCATCACACGAAGGGGGTAAGATACAAGCTGTGGCCAGGCGGGACCTGAACGCTCTCCCACCCCAAAACCCGGCGGGAAGAAAGGAGTCGGAATGGGGAGGGAGTGAAAGCCCAGGACTGCTAAACAACCAACTCTAGAAATCCGCACCTGGAGCGCAGACACAAGGTGCAAGGGGTGCTGAATATTAGAGAAACGGAAAATCAAAACCTGTGGGCAGCTGCTCACAACTGGCACCCCTGAGACAAAAGAAAACAGAGTGCTTTCTGCAAGTCTTAAACAGACAGGGACCCCATAGATGGACGAAGTCGTCCCGGCACACTTAGCCAGCAGCTGGGAATCCCGGGGAACCTTAGGCACTCAAAACCCCAGGGAAGCAGGGCAGCTCTGAAGCCGCTCATGGCACTAAGCAGCCTGCCAGTCATTCCTCCAACTGGTGCGGACCCCAACACACTGGCCCAGTAGCAGGAGAGTGGCAGTGTGTGCCAGTGGTGGCGGCGCTGGAGGGGGCCAGGAGCGGGTCGTGTGCACCAATGGTACAGGAGGGGACCAGGAGAGGCTTGTGCGAGCCCACAGCGGCAGTGGCTGAACAGCATGGGTGCAGCTCGCGCGCCCTGGTGGCAGTGGAGCCAGAGGAGCCCGGTAAAGACCCATGCGGGAAAGCCCCGCGCACACCTGCAGCAGAGCCAGAGGGAGCAGGTGCGCTCCTGGCAGCCGACCGGAATCCCAGCCCAACGCACAGCCACCTGGGCCAGACCCAAAGGCCGCTGCTGGCACACAGCTTCCTGGCAAGGGCGCCGCTATCACGGAGGAGCGCACCTGGCAAGCCTGCCACTCCCCGCAGGGCTCCGTGCACCTCTGATGGAGACCCCACCCACGGCAGCTTAGGGGACTAACCCGGTGGCTGCCCCAGGAGTGCAGGTAACCGACAGGCAGCAGAGAAGGGAAGGCATCCAGCAAGCAGGAAAGGACTTTCTTCTCCCAGGTGACACACCCGCAACCTGCCTACAGCCACCGCTATCACCATGAAAGGCAAAAAAATTTAGTCCAGTCCAAGATAGTTCAGACAACACCTGAGAGAGGATCTGCACAGACAGACCTAACCAGTCTCCCCCAAAAAAGAATTCAAAATAAAAATCATAAACATGCTGACAGAGCTGCAGAGAAATAAGCAAGAGCTAAGGGATGAAGTCCGGAGGGAGATTACAGAAGTGAAACAAACTCTGGAAGGATTTATAAGCAGAATGGATAAGATGCAAGAGGACACTGATGGAATAGAAACCAGAGAACAGGAACACAAAGAAGCTGACACAGAGAGAGATAAAAGGATCTCCAGGAATGAAAGAATATTGAGAGAACTGTGTTACCAACCCAAAAGGAACAATATCTGCATTATAGGGGTACCAGAAGAAGAAGAGAGAGAAAAAGGGATAGACAGTGTCTTTGAAGAAATAATTCCTGAGAACTTCACCAAACTGGGGGAGGAAATAGTTGCTCAGACTATGGAGGCACACAGAACTCCCAAGAGATGGGACCCAAAGAGGACAACACCAAGGCACATAATAATTAAAATGGCAAAGATCAAGGACAAGGACAGAGTATTAAAGGCAGCCAGAGAAAGAAAAAAGGTCACCTACAAAGGAAAACCCATCAGGCTATGATCAGACTTCTCAACAGAAACTTTACAGGCCAGAAGAGAATGGCATGATATATTTAATGCAATGAAACAGAAGGGCCTAGAACCAAGGACACTGTATCTAGCACGATTATCATTTAAATATGAAGGAGGGATTAAACAATTCCCAGACAAGCAAAAGTTGAGGGAATTTGCCTCCCACAAACCACCTCTACAGGGTATCTTAGAGGGACTGCTCTAGATGGGAGCACTCCTAAAAAGAGCACAGAACAAAACACCCAACGTATGAAGAACAGAGGAGGAGGAATAAGAAGGGAGATAAATAATCATCAGACTCTGTTTATAATAGCTCAATAAGCGAGTTAAGTTAGACAGTAAGGTAGTAACAAGCGAACCTTGAACCTTCAGTAACCACGAATCTAAAGCCTGCAATGGCAATAAGTACCTATCTTTCAGTAATCACCCTAAATGTAAATGGACTGAATGCACCACTCAAAAGACACAAAGTAATTGAATGAATAAAAAAGCAAGACCATCTATATGCTGCTTACAAGAGACTCACCTCAAACCCAAAGACATGAACAGATTAAAATTCAAGGGATGGAAAAAGATACTTCATGCAAACAACAGAGAGAAAAAAGCAGGTGTTGCAATACTAATATCAGACAAAATAGACTTCAAAATAAAGAAAGTAACAAGAGATAAAGAAGGACATTACATAATGATAAAGGGCTCAGAACAACAAGAGAATATAACCATTATAAACATATATGCACCCAATACAGGAGCACCAATATATGTGAAACAAATACTAACAGAATTAAAGGAGGAAATAGAATGCAATGCATTCATTTTGGGAGACTTTAACACACCACTCACTCCAAAGGACAGATCCACCAGACAGAAAATAAGTAAGGACACAGAGGCACTGAACAACACACTAGAACAGATGGACCTAATAGACATCTACAGAACTCTACATCCAAAAGCAACAGGATACACATTCTTCTCAAGTGCACATGGAACATTCTCCAGAATAGACAACATACTGGGCCACAAAAAAAGCCTCAGTAAATTCCAAAAGATTGAAATCCTACCAACCAACTTTTCAGACCACAAAGGTGTAAAACTAGAAATAAATTGTAAAAAGAAAGCAAAAAGGCTCACAAACACATGGAGGCTTAACAACATGCTCCTAAATAATCAATGAATCAACGACCAAATTAAAATGGAGATCCAGCAATATATGGAAACAAATGACAACAACAACACAAAGCCCCAACTTCTGTGGTACGCAGCAAAAGAAGTCTTAAGAGGAAAGTATATAGCAATCCAGGCATATTTAAAGAAGGAAGAACAATCCCAAATGAATAGTCTAATGTCACAATTATCGAAATTGGAAAAGAAGAACAAATGAGGCCTAAGGTCAGCAGATGGAGGGACATAATAAATATCAGAGAAGAAATAAATAAAATTGAGAATAATAAAACAATAGAAAAAAACAATGAAACCAAGACCTGGTTCTTTGAGAAAATAAACAAAATAGATAAGCCTCTAGCCAGACTTATTAAGAGAAAAAGAGAGTCAACACACATCAATAGAATCAGAAATGAGAAAGGAAAAATCACGACAGATCCCACAGAAATACAAAGAATTATTAGAGAATACTATGAAAACCTATATGCAAACAAGCTGGAAAACCTAGGAGAAATGGACAACTTTCAAGAAAAATACAACCTTCCAAGACTGACCCAGAAAGAAACACAAAATCTAAATAGACCAATTACCAGTAACTAAATTGAATCAGTAATAAAAAAACTACCCAAAAACAAAAACCCTGGGCCAGATGGATTTACCTTGGAATTTTATGACACATACAGAGAAGGCATAATACCAATTCTCCTTAAAGTTTTCCAAAAAATAGAAGAGGAGGGATTACTTCCAAACTCATTCTATCAAGCCAACATCACCCTAATACCAAAACCAGGCAAAAACCCCACCAAAAAAGAAAACTACAGACCAATATCCCTTCCAAGATTGACCAAGGAAGAAACAGAAAATCTAAACAGACTAATTACCAGCAACTAAATTGAAGTGGTAATCAAAAAACTACCCAAGAGCAAAACTCCTGGGCCAGATGGATTTACTGCAGACTTTTATTAGACATATAGAGAAGACATACTACCCATTCTCCTTAAAGTTTTCCAAAAAACAGAAGAGGAGGGAATACTTCCACACTCATTCTATGAAACCAGCATCACCCTAAAACCAAAACCAGGCAAAGACCCCACCAAAAAACAAAATTACAGACTAATATCCCTGATAAGCATAGATGCAAAATCCTCAACAAAATATTAGCAAACCGAATTCAAAAATACATCAAGAGGATCATACACCATGACCAAGTGGGATTCATATCAGGGAAGCAAGGATGGTACAACATTCAAAAATCTATACACATCATCCACCACATAAAAACAAAGATAAAAATCACATGATCATCTCCATAGACACTGAAAAAGCATTTGACAAAATTCAACATCCATTCATGATAAAAACTCTCAACAAAATGGGTATAGAAGGCAAGTACCTCAGCATAATAAAGGCCATATATGATAAACCCACAGCCAACATCATACTGAACAGCAAGAGGCTGAAAACTTTTCCTCTGAGATCGGGAACAAGACAGGGATGCCCACTCTCCCCACTGTTGTTCAACATAGTACTGGAAGTCCTAGCCACGACAATCAGACAAAACAAAGAAATACAAGGAATCCAGATTGGTAAAGAGAAGTCAAACTGTCACTATTTGCAGATGACATCATATTGTACATAAAAAAACCCTAAAGACTTCACTTCAAAACTACTAGAACTAATATCGGAATTCAGCAAAGTTGCAGGATACAAAATTAACACACAGAAATCTGTAGCTTTCCTATACACTAACAATGAACTAATAGAAAGAGAAATCAGGAAAACAATTCCATTCACAATAGCATCAAAAAGAATGAAATACCTAGGAATAAACCTAACCAAGGAAGTGAAAGACCTATATCCTGAAAACTACAAGACACTCTTAAGAGAAATTAAAGAGGACACTAACAAATGGAAACTCATCCCATGCTGCTGGCTGGGAAGAATTTATATCATCAAAATGGCCATCCTGCCCAAAGCAATATACAGATTCGATGCAATCCCTATCAAATTACCAACAGCGTTCTTCAATGAACTGGAACAAATAGTTCAAAAATTCGTATGGAAACACCAAAGACCCCGAATAGCCAAAGCAATCCTGAGAAGGAAGAAAAAAGTGAGGGGGATCTCGCTCCCCAACTTCAAGCTCTACTACAGAGCCACAGTAATCAGGACAATTTGGTACTGGCACAAGAACAGAGCCACAGACCAGTGGAACAGACTAGATACTCCAGACATTAACCCAAACATATATGGCCAATTAATATTTGATAAAGGAGCCATGGACATACAATGGCAAAATGACAGTCTCTTCAACAGATGGTGCTGGCAAAACTGGACAGCTACATGTAGGAGAATGAAACTGGACCATTGTCTAACCCCATATACAAAAGTAAACTCAAAATGGATCAAAGACCTGAATGTAAGTCATGAAACCATTAAACTCTTGGAAGAAAACATAGGCAAAAACCTCTTAGACATAAACATGAGTGACCTCTCCTTGAACATATCTCCCTGGGCAAGGAAAACAACAGCAAAAATGAGTAAGTGGGACTATATTAAGCTGAAAAGCTTCTGTACAGCAAAAGACACCATCAATAGAACAAAAAGGAACCCTACAGTATGGGAGAATATATTGAAAATGACACATACGATAAAGGATTGACATCGAAAATATATAAAGAGCTCACACACATCAACAAACAAAAAGCAAATAATCCAATTAAAAATGGGCAGAGGAGCTGAATAGACAGTTCTATAAAGAACAAATCCAGATGCCAACAGGCACATGAAAAGATGCCTCACATTGCTAATCATCAGAGAAATGCAAATTAAAACCACAATGAGATATCACCTCACGCCAGTAAGGATCGCCAACATCAAAAAGACAAACAACAACAAATGTTGGCAAGGTTGTGGAGAAATGGGAACCCTCCTACACTGCTGGTGGTAATGTAAATTAGTTCAACCATTGTGGAAAGCAGTATGGTGGTTCCTCAGAATGCTCAAAATGGAAATACCATTTGACCCAGGAATTCCACTTCTAGGAATTTACCCTAAGAATGCAGCACTCCAGTTTGAAAAAGACAGATGCACCCTTATGTTTATCGCTGCACTATTTACAATAGCCAATATATGGAAGCAACCTAAATGTCCATCAGTAGATGAATGGATAAAGAAGATGTGGTACATGTACACAATGGAATATTACTCAGCCGTAAAAAAAATATATATCCTACCATTTGCAAAAACATGGATGGAGCTAGAGGGTATTATGCTCAGTGAAATAAGCCAGGTGGAGAGAGACAAGTACCAAATGATTTCACTCATATGTGGAGTATAAGAACAAAGGAAAACTGAAGGGACAAAACAGCAGCAGAATCACTAACACTAAGAATGGACTAACAGTTACCAAAGGGAAAGGGACTGGGGAGGATGGGTGGGAAGGGAGGGATAAGGGCAGGGAAAAAGAAAGAGGGCATTACGATTAGCATGTGTAGTGCATGGGGGGCATGGGGAGGGCTGTGCAACACAAAGAAGACAAGTAGTGATTTTACAGCATCTTACTAGGCAGATGGACAGTGACTATGAAGAGGTATGTGGGGGAGACTTGGTGAAAGGGGGAGCCTAGTAAACATAATGTTCTTCATGTAATTGTAGATGAATGATATCAAAATAAAATAGAATTTAAAAAAAGGGAATCCTGCCATTTGTGACAACATGGATGAATTGCATGAACCTTCAGAGCATTATGCTAAGTGATGTCACTGTATGATCTTATTTATATGCAGGATCAAAAAAAAAAAAACAAATTGACAGACATGGAGAACAGATCTGTGGTTACCAGGGGGGAGAATTGGCAGGGTGGGGAAATTGGGTGAAGGTGGTCAAAAGATACACATTTGCAGTTATAACAATAATAAGTCCTGGGGATGTAATGCACAGCATGGGGACTATATTTAGTAACACAATTATATATTTGAAAGTTTCTAAGACAGTAGATCTTAAAAGTTGTCATCACAAGAAAAAATGCAGCCATAGGAGGTAATAGATGTAAACTAAACTTATTGTGGTGATCATTTATATACATAGTGTAGTATATATGAAATCATCATGTACACCTAAAAGTAATACAATATTATATGTCAGTTATATCTCAATAAAACTGGAGAAAAAGGCAATCTGCCATTTAGGTCACCTCCTAACCTCCTTGGAAATAGCACTTCTATTAACTAAATGTGCAGCATATTGGATAAAATCGGGGAGTCAGGATGTCAGCTGTTGGCTTTCCATTGGTGCTCGCTCCTCTCCTGCGCTGTCCTACCCGGGGCAGCCTATAGGCTTCATCCCTGTGTTTTCACTATCATCTCATGGCCAGGAGCTGAATTCGAGCTGCAAAGCCAAGCCTAACGTTTTGTTTGTGTTCCCCCTTCCAGTCTTTCTATGGCCCTGGAGGGATAGCAAGATAACTTTTTTTATATCTTATTCAGAAATACAGCAACAGGATCAGATGCATATTAGAATGAAAATGAAGCACGTTTGTCATCCACTTAAAACTCCAGCTGATCATTTCACTGCCTGTCAGTAGGAAAAAAATTGAAACAAAACAAAACAAAATGAACTTGCCATCTGTGATACAATATTTCACCAAGTAGAAATCAAACATTAAAAGAAATCCACCACCTAAGGGTCTTCTAAGATGAATTGATCATTCTTTGTTGAAAACTAAAAATAAGTCATAAAAGTGGAAGCTTTATTTTCTTGTTGTTTTTTCCTCTATTTACCTTGACATCACCCTAAAACTACATCCTGAGTTATTAAAGGATGGCTTTTGGAGGTTTCCTGTAAACATTAGTTGCCCATTAGCTGCGTGTAGCAGCGGTGGCTCATTTCGGTAAAGTGGACATCCTGTTTATTAGACTGCTGAGCTTCCACACTGCCTGGCCCCCCAGCAGGGTCACTCCTGACTTCTAGCAGTTACAAATCCTGCCATGCACAACTGGATGCATAATGGAGCCACTTGACCTCAGCACCAAGCTCTTTCATTGTGGCTGTGTGGGAAGCTCTTTTCTCTATACCAGCCTTTCAGCGACGTGCCCTCCTCATGCCGTCTCATTCAACTCTCAGGACCACACTAGGAAGTGAGAACTGTTACCTCCACTGTACAGCCCAGGAGAGGAAGCCCGGAGTACCCACACAGTGTAGGTCAGGAAGCGCTGATGGCGGATCCAGATTCAGAGCACAGTCACTCAGATTCCCGAGTGCATTCTCTCACTACAGCCCAGTAAGTACAATATAGACTGTGTAGCCCTGCAAAACCTGTACTGTATGGATTTGACTACCCAAAGTCCTGAGTATTTCCATATAATTTCTTAGGTCCATGTCATGTTATAATCTGTAGTCTTCAATAAATATGCACCTAAACAATAAGCCAGGAAAGACTAGTGGGAGTGAATTACTTAGGTTCCAGGCCCCTGCTTCCCAGGCACCAGCTGCATTCCAGCATAGAGCCTGCAGTCTAACAATCAGTGAGGAATACTGTTGACAGTACATGTAGCAAGGGACCACCCCCAGCGCTACTGTGCAAGGGTGTCTCAGAGTCTGCATTTTAACCGGCTTCACCATGATATTCCAATATCTGTGTCTACATTCAGTTGTGTTCCTTTCTACTTGTTACTTATGCTCAGTACAGGTCACATGCATTTTTCAGTTAAGTTCAACTGCTTATTATAGTTATTTGGCATTTGGTAGTTTGGAGAATTCACTATGCTTTCTTATGTGCAGGACTGGATGGGCTAGGTTGCTAAGCATCCTGGTATAGCATAGTAGGAGAAAAAGTCCAGAAATACCTTAACTAAGACCTTATGATCTGAATATGACCAGAACTCCTTGCTTTGTAGTGCTGGGGTCTGTGGTTTACTGCTGCACGAATGATCAGCATGCACAATGCCCTGGGAGCCAGGCCCCCTCAGGCCCCTCAGAGCTGCCTTCAGATACATCTAAGAGGTGATGAACTTACTGCAAACCAAGAAAACAATTTGGGGATGGGATGAACCCACATGCAGAGTTGAGGCATGTAAATCTGAAGAGAGAATCTCCCCTCCCCCACCTTAAATCATTACATTGTTTCTTTTAACAAACACCCAGCCTTTCTTCTGGCCTCCACTTACAAAAATGTTTGAAATTCATAACATGAAAAGAAATAGAATAGATGTCAACATCTGAAGACACAAGATAAATGGGTCACTGACAGGGCAATAGAACCCTAGGGTGTTTTGTTTCTTTGCATTTTGGGAATGAATGAATTCTGCACATTTTGAAACTGTAAACTGGTGGTTGGGTAGTTCTTGCTCAAAGTTTTCATACTATAGCAGGGGAAAAATGGTAACATTTCTTAGACGTAGACTAAGCACAAAGCCATGAGGATTTCATCAGAAAAATCAGAGGAATTTGTTATACAGAGAAATCAGTAGACTGAAAATAAGTAATTACAAAACTGAAGGCACCATTATCTACAAAAGTAGAGAAAGCGCAATGCATTTTGTTTTGCATGTGGCTAATGCATTTTTATTTGGGGCACAGATAAAGGATGCATGGTGACACTGCATAGCACGGGGCATGGGACCAGGCATGAGATATTTCTACCATCTGATTTGGGAGGGAAGCCTGACAATCCTGCATCACTAGATTGCTAAATTAGACCTGTCTTGAAGTGGCAAATCACAGCATTTCATTGATGATGTTTTTATTTTTAAAAAGTAGTACTTCTGATTCTGGCACAATTTCTAAAGAGGAATTTCACAATTTCTGACTTAAAGTATGAGTTGCATTTTTTAACCAAGAGCAAGTATTAAATGAGTCAGTAATACTCATACCATTTGTGGAGCATCTGTGAGACACCAAGCATTATTTTCCAGTTTTTTTTAAAGCTAGTCCTCTTAGCAGCCCTGCCAAATTTTTTAAAGAAATTGGAATGCACGTTGGATCAGTTGAGGAGCGTCCCACTGAAATAAGACACAGGTAGGTGTGACACACACAAGCCAAACCATCAACTCTTTTCACAAAATATTCCATTAATCCAAGAGTCATAATGTGGGCACTGTCACTGATGCTCTTTGCCATTTAATTTAAAATCAGGCTTTGAGTTCAGCATCTCATCCCCAGCATTTCTGAGGCCCTCCTTCCAGTGGAGAAGCACACAAGGATAACTTGACATAAACTGGCTGGACATTCTCAACTCCTTCAACTCCCACAGTGCAGGTTCCCAGACCTGGACCCTCTAGGACCTCCTCTGGAAAGCTTTCCTGACTTTCTAAAGTAGAATTAATCACTAGTGCTAAAGTAATTAAACAAGGATGCCATTAGACCAAGTGGTTCTAATGCCTTGGTAACCTATATAAACAAACTGAAACCCAAACCAGAGTCACTCCTATAAATGCACTGGTATCTCAGAAAACTGAACCGAAGGACAACTGATCATGCACAGCCAGCTAGGCTTACCCAAAGAAGGGAAGTGCTTAAGCTTCGGCCAAGCAAACTCTGTTCTCCTTTTGCTTCCATGTCTGCTCTGTGAAACCTGCCCCAAGCCCCAGCCCCGGTCGGTGGAGTGCTCCTAATCACTGCAGGTTGGGCGCTGCCCTATTCAAATCAATCTTTGCTCGAATAAACTCTTGAAAATTTTAATGTGCCTCAGTTTACTCTTTAACACTAGAAAAGAACTAGAAATGTTTAAAGTAACAACTGAACCATTTTTAGTACAAAGATCACTTGCTCTTTACTGACAGATCTCATACCCCGTACCTGCTGTGTAGTATAGGCCTACCTCATCTTAATTGCACTTTGCAGATCCTGTGTATTTCACAAATTGAACATTTGTGGCGACTTTCATCAAGCAAGTTTATTGGTGCCCTTTGTTCTGACAGCAGTTGGTCACTTCATGTCTCTGTGCCACATTTTGCTAACTGTTGGAATATTTCAAACCATTTCATTATTAATGTGTTTGTTGTGGTGATCTGTATGTGATCGGTGATCTCTGATGTTACTATTGTGACCGTTTTGGGGTGCCATGAACCATACCCATATAAGTCAGTGAACTTAATTGATAAATGTTGGGTGTGTTCCAACTGCTCCACTGAATGGCCCTCCCCTCATCTCCCTCCCTCTTCTTGGGCCTCCCTACTCCCTGAGACACAACAATATTGAAATTAGGCCAATTAATAACCTATAATGACCTCACAGTGTTCAAGTGAAAGGAAGAGTTGTGTGTCTCTCACTTTAAATCAAAACCTAGAAATGATTAAGCTTAGTGAAGAAGGTATGTTGAAAGCTGAGACGGGCTGAAATTTGGACTCTTGTACCACACAGTCAAGTTTGAATACACAGGAAAAGTTCTTGAAGGAAATTAGAAGGGTTACTCCAGTGACCACATGAGTGATAAGAAAGCAAAACAGCCTTTTTGTTGAAATGGAGGAAGTTTTAGTGGTGTGGATAGAAGATCAAACCAGCCACAACATTCCCTTAAGCCAAAGCCCAATCCAGAGCAAGGCTCTAACCCTCTTCAGTTCTGTGAAAGCTCAGAGAGGTAAGGAAGCTGCAGAGGAAAATTTGGAAGCTAGCAGAGGTTGGTTCATGAGTTTTGAGGAAATAAGCCATCTCTGTAACATAAAAGTGCAGGTGAAGCAGCAAATGCTGGTATAGAGGCTGCAGAAAGTTATCCAGGAGATCTATGTAAGGATTCACAAAGGTGGCTCTGCACTAAACACAAATTTTTCAGTGTAGATGAAACAGCCTTATATTGGAAGAAATACTATTTAGGATTTTCATAGTCAGAGAGGAGAAGTCAATGCCTGGCTTCAAATCTTCAAAGGACAGGCTGGCTCACTTGTTAGGGGTTAATTCAAATAGTAGCTTTAAGTTAAAGCCAATGTTCATTGACCACAGCCTTTAAGACTTATGGTAAACCCACTCTGCCTGTGCTAAGTGGAACAACAACGTCTGGATGACAGCACATCTGTTACAACATGGTTTACTGAATATTTTAAGCCCACTGTTGAAACCTACTGCTCAGAAAAAAAGATGCAAAATGTTACCACTCATTGACATGCACTTGGTTACGCAAGGGCTCTTAGGAAGATATTTAATGAGATTGCTTTCATGCCTGCCAATACAACATTCTTTCTGCAGCCCATGGATCAAGGGGTAATTTCTACTGTCAAGTCTTATTATTTGTGAAATACATTTTATAAGGCTACAGCTGCCATACGTAGTGATTTCACAGATGTATCTGGGTAAAGTAAATTGAAAACTTCTGGTAAGGATTTGACACTCCAAGTGCCCTTAAGAACATTCGTGATTCACAGAAAGAGGTCAAAATATCAACTTGAACAGGAGTTTGGGAGAAGCTGATTCCAACCCTCATGGATGACCTGGAGGGGTTTAAGACTTGCATGAAGGAAGTAACTGCAGATGTGGAAACAGAAAGAGAACTAGAATTAGAAGTGGGGCCTGCAGGTATGACTGAATGGCTGCCCTCTCATGATAACATTTGAATGGATGAGAAGTTGGTTCTTATGAATGAGCAAAGGAAGTGGTTTCTTGAGATGAACTCTACTCCTGCTGAAGATGCTGTGAAGACTGTTGAACTGACAACAAAGGATTTAGAATATTGCATACACATAGTTGATAAAGCAGGGAGACTGACTCCAATTTTGAAAAAAGTTCTGTGGGTAAAATGCTCTCAAACAGCATCACATGCTACACATGAGAGTCAACTGATGCAGCAAGCTTCACTGTTGTCTTATTTTAAGAAATTTCCACAGTTACCCCAGCCTTCAGCAACCAGCACCCTAATCAGTCAGCAGCCATCAACAGCAGGCAAGACCTCCACCAGCAAAAAAGATTAGGACTCGCTGAAAGCACAGATGATGGTTAGCATTTTTTAGCAATAAAGTATTTTTTAGTTAAGTATGTTTTCTAAAATGTAATGTTATTTCACTCTTAATAGACTACAGTATAGTATATATAACTTGTATATTCACTGAGAAACCAAAAAATTCATTTGACTCACTTCATTGTAATATTCAGTGTATTAATGGTGGTCTGAAGGCAAACCTATAGTATCTCTGAGGTCTGCCTATACAATGATCTATTGACACTCTTGTCTCCTTGAAAGCAGGTCCTTGTAAGGTCCTCTGGTATAACCAGCACGACCTAGAACAAAGCCAAGCTATTTAGTGAACACTGGTTCATAAATGAGTGGTTAAGGAATAAATATTATTAACTTTCTCAGGCTCACAGTAGCTTTATGGTGTTAATAAGCACTACAGCCCCTGCTGTGCTCATTTTAAAGCAATGTTCCTTGGGAGCATAGATTTAGAACGAGGTGGACCTGAATCGTTAAGAGTACAGTTATCAAAGAGCTAGGTGGTTGAGTTATCTTAGGAAATGCTGACTCCTGGCTCTTTCTTCAAGAAATGCATTATTATATGTATTATTATTATTATACACTTGTATATTGCATTGGCACACTGAAGTCAGTGTTGGTCTCTCAAAGTTAAAAAAGAAGGAACAGGTTCAATTTTCTTTAGCAGTCAAATTTGAGGTACAGGATGTATTTTTGCTTGTTGCTATTTTTTTAGCATACCTATTACACAGGGCAGAATAAGTTTCCTTAATACCAGCTGTGTGCACCACACCTTTTTGACACAAGGTTGCTGGGCGCTGACTCTCTAAGCCCTCTGACGCGGGATTTGCCCGCTGCCCCAGGCTCCTCTGACAGGCCGCTCTGCAGGTGTGCTTAGAGCAAGAGACAATGGCGCCTTCTTTCATTGTGACCAGCTGTTAGAGGTGAACTAGAAATGTTTAAAGCAACAAGTGAATTATTCTTAGCACAAAGGTCGAGATGTATTGTGAGGGAAATAGAATAGAGGCTTCCCTTCTTTAGGACAATCCTCAGGGATGTCTGACCAACCAACAGTCCATCTGCCGTGCTTTCTGGCTTTCTGGCATTTACTTTTTTGATCTTCTCCACTGGGAACATGCCTGTAAGGTCTCCATGAGAGGCGTATGTCCAGGACATATCTAATCCTAGACCAACATTAATTTAAACCATTACTGGGCAGCGGAATCAGGGTGGCTGCATAGTTTCTGGATTTCCCCAAATTCTCAATGCAACCCAAACAGATCAATGGGGATAACATATGGAAAACCCCAGAAAACATCTTTAAAACAGTATGCTCAGACTAGTAGCTGAAATTAGCATCAGGGCATGGTGATGCTGGACAATTCAAGGGGGCCCTGGAGGCCCTACAGCCTCCCCTCCAGCGCTCATCTCCCAAAATAGAGGGTCTGGCCCCAGGTAGAGATCAGGGCGACGGGTCAGCAAATGATGGCAAAACTGGGGAAGTCCTTGCAGGCCACACCCTGCAGTGAGCAGAGAGCGTGCAGCCGGCAGAGGGGTGTGGAGGTTGCCCAGCACCAGGGAGCTCTGTGACGGTCCAAACATAGGAGACTGTGGAAGCAGGACGTGCCTTGAGCAGAGAAGAGCCCTGAGTGGGAGAGACAGAAAGCTCCCCTGGGTGGGAGGGGTGTGGGGCAAGCAGACCTCAGAGAGATGGAACAGCAAAATCTGCCACCCCGGGGGGGTGAGGGGGGCCCACTGTAAAGTCCGTCAATGCAGGGCTAGCCTTTGGTCACACCTGCTTTCTTTAAACCCTAGGTACTTCCTAGCTCTGAACAATGGAAGATTCTAGAGACTATGGCAACCTAAAAGCGATGCCCCCTCACAGGTGCCGGAGAGTGTTTTCCAAATGCCATTCCCCACTGAGTGGAGGCAAAGCTCCCTAGAGGAATAGCCGATTCCAGGGCTTGGGAAATAAATGTAAAAAGAGATCCTGAGACATCGCATGACACCGAAGGTCATGTCAAAACTCACAGAAGCCAGCTTTCAGGGGCTTCCATCCAGAGACTCAAAAAGAGTAGCAACTCTAACTGATTAAAATGCATTGAATATATAAGGATGTGAGTTTATAATGACATTAATAAGATGAGAGAAAGAAGGGGGTGTGGAAGTAGAGGCAAGGGGAAAGAAAGAACCGCCCCCAGCGGCCGCCGAGGCGCCGCCCACACTGCAAACAGGCAGTTAAGGAGGAAGAGCTCGGGGTCTGTCCTCGCGTCCCTGTGCAGAGGGCCTCCGGGCGACCAGCAGCTCCCACTGAGGAAAGGCGGCTCTGTACTGAAGGGAGAAATGGGTCTTGATGTGCTGCAATGCATGTGAAGCAGAAAATGTAGTAATAGTGCAAGATCAATGGCACCAAGAGAATGAGGGCGGCTGAATTCCTCCACAAATCAATGCCGCGGGAAAACGCAGATGGAGTTTCTGCTGGAGAATAAAGGACGGTCAACAGCCACGGGCATCTCCAAGGGAGGGAGCCCGGAGGTGGATATGGCACTAAACGAGGCAGCTGCACAAACACCTCTGCAGGTGGGCTGGTCAGGACAGGACACCAGAGAAGCACTGGGAAGGCTGTTGGTAATAAAATAGCATTATTGTTAGGTCTTAAAAGTCTGTATTTTTTAGCAATGAGTTCTCAAATCTGTTGGGGCAAAATGAGAGTCTTGGGTTTGAAATTAAAATAGTTCACCATCAAAATAACAAAAAATGTAGGGAAATCTTGATAATTATTGAACCAGATGATGGGCATTTGCATTTCATTACACCATTGTCTCTAATGTTGTGTGTGTTTCAACACTTCATAATAAAATTTTCTTAATATATTATTATGAGGGGAAATACACATATTTATAATTAACTACAAGAATAATGATAAAGTATTTGAAGCAAGGAATGCTATTACAATTTCCTTACTAATTTCCCTCCCCCTCCGCCTGCCTCCCTCGTCCTCCTCTGAAACCACACCAACCAGTATCCAGATGGCTGGGAACTGCGAGCTGAAGGAGCAGACACAATGGGCATCTGCATTTGGGTTATCTTCTCAGCATTGCTAGAACACAGACAATTAATTCCCTGATGAACTGTTAATGGAACCCTAACTGCATACAACATTTCCCGGCATCAATAAAGAAGACTGGCATCCAGAACATTTCCAAATGAAGTAGGTAGTTAAAATGCAACAGGAAGAAAGCCCTGACATACCAACTTTAGAGCTAGCAAATGATTACAGACTTTAGAATGGAGCATTAGATGCCTTTGTCCCAAGAGATGAGTCTAACCGGTTGATGGGGTTTTGCTCTCCTAATTCTGGAGTGAGGCTTGCAAGCAGGAGCATTTCTTTAAGAGCGTTTACAGATGGATGAGTGGGATTCAGGCCACCCAGATGACAATGGGTACAAACTGCTGCTGGAGGCCTGACAGAGCCCTTGTCTGCACGGTGTCCACAGTGGGGCTGGATGCTTTGCCCAGAGTTCCCAGTCTCACCAGTTAATCCTGAGACCACAGTTTGCCCGAGAGGAATGAGCCTGTGACTTTCAGGGGCACAAATCTGGACTGTGAGGCTGCCTATGGACTAGAGGCCCTGCTCTAAAGGTCTAGACACCATGGAATTCCCTGGGCCCTTGGATGGGAGGGCAGTTCCTACCCAGTAATGACGGGGCTAAACTGGGCAGCAGGGCCTATAGTCATACTTAACTTGACAGGATTCAATCAGTGTTTCTGGTCACTGAGGTTTGGAGCTGCAGGAGCATGTCTGCCACATGCATTCACTAAATGAGGTGACAGTGAAGAAGTAAATATCCAGGTCTGCCTGTGCTGCTGAGGCTCGGAGCCAGAGAGGGACAGAGGGGTCCTACGGAAATGGTAAGGGAAGTGTCAGAGAGGACTTCAATACATAAAAGTGCAGAATGAAGATCTGGGGATAAATAATCTATGTCATGCATAGCATGGTTCTGAGCCATGGGGTTCAAAGGTGGGAAGAGGAGTGAGGGGCCATTGCAGAACCTAGTCCTGACAATCCCCAGATAAACTCTAGAGCCAAGAAAGCCATCATGCTGAGAAAACGACTGGACCACCCACAATTTCAGAGGGCAGCCCCCTGGCCCCCGTAAGGCTTCACTTTCAGTGCCAACACTTTCTTCCACACACCTGTCCACACTGCCTCAGTCCTGTCACACTCCAATTTTTGCTCTGCTTACAAATGCTTCTGTTTTGGGCACCTTGGAAGCTGAAGTCATCCTATTTGTATTTGCATCCCAAACCACAGTGCCTGACACAAGTAGGCACCAGACACATGGATTTTGGTTGGCCTTAAACATAATGTAGCATATCTAAGAAGGTGCACAAACACTAGAAAGAAACAGACAAAAATTGTGCCAGGTGGCAAGAGAGGGAAACCTTTTCTCTCTCTCCTTTCTTTCCATATACTACACACACATAACATACATGCACATACACATACACACACATCAATACACTCATGCACACAGAAACATACACAAACATGCATTTGGGGAGACAAGCAAGGGCATGGCAGGGCCTTTAGGAGCTTCCACCAGGAGCAATGATTCAATGAGGACATCTAGTACAGAACTGTTCCTTTCTTTCTAGCTGTTATATTGGTAGGCCAAGGGAAAGAAAAACAATTTTCATTTAATACTAACAGACATACTTACATAAAGTAGTTTCACGATTTAAAATTTAATGTGGAGTCTAAAAACTATAATTGATTTCCTAAATTTGGATTTTGGATTCTAAAACACCAGTGTTTTACCAGTCCTACTAAAGTATGGACTATATTTTCAGGAGAAACATTGGATCATCTGGTCCCAATACCAAAGCCACAGGCACTGCTGAGGAGCGCAGCCCATGCATCTGTGCTCTGAGGTGCTGGGCCTCTCTGCCCATCCCCTCCCCCCTCCCCCCAGCACCAGGCCATGCCCAGAGCCTGCTTTCCTGCCACGTCCTTAGTGAGCAGTCTGAGTCAGCTACAAAGCAGGAGCTAAAGCCCAATCTGGAAAGGACAGACTTGAAAGTAGTAATTACATATTTTCAATTTGAAAATTGCTTGAGTTGAGAGATTCAAAATCTATTTGGGGAATGCATAAATAATATAGTGATAATTGGCACATTTTTTATATCGGCCTTCCCATTTTAAACACTCATTTAGGAGAATTAGCAAAAAAATATGCATGCCAACAAAATACAAATGAGATCCTATTTCTTGCACATATCTTATTCACCACATTCTTTACATGATTCTACAGTCATGATTTCAAAATAATCAAGAGCACTAATACTGCCACTGAAAAATGGATGTATTGGGTCATTAATTGGAATCTTTGGTCCATTTACACTTGATGTGGTCGTTGGCATGTTTCAGTTTGTCCTCTGTCTTGCTATTTGTTTTCTGTCTGTTACATCCATTCTTTGGTCTGTGTATTTTGTTCTCTATCTTATTTTGAATCAATTAAGCATTTTTTAGTGTTATGTTGCACTCCCTTTGCATTTAAGCTATACCTCTGTGTTATTTTTAGTAGTGGCTCTATGGCTTACAATATGTACCTTTTATTTATCAATGTCTACTGTAATTAACATTATATTATTTACATATAATATGATATAAGAAACTTAAAAGAATATATATACTTCAATTACTCTCTTTTCTCCTTTGCAGATGCTATTTCCATATATGTTATAGACTTGTCTATATGTTGTTATTATTTTCCCTTTAAGTGGCCATTTGTCTTTTAAGGAAATTATGACATGAGAAAAAGTCTCTTAAATTTCCTTACATATTTACACTTATCTAAGATCTTCAATTCTTTAGTAGACTACAGTTTCCATTTGGTATGTTTCTTCAGCTTGAAGAAATTTCTTTAATGTTTCTGGTAGTGCCCCTCTGCTGGTGGTGAATTCTCTCATTCATTAACAATATCATATCTTTTTTTCACTTTCATTTCTGAAGGGTATCTTCCTTGGACATAGAATTTTCTATATTTCTCCCTCCTTCATCAATAATTTAAAAATATTATTCCATTGATTTTCTTCTGTGTTTTTAATTGTTTGCTTTTGGTGGAGGGTTTGCATTATTTCAGATGAGAAGTCAGCATATTTTGATCAACATTATTCTCTGCATAATGTGCCAATTTTCCGTCTGGTTGCTTTAAAATTTTTTTCTTTATCTTTTGTGTCAGCAATTTGATTATGTTTTTCCTAGGTGTCAATTTTTTGCATAGGGTTCGTTTAGTTTCTTTATTCCGTGGATTTAAATTTTTCATTAAATTTGGAAAACCTTCTTTCACTCATTCTTCAGATTTCTTCAAATATCAATTTCTTTCTCTCTTCTTCTTTGGGGCTGCTATTACACATACTTGAGAGCACTTCACATTGTCTCACAGGTCACTGAGCAGGTTGCTCATTCTCTTACCTTTTTTCTTCCAGTAGTCCAGCTTAATTTCTATTATCTTGTCTTCAAGTTCACTAATCTCTTCTTCTGCAATACATGCAAAATTAAATATCCTGTTAAGGGCAGATATTAATTTTTTTTAATTTTAGAGGCTATCCTTATCCTTTTTAGTTCTAGAATTTTCATTTTATTCACTTCACAGCTTTCATTTTCTATTAAGATTCCCCATCTCTTCTTTCATTATCTCCATGCTTTCCTTTAATCTTTTACAATATTTACAATATCTCTTTTTATATCCTTGTTGCTATTTCCACCATTATTATTATTTCTGAAACTTTTCATTGGTAACTGAATTTTTATCCTGGATATAGCCACACTTTCCTGCTTCTTTGAATATTTAGTGATTTTTAATTATATTATGGACATCGGATGCTATACTGTCTCATGTCTAGATTTTTGTCATCCTTCAAAGGTGCACTGAATTTTGTTCTGGCAGTTAACTTATTTGTGGATCAGCTTGATCATTTTGAAGCTTATTTTAAAATTCTGGGGTGTGGGTCTAGACTTAGATGTCTTACTGCACAGTCACACTCACCCAATTCCTAAAGCATTGGCTTCCTTGAGTTTCAACTGCATGTCTGGCATCTCTCTACTCTGATAGCTTTGAGAAACTCTGCCACTAAACTGCGTTGCGTGGATGGTGGTATAGGCTTGGGAAAGAAGGGCCAATTAGTTGTGGAAGAGTAATAGTCAAGGCGTGAGTTGTAGGAGTTTGCTGTGTCATGTCACATCATTGGTGTGAATGCCAATGTCTCTAAGCCTTGTATAATTTCCAAAATTGCCATTCAATTCAGAGATTTCCAGTAATTGTTACCTCTGAGGTCTGACAAGCCTAATTCATACAGGCACAGCTTATTATTTGATCAAAGGGACCCTACATAATTTTCTGAATCTCCTTTTCTGCAAAGCTCCCTGTTCTCTGATATTTGCCTTGCATCTTCCAGCCACCTCAGCATCACAGAGCTCTGATCTCTATTTTATCTGCTCAGTGAGACCAACATACTCTACTTGGGCTTTATCTTCCTACACCATGAACTGAAAAGTAACTCTAGGCAGAAAGCCAGGTGATAATGAGCTTACCTCCTCTCCTTTTGTTCTCTTCAAAAGCATGATCCTGTGCCTTCTGTTACCCAACATCAGAAAACAATTGTTTCATATATTTTGTCCAAACACATGGTTATTTATGGTGCAAGGACCAGCCAGTACATAAATTTATTATAGTCAAAAGAGGAATCAGTACCGATTTTTGGAAATCAAGACCACAAATTGTGGATTAGACATCGGTTTTGGCAGTCCTACCAATGCACTAATCCAGCACCGTGGTTCCTGATAAAGTTCTTCCCTGAGAAAGCAGAGGAGTAAAGGCAGTGAAATACTCTGCCAACTTTGAGAAACCCTGGTACTGAACTGAGTTGTGTGGATGGCGGTATAGGCTGGGGGAAGACGGGCCAATTTAGTTGTGGAAGAGTAATAGTCAAGGAGTGAGTCATAGGAGTTTGCTGTGTCTCATCGTTGACTGAGACATCTGTGCTGACAACACCTGAGGCGCCCTGGACTTTGGCCCAGGTGTCCTCTGTCATCGGAATGAGAAAAACAGATGGTGACTGACTGACAAGGCATGTTCCCCACCCCAAACCATAACAAAACCAGGAGGATGAATGAATTACAATCCTATAGTTTCTTTCCAAAGAAGAAAAAAAGGAGATCTAAACTATTTTATCAGGTAAAGAATGATTGATTGGAATTCCACTTCTAGGAATTTACCCTAAGAATGAAGCAGCCCAGTTTGAAAAAGACAGGTGCACCCCTATGTTTATTGCTGCCCTATTTACAATAGCCAAGAAATGGAAGCAACCTAAGTGTCCATCAGTAGATGAATGGATAAAGAAGATGTGGTACGTATACACAATGGAATATTACTCAGCCATAAGAAGAAAACAAATCCTACCATTTGCAACAACATGGATGGAGCTAGAGGGTATTATGCTCAGTGAAATAAGCCAGGCAGAGAAAGACAAGTACCAAATGATTTCACTCATCTGTGGAGTATAAGAACAAAGGAAAACTGAAGGAACAAAACAGCAGCAGAAGCACAGAACCCAACAATGGACTAATAGTTACCAAAGGGAAAGGGACTGGGGAGGATGGGTGGGTAGGGAGGGATAAGGGGGGGGAAAAAGAAAGAGGGCATTACGATTAGCACGTATAGAGTGGGGGGGCACGGGGAGGGCTGTGCAACACAGAGAAGACAAGTAGTGATTTTACAGCATCTTACTATGTTGATGGACAGTGACTGTGAAGGGGTATGTGGGGGGGACTTGGTGAAGGGGGTAGCCTAGTAATCATAATGTTCTTCATGTAACAGTAGATTAATGATACCAAAATTTTTTTTTAAATGATTGATGGGTGGTTTTCTGGGGCCTAGGTTCTCTGTCCTAAGGTTCATCCTGCAAAACCCACACCCCTGTGAACACTTTGTCATTGTCAAATAAAGGGATACGGCCTTTTGCACAGAAATTACTTGATGAAGTCATGTACACACACAGGGAAGTATTACTTAAAAGGCCAAAATAAGATCATTTAGGACTACAGAGTCTACAAGAAGCAGACATATTAGAACAAATGAATTAAAGAATTTGTATTGGCCTGATAAACATACTAAAACCTAAGGAAATATATTGGCAATATTTGATATGAAACATATAAAATAAATAATGCATTAAGAGGAATGAGTAACTACATGAATATAGCTGAGGAACAACTCAATAAAACTTAAAGACTAGATTGAACAAAAGCCAATGGATAAAGTAGGACAAAGTCACACATCATATAAGAGACAAGTTAAAATATATGCAAAACACAGGCTGAAGTGCTATCTTCGAGATAATAGGAATCCTGGAAAGAGATAAAGATAAAATGGGTTAGGAGAAATACGTAAACAAAGAATGGCAATAAGGAATTTTAAAAATTTAAAAGAAATCTCAGGTTGAAATGGCCTATGGAATTCCAAAGAGAATATTTCAGGTAAAATCCACACCTAGATACATTTTAGTGAAATTTTACAATACATGAGAAAGAAAAATTCTAAAAGCTTCCAGTGTATGAAATAATAAGATATACACATATTGGTGTCTGCCCTGGGTTCCTGATACAGGGCTTCCAAAACCCTTGTACCTCCTAGGGGTGCTTGGAGAGTCTTTTGTTCTAATATTTAGTCTTTGATCCCAGTTCCCTACACAGACAGAGCTCCCCAAATCCTTGAAAATTCCTAAATTATAAGAGCAAGAGCACTAGGTGCTTCGTTTGGTCTGATATTTGGTCTTTGGCCCCAGCTCCGGACCCAGAGCTCCTAAATCCCTTGGAGTTTCCTGGGGGATAGGATGTATTTATTCTAATGAGGCAACTCTGGAGGGGCTCCAGGGTTGGGGCTGGTCACCAGAGAGAGCGAGTCGTGAAGAGATGTTCGAAACTTTCAGCTCCTCCCTCCTTTTCCAGAGGGAAGAGGGGCTCAAAGTTAATAATTAACCATGCCTCTGTGAGGAAGCCTCCATAAAAATTCCTGATAGTGTGGGGTTCAGAGAGCTTCCAGGTTGTGGAGCACATCCACACACCAGAGGGTGACGCACCCTAACCCTTGGGGACAGAAGCTCCCAACTGTCCCAGACCTTGCTCTACGTATCTCTTCATCTGGCTATTCATCTGTATCCTTCATGATGTTCCTCAATAAACTAGTAAAAATAAGTCAGTGCTTCCCTGAGTTCTGTGAGCTATTCTAGAAAAGA
This sequence comes from Manis pentadactyla, assembly GCF_030020395.1. NCBI lineage: Eukaryota > Metazoa > Chordata > Mammalia > Pholidota > Manidae > Manis > Manis pentadactyla. Next base: position 9,974,632 of record NC_080036.1, read on the forward strand.
AAATCAAATCCAAAGGGTGAGAAAGTCACGGGAACCACCAATTTATAGCCATACCACACAGGTGTGGAACCTGAACATCTACCATCATGACTGACATCTGAAAGCGGGTGGGGACAGTCTTGTGGGACTGAGCCCTTATCTTAGGATCTGACGCTATTTGCAGGTAGATAGTGTCAGAATTGAGTTACACTGCAGAGAACCCAGCTTGTATTGCAGAATTGCTTGATGTAGGGGATAACCCACACACATCTGGTGTTGAAGTGCTGCGAATGCAGCAGTCAGGCAAAAGTCAAGGAAAGACATAAGAGGGAGGCAGACATTTCCCTACAGAAAAAAATGGAGCACATACAAGGAAATAAATCAAAATGGCATCATATTGGCTATGAGAAGATATTTGAGTAGTATTTTCAGTATATTTTTTTAAAAAGTAATTTAGAGTTTAGAATTTTGTATCTAGCTAAATTCTCAAATAAGAGGTCATAAGACATGATTCTTAGTCAAGCTCTGGACTCAGAAGGTGGCCACAGTAAGACCCAGGCAGACAACAGCAGTTGGATGAAGTACCTAGACGGGTAGGAACATTTGGATGCGATACGTAGATAAGTACTTAGAAAAGGTGGACATGAAATCAGGAGTTGCCTTGTGAGACGTATGCCCGAACAGTAAAGAAAAGCCTCATTTTATACTTTCTTGTCTTAAAAATAGCCAAGACTAAAGAAAAAGATAAAACATATCCATAATTCACTTTAATTAAAATATAGGTAATATTTACATGATAGGAGGGGAGGAGAGAAAAAGAAGTGAAAAACCTGAAAAAGTCTTGCCTTTTTTTACTCTCAAAATCCATTTTATCTACAATTAATATAGATGTCAGCTTTCTTTAGTTAATATTTACCCTGCTATATTTTTTTATCCTTCTATTTTCCACTTTTGCTTACCCCTGACACTTTTGTGTCAATCTTAAATAGGAAATACTTATATTTGTTTTTCTTCAATCTAAACTGTTTTCTTCTACATGGAGATTTTTATCCATTTATGTTTTAAACTTATGTTTGGGACAGTTTTTCCCTTTCTATTCTGTTAATTTGTCCTGGGTTATCTATATTTTTTTTTTAGTCATCTCTTATCTTCTTTTGTGTAATTGATGAATCTATGAATTCTGTAGAAAACAATTTAGAATGCTGTCACCATTCTCAGTGAGCCCTAGGCTGTGAACAAGACATTGCTCTGGGTACTGGAAACAGAAGAGCAAATGGACGTAGTATCTGCCCTCATGATGCTTAGGGTTTGGTGGAGGGGAGAGAAGAATAGCACGGAATCAGTTTCCACATTTCTGGACTAAAATATGCCACTAGCAAACTGGAATACAGGTCTCTTCATAATAAGTAATTTTTTAAAAATAATAATCGATATGCTGATGGCAGGAAAGAAAAAAGAATCCCACTGAGTATAATGTGCTATATATACCATATAAATAATATAAATATTATATGTATTTATATATATATATAGCATAGTAAATAATATAAATGGTCATTGAACTCACTCTTACGCAATATTTCACATATATAATATGAAGCAACATGGCAGAGATTCAACTTTTAAAAGCAATACTTGAAAATTAGAATGCTCTGTTAATTTATGTGAGGTGCTTCTGAATTATTCCTGCTGCCATATCTGTATGAGGTTGAAGATTGCCTTCCCGAAGGAAGGTAACCATTGAAGAGCCTTTAATTCAATATTCTTCCAAAAGTCGTGACTCACAGGTTACTCACAAGCAGGAAAAAATGATTCAGCATGTTGGCACTTTCCCCCTAAATGTCAAAGAGGCCTGGTGGTCTGTGCTCCTGTGCTGACTTGGCTTCTGCCTGTGGGGCAAAAGGTACTTCACTTCGCTCCTTTTCAGTTTGCTACCTGCCAAGGTCTTAGGAGTCCTGTGGGAGGGTCAGTCATCTGGAGTAACTTCTGTGAAACGACTCTGAAAAATAATATTTCCACCCCTTTACCTAGTAGAAAGAAAGACCTTCTGAGCAGGAAAACACCACAATCCTGCACCCGTCCACCAGGCAGGACGTCCATCCCCGGCAGCACCAGGAGGCTGGCCATGCTGAGAGGGCGGCATGCTAAAGGAAGAAGTGCCCCAGCACCGTCACTTGGCATTTCAAAGAGGAAAACAGGCATTTCCAGGATCCAGGGTCACTGTTAAAACAATCCAATTTAAAAAGTGGTAATTATATATAGAGAGAGAGACAGACAGACAGACAGACAGAGAGAGACACTTCACCACAGGGGCCATTCGGATGGCAAACAAGCACATGAAAAGATGTCCAGCACCACGAGCCACAAGGGACATGCAAGCAAAGCCCAAGGTGAGCTGCCACCGCACACGGGTGAGAAGAGCTGAAATCCAAGTAGTGACAAATGCTGATGAGGATGTGGATAAACGGTATCTCTCATACCTTGCCATGGACGTGTACACAGGTAGGATCACTCTGGAAACCAATTTGCCATTTTCTTAAAAAACTGAATATGCACTTGCATACAACCCAGCAATTGCACACTCCTGGGCATTTATCTCAGAGAAATGACGAGTTACGGCCACAAAAAAATCTGTGCCCTAATTGTTATGGACTGAATTGTGCCCCCTGCTTCCTGCTGCCAAACTTATAAGCTGAACTCCTAACCTGCAATGTGGCTATATTTGAGGTAAATCTTTGAGGTAATTTAGGTTAAATAGGTCACGATCTCCAACCTGATATCCTTACAAGAACAGGTAGAGATGCGGGAGCACACCCTCCTCTCTCTCGCACCCTCCCTTCCTCCCGCCTCTCAGCGCCCACAGGGGAAAGGCCACAGGAGCTCACAGCAGGCAGGTGGCCTCCTGCAAGCCAGGCAGAGAGGCCTCACCAGACACCAACGCTCATGGCACCTTGATTGGGAACTTCCTGCCTCAAAAATGGCAAGAAAATAAATTCCTGTGATTGAAGACACAAAGTATGTGGTACTTTGTTATGGAAACCCTAGTACGTTAATACACTAATGTTCATAATTGCTTCATTTGTAATAGCCAAAAACTGGAGACAACTAAGACTTCTCTTAGTAAGGGAGGGTTACCAAGCTGGGGTATATCCATACCACAGAACGTCACTCAGCAGTACTCATCAATGGGAATAACTATTGACTGACCCCACTGGTTCTGAATAATGCTGTACTGAGTGAAGAAAAAGCCAATCTCATAGGGTCACATACAGTATGATTCCACTGATAAAACATTCTCAAAAAGAAGAAAAGTATAGAGATAGGAAACAGAGTAGGAATTGCTAGGGGCTAGGGATGGTGGGAGTGATTACACAGGGGCAGAAAGAGGGAGACCTTTGCATGATGGGATAGTTCCTAATTGGGGTGGCGATTACAGAAGTCAACATGTGATAAAGTGACACTGAAGTACAGCCACGCGTTATGCAGATGTCCATCTCCGGGGCTAGGCACTGGGCTACAGTTACCTAAGACATAACACAGGAGTGTCTGGGCAAGGGGTACATGGGAGCCCCCTATACTGCCTTTGCAATTCCCTGTAACTATTCCAAAGTAAATCTATGTTTATTTTTCAAATAATTATTTGAATTTTTGTGATTATTTCAAGATAAAAAGCTTAAAAGCTTCATGAAAATAACACAGAAGTATTGCTTCTCTGATGACTTTGTAGTTACCTTCATTAAAAAGTCAGCAGTCTACCCTACTGACGTTCATTTTAACATAAACTGATGCTTCAAACCTTATGCCAACACTGGGGTTTCCTGTCTCCCGGCTACGCTTCAGGACCCCTCGGTATGGGAAGGTTTACACTTAGCCGTCATTGGGCTGAAGCTGGTCTCTGTCACCTTAGTCTTGTGCTCCCCAAATAATAATCTTTCTAAATCTCACCTGAAATTCATGAAAAACCTGAACAGAAATTCTGGCATTTGAAGGGTCATTGTCAGACTAGAAAATGACTGACACAGCACCTGTGACGCTTTCTGACCTCTAGTAGCCTCTCATGTCGTAGCTACGTACTCATAAAGTAGATACATAATACATATTACATATAATGTTTATTTAAAATCATATATAACCTTACATAGAAACACCTACTTAACCAAAACATTATTTTCAGGCTAAAATATCTTTTCCTATGTCTCCAAAAATGAAAATTCTTCATCAAAAGGGAAACAAAAATAAGTATCACAGAAAAAAGTAAAAAGCTACAAAGGATTGCAAATTCACCTGTTTTTTAAGAGACATGTAAAGATCTTCTTTAATGTATAAAACATTTAAATAATACTCAAATTCATATATTAATAATTAAAAGCAACAGAAGGAAGGTCAATAAGTATGGATAGAAGAAGTAAAGGTGTCCTCAGAGATGGAAAGACTTTCCAAGAGAAAAAAGAATAAGAATAAAAATACATATAGAGGAAAGGAGAGAGATTGGTAGAGGGAAGGGAAGGTGCACTGATGCAGTAAGATAATAGGGACAGACAGGGATTGTTCAGACTTTAAGAAAACTCTAAAAACTTTTTAAAAACGTCCTTGTACATGGTACTTCCCTCAGGACAGTGGTCTTAGAAGCCCTCAACTTGTCTTATTGCTCCCTGAAATCCCCAGGAAGCTCTCTAACCATTTCTCACAGCTCTTCACCTGTTTTCTAAAAGATGGCAGAGGGTTCATCTGGTAAGAGAGTCATCACAGGGAAAAAACATTCTCTAGTCTCCAATAGTAAACCTAAGGAACATCATACACACACAGACAGTGAAATAAAGCCAAAATTCAGAATATTAACATATCTGATACAACTCCAGCCTTGGAAATAGCTGAAAAGAACTACCTGTCTCTAACCAGTCCTGGATTCATACCTTCCTCAGTTTAATGCTATTCAAATATTATCTATACCTTTTCAATCAAGAGGAATGATTGGCAACTGGAAAGGGTAGAATGCTGAGAAAAACAACGATGATGACTAACGTGTATCATTTATTAGTGTTTACTACATGCCACCTCTGCTAGGGACATCATGTATATTGTTCCATTTAATTATTACTCACAATAATGTACTATTAACATTTGTTGAGAGCCAAATATGTTTGAGCATGCTGCTTTATTTACACGTATGATTTCATTTGATCTTTATACTTCCACATGAGAAAAGTGCAGGTGAGAGGGGTCCAGCGACTTGCTCGTGTTCACTGAAGTACAAAGTGATAGTGCTGGGTTCTGCTTCACCTTTCTTAGACCATATTTAGGATTCCATTTATTTATAATAATTCTACTAGGCAGTGTGCTGAAAGGATGTGGTAACCAGCCTCCTGTAACTAACTGTGAATAACTTCCCTTGGGTCACAGAACCACTAGGTGGCTAAGCAGAGCCTCAAACCCAAGTCTGTCTGATTGCAAAGCCTTGTTCTTTAGACTTATGACACTGTTTCCAAATGAGCCTTAAGACATAAGATCTAGGGAAATTTTGATAAAGGACAGACTTTGCTCCCATGGAAGAGCTGAATAAATGAAATTAATATTTCCTAAAGCCTGTTAATAGAACTAATTAATACAACCAACCATCTCTTCTTTCAAATGAAATACTTTTCAGTGAGGTTTACTGGAGTTAAGTTACAGTCAGTTTCCTAAACCAGACATTCAAACACATGCAGTAAGTGTTTTATCATATAGGGGGCATCAGCTACTCTTTACAACCCTACTAACATTTGATAGTAGATATTTCCATTCTGTTGAGGAAAATAAATTTCGGGGGACTGTCTGGGCTGAGTCTGAACCCAAGGTCCTTGCTGCATTTGTCCCGTGAACTCTCCCAGCACAGCCCTGCGTTCTGGATGGAAGCAATAAACAAGGTGGACCAGGAGATTGACAGCAGCAGAAATAAGGCCATAACTGAATCTAGTCATAAACTACCACCTAACTGACACTAAGGAATATGAAGTGGATAATAGAACGAAGATTTCCACATGGACTTGATGCGCTTTGACAACGAAGGGGCTTTGAAAAAAGTGAGTCTGGATTCCATAGCACATGGAGAGCCTTTGAAAGCTCTGAAATGGAAAATACCAAGATAAAATCTGTGCTTCAGCAAACTGCAGCAGCATATGGGATGAGAGGCAAGGGGCAAAGTGTGGGAGGCATTCGGAATGCCCCAGGTGAGAAGATGTGAGAATGAGGTTGAATTAGACCCCAGAGTTTAAAAGAAGGGAGGGTACAGCAACGGGATAGGTGGGATCAGCAGGGCTTAAATCGTGCTTGGATATAAAAAGGGAAGTTGAAGACAGCAATAAATGTTACTGCTAAGTGGAGACCAGGAAAGCAATGGGGAGCACCAGGAGGAGGGGGATTTAGAACGAGATGGAGCTCTCCAGCAAGCTTCAGAAATAATGAGAGATCCGAGGGGAGCAATGGCAGGGAAAGGAAGCATGAAAATGGACTTCCAGGAGGCTGGAACAGGGGAAGGTGGCATTTAGTCATTACAATTAAGCTTGAAATCTCAGATTCAGGAGAATTACTTCCAATGTAGCTGTAACTACAAACCCCTGGAAGTGCAGAGAATGCAGTGATTATAAAAATAGTGGAAGCTGGCACATGCTGATATGATTTCCATAAGAGAGAAATGGTAGGTTTAGAACAGACTGGTAAATCTAACAATTTCTCCTCAGAGGTAAGAATAAATAATTACTGGGCACTTGTTAAACTGTTAGAAAGTATACTTTAATCACTAGGAGTGAAGATGGAATCACTAAAAAAAAGAAAGTCATGGCAAACAACGCCAAGGCCTCGTGCGGCGGAGCTGGGAGCTGGCAGCTCCGAGGAGCGCCACAGACACCCCAGACCAGGCGCCTCGGCTTTCTGCAGGCCTCTGTGGATACTGGCGCTCCAGTCAGGGCAGAAATGTGGTGACTAAGCAGTGCAGAAGGTTTGAAGAGGATTGAAGAGCCATGCTTAGAGGTTAGAAGTTAATATTATCAAAGAACCTGATTTCCAGCAGGAAAAAGATTTGAAAATATGGTTGAAGACATAGGGACACATCATGACATCTTGAGTTGCTGCGTTGAGCATTCTATGAAGTGAGATGTGTATCTTAGAGGACATTAATACCCCAAATATTCTTGCCAGGTTATTGTGATCAATTTAAACTGAAAAGAAATTTTAAAGGGATAAAAGTAAAAAAATACATAAGAACCGAACAAGGAGAGGTCATTTAGCAGGAATCATTTGAGAAAATGCCTCAGGTTTAGGCTATAAACAAATTTTAAGCTGGCAAAAGATAATGCTATTACAACCTTTTGCTGCATGAATAAAAGTCTTACTCTACCAAGGGTGGCTTAGGTGGCCCAGCATTGGGCACTGAATTGACTTAGATCTGGAGTCAATTCATGGTTGGGAAACATACTTTTACAAGTTCACCACTGAACCAGAGGATTTCCAGTACAAATCTGGAGAGGTAAATATTCTGAGGAATGAGATAAAAACATTAGGTCCAATTAGGCTAATGAAAGGAATCTCACTAGCAGAACAAAGGATTTTTAACCTTGAAAATGGAAGACTTATTGGTAATGAGAATTATGTTCTCCAATATCAGAAAGGCCTTGATGAGCGAAGGATTTTAGTTGTTCTGTGTAATTCCAAGAGGTAGAATTAGGAGTACTGTTTGACATTAATGAGTGTCTAGGAATATGCTTATGTGGGAGAGGTTTGAGCAGAAAGTATGATTCCAAGACCCTTCTGGGAGAAATACACTCAGCCATGGAAAATTTCTAGACCAAAATAACATGCATTTCTTCCACAAATATTTACTGGGCTTTACTGAAATCCACACAGATGCACTGGTAAGTGAAAGAGATAAAAGTATGGGGGCGAGGTGTAGTGGGGACACTGGCAGGGCTCTCCCACCGAAGTGACCCCTGCAAGGAAAGCGCTGGTTAAGAATGGGAACTGCTGAGACAAGACCTGGCTTGAGACTCAGGAAGAGAAAGGGTGGGTGGAGCTGGAGGCAGGGATGCTGGGTGTGCGGCTGACCAATATCCCACTCAGACAAACTGAAGCAAAGTAATTTTGCTAAGTTCCTTTCACGGAGGGTTGCTGACCTTTTATTTCATTTCTTTTTTTTAAGGTATTGCTGTGAAGATAAATGGTTTATATTTGAAAAGCACCTAGGAGAGTCCCAGGCAGATAGGAATCTCTATATCAGGGTTGGCCGTTACTGTTTTTGTCGTAACTGGCCTTTTCCTCGATGGTCTTGGAGGGGATGTATTATGGACCGAGAGTTTGTTGTCCCCCAGAATTCATACGGTGAAATTCTAATCTCCAGTGGGGTGATATTTGGTGGGGTCTTTGAAAGGTAAATTAGGGTTAGACGGGGTCATGAGGTAGAGCCTCCAGCTGTTATCACAGGAGGATGAAATAACTCCCTGGGTGGGGGCACACGCTTTTACTGGTTACCAGTCACAGCCCTTCTTGCGCAGGTTCCACAGGTGAAATGATTTGGCCATTTGATCACGTTCCCACCACCACATCCTCTGCTCCAATGGCTTTTCAGAGCTGTCGGCACCTAACAGCCCTGGGTGAGCTGCCCGAGCCCACTGCCTCCAGGCCGCCCATCAACACGCCCCTCTCCATCCTCCTCCTTAGACTCCCTGGCCCTTGGTCAGCTCCGCCGGGCCAGGCCGCCTCCCGCCATCCTCATCGTGCCGTCCTTCTGCTACATGTCCTTCCTCCCTCCACATCCAGCGACCGCCCGGCAAAGTTTCTCTTTCCTGATCAGACACATGCTCCCACCGTACATCCGATGACACTTACCAACATCTGTAAATATTCCTTCTGTGGGTGCAAGATGAATGGCTGTCCTCAGCTCTTTTCCCTGTGCTCCCCGAGGACCAGGGCCCCCACGTTTATTTTGCCCACCACTGCTTCCCTGGCCCTCAGCACACCCTGGACTCATATCTGTTGTGTGCCTCAGACATGTTAACCCAGGGCAGTAAGACTTGAACCCTCGGTGCACATAAGGCCCTGCTTGCACAGATCCCCCCACAGGTGGAGGCTGATTCCTCTGCATGAACCTCCACTAGAGGAATCACAGGGAAACAGAGGATGGCTGTGTGTTCTGCTTTCAAAGGGGAGGCTGCTTCGTCATCATGTTTCCCAGACATATGTGGGGTGACCGCCTGTTGCAGAGGTGGGATGGTTGATTTCATGTGTCAACTTGACTGGGCTCTGGGGTGCTCAGAGGGCTGGTAAAAACATTACTTCTGGGTGTGTCTGCGAGAGTGTCCCCAGATGAGAAAACAATCGAATCGGTAGACTGAGCAAAGAAGACCCAACCTCACCAGTGCGGGCAGGCTCTATCCAACCTGGATAGAGCGAGAAGGCGTGAGGAGGAGGAAAAGAACCCGGGTTCACCCTGACAGCGGGGCGCCGTGGCCTTGAAGATGGGCTCGCTGCACGGAGGTCGGCCTTGTGCTCTGCAGGAGCCAGGGACACAGAGCTGACCAGGGGACAGCCCTGCCCTACCCGAGCTCACAGACAGAGAACCGGAGAGAGGGAGGTGTGCGTTAGGGAAGTGTGTGCTCAGAGGAGCCGAGCAACGTCGGTCCAGTTCACACTGAGCTGCGCAGTGAAGCCCAGGAAGAATGAGGCTCCAACTCCAATCACTTGGATTTTCAGTAAAAAGAGTGGCTGTAGCTTAAATTCCCCTGCGGTGACACAGGGGAAAGTTTCAGGCTGGAAGACTTATCCTATTAACCTCATGAGGAAATAAGCTAAGAACCGGGGGACACTGTCTTTGCTGAACCAGCACGGCCTGCATAAAACATGAGCCTCTCACCGTGCAGGGTAATGGGCTTCTCCTCTGCTGCCATTGTATTTAAGTAATCTATTTATAACAGTATGTTGAGTATCTTTATTCCCCAGGGAAGAGCAGGAGCTGTTGGCTCTGCCAGCCCAGTGTCAGGGCCTCACAGGGTGCTGGAGCCTAACAGGCCTGGCCACCCCGACAGGTGAAGGGGCAGCTGAGGGCACCATCCCCGCAGAGGGCTCTCCCCACCTGGGCCAGGCCAGGAGAACAGGCAGAGACTCCCGGAAGGATTTGTCCTGACCCGGAGAGTTCTCCAAAGAGTCCTCATGCCAGGGAAGAGGACACAGAAATGCCTTTTCTCTTCTATTCAAAATAACAAATGGCTCTAAAACCCAAAGAACAAGGTGTTCGACACATTAGGACACTTAGGTTTTTATTTTTTTAAGAGCTATGGTGCTATAAGATGAACTAAGGTGTTCAGAGGAAAGGAGAAAGAATATAGTTCTACTACTTTTTCCTCTTGGTATCTCTGAATAGTAGCTGAGGAAGTGTTTTAGGTTATATATGGATATTTGAATGCATTTCCCATCAGGCCTCCTTTTGGTGCGTGTTTTCCTGTTACTACTCTCTGACGTGAAACTCATTCTGGAAGCCTTGCATTGCCCAGACATAATTCAAATCCCCAAGAAAGCTTTCAAAGGCCTTCTGTGCAACTGCTGCCTGCCCGCCTCCCCATTCCACACTCCTGGGACCTTACATTTCCCTGCTTTGTATCTTTATGTGTCTTCTTGCACTTCCACCATCCAGAATTCAGGCAATATTCACTCCTCTCTAGAAAACTGCCATTCATCTGAAACTGAGCTGCTTTCTCTCCTCTGGGGCGGGCAGCCAATTCCGCCTTTGATTGTGACCATTGTCCGCTGGTCTGGCCCTTGCTCCCCGCTGATTTGTGAGCTCCCTGAGGACAAGCAGTCACCTTGGTGTCCCCATCCCTGGTACATACATGGTGAACAGAACTACTGTCTGAGGAAAGAACTGAGACAGAGGGAGGAAGGGAGGATTAGAACACACATTTTAAGAAGAAAGAAGGCAGGAAGTACACACTTAGAGGAAATATCCAGGGAATGGAAGACAAGCTTCAGATATTTAATCCAGGGAAGAAAGTTCTGAGAATACATAGCTGTCTTCAAATATTTGACGAGTTTTAAGATAAATAAAGACATAGAAGAACTAGAAATTAGACTGATAATGTGGAAATAGAAGGGAAATTTAACTCAAAGAATTTTCTAGTATTTCAATGGCCAAAGATGTGATACCATGTCAGGAACCAAGGATGACCCTGCTAATGGATGTCACCTCACTCAGTGGGGACCAGTTCTCTGCAGAGAGTAGGTGGGGTAAGTCAGAATGCCAACTCCATCACCTTGCAGGGGTGTCCCAACACTGAAAGTCTGGTTGTAGGTAAACATACCATCACTCATACAGTCCTTGCCCCATATCAGACGAAAAGGGAAATAAAATGATCTCACATGAGAATTTAAATAGCCACAAATGACTTAACTCAACTACCATTAATTTCTATTATGTCAACATCTGTTTTTTTTTTTCCAAATGTTAAAAATAAAAATACTTAGAAGCATGTTTGCCATCCTGGATCTCTTGGAAAAGATTTATAAAAACAGTTTGAAGAAAATTCTGACCCCAAACTTATTACTGATCCACTTTCAAGCTGAATTTCTAAACACTTTGAAAGCAACACTGCTTGACATGAGAGACATCACTTTCTCTTCAGAGGAAGAGGTCCACATGTGTTACTATAACTTTCTAATTTTGTTGGGAGCTAATGAGTACATGCTCATTATGATACAAAGACTCCCTTTCTCAGGGGAACCCTCCTACACTGTTGGTGGGAATGTAAACTAGTTCAACCACTGTGGAAAGCAATAGGGAGGTTCCTCAAAAAACTAAAAATAGAAATACCATTTGACCCAAGAATTCTACTCTGAGGAATTTACCCAAATAAAACAAGATCACAGATATAAAAAAACATAGACACCCCTATGTTTACTGCAGCACTATTTACAACAGCCAAGATATGGAAGCAACCTAAGCGTCCATTAATAGATGAATGGATAAAGAAGATGTAGTACATATACAGAATGGAATATTATTCAGCCATAAGAAGAAAATAAATCCTACCATTTGCAACAACATGGATGGACATGGAGGGTATAATGCTCAGTGAAATAAGTCAGGCAGAGAATGACAGGTACCAAATTATTTCCCTCATCTGTGGAGTATAACAACAAAGCAAAACTGAAGGAACAAAACAGCAGCAGACTCGCAGAACCCAAGAAGTGACTAACAGTTACCAAAGAGAAAGGGGGTGTGGAGGGAGGGTGGGGAAAGAGGGAGAAGGGGATTAAGGGGTATTATGACTAGCACACATAATGTAGGGGGGTCAAGGAGAAGGCAGTATAGTACACAGAAGGCAAGTAGTGACTCTATCCGTCTTACTATACTGATGGACAGTGACTGCAATGAGGTGTGCTGGAACTTGATATGAGGTGTGGGGGGGACTCAAAAAATGGGTGAATGTAGTAACCACAATGTTACATGTGAAGCCTTCATAAGGTTGTATATCAATGATACCTTAATTTAAAAAAACGGGAAAAGAAAAAAAGCACACAAAGACTCCATTTCTCAACAGCAGTAAATGTAATATGAAACATTTAATATTTATTTAAAATTATTTTACCAATGAGATATTATTGCCAAAAAATATTCAACCCAAATCTAATCATGATGGAGCAATCAGATATTTCACACTGTAGGACATTCTACCTTTCTTCCAGATAACTGGTACAGAAATTCATGTCTGTGGTACCCTGAGTAATAAAATCCTTTGTCTCAGACCCAGGTATTGCCTGTCTCCTGCCAGCACTTGTGAAACTGTAGTAGGTCAACCTGTTACTCAGACTGTCACAGTTCTTGATCAGGAGAACCCTGAAGCATGTCCACAGTTGGAAGGTCCACATATCTCTAGGCAGGAACTTGCAATGGGTCTAAAATAGAAGGAGGAACTAGAACTCCAGACTCCGAAGCCACAGAGCTGGCATTATCTCTCTCCATTCCAATAGAGGGGGGTTCCTGATTTTTGGAGGGTGAATCAGAGAGACCTGAGATTCAGTGACACAGAAATAACAGAGGAGCACACAACGATGGGCCCTCAGCATTTTGTCTACAGGTTTGTAACTTCCCAAGCAACAGACTAAATCAACAACAATAAGAAAAACTTCCATCTTGTGAAATTAACAAACCAAAGTAAAAAGATCTGGAAATACTAACAAGCAGCACCTCCCCCAAGTTTCCAGTACTCACTCCAAACTGAGGCCTGCAGAGAGGTTCCAATTAGATGTGTGTTTCATTTCTCAATATTAATGAGTAGCAATTGAAGAACTGCTTTATTATGAAAAGTATTCTCCAAAATGAATAGAAAGAAAAAGTACTAGAGGTAACAAAACAATGTGGGAACAGAAGAAAACTTCAAAAAAACCATGGTTAATGTCCTCAGAGAGAGAAGAGAGGATAGTCATGAAAAGTAATAGCAGGATGCTGTAAAAAAGGAATATTCCAAGAACAAAGATTTTTTCAAAATTAAAAAAATATGAGTAGCTAGATGGAGGGTAAATTTGAAGGAATTTCCTAAAATCTAATACAAAAAGAAAAATATACAATATGAAAATAATATAAATAAAATAATTATAACATATAATTACAGTATAAAAGAGAAAGGTAAGGGATGATTGAAGATGGCGGTGTGAGAGGCAAGACAGAGGCTTCCTCCTAAAACCACATAGAATATGAAAATATAATTAATACAACTAATCCTGAAAGAGCAACAGGAAAGAGGGCTGCGTCAGGCTGCATACACCTGGAGAAAAGAATAAACTTCACAGAACAGAGTAACATACCAAAGCCGTGGCCCTGTGGGGCCCACGAAGAGTCCTCATGCCAGGGAAGAGGACACAGAAATGCCTTTTCTCTTCTATTCAAAATAACAAATGGCTCTAAAACCCAGCTCAGTGGCAGGAGGAAGAGAAACGAAGCAGGGAGGGAGTGGAGGCCTGGGACTGCTGAATACCTAGCCCTGGATATCTAATCTGGGAGCACAAACCTGCATTACATTGTGCTCTCATGATTAGAGGGGTTGGAAAGCTAAGACAGACAGAATACTTAAAGAGACTGAAATATAACCAATTTTGGTAAGCAGGGATTCATATCTGGCTGCTCTGGGACAAAAGAAAGGCTGGCAATCTGAGAGACTTCCTAACAGCAAGAGGGCTACTAAAGGGGAAATGACTGCAAAGAGATTACTGCTCAGGAGAAAGGACAGGTAGACAAAATTGTCTGCATGCACTCTGCCCAGCAGTTTGGGAACTTTCACGATTTCAGGTGCTCAAACCCCCTGGATGGCTAATAAGTAATAAGGCCCTCCTCCGTGATACACAGCCTGTTGTGCTTTTCTCCCAGACAGTCCACACCTGGCTGACAAATCAGTAAACCCAGTCCTGGCATCAGGCCAACCAGAGGGAAACCCCACTTACAACAGCTACAAACGCAAAGCATAGAGGATTATACCTGTGTGCTCAGCACACAGTTCTGTCAGTGGAGACAGGCAGAGCAGCCAGGAAGCAGGAAACAGCTATTTCCTCCCCCGAGGCACCAACACTGCTCCCCAGCGATACACAACATTGCTCCAGGAGCTGAGCACCTCCAGAGAGTAGAGCTTCTGGGTACTAGAGGGCACAACATACAAATATGAAATGTTAAAGGAACCTGGTTCAGAGCAAAATTATAAATACACCAGAGAAAGAGTCAAATGAAATCGACCTCATGAATCTTCCTGAAAGAGATTTCAAAATAAAAATCATAAACATGCTCATAGAGGTACAGAAAACTATTCAAGTACTCAGGAATGAATTCCAGTCAAAGATCCAACCATAACGGAACACCGTATCAGAAATGAAACATACAGTAGAAGGCTTTAAAAGCAGATTAGATGCGGTGGAGGAGATGATAAATAAAATAGGAAACTAGAGAAGAGGAATACAAAGAAGCTGAGGCATAGAGAGAAAAAAGGATCTCTAAGAATGAAAGAATATTGAGACAACTGTGTGACCAATCCAAACGGAACAATATTCATATTATAGGGGTACCAGAAGAAGAAGAGAGAGAAAAAGGGATAGAAAGTGTCTTTGAGGAGGTGATTGCTGAAAACTTCCCCAATCTGGGGAAGGAGATAGTCTCTCAGGCCATGGAGGTGCACAGATCTCCAATATAAGGGACTTAAGGAGCAAAACACCAAGACATATAATAATTAAAATGGCGAAAATCAAGGATAAGGACAGACTATTAAAAGCAGTCAGAGACAGAAATAAGATCACATACAAAGGAAAGTCCATCAGGCTATCATCAGACTTCTCAGCAGAAACCTTATAGGCCAGAAGGGAGTGGCATGATATACTTAATGTAATGAAGCAGAAGGGCCTCAAACCAAGATTACTTTATCTGGCAAGATTATCATTTAAATTTGAAGGAGGGATTAAACAATTTCCAGATAAGCAAAAGCTGAGAGAATTTACCTCCCACAAACCGTCTCTAAAGTTTATTTTGGAGGGACTGCTATAGATGGAAATGTCCCTAAGGTTTAAATACTTGCACCAGAGGTAATAAAACCCCAGTAAAGAAAGTAGAACAGTTAATGACTATGTAAATGAAAAATTAAATCAACTACCCCCAAAGTCAACCAAGGGATACACAAAGAATACAGAATATGATACCTAATATATAAAGAATGGAGGAGGAAGAAAAAGGAGGAGAAAAAAAGAACCTTTAGATTGTGTTTGCAATAGCATACTAAGTGAGTTAAGTTAGACTTTTAGATAGTAAGGAAGTTAACCTTGAACTTTTGGTAACCATGAATCTAAAGACTGCACATGGCAATAAATACATATCTATCGATAATCACCCTAAATATAAATGATCTGAATGCACCAATCAAAAGACATAGAGTCACTGAATGGATAAAAAAACAAGACCCATCTATATGTTGCTTACAAGAGACTCACCTCAAACCCAAAGACATACACAGACTAAAAGTGAAGGGATGGAAAAAGATATTTCATGCAACTAACAGTGAGAAAAAAACAGGAGTTGCAGAACTTGTATCAGACAAAATAGACTTTAAAACAAAGAAAGTCACAAGACATAAAGAAGGACATTACATAATGATAAAGGGGTCAATCCATCAAGAAGATATAATCATTATAAATATCTATGCATCCAACACAGGAGCACCTACATATGTGAAACAAATACTAACCAAATTAAAGAGGGAAATAAAATGCAATGCATTCATTCTAGGAGACTTCAACACTCAATCCAAAGGACAGATCAATGAGACAGAAAACAAGTAAGCACATAAAGACACTGAACAACACATTAGAACAGTTGGACCTAACAGACATCTACAGAACTCTACACCCAAAAGCAGCAGAATACACATTCTTCTCAAGTGCACATGGAACATTTTCAAGAATAGATGATATACTGGGCCACAAAAAGAGCCTTGGTAAATTCAAAAAGATTGAAATTGTACCGACCAGTTTCTCAGATCACAAAGGTATGAAACTAGAAATAAATTATGCAAAGAAAATGAAAAATCCCACAAACACATGGAGGCTTCACAACATGCTCCTAAATAACCAATGGATCAATGACCAATAAAAACAGAGATCAAGCAATATATGGAGACAAATGACAGCAATAATTCAACATTGCAAAATATGTGGGACGCAGCAAAGGCTTTGAAAATAGGAGAGTATATTGCAATACAGGCCTACCTCAGGAAAGAAGAAAATTCCCAAATGAACTGTCTAAACTCACAATGAATTAAACTAGAAAAAGAAGAACAAATGAGGCCCATAGATGGAGAGAGATAATAAAGATTAGAGCAGATATAAATAAAATGTATAAGAAAAAAACAATAGAAAGGATCAATGAAAGTAAGAGTTGGTTCTTCGAGAAAATAAACAAAATAGATAAACCCCTAGCCAGAACTTATCAAGAAAATAAGAGAGTCTACACACATTAACAGAATCAGAGAAGACAAAGGAAAAATCACTACAGACACCACAGAAATACAAAGGATTATTAGAGACTACTATGGACAATTATATGCTAACAAACTGGATAACCTAGAAGAAATGGACAACTTTCCAGAAAAGTACAACCTTCCAAGGCTGACCCAGAAAGAAACAGAAAATCTGAACAGACCAATTATCAGCAAAGAAATTGAACTGGTAATCAAAAAACTACCTAAGAACAAAACTCCTGGACCAGGTGGCTTCACCACTGAATTTTATCAAACATTCAGTGAAGACCTAATACCCATTCTCCTTAAAGTTTTGCACAAAGTAGAAAAGAAGGGAATCCCTCTATGAGGCCAGCAGCACTCTAATACCAAAACTAGGCAAAGACACCACACACACAAAAAAATTAGGACCAGGCCAATATCCCTGATGAACATAGATGCAAAAATACTTAAAAATATATTAGCAAACCAAATTCAAAAATATATCGAAAAAATCACCCACCATGATCAAGTAGGATTTATTCCAGGGATGCAAGGATGGTACAGTATTAGAAAATACATCAACATCATCCACCACATAAACAAAAAAGAAGGACAAAAATTACATGATCATCTCCATAGACACCGAAAAAGCATTTGACAAACTTCAACATCCATTCATGATAAAAACTTTCAACAAAATGGGTATAGAGGGCAACTACCTCAACATAGTAAAGGCCATATATGAAAAACCCACACCCAACATCATACTTAACAACATGAAGCTGAAAGCCTTTCCTTTAAGATTGGGAACAAGACAAGGATGCCAACTCTCTCCACTTCTATTCAACATAGTTCTGGAGGTCCTAGCCTAGCAATCAGACAACACAAAGGAATACAAGGAATCCAGATTGGTAAAGAAGAAGTCAAACTGTCATTATTTGCAGATAACATGATATTGTACATAAAAAACCCTAAAGAAACCACTCCAAAACTACTAGATCTAATATCTGAATTCAGCGAAGTTGCAGGATACAAAATTAACACACAGAAATCTGTTGCATTCCTATAGACTACCGATGAACTAGCAGTAAGAGAAATCAGGAAAACAATTCCATTTCCAATTGCATCAAAAAGAATAAAATACCTAGGAATAAACCTAACCAAGGAAGTGAAAGACCTATACTCTGAAAACTACAAGAAACCCATGAGAGAAATTAAAGAAGATACCAATAAATGGAAACACATCCCATGCTCATGGATAGGAAGAATTAATATTGTCAAAATGGCTATCCTGCCTAAAGCAATCTACAGATTCAATGCAATTACTATCAAAATACCAAAAGCATTCTTCACTGAACTAGAGCAAATCATTCTAAAATTCATATGGAACCACAAAAAAACTCCAAATAGCCCAAGCAATCCTGAGAAGGAAGAACAAAGCTGGGGGGATTATACTCCCCAACTTAAAGCTCTACTACAAAGCCACAGTAATCAAGACAATTTTCTACTGGCACAAGAAGATAACAATAGACCAATGGAACAGACTAATGAGCCCAGCTATAAACCCAAACATATATGGTCAATTAATACACGATAAAGGAGCCATGGACATACAATGGGGAGAGGACAGCCTCTTCAACAACTGGTGTTGGGAAAACAGGACAGCTACATGCTAGAGAATGAAACTGGATCACTGTCTAACCCCATACACAAAAGTAAACTCGAAATGGATCAAAGACCTGAATGTAAGTCATGAAACCATAAAACTCTTAGAAAAAAACGTAGGCAAAAATCTCCTAAATATAAACATGAACAACTTCTTCCTGAACGCATCTCCTCAAGCAAGGGAAACAAAATCAAAGATGAACTCATGGGACTACATCAAACTAAAAAGTTTCTATATGGCAAAGGACACCTTCAACACAACAAAAAGGCACCCTACAGTATGGGAGAATATATTTGTAAATGATATATCCGACAAGGGGTTAACATCCAAAATATATAAAGACCTCACACACCTCAACACCCAAGAAGCAAATAACCTGATTTAAAAATGAGCGGAGGATACGAAGAGACAATTCTCCAAAGAAGAAATTCAGATGGCCAACAGACACATGAAAAGATGCTCCACATCATTAATCAGGGAAATGCAAATTAAAACCACAATGAGATATCACCTCACACCAGTAAGGATGGCCAGCATTGAAAAGAGTAAGAACAAATGCTGGTGAGGATTCAGAGAAAGGGGAACCCTCCTACACTGCTGGTGGGAATGTAAGCTCATTCAAGCATTGTGGAAAGCAATATGGAGGTTCCTCAAAAAACTAAAAAGAGAAATACCATTTGACTCAGGAATCCTTGGAATTTACCCAAAGAATTCAAGTTCTCAGATTCAAAAGACATATGCACTCCTATGTTTATCACAACACTATATACAATAGCCAAGATATGGAAGCAACCTAAGTGTCCATCAGTAGATGAATGGATAAAGAAGATGTAGTACATATACACAATGGAATACTATTCAGCCATAAGAAAGAAACAAATTCTACCACTTGCAACAACATGGTTGGAGCTGGAGGATATTATGCTCAGTGAAATAAGCCAGATGGGGAAAGACAAGTACCAAATGATTTCTCTCATTTTTGGAGTATAACAATGAAGGAAAACTGAAGGAACAAAACAGTAGCAGACTCAGAGACTCCAAGAAAGGACTGGCAGTTACCAAAGGGGAGGGGTGTGGGAGGGCAGGTGGAGAGGGAGGGAGAAGGGGATTGAGTGGTGTTATGTTTAGTACACATGGTGTGAGGGGTCATGGGGCCAATAGTGTAGCACAGAGAAGGCAAATAGTGGATCTGTGGATTCTTACTGCACTGATGGACAGCGACTGCATTGGGGTGTGGGTGGGGACTTGATAATATTGGTAAATGTAGTAACCACATTGTTTTTTCATGTGAAACCTTCATAAGAGTGTATATCAGTAATACCTTAATAAAAAAAATTTTAAAGAGAGAGAAAGGTGATAGCAGAGAAGAAAGAATTTATCAAAGAAATGATACAAAAGTTGTTTTCATAATCAAAGGACTCGACCTTTCAGATAGTTAAGATTTGCCTAACGCCTGGCGTAATGAAAGAAAAGAAAATAGGTTATACCTATATTTAAACCACATCATCGTAAAATTCCAGAATATGAGGGGATAGGAAACGTTCTGGTTGTGGCTGGGAGCAAAGGGGCCAGGGCAAGAAGCAGCCACAATCAAATGAGCACACATAAAAGTTAGGACAGAATTCATCCACCGATCTAGCTGGCAAAGGATCAGCGCTTGCACAAAGAGAGGGAGCTACTCCCAACCCAGGAGAGGGAAGGTAAAGACGTTTTCAGATATTCAAGGTTTCGAAAAAGTTACTTCCATGCAACATTCCTCAGGAAGGTCCTGGAGAATGTGCTCCACCAAAATAAGAGAACAGAATGACCAAGACTGGGAAGATCTGATGTAGAGATGAAGCTGTCAACATAGACAAGAGAAGGCTGTGGAAGTGACTGTGCAGGGGTCCATGTCCACAGCCGTGAGCAGATGGAGCGAGAACAATCAGAGGCTCTTCCCACTGAGGGCTTTCTAAAGCATTCAAGCCTATCAGGAGGATTCTACAGTTCTATCAGAGTTCCTAATAAAACACTGCAGTCCTAGGATAGAAGACATTAATTCTTTTTAATGGGAAGCAACTACCTCCTGGAGAAACAGAATTTATACCCCTCCTCCCAAGAAATGTCAGTCAGTCACATTAGGACATTCTTCAGAATTCAGTAATCACATGATTCAAACATTGGAAGAAAGGAATATATATTTGATTAAATTTTGTTTTGTAATACTTTGGGAAGATGAGCGGTGGAATGCATGCAGGGGAGGGCAGATAGTAGAAGAAAATTAAATTGTAATATTCTCCAACAGGTCTATCAGTATAAGTATTATCTTACTATGATGAATCTAGTCATTTTCATATTAGCAAATTACTAAGTAAAAGAAGGGATTCCTTAAAGAATGGAAAGAGGACTCAGGTAGGTGGAGTATGAGACAACTATTTTTTTTTCTTTTTTAAGTCTTCCAGTATTATGTTTTCTTCCAGGTATGAAAGTTAAATTCCATCAGTGGATGCAAATTTTAAGGTGAAGAAGGAGGATGAGGGGGTGGCAGGAGAAGAATGTGGCAGAGGAAAAGGGAAAAATATAAAAGACTAAGTCCTTGGTAGGTGCATGAGCAAAGAGAGACGTTCTGAGGGAAGACTGCACGTGACTTAATCACTATGACCTATTATAATGAAATGAAGCATTTTGGCGGCAACAGGGGGGCAGTATGTGTGGAGGAGGGACATGTGGGATACAGGGATGATGTCTTTCAAACAAGAGGGAAATGAAAAATCATTATCAAAATAAATTAATATTCACGTGGTATTTCTACACATGAAAAATTATTAGTGCAATATTAGCAGTTGAATAAAGGAGATATTCCACAAGTGACGTGGTTTATCGGGAAAATCATGGAGGTTTTATTTTACTTTTGTTTTCATATCTGACAAGAATGCCATTTACTTGTTATTAAATTTTTAATGGATAAATAGTGGTTTATTGTAGCCTCTGGTGTATTATTTAAAGAGAATTCAGCGCAGTCCATGGCTAGGATAAAATAAAATATCACACTCAGAATCCTTGTGGAAATAGGTAAGAGTAACATAATTCCTTTTTGTTATTGCTATAATTAGATGAAATGCTTAATATAAAGCACATTGAAATAGAATTTGTAGAAATAATTCGAACGTAAAAATAAAAAATCACATTGAAGAGAGCATGGAATGAAAGGAAATAAAAAGCCTTTAACAGAATTATTGCTTCCTGGGTTTCCAGATATGGTCGCTGCTGGGCTCTGATTAAATACGTGCTCAGCACCAAATTACAGGAACTTGAAACCTACTGATCCTGTGAGGGCTCTTCTCCCACTGCTGCACAGCTGCATTCAGTGCCCAATCCATGGTGTTAAGTATATTTTCTTCTCCTCCTATCTCTCTGTGCTCATGTATTTACCTTAACACTAATTGCACCATCTTCCATATGGGCTTTTAACCCAAGTCTTCTTGGCCACAGATATATTCCCCATTCCTCCTGCATATCAGAAGCTCCTGCCCACCTGCAAACCTCACCTGACCCAAAAGGGCAGAGGGAAAGCCCCAGAGAGTCTTTGAGTCTGGTTCACTGCTTTATAACCTGGGCCAAAGCCTCCCTGCCAGAGTAGATGCTCAGTGAGTCCTTGTGAGCTAAGAGGGTAAGTACTTGGGAGATGAGTGAGCTAAGTGGCTCCACCCACTTTTTTTAACAAAGTGGTGGGGATTTCATGAGTTTGGGTGAATGCAGATGGAGGAAGCACGTAGTGGTTGGTGTTCAGTGAGAGGAATCTGCGCACAGGAAATCAGTGAAGCCATGAAGCCATGACGAGACAGGAGAAACTCTGACACTGCACACACAGTCTTAAATATTCTGCCTTGTATGCTGTGCTATAGCACCACAGCAATAATCACAGTGATGTGCACATATGCACCTGATACTGGAATATGTCTGTGTGAGAACTATTAGTATTATAAAGCAGGTAATGTTATTATCCCCAGTTTATAGGTAAGGAAAGAGAAATGTGATACGATTAATAATTTACCTAGTGTCATTCAGGCAGTAAAGGCCACACTAGAATTTGAGCCCAGGTCTGTTTGCCCACCACCCAAGCTCAGAATGTATGTGAACACAGGAGTATCTCAAGTGCTTTCAAAGTTCAAGTCATAATAAAAATACATGAGAGAGGGAAGCCAAGATGGCAGAGCAAGTAGTTCAGCAGAAATCTCCTCCCAAAAACAAATACATTTATGAAAATACAACAAATACAACTATTCCTAAAGGAGACACCTGTGGATAAAGTACAACAGCCAGGCTACATCTACATCTGCGAGAACCCAGCATCACATGAAGGGGGTAAGATAAGGCTAAATAGATGTGACCAGAGAAAATAAAATCACAGCAAAGAAAGCAGACCAACCAAATACTCTCTAAAGGTAAAACATAAAATGAACTACCCACAAAAGCAGTAAAAGGAAACACAAAAGAGAACAGAACAAAACACCCAACATATGAAGAATGGAGGAGGAGGAATAAGAAGGGAGAGAAATAAAGAATCACCAGACAGTGTTTATAATAGCTCAAAAACCAAGTTAAGTTAGACAGTAAGATACTAAAGAAGATAACCTTGAACCTTTGGTAACCACGAACCTAAAGCCTACAATGGAAATAAGTACATATCTTTCAATAATCACCCTAAATGTAAATGGACTGAATGCACCAATCAAAAGACAGAGTAATACAATGGATAAAAAAGCAAGACCCATCCATATGCTGCTTACAAGAGACTCACCTCAAACCCAAAGACATGACAGACTAAAAGCAAGGGATGAAAAAAGATATTTCACGCAAACAACAGGGAGAAAAAAGCAGGTGTTGCAGTACTAGTATCAGACAAAACAGACTTCGAAACAAAGAAAGTAACAAGAGATAAAGAAGGACATTACATAATGATAAAGGGCTCAGTTCAACAAGGGGATATAATCATTATTAATATATATGCACCCAATACAGGAGCACCAGCATATATGAAACAAATACTAACAGAATTAAAGGAGGAAATAGAATGCAATGCAATTATTTTAGGAGACTTCAACACACCACTCACTCCAAAGGATAGATCCACCAGACAGAAAATAAGGACACAGAGGCACTGAACAACACACTAGAACAGATGGACCTAATACCACATCTATAGAACTCTACATCCAAAAGCAACAGAATACACACTCTTCTCAAGTGCACATGGAACATTCTCCAGAATAGACCACATACTGGGCCACAAAAAAGAGCCTCAGTAAATTAAAAAAGACTGAAATCCTACCAACCAACTTTTCAGATGACAAAGGTATAAAAGTAGAAATAAATTGTACAAAGAAAGCAAAAAGGCTCACAAACACATGGAGGTTTAACAACATGCACCTAAATAATCAATGGATCAACAACCAAATTAAAATACAGATCAAGCAATATATGGAAACAAAGGACAACAACAACACAAAACCCCAACTTCTGTGGGACACAGCAAAAGCAGCCTTAAGAGGAAAGTATATAGCGATCCAGGCATATTTAAAGAAGGAAGAAAAACCCCAAATGAATAGTATAACATCACAATTATTAAAATTGGAAAAAGAAGAACAAATGAGGCCTAAAGTCAGCACAAGGAGGAACATAATAAATAACAGAGAAGAAATAAACAAAATGGAGAAGAATAAAACAATAGAAGAAATCAATGAAACCAAGACCTGGTTCTTTGAGAAAATAAACAAAATAGATGAGCCTCTAGCCAGACTTATTAAGAGAAAAAGAGAGGCAACACACATTAACAGAATCAGAAATGAAAAAGGAAAAATCATGACGAACCCCAAAGAAATACAAAGAATTATTAGAGAATACTATAAAAACCTATATGCTCACAAACTGGAAAACCTAGCAGACATGGACAGCTTCCTAGAAAAATACAACCTTCCAAGACTGAGCAAGGAAGAAACAGAAAATCTAAACAGACCAATTACCAGCAAAGAAATTGAATCGGTAATCAAAAAACTACCCAAGAAAAAAACCCCGGGGCCAGATGGATTTACAATGGAATTTTATCACACATACATAGAAGACATAATACCCATTCTCCATAAAGTTTTCCAAAAAAGAGAGGAGGAGGGAATACTCCCAAACTCATTCTATGAAGCCAACATTACCCTAATACCAAAATCAGGCAAAGACCCCACCAAAAAAGAAAACTACAGACCAATATCCCTGATGAACGTAGATGCAAAAATACTCAACAAAATATTAGCAAACCGAATTCAAAAATACATCAAAAGGATCATACACCATGAACAAGTGAGATTCATCCCAGGGATGCAAGGATGGTGCAACATTCAAAAGTCCATCAACATCATCCACCACATAAACAAAAAGAAGGACAAAAACCACATGATCATCTCCATAGATGCTGAAAAAGCATTCGACAAAATTCAACATCCATTCATGACAAAAACTCTCAACAAAATGGGTATAGAGGGCAAGTACCTCAACATAATAAAGCCCATATATGATAAACCCACAGCCAACATCATACTGAACAGAGAGAAGCTGAAAGCATTTCCTCTGAGATCGGGAACTAGACAGGGATGCCCACTCTCCCCACTGTTATTCAACATAGTACTGGAGGTCCAAGCCACGGCAATCAGACAAAACAAAGAAATACAAGGAATCCAGATTGGTAAAGAAGAAGTTAAACTGTCACTATTTGCTGATGACATGATATTGTACATAAAAAACTCTAAAGACTCCACTCCAAAACTACTAGATCTAATATTGGAATACAGCAAAGTTGCAGGATACAAAATTAACACACAGAAATCTGTAGCTTTCCTATACACTAACAATGAACTAATAGAAAGAGAAATCAGGAAAACAATTCCATTCACAATAGCATCAAAAAGAATGAAATACCTAGGAATAAACCTAACCAAGGAAGTGAAAGACTTATACCCTGAAAACTATAAGACACTCTTAAGAGAAATTAAAGAGGATACTAACAAATGGAAACTCATCCCATGCTCTTGGCTAGGAAGAATTAATATTGTCAAAATGGCCATCCTGCCCAAAGCAATATACAGATTCGATGCAATCCCTATCAAATTACCAACAGCATTCTTCAACAAACTGGAACAAATAGTTTAAAAATTCATATGGAATCACCAAAGACCCCGAATAGCCAATGCAATCCTGGGAAGGAAGAATAAAGTGGGGGGGATCTCGCTCCCAAACTTCAAGCTCTCCTACAAAGCCACAGTAATCAAGACAGTTTGGTACTGGCACAAGAACAGAGCCACAGACCAGTGGAACAGAATAGAGACTCCAAACATTAACCCAAACATACATGACCAATTAATATACGATAAAGGAGCCATGGACATACAGTGGGGAAATGACAGTCCCTTCAACAGATGGTGCTGGCAAAACTGGACAGCTACATGTAAGAGAATAAAACTGGATCACTGTCTAACCCCATACACAAAAGTAAATTCAAAATGGATCAAAGACCTAAATGTAAGTCATGAAACCATAAAACTCTTAGAAAAAAACATAGGCAAAAATCTCTTAGACATAAACATGAGCGGCTTCTTCATGAACATATCTCCCCATGCAAGGGAAACAAAAGCAAAAATGAACAAGTGGGACTATATCAAGCTGAAAAGCTTCTGTACAGCAAAGGACACCATCAATTGAACAAAAAGTTTTCTTACAGTATGGGAGAATATATTCATAAATGACAGATCCGATAAAGAGTTGACATCCAAAATATATAAAGAGCTCACACACTTCAACAAACAAAAAGCAAATAATCCAATTTAAAAATGGAGAGCTGAACAGACAGTTCTCCAAAAAAGAAATTCAGATGGCCAACAGACACTTAAAAAGATGCTCCACATCGCTTGTCAGAGAAATGCAAATTAAAACCACAATGAGATAACACCTCACACCAGTAAGGATCACCACCATCCAAAAGACAAAGAACAACAAATGTTGGCGAGGTTGTGGAGAAAGGGGAACCCTCCTACACTGCTGTTGGGAAAGTAAATTAGTTCAACCGTTGTGGAAAGCAGTGTGGAGGTTCCTCAAAATGCTCACGATAGATATATCATTTGACCCAGGAATTTACCCTAAGAATGCAGCAGCCCAGTTTGAAAAAGACAGATGCACCCCTATGTTTATCACAGCGCTATTTACAATAGCTAAGAAATGGAAGCAACCCAAGTGTCTATTAGTAGATGAATGAACAAGGAAGATGTGGTACATGTACACAATGGAATATTATTCAGCCATAAGAAGAAAACAAATCCTACCATTTGCAACAACATGGATGGAGCTAGAGGGTATTATGCTCAGTGAAATACTCCAGGTGGAGAAAGACAAGTACCAAATAATTTCACTCATATGTGGAGTATATAAGACCAAAAAAGAAAAACTGAAGGAACAAAACAGCAGCAGAATCACAGAATCCAAGAATGGACTAACAGCTACCAAAGGGAAAGGGACTGGGGAGGATGGGTGGGAAGGGAGGGATAAGGGCAGGGAAAAAGAAAGGGGGCCTTACGATTAGCATGTTTAATGTGGGGGGCATGGGGAGGGCTGTGCAACACAGAGAAGACAAGTAGTGATTCTACAGCATCTTCCTACACTGATGGACAGTGACTGTCATGGCGTTTGTTGAGGGGACTTGGTGAAGGCAGGAGCCTAGTAAATATAATGTTCTTCATGTAATTGTAGATTAATGATACCAAAAAAAAAAAAATACATTAAACTCTAG
This sequence comes from Manis pentadactyla, assembly GCF_030020395.1. Taxonomy (NCBI): domain Eukaryota; kingdom Metazoa; phylum Chordata; class Mammalia; order Pholidota; family Manidae; genus Manis; species Manis pentadactyla. The sequence continues at coordinate 10,002,071 of NC_080036.1, forward strand.
AGGTATAGACAACAGGGTCGTAGGAGCTGTGATGCACCGGAATGTTCCAGATCAGCCCAAAGGAATCGTTTTCCATTATTTTTAACACTGTGTTATCAAGTGAAAAACTAGGGCTGGATCCTCTTTAGTCAGTTTATGGCCTTTGTGTTCAAATCTTGAAAAACTTGTATTTCATATGTTAGTAATCATGAGGAAAAGTCACATTAGAATAAAAATTTTAGTAGGTAAACTATAAAATTTTGAAAACCATAATTTTTGAAAAGTGTTTGTAATATTTTTCTTCTCCATACAGAAAATTTTCCATCTTCTGCTCCTAGCATTCAGTAAATAGAACTAATTGAATTCTACTTATATTTCTGAAGTACAGCAGAAGCATATATTATTGGTAAAATTATTATTTTCCTTTTATAATGCAGTATTCCCAAAACACAAGTGAAAATAAGTGTGCCAATAATATATGTTTCGGCGCCACTTCAGAAATACAGTTCTTTCTCTGTTGGAGGGGGGAATGAGGAAGGCTGACTTCATCATTTCCTACAGCTTCTGCATTTGGAAAAGAATGTCATTCTACACATGGACAAGAGGCAGGCAGGAAGACTGTGGGATGAAATTACTTCTCAAGTGTGGTCTTCTCTAATGGACAAACTACTTCAAACCTGTAAGGAATGGAAACACTTTACGACTTTTTATCCGTAAGCCACAGTTCTAAGTCTCTATAGTCCTATCCTTGCTCAAAAATCTGACTTCTGGTCACTTAGAGTAAAGGCAGGAAAACAAATCCACTTTGTACTCGAATCAAAGCTTCTCTTGAATTAAAAAAGACTGGGCTGCTGTGTGGCCCCAGAAGATGACTGGTTAGCCAGAGACGGGTAAGATTCCTCAAGGGAGGAACAACCCAAGACAGAAAACAACAGATTTTCTTTTTCCACTTTAGTTTTTGAAATTATGTTTGATGATGGATACAAAAATTATAACACTGGTGTAACTGAATGTATATAGAGGAAATATAAGGACAATTTTATTATAAACTTGGGAGGACAAAGGTTATAAAAGAGGTATGGTGTCTACACTTCACTTAAACTGGTAAAATTAAGACACCAGTAAGCAGTGATAAGTTATGCATATATAATGTAAGACTTAGAGCAACCACTGAATACATGCTAAAAGCAATACACATATGCACTATAGATAAGTCAAAATGGAATCCTAAACATGTTCAAATAAGCTACAGAAAGGCAGAAAACAGAAAATGAAATACAAAATGGCAGACTTAAGCCTTCACATATTAATCACTACATGAAGTATACATGGTCTAAAGAGATCAACTAAACAACAAAGACTGACAGAGTGGATCAAAAAATACGAACCAATTATATGTCACTTAAAACAGTTCAACAACACAGATAAGTTTGAAAGGGATGGAAAGGATATATCGCGCAAAGTTAATCAAAAGAAAGTAGAAATGGCTACATTAACATCAGCTAGAGTGGACTTAGAGTGAATCTGTAGATCAATTAAGGGACATTGTCATAACAATGTTGTCACCCAGTCCATGAACATGACTTGTCTTTCTATTTATTTAATTTTTAATTTCTATCAGCAATGCTTTGGAGTTCACAGAATGCAGGTCTTGCATTTACTTTGTCAAAATTGTTCCTATGTATTTTATTAATTTTGATACTGTTGTAAATGGAATTGTTTTCTTAAATTTCAGATTATTCATCACAAATGTGTAAAACTCAATTGATTTTTGCATATTGATCTTGCATCCTGTGACTTTACTGAACTTACAAGTTCTAATAGTTTTTTTGTAGATTCTTTCAGTTTTCTATATGTAAGAACATACCATCTGGAATAGAGATAGTTTTGCTTCTTTCTTTCCAATAAGGTGTCTTTTATTATTTTTATTATTAACAGATGCCTAATTGCTTTGGGCAGAACCTCCAGGGCAATGCTGAATAGAAATGGTGAGATTGACATCCTTGTCTTGTTCCTGCCCTTAGTGCAGAAGCTTTCAATCTTTTATCAGTAATGATAGAAGAAAAAATAATTCATAGATTGTCTTTATCAATTTGAACAAGACACTTTCTATTGTAGTTTGTTGAGTGTTTCTATCAGGAAAGAATACTTACTTGATTTTTGTCAAGTGCTTTTTCTGCATCTACTGAGATGATCATGTGATTTTTGTCTATATACAAATATGGAATATTACATTGAATTATTTTTGTATATATTGAATTACCTTTACATTCTTAGGATAAATCCTACCTGGTCATTTGTGTTTAACCAAATCTATATGTTACTCGGTTCTGTTTGCTACTGTATCTTAAAGGATCTTTGCATAGATATTCAAAAGGGATATTGATCTGTACTTTTCATGATCTTGTGAGGTGTTTGTCTGGTTTGGTATCAAGATAATATTGTTTTCATAGAATGAGTTTGGAAGCTTTCCCTTTCTTCAATTATTTGAAGAGCTTTTGAAAGAATGGTGTAAATTTTTTGAAGGTTTGATACAATGTACTACTAAATTGCAGCAATCCAGGGCTACACTTTTCTTGATGGGAAGGCTTTTGATTACTAATTACATCTCTACATGTAGCACGTATATTCAGATTTTACTTTTGAAAAAGTTTACTGAGAAACACCTAAATATATAAAAAGTTTCACATATTTAATATGTGTATTTTGATGAGTTTGTACACATGCACATACCCATGGTACCATTACCACAAGCTAAAAAACATACCCATCACCTCCAAAATATTTTCATGTCCCTTTGCTTTTTTTTTTGGTAAGAACACTCAGAATGAGATCTACCCTCTTAAGTTTTTAAGTGCGCCACACAGTATTGTTAATCATAGGTTCCATGCTGTACAGCAGATGTCTAAAACTTACTCATCTTGTATAACTATAACTTTGTATCTATTGAACGACTCCTCATTTTCCCTTCCCCCATCCCTTGTCAACCACTATTATGTCTCTGCTTCTATGAATTTGACTATTTTAGATACCTCATATAAGTGGAATCATGGAGTGTGTGTCCTGTGTCTTACTTCACTTAGTATAATGTCTTACTGGTCCATCCATGTAATCACAAACGGTAGAATTTCTTTCTTTTTAAAAGCTGAATAGTATTTCAGTGTATGTACATACCACACTTTCCTTATCTATTCATTCATCTATGGAACATTAGGATTGTTTTCAAATAATGCTATTGTGAATAACGCTGCTATAAACATGGAGTGCAGATAACCCTTTGAGATTCCTAACTGTCAGACCATATGGTATTCTATTTTTCATTTTTTGAGGTATTTCCACACTGTTTTTCATAGTAGAAGCAAGGATTCCTGTTTCTCCACATCCTTGCCAATACTCATTATCTTTTTTTTTTTTAATAATAGCCATCCTAACTTTTGTGTACCTTGAATCAGCTGAGATAATCTGTCTTTCTAGGACCTGGTCTATTGTGTCTAGGTTATTGAATTCACTGAAATGTAATTGTTCATAGCATTCCTTTATAAACTCCCCTTTTTTTTCTGGTAAGGTCAAGAGTATGGTCCCCTCTTTCACTCCTTAATTCAGTAATTTGCATCTTCTCTCCCTTATTTTGTCCAGTGTAGGGTTTGTCAATTTTGTTGATCTTCACAAGAACGTATTTTTGGTTTTATTAATTCTATTGTTATTATACTCCCTTTATCATTAATTTCTGATGTAATCTTTATCATGCTCTTTCTTTTCCTTCTCTGTGGTCATTTTGCTCTTTTTAGAATTCCTTCAGGTGGGAGGTTATCTAGTTGACATAGTTTTATGTTCAAAATAGGCATTTGCAGCTGCCCACTTCCTCTCGGGACTACTGGCACCTCTCATAACATCCGGAACGTCGTGTTTCTGGTGCTCATCTCGTAGTATTTTCTAATTCCCTCATGATTTCTTATTTGACCCACTTCCTATCTAGGATATAATGTTTTGTTACCACATATATGAATTCCTGAAATTTCTTTCTGTTACTGATTTCCAATTCCATTCTATTATGAATAAGGAAAATACCTGGTACAATTTCAAATCCTTTAAATGTATTGAAATTGCTTAATGCCCTGATACAGGGCTTTTTTTCTTGGAGAATAAAGGAGTAGGGTCCATGTGCACTTGAGGAGAATGTGTATTCTGCTATTGCTGTGTCCTATAGGCATCCAACAGATCTAGTTGGTTTGTAACACTCTAAGCTTCTCTTTTCTTGTTCTCTTCTGTCTAGTTTATCAATCCATTATTGAAAGTAAGGTACTGAAGGCTCCAACCATTATTGTTGAGTTGCCTATTTCTCCCTTCAGTTCTGTCAGTTTTTACTTCATATATTTGAGGCTCTCTTGCTAGGTCCACATATGCTTATAATTACTATGTCTTTATGGTGAATCAATCTTTTTATCATTACCAAATGTCCTTTTTTGGCCTGTAATAATTGTTTTTGTCTGGAAGTCTATTTTGTCTGATATTAATATAGCCAGTCTAGCTCTCTTATTACTGTTCACATAGTATATATTAATTCTATCCTTTCACTTACAATCTACTTGTGTCTTTAAATCTAACCTATGTCTCTTATAGACAGCATATATTTGGATTATATTTTCAATCCATTCTGCCAGTCTTTGCCTTTGATTGGGGTGATTAAACCATTCAATAAAATTACTGATAAAATAGGGTTTGTGTGTGCCATGGTGCTATTTTTAAATATATGTATGTTATGTCTTTGTTGTTCCTCTATTCTTATATTACTCTCTTCCTTTGTGTTTAATTGATATTTTCTACTGTACCATTTAAATTATCCTGTCCTTTATTTTATTGCATTTTTATTGCATTTTTTAAGTTATTTTCTTGACCACTGTCCTGAAGATAATAATTAACATCTTAATTTATAATCATATAGTTATATCAATACTAACTTAATAACATACAAAAACTATGCCTCTGTATTGCTCCATTCTCCCCCCTTCTTTGTACTATTATTGTCATACAAATTGCATATTTTTAGATTATATATCAACATGGACATGTAATTATTGCTTTACACAGTTACCTTTTAATTTAGATAGGAGAAAGGTATCACAAAAATACATTTATACATATTTTTGAATTTACCCATTTAGTGACCTTTACCAGTGTTCTTTATTACATCATGTAGATTTCAATTACTCTTTTGTGTTGCTTTTTTCATTTATTCCTGAAGTACTCCCTTCAGTATTTTTTACAGGCAGATCAGCTTATGATGCATTCTCCCAATTATTATCTGGGAATGTCTGAATTTCTCCTTCATTTCTGAAGGATAATCTTGTTGAATATACAATTCTTGGGTGATGGTCTTTTTCTTTACCACCCTGTATATATTTTTCCACTATTTTTGGACCATGGTTTCTGAGGAGAAATTAACTGACAAGCTTACTGAAGATCATTTGTACATGATGATTTTCTTATATTTGTTGTTTTCAAGCTTATTTCTCTTCGGCTTTAGTCGGATTAATTGTGTCTGGTATAGACTTCTGATTTTTCCTATGCAGAGTTTACTGAGCTGGGATATGTAGATTAACTGTTTTCATCAAATTTGGGGCATTTTTGACCGTTAATTTTTCATATATTCTTCCTCCCCTCTCCACCTCCCCCATCTGGGACTCCCATTATGTACATTCTTATACAGAGAAAGAGTGAGACACAAGTCTCTGGGAATCTACTCATTTTTCTATACTTTTAAAATACTCTGTTCCTCAGACTGAATCTCAATTGACCATTTTTCATGTTCACTGGTACTTTGTTCTGTTAATCTGATGTTGAATGCCTCCAGTGAATTCTTTATCTCAGTCATAGTATTTTTCAACTCTAGAACTTGGTTTTCATTCATTTCTTAAAATAAATGGTATCTCCTTTTTTATACTCACCATTTGGTGAGATATCTTTCTTATTTCCTTTTAATTCTATAGCTATGGTTTCTTTAGTTCTTCGAACAAATTTAAAATAGGTGATTTAAAGTCCTTTTCTATTAAGTTCAATTAATTAACTTAATTATTTATAAGTAAAATTTGATAAGTAAAATGGATCCCAACCTGTGAAAATAATTGATAAACATGCATTAGACTCAGCTAATCTTTAGGGAAGGTTTGAACTGGAGGCTCTCCTGCTGCTTCCTTCCTAAAATAATAATAATAATAATAATAATAACCCTTCTCAGCAGTTGTGAACGTATAGAAAGAATAAACAGATAGGTATGCAAGGAAACCAGCTTATCAAAACATGGATTATTTAGCCATAAGATTTGGTCAAGAAGGAATAAATCATGTACAGTACAAGCATTTGCAGTGTCCATGATGTGACTTTTTTCTCAAAACAGAATATTTATCAGTGCAAAATATACTAAAGGAATAAATTATCAAAGGAAAAATAGCAAAATTTTATGTATTTTATGGAAGGAATTCAACTTTAGTTTTAAAATCCAGGTGGAGGTATAAAAACATTTTCACTTCTTTCCTCAAAAACACATGGAAGACGAAAAGAAACAGGATTAAAATATCCAATAAAACAAAATATTTAATATATTTCAAACACATGAAGACAGAAAGTCAGGAGAGGAATGTGAGATGACTGATCAGCAAGCAGAGTAAACTTAAGCTCATGAAAAGCAGTGGACTGGTGAAAACAGGTCTTAAAAAGAGCAAAATGGATTCATTCTCTGGTAGCATTTTTGGTTTTTTTTATCTTTATTATTTGTATCATCCATGTGCACACATGGTGTCCATAACAGAGGATGCTGTTTATTAAATACTTCACATTAAATAATAAGTATGTGACATGATGAGAGCCAAGTCAATTGTCCTATGTGGACACCTCGTAGGTGATGGACAAAGAACTCTATCAATGGAAGGGAAAGAAGGAGCTGTCCCTGGCTTGTCCTAGATCTCTCTGGAAAAGTAATGGTTCTGAATCCTAACTCCAACCTTTGATTATGTCAACAAAATCTCTCCAGGAGGCTGATGGCCCTAGACATAATTCCAAGGCTCATTTCTCTCTCTCTTTTTTTTAAATTCATTTCATTATCATTAATCTACAACTGCATGAAGAACATTATGGTTACTAGACTCCCCCCTTCACCAAGTCCCCCTCACATACCCCTTCAGTCACTGTCCATCAGCGTAGTAAGATGCTGTAGACTCACTACTTGTCTTCTCTGTGTTGCACAGCCCTCCCTGTGCCCCCCCGCACACTATACATGCTCATCGTAATGCCCCCTTTCTTTTTCCCCGCCCTTATCCCTCCCTTCCCACCCATCCTCCCCAGTCCCTTTCCCTTTGGTAACCATTAGTCCATTCTTGGGTTCTGTGCTTCTGCTGCTGTTTTGTTCCTTGAGTTTTTCTTTGTTCTTATGCTCCACATATGAGTGAAATCATTTGGTACTTGTCTTTCCCTGTCTGGCTTATTTCACTGAGCATAAAACCCTCCAGCTCCATCCATGTTGTTGCAAATGGTAGGATTTGTTTTCTTCTTGTGGCTGAATAATATTCCATTGTGTACATGTACCACATCTTCCTTGTTCATTCATTTACTGATGGACACTTAGTTTGCTTCTATTTCTTGGCTATTGTAAATAGTGCTGCAATAAACATAGGGGTGCATCTGTCTTTTTCAACTGGGCCTCTGCATTCTTAGGGTAAATTCCTAGAAGTGGAATTCCTGGGTCAAATGGTATTTCTCTTTCGAACTTTTTGAGGAACCTTCATACTGCTTTCCACAATGGTTGAACTAATTTACATCCCCAACAGCAATGTAGGAGGGTTCCCCTTTCTCCACATCCTCACCAACATTCGTTCTTAGTCTTTTCGATGCTGGCCATCCTGACTGGTGTGAGGTGATATCTCATTGTGGTTTTAATTTGCATTTCCCTGATGATTAGCAAAGTGGAGCATCTTTTCATGCACCTGTTGACCATGAGAAGTTCTTCTTTAGAGAAGTGTCTGTTCAAATCCTCTGCCTATTTTTTAATTGGATTATTTGCTTTTTGTTTGTTGAGGTGCATGAGGACTTTATATCTTTTGGAAGTCAACCCTTTATCAGATCTGTCATTTATGAATATATTCTCCTGTACTGTAGGGTACCTTTTTGTTCTATTGATGGTGTCCTTTGCTGTACAGAAGCTTTTCAGCTTGATATAGTCACACTTGTTCATTTTTGCTTTTGTTTCCCTTGCCCGGGGAGATATGTTCATGAAGGAGTCGCTCATGTTTATGTCCAAGAGATTTTTGCCTTTGTTTTTTTCTAAGAGTTTTATGGTTTCATGACTTACATTCAGGTCTTTGATCCATTTCAAATTTACTTTTGTGTATGGAGTTAGACAGTGATCCAGTTTCATTCTCTTACATGCAGCTGTCCAGTTTTGCCAACACCATCTGTTGAAGAGACTGTCATTTCCCCATTGTATGTCCATGGCTCCTTTATCATATATTAATTGACCATATATGTCTGGGTTAATATCTGGGGTCTCTATTCTGTTCCACTGGTCTGTGGCTCTGTTCTTGTGCCAGTACCAAACTGTCTTGATTACTGTGACTCAGTAGCAGAGCTTGAGGTTGGGGAGCTAGATCCGTCCCCCCGCACTTTATTCTTCCTTCTCAGGATTGCTTTGGCTATTCAGAGTCTTTGGTGTTTCCATATGAATTTTTGAACTATTTGTTCCAGGTCATTGAAGAATGCTGTTGGTAATTTGATAGGGATTGCATCAAATCTGTATATTGCTTTGGGCAGGATGGCCATTTTGACGATATTAATTCTTCCTAGCCAGGAGCATGGGATGAGTTTCCATTTGTTAGTGTCCTCTTTAATTTCTTTTAAGAGTGTCTTATAGTTTTCAGGGTATAGGTATTTCACTTCCTTGGTTAGGTTTATTCTTAGGTATTTTATTCTTTTTGATTCAATTGTGAATGCAATTGTTTTCCTGATTTCTCTTTCTATTAGTTCATTATTAGTGTATAGGAAAGCCACAGATTTCTGTGTGTTAATTTTGTATCCTGCAACTTTGCTGAATTCTGACATTAGTTCTAGTAGTTTTGCAGTGGAGTCTTTAAGGTTTTTTATGTACAATATCATGGCATCTGCAAATAGTGACAGTTTGACTTCTTCTTTACCAATCTGGATTCCTTGTATTTCTTTGTTTTGTCTGATTGCCATGGCTAGGACCTCCAGTATGACATTGAATAACAGTGGGGAGAGTGGGCATCCCTGTCTTGTTCCCAATCTCAGAGGAAAAGCTTTCAGCCTCTCGCTGTTCAGTATGTTAGCTGTGGGTTTATCATATATGGCCTTTATTATGTTGAGGTACTTGCCCTCTATGCCCATTTTGTTTGGAGTTTTTATTATGAATGAATGTTGAATTTTGTCAAATGTATTTTCAGCATTTAATGAGATGATCTTGAGATTTTTGTCCTTTTTGTTGATGTGGTTTATGATGTTGATGGATTTTTTAATATTGTACTGTCCTTGCATCCTTGGAATTAATCCACCTTGATCATGATGATATTTTTATGTATTTTTGAATTTGGTTTGCTAATATTTCATTGAGTCTTCCTACATTTATGTCCATCAGGCTTATTGGCCTGTAATATTCTTTTTTTGTAGTGTCTTTGTTTGGTTTTGGTATTAGAGTGATGCTGGCCTCATTGAATGAGTTTGGAAGTATTCCCTCCTCTTCTACTTTTTGGAAAACTTTAAGGAGGTTGGGTATTAGGTCTTCACTAAATGTTTGATAAAATTTAACAGTGAAGCCATCTGGTCGAAGGTTTTGTTCTTAGGTAATTTTTTCATTATCGATCCAGTTTCATTGCTGGTAGTTGGTCTGTTCAGATTTTCTGTTTCTTCCTGGATCAGTCTTGGAAGGTTGTATTTTTCTTGGAAGTTGTCCATTTCTTATAGGTTATCCAATTTGTTAGCATATAATTTTTCACAGTATTCTCTAATTTTTTGTATTTCTGTGGTGTCTGTAGTGATTTTTCCTTTCTCATTTCTGATTCTGTTTATGTGTGGCTCATTCCATCTTGAAAGATAAGTGTCTGGGAAGACAGTCCCTCCAGTCTTTCTGGAACCTTAGAGTTTAACCTAGGATTTGGTCTGCACTCTAATTATTTTGCTCCCTTTATGAAGATAGATGTTTTACTGTCATTTCAGATCAGAGCAATTATCTAGAGATTGGCTAGGGATAATTCTCAAGGTTACAGCAGCTGGGGCTTATAGGGATAGGGCTTCTTATAGAAACAACAAGGCTCCCAGGATCCCAAGGCTATTTTTCCACAATCCTAAAGTCTAAGAATGTCAAATGCCAGAAGCTAAGCTTAGAGTTGCTACTACTGCAACCCACATCACCTCAAGCAAGGCAGGACACATGAGCCTACTTTTCTGGGTAGATAATCACAAGCTAGAGTAACAAAAAAAAAAAATCAATGAGCAACTGCTGACAATTGTCAGCCCCAACAGAAAAATATAGAAGACTTCCCAATAACCCTGTAGGAAACTTCTCTTGTTCATGCATTCCCACCCAACCTGCACACACACACACATTAATGAACATTTTAGTGCCTCAGTGTCAAATATAAGTGGCAGTCAAAAATCAGGGAACCAGAACCTTGAAACAGACAACAAAATAGACAACTAGCAAAGTACAGAAAATAAAATCAGAGTAAACTTGAAATGGCTCAAAGACCTGAATGTAAGACATAAAACCATAAAAGTCTTAGAAGGAAATACAGGCAAAAATCTCTTGAACATAAATATGAGCATTTGTTTTCCTAAACACATCTCCTCAGGCAAGGGAAACAAAATAAAAAGTGAACAAGTGGGACTACATCAAACTAAAAAGCTTCTGTAGAGCAAAGGACACCATCAGCAGAACAAAAGTCAACCTACGATATAGGAGAATATATTTTTTAATGATTTCTCCAATAAGGGGTTGATATCCAAAATATATAAAAAACACATACACATCAACACCAAAAAACAAATAACCCAATTAAAAAATGGGCAGAGGATTTGAACAGACTTTTCTTCAAGAAGAAATACAGATGGCCAACAGGCACATGAAAAGATTTTCCACATTGTTAATCATTAGGGAAATGCCAATCAAAATCACAATGAGATATCACCTCACACAATTTAGAATGGCCAACATCCAAAAGACAAGAAATAACAATTAATGGCAAAGATGTGGAGAAAGAGGAACCCTCCTACACTGTCCGTAGGAATGTCAATTGGTGTAGCCACTGTGGAAAGCAGTATGGAGGTTCCTCAAAAACCTAAAAACAGAAATACTATCTGACCCAATAATTCCACTCTTAGGAATTTATAAAAAAAAAAAATCCCTGATTCAAAAAGACATGCATCCCTGTGTTTATCACAGTACTATTTACAATAGCCAAGATATGGAAGCAACCTAAGTGTCCATCAATAACTGAATGGATAAAGAAGATATGGTACATATACACAGTGGAATATTATTTAGCCACAAAAAGGAAAGAAACCCTGCCATTTGCAACAACACGGGTGGACTTAGAGGGTATTATGCTCAGTGAAATAAGCCAGGCGGAGAAAGACAAGTACTAGATGATTTCATTTACTTGTGAACAAGACAAAGCAAATCAGAACAAAACAGCAGTAGACTTATAGACACTGAGAAGTGACTGATGGCTGCCATAGGGGAGGGTTTGGGGTAGATGGGTAGGGAGGTTGAGAGGGATAAAGGAGCACAACAATTCTCCATCATGATGTAGGCTGGTCACGGGGATGGTAGTACATCCCCAATTCTCAATGGCGAATATAGCCAGTGATTCTGTAAACATCTTCTTATGTTGACAGATAGTAGCGGTACTAGTGGTGGGTGAGGATTTAACAATATGGGTAAATGTTGAACCACTCTGTTATATACTTGAAACTAATATAAGATTGCATATCAAGGACACTTCAATTAAAAATAAAAAATAAATAAAAAGAGAGGGCTCTGGAAGCAGGACAGTTTGTACCTGTGGAGCACAACTGGGAGGGGTGTGAAAAGGCAATCCAGGCACAGATGGGAAAAGTCCAGAGGCTAGTGTGGTGACTGCAGAGGCTTCAGCAGATGGGACGGAGAGTGGGTGGATGATGGGTGGGAGAGAAGGGGAGTCACACTGCAGGCAGAAGAGGCTAACTTTGAGCTGGGCAGACAATCACTGTGGTAGTGGTCTTGAGCAGAAGGACGGTGCTAACAAAGGTTGCTTTAGGGGTTCCCCTGGCAGAGAACTCGAGAGGGGGATGCCCTTTCAATACACCCAGGAAAGGGAGTGGCAGCTAACTGACGTACTTCAAGGACAAGGGCTGCTGCCTATCTTGGACAAAACTGTGCTTAGCACCTGGTACCTACATAGTTAATTTACATATATGTTTAAGTTGACGACGTGCATCTTCAACTCTGCTCTCAGGCCAATCATCATGGTTATCAGCAAGGCCATTTCCTACACTAGCAATTCCTTAAGGAAAGAAGGAACGAGATGTAAGACAATTCTTTGTGATGTCCACGGACAAGCTCAGAGATGTGAAACTGGCTTTCCTTATGTGTGGGAGGTAAATAGCAAAGTATTTTATTATAGGAAGGCCTTGAGAATCAGGAAAAAATATAATAACTCCTTTGGTTCATGAGTAATTTCATTTTGTAATTTGATTCAAAGAAATTAGTTTTTCTGCAATTAAATGCTAAAAATGCAAGTAACTCAAAAAAGTCCAAATGTTTGGTATTTTGTGAGAACTTTTTAAGCTGCTGAGGTATATGGATCTTGTGGAGAAGTGAAATCTGATAAATGTGTACAAAAAAATGAACCTAGATATTTATGTTAACAAAAATCACTTAGCATGTTCAGGTTAACAGCCCAATTGTGATCTGCAGCTTATAACAACTTGCTATCCAACTTTGCAGTTGAAGTGAAAATTCAAATAACTCATCAGTAATTGCCTAATTGAGAAAAAGTCCGTTGCCATAAGAACTAATAAAAAGCTCTTCTAGAAAGATTTGGATTTGGATTGCAAAAAGCAAATTATATGCTTTGAAGCAGAACAACTAGCCTTTGTCAATATGAAAGCATTTCATTAGGAGTCTGTTCTAAGGTGGAAAAGAATAGAGAGGAAGAAGAAAATTCACAGCTCAGAACTGAGACTTAAGCCATCCCTGGGCTGCCCCCAGAGCCCTTTGTGTAGTGTCTGCAGGAAGTCACCCCATGACTCTGAAACTAAGGGTGGAATTTCCATTAATAATGAATGATCAATGAGAAAAAGAGTTTTGCAGTGGAAAGCCTGAGAATTTGTAAGCATTGAACCAGGACACATACTGAAAAAATGAATCCATTATTTTAAAATACTTTAATTTCTCACAACCATATGGAAGGGATAGCATTTCCTAACAGAAAACCAGTTTTATGTAAAGTTTAAATAAAGCATGGCCATACTCACTTTTTTGTTCTCTGTAATTTGGGGAAGAAATCTCAACAAATGCAATAAAACTAGAAATCAAAAGCAGAAGGAATTCTAAAAATTAAACAATGCATCAACAGCTAGTGGGTCAAAGAGGAAATCACAAAGGAAATTTGAAAATATCTTGACACTAATGAAAATGAAAATACCACATATGAAAAATTCCAGAATGCAGTAAAAGCTAGGATAAGAGGAAAATTTAGAGCTGTAAATGCTTACTTTAAAAAAGTAGAAAGATTTCAAATCCACACTTCATGGAAGAAAAATAAGAACAAACTAAACCCAAAGCTAGCAGAAGGAAGGAAATAAAGATAAGAGTGGAGATAAATGGAATAATGAATAGAAAAACAGTAAAGAAAATCAACAAAACCAGGAGTTGATTCTTCTAACAGATTAACAAAACTGACAAAAAGAAAACTCAAATAACTAAGTAATAAATGAAAGAGGAGACATTGTAACCCATTTTACTAAAATAAAAAGATTTCTAAGAAAGGGCTATGAAAAATTGTACACCAACAAATTGGAAACCCTAAATGAAATGTAATAATTCCTAGAAATATAACCTTCCAATGAGACAGGGACCATGGACTTAGACAGAATAGGGTGAGGGCCTCTGGAAAAAGCAAGGCAGAATATTTGCAGTCAGAGCAATGTAACTGCATGCAAGGAAACCTCCTACCAAAACTCTGTGTTAAACATAAAGTTCTAGAGTCTTCTTCAGTGAGATCCGTTAATATTCCCCAGATAAGAAGAATAGCACATGTTTTTATTATGCTAGTCATTTACAATCATGTGTAAGATTCACTTTAGCATGCTAAAAGGCCCAGGCCTATGTGCTGTCTTTCCTCCTTCAGATCTGATGGGGTGATTTTGCAAACTGGGCAACTAATTTAGCATGCAGACCCAGCTATAAAAAACATAGTAAAAGGCAGGAAGGATTCCACCTTAAAGATAAGACTGCATTTTAACACCCAGAAAGTTTAAGAAGATTCTCAACTTACTCTTTGGCAAACAGACAATACCTCAGCCCACCTTGGGAGCTGGCAGGTGGCCTTTTGATAGGCTCCACGCCAAGATGCTGGTATCCCAGAGAGAAATCAAGGCAGAAAATTCCTTACGTTAAGTTAATTCTAAATGCTCAGGGACCACTTAACAAGTCCACACCCCTAAGCCTTTTATCCAGTTCCCAAATATCCTCAACATTTGTTAAAACCCCTAGACAGTGCACCACCACGGCTCTCTTGTACCCTCCTGGCACAAGCCAGGAGCTCTGTCTGTCTTCTCACTGTATCTCTCAATAAAATCTCCCTGGCTCTCCTACCTTGACTGTTTGCTAAGTTCATTCTTCGACTCCGCAAACAAGAACCCTGGCATCACCAAAACTGAATAATGAATAGAAAATCTGACAAGATCTATAATTAGAAAAGAGACTGAAAAGGTAATCTAAAATCTCCCAATGAAGAAAACCTCAGGATCAGATGGCTTCACTAGTAAATTCTACCAAACATTTGATGGAGAATTCCCATCTCTTCCAAAAACTGAAAAGAAGAGAATTCTTCCAAATTTATTCTATGAGACCAACATTCTCTGATACTAAAACAAAGACATTACAAGAAAAGCATAGACCAATATCCTCTATGAATGCTGATACAAAATCTTCGGTGAAATGTTATCAAACAGAATTCAACAATAGATTTAAAATAATTATAGACCAGGACCAAGTGGGATTTATTCCTAGACAGCAAGAATAGTTTAACATATGAAAATTAATGTAATGTATTACATTGATTCAAGGGAAAAAAATTGATGTAGAAAAAGCATTTGACAAAATTCAATATTTGTTTATCACAAAAGCACTCAACAGAGTAGGAATAGATGGAAATAACTGCAGCATAATAAAGGCCATATATGAAAAATGGCCCCTAGCCAGCATCATACACAACAATGAATGACTGAAAGTGTTTCCTCTAAGATCAGGAACAAGCCAAGGATGCCCACTTTACCACTTCTGTTCAGTCTAGGACTGGTAATCCTAGCCTGAGCAATTAGGAAAGAAAAAAAAAATTAAAAGACAATCAAATTTGAAAAGAATTAAAATTATCTCTGTTTGCAGACAAAATGATCTTATATGTAGATTAAAGATTCCATAAAAAAGGACTATTAGAACTATAACTGAATTTGGCAAAGTTATAGGATACAAAATCAATACCCCCAAATTAGTTGTGTTTCTATACAGTAGCAATGAAAATCCAAAAAGGAAATTAAGAAAACAAATCCATTTACAATAGTATCAAAACTAATAAAATACTCAGGACTTAACCAAACTTGTACACTGAAAAGTATAAAATGTTGCTGAAATTAAAGAAGACATCCATAAATGGAAAAACATGCTGTGTTTATGGATCAGAAGACAATATTGCTAAGTTGTCAACACTATTTAAAGTGATTTACAGAGTCAATCTATCAAATTCCCAACCATTTCTTTTGCAGAAATCAAAAAGAAGTCCTCTAATTCACATTGAATTTCCAAAAACCCCATATAGGCAAAAATATCTTGAGAAGAACAAAGTTGGAGGTATTAAACTTCCTAATTTAAAAATTTACCATAAATTACAATAATCAAAATGTGCAGCACTGGTATAAAGACAAACATACAAACCAAAAGAATAGAAAAGAGAGTCCAGAAATAAACTATTACATATATTGTCAGATGGTTTTCAACAAGGGCATTAAGACTATTAAAATAAGGGAAAGGACAGTCTTTTCAATCAATACTGGGAAAACTGGATATCACCTGCAAAAGATATTCAAAATGCAAAAGAATGAAGTTAGACCTATATACAAAAATAAACTCAAAATTTATTCAAGACCTAACTAAATCTATGAGCTAAAACTAAAAACTCTGAGAAGAAAACACAGAGAAAAAAGCTTCATGGCACTGGATTTGGCAATGATTTCTTGGATATTACACAACAGCCCAGGTATTAAAAGAAAAAAATAGGTAAATTAGAGTGCATAAAAATTATAAATGTCAACTCCACAGAGTGAAAAGGCAACCTACAGAATGGAAGAAAAGATTTAGAAATCATATACTTGATAAGGGGTTAATATCCAGAATATATAAAGAACTGTAATTGAGCAACTAAAAACAAATATGATTAAAAAGTGGGCAAAGAACATGAGTAGCTATTTCTTGAAGATATAAAAATGGCCAATAAGCATGTGTAAACATGTTTAACATCACTAATCATCAGGGAACTGCAAATCAAAACCACAATGAGACACTACTTCACACCTAGTAAGATGGCTATTATAAAAATACAATTCTTTTAAATGGAAAGTAACAAGTTTTTAGTGAGGATGGGGAGAAATTACAATGTTAGTGCACTGCTGATGGGAATGTAAAATCGTACAGCTGCTATGGAAAACAGCATGGCGGCTGCTCAAAAAAAAAAATAATAGAATTATCTTATGATCTGGAAATTCCACTTCTGGGTATAACCCAAAAGAATTGAAAGCAGGACACAGATGTTTGTGCATGCATGATCACAGCAGCATTATTCACAGTAGCCAAAGGTGGGACACCCCCCAAGTATCCACTGACAGATGCTCAGGTAAACAAATGCGGTTGAGCCACACAATGGAGTGTTATTCAGCCTTAAGAAGGAAGGAAATGCTGACACATGCTCCATGAAAGAACCTTGAAGACATGCTACATGAAATAAGCCAGACACAAAAGAACAAAGACTGTATAATTCCTCTTACATGAGATACCTGGAGTAATCAAATCCATAGAGACAGAAAGTAGAATGGTGGCTACCAAGGTTTGGAGGGTAGGGGGTGCTGGAAATGGGAAATGACTGTTTAATGGATCCAGAATTTCAGTTTTAGAACATGAAAAATTTCTTTGGATGGATGGTAGTAATGGTAGCACAATTTGGACTTAATGACACTTAAAATAGTTAGAATGACAAATTTTATTTTATGTATATTTTGACACAAGTAAAAAGGAAAGCCCCTCATCCCAATCTGAGAAAAATTTTTTCAAACGTCCCATACTGACTTAAATTATTTTAGTTTTAATTTTGCTTATATATGTGGGAACTTAAAAGTAGATAAACATTCTTTATCTGTTAATTCTCACACAACTGTAAATTCGATTTTAAAATGAAATACAAAACTCAAAATCAATAAAAAATATCAAATTTACTTCATGAAAATAATAAGATGCGTGGCTGTTCTGTTGACAGTTGTAGCCAGTTCAGTCTCCTTCACTGGACATGGATAACACACACAATCGTAACAAATCGGATTTTCAAGGATAAAAGAGGCGTTTCCTCCTCTGTCATTAGATGTGTGTTAATATCACTGCTTTTCACATCCAGGCAGGTCACAGTTGTTGCTTCTCATTTCATAATCTCTTATCCACAAGATACACTCCTGAACTGGCGTCTACCTGACCTGCTCTCAGGATGGGGCGGCCCAGCTCCTCCGTGCTCACTGCCTCCCCTCACCTGCCTTCTTGGGGACTGATAGTTCTTAGTCTTGCTGGTAGATGTTTAATGGGTCATTTTAAGTTGGAACACTCACAGAAGATAAATTCAGGTTGCATGTGTTTATGACTCTCCTGAAATCCAGTAGGCATCTTGCACTACGATGCCAACAGCTGAGCCCATGGGCAGGTCTCTCTGCAGACACACTGGGCAGTGTGTCCTGTTTCCTCACTTCCTCTCCCATGCCTTCAGCCTCCTCATTTTCTCTGTCATTTCCTCTTTCTGCTGCGGGCGCTTACCAGTGGGAAGACCACATGTGCAGCTGTTTCTCTGAGCCTTCATGCCCAGCTGGAACGGTTTACTGGGTGCCTGTTTTGATGGTGAGTACAATGGCACACTGCTGACTGGGTGCTTGACCCCGGTCTATTGTAATCAGACTTTGCTGATCAAGAAACTTCTCAATTTTATCCTGTAGAGTTTGGAATTGAGAAATAATTGCCTTTTCACACAGATTAAGTCCCTGAATTTGTGGACTCTGTAGTGCCTTAAATTCTGCTTGAAAACAATCACTTGTTTTTGGGGACCATCCTTTTCTTTTAATGACTTATCAAGTGCAATCAACACCGAGCAGCATGTACCACTGACAATGTTTTCCAGTCTCTTCCCTAGCCACAGGTCTGTAGTGCCTGACTTTCCAGATTGTTGCCTATCAAGACTGAATGTCGCATCACTGTGTAACACAGATCAAGGTGCCATCAGTCCTGGAATATGGCTCCCTTGCCACCCATTCTCGACCCCAAAACCAATGTTGCATACTTTAGCTTTTCATCATTATGTCATCCATTCCTAGCTCCAATTTCGGAATCCATCATAATGAGCTAAATAATTAAATTGTTGCAAAAGACAATCCCACAATTTTGATGGCCCAGAAAAACAGGCATTTTTCACTTGCTCTGCATTGTCCAAAGCAGGGTGCAGGGCTGTGGCACCCTCACTGTGGACTCGCTTCACTTGCAGGACTGCCCCACAGCGGGGGACAAGAGCACTTACCGGCTTGGGCCTCCCACCAGCCAGTTCAAGCTCATCACTTCTTTGGAAAAATCCATGACCTCCCCTAGCAGGTGGCCACACCCAAGCACATCAGGAAGTGCAATCTTGAAGGTGATAAGGCAGAGACACAGATATACAGTGAGACAGCTGCCTAGCCCCTCAAGTCCCTGTGTGCACATCTGTAAACTAGAAAATAGTACTTGTCTGTAGGATATCTGTGAGGATCTGGTAAGATAATGCATGTAAAGCGTGTAATAAAGAGAGTGGAAAACAAGAATCCCTGTTCTTTCAACTTGCTACTTACTGGTCTTGGTTTGTGCAGATGGTTGTTGGAAGAACATGAGATTCTGCTCAGTGATAACTGACCCTAATCACCTCTGCAGCTTAATATAGGGGAGTTCCTTCTTGCTGAAACATGCCACTTTGGTGCTTCTAAAAAACACATCTTATTATCTGCCCTCAATTCTGTGAAGGGGCATTCCACGAAAAAAGTCGGGTCCAGTGTTGCACTAGTGTGTCCACTGGTCATGAACAGGCTCTCAGACACTTGCACACAATCCACACAACCCAGCCAGGCAGTAGATGCAGGGACTGCTGCCTGTCACCACATTTTGCTTTGAGAGACAATCTCCGTCACAGGAACACAGCACCCCAGCTAGCAAGGCTATTTCTTTACCTATTTTTGAATTACCTTTTATTGCACAAAAGTGGCTGCTGAATCTATCAGTAATAGATTTCACCCACCTTTTTTTCCTTCAAAAAAATAAAAAGTCCTTTGGCATATCCTCACACTGAATCTCTTTGGGATGAAAAAAGGTATTATCATTAAATGAAGATGTTTTGGAAATGCAACTGGCTGCCATCATTAAAAGCCAATGTCTGATGAGCATTTGGGGAAAAACAAGCCCACAACGACCAGTAAGCAAGCCTTAAGAATCAGGATGGAAGGAATTGGGGTTTTTAGAAAGCTGTAGCTATAATTGAAGTGCAGATGTAATTATAAGGCATCAAACAGGTAGTCTTTTTCTCTGCTGAAAAAGAAAAGGCAGGGCCAGCTTTCAAAAATCTTTTTCTCTCCAAGGAACCAGAATGGCTCCTCCAGGATTTTATAAGTGTGGAGAGCAGGCCACCCTGAATGGGCAGCTCGTGCTGAAGGCTGAATTCACTGAGAGCACGCACCCAGGGGTGTCCCCACCAGAGATTCTCTGCCCCCTCCACTCCCCTCCTCCCTTACTGGAGCTATCATCCAAACGAGGCGTGTACTCACCCCGGATGGCTGGCCCAGCCCGTGTCTCTGGGAGCAGTTTCTGTGCAATGAGAGACAGAACCAACCAAGCGCATGACAATTAATCAGGCACAGCAGGACCCAACTCACGGTCACTGCCTGATCACCGGGGCCTCGCCCAGCCTCAGTCCCTGGTCTCATCTAGCAAGGCTGTCTGTCCTGCCCACATGGAAAAATGGTGCTGCTCCACAGGATGAGAGACAGGGTGGCTCAGCCATGCTCAGCTTGGATGTAGAGCAGCCAGAAAATGTTTCCCCTGGGCTTTGGTTCCATCCCATCTGCCCTCGCAATGCCATTTCCTCACCTGTAAAGGCCTCACAAGATTGCCATGACGATCCCAGGAGATCAAGTGCTGGTGAACTAGACACAACAATTTAAATAGGATTTCTTGCCACAGTTGTTTCAATGATCCCATTGTACAAGTTGTGTTTAGCAGGTAAAACCATGGTTTTACAACATCCAAAAGTGTCCCTATCTCAGTAGAAATCATTGACTTTGCAATTTATTTCCAGACCCTACAAAGATACAAACACAGGCCATTCCATGATATCTTATTGAGTCAGACTACTTTAAGGTTTGGTCTCCTCACTGTCTCCCTCCAAAAACCCCAGTTGTCTGCCTTTATCAATCTGATTTTAATTCATCCACTAAAATGCAAGCTTCCCAGGCAGTTCTACATCAGTCAGCAGGAAAGATCTGGTCAGGTGGGTGTCCAGCAAATGCCTGATGCTCAGGATGGATGGATGGATGGATGGATGGCTCCTTCCAGAAGTGGGTCAGAGGCCACCTCCTCTAACCCCTTCAGTGACCTCAGCCACCCCACACCAACCTCAGCCACCCAACACCGACCTCAGCCACCTCACACCGACCTCAGCTCCCCTTCCCAATGCTCACTCTTTTGGGTCCTGTTCTATGTATCTTCAAACTCTCAGTTATCATTTTTGTGGCTATATTTCTCCCCAGTTAGACACTAAGCTGTTTGAGCACAGGGGTTGGATATAAGTTATATTTATTTCTCCCAGTGTACTAATCATTCAAGATGCTACAAGGGTGGTGCTTGATAAATGTCTGTTGTCTCACTGTAGGCTATGACAAAAAAAAAATGTGCCAAGCTGTCCAACCACCAGAAAGATATCTTGTATCTAAGAGAATAAAGTCATCAATTCTTTTTCATTTACTCATTAGCACACTTACTGTATTCATTACCATTTGCCTATCCTCAATAAAAGCTTCACTGACAAAGAAAGAAAAAGGGAGATTTCACAGATGACCCTATTAGGCTAAATCAACATGTGAGGTTAAGATGGTTCTTAAAATAAGGTTGGAAGCAGGAAAGGGAACTGCCCCAAGCTCCAGTCATCACCGTGAGGCAGGCCACCTGCGTGCAGCATCTTACAGAGGTGCACTAGACTGGCATCTGGGACCACCTTGATGTTCCTGGAACAATTCTGCAGCTTGCTTTTGATGGTAAACATACATATTTTCCAAATTTCAAAATGAATTATAAAAGGAAAGTGAGCAAAACTAATTAAGTACAGAAGGTATACTGCTTTATTATCTACTGTGTTTGACTGTGGGTTTGTTGCTGAACAACCACGTTTAACAGCAAGGCCTATCGAGGAACTGGTGCAGGGCCACAGGCCAGACGAGCCCCGTGTGCAGCACAGCAGCACTCTCCAGGCACAGGCTGGCGGTGACTTCATGCTGTACGAGAGGGGTTTCTCTGAAATGATGCTGCTCTGGCTTTGCTTTTCTTGTTTCCTGTATGCAGAGCTGGGGCGTATGGATAAAAAAGTTCCGTATACTCTCCATAATTTGCAGAATATTTGGTTAACACTGTGGGGGCTGGGTTTGAGCGCCCTTGCTGTGGGACTTTGAACCGGTGGCATCACTTTTCTGTGCCTTGGTTCCTTTATCTGTGAAATAAGATGATAATAATGTGTCTTATTTTATAGGGTTTTTCTGATAACCAAATGGAGCACTACATATGAAGCGCTTAGTACAGTGTCTGGCACATAAATGTTTGTATTTATATTATTTAGCCAAAGCAGAAGCATACACTGTGCATTTTAGGATCATATATAATACTGTAGTACAGTCAGACTGAGCACTTATTTTCTAGCCTTGTGACAACTTAAGTCTGTGATATGTAGCACAGTATTTCAGGCAGTGCCCAGGACTGCTGTGGTGGCGATCTGCATGGTCCCGTGTGCACCTTCACTACAGTCTCTCTCAGTCACGTCAGCTGCACGACCCCAGAATCACTCAGGAGCTATAAAACTGTTGATTGAAAATCTTAGCTACCAGCTGCTCAAAGGGACATTACAGATGATGGAACCAGGATGGGCGTCAGGCCATTTGTAAGATCCTGATTCCCTTGAAGCTGCGAGATACAAATCCGAGTACTCTCCATGGCAAAGGCATCTGTAGTCTATGAACATCTGCTTTAAAACCATCATGACTATCTCAGTTCCGCTTCAAAGAACAAGCAAATGTGCAAGCTCCATTTCACTGGAGAGAAAGTTCACCAGCTTCCAGAATAGGTAGGTATTTGATTTCTTATATAGTTGCCATCACGGAGCTGAGGTTTGAAGGTCAAGGGTACCAAAACCATAGATACTCTGCAAGAATGCCACCCTCCTGTCGCCTGTAAGAATGCTGCCATCTACAGATTTCGTAAGGTGCCATGCATACAACCCTAAATTGAATGATCGTTCTTCCCAAGGCAGCACCTTCTTTGAATTCCAAGCTGGGAATGACCTTATCTCATTTACTGAGTGATCAGTTCGGCATGACCTTGAGTGAAAACCAATTAAAAAATTAAAAAATGAGTGGCACTTCTAAGAGTATTCAGATACTGACAACTGAAGAGCATATCTGACATTTCTACGACAACGAAGCTGTAACGGCAGGTTACCTTTGACCAAGTGAATATCTGTACTGTGTGAGACACATGCAAAGAAGTTACAGATTTTAGGAAGTTTGCAACAAGTCAACGCTGTGGTAACAGCAAGATGTGGCTGCAGGAGTTGGCCTCAGCCAAAGGAGTTTTAGCTGACAGTGACAACCAGCACCCTTGATATGGGGAGCCCCGTCAAGGAGCACCGCTGACAAGAACAAAGCCCATCAATTATTAGAAATCGCTTTTCAGTGGCCAGAGAATGTCATGAAACACGACAGTCTTTGGCACAAAGTGGTGGCCGGAATTCCACCAGCAGGGAGAGCAAAGACTTCATGCAACCCTAAGGAAAGGAGAGAGAAGTGACATCACACTTAGACCAGGAGGTTATAAAAACTAAATGCCAACAGGGGCCAGCAGGTTGCACAAGTAACTGAGGTGCCTAAATGTGAGAAAAACAACTGGGCAACCACAATGATAAAGAGCAAAACACAACAGAGAGGATAGGGGACTGTCATTAAAGGGACTGTGAGACTGTGAATAAAGGATTTCCTCCCTTTGAAAGGACCTGCTCAAAGGGAGTTGTTATTTCTAGGTCACATGGATACTTGACACATAAAAACATACCTGATATCAGGCTTCTTAAAACTTAGAAAAACCTGGAGTTTAATACATTATTTCCCAACATTTAAGTAGTAGCAATGAATTTAATCATTTAAGTATCATGTGCCACAGACAGACTCATAGTCCCGCCATGATCCCCACCTCGTGGTGTCCACACCTTTGTTTAAGCCCCTCTTCTTGAGTGTGAACAGGACTTGTGACTTGCTTCCAACCAAGGAAACATGGTGAGAGTATGAGCTGTCCCTCCGGAGATCCTGTGATATTATAGAAGGTTCTGCCTGGGTAGCGACTCCCTCCAGGACTCTCCTTGTTGGTGGATGGAGTGGGGAACCGCGCAGGGAAGACCTGGGCACCACGGCTGCTGGGTCTCAGGGGCTACGGTGCCCTCAAGCTGGTCTCCAGGAGCTGGTGGTGGCTTCTGTGATCTAAGAGTGGCCTCTACGAGCTGTAGGCAGCCTACAGTTGACATTCTACAAGAATACAGGGCTCCAGTTCTACAGCCACAAGGATATGAATTCCTGTGATCACCCTGCGTGTTCTCAGGAACAGGCCTTCCCCGAGCTGAGCCCCCACACTGGCCACAGCCAGATGACGTTTGATCACAGCCTCATTAGGCCCTAAATGGAGGACCAAGTTAAGCCATGTCCAGACTCCTGGCCTACAGAAACCGTGAGAAAAAAACATGTGCTGTTTTGTCACTACTCTGTGCTCACTGGTTACATAGCAGTACTTAACTAATACATTAGGCAAAATGAACAAATCACACCGAAAGGACACAATTCGCCACAGACAACTCACTTACAACATCTGCTATATTCCATTTAACCTGACTTCGATATTTGCCCAAATTATGAAGTTCCCTAGACTGAGAGTCCGAAGCGCTCAGAGGAACAGGTGGCACCTGGGGGCCGTCCCAGCCCACGCGCTGCGAGTTTGTTTGTTTGCTGTTGTGTTTTGCTTTGTTTTACTTCACTTCTTCATTAATGAATCAGAATGACTGAGGCATAACCCTGGACTTTACTACCACATTTGGTAAAGTTTTATGTGACCAGCTTTATAAAGACCAGACCAGTACGGCCTCGACAATGACACAATCAATGAACTTCAGAGGCGCATCTTTGGGGATCAGGTAATTCACCAAATGGCATTTAGAACAGAGCTGGATGCATGGTAATCCTATGTTAAATGAATGTGTGAATGATATTTTAATGGACAGATGCTACCCTGGCACACCTCAGGTGGCAACCCTTGTGCTGTTCTTCTACAGTGTCAGAATTAGTAACTTAAAACTAAACGGAGGGTCTGGATCCTAAATCCACAAATGGCGTGAAAGGAAAAGCAACTGTACGAGGTAGGTAATGTTGAAAGGAAATCAAGTGAGCTGGAAAATAGAAAAAAGAAAAAAAGACTAAAAGAGTTAGAATGAAACACCAACTCTGATGACTAACACATTGTAAGGATTAAATTGAACACTGTTAATTTAGGTTGAAGAGCAGAAACTACACACAAATGAAATGGGATACACATGGCACCGGAAGTGGAAAAGGATTGTATTTTGGACTACATGACTGTTCTTCGCAAATTAAAAGAAACTCCATATTAGTTAATGCCATCAACGTAACTGTGTTTACCATATAATATACATACAAATGAGCCATGTTACCAGCAGTTTATTCCACCTCAATGCCAGGCCTTGGAGAACCATGTTCAATTTTGACAAGTATCACCAACTACAGCCCATTTAGAGGAGTCGTCGAGCATGGTGGCATGGTATCTGGTACGTGGGTTACCATAAATGTTGACTGGATGACTGCATTATGGATTGACTGCCTGAATAATCTGTGAACTAGAGAGAAACCATGAGAAATAGTTTGACAAAAAAAGAAGTATTCAAACTAGTAGAAGAAGACTATAGCATGCCCGTGATGGTGTTTAGGACACACCACTCCAAATTATGGCACCTGGTGATATTCAATATTTCAAGCTGAAGGGGTTTGAGAAATGGCAGGTGCAAGAAGGGCTTTCTGATCTTCCCCTGGAGCAGATCATAAACCTTCACGCAAGAGATGGAATACCAGGAGGAAAGGAGCGTCCTTCTCTCCAAAAACTAAGGGACACAGAGTGGGATCGGAATGAACAGGCCTTGCTGAGTTCTCCCCGCTTTATCTGCCCTATGCCTCTGTGTCCTATCATCTTCCCACGACTTCCCACCGCCCATCGAACCTCACGTAACAGTGGTCAGATTTAACCATCTCTACAGACCTTCAGTGCCTTATGGAGTCTCTGTGTTATGTAAAACTTGTATTCAATAAATTTATATGCTTTTCCCCTGTTAATCTGCCTTTGTCAGTTTAATTTTCAGACCAGACAGGGGCTCTTTTTCTTCCTCCATGCTGGTTATAAACACAGACACAAAAGACAGACTATTTAGGTTCAAATTGGGTTCCTACACCTATATTTGAAGCTATTTGCCTCTTGATACTTAAGTTTTCTTATTTGTAAAATGAAGATCAGAGTACCAGCACCCATTTCAAGAGTGTGTTCATAAAGAATAACATGTTAACACATTTATACAGCTTAGAAAAAAGTATAGTACACACACAGAAGCACTTAGAAAGCATTAATGATTAGTATTATCATTGTTATTATTAGCATTATTTTTCTATTAGCCAAAGGGCTAGTTAGCAGTAGGCTTACTCTCAGTCATTCCTGAGGTCAGAAGCAGGCAGAAGTTACAGAGAAGGAAACCGATTATACATGTTGCGGGATAAGAAGGAAATTACATAGGTGAGAATTTCAGGGAGAGCAGAGCTTCAAGGGAAACACTTCAATGGAAGGAGACTCAGTAAACAAGGGGAGTTCAGGTAATGAAACAAGGACTGTGCTCTACACCTAAACTGTCTTGGTTTAAATTCTGTGTCCATACATTATTTGCTTTGTGACCTTAAGCTTTTGCTTAACTTCCTTCTGCCTTGCTTATCTGAAAAATCAAGACAATAACATCACCTACCCCAGGATTAAATAGGTTAGTATGTGTAAGTATTTAGAAGAGCTTTTCATATAAGTGGCAGCTATATTTCCCCTCCTCCCCCTTTCCATTGTTTGCAGGAACAGCATTCCTAATAGTTGTAGGAGTAGTAGTATTAACTTTATTTTACTAGAATCCTTCTCTAACCACAGGATTGTGCCTTAGATAAAATAGGTAGACAGGAAATATTCGTAGGTGGTTTTTTTTTGCTATTATGGAACTCAAAATAGAGTAAAAAGTGTATTACATACCCCAGGCACGTATGCAGGGGGGAAAAAACCATGAGCAGACAAATTGAAGTGGCTGATAAAAGTTAATTAGTTAATTCGCATATCAGGACCCATAAAACGGAGGCCGCCCCACGGCCTGGCCCACACCGTAAATCTAAGCCTAGGTGTCCCTGCGTGAATGGGACACAAATGCTGTCAGGGAACCGAGCGCCAGTCACAGGCTCCCCCAGCGCAGCTTCGGCTAGCTCCCCGTACCCTGGAAAACGGACTTGCCCGCCGTAGGAGGCACCCCCCAGCCTCCCAGCCGGTCAGGCCTCGTGTCCAGGGGGCCTCCCCTGATGCTCCGAAGCCTCACGCTGCCCCCAAAACCCGTGGGAAGATGCTCCACAGCTTGTGAGGTGCTGTGCTCTCCCACCCATCGGCTTTTCCCCTTGAACAAAGGACATCAAGCTCATTACTAAACTGTTTTAGTTTGTCATTTGATAAGGCTTTTATTGTCTTCTGTAAGAAGTAAAATGAAGAAGGACAGATTACCATCAAGTCCCATTTTCGAGATTTGTATGTGACTGCCTTGATTTGGAAATTAGGAACTTGGGAAGTATTACTCCGTTTATAAATTGACGCGTTTTGGAAATACTAAAAGTAAATGTTCATTTAGCAAATATACTGGAATATTATTAAATTCAAGGGTATACTGTGAGGATTGATTCCAGCAGGCCTGGAATTAGGCTGAGCTATTGTACTGAAATAAGAAATGCCCTTGTGTGGGACTGACACCTAGTCACGGCATGAAACGTAGTCGACCGTGCTGACTGGAAGCGCAGATCCAGAGAGTCTGCGGGAGGGAGGGTTTGCACCGCCTTCTCAACACTGTTTATTGCTAACAGCAAGATTGAAGGATCACCCCTCTAAGGCTGAGGACACCAGGAGCACCTGCTGTTGGAGTTGGTTTAATGGCAGGAATGTGCCCATGCGACCAACAGAATCTGATATTCTGGCCAAGACTTTATTTACTCGGGCGTCTGGACCCAAGGACTTCTGCGCATGTGCTGGTGATTCCTGCTCGGCTTTAAGGAAGTTATCAACATCTAACAAATACAATAAAAATTAGTATTTTCAGAATTCAAAGGACCAGTGATATTTGTTTAGAGAGTTAGTCTATGTAATAATGATAATAAATTTCTTATAACAAAGCCTGCAAATGCTAATTACACCTGAGACGTCAGTGGGATAGTACATTTCCATGGGCAAACAGAATAATCCTTTTGGGTAAATATTCCCTTTTTTCTTCAATAAACCTACCTTATGTTATCTAGTCAGCTTTATCTCCTGCTTTCAATTTAAATCACTATCTTTATTCATCAACTAAAACTGTGCTGGAAACTTATAGCAGAATATTTATTCATGCTCACTCAGCTGCTTTCATGACAATATTTTTTAAATCAAAACTTATTTTTGAGAAGAATGCAGGAAGGAACCCTTAAAAAAAGCACCACTTCTTAGTGTCGGTATTGATATGCTGGGACTGTTATATGTTGCAGAATAAAGAAATGAAGAATTAAGTCAGGAAACTGGGATTGGGTCAGTCTAAGTTTGAGGCAGGTAGTGTACACAATAAGCCTAGAATATCTTGTTATAACAGAATACAAAGAATGTATTAAAGACTATTGAATGTATACCCAAAGGAGTTAGCAGGAAATGTCAATATATTCCCACCAGCTAAAGATAAGACAACTTGAGTTTCAGGAAGAATATGTGCAATGGATTGAAAATAATCAGGTGTGTTTATCCGATGCCTTTGGAGAGATATTTTTTAAATTTATTGGTCATCTTTGCAAAATAATGAGCTGGTGCCTAGCATCCTCCAAACTGCTAAATAAAAAAGGAGAAGCAGTAGGCATTTATCTAGCCTTTTCTGTACAAACTGCACCTCAGGGTATGCAGGCAATTAAATAGTTGGTAAGAAAAAAGTTTATCTTTATCGTGCATCATATTCCCTGCTGCTGTCAACCATATTTCATTCATGTAGAAGGTGATGTCCTAAATCAGATTTTTAGTTTTGATGAAACTGGTCTCTCTTGGAAGCGAATACCTGAAAAGACCTGTTTCTAAAGGGAGGAAGAAGGACTTTCTAGGTTTAAGGCTTAAAGGATGGATCAGTTAAGGAGCTAGAGGCACATGCCTCTGCCAGAAATGTATTAGGATTATGCTTGTCTAGCCCATCTGTGTATCAACTCTCTGACCAGGTCTTAAAACTTAAGAATATGTCTCCTCCCTAGGCATCAATCCCTCCCCGGATCACAGCCAAAAATATCCCCTAACCTTATTCCCACCTGGACCCCATTAGATAAACACGCTGGACTGTGGTTAATCGCCTAAACACTCACTACCTATATTCTAGGCAGTGAAGTATCTTGGATCTGTTAGGTAGCAAGTTAAACATGAGCAGCGGGGGAAGAGGAAGATAAGGTTCAAGGAAGAAAAAGTGCCCAAACGCTGCCCAGGTAGAGGGTCCCACGTGAAGAGAACAAAGGCTTTGCAGGGAGTGAACTTTTTTGCCTATTGGGACCAGGCTAAACGGGCTTTGCTGTGAGCACTTTGGGAAAACACATGTACACCAAGAGGAATGGGTGTTTAACTAGAGCTGTCAATCAAATGGCCTCACCCTGTCAATCAGAGAACTGCCTCCCATTTGGTCAGGACAAATAGACCCTCAGAAAGTTCTGGGCCTGTGTCTACCTCGAGTCTGGCCCGCTCCTCCCATGGAGTGCATTCAAATAAAACTTTCATTTTGCTTTGCCATTGTGTCTCTCCCTTTCAATTCTTTGTTGCAGCAAGGACAAGAACTGAGAACAACCTCAACCCAAGGAAGGATCACTGCAGACATAAAAAAAACTAACATAAAAACTTGACTTAACAGAAATCAAACAAGAAGAAAAAGTAACTTGAAGGAAGCAGAAACAATGCACAGAGAAATGACATACAATACACTGTCCTTACAAACCAACCTCAGAGAGATAAAAAGAATTCCTGCATCCAGGAGACAAAAAGAAATATTCAGAAAACAGAAAAGAGCTATGGGAGGTGGGAGGAGATACTCCAAATAGAAGGAGGAATAAAGAAGTTGATGAAATCTATGACCAAAGATTAGAAAAATAAAGAGATGAAAAACAGTAGAGAAAATATATGCAAAACAGAGGATCCCAACAGAAGTTACCTGAATAATAGGAATTTGAAAAAGACCAGAGAAAATGTGCTTGAGGAAATTACCAAAGGGTTATTTCAAGACTTTATTCCTAGATTTGAAGGGCAGAGTTTCCATGTTGAAAATGATTACTGACTAAATAAAATGCACCAGACAAAAAAGCCCCCAAATAAATCACAAGGCCCTGAACGAGCACCTAGTTAACTACTTGTAAGGGCTTAGCTGACTAACTGATTAGCTGGAGGTAGCGCGTCCATGCGATGGAAATGAAAACAACATAAAATTGTGTTTTCTAAAAATAATTAATGACATAAAAGATGCTCAAGATATAGGGCTAGGTGGGAAGTTTTTTTCTTTAAACAGGACATCTGGATTCAGTTCCTGCATATACAGAAAGAGGGGATGTTGTCACTCCTGCTTATGATGAGAAAAAACTGGACAAACTGAAAAGCAACAACCTTTCTTGGACCCATTAGAAAACTAAGTTGATAGGGCAAACTGTCAGCCCAAAATCCAGGGAGGTGGCCACATTCTTGTAGAGAAGCAATGGAGATTGGCTGCATGAGGCAGAAGCCACAGGAGACCTGAAATGGCGGGAACAATGAAAGGCTGACTCACAGGAGGCTGAGCGTAGGCCGGCATGACAAGTGAGAAGACGGTGTGAGCCCCACGATAAGGGACAGCCCATGCCTTCCTGGATGTCCCCTCAAGAGCCCCACCACATTCTGTAATACTGTGGCTTATAATAAGAAATATATATTTGTTCTTCATCCCCATTTCTAGCACAGTGCTCCTAAAACCCTTGGAATTTTCTAAGCGATAAAAGCAATAAAGGTGTCTCTTGTTATGTTAATGATGTGATGTTTGGACCCCCACATGTGGCCAGGCGGACCAAGCCTGTGATTGGAGGGCTGGAGCTTTCAGTCCACTCCCCCCACCCCACCCCACCACCACCTCTAGGGAGGGGAGAGGGGCTGGACTGTGAATAAAGTGCTAATGGCCAATGATTTGATCAGTCATGTCCAAGTAATGAAACCTCCATAAAAACCCTAAAGGACAAGGTTTGGTGAATACGTGGAGATGCAGTGATAGTGGTGTGCTCAGAAGAGGGCCTGGAAGCCTATGCCCTTTCCCCACACCTTGCCTTATGCGTCAGTGCATATGGTTATTCCTGAGTTATATCCTTTATATTAAACTGGTCATCCAGCAAATAAAATGTTTCTCTGAGTCGTGTTGGCTGCTCTAGTTAATTAATTGCACCCAGAGAAGCAGTCATTGGACACCTGATTTATAGCTAGTCTGTAAGAACACAGGTGACAACCTGGACTTGTGACTGGCATTTGAGGTAGGGGAGCAGGCAGCCTCGTGACACGGAGCCCTTACCCTGTCCAGTCTGATGCTATCTGTTATCTCCAGATAGATAGTGTCAGAATTGAGTTGATTTGCAGGAAACCCAGCTAGTTTCAGAGAATTGTTTATTGGTATGAAAATCCCTGTCTCCCCTCACCCGGCCCACCACCACATTGGAATTGATCAGAATCCTTGGATTCTTATGCTGTGGATCCAAAATATATCTATCTCCTCACAGTCCTGGAAGGGGGAGGGGAGGGGTAATTATTGTGAAACATTCATAATGCCTTCTCTGTAGCAAAGGCCTCCTCTCCAGGGGAAATGACTTTGAAAGAGCAGAATTCTGAAACTTTATTCCACGGGGTAATAGGGTAGGGGGTAAATCTATACCATTAGAATAGAAACAGAAACACCTGTGGAGCCCACAGCCCTGAAGACACAGGCCCACTGAAAACAGATTATGTCATAAAAGTACAGAACACTCTAAATTCCCTATATACACCCTCGATGCCAAGGCAACTCTGGATTACAAGTGACGGTGGAAACAGCTATAAGACACTCTTGGAGAAATGGCTGATTCCAGGGCTGGAACAGGGAGCACCTTGTAGTGCCGTAAAGTAAGAAAGCATACACACACACACACACACACACACACACACACGACAGATAAATATTATGTGACATCCTAAATTGGATCCTGGAACAGAAAAATGACATAAAATTCATTGTCCTATATACTCTATTAGGAAATAATATAAAGTGTGGACTTCTGTTAATAATAATGTGTTGATATTGGCTCATTACTTGTGACAAATGTACCACACTGATGTATGATGTTAACGATAGTGGGAATCAGGTGTGGGATATTATGGGAACTCACTGTACTACCTTTATGACTTTTCTGTAAATCTTAAACTATTCTAAAATTAAAACTTATTTTTTAAATAGCATACAAATTGGAGGTAATATGACCCTAATTTTTTTTCTGGAAGAGACTGTATAAACTTGAAGAGATTGTATTCAGATTCACTGAAAACATCTATACAAGGAGATTTATTTTGGGGGGGCTTTAGAACTAGAAGTTAAATTTCCATAGTGGCTGTAGGATTGATTATTCAGATTGTCTATTTAAACCTGGTTGAGTTTTGATAGTTTGTAGATTTCAATGGATTGGTCCATTTCTTAAAGTTGTTGAATTTGTGAACATAAACTTCTTCACAGTATTTCCTTATAACCTTTTGCATCCCTGCAGGATCTGCAGTGACCTCTCTCATGCCATTCTTAATAACAGCGATTTGCATCATCTCTCTTCTTATTTTGTCAGTCTTGCTTATCAATTTTATGGTTTTGTTTTTGAAGAACAAGCTTTTTTGTTTCCTTGATTTTCTCTATTGCCTCCTATTTTCATTTTCATTGATTTCTGTTCTTATCATTAGTGTTATCTTCCTTCTGTTTGCTTTGGCTTTATTTTGCTTTTCTTTTCCTAGTTTCTTGAGCAGGTGTTTAGATTACTGATTTGAAATTTTTCCTCGTTTCCAGTTTAAGCATTTCTTGCTATCAATTTCCCTCTCAGCATTGCTTTAGCTTCATCTCATGTATTCTGTTATGTGTTTTCATTTTCATTCAGTTCTGTGTATTATTATTTTTTTTTATTTACATTTTTTTGATGCACAAATTAATTAGAAGCTTTTATTTCCATTCGCCTGGAGATTTTTTCTTGTCTTCCTGTTATTGTTTTTAGTTGGACTGCATTATGGTCATACAATAAACTCTGTATGATTTTAATCTGTTGAGGCTTGCTTTGCAGCCCAGTAAATGCTCTTTGAGCACTCAAAAAAAAAATGTGTCTTCTGTGGTTGTTGGGTGGAGTGTTCAATGCATGTCAATTAAATCCTGTTGGTTGACTGTGTTGATTAGATTTACCATATACTTCCTAAAGCATATACTTCCAAAGCATACATACTTCTTAAGTATAACTGTGGACTTGTATATTTCTCCTTTCAGTTTCACCAGCTTCATTTCATGTACTTTCAAGCCATATTGCGTCATGCACACATATCTAGGATCATTACATCTTCCTGGTGACTTGATCCTCTTAGCATCGCAGAATATCCTTTATCTCTAATAGTTTCTTGTTCTGAAGTCTACTTCATCAGATATTAACACACCTCCCTGTTTTTCAAATTGTAATTTTATATTTGTATGGTATGACTTTGTCCATTCTTTTACTTTCAACCAACTAATATCATTGAATTTGAAGGAAGCTTCTTTCAGGCACCATATAATTCAATCATTTAAGTTCTGTATTTTTAATTTTTAATCCACTTTGCCTATTCTGTTTTTTGATTGATGTATCTTAATCATTTACATTCAAAGTCATTATTGATCTTTTAGGGTTTAATCTGTCATTTAATATGAAATTTTCTATTTGTTTCCTCTGGTTCTCCTAATTCTACCTTTAAAATTTTAAACTGCATGTAGTTAGAAATAGGTAACACTGGAAGGAAATACTCTTATTTGTTACAACAACTTTCTCTTCACGTGTGATTCCAGTTACTTGGGTTTTTCATTTCCCATTCAACTGAGGTGATCTGGAGCTTTTGTTCCTACGTAGCCAGACTAGCCAATTAAAGCATTATAAGGCAGAGAAAAAAATAACTCCTAAAATTCACACCCCCTGAGACTGAGTGAGCAGCACACAAATCCTACTCAGAAGCCAGCACACCTTGGCCATTTTTGAGCCATACTTGTGATCCTATAAGAGCCTCTGAAAAGCCAGAGGGCTCGGCCAATTTAGTCTACCCTTGCTTGTATTATTCATGTAGTCAAGTGCCATGGGCCAAAAGAAAGCAAGATACATAGAAAGAAAATTACCAAAATTATCGTTTTGAGGTAGAACAAACAGCTGGGCATTCTATAAATTGGAGTTAACAAGGGTTGTTTTTCATGTGACTTCACATTTCATTAAGAGTAGGTTTTTCCTTCCCCAAACACCATGAATCAAGGAACGCTGTGTTCTCTGTGACCTGTATGTGGCTGAGTTTGGTACCTTCCACACATGGAGTGGCACAATTCCAGAGGGCTCTGGCCTAGCTAGCCTTTTGTTCATTAAAACAAGTGCTTATTTATTTTCCCATGAACCATTAAAGAAAGCCTCACTATGAGAAAGCAGTATGTCAAAAGACCACTTAAAAGGCAGTAATTTAAAAGGTGTATATTCTATATTCAAATGCATTTATTTGAATACCAGGAGAAAACTGTGGGTGGACACACCCCACACTATTGATGTGGGTCACCTCAGGTGGGTGGGAGAGAACAAGGGAGGAATTTGTTTCTAATACATCGTTGTGTTGTTGCTTATTACAACGGATGAGGAAAATGTTGTAACTTACAAGAGCAAATAAAGAAAGATGTAAAGGGAAAGGGGAAGCAATTCCTTTCACTTTTCTCAGGCTGCCTACACACATTTGGTTATTTATGAACTGGTCCTGATGCTTCTGACCTGCCCGCTGCAGGTACGGCCCTGTATCAACCAGGTGGGCCCCGCTGCAGGCTGCCCAGTAGCCATCCGGCTCCTACTTTAAATATGCCTGAGTGTGGAGATCTTTGACGTGTGGCTTTGACAGCAAACAGTTTAACTTTAAGCACTAAACAGAGGTAATGTGACTTTACTAACACCTAAAGGAAAGGATATTCAATTAGAGTGACTTTTCAGTGCAGGGTAAATGCTGGTATCGATTGACATGTCAGACAGAGTAAGGCCTCCAGTGGGTCTGGACTCTCCTGGGAAGGTTGAGCAGTGTCTCAATATATCATATATAATGATTACATGCACAAATAAACACCTGTTAAACCTTTCACAATAATTGAAAAGGAAGATTGTGAACATGACTTTAAAATAATGGAAAATATATGTATCAGTCTCTGCCCCTGTGTTCTCAGCACAGGGCTCCTAAAACCTTTGTAATTTCCTAAGTGATGAAAGCATTATGAGAATCTTCTGTTCTAATATTTGGTGTTTAGCCAGACAGAGATCCTAAATCCCTTGGAGTATATTTTGTTCTAATAAGGCAACTCTTAGTGGGTATCTGATAGCTACAGATTAAGGGCTGCTCACCAGAAAGACCAAGCCATGATTAAAAGCTTGGAATTTTCAGCTCCATCCATGCCCCCGTCTTCCAGGAAGGGGAGAGGGAAACAGAATTAATAATTGACCATGCCTATATAATTAATTTAAACCTCCATAAAAATCCCACCAAAATGGGTTCGGAGAGCTTCCAGGTTGGTGAGCATATCCCTGAGCCAGAAGAGTAGTGCACCCCAATTCTACAGGGACAGAAACTCCTGTACATAGGACCCTCCCCCATGTATTTCTTCAGCTGGTTGTTCATCTGTATCCTTTATAATGAACCAGTAAACTTAAGTGTTTCTCTGCTTTCTGAGAGCCATTCTAACAAATTACCCAACCCAAGAAAGGGAACTCTGATTTATAGGTGGTAACTCAGGACTTCCAATTGGCATTTGAAATGGACACAGTCTTGTTGGACTGACCTCTGAACCCGTGGAGTATGATGCTGTCTCTGGGTAGATAGTCTCAGGATTGACCTAAATTGTAGGAAACCCAGCAGGTGTTGCAGAATTGCTTGGTACATGGAAAACCCCAAAATATCTAGTGTCAGAAGGGGTGTGAATACGGTAGTAGTGTGAGAGGAGTGTTTTTCTTATACAATGACTAATACCTATTTCATAATTAATAAATCTGAATGCTTGGCATAGTCAAGGTTTTAAGCTTTTAAGAGGATAACAATCCAAAAAATATTACAGAAAATATTAACTAGAAATTGTGCTGTATTATTTCTATCAGGGGCATTTTCATTTGTACTTCCTGGGATTTTCAGTATTTGAGACATAGTTAATTTTTAATATAAACAGTACTCTTGGGAGGACTGTGGAGGAAAAGATACAACATGCACCCTGACTGAGTATTTATATTGAGAAGTCCGGGATATTAGCAATCATACATTCTAAATTGAATGAGTATTAAAATGTGTTCCTTGTCAGTACTTTTATTGGGAGAATGTAACCATATTAGTTAATGTGATTATGATTCTGTAATTCAATCCATATCATCATATCCCAGAAGTAACTAGTTCATTGTTATTCAATTGAAGTTTTCAGCCAAAGATTCAAATAAATTGGCCAAATGTACTTTGAAGAACAATGACCCCCACCATGTGAAATCCCCTTTCCTAGAATGCCTATTATCATCATCAACTGTTGTTACTCTTATGAAGTCTGGCATTTATCTGAACACCTTCTAGGACACAGAATATGCCTCCAAATAATTTTTTAGAGACATGATTGAGTTTTCAACTCCTCAGTGGAAATTCTAGTTACTCTAAAATCCTCAAAAACCAAATCACTAGGAATAAAGAGGCAAGTCATAACAAAAACCAAAGACACTCATTTCCAAAACTGTGTGGAAAATGGCAGTTTTCAGGGTTTAATATTTTTAAGATTAAAATGAATTACTGCCCCATAAGCTTCCAACATCAGTGGCAGCCAATGTATTGAACTGGACATGTGGCCCTTTCAAAGCAGAGCTCAGGAGGTACATGCCCACGCTGGGAGCCCTCTGGCACTAGGAGGGCCTCGCTCACATGTGAGTGGCCTGCCCGAAGCAAGGTTGTGCAGGTGCTCACATTATAAACACAGACCAGAAGTCACAGACACCCCAGTCTTTGCTGGATATAATTACAACCGAATTGTTCTTAACACAGCCATATTCATACTTACATGCAAAAAGCAAGCTCTCTTTGATATGTTCTAGCTTTCTTTTTGTGCTCATTGTAGGTTCACATGCAATTTTAAGAAATAATGCAGACAGATCTCATGTACCCTTCACTTGGTATCCCCCAATGATAACATCTTGCAAAAGTACAGTACAAATTCACAATCAGGATTCACTGACTATTCAGATTTCACCAGTTTTGCCTGAATGCTGTGTGTGTGTGTGTGTGTGTGTGTGTATTTCGTTCTGTGCAGTCATATCATAAGAGTAGGTTCATGTCACCTCCACTACAGTAAAGACACAGAGCTGCTCCAACACAACCTCATGCAACTCTTATATCCAGTCACCTTCCTTTGGCCTTCTCCTACCCCTAGGACCTGACAACCACTAATATGGTCTCTGTTGGTATAATTTTGTCATTTAAAAAATGTTATATATATTGCAATCATACAGTGTGTAACTTTATGAAGTTCCTTTCACACCGCATAATTCCCTTGAGAACCATCCAAATTGTTCTGTGTATCAAAAGGCCATTCCTTTTCACAGCTGAGTAGTATTCCACAGTAGGACTGTACAACAGATTGTTTAAAAATTCTCACCCCCTGAGAACCATTTGGTTATTTCTGAATTTGTGCTATTCCACATAAACCTGCTATGAACAGGTATACACAAGTTCTCATGCAGACATAAGTTTTCATTTCTGTTTGGCATTTTCACTATGCAATGAATAGGATAAATTGTAGCTGTTTCCTAAGAAAATGCCAAACTGTTTTTCCAGGTTAGCTGCTCCATTTTACATACCCACCAGCAACATACAAGCGTTCTGGATTCTCCACATTCTTGCCAGCATTTGGCGTTATTAACACTGTTCTTTTGCTCGAGTCATTCTGATAGGTTTGTAGTAGTCTTTCTGTGGTTTTAATTTGTATTTCCCAAGTGGTTAACAGTAATCTTTTATTTGCCATCTGTATATATTCTTTGGTGAAATGTCTCTTCATGTTTTTGCCCATATTTCAATTGGATTGTCTGATCTTTTCTGTTAAGTTTTGAGATTCTTTTATATGTTTTAGATACTAGTCATTTTTGTTGAAGATATGGTTTGCAAATATTTCCTCTCAGTTGGTAAGTTATCATTTCATCCTCTTAGAAAGGTCTTTGGTAGGGCCTTAATTCTAATGAGGTCTAGCTTATCAATTTTTCCTTTTATAAACCTGGGCCAAGTCTAAGAATTATTTTGACTAGCCCTAGATCCTGAGGATTTCTCCATTTTGAAAATAGAAGTTTATGGTTTTACATTTTATTTTGAGTTAATGTTTTACGTAACATGTGAAGTTAATGTTAAATTTCTGTGGATTTTTGTTTGTTTGTTTGTTTGTCTGTTTGCCTATAGAAGCCCAACTTTGTAAAAAATAAGTTGAGCATAAATTTCTAGGCGCATTTCTGGTCTCCCCATCCTGTTCATTTAGTTACATGTCTACTCCTTTGCCACACAAAAATGTCTTTACTACTGTAGCTATATAAAAAGTATTCAAATTAAGTCAACTAATTCCTCCAAACGTACTCTTCTTTCTCAGAATTGTTTCAGCTTTTCGAGATCCTTTGTCATTCCACAGAAATTTTTAGATAAGCTTGTCTGCATACACCAAAAAACCTTGATGGCATTTTAAAAGGAATTATATTAAACATACAGATCAAGTTCAAAAAAACTGATGTCTTTATTTCCTTAAGTGTTTCAATCTAGGAACAAAATATTTCTCTATTTTATTAGAGCTTCTCTGATTTATTTCATCAGTGTTTTGTAAATTTTAGCAAATAGAAGCTATACATGTTTTGTTAGATTTATAACTAAGTATTTAAATTTTTTGGAGCAATTATAAATACTATTGTGTTTTATTTCTGACTTTCATACGTTCTTTGTTGTTATATACAAATGTGAGCACATTTTTTTGATGATCTTTCACCCTAGGACCTTAGTTCTAAGTTTATTTTTTAAATCCCATGTGACTTTTACATAGATAATCAAGTTACTTGTAAATCTGATAACCTTTCCAATCTACATGCCCTTTATTTCTTATTCTTACCATATTGCAGTGGCTAGGACTTCCAGTACTATGTTGAATAAGAATAATGAAAGCACATCCTTGCCTTGTTTCTGATTTTCAATTTTCCACCATTAAGTATGATATCAGCTATAGGTTTTTTGTTTGAACTTTGTAGATGTTTTATATCAAGCTGAAGAATTTTCCTTTGATTCCTAGTTTGCTGAGAGTTTTTTTTTTTTTACCATGACTAGGTATTAGATTTTGTCAAATACATTTTCTGCATCAAATTATATGATCATGTGATTTTTTTTCTTTAGCATCTTGACTTGGTGGATTGCACCGATTGATTTGAAAGTTGAGCCAGCCTTCCATATTTGTATCAATCTCACTTAGTCATGGTGTATAATTCTTTTATACTTTCTTGGGCTTAATTTGTTAATATATATTGAAGATTTTTGCCTCTAGAAAAGAAACCAATCTTTAGTTTTTCTTTTTTGTCCTGTCTTTATGTGCTTTTGGTGTCAGGTAACACTAGCTTCATAAAAGGAGATGAGGAGTGTTCTCCCTTTTCATATTTTCTGAAAGAAATTATGTAAAATTGGTATTAATTATTCTTTAACTATTTGGTAAGATTCTCCATGAAACCACATGGAACTCCATATTTCTTTTTGGGGAGTTTCTAGTTACTAATTCAGTTACTTAATTGTTATAAGATTATATTCAGGTTCTCTATTTAATCTTTTTTTTTGGTAGTTGTTAATATTTTTGGTAACTTTTTTAAAGGTCCATTTACTCCAACTTTCAGAATATCAAATTTATAAGTTTAAAATTGATTATAGTCTTCACTTCTTGCCCTCTTCATGGCTGTGGGATCTATAGTGACACACCTCACTTCATTCCTGATAATGGCAATTGGTGGCTCTTCTCTTGCTCTTATTTTTCCTGTTTCTGTTGTTCCTCTTTCTGCATCTCTCTAGGGCTTCTTGAACATTGTAAAGGATTCCTTCTTATTTTGTTTGTTTGTTCAGCATATCACTGCGTGGTTTTCTTTGTGTTTGCTGTAGGTGTTACAATACGCATACATAACTGTCATGGGCTGATTTGTGTCCCTCCAAGCTCATGCTGAATGCTAACCCTCAGTACCTCAGAATGTGACTGTATTTGGAGATAAGATCTTTAAATATTAATTAATTCAAAGATAATTAAGTTCATAGGAGGTCATTAGGCTAGACGCTAATACAATATGTCCTTACAAGGAAAGGAGATTAGGACACAGACCTGCAGAGAGGGAAGACGGTATGAAGACATGGAACAGATGGGCATCTAAAAGCCAAGGAGAGAGGCCTCAGGAGAAGCCAACCCTCCAGACATGTTGATTTTGAACTTCTTGCCTCCAAAACCATAATAAAATGAATTTCCACTGTGTTAGCCTGCAAATCTGTGGTACTCAGTTATGGCAGCCCCAGCAAACAAGTGTGGTATTTAATGCACTCTATAGGCTACTGGTATTGACATGTTATCACTTTGAGTGAAGTAGAGAGAACTTAATCCATTTAGGAGCTTTCATCTCCTCCACTTTTTAAATAAATTGTCTCAGCATTTCCCCTACATACTACATATTTAATTGGATAATTACAACATCTTATTTATCTTTCTGTTGGCATTGGTCATCCTCTCTTCCCATGCAAGTTGTGACTTTCCTGTTTGGTTGCACTACAAGTGAGTTGTGATAGTGCCCGTGGCATTCTAGATATCATGTCACGGCACTGGGACTAACATTCCTTAAGTCGTAAAGTCCTGAGGGGATTGCCCTCCTTCTTTCTGCCTTTCAGTCTTCTTCCTACACTCATTTTCTTGTGTTATATTCAGGGATTTTTAGTCCTAAAGGGAAGGACCTGAAGGCAGCTGGGCTGCTCCATTTTGACTAGAACCATTAGTCTCTCTGATAGTTTTAAACATTTGTCTGTTACGCTGAGGGTTTCTTTTTGGTCATTTCTTTTTGTCACTTTCCATATGGAAATTTCACATATTTGAATTTTATAAGAATTTCTAATTTACTTTAATGAGTAGAGTTTACTTGTCCTATTAGGCCTGGGAAGCTTTCAGTCCTGAACCTCGGAAACAGGATAGGGAAGGGCTCAAATTATTTACAAATAATCTCAATTTCAAAATTCCTATTTAAATACTAACAAAGTGGTTCCTCTTTCTGGTGTTCAAGACAGGCTGATTTTTAAAAAAGGATATTTTCTGAGTCAGGCCATGTGATATTAGCCTTCACTAATTTTTTAAGGCTGAATCTCCTCTTTTTGTGTGATCAGAGCATATTTATAAAATTCAAAATACTGAAATTGTGATAGCTCCAACTATTCAGGACTAACCCTATTTGCTTGTTACCCAGGACTTCAGTGTTACTATTTTGTTGTGTTTTGTTTCAATGCTATTGTAAACGGGGTTTCTTTTTTCCAGATGATTCACTGTTAGGGCAACTTACTCTAAAGAAATGACCAGAGACATGTGCAAAGAGTTTGTATAATTGCTCACTGCTGTACTGTTTTTAATCGTGAATAACTGGAAGAACCTAAATTGAAAACAACAGAAGAGATTGTCTGATTACATCCTGGTGTACCTGTGCAATAAAATACCATGAGGTCATCAAAACAAAGACAATGTTATCTTTGTGTACTGACATGAAAAGGTATTCATAATCTATTCAGTGAAAAATAACCAGAGGATGGTCTGGAAGGGCTAATGTGTTAATGAGGGTATCATGCACAGTGGGGGTGAACTCCAGCAAGCATTACTGGAAGGAGCTAGGACTTAAGCACCTCACATGGGGCCCCTCAATCTCCTGGCATTCCATGGAGAAGTGTACTTGGGCCAAGGAGCAGTCAGATGCACTTGGGATTCTGTTGTAGCACCTCTTGTTTGCTCCTGTTTTATTAAACAAATTTTATTGAGATAAAATTTGCATCTAACATTATTTTCGTTTCAGGTGTGTAACGTAATGATTTGGTATATGTATATATTGTGAAGTAATCACCACAGTAAGTTTAGTTGACCTCCATCACTTCACATAGTCACAATTTTTTTTTTATGATGAGAACTTTTAAGATCTATTCTCTCAGCAACTTTCAAATACACGGTGAAGTTTAACTACAGTCACCATGCTGTACATTACAGCCACAGAATTTACTTATTTTATAACTGGAAGTCTGTATCTTTACCTTTACCTATTTCCCCTATCCCCCACCTTTGGCAACCACCAATTTGTTCTTTGTATCTATGAGTTCAGTTTTTGTCATTTTTTTTTCTGGATTCCACATATAAGATCATACAGTTTAAGTTTTTAAATTCTACGCAACTATCTTTTCTTACAATATCTCTGATCAAAAACAAAAACACAGTTAAGAAAGATAGAATTTTTAGCTAATAATATGAACAATCTTGGAATATAATGATGTCCTTTACTTTCTAGGGCACATGCAATATAATGAGTCATAAGAAATACATATTTGGTCATTCAGATGACCAAATACATATTTCCCAGGTGCATCTGGTCTGCATCCACAGTTCCTAAAGACACTGCAGCCTTAAAGGTGAAATGGGTGTCTTGCTGTGTTAATGAGACACTCTGGACCCCACCTGAGACAGGCGGTGGAGGCTGACTCAGCCAATGGCCAGTAATTCAGTCACTCATGACTCTGCAATGAAGCCCTCACAAACCCTCTGCGAAGAACGTACTGCTCCCCTGGATCCTGCTTCTGCTTCTCTGCTGGGGAGAGCTTCTACGCCTGGGGAACCCGAAAGCATCCACGTGCCAGGGAGCCAGGCCCCCAGCTCCACAAGGACAGCAGCTCCTTTATCTGGGATCTTGTCCTGTGTATCTCTTCGTCTGGCTGTTAACTCCTATCTTTTATGGTATCTTTTATTAACCTGGTAAACTTAAGTGTTTTCCTGAGTTCTGTGAGCCTCTAGCCAATTAATCAAGCCTAAGGGGGAGGTGGTGGAAACCTGCAATCTGTAGCTGGTAGGTCAGAAGCACAGGTAACTGCCTGGGGCTTGCGACCAGCATCTGGAACAGGGCATGGAGGGCAGTCTCGTCGTAGGACGGAGAGTCTGGGGAGTCTGGCGCTGTCTCCAGGCAGAGAGCCTCAGAACTGAGTTGAGTTCTTGGACACTCTGTTGGTATTGGAGAATTGCTTGGTGTTCTGTGTGGGAAGACCTGTTCCCCCCACACACCTTGTAATCGGGTCTGGAAAGCCGAAAGCAGTTATACTACTACTGCTGTGTACTGTTGTTTTTGTATATTAAAAAAAAAAGAGAGACTGGCAGAGTTTCTCAAAATCATGGCATTGCTGACATTTGGACCAAATAATTATATACTTGCGGGGAGGGAGGCTGTCCTGCTCACCGTGCGGCACTAGCAGCGTGCCCAGCCTCTGCTCTCCCAGTGTCAGCAGCGCCCCCCACACACGCGCCAACAAGGTCTTGAATCGTTGCCAAACGTCCTCTGTGCGCACGGCATGCGGAGGGCAGGTGGCAAAACTGCTCTGGTTACTTACCCCGGCTCCGGGAGGCTCTCACAATTTAGAGAATACAATTAAGGCTGAGGTCCTGAAAGGCAGATTTGGGAGGGGGAGAAGGGAGGGAGGAAAGAAAGGTAAAAAGAACTAGATAAAGTGGTGTATGCCTCAGGAAAAATTGTGACTGAAGCGAGCTGTGTCTGCAGGGAAGATATCCTTTCGTCCTAATCCTTTCTTCCCTTGTGGCTGACCCTCAGGTAAATGGGTCCCTCTTCCTACGCCCCCTGGGCCCAGGCTCCCACTGGCCCACATGCCTTGCCTCAAACCACGTGCGCCCCTCATCCGGGCCTCCCGCGCAGCTTCCTCCGTCACTCACGTCTTATGTGCCAGCCAGCAGGCCAGAGTGTCCACGGAGCTGCTCGCTGGGGCTCAGAATCTCGTACAAGGGACTGATGCAAAGGACACATCAGCATGCAGTTCACACAATGTTAATTTAGACTTGGACAGGACATAGCAATAGAAAGACAAAAACAAACCCTAAAAGGAGGTGGACAAGATCTAAACCTTGTCCTTTTTCTGACCCAGTTCAAATGTCCTGATTATTTGGAAAGTGGTTCCAGGTTTGAAAAATAAATCTACAAAGAGAAATTAGTATTTTACGGTTATTTGTTCTTCTAAGATAATATACAAGTGAAATGTGTGCACAAAGCTCCTGATAATTTAAGGTAAAAACTGGTTCCAATTTCATGCTTTGTCTTAAGTTGCCTATTCTTGACTAGAGATTCTTGTCTTAACATAGGTAAGCCTGCAGCCCTGCAGCTGTGCTTTAAAAGTCCACAGATGCAAGAACTGCAGGCGCAT
The DNA here is from genome assembly GCF_030020395.1 of Manis pentadactyla. Lineage (NCBI taxonomy): Eukaryota > Metazoa > Chordata > Mammalia > Pholidota > Manidae > Manis > Manis pentadactyla. The sequence goes on from NC_080036.1 coordinate 10,046,967, forward strand.
GAACAAAGGTGAATAATCAATTCACCTTCTCTAATGAAAGATCCAATTTGTTCTGATCTCCAAAATACAACAGAGGCACCATGCCTCATCTGGTTTGCCAGATGTTTGTGTGTGCATTTTAGCCACTCACCAGACTAGATATTCCTGAGGGTGCAAACTTTCTCTGACCAACCTCAGAATCCTGGGCAACACCAAGCCCAGGGCCTCTACACAGTGACACTCAATATTTATTAAACTGAATGACAAACATGAGGAGAAAACACACGGCAACTAGAACGCTGCTTTGTGTGATGGCATCTACTGTGACTCTGTGAAAGAACAACCTGTCATGATTTACCATGAATTGATTGTCTACATTTTGCTAGGAATGGTACACAATTGATTCGAGTATTTTTGAATGCAAGAACCCACAGCCTGCCAGGTTAACCATATGGTGGCTGTTTATCAGATGTGATGACCCAGGTCAAGCCAAACTACTGGAAATGAAAGAGAAGCTGCAAGCACAGAGGAAGACAGGCCCCCTGGAAAACGGGCCCCCTGGAAAATTCCGAAGCCAGGAGGAATCAGCCCAGAAGGTGGGAGGAGCGGGGTGTCTATGTCTGAAGTCTGGAGCCATGCAAAGAGAAAGGGAGCAGAGATAGCTGGGATGTGCCTGCACTTTCTGGCTCCAACTAAGGGAGGGCTGCCCTCATGCCAGAGGGCAGAGGCGAAGGCAGATAAGGCATCTCTCCTCAGAGCAAGCCCTGGAGGCCTCTCTAAGAAGGCTAATTCCCAAACGCTAGCTCCACAGAGCACAGAACACAGCATCCCAAGGAGAAAACCTAAATTCTGTGAAGGAATGGGGAATAGATGGCACTTGCCCACCCTATGCTTTGGCCCCGCTCTCTACTGGCAAGTGGTTAGCGTGAATTTGGCTGCATGAACACTGGGGTAGTTTTGCAAACTGTAATGAGAGGCAACCGGAGGTGATTCCAGAAGGAAGGGATTCCCGGTCAAGAGACCATAGTCCAGCACATCGCTAAGTATGTAATGGAAGATGGAGGCCGAGATACGTGTGTGTGTGTGTGTGTGTGTATAAAACCAGTTCTTACAGTGCTATGAAGTTCCATAAAATTCATGCACATTGGCCAAAACAATCGTAGTAATGCCCTCATTCAACACCGTTGCTGACAGAGACCTGAGCCAGGCACTGCTGGTATTATGGGCAACAAACAAGCTCAGTCCTGGTCCTGGCAGAATGTGTTCATGGACATTTCATTTTTTTTTTAAATGGACAAAAGAAGATATCAGTGTGGCAGGTAACTAGTACTGCACTGTTCATTTGAAAAGGTTCCCTGCAAGGAGACTGTCCTAAGGTCCTGTGGAGATGCTGTAGCCTTGACTCATGACCTACGAGGAGCTGTGTGCAGGAGAATCACCCAGGTACTCGTGGAGTACGTTATGTAGAAAGCATATGCGTTGCCATGTGTATATATTTGGAAAACTACGCACATAAATGTAAATGGTGACATTTAGGATGGTTTTCTTCTCCCCTGTGCCTTTCTGTGTTTTCAAATTTCAACAGTCAACATTTATTTTATTACTTTTGTGATCGGGAAAAAGTCTTCATGAAGGAATTTTAAAAGTTACTTTTAGAATGTAGACACAGGGGATAGCAATACTCTTAGGTGCTGTTCCATCAAGATAAGAAGGTACCTGACCCTCCCTGCTCATCACTGTACTGTACCTAGGTGCCCTGTGTCCCTAGAACCTGGGCATCCTCTCCCCAGGGCCACAGGCTTTATCTAGAACCCAGAAAGGACAATCCTATATGGCCACAACCCAGTTATCTGTTTGCCTTGGTTGAGATTGAAGACACTGCTTTCTGGACTAAGCAAGTTGCAAATATCAGGGCAGACAACTTTTCAAGAAGGTAGTCTAGTGCTGTGAAGACCTGTAGTCTGACAGCCCTTCTTGGGAATCCTACATCTCTGAAATGCATTGGGCAATGCTCTCAGGCTCTCTAAGCCCTGGTTTCCAAAGGAAGGACAAAGAAAATACAGTGACCCTTGCAGCCTCTGAGTAATTAATTGATCACCGGAGTTCTCACTATAAAATGGGAAGGATGAGCGCCTGAGTCCTTGGCTCAGAACCAGGAGAGGGCACATGGAAGCAACCAGCTCAACAAAGGTCTGTTTCCTACACTGAGTAAATATTTGCAGTCATTACTGCTAATTATCTATGTGTACTATGTACAAAGCACTTTGCTACATGATTTGCACGCATAAAACCAATTTTAGTTCTAGAACACTGTAGGAGGAATGTATTATCCTGATTTTTTAAAAAAGGAGGCGTAGGGTTGACATGATTTTTACTTCCTGGAGATCCCATGCAGTTGGCCTTAGAACCAGGCTATCTGACACTACTTTGAACCACTACGTTCTGCACCTCCCCACACAAAGTAAGACATTATTAATGAATACATTCACACAGTGAAGAGGCCTCAACATTTAAAAGGTGCAATAGAGTTGACACCATCTGGAACTTCTTCTGCAGGGCTCTGTAGGTCATTGTGTGACTTTTTGAGTCTCTATAATATGAAGTATTAGGGTTTTATTTTGAGTGCCCAAGCATTGTTGTCAAAATTGTCCAGCCTTATATCTTTCTAAAATTAAAATAATAATAATAATAATAATTAATAATGATCTTTCTTTTCACAAAAACATCCTGGGCATCAGCATACGTTAACTTTCTGTATGTCCAATAGAAGAGTTAATGGTAAAGATGAAGAGAAAGTGCACAGGACTCAACCCGGTGCACACTGAAAAGCACAGCCCCTAAATCCGCCTGCAGCCCTGGTGCTTAACACGTGTTTACAAACAGTAACGATGAAGTGTCAACAGCTGATGCTCAGAGCACTTGGTGTACTGTCCTAAGTGCTCTGCACATTTTTCTTCTTCTTCCTTCCTATTATCAGTGCTCCTACTGCACAGATGGGGAAACTGAGACGCAGAGCTGCATCAGCCTTGCTGAGCACCCCCTCCTCACTGCTGCTCCTCTGCCTCTGGCTCACCGGCTCTGCTGCGCTGCCCTTTCACTTGCACAGCCCTTCCATCCCTGCCTCATGCCCGAAGTGCCAGGGCCCTCAGCTCAGGCATGAGGCTCTGGATTAGCTACCCCTCCTGCACACAGACCCCCATTCACACCAGCCGGTGCAGGTCTAGAGGCATGAATCGTGGTAGGATTTCCAGGACAAGGAGAGATGCAATGAAAACATGAGAAGAGGAGATACCTTCTTAGTTCTCTTTAAACTGCACCACATAGGAATCAAAATCCAGTCACCAGATCAGGCTTAGTGAACACCCACGAAGAAGGACTGTCTAGATGAAACAGCAGCAGTTGTGAGGTGTAGCAGGAGCACGCTCTCCTCAAGGGGAAAAAGGACTTCTGTGAAACCTATTCACTAATTTGTAAAATGAAGACACTGAAAGATTATCTTGAAGGTTACTCTCAGTTATGAAAAATAGGTTAATTCAACTTTAATGCAAAGGAGTGCACCTTCTTTAAAACGACAGGACTGTCATTGTTTTAACCAGTACAACATTATTAGAGATTGAGTCCAACCAACCATGTGGGCTGGGAAGCACTACCCTGAACCTCCAGAACATCTGTTGGTTGCTGACGAAAACAAGAAAAAAACATGAAATGGGAGGGTTATGGATTCTTACACAGTGACTATGGGTCAGGAACAACTGTCAAGGGCCAGCACACCAAGAGAGAACGAGGTCTCAGCGAATGGCAGGGGAAAGCAGAAGAGATGGACACGGATGCTCCAGGACCAGGACCTTGTAAAAACCAAAAGGGAAAGACATTCCCTGCCGTACTTGCACATCACTGAGAACCTGCACACTCAAATAACAATCTGTACCAGACTTAAATCTGAGGGACCGTCTCCCCTAAATTAAAGATTTCTCCCTCCAGTCAGGAAAGAAGGAAAAGCTGATGAAGAAGACGAAATGTCTAGTTAGTATGCCTCAATCCTGATGTATCATGGCCCAGACACTGAAGCCAGGGGTGAATGGGTGCAGCAGGGTGCTTTCAGCAGAGGGCCCATGTGAGGTGGCAAAATGATGAACATGCTTACAACTCCAGACTTAAAGAACTAAGGTTTGAAAAGGCAGTGACTATGTATTGTAAGTTTATTTAATAGCAGTGAAATTAGCAAAAATGGTAGAGTAGGGACCCTAAGAGTGTACCTTCCTAAGAAATACAGAAAAATATGGCAAAAATTGTCAGAATCAACCTTGCAGAACTTTCAGAGTCCATGAAAGGTTTACAGAACCCAAGCAAACAGTAAGGCAGAAGAGAGTCCCCTGACCAAGGTGGGAGAGCGCTGTGACATTTCAGCTTATAGAGGCTGACGCTGCTTCTCAGTCTGTATCCTCGTGGGTACCTGGTTCCAAAAGAGCAGAGGACTTTGTTTCCAAGAAGTTGTGTTTGTTCGTTTTGACAATGACAGGGGATTCCCTAAATGACTGGTGCAGAGAACTGATTGATAAAGAAAACAGAAAATCTGAATAAGCCCATAGTAAGTAAAGAGGTTTAAATCAGCAATCAAAACCTTCCATCAAACATCAGATGGCTTCTTCTGTGAGCCTGCCAATATTCAAAAAAGAATAAACACAAATATTTTTCAAAGTTTTACAAAAAATAAAAGAGGAGGAATGCTTCCTAACTCATTCTGTAAGGTCATCATTACAAAGCCAGACAAAGATATCACAAGAAATATAAACTACAGAACTCTTATGAATATATATGCAAAAATCTTTAACAAAATATTAGCAAACAAATGTAGTAGCATATTAAGGGGACTATACATCAAGACAAAGGGGGGTTTATCACAGGAATGCAATTAAAGTTCAACATACAAAAATTAATATACCACATTAATAGAATAAGGAAAAATCCTATATGGTCATATCAATTTATGCAGCAAAAGAAACTGATAAAATGCAGTAGCTTTTTATGATTAAAAAACACTCAGTTAACTAGAAACAAGAGAATTTCCTCAAAATTATAAAAGGTATATATGAGAAACCCACAGGTAACGTCATACTCAATGACAAAAAAAACTGGAAGCTTTCTCCTTAAGATCAGGAACCCACCAAGATCAAGGATGCCCACTTTTGCTACTCCAGCAACACAGAAAAAGCAAACTCAAGACAGAAGAACAAAGCTGAAGGAATCACACATCCTGATTTCAAACTATACCACAAAGCTACAGTAATCAAAACAGTATGGCACTGGCACAAAAATATATACATAGATAGATCGAAGGATCAGATCAGAGACCCTGGAAATAAACTCCCACTTACATGGCAAATTCATCTACAATAAAGGAGACAAGATATACAATGGGGTAAAAGACAGTCTCATCAATATATGGTGTTGAAAAAACTGGATAGTTCCATGCAAAAGAATGAAACTGCATCACTGTCTTCTACAATAAACAAAAATTAAGTCAAAATGGATTAATACTTAAATATAATACCTGAAACCATAAAACTCCTAGAAGAAAAACATAAGCAGTAAATTCTTGAACATCAAGATTAGTACCTCTTTTCTGGATATGTCTACAGAGGAAAAGGAAACAAAAGCAAAAATAAACAAGTGGGACTACAACAAACTAATAAGCTTGTTTACAGCAAAGAAAGCCATCAACAAAACAAAAGGGCAACCTACTGAATGGGAGAAGATATTTGCAAATGATATATCTGATGAGGGGCTAATATCCAAAATATATAAAGATACATCTCTCTCATGCATCTCAACAGCAAAAAAACAACAATTTGATTTTAAAATGGGCAGAGAAACTGAATAAACATTTTTCCAAATAAGACACAGATGGACAGCAGACATATGTAAAGATGCTCAAAATCACTAATCATCAGGGAAATGCAAGTCAAAACCACAGTGAGATAGCACCTTACACAATCAGAATGGCTAATATCAACAAGACAAGAAATAACAAGATTTGGTGAGGATGCACTATTAGTGGGAATGTCAATTGCTGCCGCTACTAAAAAAAACAATTTGTTAAGTTCCTCAGAAACTTTGAAATAGAAATACTATATGACCCAGTAATTCCATTTTTGGGTATTTAACTAAAGAAAACAAAAACACTAACTTGAAAAGATATATGCACCCTTATGATTACCACAGCATTACTACAATAGCCAAGGTGTGGAAGCAACCTAAGTGTCCATCAATAAGTGAATGCATAAAAAGAGATGTGGTTTATATATATAATAGAAAACTATTCAGCCATAATAAATAATGAAATCTTAGCATTCATGAGAGCATGGATGGACCCAGAGAGTATTATACTAAGTGAGATAAGCCAGACAAAGACAAATATCATATGATTTTACTAACGTACGGAATTTGCAAAACAAAACAGAAACAAACTTATAAATACAGAGAACAAACTGGTGGTTGCCATTAGGAAGAGGAAATAGGTGAAGGGGATAAAGAGGTACAAACTTCCAGTTAGAAGAGGTAGAAAATCCCAATTAAAAGATAAATAATTCCCCAGAGATGCTGTATACAAGTAAAGAAAAGGGAATATAGTCAATCATATTGTAATAACTTTGCACGGTTACAGAGGCTAACTACACTCATAATAAAAGAAGTTTTTTTAATAAACTAATGCCTTCAGGGGGGCCATCAGGTGATAAAATGGGGATCAACAGAGGTGAGGCTTAGAACCTCCTCCCCCCTAATCTGAGAGAAATCTTCTGCATACGTGGATGTTTTATTGCCCTGGTCTAGCTTGGATTAACACATAGTCTACAGGCACACACCTGATCATCTACATTTGCTCTCTTACAACACTAAACTATGTTTTCTACCTTTATCTGGTATCTACCTACCACTTCAGCATTTTATAAAAAATAATAATAATAAAGAGAGAAATGTGGTATCCACATATAAATCAGGTATAAAAATCAAATGAGTATTCATATTTGAACTGTTTATAGTTCATAATGCATGAGCAAAACCTAAAGTTTCTGTGATGACTGCCCTTGTAATGTTCACCATGTAACTTATTCACTATGTAAGAATTTGTTCTCCATGTAAGAACTTGTTCGTTATGCTTCAGAAGATTGGAGACTGATGAAAATTAAGCTTTGGGTGGATTAATGATTGTGCATTGAGCATTGACTCCCCTATACAGAATTTTATTGTTGTTAACAACCATTTGATCAATAAATATGAGAGATGCCCTCACAAAAAAAAACAAAAAACAAAACAAAACAAAACAAAAACAAACAAATATATATATATATACACACTTCCAATTGTAAAATAAATAAGTAACCGGGATGTAATGTATAGCATAAGGAATATAGTCAAAATATTGTAACAACTTGGTATGGTGATAGCTGGTACCTAGAATTATCATGTATATAAATGTTGAATCACTGTGTTGTACACCTGAAACTAATGTAATGTAATACTGTGTGTCAACTACCCTTCAATAAAAAATAATTATCCAGAAAAAAAAAATTAAAAAAATATAAATAAATAAATAAACTAATGCCTTTAAAATAATTAATAGTTTGTATTTGGGGGAACATTGTGTATAAAGAGGTAATTTTTAAAAATCAATACCCTAAAAGGGTGGGTACAGGGCTGTAAAGGAGAAGAGTTTCGTATGTTATTGAAATTAAGTTGATATAAATTCATATTACAGTGTTATAACTTTAGGATGTTAAATGTAATCATCATGGTAACTACATAGAAAATAGCTATAAAAATATACACAAAAATGAGAAAGGAATTTAAACATTTCACAAAAAACCAACTAAACATAAAAGAATACAGCAATGCAAAAAATGAGGGACAGAAGAGCTATGAAGCACATAAACAAGTAGCAAAATGACAGAAATAAGTCCCTCCTTATCAATACTTACTTTAGATGCAAATGGCTAAACTATCTAATTAAAAGACAAAACATTAGCAGAATGGATAAAAATACATGACCCAACTATATGCTGTTTATGAGACTCACTTTAAATCCAAAGACATAAATCGATGAAAGTGAAATGATGGAAAAGATATTCCATGCAAATAGTAACAAAAAGAGAGCAGAAGTGGCTATACTAGATTGGACACTTTAAATCAAAAAAGTTTACAAGAGACAAAAAAGGACGTTATGTATTAATAAAAAGTTCAGTACAGAAATAGCAATTATAATTATTTTTGCACCAAATGACAGACCATCAAAAACATATAAAACAAAAACTGAAAAAATTAAAGAAAGAAATAGAGTTATATAATTATAGCTGAAAACTTCAATACCCCTTCATAATAATGGATAAAACAACCAGACAAAAGATAAGTACTGAAACAGAGGACTTAACACAATAAACCAACTAGATCTAGCAGACGTAAGCTGAACACTTTCCCCAGCAACAGCGGCATATATATTCTTCTCAAGTGCACATGGAAAAATTCCCAGGATAAATCTCATGTTAGGCCACAAATTAAGTCTCAATAGATTTGAAAAGATAGACATCATACAAAATATTGTGTTTTGCATTGTATTGAAATATAACAGAAGGAAACCTGTGGCTCTCAGCCTGTCTACAGTGAGGCCATCAGCTGGGAAAGCCTGGGGAGCTCACCCGGGCGGCCCCGCAGGCATTTCCCTGCCCGGAGCCGGGCCTGCGGCTGGACGGGCCGTGTGGCTCTCCTTAATGGTGACAGGATGCCCCTCAGCAACCACCATCAGGGCACTTTGAGAAAACAAGGGTTATTCCATTTCCTGGAAGTCCCGCAGCACAGGGGACCCCAGCGAGGTCTCAGGCAGAGAGTGAGCCCCAGCCGCCGGCTCCGCCTTCCCTGGGGTGGAAGGGTGGTGCCCAGGGTTTCAGGGAATTATTCTTTCCTGGCGAATTTAAAGAGTGGCGATTAGGGTGTGGAAAGGGGCAAGCAGGGGTCACTCAAGCTGTCAGCTATCCAGCCCACCCAGGGCCTTCTAGGAGGGGAACATCCTGGGTGGGGCAGCCGGGCCCCCATCTGGTTGCTGTGCTGGCAGCTCTGTCCCACTGCTGGCAGTGTATTTACTCGGGATGGATGTCTTAGATGGAGGCCTCGGCTAAAGGTCAGGCACTCCTACTGCAATCAAAATACTTAATATTAGGCACTTACGCTACAATAGTTTTTGTTAAATTATCTTCCAAAGTTAAACTTTATTACAGTTCTAACACCCTTCCATTGTATAGGACTTTCCAATTTGCAACATGCTCTCATGCATAATATTCCTTGAATTTTCAGTAAATCCAGTAAGGTGGGCTGGGTAATAATTATTGCCTCATTTTCAGAGCACAAAAGCAGGGCCCGGAGCTGGTTAGGTTCATGCCTTCCGGTGATCAGTCCATATGCCGGGGCCCACACTGCACCAGCCTACCCCTCCCCGCCTGGCACAGGCTGCTTACTGGAGGGGCAGTCCACTGCAGGCGGCCCCCTGCTCTGCCTCCTTTCCCCAGGGAGCATTTCATAGTGTCGCTTGGAGTGGTGACAGATGTGTACAGACCCAGAGTCATTCATTTACCCCATTCCCCACCCCCATGGTCTTTATGGAAGAAAAGAAATTGCCCAAACTCCCAGCAGTTCAGTTTTTGAAAATTACAGGTACTGTTTAACCTCAGCAATACTGTTTTGAGCACTTAAAATTGTGTTAAGAGGGTAGATCTCACATTAAGTGGTCTTAGCACAATAAAATACATTTTTTAAAAGTGCATGGAGGATGAAGAAACTGGGGAACAGCAAGTTGTTAGTTTGTATTCTGCCATTGTTAATATCTATTCCAGTTGGTTTCAGGCTCTTCAGTGAAATGTTTACATTGTTGGTGACTATAAAGGGCATGAGTCACTATCCTCCCTGTAAAAAGCAGGATATATTCAAATAGGCTGAATTTTTATTTTGGATTTAGAAGAGAAGTAAATTGTAAAGTTTGCACATCATAGGAGGGTCTGTCTATATGTTAAAACAATATGCCAGGCATAAATTAAACTAACAAATTTTTATTATATTTTTAAATTACTGTTTTAATATTTTTAAATTAACTGAAGCTTGCTGCTAAAGCCCACATATATGTACCTCACTCGTTTCTATCATAGATCATTTGAAAAGAAGTTAATAATCATCATGTTAGAGAAAGCAGTTAGACATAAGCTGGAGAAAGGGGCCCACCTATGACCAAGGAGGACCCCTCCCTGCCCAAACCTAAGCCCCATTAGTTCCCAGTTCCAGAGTCCAGGACGCCCAGCTTCTCAGGAGGCCCGGGACCACAGGGGCTTCCCTGATCCCAGGGCACGTGTGAGGTCCCAAGACCTTGTCTGAAAGTAACCCCACCTCATTAAAATAACATCTAAATTAAATTGAGACAGGGACCGTGGGTTTAGACAGAGTAGGGCCCCCGGAAAAGGCAAGGCAAGATAATTATCTTGTCAAGTCAATTATCAAGTCAGAGCAATGTAACAACATGCAAGAAACCCCCTACCAAAACTCCAGGTTAAACATTAAGCTCTAGAATCATTCTTCAGTGCGGATCAGTTAATATTCTCCAAATAAAAGAAAGTAGCCCATGTTTTTTATTATGCTAATCATTTGTAATTATACATAAGATTCACTTCAGCATGCTAAAAGGCTCAGGCCTCTGTGCTGTTTTTCCTCCTTTAGACCTGATCAGGTGATTTGCAAGCTGGGCAATTAATAATGGCAAGCAAGGCTAGCCATAAACAACATAATAAAAGCAAGAAAGAGTCTATCTTAAATTGCCTTTTAAACTCTTTAGCAAACAGACAATAACTCAGCCCACCTTAAAGGCAGGGCAGGCAGTCTTGATTGATGATTGATATACTCCCAGACTGAAAAGCTGTTATTCTGGGAAAGAAATCTGCAGTAAATATCTTATATTAATTTTGCAAAATTATCTGGAAGACTGATGAGAAAAGAGACTTAATGTCTCCTCAAGGATGAACATTCTAGGACCACTTAACAGGTCCACATCCCCTAGCCCTTTATCATGTCATAAAACCCCTAGACAGTGCACGATCACGGACTCTCTTATCCCCTCCTGGCGTGAGCCAGGAGCTCTGTCCTCTCACTTCATCTCTAAATAAAAGTCTCTCCCTTGCTCTCCTACTTTGAGTGTTTGTGAAGTTCATTCTTCACTTCCGTGAACAAGAACCCCAGCATCAAAATTAACACTGTGGTTTTGCACCCCCCACCCCTGGTGCCCCAGCAACCATGGGCTTCTCTTGGCTACGTATGGGTAAAGTGCCTGTGCAGAGAAAAAAGTTATACTCTAGAGCTGTCAATCAACCTGTCAGTCAAATGACATATAAGGTAGGGTAGGACTTCCTGCCAACTTTATAAAAAAATAAAAGCCAACTTAGCCCTAATAGCAATGCTGCTTCTGGTGTCCAGGCAGCCCACTCTCCACCTTTCTTGACAGTTTACTTCTGCTTTGCTTAACAAACTCCTGCTGTTTAAAGTTGTCCTAAGTCTGTCTCTTGATTGAATTCTTTCCTTGGAGAAGAGAAGAGCAGTAGAAACACTCACAGCCCGCCAGTAATGATTAGATTAACAATTTGAGTTAAAACATTAATAGCCAATTTTTGTGAGATGGAAAAAGAAAGTTTCTCTGCTGATGGTAGTAATTTAAGTACATATTAAAAAATTTTCAATAAAACTTGGCAGTAACTATACAAATTTAAGTGCATAGGCCTTGCAAACAGCAACTGCATCTCCAGGTATGTACCTACAGAAATATTCCCATATGTATGCAAGGGTGAATGCATAAATATACTTCTTTATAACTGATTAGAGAAGACTATGGACATTATTAATAATGTACTGGTTAAAAAATAGACCATGCATCCATACAATAGAATACTTTGCATCAGTTAAATTGGCTAGGGCAAACATACTAACTTTGCGTAAAAGGAAATCTATTGTTTTTAGAACCAAATAGGCCTTGAAATTGGTGGAAAATATTTACAGATAATAAAATTACAGCCTTAAGACAAGGCATCCCAAGGGTTGAAATATGTTCATTTCCAACTCTTGCTTTGGGGTTCTCTGGATTGTGTGATACTGACCAATCAAATTACCCTAGAAATAAAATACCCATTTGCCCTCTCATGCAGCTTATCCTGTGCTCATTCAAAAATATGCCTACTGAGTATGCATTTAACCTTGAAGTAGTCTCAACAAATTCTGACATAAACCACTTCTATGAATTGCTGAGATTAGAGGCACTTCAATTAATGTAAAAGTCCCAGATTCTGCTAAATTGGCAGCAAGTGTCAAACAATTAGAAAACACCAACATTAAAACAAGAACCATTTTTGATGTCCATCCTATGCTGTCAGGAAGCGATAAAAAGCAGCGTTTCAGGGAGGGCGGCCCTCAGAGATGATAGGGCTCCGAAGTTCCACAGGTGACGGATATGGTCGCTCATTGAGTCCAGGAGAAACGAGCTTAGTGTCTGCTCTGTAAAACTGAGGATTTTTTGATCTAAAAAAACCACAATTAACTGACTGACCAGTGAATTTTATTGGGTACACCGTAAACTTTCTGGCAGCCTCCCTGACCCTGGCACCACCAGCCCCAGGCTAATTCAAACGCCCTGTGTTCACTCACCTTTGCTGTTGTACAATGACCCTGTCTTCTACGTGTCTCCTAATTTTTCTCACTGCAAAATCTCCTTGAGTTAAAAACCGAGGTAGCGCCTGTTATATGACAGTGTCCTAGCCAGGGCCAGGTAGACCAGACACCGCTTCCCATTCTGCATCCTGCCAGGGGTGGCGGAAACAGACATTTGGGGTGCTTCCCTGAATTTCATCCCATCTAGAGCATGAGAAATGTGTACAGGAAATTAAGAAAAAAAAAAAAGTTGCAAGACAAGGTCTAAGAGATACACAGAGGACTGCAGGAATTTGGAGACATCTGGGGTGACTGGGAAAGACTCCAGGGAAGACAGAGTCTGGACTCGGGCTGAATGAATGGGCATTCTCAGTGAGAGTGGGTTATCTGGGCAGGTTTTCAGCTGGAGTGTGGAGTACGAGCGAGTGGTTGAGGTTAGACAGGAAAAATGTGGTCCTACTGGAGGGGTTTTGGTTGGGGGCTTCGGGACAGAAGCTGAATCTCTCCATTGCCTCCCAGCCCAGAGACCAAACAGGCTCCCTCCACATTCTCTTTGCTGTGGATGGTGTAATGTACAAGTTACGAGTAAACGAAAACGAATCTGTGATGGTGTACACAGAGAAAGTTTAGCAGTTTATCTTCACACTGTGTAAAAAAGAAATGAGGCTTGTTCAATAAATACGATGAAAAAGAAGTCTAGAAAGCACAAAGAAGTCTAGAAAGCAAACATTTTACTTGAACTCCATTCATAGAACCTTAAAGCACCCATGTTCCACATATGCGGTAAAATTATACTGCAGACAGGGCCTGGACTTTGTGACACCATTTGGAAGGAACCCGTATGTAAACTTTGACATGTGCTGGGGAGAGACTCACTTTTACTGAGCCCATGTTGTTCAACTTTTGCATTTAACTGTATGCGTTTAGAGGTGATGCAACTCTCTTGAAAAATAGTCAATGGCTCCTTTTTTTTTTCAGCAATTCAAATTTTGCCATCAGTTCAGATGACTAGTGTGTTTTTTATGTAGTTGTGTGGCTTCTTTTGTGAATAAAATTCAGGAAAAATTATCTTAGCCTTTGTTAATGGGGGTTAGCTTGCTTGCCTGCAAGCACTATTTTAGTAATGAAGACTGTCTTTTATTTTTCACTGCTTCATTTATGTTATGCTAACAAGCCCAGCTTGTGAGTTGCCATTAAAAACATGAAAATAGTTTAGGCCGGTTTGGTCGTTTTCTTTTATTATAAAGTACAATGACAAAACCTAATTTATACTACATACATAAATAAAAGCTTTTTAAAAGCATAGAAAATGGTAAAGGAGAATACTTGTAGCACTGAGCACACCTTTGGGAGGTGCAGGGAGCCAGGGGGCTCAGTGGCGATCTGGTCACTGAGGTGCGTGGAACGGAGTGGCCACGCAGGCGCTGCAGGGGACCAGAGCTCCGCCGAGCTCCCCGGAATTCCTGCTTCTCCCTGAGCTGCTCTTCATGCCCTGAGCCAGAGGCCTACAGTGGCTTTTATTGCAGGGGAATTTCAAGGCATCTCATGGTTTCTGAGAGTTATTTATCATCCTTTTGTTTGTAAGCTAAATAAGCTTTCTTTATCCTTTCCACATAGATCATATTTTCTGCCAACTACTCCAAGACTCTGTGGTTTTCCCTTGACCTTTAGTTCTCTATGACAGGCTTTTTCTGTGGAGGGCAGAAGCAGGTTGAGCTCTTGCATTAGAGATTTTGAATGAGGTTCCATCTGATGTGATGTACCCATTCCTCTTGATTCCTCTTGATAGAACATTTCTGATCTGAAACCCTGCCTATAAAAGTTTTTGTTTATTATTTTGGAAGTTCTGCTAAGAATCCTAATGAATGTCACACAACCTTTTGCATTCTCCCAAATAAATGGAAGGTCATACCTTCAAGGCATGTAGGTTCTTTCCTCCCTCTCATTACACCTGCACCTTCATTTCCTTTGACTAAGAGCAGAAGACTGCCTTTGACTTCATTTGAGAATTCTGCAGGTTGCCACATCAGAAGCCAAATGCCCTGTGATGTATTTTTTCAAACTCTCCCCATGTCTGATACCATCTGCCATTGTGAGGGGGCAAACAGGATTGCTTCTGCCATCCCAGGGGAGAACATGCAGCAGGTGATCAGAACTGGACACAGGGAATCGTCAGAATCAGAGAGAGAGACAGAGCTTCTCATGATGACAGCCAGATATTTTACTGGACATGTGGTGTGACTGTTTGCCTTGCCTCACAATGAAAACATCACCAGGATGTGTTCAGATAAAAACTGTGACTTAAGCACTTCCTGGGTTCCCAAGAGAACTCTCACCAAGGATTAAAATTCAATTCAGTAAAATGTGCCCAGTTAACAGCCACTGGAGGGATCTTTTATGCCAGCAAATATAGCTCCAAGGACCTTCTTAATATTAAAAATCTATTTAATACTCATGCAGTCAAGCCATGAACATTCCAAGCATATTTCCCCCATTGAGCAGGGTTGGCCATAGCAGATGGGCTCAGTTACAGGCTATTAGACACTCACTCTGGGAAACATGTGCTGTTGGTAGC
This sequence comes from Manis pentadactyla, assembly GCF_030020395.1. NCBI lineage: Eukaryota > Metazoa > Chordata > Mammalia > Pholidota > Manidae > Manis > Manis pentadactyla. The sequence continues at coordinate 10,062,241 of NC_080036.1, forward strand.
ATAACAGGAGAGGACGTCTTGCCCACTCACACAGCACTTAACAACCCTTTCCTTCCCTCCTGGTTCACGGAGCCACGGAGCACTTCCCACAGTGCATTTCTACATCCATTTGGGACCAGCTCCCTGTGGAACACACATGCTCTGAGGGTCCATACAAGATGCAGCTGTCAGGGGTAAAGAGGGCTAGTGCATGGGTGTACTTTTATTTTTGAATTAATAAATGAGTTAATACTTAATGAATGTAAAATGTAATTTTTAAAAGGTGCAATAGTTAAAGAAACCACCAACTCTACCAGAATGTTTGCTACAATTCATCAGTTTCCCAACCCAAAGCAGCCTGATCAAGTAGGAAACGCCCTCAACCAAACATCAGAATAAGTAAACCCTGGTTCTATAACTATGTACCTAGCATTCTTCTGTGTCTCAGCTTCTAATTTGTAAATTGTTCATCAGGATTAGCACCTGTACCTGTTAGGTTTTGCTACACCCAACACTTAGTGACATAAAACAACCACCACTTATTATTGGTCATGAGTCTATAGGTCACCTGGGTGGTCCTGCAGATGTGGGCCAAGCTTAGCTAATTTGGGCTGAGCTCACTCATGTGGGTGCCATCAGCTAGGACAGCCTTCTCTGCTCCATGAGGTCTCTCATCTCCCAGTAGGGTAGCATGCCTGGTTGCCATGGTGACCGGGAAGGGTTCCATGCAAGTAAGTGGAAACACAAGCACTCTAGCTTCCCAGACTAGGTCTGATGTAAGGGATCAGGAAAGAGACCTCACCTCTCATTACAAGAACTGAAAAGTCACATTAGAGGTATGTGGACAACAGAGTTACGTGGACACATAACTATGCCCAATACTTAGAAGCAATTCTTCAAAGTGTCTTTTGAACTTTAAAAATGCATTCTCTAAATGGCTTTCCTGTAGCTGTGGGAACGTTGGAACGACCCCAGAGAGGATGCATCTTTTCTATAGAGGTTACTGCCTTCCAAATAGACTTGACTCCTAGGAGATGCTGACATATCTCCTTACATTTTACCTGATCCTAGAGATTATCCTTAGCTAGAAGCCAGCCCCTTGAAAAAATCAACCTCTGCATGTGGAAAATGAACACGGAATTATTCTGGGAGGATACCATTCTGCCAGGAATATGATCAAGAGAAGAAAGAGCTTAGAAAGTAAGAGCTGATTTTTATCTAATTCTCTATCAACCTCTCTTTTGTCATTAAAGGTCTTGATGACATTGTGTCTGAGGCTGGCACGAACCAGTTCTTGGGGCTGTTTGAGGACTGTGTTGGAGGCTATATGTTCAATTTACCTTGCATTAAAGTTAAGGTGATGGGGAAGAGTTAGTTTTTAATAACCTTTTTAAATAGCAAGCCCTGGACCTGGCCCCACTGGCTAAGATAACCAAGTTTGCTGCCAGACTTCCACAAGGCCTCTTCAGCAAACAGCTGTCTTTCCATTTTGTCTCCTTTTATGCCAGGCACTTGATTAACTGTTAGGCGAGCCAAGATTTAAATCCATCTACCAGTGAAATCTCACCACTCACCACACACACACACCCTACACAGCATCTTTGGAGTTACTCTATTACAGCTTTTGTCCTTAAATCATAATGAAAACCTGTCTGTCCAAACACCTGTGCTCCCTGCTCCCAGTTTACCTTAAATTGCACTTAATTTTTAAAAGTATAATTCTAGTTTCCAACAGTTCTTCGATTTTGTAGACAATATTTTTGTACCATTTCTTAGTGGTTTCTTGTTGCCTCTCTACCCTTTACTTTTGCATTTCCTTTTAGCAACTACAAGTTTTTTGTTAGGGACACTCACGAATATCCTCATTGTGTACCACACTTATCCCCCAAGTGCCATGGCTGTGCCACACCTGATCTTGCCTACAGCCTGAAATCCAGGTGTGGGCTGGGCCAGGCTCTTTCTAAAGGCTCCAGGGGAGAATTATTCCACGTCTTTCTCAGCTTTTTGGTGTTGCCAGCAGTCCTTGGCATTACTTGACTTGCAGACACATCATCCAATCTCTGCCTCCATCATCACATGGCATTGTCACTGTGAGTCTCTATCTATGTGTCTCTCCTTTTCTAGCAAGTACACCAGTCCTGGATTCAGGGCCCACGCTACTACTCTAGTCTGACCTCAGGTTAGCTAATTGCATCTGTGACAGCCCTAGTTCCAAATACAGTCACATTCTGAGTTTCTAGGGAAAAAATGAACTTGGGGGGACACTACATAACCTGTTACAGGCCTCTTTATTTGATCACCTGATGTTAATTGAATCTGTAATAAGGCCAACATGCCAAAGACGCTTCAACATGGCGTCCTTCATCTCAGGGAGAAACTACGATTATTCCCAGTTTACAGAGGAGAAGACCCCAGGCAATGGCCCGTGACGTCTGCTGTTAAATTCTCCAGCGGAGGCACTCTGCCTTTGGTAACCAGTATTCTGTGCATGGCTGGTGTTCCAGTTTCCTTACTGAAGTTTTGTTTTACTTCTCCAGGTTTCTTAATGTGTTATGATTTCTAACGTGTTAGAGTTAAAGCATACTTTTCATCCCATAAATATGGGTTTTCCACAGCATAGAGAAGAGCTAAGAACTTGGTTTCCCCAAGTTAGAGAAATTGTGAGAAGAGTAAGTAAATGGTCAAAGCCCCAAATGAGAAGATGAAACAAGGTGTGGTATTCAGGTTCTCTGGAGAAACAGAACCAATAGGATGGACACATGGTGAGGCTTATTATAAGGAATTGGCTCATGGGATCATGAAGGCTAGAATGTCCCAAGATCTGCAGGGCCAGCGCCACAGCTCCAGACCAGGTCTGAAGGCCTGGGAACCACCCAGTCTCATCCAAGGCAGCCAGACTCAATGTTTCAGCCCGAACCTGGAGTCTGAAGGCAAGAAGAGCTCTCTCTTACACCAGGGAGGGTCAGGCTTCATGTTCTATTCAAGCCTTCAACTGACTGGGTGAGGCCCACCCACAGCAGAGCAATCTGCTTTACTTAGTCCACTGATTTAAATATTAAACTCATTCAAAAACACGCTCACAGACACACCTAGAATAATGTCTGACCCACTATCTGGGTACCCTGTGGCTCATTCAAGTTGACTTGTAAAATTAACCATCACACAAGGAAAACCCACATTCTGTGTGTTCAGCATCCCTGAGTGCCCTGGGGAAATATTAACCTGACTCATGTTTAGGCATCTGATGTGACCTGACCTACAAACCGAACTGAGGGGGGCTTGCCCAGCCTGTGGGGCCCAAGGCATAGCCAGTGCTGCTGGTCTCACTGCATGAGTGATGGCTGGGAGGTTGTAAAACTCAAAACTGTCCTGCAGAGGGCTCCACTCGTAACCCTCTCCTCTCTTGTCCTCACCGGCTTCAGCCTTAGCTACTGCTTAGGACAAGAGAGAAACGCCCTTCCTTTGGTTTCCAGAGTGATCTGCAGCTAAGTCAGGGAAGAAATCACCCAACCGTTACAAAGCCCAGGAAGTCACTGGCCATCTCAGGAAATGTTTTCTTTCGTCTTCACTCAATGTCCTGAAAGTATTCTGGAAGTTGACAGGGCTACAGGGAAGAAAGCTCGTGGAGGGCACTAGGAGGATGCTCATTCTCCTGCTGCCTGCCATTTTCCCACAAAGGTCAGTGCAGGAAACAATCAATTAAGCTGTAAGGGGCATTTGCAAATTAGTCCCATTTGTCTTGGCATTTCTAAAATTAATGCATCCCAGAATAGAACAGAATAGAAAAAAATAATGAGAGTATGAGAGTCCAGCTGCTCTGGAAATTATAGCAGGGCTGGAATGAATCTCACATACCAGTGTTGGCTACATGGGCCCTTGGGTGCATGTGGGGCTTTGAGTTCTATTCTCATAAGAAGAAAGCCCTTACGAGACAGAGAGATGCCAGCACAGTTGGAGAAGCACAGCTGATGAAATGTATGCCACACACAGGGCTGCAACACGGCGGCTGCCCGACGTGGTTGGAAATGCCGAATGTTCTCAGGAAACTCTCTCTGCAGATGCTGCTGCCCCGCTAACATCCAAGCACTGTCTTGCCAAGACTGCCCCCTGCTCAGCCTCACTGGATGGTCTATTCTGGAAAATGGCAGAGGAAGACACACAGGACAAATGTGAAACTGCGGCAGAATTACAGAATCCAACTCCGAGGGCTATGTATGGGCGAACTGCGGGGAGGCCTGGGGTCAGGGCAGGTCACTGAAATCGATTTTTTCATTTGTTAATAGGGAGCCTCCCCGTGGCTGCCATAACAAAATGCATCAAATTTTGTGGATTATAGCAACAGGATTTTTTTTCTCTGACAGTTCTGGGGGTGAGAAGTCTGCCAGCTACTGGCAGTGCCTCACTCTCCCCAGAGGCTCTAAGGGAGGGTCCTTTGCCTTTTCCAGCTCTGGGGACTGCCATATTCCATGGCTCGTGGCCACATCACTCCGGTCTCTGCTTCTGTCTCCACACTGTCTTCTGTCCTGTGTCTGCCCTTTCCTGTCTGTCCCGATTCTCCCTCTGCCTCTTTTATAAGGACGCCTCTCATTGGATTGCCTCCCTCACCCCAGATAATCTGAGATGATCTCATCTCAAGACTGTTAATTTAATCCCATCAGCAAAGGCCGTTTTATACAAAAAAGACAACATTCACAGGGATTTGATGTGGGTATCTTTTGTGGAACCACGTTCAGCCTCCCACAGTGGGCCGGGTGACATGCTCTGTAAGACCCAATCCAGTTCTGATCCTCAGAATCAACAGAAACAAAGTACATGGTGCCAGCGCTCCTGTGAGACCAAGGCAGACGGAACAGGGTCTGCAAGACATGCAGCACTACTAGCAAGCTCCAGACTGTGAGGAAGCCCTCAAAAATAAAAGTAACTCCGTGACATTCACACTAAAGAAATACTCAAAGAACCTCCACTCCGAGTCTCATCTCATCCTTAAGGGACATGCATGCACCTGACAGACGGTTTCTGGCATCAGGACCTTCAGCTGTGGCTCCCCTGGACTAGAATTCCTTGTTTCTCTCATTGTTTGAGAGACAAGAGCTTATCCTTCCAGCACAGTATCACCTCCCCAGGAAGCCAACCTGGCTCTCCCAAAGAAAATTAAACTCTTCCTCAACAAAATGATTCGTAAATTCTTTGCATAGCAATGATCACATTTTCTTATCATGTGACTTAAAAATATTCTAAATCATGTAACTCTGAACATCACTTCCAGCCTACCTTCTGTGTTTTGAATTGTTTGGCTCCTTCAGATTCAATGAATTACTCAGAGGACAGAATGGATCACATATAAAAACACCATTAGTAAGAGTTCCCTACGGCTTTCCTAAGCTGTCATTTCCTGTGAGCTGCCTTCGTTTTTGCACGAGGCTGAGGATGAATTACATAACTCACTTTTTCTACCAACCAGTCTTGCAAAAGAGTAAAGAGTAACCAGAGTTTTGAAAATTGTTTTAAAAATCATGTTTATAGCGAACTAGAACTTGACTACTTAAGATTCACACATTGGTATCAGTAAGAATTATCTTTTTCTACCATTAACTTTAAAACGCAAGCTTTTAAGGATAACCATGACTATTCTAACAAGTTGAAGAGTTCAAACACCCTGGAACTTCAGAATAAAGCCGCAGTGAGACACTGAGCTCTTTACAAACCAACCCCAACTTATTTTTTCAGCTTCGCTTCCTTTCACTCATTTTCTACCTGTCCCTTCCATTTATTCCCTATACACACATGCACATACTTGCTCATGTGCATGCACACACACACACGTACACATGTACACAGTGTGTTACACTAAATACTCATTTTGAACCCTTGCTGCACCACTTACTGTCAGGTTACTAATTGATCTGAACTCCAATTTCTTACATGTGAGATAAGGACAATCATAATTGACTCAAATTTTGTTTTAAAATGTGGATGCTATAGTATATATTCACAAATAGATTTTCAATAAAGGCTCTAGGCTGGCCTGAAATCATACCCACCTCCTAATCCTCAAGCTCCATGTAATCCCTTGTACCTGAGTGTGGGCAATAGCGTCTTGCGTCTAATCAATAGCATACAGCGACTAGATGTCCCTCCTGTGATTATGATTGTAACGCCCATCTCCCTAGTGCACTCACTCTCTCTGGCTGGCTCTGATGAAGCCATGTGGGACGGCCCCTTTGTTGCAGGGACTAAGAACAGGCTCTGGCCACAGTCAGTAACAAACTGGGGCCCTCAGTTCACCAGCCCACAGGAAATTGCATGTGAGCAATAACCCCAGGAGCTTGCAAGTGGGGCCTTCCTCAGCCAAGCCATCAGATGAGAACCAGCCTTGGCCAACACCTTGATCTCAGCCGAACAAAGGGGCCAGCCAAGTCATGCCTGGACTATTATTCCTCAGCATATGTGAAATAATGAATATGCATTGTTCTAAGTCACTCAGTTTGTGGTCATATAATTACACAGCCATTGCTAACTACTTGACAAGGTATTAGAAGAAAAAAGTGAGCTCAGTCAAATACTGGTTTGTGCTAAAACAGAAATAAATGGTAAAAGAAAGAAAATCTAGAAGTTTGAGGACTTCAGGGATGGTCAAATTCACTGCTTATGAAGTGAAATTTAAAATAATTAAGCAACAAAACTGCATTAAGAATGCTCAGTCAAACCTGGTGACTCAGTACTTCATAAACCATTAGGTGACATTATGTCATTAAACCAAGTTTACTATTTCCTATGTCTTTAACGTGGCCAACAATAGGCAGAAGAAAACTGCCCCTGCCCACCATACTTGAGGCGGTGCAGCACCTTGGGCAAGGCAGAACCTCCAGAAGGCAGAGCCAGGGCCAGGGGCTTCCTCCTCTGCCACGGCAAAGACGCTGCTCAACATCTGCTGGCCAGTGTGCAGAGAAAACTCTACGAAGTTTCGTTCACATGATTGGTACAGCCTGAGAGGTGTCAAGGCTAATTTTCCTTATTCCCACAACTATGAAAGAGGAAAAGAAATCGCTCTTCACAGGAAAATTTGTCCCAGAACTCATAAATAAAATGCTCAAGCTCTAAGATACACTTTAAGAAGGTAACATTTTAACAACCAAAATTCAGAGTAAATATCCCAATCTGACTGAAAACACAACAATGTTGGCATCCCTAGAAAACAGGTCTTCGGTATACTTAGAGTGGGTATTGCTTGATCAATGAGAGTGGAAAAACCCACTCTCGCCATTGTATACCCAGAAGAGGCGGCTAGCAACGTCCAATGTGTGTGCCCTGGCATTCCCAAAGGTTGCCGACTGCCTAGCCATTGGAGAGCAATCATGTTTTTGGACACGACACTGAAAGTCACAGACTTATCAAGCTACGGCACAACCCAGGACCGGGAAGCAGGCTTGGCTAATCAAGAGCACTCGGGTTTGCAGCGTCCCGGACGCTTTCACCGGGAAGACGAGCGGAGATGACTAGCTGTGTGATTAGTCCGGCACCTCCTTCCTCCTCACCTTACCACAGCTCTGTCCGAGCCGACTGGACTAAGGGAAAGAGGGGAGGGGAGGGTGGAGGGGCTGAAGGATAGAAAGGTTCCCTCCTTGGCCTAGAAGCCCCATGCAGGGTCACCAACTGCCACCAGGTATTGGCAGCAACCCAGAGGGCTCAGATACTGAAATGACCATATCAAGATCCTCACTGTTTGCTGGGACTAGGGGTTGTGACAGACACACACGGGAGACCTCCTACTGGATTATCTCTGCTCCAAATGGTTGCCTAGGAGACGAGGGAGCCCAGATTTTGAAAAACAACACAGACACTGAATGTGAGATCAGACATCTTTCAAGTTACTTAGACAGAAGAAAAATCAGAACCCAGCAGCCCAGCAGTTCTCCCAGTCCCAGGAGGTCGTGAGGTGGCAGAGGGTCTCTGCGGAGTGAGTGGCTTCAGCCAGCCAGAGAGGAGACTGAGCCACTGTGTTTGAACACAAAGAAGGTTAACTGGGTAGCTCTCCTTCTCTAAACTCAGAGACATGTGGCCATTTATCATCGAGACATTTGCTTCAGTGCCTCATTTCAAAGATTCCTATTTACTAAATAAACACATCCTACCAGGTCACTCCAGTTCTGGTTCCCTGAGACGTCTGCAGGGCCACAGCTTGCTCAGAATCCACCACAAACACGTTCCGGCCCCTTCATTTACACCAGTTATTGTCAGTCTTAAAAAATCCTATCAGATTCACTGTTCTGATCTTTAAGACAAGGACACGGATATGAATTAAACAAAAACCTCCAGTCTGTCCATAACAAGGAAGTCCATTCCCAAAGAGGCAAGGGAAGAGATTTTGTTAACATGGAACTTACATATTCACAAGACTTTCCTTTAAAATTGGTTGTCACTCATGCTGTAGGATGCAGTCTGACGGAACAGAGGAGGGAGGGAAATTTGACAGGGAGGCAGGTCCTGTGTAGGCAGGTCCCTCTCAATGATGGGAAACAGACACTCCCAGATTGCAACGATCATCATGACTTGCTACCGCTCCAGAATAGCCCCCACACCACACCAAGTGCAGTGATATCTTATCAGTGGGAAGCACACCCCAAACTGATTTTCTGTCTTTTTATATATTGGCACTGAAAACACAACGTAAAGTTTACTGCATTAAGATGTTGAAAAAAAGGTCTCTTTTTTTTGCAGAGGAAGTGGTATGAATGGGACCTGGGCACCTCTTGCCTTCTCAGCGAGGGGACCGTTTCCCCCCAGGGAGCCCACATACCCGCCCTCTGCTTCCAGGCTTTCTCGGTTCCCCAACACACTTAGAAAATTCTGACTTGCTTCTCTTCCTGCTTCTTCCGGGAAATGCAGCTTGGATCATCTGCAAGTGAGGGATTTGCCAGGGTGACCAGAAACAGCTGAGGTTGTTTGAAAATGGTTTCTGTCCAGCAGACAGAGGAGCCCTGGAGGGAAGCCCAGGCCCAAGGGCACGCAGCCAACTCCCTGATCCCACTCCCTCGGGGCGTCTGGATTACCGAGGTGTTACATTTTTGCGCGTGTGTAATGTTGGTCTGTGTCTTAAACAAAATGCTGATGCGAGTATTACTTTAAATCAGAGCTGTTTTTCTCAATTACAACTGTGAGGCATTCAGATTGTGTTCACATTTGGAAGACTCGGTAAAGTGTGCAGAAGGACATTTCAATCATCCATAATCCTCCCTCTCAAAATAACTCCAGCTGATATTGCAGTCTGCTCCCTGCCAGCCTTCTCCTCATGTGTTCCTGTGCAAACGCATGCAGACACACATACGTGCACTGAGGTGAGTGAGAGGGAAGAGATGTTTGTGTGTGTACAGTGTTGATTTCTGCAACCAGTCTCTCTAACAGAAACAACTGATACACAGAACTGCAGATGTACATGATATTTTAGAGCTTTTAAAAGGAAACTCACTTACTGTACGGATGCATCAATTGAGACAGGAGATCCACAGAGGTTTTCCACAGCAACCCAGCTACATATGGTGAGAGGCAGCCTGTCTCTGACTACAAGGACCCCTCCTTGCACCATGAAAGCCTAGAACCAGTGTCTCATCCCAGAGCAACACTAAACCTTGGAAAAATCACAAGTACATAAATGCAGAAGTATTACACATAGTTAAAAAACATCTTGCTGCTCTAGGGTTTGTGAGCAGATCCATGGCTCAAGGGCAGTCTACATCCACTTAGCTGTTTCTGGGACATTCAGGGCACAGGACTGCAAGCTTGCAAGAACAGGAACAGAAGCAAAACGATTTGATGCACAGATCAAATGCCTCCCCTCAGTCATTTCTTCACCTTTGGGAGACAGAGTGGAGAGTGCTCAGAGGAGCAGGAACGCAGGGGGAGGAAAAAGCAAGGCTAGGACGAGGTCTCAGCTGGAGGCGAGCTGGCCGCACAGGGTGTTCTGGGCCATATCCACCTGCCGCCAAAGGCCTAGCCTCTTGCGTCAGCTGTCAGTCACTGGCTGTCTAGGGAAGGTGGCATAAAACCTCCCAGGAAGGGTGGCTCCATTCAGCCAAGGGATGTTCTCTAGAAAAAGGCAGCCATGTGCTCTAAGCCAGGAACACTATGGTAACTTCCGTAAGAGAAGTAAGGGAAAAACAAGTGCCTCAAGTGGACAGGGAGAGGCACATATGAATGGCAACATAGGAAAATGTTACCCAATTCACCCCCTGCCTCAGCCAGCCTTGGAATAAAACACAGCAGTGAGATGTCAGGAGGCTGCAGGCAGCTGAAATGCCCCCTGGCCTTCTTTGTCGCTTTTAACTGGGTGAACCCAGCCTATCCAACCCCAAAACATGTTCTGTCCTCACTAAGCCGCAGACCCTCCCGCTCCGCAGGACCAGAGCACAGCGCACACACACCACCAGGCGCTTGACCAGAAGAGGGGGCTGTAGGGAGGACGGCGGCTGGGTTGTGATGTTTTTTGATGTATGTATGGGATTGAAAATCTAGGAATATTCATTTGTGGGTGCATCAGTGCTTTCCCTTTCCCTGGGAGAAGCTAGCAGTGCCGTTAGTCCCCACCCCCAGCAAGGTCATGCTCACACTGAAGATGTTTGCATGTTTATTCACAACTTGTTTTTTTACTTCATCGCCCTCGTCCTTGACATGCTACTCCCCGGCAGTCCAGCGCACAACAGAAGTTTAGTTAGGCAATATTTAAAATAAATATCATAAATTTCTTCACTCCTAGAACTTAGAATGAAGAACTAAACAGAATAAAATCAGGAAAGGGATGATTATGGAAGCATACAAATGAGAATGATGTTATTTTCGAAGATGAATTGGAGTGGGAATCCGGGTAAAGTGATCCAGATGTGGCCTCCTGGGTCCTGGCCTAGCCCACCTGGCCCCCCAGCCCCACGGCCGCAGCTCTGTCCGGGATGGTTGGCCCACCCAGAGCAAAACGTGCCCTGAGGTTACAGGGTCTTTCTACTTTTTTTCTTTTTGGATAAGGATTTGTTCCATTGTGCATTTCCACACAAATAGAAATGCTTCTTTTTGTTGTAAAAAGTTCATTACAAAGACAATCTATAATTGAAACATGAACAAAATTTAGCTTTAAATGAGTCAAGTATTCTGCATTTGAAATTCAATTTCACAAACATTCAAGATCCGTGAATTTTAGTTAAAAAAAGACTAGCAGAAAAGAAAAAGATACCTTTTCAACAGAGAGTGAATCACGAAGTTTTTTTTTTTAATGCTTTGGGAAAACACACAGTGTAGTTATTTAAGAAAAATCATTTAAGGAAGACAACTGCTTCAAGTCAAGTGGATTTCAGGCTAAAAATTATTTTAAAATTGGCTAAGAAATTGAAGTGCTTCTGTGCAAGTGTGGACGCTAGTATTTTCTGAGTGTTACAAGTGACCTGGAGACTACCTACAAATGCTTCCTGTTTGAAGGTACCTACCCCTCTTTTTCTTCCAGGAATATGTGAATGGTAGTATAAAACATGTCCCATCAATATGTGGCCCAATTGTTCTAAAATGTTAGTGAGGTGTTTTTTGTTGTACAGGGTTTGAGCCCACTGGTCTTTCAGATCACTTGGCAGCAAAGTTTGAGTAACAGGGTATCCGTAAAAGCCACAGAGTAATAGGCCATCACAACTTCAAGGACATGCAGAAAAGGATGGAAAAAATAAACTCATGGTAGGAACTGTGTTAGCTTGCAAGGTTTACCAAAAAAAAAAAAGTAAATTTCAGGAAAGTCTGAAATATCATGAATATAAATGACCAAAGGACTTTTCTAGAAACCTAATTTTCAATCCTTGCCGACAGCCAGTGCCACTTTATCTCAGCTATCATTGAACAACCTTTTAGAAATAGGATCATGAAAATTTAGTCATTTTCTGGGAATGTACATAGGAAGTAAACGCCACCTTCCTGCAGAAGTGCTTTTCCATTTAGAAGTGTAAATCCAAGCTGACATGTCCAAATTGACCAGGGTTTTGTCTATATGAAAAGAAAATTCTGCACAATGCTATAACCGTCTAGTTAAATTCCCTGCCAAGGGTTCCAGTGGAGATAAAAGCTGAAAGTCTGCTTGGGTTATTTTCCTATTGTTTCTCAGAAAGAAGCATGCAGAGTGCTGTGAGGCACTAGGCTACGTTGTGGCCCCAGTGGCTGCCTGGTCGCCTCTCAGCAGACGGCTAACTTTTGCTTTGTCTGCTTCTCTTGTTCCTTCTCTGAAGATAAAACTCTTATCCCACTCATCTTTTTCCAGAACAACAAAAAGCACACAAAAATAATTTGCATTGACTCTCAAATTCCTTGTAAAACTGCAAGTCCCAACCCATGGAATGTCACAAATAAGGGTAACAGACCATCTGTTCTATCCAATGGCTTTAAGGCATCCAAGAAAGGAGAAACTGGTCCCCCACGTCCCTACCACTAGTAAACATGACTGATCAGCCCAAGGAAAGCTCACACATTCCTGGAGTTCCACCTCCAACCCTTTCGATCGTCATGAAACAACCTCCTATCATTTCAAGTTTTCAGAAATAGAGATACAGGACTGGGGACAGGTTTTTGATGAATCTGATTCCCACGCGGTGTTAGCCAAATGCTCCAGCCCAGACACTAACAGCAAAGACTCACTTAAGAATTTTGTTGTATGAATTATAAAGAAGAATCAAATCCATGCCTCCATTCGGTCACTGAGTGGCACTGATTCCTCCATCCGTTAACCCTCTCACTAAGCTAAGAGCGAGGTAAAGAGGGAAGGGGCCTCTCGCCCTAAGCAGGGGAGGGAGTGGGCTGTCCCCGAAGCACAGGTTCCGGTCAGTGTGAAGCACAGGGAGCACCAGGTGCTGCGAGGAGACCGCGGGGGACCTACCCGCACGGGGTGGCCACTGGGCCTTCTCGGCAGAAATCACTACTGCAGCCTCTGCTACTGGTAACTCTTTTGAAGGAATCAAGTTTACTGGTTAATCTGATTTAAATGAGTTTCTCAAATTTGTACTGATTGAAAGGAGAAATACTACTTGATCAACTCTTATGACTGACATAAAGAGAAGGTGGGAATGAGGACTGATTTTTTAATGCACCATCTAAAACCGGTCGCTTGTGGTTAGAGATTGACATGCTACTGCCAACACTCTAAGACGCGGCATGCAGCGGTGGTGATTCCTGGAATTGCTTCGACGCTCTGGTGAGAAGGCGAAAAGGAGGCCCGCTAGCCCCATGTTCCATCTCACCCTTTAAGGAACCTACGCCAGCGCTTTGAACCACTCATGAAGGTGAAAAGAGCAGCAGACTGAGGATGAGCACAGTAACTAGGCGTCAGTGCCCTCTTTAATTTTGGCATCTTTTCTGAAAGTCTGGGGCCCAAGGGCACTGCCTACTCAGGTCCTGACTCACCCCAGGAGTCCCCGGGCCAGCTGGTCACCAAGACTGTCTCACCAAAGTAGGAGGAGGCCAGAAAGGAAGCCCTCTTTTCCTTGGAAAGGCATTGCGGCCAGGGCTCCTGACAAGGGCAGGATTCGTGTCCTTCAAGGGTAAAAAAAAGGCTGCCTCAACTTATTAATTCCATGCATCCATCCCTCTCATTTTTCTCTCCCCAAACCCAAAGCATCACTTGCATCTTGAAGTAAATACTGTAAACTGATCTATGCCTCTCCAAAGGCAGTAGCTTAGCTGGCCATTTCTCTGATGAGGGTCAGACAGGTGCTCTTACCTGTCCATGGCCTTTTGTCCCCAGACAGCAGTTGAGGACCAGGATCTGTGGGTTCCACATCAACCCTGAAATTATGTTCCTTGGTGAGAAAGAGAACATAAGGGGAAAGAGTTTGGGGAAGGAGGTGAGCAGGAAAGGCAGCCAGTCCAGCCAGCACATTTCCCTGCCTCCATGAGCCTGACTTCACGAGGTCAGATGTGGGGGCTCTCCATCGACAAGGGATCAACTCCGTGCTCACTGAAAGGAAAGCAAGAATGCTGGGCTGCCAGGCAGCCTCACTTCGGCTTGTTCACTGATTCCTGAAACACTGCACAAGCCTTTCCACTGACACCTGAGTTTTGGACTTCCCACCTGAAAAAAAACACCTTAAGACATTTATATGTTGTCATCACTGTGACAAAGACATTGACAATATCTAAGCATGAACCTTTTTGTAAGTTTCCACTTTTGCCACAGTCCAGCTTTGCCTTTGCCTTGTGACTGGTTAGCCAGGCGTGGGCAAGGGAGCAATTAAAAGTGTACGTGTCATCCTTTGAGCCTGCCCCCCCCCCCAGGGAGGAAAAGAGCGTAATGCGCCACCTGCTGTTTACATTTTGTAGTGCAAAATATGACTTCTCGGGACTAAAATATTAATACTATTCATGTGTAATTCATCAGTAAATACAAGAGCTGAAAGGAGCCTCAGACATATTTCAGCTACGTCCACTTATTTCACAAATAAAATAACTTTTCCCCCTAAAATATAAGTTGTCAGGTTTCTCTTTTAGGGTTTAGTTTTACTTTAAAAAGCCCTCTTCACTTCAATAAATATTAAGAATTACTAGCACATATTAACTGAATACATATGGTCCTCATGGGACCTACACCTGAGTATAAAATATCATATTAAGCTATTTATTCAAATTTAGCTAAAATATCTAATCCTGCTCTCAAGCTAAAGACTGACGTCTTTTAAAAGTGGTGTGTTCATGTTGTGGAAAGCAATGTGGAGGTTCCTCAAAAAACTAAAAACAGGAATACCATTTGACCTGGGAATTCCACTCCTAGGAATTTACCTAAAGAAAACAAAGTCCCTTATTCAAAAAGACAGATGCACCCCTATGTTTATCGCAGCACTATTTGCAATAGCCAAGATACATATACACAATAGAATATTGTCCAACAGGCGATGTGATACGTATACACAATAGAATATTATTCAGCCATAAAAAGAAAAGAAATCTTGTCACTTGCAACAACATGGATGGATCTAGAGGGTATTATGCTCAGTTAACTAAGCCAGGCGGAGAAAGACAAGTGCCGAATGATTTCCCTCATTTGTGGAATATAACAACAAAGCAAAATGGATAGAACAAAAGAGCAGCAGACTGGCAGACACCAAGAAGGGACTGATGGTCACCAAGTGGGGGAAGGAGGGAGAAGAGGATTAAAGGGGGCTGTGATTCCCAGTCACAAAGGTAGGTCACAGGAACGGTAGTACAGCACGGAGAATACAGTTAATGACTCTATAACATCTTACTACACTGACAGACAGTGACCGCAATGGAGGGGGTGAGGACCCGATAATATGGGTGAATGTTGAAGCACTGTGTTGTGTATTTGAAACCATCATAAGGCTGTATATCAATGATACATTAATTTTTTTTAAAGTGGTGGGTTCAGTCATTGGCACCCACATGAACATGAACACAAAAGTGTCAGCACAGCACAGCCATCTTTCTTCTCTGGTAACTGCACTGATCAGCTCTCTCCATGCAGAAGCTCATCCTAAGGATCTGAACCCTGAGACAAACTCACACACGTCCAGACAAAGCAGCCAGGTGGTCGGGTTGCAAACTTAACCGTATGATGAGGATCCGAGGAAGCTACATATGTGCCTGTGGGCCAGGGACACCCAGAATATGACTACTGCTTTTTTCAAATGTTAAAAGACAGCCTGTGGATGATAGGTTAGAATTATTCTGCAGTGCTCCAGAAGGCAAAATACAGGTTGAGTAGACAGATACAAAAAGGAGACTATAGTGTCACGAAAGGAATTTTTTAGTAATTTGAATTGTTCCGATGTGGAAGCACCTACTATTAAAAATACGAAAGTACAGGGCAGGTGATATTTCAGGGATATTTTCTACCCAGGGAGGAGCATTGATTCTGAGGTTTCCACCAGGTCCAAGTTACCTTTTAAAAACAGACTTGCTGCTGGAATGCAATTTACTCGAGGTTATCGACTAAGCTGGGGTCAGAGCTGGAGCTTCAGTTGTCAAGGGAAACACATTTTTTTTTCACTTCAAAAAAATAAAATTGTTGGGAGGCAAAGGCAGGAAGATAGAAGATGGAAGACTCATTCCATAAATCAGTCTGAGCGTTTTCTTTGAAACCGGTGCTGATCATAGATCTCTACCAGCCTGTGAGACTGGCGTGTAAGAACATGACTAATAAGCACATGGATTAAATTTGGGGGAGTTGTGATCACAATCTAAAGAGGTTTTAATGCAGCTGCACAATGTGTTTTCTAGTTGAACGAACAGTAAATTCTAAGGTTTAATTTTAACAACAAAAAATGAGTAGCTTCCTGCATGGAACATCATTTTGTTATCATGTTTGTTATTACAGACTCATCAAAAAGTGTCATTAGTTAGATGGCCCAAATGCAGAGTCCACTCAACCCAGTATATAGTATGAGGCCATACTGTGTGGCATTTTGCTATGGTTAAGCCCTCAGGGGGTCCTTGAGGAACCCAGGAAAATAAGGACTTCATTGCACCAGCAATATAAGAACTTATGTTAGGTGAACGCTCCCATCATCATTAAAAATACACATAACATCTCCATAAAGATGTTCATTTCTTGTAAGTATAGACACACTTGTCTGTATATCATGTACCTTTATTAGGAAAAAATATATTAAACATAAGAGAGCAATAACAAGTTCCTAGAATGGCATTCCTAATATAGTTCCTACTGTTTCACGACCTCATCTATTAAAGTCGAAATGCTTTATTTATGCCTTCATTCATTTGCATTGTACTGAGGCATTGCCCATTGCCTCATTAACTACAGAATATTTAATGGCATTTGGTGGCTTACCTAGAAACTCTCAGCCCGCTTAGGACCACACACAGGTGAAACAATGGAACTATAGTCAGAACTGCTAGGAGACAGAAGGGCTGAAGAGAGAAATATAAAAACCAGACCTGAGGTATCAGTCCCTTTATAGAGAGGAGGGAGCTTTGGGGCTATCAGGTCAATCTATTTTCAAAAACACAACATGATCAATGAGATTGGCAGAGTGAAACTGGCAAAGGAAGGAAGATACTGTGTCCCACTTCCTGCCGCCTGGTGCGGGTGATTCTCCTTAGCACAGGCCCCTGCCCCCTTCTCATGCAACGAAGGCTCCCTTTGGGCAGGCACTCAGCAGGAGGGCTCTCTGTATCACCCTCACCCTGCCTAACAATTAACACGGAGTAATTCCATAGAGTAACTTGAATCGCTTTGCTCATTAATGCACACATCTATTGACTTTCTAGAAATCTCAGGGAACTTCTGAAGCTGAGTTGTGTTCTTGTGAGTAGGGACTGCTTTGCAACATGTGGTGATGACACAGCCTGTTAGTTCAGAGAGCCTGAGGGGCTGCCAGCTGTTTGCCAAAAAGACTTCTCCTGTAGCAGCATGCCATGACTTTGCAGAACATGCAAAAGGCTCTTCAGCCCTGCCCAGGAGACCTGTTAGCCAGTGAGGAAACACTGATGGATCACGGGATGTGTTCAAATAAGTAAACACTCCACGCCTTCGGGAGGCGAATGGAAGAGGGTTTATGTCTGAAGAAGGTTCAAATAGGCTTAGGGTCTCTTCTTGTGAAAGTCCATGACCACAAGTGGTATGAAACTGGAAATTTAAATAAATTACTGGACTTTAAATTCCCCTTAATGTCATGTAAATTAAAGTATATACTTAAAAATTATGTAGTGTGCACTGGTCTTCATCTCTTGGCTTATAACACAATGCATTGCCAATATTCTAGCATTTAATTTTAAAACATTGATAGAAGGTTTTAACATTGATAAATTTAGCATTTAAATTTAAAACATTGATAAAAGGTACTCAATATGACAATTTCTGTTCATCCATCATATTTTAGGGAAAAAACTAGAAGGGGGAACACTGTTCTTTTTCCAGTAAGCTTTGACCACACAGAAGTACTAGAAATGACCACATTTTGCTGCTCTGAAATACAGATACTTAGCAAGGAGCAAACCTTTGCACAACCCTGGTGATTGGGACAGTTATGCTCTCTGTGGTGCCACCTGCTGGTTGAATACTCTAACTGCACCCTTGTACAGCGACCCTAGGGCATTATCAGCAGGGGGTGAGCTAGCTTGCAAATCATCTTACTTTGCATTGGGTTTAGAAATTGTTACAAAACAAAGTGATGAACCAAGTGATAAAGACTTGATTTGGAAATACATTCTTGACTCCATTACTTATCGAACCGTATTTTTAAATTGGGATAACTGTTGAAGTTAATCCAGTTATCAATAGCAGCTTAGAAGTTGCAGGTCAACATATTATTTCTGTAACTTGCATTCCGCCTATAAACTAAACCAATAGTGGTGGAGACTGCTATTTGTCCACCAAAACCCATCTGCCGATGTTCTGTAATAGCAGAGTTGCCGGCAGATGTCAGTCAGATACCAACCTGTTTCATAGACACCCCCCACCCCCACTCCAGGCCGGCTGCAGCCCTGGGACTTAGATCTAAGCCCAAGGCGATAAGTAGACAGAAGCAGAGTGCCCTCTAGGCTTTGCAGTCATATGTTGGAAATGACAACACCCACCATAGGCCCGTTTCCTGGTATCACTGAGGAATCAGGGCGGCCCGCTAGCCTAAAAGGTTCACTTCAGAATTCCTACATGAGAAATGTCCGTGCTCTTCAAATCACTGAATTACTTGGGAGTCTCTTGTTACAACAGCTTAGTGTTTCCTAACTGACAAATCAAGGTCTACAACTATTTTAATAGTGGACACAGGATCCAAAATTCTTGTGTAGGTTTCACAAATGTTTTATTGGTGACAATGGTTGCATATGGCCTAAGAGCTTTTGGAAAATACATTGAATGGTAATTATGTGATGGGATAAAGGTGGCAGGTAGTGCTATGGTGGTAATCATTTTGCAGTTAATGAATGTATACAATCAATCCATTGTACACCTAAACTTACACAATGTTATGTGTCAATTCTATCTCAATAAACCTGCGAAGAAAAAAGAAAATACATATTGCAGCAATACAAAAGCAATTAAAAAGCAATTTCATTTTATAAGAAATGGCATAGTTATAGACTTAGTACTAATCAGTTTTCAATTTTGATCAAGCCAATAAATACACTGGGTTCTAACAGACAAAAATTAGTCTTAAGAACTACAAGGATACATTCAGATTGCACATCTTTACAGTTACTCTGATAATTTATGAGATGGTGGCTCTTAGTTCCCATTACGGCAATTTGATTTTTTAAAAAGCACTTCTTTGACAGATAGCAAGAGATCAAAACAATTAGCAGAAACAGGATTTGTAACTAGAAAGTTTGGGATTCATAAATTAATTTCCCAAATTCAGATACTGTGATTTCTGGGTGAGCATAACAGCTCACTTCCTATTCAGTAGGTTTCTCAGAACTTGTCAAATTGAGAAAGCAAATGATTCAGACCTTTGCTGAGTTTTTCACCTTAAAGTTTGTGTCTAAAGTTTAAAATGAAAAGCATATGCAAAAGATCTTTACCCTTATCCACAATTAATCAGTAACACTGCTATTTGGAATTCCCCTGAGCTGAGTTAGGTGGACTCCTGTTGCAATCTGCTCCATCCTCAGATGCAGGGTAAACCTGGATACCTGGACTTCCTGGGAGAAATCAGCATCTTCTCTGTTTTTTCTGGCATATTTAAGATGTGTGGCCTAATGTCTTATCATTATGAGTCATCATGGGAATTCAATATGATAGGACTTTAAATTCAAAGGCTGTCTTTGCAGATGGAACAGATTAGCACAATCTGCAATAGAAGTCCTTGGCCTCCCCATCCAACTGCTCGTAAAAATCAGCAGGCCTTTTCAGATTCGGGAAATGTCCCTAAGATTCACGATGAGCATGAGTAAATACACAGTTTCCCAGTTGATATGATTACTCTCATGTCTGCAACAAGCTTGGCTGTCCATGGCACAGCACAGACTCTCCTGGCTTTGCAATGCAAGGTGGATGTAACGACTTTCATTCTGCACATATGCGGAAACTTCTTTTTTTCTTTATTTATGCAGGGACTACTTCTAGGCAAGTAAACTTGACTTTTCTGTGGTTAGATATGACAAATATCTTTAACTACACCGTCTTACACCTGCCAACCACTAGAGTAAGTTTCCAGAGAATCAGTACATGGTGAAAGTCCTTTAAAACAGCACATTCGACATGGAAGCAACATGAAGGGCATTCACACAGGGAGCGCTGAGGGTAACACGGCGACCTGGAGTCACCTCCTCCGTCACCAGCCCCCTCTCCCGCCTGCTGTTTGTAAGCGGCACAGATGCATCCTTCAGGAGTGTACAACCTTGTAGATGTGTAAGGCACAGAAAACTGAGCAAGCATTAAATGATTCCGTGACACATCCTCCGGAATTTTTTGTTTTAATAAATCTCAGATATTCTAGTTATTTGTCATTTACTATTTTCTCCTAAAAAACCAAAAGCGTAAATATCAACAGGGGTTGAAGCCTTCATATTAATTGGATTTTTTAAAATTATTCTTTACTAAACTACAAGGGCAGAAATGGTTTAATCCATAAAATTCATGTGTCTAATGTCTCCTGACCTGGCTTATGCACAGGACCCACTCAAAAAATGTCTTTACTGAGCTTCTCAGCAACTGTGGGGCACAGGAAGCTGAAGAGTTTCTTCTAGATCAGCTTGTGTCCATGGGCTCTCGGGTAGGAAGGAAGGACTGCCCTGGGGAGGAACACCAACCCACAATCTGGGGAGAGTACTGCCTCCTCTAGACCCTCAGCCTTTTGAAATAAGCAAGGAAGAGTACAGAGTCTGGATAAAGAGAGAAATGGACAACATTGTTATGATGCATTTTTCTGAGGAAGGTTTGAACACCTGTATACACAGTAAGTGGGTCACCTGCTGTTGCTTTTTCCATTTCAGAGTTTTCAGTTTCAGGAGGGGTCAGTGAAGGAATCCAGAATCATGTGGTTAGAACCACCCTTGAAAATTCAGTGCACAATTGCGTTTCATTTATTACAGATTAAATATGACAAATACAATGAAAATAACTCAACCACCTCTCCTGTCTTACCAGGTCGGTGGTTTCTGTTTGCAGTGGATAGCACTGCAGTGGGGCTCAGGGATTCCTGCTCAGCCTGTGTGCGACGTGCCAGAAGTGACGATGGCAGGTGGGGGCTCTCAAGTTGCTCTCCACATCCACCAGCTTTATTCTTCCACCGACCTGGGCGACACGTCTCACCTCTTCCCACAGCCCTTCCGTCCTGTGCTGTCACCTTTGATAACATGTTTACCAATATGAAGGGTGAATTTTTCTTCCTTTTGATCTCAGAACCTAATACAATCCCTGACCCAAAGAAGGCACTCTGTGTCTGTCTGTTAAATGATTTCTTTGATTACTAACTTAATAATTGTTTAGTATCTTTATTTCCTATTTGCAATTCTTCTCTTGTGCATTTTTTAAAAATGTTTTTTCCCTGTACTTCTGGGGTGATGGCATTTTTTTCTTCATTACTGACTTTTGAGAACACTTCTATCTTTGTTCTCAAACCTTTAATATTCTCTATCATTATCTAAATTTTCCACTGTCTCCTTTTGATTTCCTAAATATATATCAAGTCATTAGCAAAGAATAATTTTAGAACTAGTTTTCCCAAGTTATATAGTTAATAGATAAGAGTTAAATAGTTACATATATAGTTCCATAGGTAATATGTATATTGTACGTAATATGTTCACATATAGTATAACTGTAATTATATGAAATATAATATATATAGTTACATAGCTTACAGTTCAAATTAACAGTTCATGTTATTCTTTGTACTGATTGATCTTAACACCCCCAAAAATGTTGTGTTATAAAGGCAATAAGGTAGCAATGCCTCTAGAGTGGACACTGGCAAACTTATTTTCTATAAGGAGTCAAAGCACAAAAATTTTAGGCTTTGCAGGACCTAGTGTCTCCGTCATACATTCTTCTTTTGTCTGGGGTTGGGGTTGGGGACAGTGTTGCTACTGCTTTTTTACAATCCTTTAAAAATGTAGAGTTTTCTCAGCAGACAGGCTGTTAAAAAAACAAAACAAAAAACAGGTCCTGGCCCCATCTGGCCCATGGGCTAGAAATTACGGAACCTTGCCCAATCTCATGCCAAGGTTTGATACTCCTGCTTTAAGGCCGACAGCCTACCAGGGGTCTGTCACAGGGTCCCCGTGAAAAGGGAACAGTATTTATCACTTGGGTCTTTGTGGCCAATCTCCATGCTTAGGAGCGTTTCCTTCTTGGTCCTGCAGGTGCGGTGTTTGCACAGCTGGCCTCTTGCTTTGATGCAGAACCACCTCACAACCGGTCAAGGACTCCCCGGGGTCCGTGGAAGACCCTTTCAGTGTGATACAGAGTTCCTCTGCTAGCCTTGCCCTTTGCCCTGAGACTGGCCTACGTTCATTATGTGTAACTGATCACCAGTGTTCTGTTCTCCCCACTAGCTTTCTGGATAAGGGTCATGAGAGTGCCACGAAATAAACATTATATCATCAGGAGGGTGTTCAAAATGCCAAGTCAAGTTTTATAGTTTTGGAAATATTGATTCTGAGAAAATCCGAACAACATGAATTACATCTCACTTGGAGGAAATGCCTTGACAACTTTTACAGTTTTTCCTGATGTTAATTGTCTTCCACTTGGGTCAAAATTTTACGACTGATCTTTTCCACAAATTGTTTTTTCTGGACTTTACGAACTACTTGCAAAGCTGTACATTAGATAACCTCTAATTATTGGCTAATGTGTTTGCTCAATCTTTTTGCCCACTCATTTTTGTTTGTTGATATCAGATCTCTCCTGTCCTGGAAGCAGGAAAAGGGAAGTGGTCTGCTGTGTGGGCATTGGGGTGGCTTCTGAAGGGGTCACCAGGGGACTGGCAAGCCACACACTTGGGGCTTCTGTGATTAACCAGGCTTTAGGCTCCAAGTATGGCTGAGAGAATGCCAAGTTTTTGTCCCTCCCTAGGGTGCCACTCAGGGAGGCTACGGGCCTGAGGGCTGAGTCCTTCCTCGTGGTCTGATCACCATGTGAGGCAAGGGAGGGAGAAGCTTCGACCAGGGCAGCGAGAAGTGCTGTGGTCAACGTACTCACCGTCTCAGGAGACAAAGAGCAAGACGGGTCCAGCCCAGGAGTTTCCCGAGGGACGGACAGGGAAATGAACCGTCACTCCTACCAGACGTGACATTCACTTATGTCAGCAAAGGAAACAGAGTGACAATGTTCAAGAGAACAGCATTTTTCTTAATTTATTATAAAAATAATGGCCAATTCATTACAATGTGTACTTTGGACAGACACTGGCATACATACTTTTGGAGGACATGGTCTCAATAAAAAATAAAATCAATAAAACGCTGTGATAGTTAATTTTATGTGTCCCCGTGGCTGGGCTAAGGGATGCCTGGATAGTTTGTGAAGCACAGTTTCTGGGTATCAGTGAGGGTGTTTCCAGAAGAGATTAGCACTGAATCTATAGACAGAGTACAGAAGACAGACCTCAGCAATTGGGTGGGCACAGCCCAACTCACTGAGGGCCTGAATAGAACAAAAAAGCAGAGGAAGGGTGAATTGCTTCCCACGCCTGGGCCTGGGGCACCCATCCCCTCCTGCCCTTGGGCATCAGAGCCCCTGGTTCTCAGCCAGCAGCTTTCCAGAGCCTCCTGCAGGCAGACAGCTGATCAGGGGACTCATCAGCCTCCATAATCATGGGACCCAATCTTCCAGAATAAATCTCTTCCTATATACCTGCATATATGTACTGTTTGTTCTTTTTCTCTGGGGAACCCTGACTAATATAAAAAGATTTCTTCTGAAGTTCTAAAACAACAAGGAAGCCTAGCAATTGGGGTCACAAATCTAATCATTACCTAAAATAATCAAAGTTGGTAGACTCAACAATTGTAGCTTACCTCTAGATTTCTTGGTTTTGGGATACAAGCCCATAGAATTGGGGGACAGCTACTTAAAAATGCATTATGGACATAAAATAAGGGTACAAAAATCCTATTGCCTAAATGCATCTAGTTACACCTGGACTTTGTGCAGTACTTATATGCAGAGCTGATTCACAGCTGAAAATAGAAATATAACAATATTTGAAGCATTTTTATTTTATCCAACACAGTGGACAAATCTCCTAGCTTTCTCAGATTAATTAGCAGACTGCCAAATTTAGAAGAGTAGTACCACTATATTAAACACTACATTGTAAGCAAACTACTTGTGTAAAGCTATTAGTAATACAGTAATACATAATTCATTAGCTAGTAGTAATATTTTGTTACTATAGATCACAATTTCACTATAGTTAAAAATTATTAGCTTAGAATTTTTAAAATGAACAATTAGTTAAAATATTACAATTAAGTAGAAAGACCTTATAAAAATTATGTATTGTCATCACTTTGGAAATAAAACACATAAAAATAACCAACTCCAGGAAGTCTGAATCTTAGTTTTAACTCAGCAGCATCCACATTATTTACCTCTCTGAGGAAATCTTGTTCTCCTTGGCTAGTAAAACACAAACATCCTCCTAAGGTCCACCCTAAGATGGCTCCTTTTCCTAAGAAGAGCAGCAAGAGGATAGAAGGCATGTCCTTCCCAGCAGGAGGGGAGGAAGCAGGGAGCTATCAGAGCCCAGGTGGACGGAGCCCTCTGGCGATGGCTGGAGCCTGTGGGGCTTAAACTATGGCTGAGCCTGACCTGCCCCAGGGGTGGAGCGCCATGTGAAGTCACCACCACAGATCTAAGGGCTGAGACAGAGTTTCAGGTGCAAGAGCATAAAGACAAGAAAGCCATCCAATGCAAATGAATTCTTTCATACAGGAAACAAAATACTGTTCTTTTTTCTAAAGCTAACCTCTTCATGTGTCATCCAAGCAAAAGTGGATGCTATTTGAGTCCATGCCCATCACAGAGACTAAATCTCACTTAAGAATCTGCATATACACAGGTATTAGAACAAAGGGATGTACCACAAATTACCCTTAAACCTTCTTCCACTGCAGAAAGACTCAGGCTTCATCTCACTTTTGACTAGGCTCATCTCAGAACAGAGAGAGGAACTCGCTTATAATAGGTCTTATGCAACATGTCAGAGATCATCACAAGCACTTGGTGTAATTATCTCATTAACCCACAATCGATCCAAATATAACAGAGTTTCACAAATATAAAATGGAGGTTCAGGGAGGGCACACAAGGGGCTTGGCGTCACGGGGCTGCATGCAGTCGCTCCTAGCCCCCCGCCTTTCATCCCCTCCCACTGTCCCACATGTTCCCAACTAAAACTCCCATGTAGCCTGCTTTTCTCATGTTCTAGCAATTTGCACATTTCACACATCCCTTTTATTCACTTTGCTTTGAGAAAGTAACTATTGGTTGTTGAACTAAATATACATATTTACACGCAATACCTGGTAAAATTCTAAATTTATTTGATAAATGTTTTATTGTGCCCACTTTTCAAATATGAGAAATGAGAGCATGATATTCAATACCTGGGAGTTAGAATTTGAGCTCAGATTTGTCTTATCTCATGACTGATGATCGCTCTCATCTCCGGTCTCTGCAGGGCATTGCGCAGGTGTCCCAAACAACCATGCATGTGGGCCTATTATTACAGCCGGCCCCCAACTCGGTCAGCCCCACGGTGAATGACCAGTAAGGCTCCTGGGGAGGAAATGAGCTGCTAAGTTAGAAACTGTAAGATTAAAAATTGGAAGACATTAATAAAAATGGTGTGAATAGTGGAAGCAGGCATGTCTGCCAAAAGATTTTGAAATTCTGTGATTGCGTAATAGACTGCATAGGTGCCAGAGCCTCCTCCCCGGCTGGATCCCCTTTCCCACTGTCCCCCTTGAGGGTGTTGCCTTGAGCCTCCCTCACCAGCTGTATTATCACTTTATTAAATATAAATAAGCTATTCTCAATTTATCTGCTTGGGCCGCTGATCACCTGATTCTCTCATTTCCTGTAATTCAGTTGTTCCAAAGTAAATTCTTATCCAGGTTCAAAACATTTAGCAAAATCATCTCTGATTAAAACATAATAGACCCAAATAAAGATAAAGTGTACAATTAAACGTTGTCTCCTAGACTGAGGTAATCCATCTTGACTCAATTTTTACGCCATAAATAGATTCACCCTGTCTCTCCTGGATCATGAAGTTGGTGGCAGCTGGAGAGCAAATTCTATATTATAGTTCAGCTTGTTTCTTTTAAAACAGAGCTTCACCATGAACCTCAGTAGCTAAAGAAGTTTTTTAAGGTTGCATGCAATGTATAAATTTGAAAATGTTTAAACTGTGCATTACCAATTATGTCTCAAGTATTGAAAATTTCCTTTTTCATACCCAGTAAATGGAATGTCAATACAAATGGAACTGCCTTTGACTTTCACCTGAACTTTTTCACATGCAACAGACAAATGGGCACTGAGAATCGTAAACACCTATCCAATTTATGTAATTAATCATGAAATGCTCTCAGGGGTCCCTCTAAGCTAGCCTATGGGCACATCTTTGTTCATCAAGATGTTAGCCAGTGCCTAAGAATTATAGCAATGGAGGTGCTGACTTGATTCTTCTTTAGCAAGTCTGCAGATAATGATGATCTGTGAGGGTGGTGTGTATCCTTCACATAAAACTGCATGCCTAGACTTTTCAGTCCTCAACAATCCTGGTGATGTAAGAACCTCAAGACTACAAAGTCTCACTAAAACTTGACCAGAAAGTTCCTTCAAAGCACAGTCAACTAAAGGTGCCCAATATGGATCTGTGGTGGTTTATCGCTGGAAAGGGAAGCATCATAAATTATGCAACAGGCTGGAGTAAGCAACTGATACCATATGGTCCCATTACAGACATTACCCTGTGTCATCTTTCACCAGTTCAGAGTACTAAAGAGGAGGGTCACTAAAGAAAGGTTTTAAATAATAAACTGTATGGAAAAAGAAAGACATACAAGTTGACACAATAAAAGCTGAATTTGGATATGATGCTACCCATGTTATTCTAAGTGCTCTTGAGCTGCAGACGTGCCTGATTATATTCTATCTCCACAAGAAGAAGCTGGAAGACAAAGTGTGGTAAATGTTCTCTTCCATCCCTGACGGGCATCATATTTAAAAACATGTGCCTTCGTTCAGACCTCCAAAAAACATACCTTTCATATTCAAGAGCAATGCAACATGAACATGAGATGACTCTGAAATTAGAGTTCAAAGAATTTCCTATCACTACATTAAAGAGCAAAAGAAGTTTGAAGGATCAGCTTTCTCCCGTAGCACAGAGCTCCCAACCAAAGACAGAAGAAGTAGGGCATGCATGAAGACGCAGGAGACCAACCACACAGAATGCACAGCTATTTGAAACACAGAAAAGGAAGTCTTACAGCTCTTTTTGCAGCGCTGGAGTACACAGGAATGAGCCAGAGAAACACTGAGGAAAAAGAGATCATTTTAAGAGGTATACAGGACTTGGGGCCCTCCTGCCTGTCATCATTCTGAAATCTAAACTCTCTACAGTGCTCAAGTCAAGCTAACACACACTACCTGCGCCGACATAGAAAACATAATTATCATCACCATTTGCAGAGGAAGAGACGGAAGCTCTGATCCAAAGTTAGCCAAGGTTCCCCTGTGCACTGAGAACTAATTGGCCCGTTGGTGGGGATTTGGTTTTGCTCGAAGTGAAGAGGAGGCCACTCTGTAGAGTGCACACCTGGGCACGGGCGGTGGGCCACAGACCACTTGCATTTGGTTCCCTGTCTCTGAGAAGATTCTGGAAACCCTGACTTCATGAGTCTCTGTGAGGACTAAATGAGATACTATGGACAGATCGTTTAGCAGGGACTGGGAACGCAGATGCTAGTTCCTTTCTCTTTCTCCTTTACTGAATGTACATCTGCTTTTGATAGAGTAAAGTAAGGTGACTGCAGACATCCCTTGATACCCAGCAATTTCAGCAGATTTATGGTTTTGTGCTCTAGCCGAAAGCTGTTTAAATTGATGTTGCCAAAGCATATATCATTTCATTCATTCTAAGCAGTTTATCTCACAGTAGACGCTAGGTGACCCCAGAAGGGAAATGGGTAGGGAGACACTATCAGGCGGTGTGCAAACCAATGAGGGACCGACACTCTGAAGTCTGCTCCTCTGCTCAGAGCTGGGGGCTCCGTCCGCTCTGGGTGTCTGGGGTGTGCCATGCAGCACTCTGCGTGAGACCCTTGCACCTGCATCTCCCTCCTGCTCAGGATGCCCCAATGCCAACCGCAAGCCTCCCACCAACCCCACCCGCTCTAGTTAACTTCAGCTCTTCCCTTCAGCTCTCATGAGTACCTCGAAGAATCCTCCAGTGGTCTCTGACCTAGGCCAAGCTCTGTTACAACATTGCTTCAAAGCTGCTCATTCCGTTTCTTAAGTAACTCATTCTCAGTTCGTATAATAATCTGTGTGATTACTGTGTGAATTAATGACCACCACATCTCCTAGGCTTTATCACCTTGACTTCAGAGAGCATGTCTAGCTTTGCTCCTAGCACAGTGACTGGCACAGAGCTGGTGTGTGGCCATTGGCTTCTAAAACGTCTCCCAAATATCTCCACACCCTGGCGTTCCAGCCTGGGAGGAAACCCACTCCCGCTTCTGCTTTCCTGTGAGTTGGACCTAGTGACAGGCTCCTGAAAAACAGAATAAGGGAGAGTAATGGGGTGTCACTTCCAGATTAATTATAAAGTATTGCCTCTTATGCCCCCTCTTCTCTCTCTTCCCCCTCCTTCTTTCTTTCTAGCTGTCTGTCTGTCTGTCCCTCCTCTGGTGAGGCCTGTGCGGCAGGAACTGGGGGAGGCTCTGGGAAAGGGCAGCAAGGAACGGACACCCTCAGTGCAGAACGGAGTCCTGCTGACGGCCAGGTGAGTGACTGGAAGCGGACTGAGAGCCCCTGGGGAGTCTGCAGGCCCAGCTGCACCTGTAACCTGTGAGACCTTGGAGCGGAGGCCAGCCACACCTGCCCAGACTTCTGACGGCAGGAAATGGGCCATTTTAAGCTGCTGAGTGCCAAGGTGCTAAGTTACACAGCAGCAGGTGACTAGCTCATACTCAACTGCACAGTCTTAACTTGATGAAGGACTATTTACAACCAAACAACAGGAAAATAAATGTGGAGTTTTCAGAGTTGTAGAACAAAGTGTCTTACCAAAATCAATTCAATCAACAGTTCTGCCAGAGTTTTGCTACAGAAAACTTGACTGAAGAGGCAGTCAGTATTAGGGGGGCTAGAAAGATGGAAATATTTCTATCAAGCAGAAGGAGCTTCCAGGCAGTGGACGGAGCACACACAAGTCAGTCGGATTCAGTTGGGACAAAAGATAATCATTCAGCATTTGCTGAAGGACAGTCACTGAACCAGGGGCTGCGGCACAAATGCAGGACCCCCATCTTTAATGGCTTGTGACTGAATACAACACCCAGACCTACCTAGAGAAAGTCGACAATGATATCTGCTAAGTGTCTAACGCACATCTGGACAGGGCTTTGTGGCCACACCGGGGAGAGGCCCCTGCCCAGCTGTGTGATGGCAGAAGACTTCTCAGGAGAGAAAGGACGGTAAGAATTATACAGACAAAGAGGAGCTGAGCATTACCAGTGGAGTCAATGGCACCAGACAAGGGACCGAGTCCCAAGTCCCTTGTAGAGAGGCTGACATCCATAGCAAGGGGCCTGGGGTGGAGCCCAGATGCAGAGGGAACTACTAAGAGGATTTGAACTGGTGGCTGTGAGGAGTGGCTGGGACCCAAGCTGGGGAGTCTCCTGCGGTGCCAGCCAGCCAGACTCAGCGGTGTGTTGGGCATAGTGGAGGGCAGGGAGAGGGGCCAGGGCGGTACCCAGGGAAGGTGAGCCAGCCACAGTCACACAGCCACCCAAGAGGAGCCATGGGGCTTCCCTGAAAATTCCCAGCAAAGGGCTGTTTGGCACTCACTGCCTGTTCTGGAAGGGGATGCAGCCACCATGGCAAGGGAGGGCGGAAGAGGAAGTGGCTGACCTTGAGAGCAGTGGAGGGGGGCGGAGGGGGCTGCAGCCTCCTAGGTCCGGGGTTTTCAGACTGGCTCCACAGGCCGCGGGAGATGGCAGGATGGAGCCAAGCAGCTCAGCTCCAGCGCCCTCCTCCTGCTGCACCAGAGAAGCGCAGACTTTCACCCATTTTATCTATAGGGGTTCTGGGTAAGGATTTAGGAAACAAGGGGGCGATGCAGCACTGCTCTGCTGAGGCTCTAGTCCTGGTGAAAATCAATGCAGAATGAGGTCTCCCACCAGCACATGGAGGTGGGGGACGCAGAGGGGCCCACCAGCATGCTGTGTCCTCACACACAGATCTGGTCCAACATGGAAACCAAGAAGGGCAAGTCTGGGTGGACAAGTTAGGAACTTGCTGAGTGAAGGGTATTTACCAGAGAGCCGCACAAGGCTTAGGAAGGAGTCAGAAATCACCTCTGTAGCTTAGATTTAAAAAGACAACTCACTAAAATACTCAAATTACAGATTTATTTAAATAAAGAGCAATGTGTATGGTGTATAGCACGTATAGCATGTAAAGTTCTCTGTCTTCAGCAGCTTTTAGTCCATCAAACACTGCTAGAGATAGAGATAGAGATTTTAGGAAATATTGCCAAAAACGCTGCTTGAATATTGGACGATGGAAGAGCTTTCAGCCACCAGGGCATGTCACAGAAAAGTCAGCTCCTCACAGAGATGGGGTCTTGGTGGACAGTTTCATCGGGACAGAGTTACTCAGAGAAGGCTGGACAATATTAGGAGAAAGAATTCATAGGGTCACTTCCTTATCTCTTGTAAGTTCCCTACAAATGCTTAAAGCTTAATTGCTTTCCTCATTTGAATGTTTCTCGAGATATGTAACTTGTTAACTTTGAAGCCAAAAAAATAGGAAAACAGTGTTTTCCTGCTTTCTTTGATAACTCCAATTGATTTTCACTTCCTTGCAGAGCTCCAAGGACACGTGTACCTTTAGACCTGGGTATATGAAGGAGAAGGATGGGACAGATTAGGAAGTCTAGAAACAAAAGGCGAGTGATTTCAATTCATTGACAAAATGAGTGGTTGGTAGGAAATTTTAAAAGAGCTTCTGTATCATAAAATCAAATGTCTGCTTTGTGCCGTAGCCTCCTAAAATCACAAGACGTCAGCTTTGGGAGAGGCCAGAGCGGTCGCTGTGTACACGTGTCCTCTCCCAGCAATGTCCCCAGCACCTGGTTCCCGCGAGCACCCCCTGCGCCCCCCATGACCCAGGAGCAGCAGGCCCTGCCCGGCCGGGGCGAGCGTGCAACCTGCCTGTCCCAGCATTTGTCTTGCTCCTGTTCTGTCCTCTCACGGAATTTCGCACTGGTGGTCGGAGGAACGGGGGGCAGTGTAGTTCGGGCAGACGAGGGTGCGTCTCAGGAGCCGGGCGCCAGGAGGGCGGCGGACGCAGCGAGCGGCACCCCGGCCCAGACCCGCACCTCGTCCGACAGGCTGTGCCACGCTGCGCGGCCATGCGGGGCAGGCCGACCCAGGGGCAGGGCCACGGCCCGCGGGCAGCCGCAGCGCCAGGCAGAGGCGAGGCGGAGGCACGGGGAGGGGAGCCGAGCCGGACAAAGCCAGGAGGGCGGGGAAAGCTAGGACGGCGTCGGAAGGAGGAAGGAAGGACTTCCCGGGGGGACGGAACACCAAGCGGGTTCCCTTGGTGAGTGGCTACACAGGTGTAGGGGCCTCCACACTGCGATTACAGGGGGGTTTTAGGCCTCGATGGCAGCGTCTTAGACCACCAATGTCCTCACCAACGGCAGCCCCCCACGAGGAGTGCGCGAAGGTCGGCACCCCTGCACACCTACGAGGTCTGGTGATTATTTCAAAAAAGGCCTCAGAAACATGGCTCTGCCTGGCAAAAGGCTATAAATAGTCGACAAAAGAAAAGTCTATGCCTTTCTGACAGACAAAATGCACAATTAAACAGTGGGCCTTGCTTAAAGTTGAGGGTCACCCACCCTCCTGTGCCGCCCTCTGTATTCAACACAAGAATCCCATGTGTCTATAATATGCCTTGTGGTTCAGCTCCTACTAAGTATTTTCATTCCTAAAAGAGGATAATTGGAAAGACCATGCTGGCCCCTGGAGACCACCACGTCCTCATCCATCCATTATACAGCAGCTGCAGAAATTACCTGAGAAACGTCAGCAAGTCACCAAACTTTGATGTCCTTTATTAAGCTTTCTCTCCTTTTGGAAAGGCATGGCAATTTTTACCCATCCTCGTGCAGCTGTCTTACCTTCTGTAATTTATCAAATTCATGGATATTGGCTTTGTGTTCACATTGGCAAACTTCCTCAGGATCCTAGAATCAGGACTGGTGAAGAGTAGGACACATGCATTTAAAATAAACAACTTCTCTTTGATTTCAGAGCAGAAGTAACTCTTAATATTTATTACACTTTTCACAAAACTGTAGACACTTACTGATCCTCCTGTGTGTGCACAAAACTGCAGGAAATCATAGCAGGACACACAGAAAGTGCAGTTTCTGGGCCCTGACCTCTGGAAGCCCTTTGTATGTAGCATATACATATAACATGTCATACACACTGTATGGAATGTGGAGATGGATGATGTGGGTGACACAACTGAGCGCTTTTTTGTTACTGTTTTCTTGCAACAGTAGCTGAAGAAAGGGGTGAGCTGAGTGGTGGTGGCGCTTCCCTTTGGTGGGCGTCTTCTGGAGGGTGGGAAGGCATCGATGTGAGCTCTCAGAAGTGAATGTGATCTTCATAGAAAGAAAAACGGGGTAGTCATTCCAGGAGAGCAGCAGGGTGAGCAGAGGCGTGGAACAGGAAAGGGAATCTGGGGCGAGGCTGCCAGGTCAGAACGCCCCAGGCATCCGGTTTCGGAGAGCAGGCGTATAGGGAGGCAAGATGTGGCTGCAGGCGAGTCATGGAAAACCTCTGGCGCAGGCTTAGGACGCTTCCTCTGCAGGCACCTGGGACCCACACAAGGTGGGTCTTCCTGAGCAGAGGAGCAATGAACTGAGACCCACCTCCAGGAAGACAGCCGGGGCAGCTGAGTGGGGGCCGTATGGGAGGGACAGGATGTTTCACAAAGGAAAGCCAATTAGGAGACTATGAAGTAGCTCAGGCAAAACATGAGGTGAGCCTGAATAGAGAGCACAAAATGTTAGAGATGCAAATAAACAAAATAGTTAAGGGAGCAAAGCTCGAAGGGGGCAGAGGAGAGCAGTCAGGGCAGGAGAGGCTGAGGAACCCACGAGGACCCTCTGCTGGGGCAAGGCTGCACAAGGACTGAGGGCTGGGAGAAAGGGGGCCCCAGAGGCCGTGGCAGCAGGGCTGCACGGGAGGGAGCGAACCACTGATGCCTCCACATGAACAAGGCTTTCTCCATGGACACCCGGTCCTGGGAGCACAGAGGGAAGTCTGGCATCTTCTCCAAAGGCCACCTCTCTTGCTCATCTCCTCATTCTTCCTGAATAAGGAGGAGAAACCAGTGCACCTCTCCCCCTTCCTCTAGACATAGCTCTGACATTTCCTGCCCTCTGTGTACCTCTGCTCTGCCCTCTGGAGAGTGAAATCTGGAGCACGCCTGAATGGCTCCTCAGCATCACTTACACCCCTGACTGGGGGAGGCACAGGGGTCCTTCCCAAAGGGGGAAACTTATGAGCAGGTTTCATGCAGCTTCTGCTGCCCAGGCTATGCTGCCCACTCTACCTCAGGGACTGGCAGAAGCTGGAGGGTTGAGGGCAGTCAGCTCCAGGGAAGTGGGGCACAATGCCATCGCACCATGCCCGCCAGCAACGAGCACATTGCACTGGGACCAGGGCTGCCCAGAAGAGGGTCTGCATCAGGGTCCATAACCTTTCCTCACGACACTCCTTTGCTACAGGTGGATGTCTGCTTTGGGGAGAACTGAGCCCCTGGTACAGAACACTGAGGCGGAGAGAGGCGCCCTGACATACACCAGGTGCTCCCTGGGCACTTCAGGAAATTGCTGGCTGCACAGCATAAGCACTGCCATGACAGTTGATTTGAAATAATGGTTGTGTTCATTTTCATGGAAAAGAAGTTGTCGGAGCATCAGACGCTTTGGTAGGGAAATGACCCCCAGTTACAGCACCGTGGCTTCAGGGAAATGGCATTTAACTGACATGGTTTTGAATTGTGGCATCTTTTCCAGAAACCTAAATCATTCTAGGCAGCTGCCCCTTGAGCAACATGGGTTTGAACTGTGTGGTTCTACTTATACGTGAAATTTTTTCAATAAATATGTTGGAAAAATTGTGGAGATTTGCCAGAATTTGGAAAATCGTTTTCTTTAGCTTACTTTATTAAAAGAATACAGCATATAGTACATATAACACAAAAATATGTGTTCATCAACTGCTTATGTTATCACTAAGGCTTCTGGTCAACAGTAGGCTATTAGTAATTAAGTATTTTTGGAGTCAAAAGTTATCCACGAATTGGATTTTTGACAGTGCAAATGTCAACATCCAGAACCTCCTGTTCGCCAAGGGCCAACTGTAGTTTGAACTGACTTGAATGGCATCTGGACAGAACCCCGGATGAACCCACCCATTTCTTCTCACTCTCTTCTCTATTGTGGGTGCTATTGATTCCTTCCAACTCGTTCACAAGGCTAGCCCATACATACCTATCTGGTTGTAAATACACACATGGATTCACACACACATGCCCAGCATCATCCTGGTAGTAGCTATTGTGAGAAGCACAGAGATGAGAAAGCAGCCTATGACTCTGGGCCTCTCGAATATAAGTTCCCAGGATAAAAGTGTGCACTTCCCGTCAACACAGGCATTTAGTGTTCTCTGCCTGGCATTGTCCAAATTTGTTAGTGAAAGTGCTGCAGGCCCCACCCTCCAAAATTCACATGCTTAAATACTGCACCCACTCCCCATGTGGTTAAGCTGCTTCCCAGACTGCTTCATCCCTTCCTCCGCCCTGCACCCCGCCCACTCACTGGCTGCAGTCTGCTCTGAGTCACGCATCTGCCTGCGTCAGGTCGGGGCTGGGAGAAACACACATCCGTGCCCCAGGGACTCTGAGTCCCAAGGGGGAGATGGAGCTGAAGGCAGGTGAACACCCATGTGGAGGGGCCTGGCCACCACAGCCACAGGGCTTCTGTGATGCAGGGAGCTTGCCCTGACTTGGGGTTCACGCACCTGCTGGTCTCTCTCACAGCATGAAGTTGGGTCCACTGGCCAGGAGGTGCTGACACAGTGGGTGCACCTATGAGGAGACTGACATTCTCCCTCCGGCTGAATCTCTCTCAGCCTGGGGTTGTGCCTTGTGCCGCAGCCAGGTGCAATCCCACCTCCACTTACTCTGTGTGCGTGGTCTCCCCTGGAATGGTGACCCTGGACTCATCAGACTTTCCGAGACAAAGACACGGTATGAAGCAGACCTAACGAGGAGGGCAGCTGTACAGAGGGACACTGCAGCCACCCCACGGACCTGTCAGGCAGCCCTGCTGTGACACTGGGTCCTGAGAGAGGGGGGAGGGTGGTGAATGAACTCCTTGGCCAGCAGCAAGTCAGTGTGTCACAAACTCTTATGAATGACCAGAACTTGCAAAATATGGGACGGGCCTCATGCTGGTTTGCTAGAGATGCCATGGTGAAGCACCACAGACCGGGTGGCTCACACCGCGGAAATGTATTGTGTCACAGCTCTGGAGGCTGGAGCCCAACATCAAGATGCCAACAGGGCTAGTGCCGTCCAAGGGCCATCAGGCAGAGTCTGTCCCCGGCCTCCCCCGGCTTCGGGGTGCCTGCTGGCCACCTTCAGCTTATAGATCTCCGCCTTCCTCTTCACAAGGTATTCTCTTGTGTGCATGTCTGTCTCCAGATTTTGCCTTTTTATAAGGACAGCAGTTTTACTGGATTAGGGCCCACCCTACTCCACCATGACATCATTTTAACTTAGCTTATTACACCTGCAGGAACTCTATTTCCAAATAACGTCACATTCTAATGTACTGGGGGAAAATCTCCAAGTACAAATTTGAGCTTGTTGGGGAAAGGGAGAACACAGTTCAAGCCGTGACAGGCCTCACGGAGGGATCTGCAAATGCCATCAGCTGCCTCCAGGGAACCGGGCAGGGAACTGGGGTAAGGATGGCCTTTCACACCTTTGCAGTCCAGCATTCTTTTTGAAAGGTGAGATACATAATTCACCTGTTTGGTACCTTTCATAGGTTTCCTCCTGAACCTCTAATAAAGTCCAAACACCTCACCAAAGCTCCCCCGTGGGCTGGCATGCTGAGCTCTCATATCTAAGCTCCCTCCACACTCATGAAAGGAAACCTTGATGTGTGGTCCCAACCACATGTTTAAATTCTTCCTGGATTTGGCCACAAACTGAAATAATAGTGTTCATATGTTTTCAATGTTTTATGCCCCAGGAATTGAAGTTGCATAAACACCGTAGTCTTATCTGTTCTTGTCACCCTGTGTCCTCAGCATTTGACAAGAGCAGGTGTTCAGAATATTTATGGGATTTTTAGTCTGTGCGTCACTATTGACTTTTCCCATTCCTTAAAGAAGCCTCCACGCAGTCATCGCCACATCTGGGACGTTCGATTTCTCAAATCCACACCCACCTCTAGCCCCAACAAGGCTCTTCAGGCCCAGGACTTGCCACTTCTCACCATGGACTTCCACAATGACCCTAACTTTTCTCCCTAACTCAATCTCACCAGCCCCCACCACTGTGCTTCCCAATGCTCCCAGCGGGATTTCTCAGAAAGATGCGTGAGACCAACCACCCTTAGGAGGCAGAAATGGCACCTCTCTACGTGTAGAGACACCACGGCACAACACAGCTGTCCTGTCCTTCCACGCCCCAAACCCACCCCAGGTACACAGCAGAGTGAAGCAGACTGTAAACGGCTCCCTGCCTCCCGGCCAGCTGGGCCTGTGAGAGGCTATGGGGTCTCACCAGGGCCACACGGGAGACTTCCTTCGGACCCTCTAACACGATGCCCCAATCTAACACTCTTTCAGAAAATGGCTTTTATACGCAACATAAAGAAGCCGCTCTTTTCCAAGGTACATAATGTAGTCCATATTGTAAAGAATGAGGGATATCAGTTTTGAAATATCCAACAGAAATGGAAAAATTTAAGATGAAAAGAAAAATAAAAAGCTATTCATACAGTTGGAGGATTACTGTGCAAAATCATTGTTAAAAAAAGGACAGACACTTATTATTATCACAGATATCTCAGTATTCTTAACTCGCTGAAAAGTTCACATGCATTCACACAATGGATATGAAAGTCCCATCTTACCCAGCAGCATGTCTAGTGACATTTTGTATAAAAATGGTGAAAAGTTCCAAGACACAGGAAGTCAAAGAAGAGAAGACATGCAGTACAAGTTTGAAGTGCATTGGCTTTACACTTACAACATGCTTCTTGGCACAGCTCACACTGATTTCCTTTTACT
Source organism: Manis pentadactyla (assembly GCF_030020395.1). Lineage (NCBI taxonomy): Eukaryota > Metazoa > Chordata > Mammalia > Pholidota > Manidae > Manis > Manis pentadactyla. Next base: position 10,099,789 of record NC_080036.1, read on the forward strand.
TTATAGTGTGAGTGGTGGTCTATCATCTCCCACATGGACAGCCTTTGAGATGTGACCTAAGTGTCCTAAACCTCAGCTCCATTAGCCAAGAGCCTGGGAGATGATGTTAACCACCTGCAGAGGTTCACTGTCAGGTTTAAATTCCTGCAACTATGGAAGCACTGAAAAGCTGTTAGGTATAATATTACTAGAGAGTAAAGTGGATCTGTAAACTACTGAAACTGTGATCTAAAGACATGGCAAAGTATGTGGGTGTGCAGGATATGTATGTGCTCACACACAAATATATACTAACAGGTGTGTATATGAAGAGGCAGAGGGTACAAACAAATTTTATTCATTCATTCATTTTACAAAACCTTATCGGGGCTTCTGCACTGAACTGCAGGGGGATCAAAACAACTGCAGGCGTTGGCCTCAGAGATGCAGAGTCACCTGCTTTTAGATTGGGGCTCGTGGACCTCAGGCTTAAAAAGCCTTTACATGTCATCTTCTTTTTCACTCTTGGGGATCTATATTTTTTTAAGTTTCAGAAATCATTCTCATTTATACTGTATGGCTCTTCCAATTGTACTTTATTGATTTACTTAATAATATATATATTTTAGATATAATCATTGTTTCTAATGATGTTAGCTTGGAAAGGGCTTTCTGTCTAGTGATGAACCAAATCTCAAACCCACAAGATTTATGTGTGAAAGTGTTATTTTTCGTTTCTTCAAAGAATATTAAAACTACTCATAAGACCATCCTATTAGACACTCAGTAACAGACAAGCACTGTATTTGTCCAAGGCTGGCATTGCTAAAAGAAATACATCATTCACTTCCTTTAGTTTCTCTCAGAGTTATTTATAGGTAAACCCTGGACACAGTGGCCTCTGGCGGACTCCCTCCTCTTCACTAATCTGAAAGCGTTTGGAGACAGTCCTAAAACAGGGGCAAGAATCCCACAGTAAAGCTTCATTAGGGCTGTACTCTTGGCCCCAAATTACTTCCTTACTATTAGTTATCAAAACGTCTAAACTTAAAATCTGAAACCAAAGATGCACGGCTATGATGGGATAGCTTCTCATGGACCGACACTCTCACTAAGAACAAACAGAAAAGCTAGATAAAATGCACATTTAAAGAGTCTATTCAAAGGAGCCCAAAACTGAGGAGGCGGGCTCACCACGGCGACCGCCCTGCCCACACGCCCCCTCCGCCCCAGCAGATCTCTCCTGGAGGGGTGGTGCAGGGCGCGGAGAAGCCAGGCGGGGAGACAGCCTGGGAAGCACGAAGAGCCGGGGGCAAACCGGGAGCGTGGTGCAGCTCAGGAGCCCTTACAGGAAGAGCCGAAACTTCAGGGAAAACGGATGGGGGGGGAGTGAGCCAAACACTGGTTTTCCCTCAGTGCACGGACTGACTAAGCTGCATAGAGAAGAGGTTAAAAAGCAGTTATAAAAATGACTTAAAAATAAAAACAGAAGGTTCGTCCATTTTATGGTGCCAGAAACAAAACCATTAGAGCTTAAGACCTTTTTGGAGTGCCACTGGTAAGCATCCCATGCCCTTGGTTGGGACTCCCGGGGCACATCCTCAAGCCTGGGGTGGTGGGGGGCCGAACCAGGGCCCAGCTGAGCCTCAGGAGATGACAACCAGCCCCATGAAAGGCTGACCTCCGGATGTGTGACAAGGAGCACGTCCTGAAGCCTCTGCAAACTTCAGTACACAATCAAAATCACCAGGCATACCAAAAAGACAGGGCCAAGCCACCAGCACAGGCAACAGGAATGGTAGCACGGATGGCCAGACACTGCAGCTACCAGCCACGCCGAATGACCGATGCATCCCAGGAAACAGATCGCAGGATGGAGGATTTCAGAGGACTGACATCTATTAGAATGTTAGAAATAAAAATTTAAAAAAAACTAAAATGAGGGACTCAACAGATGGCTTTGGCAGGTCACTAGACACAGGTGAGGAGGGAATCTGTGCTGAACAGTAAGTTGGAAGGTTCTTGCTGAACAGAAGCACAGAAAGTGGGGAGACAGAAAGAAGACCACAGCATAAGGGGCAAATGCGACGTGGGAGAAACACTTAGCATCCATCAGACTGGAGTCCTAGAATGTGAAACGAGAGAGAGAACAGTGCAGAAGCATTTTTTTAAAAATGGACATTTTTCAAAAACTGATGAGAACATTTTTCAAGAGCCTCTATCAAATGACAGATGCAAAAGCCATCACGCACCTTAAGCAGGATAAATGTGAAGACAACCAAAATGAGTGTAGCACTATGTGCTGCAGCCCTCTTTGCCTTTGTCCTTTCCTGAGCTTAGATGCCTTCAGAGAAGTTTATGGAGCAATCACGGGCATCCTCCAGTATGACAGACCTTTTTTGGAATGGAATTTCCCTACCTCCCTCTTGGGCTTGACTTTACCTCTTAAAACGTCAGCCAAAAGCAAGAGAAGCAGGGTTGAAGTTCACAGACACCACTGCGAGCCTGATGGGCCCACGTTTCTGGTGATGTTTAACCTGTCCCACAGACTACACAGCCACCCCCTTAATTGTGGGTAGCTTACAGTCACAACCACTATTAGTCACATCACAGTGACTCAACCACTGCATGTTCTGGATTTCCTCAGATGACTTAGTAGCAGATCTTTAAAAACAGGAAAAGAAGCCAGTCTTAAAAGGCTACATGCCACAGGGTTGACTTTCTGGAAAAGGCAAAACTACAGAAACAGTAAAAAGATCAAAAGATCAGTAGTTATAGGGCTTAGAAGGTAAGGATGAATAGGTAGAGAGTAGAGGATTTTTAGGGCAGTGAAAGATACTCCGAATGATACAACACTAGTGGATACATGTGATCATACATTTGTGAAAAAGCCACAGAATGTATAACACCAAAGGGAAGCCCTAATGTGAACTACAGACTTTAGTTCATAATAGTGTATCAATACTCATTCACTAATTGTAACACTTACCACTCTAATGCAAGATGTTTATAACATGAGAAAGTGTGTGTGTGTGTGTGTGTGTGTGTGTGTGTGTGTGTGTAGGTATATGGCAACTCTCCATGATATCTGCCCAATTTTTCTACAAATTGAAAATTGTGGTGTATGATATGAGACAGAGAAAGACAAATACTGCATAATCTTACTTGTGGAATCTAAAAACCTGAAACCATAGAAACAGAGAGTAGAGTGGTGGTTTCCAGGCTGGGAGATGAAGAGATGCTGGTCAAAGGGTGCACACTTCCTTTATTAAGTTCTGGGGGCCTAATCTACTGCATGGTGATTATAGGAAACATTGTACTATACATTTGAAAGTTGCTAAGCGAGTAGGTCTTAAAAGTTCTCACCACAAAAAAATTAAAAGGTCACAATGTGGGGTGATGTAGGTGTTGACTAACCGCATTGTGGTGATCATCTCACAATATACATCCAGTATGCCTATCCAATCAACATGCTGCACACCTGAAGCTTACACAGTGTTCTATGTCCACTATATCTCAACAAAGCTGGGGAAAAAAATCAACTGCTCTAAAAACTAAAGTCTATTAATTTAATGTTTTTTTTCTCAAAAAGGAAAATGATCCTCACACTAGAATTACCCTCAGCCTTTTCCACCTCAAGTTCCAAGTTAAATCTGTAACCCCACACACGCCCCCGCTGCATCCTTACACTGACAGCAGGAATGTCGCGACAGTCGCTCTGTGGTCCCATCTCCGTGAGCCTCAGCGGACTCATCATAAATAACTGGAAAAGGGCAATATCTTCCCCACCATGATCTTGTGAAGATCAAAGGAGATTAGATCAATAGCACAGAATCAATATCAAAGCACTAGTGTTCTTTGTTCCTTTCCTAAAAGGTTGCTTACAGTGAACAGTCTCAAAAATAAACTTACAAGCTCTCCTGTATGGTGTTGCCATGGTCCTGAAACAAACTATGAGCAATTTCTATGAGGATTTCTGCACATTTAGACAGGTTGTAACAGCAAAGACAGAAGATGTGATTAAAGCTTTATAAAAAAAAGATTCTCCTCAACCCATCTCAACCACTTCCAAGCTCCTCAACAACTAGGTAAACAAGACAATGAAAATAAATCTGTTAAGTAATATATTGAAATGCAACTTCATTTTCATTTATCAGGGAGATTGTCTGAAACTGGATATTCAGTATTAATGATATCAGTAAAAGAAGCAGAAAAAGTCGGAGGGAGAGGAGGGGGAAGTTGTCGTTTTCTCTCCCTCCTTGACTGCTAAATGAGTATTTGGGAAAAGAGTCAAAACTTTATCAGGCTTTAGGTTTATGGTCAAAACCCCAACAAAAATTTACATCCTGAAATCCTTACACATCTTTAGATTGTGCTTTGTTTCCATAATATACTCTTTGATTATTTTGGTCTCCCTCATATTCTTTTTATTACTATTATTGCTAACTCAATCCCCAATCCCCGCTTACACAGTCAGCTCTCTTCTTTTAAATTGCTTGTATTTTTCATGAGGTCCCCTTTGAAGAACTTTACATCCTTTTGAAATTGCGGTTTGTTTCACAGGGTGTATGTAATGTATTCAGCAATGTGAGAAGAAGTCCTTTATCACTTTGACTTTTAAGCAAAGTGTTCAGAGTGCAAAGGTTAAAAATACTCATCCTTCATGAAGCAGCTGTGCAGAGAGCACATTTAGGGCAGTGAAACGCTTCTGCACAACAGTGTAATGGTGCATACACGAAAACTCTGGGCTTAAGGAGATGATGATGTGTGTCAGTGTAGGTTCACTGGTGCCGGACGTGGCCAGTGCACGTGGGGGCACTGGGGTTACGGGAACCTTCTGAAAAAAAGCAACTTGGAAGCCCCTGCCTCATGAGATTTCTGCAATCTCCTTTGGGATTGCTGGATATTCCCTCTGCTGGGTTGCTGGGCATTGAATCTGTCTTTGTTCTGGCCCCTCTACAGTTGGTTTGTTTATGGATCTGGACCAGCAACTCCCAGAGCAGGAAATGGGCCTTCATTCACCTTTGACCCACCGACATCAGCAGAGTGCATGACATTCGGCAGTTGAATGTCAAAAGTTCGCTGAAAACACGGAGATAGAGAAATTCACCCTAGAGAACTTAAGAATTAAGTATTTAAATATAGGTGAGTTTATGTAGACCTAGATATATTTTTTAAGAAAGCCCTGCCTACGTCTATGCTTTGCTTAGCCCAGTTAATTTGGAATCAGATATGGGAACAGCCTAGATGGCCAGCCCTGCTGAGAATAGACGATAAATATGCCTCTATTTCCAGAAAAACGCATCTCCTATCATTCCGCTGCCAACGGTTGCCTAGATAGCTGCTGTCGTTTCACAAATTAAAGATAACCAACATTTATAAGTCTACTGCAGTGGCGATATAGCCTAGGAAGAAAAACAATTGGACCAAATGAATTTTCAAGATACTCAGGGCATTTTTTAAAATAAGGGCTTAATTGGAAAAGCTTTCTACTCAATCCTAGTGGTTAAAGACCTAGCATTAATAATGTGCTGCATACGCCTCAGGACACACATGAAACTGAGGCTCATGGATTTTTCTCAGGTAAGGGAGGTCTTCCATTGCCTCAGACCATTTTGACTGAGATCATACCTTACCCCTCGATGAAGGGGTCAGAGGTAATGATTTCAAATAACGATCTTAAATCATAATGCCAGCTCTGTGTTACATATTTTGTTTTCATTTTTCTCTTTTAAAGGAAGGAAATGAGTCTCACTAGAGCTCTTACTGGATTTGAACTAATCTCATGAAATCTGACCCTGCACCCACATCAGATCAAAGTCAGGCTGCACAGCTCCCAAACGCCAAGGTGCATCTGGGGTCCACCGATGGATGCAGCCAGACGCGTCATCTTCAGGGCCTTAGGCCCCGGCAGAGGCAACCTCCCCTGTGGCATTCAAACGGCATGTCAGTCTCATTCCCCAGTCGGGTCACACGCCCTATCATCCTGTCTTTTGCCAAGTACCTTCCCACACTGTCCCACGCTGGCAGACTCCTGCTGATCAAACCCGTTTCAGATTGAGAAGACCTCAGCAGAGAAATCCATTTCAATTGCTGCTAGCTTTCACAAGGGGGTAGGGGGGATGCCTGCCACCAGCAGAGTCCTTATCACCCTGTGGGTGGCTGTCACTTAGCCTCCTCCTCTGCAGCCTATGATTTTCAGGCAGGACTTTCTATCAATTCCAATAGCAAAGCTCAATCCTGGACACAAAGACCTCAAAGTTATAGGAGTTCATGAAAATCCCTCCATACATAAATGCAAGCATCTGCTCCTAAAAGAGTGTTGTAACTATATATCTATGGAGGCACTTCTTTTTTAGAGTTAGAAAATAAAACTCCAGAATAAGATACAAATAAATGAGGAAGCGATTACTCTCTTTATACAGTCATCTGAATAGTGGTTTATCAGGGAAAGGGAATGTTACCTTCACAATTTACCTGTCACAATGTGCAGCCCACTGGTTCACTTTTATTCACTTCACCTCTTTGCTAGTCTCCACCTCCAGCCTATGGAAGGCGTGGGGCATTTTTTTAAGTGAGTCACCCACAAATATAATTTTACCCCTACATGGAACCTTTATCTTATCAGAGAAAGGATGAACAATTTTAATATCTGGCAATGAAAAGAAATTATTTTGCTACTAATTCTGGAGGGATTATTTCCATCCACAGAACATTGCAGTGAAAGGACAGCATTTAAATCAGTATTTTGTCAATTCACACCCTACACCTCAACCTTACCCCAAATCCAGGGGCCAATGCGCAGCAATAAAGCACGGAGCTGTCTGCCAGCATACAAGAGTCCCTGCCGTCCTGGGTCTACACATGCAAGGGTTTGATCTTGGAATAATTCTACTCGTTCCCTTGAGGCACACATAGCACTTTTACACTAACATATTCTAACACTCCAACACTTTCCTAGCAGCTAAGCACTTTATACAGGGCAGGCCTTCCTTTACATTGCAAACAGTTACTTCTGGAGCTTCTGATGCTTATAAGCCTGTGAAAATACCCAAATCAGGGAAATAAAATACTTGATCCTATGCGTTCTCTGTTAAAAAAAATTAAAAGGGCAATTTATTTACTCTCAAAGTTCAAACTGAAGACAGAAGTATGAGCTGGGTAATTTCATAACCTCTCCTGAGACTCATCAAAAGGCAGGTCTCTTGGTTCTTGAAAAAAATGAACTAAAAATCAGAAAACTGTCCCTTACATTCATCCTTAATATGAATGAGCTCACACAGAACCAATGAATGCCTAACTGCAAATAACCACACCTTAAAATTCCCAGATGGTAAATATATGTGTGGAGATGGTGGGCATGAGATACTTTTAATCATACAGCAACATCTCACTGCTCATGTTGTAAGTACTACTTCTTAGTTTTTACCCCACTTTTCAACATTTAAACTACCAATAAATGGTACAGATTTAAAAAGTCAATACTGAATTTTTAATCTGCATGATAAATCTCAACCAGAAACCCACAACAATAATGTCACAACAAACTGACCCAAAGACCATCAGATCACAAAAGAAAATAGGTTCTTACCATGTTTATTGATGACACGGGACCAATGCTGTTAACATAGATGTCAACATCAATTACAGTTGGTTTTACTGTGGAGAAAAAAATACATGTGTGTTAATATTTTGCTCAGGAAAGACTATTCAACTTCCTTTAACTCATGCATTAACATCTTAAGGATATGTTGGAAAGCTGTGGATTTTCTTTGAGACTTGTTTTGTAGCTTCAACTCAAACCATGCTCATCTTTCTCTTTAAAATTCTCAAAGGAAGATTGAAACTGTACCAAACAACTTCTCAGATCACAAAGATATTAAACTAGAAATTAATTGTACAAAGCAAACAAAAAGGCTCAGAAACACATGGAGGCTTAACAACATGCTCCTAAATAACCAATGGATCGATGACCAAATTAAAACAGAGATCAAGCAATATACAGAAACAAGTGAAAACAATAGTGCAAGGCCCCAACTGGGAAGCAGCCAAGGCAGTTCTAAGAGGAAAGTATATAGCAATCCAGGCCTATTTAAAGAAGGAAGAACAATCCCAAATGAATAGTCTAAAGTCACAATAAATAAAACTGAAAAAAGAAGAACAAATGAAGCGCAAAGTCAGTAGAAGGAGGGACATAATAAAGATCAGAGAAGAAATAAATAAAATTGAGAAGAACAAAACAATAGAAAGAATTAACGAAACCAAGAGCTGGTTCTTTGAGAATATTAACAAAAAAGATAAGCCCCTAGCCATACTTATCAAGAAAAAAAGAGAGTCTACACACATAAACACAATCAGAAATAAGAAAGGAAAAAACACTACAGACACCACAGAAATACAAAGAATTATGAGAGAATACTACAAAAAATTATATGCTAAAAAATTGGATAAACTAGAAGAAATGGACAACTTTCTAGAAAAATACAACCTTCCAAGACTGACCAAGGAAGAAACAGAAAATCAGAGCAGACCAATTATCAGCAATGAAATTGGATCAGTAATCAAAAAACTACCAAAGAACAGAACTTCCAGACAAAATGACTTCACTGCTGAATTTTATCAAATATTTAGAGACATAACACCCATACTCCTTAAAGTTTTCCAAAAAGTAGAAGAGGAGGGAATACTTCCAAATTCATTCTATGAGGCCAGCATCACTCTAACACCAAAACCAAACAAAGATACCACAGAAAAAGAAAATTACAGACCAATAAGCCTGATGGACATAGATGCAAAAAGACTCAACAAAATATTAGCAAATCAAATTCAAAAATACATCAAAAAGATCACCCATCATGATCAAGTGGGATTCATTCCAGGGATGCAAGGATGGTACAACATTCGAAAATTCATCAACATCATCCACCACACCAACAAAAAGAAGGACAAAAACCACATGATCACCTCTATAATGCTTAAAAGGCATTTGACAAAATTCAACAACCATTCATGATAAAAACTCTCAATAAAATGGGTATAGAGGGCAAGTACCTCAACATAATAAAGGCCATATATGATAAACCCACAGCCAACATCATACTTAACAGCAAGAAGCTGAAAGCTTTTCCTCTAAGATCGGGAACACGACAGAGATACCCATTCTCCCCACTTTTATTCGACATAGTACTGGAGGTCATAACCATGGCAATTAGACAAAACAAAGAAATACAAGGCATCCAGATTGGTAAGGAAGAAGTTAAACTGTCACTGTTTGCAGATGACATGATATTGTACATAAAAAACCCTGAAGAATCCACTCCAAAACTACTAGAACTACTACCTGAGTTGAGCAAAGTTGCAGGATACAAAATTAAGACACAGAAATCTGTTGCTTTCCTATATACTAACAATGAACTGCCAGAAAGAGAAATAAGGAAAACAACTACGTTCACAATTGCATCAAAAAGAATAAAATTCCTAGGAATAAGTGAAAGACGTATACCCTGAAAACTACAAGACACTCTTGAGAGAAATTAAAGAGGACACTAGTAAATGGAAATACATCCCCTGCTCTTGGGTAGGAAGATTAATATTATCAAAATGGTCATCCTGCCTAAAGCAATATACAAATTCAATCAAAATACTGATAGCATTTTTCAACGAACTAGAACAAACAGTTCTAAAGTTCATATGGAATCATGAAAGATCCCAAATAGCCAAAACAATCCTTAGAAGGAAGAATAAAGGGAAGGGGATTATGCTTCTTAACTTCTAGCTCTACTACAAAGCCACAGCAATCAGAACAATTTGGTACTGTCACAAAAACTGACCCATAGATCAATGGAACATAATAGTGAGCCCAGATACAAACCCACACATATATGGCCAATTAATATATGATAAAGGAGCCATGGATATACAATGGAGAAAGGACAGCCTCTTCAACAACTGGTGTTGGCAAAACTGGACATGTAAGAGAATGAAACTGGATCACTGTGTAACCCCATACACAAAGGTGAACTCGAAACGGATCAAAGACCTGAATGTAAGTCATGAAACCGTAGAACTCTTAGAAGAAAACATAGGCAGAAATCTCTTGAATGTAATAAACATGAGCAACTTTTTCATGAACATATCTCCTTGGGAAGGGAACAAAAGCAAAATGAACAAGTGGGACTACATCAAACTGAAAAGCTTCTGTACAGCAAAGACACCATCAGTAAAAAAAAAAAAAAAAAAAGGCATCCTACAGTATGGGAGAATATATTCATAAATGACATATCCCATAAGGGGTTGATATCCAAAATATATAAAGAAACTCTCATGCCTCAACACCCAAAAAGCAAATAACCCAATTAAAAATGGGCAGAGGATCTGGACAGACACTTCTCCAAAGAAGAAATTCAGACGGCCAACAAGCACATGAAAAGATGCTCCATATCACTAATCATTAGGGAAATGCAAATGAAAACCACAATGAGATATCACCTCAAACCAGCTAGGATGGCCAACATCCAAAAGACAAGAAACAACAAATGCCAGAGAGGATGCAGAGAAAGGGGAACCCTCCTCTACTGCTGGTAGGAATATAAATTAGTTCAACCATTGTGGAAAGCAATATGGAGGTTCCTCAAAAAACTAAAAAGAGAAATACCGTTTGACCTAGGAATTCCACTCCTAGGAATTTATCCTAAGAAAAGAGGATCACAGATTCAAAAAGACATATGCACCCCTATGTTTATCGCAGCACTATTTACAAAAGCCAAAACATGGAAGCAACCTAAGTGTCCATCAGTAGATGAATGGATAAAGAAGAGGTGGTACATATACACAATGGAATATTATTCAGCCATAAGAAGAAAACAAATCCAACCATATGCAACGACATGGATGGAGCTAGAGGGTATTATGCTCAGTGTAATAAGCCAGGTGGAGAAAGACAAGTACCAAATAATTTCACTCATCTGTAGAGTATAACAACAAAGCAAAAACTGAAGGAACAAAACAATAGCAGACTCACAGAACCCAAGAATAGACTAGCGGTTACCAAAGGGAAAGGGGTTGGGGAGGGTGGGTGGGGAAGGGAGGGAGAAGGGGATTAAGGGGCATTATAATTAGCACACATAATATAGGGGAGACATGGGGAAGGAAGGCAATTATTGACGCTACAGCATTTTACTATGCTGATGGACAGTGACTGAAATGGTACGTGGTGGGAACTTGATAACAGGAGAGAATATAGTAACACAATGTTGCTCACGTGAAGCCTGAGCATAAGATTGTGTATCAATGATACCTTAATAAAAAAACAATTCTCAAAGGAAGAGAAATTCTTATTTTCATTTAATAAGTCTAGGAAAACAGGACATTTATATACTCCAAGTTGAAAATCATAGATGACTATAAAGATAATCTAATATTTGTTAAGCTAATTGTATGGTAAGGAAAATATAACAAGATAAAATATAAGACATTGTCTAAGTTACTTAATGTCAAAGTTTTCTATAAAGGCAAAGCCTAGTGATGAGTAGCTCAGGGACAGTGCAGGTTACTTATCCATAACCTGGCCACCTATCTATCCTTGCAAATGTCTGGAGAGTATGTACACCAAAGAATAAGCAATATTGATTTGCTGTTATTTTTATGACTTAAAGAGACATTGTTATTATAACTTAAGGAAATATACACGCATATCACAAAATTAAAATTCTACAACTCAAAAAAGAATAGCACTTTAGTAAGTTAAGGAATTATGGTTTCAATTAAAAGGTCATAAAATGTATATACTGAGAAATTATAACATCTAACATTGTGCATCAGACGTCAAATTGGCTCATTTTGCCTTAAAGAAAACCAGTTTATCTTTCCTTGGCAGAGACCAGTAATGAGGTTGCTCAGACAGCCGACCCCCGAATCAGGAGCCCACATCCACTGAAAGAAAGGAGGTTCCCTTTCTGTAGCTCTCAGCAACAATGAGAGGAGGACAGTACCAATCTCAGAACATTTCTGCCCAAGAGGAACATGATCAAGACGCCCGAATCATTACACATAAAAGGGGTTGTTTCTATGGAAACAAGAGTGTGTATCCGCAATTATCTCAGTGAGCTTCCTCCAGTTTGGCTAAATACCTAAATCATTCAAAAATGGACTTCTGCACTCTACTTTTGGAACTGAGAGAGTGGCACTCCTGAGCTCACAGCATCTTGGTAACTTGTGCATCCAGCAGTCTGTAGCCTAAGCTATGTTTCCCACACCCCCGTGAAAATGAAGACAATGATCATGAATTTGAGGCATCTACTGTAACATCTGTCAGTACTACCAAGTCACATGAACTTCAAAGAGCTGTTGGCATTTTGAAAAACAGCCCAACACAATTCTATGTACTATGCATAAAGTGCTTAAATTTATAAAAGGATTATTCTTCATTAAGATTGAGCTTTGCTAACTACTAGGAATAGTAAGTAGCATCTTTCTTCAACTTAATTGGATTTAGCAAGTGTTAGGTCTCCAAACACTTGTCAAGTTAGACGACTGAGGACCTACTGTTTGCAAGAGACTTTTCTGGTTGTTTCATGTATTTATTAGACTTGAGGTCTCCAGAGCTTTTGCTCTCATTAAATGAAAAGGGCCTACAGACATAAAGCCTTAACAACCTGAAGTGGGAAGTGCCAAATGAGTAGTAAGCACAATTGCAGTGAAAGTGTTAAGAGATAAGAGTTTGGAATAAACATATACACACATGCATGTGCACACAAAACCTAGGGGAAAATTAACTGTTTTAAGCAAATTCTCTTTTAATCAGCATCATGCTAAAGTAAAAGGAGAATTTAGGAAAGTGGCTCAGGAAGTAGATAGGAGACAGGCGGCTCAAATTTATAATTCAATGATTCGAGATTAAGCCCTGACAAATGATCTCACTAGGGTGCCAAGACCATTCAATGTGGAAAAGGACAGTCTTTTCAACAAAGGATGCTGGGCAAACAGGATATCCACATGCAAAAGAATGGAGTTGGACCCTTACCTTACATGATATACAATTAACTCAAAATGGATCGAAGACTTAAAATTAAGACCTGAAATTACAAAATTCTTGGAAGAAAACAAAGAGGAAAGTTTCATGATATCTGATTCGGCAATAATTTCTTGAATATGACACCAAAAGCATGGGCAACAAAAGAAAAAAATCAATGAATTGGGCTATACCAAAATTATAAATTTCTTTGCATCAAAAGACACAATCAACAAAATGGAAAGGCAATCCATGGAATCTGAAAAAACATTTGCAAATCATATGTCTGATAAGTGGACAATATACAAAATATAAAAAACAACTCCTACAACTCAACAACAAATAAGCAAACAATCTGATTTTAAAATGACCAAAGTACTTAGACATTTCTCCAAAAAACATAAACAAATAACCAATAAGCACATGAAAAGATGCTCAACATCATTTGTCCCTAGGGAAATGAAAATAAAACTATAATGAAATACTATTTCACTCCCATTATGATGGCTACTAATACAACAAAGCAGAAAGTTACAAATGTTGCAAGAATGGAAAATTGGAACCCTTGCACACTGCTGGTGGGAATGAAAAATGATGCAGCTTCTATGGTGAATTGAACAGTATGGTGGTTCATTAAAAAGTTAGACATAGAATTACCATATAACCCAGCAATCCCACTCCTGGGAATTTACCTAAAGGAATTAATAGCAAGGACTCAAACATTTATTTGTACACCCATGTTCATAGCATCATTCACAATAAACAAAAGGCAGAAGCAACCCTCATACTCATGAAGGGATAAGGGATAAGTGGGTAAACCAAATGTAGTATATACAAGTGGAGTATTATTCAGTTTTAGAAAGGAAGGGGTTTCTGACCGTTTTGTATTCTTTTATCTGATGGTTAGTCAGGTGTGTCCACAAGAGAAGAGGTGCAGAAAAACAAAGTTTATTATACTCACAGGTCCTAGATTCAGGAAGGATGCCATACAGGACCAAGTGGAAAAGACACCAGGCTGGTCAGGAGGAAGAAGACAGGGCAAGATGGTGGTGATGGTGGTGGGGCAGTTAGGCTGTGACCTTAACTGGAGTTTCTTAAGAGGCACAGCAGGCCAGGTAAACAGCTAGGACTGGCTAGTCTGAATAATTCCAGTGGGCTTTGGGCTACAGGGTGATCTCTAGTGGCCTGGTGCCTGGCCCTGGGATGACTAAGACAGAAGAATATTGCCTCCTGGGGCTTGGGGCCAGACAGAGGAGTCATGGCTCTGGACAGGTCAGTTCGCATGGCAAAGGCGTGTTCTTGGCTGGCCCTTTGCTGTCTCTAAGAACTGACTAATCCTGGGAAGGGCAGTGTCTTCCTAGCCAGAAAGGGTTTTTAAGACATCGAAACATCACAACATACAGAAATTACAATCATGCATACACATACATGCATGTAATTTTAATATACACATATTTATACACACCCGTAATACACTGACACATATCAACATGGATGGAACCTGAGGATATTATACTAAGTGAAATAAGTGTGTCACAAGAGGTAGATGCTTTACTATTCCAAGGACATGAGGTACCTAGACTAGTAAAATTCATACAGTAGTAGATTAGTGGGCTGGGGGAGGGGTGAACGGGGGTGGCTGTTTCAATTCTGCCAGATAAAAAAGAGTTCTGGATATGGATGGTAGTGATGGTTGTAAGACAATGTGAATATAGGTTATGCCACTGAACTGTACACTTAAAAGTAGTCATGGCAATCTATTTCATAGTATATGTATTTTACCACAGTAAAACGGATGATTAATCTCTGTTGGCAAGAGGATGAAGAGTTACACAGAGGTAGAAAAGTCAGGAATGAAGAAAGAGGGGATGGTAGCTTTCCAAGTGAAAGAGAGAAAATTGTATTGAAAGAGTATAAACTAACACTGTTAGAACTGGGTCCTATACACTTAGGCCAAATATGAATTCCTTTTCACTTCTTCATTTGAATTCTACCTATTTGGATGCTATTACTTCCTAAAAATTCAGAATCAGGATGTCCGAGAAGAATCATAAACTCGTAACTGTGCAGGAGAAGTGAGCACAGCAAAGATGCACTGACTGGGTAAGCCCTGATAAGGATCTGTAACACTTACTCTCTTGAAAGATTTATGTGGCCAAAAGGGGAATTACACAGACTGCGCCTTTACTTGCCTCTGTCACAAAACCAAGGCAGACAGCTTTTCGGTTATTGCTCTCCACCCTACCATGGGCTGCCTCACCCTAAAACAAGCATACAGGAAACGGGTCTGCCTGCTAATGGCCCTAGGGGACTGTGGCTGACCTCTGACCTCCAGATGCTTAGAGCCTGGAGGTGTGCAGGTTACCATCCTGTCATGGTAAAAAGTAAATAAATTTATATTTTAATGAAATAAAATTCCTGATATCAATCTCTTTGAGACTTGACATCCAAAACCATATGTAAATGTGAATAAGTTTCCTGTTAAATAAACTTTTATTTCTCTTCCATCTCTTGAGAAAATAAAAATAAACGAGTTTTTTCCCCCAAAATGTCCAAGGAGTTCTCTGCTAGAGGATCCCATTTAGATGTCATAAATGGGTATTTCCTAGCATGAGTCTGAAATGCCAACCTTGAATAAAACAGGTAATGAAAATATTTCTATGTAATCTACTACCAGTTTACTGTTTCCTGATGGCATTTAAATCTTAACAAACATTTTTAATTTTTCTGCCTGACTAAGTTTCAGGGTTACTTTTCTGTCTCTGGGTCATGCCCCTCAAAATAAGGTTGGGTCTGAGCTTCTCTCATAAAAAGGAAGTCATTGGCTGATCCAACTCCACATTTTCTCCTAACTTTCACAATGAAATGGAAAGTGTGTCAAGCTGGTCTCTGAAAATCTCCAGAAGTTTCTCTCTAAACCCATAAGATTATGATGGCATTCTTCACTTTAGAAAAAATGGAGGTAAGAGAAAAATATAGTAGACAACAAAGGGACTGTACTTGGTGCAATGTAGATTCATGGGGGTCAGCCCATGTCACTTCTCTGGGGACATGGAAGAGCAGGAATCCATCCCAGCAGGGATGAGGCTGTAGATATACACCAAACGCCCAGCATACTGAAGTGGCAGGCCTCAAAGGCCACAAGGACCAGTACTAATAGTCATTTGGTCGTTCTTGAGTTATTTGACTCATATGTCTTACAAAAAATAGTCTCATACAAATTTTGAATAAGTGTTTGGGATGTTTAAGGTAAATTTATTTCACATGTAGTAACTAAGAAGAAATGATGTACAGCTTTTTCTGAAACTCCCTATTTTTAGGTCACTTCCTAGATTTAGGTCATAAGCATCCCTTAACATCCCCAATAAGAACTGAGTCTTGGAGAGGAGGGTCTACATGTGATTCACCTTCATCCCTTCACACAGCCTCTGCCACAGTTTCTGGCACACAGTGAGCACCACTAAATATTGCACAACTATGATTACTGAAAATTGTCATTTTAAGTTCCATATTAACTTGGACTTTACATGTTCAATGTTCACATGAAACTGTAAACAGCAATGGCCATAAGAAAAATTTTTAAGTGTCTTCTGGAGCTAGCTGATGACTGCAGGCTGACCCAAGTAATCACAAGGGTAAAGAGCTGATAAAGAGATCATTTAACACAAGGTTACTCCTGAAAACAGGCATCTGTTGCAACAAAAATTGTGCTAACTCGTGGGAGAGGAAAAATCTGGAAATGGCATGGGGAGAGCAAATGAAACCACGGATATTCATTCAAAAACAAGGCAAGAAATGGACAATGACAAAAACACGGGTTAGAATACCTGGGCTATAGAGCATTTGAATGATGACAGGAAGAGAGACAAAGGAGTGGGGAGAGATCCAGGTGAAGACAGCCATCCACAGAAGGCACTCCCTAATGAGCTGCCCCCAGCTGGAAGCAACAGGAATGAGGTGCGGGGACCCCAGAGAGCACTGAGCATAAGTGCTAAATGAGTCAACATAGTCCATGGAACATGCTGCCTGGCTGCAAACACTGGCTCTGCCACTCACCAGTTCTATAATCCTGAAAAGTTTCTTAACATCTCTGTACCTCAATCCTGCTAAGTGTAAGATGAACTGATAATAGAACTAATTCACGATCCTTATCCAGGATTCTGCAGTCCCACTGGAGCAAATTCCCAGGGGGCCATCCTCACTTTACCAGTTTTAACTTCGGTAATAAGGCTTAAAGGGATTCTAGGGAACAATGACTTTAGTGGGAGTTTATCATCATCATTATTGCAAATAATCTTTCCAGGCTCATCTTAAAATGTAAATACTCGAATTGGCGCAACTAATCCTGGGAGAGCAACAGGAAAGAGGACGCGTGAGACTGCACACGCCTGGAGAAAAGAGCAGACCTCCCCGAATGAGGTAACGTACCAGAGCTGTGGCTCCCGGGACCCAAGCCCCTCCCCGACCCCAGCTCACGGGCGGGAGGAAGAGAAACGGAGCAGGGAGGGAGTGGAAGGCCTGGGACTGCTGAATACCTGGCTCCGGAGTCCTGCGCCGGGAGCACAAACCTGCATTTCATGGTGCTTTCATGAGACTCGCATGACTACCGGGTTGGAAAGTTAATACAGGCAGAGTTCCTGGGGAGACTGGGATTCCGGCTGCTTGTGGAAAGCAGGGATCCATATCTGGCTGCTCTGGGACAAAAACTTATACCTCTGTGACCGGCCCACTGGCTCAGGCAGTGGAGACAGGCACGGCAGCAGGGAGGCGGGGAACAGCTCTTTCCTCCCCCCAGGCACCAGTACCGCTCCCCTGCGACCCCCGACATTGCTTCAGGGGCTCAGCAGCTCCAGAATAGAGCTTCTGGGCACTAGAGGGCGCCATATACAAACATGAAACGCCAAAGGAACCTAGTTCAGAGTAAAATTGTTAATACAGCTCCCGAGAAAGATTTAAATGACATGGACCTCGTGACTCTTCCTGAAAGGGAGTTCAAAATAAAAATCATCAACATGCTCATGGAGGCATGGAAAGACATCCAAGAACTCAGGAATGAATTCAGGTCAGAAATCCAATCATTAAAGAACACGATGGAGGGTATTAAAAGCAGGTTGGATATGGTGGAGGAGACAATAAATGAAATAGAAACTAGAGAAGAGGAATACAAAGAAGCTGAGGCACAGAGAGAAAAAAGGATCTCTAAAAATGAAAGAATATTGAGAAAACTGTGTGACCAATCCAAGCAGAACAATATGGCCATTATAGGGATACCAGAAGAAGAAGGGAGAGAAAAAGGGATAGAAAGTGTCTTTGAGGAGGTAGTTGCTGAAAACTTTCCCAATCTGGGGAAGGGCATAGTCTCTCAGGCCATGGAGATCCACAGATCCCCCTACACAAGGGACCTAAGGAAGACAACACCAAAACACACAGTAATTAAAATGGGAAAGATCAAGGATAAGGACAGACTGTTAAAAGCAGCCAGAGGCAGAAATAAGATCACATACAAAGGAAAGCCCATCAGGCTAACATCAGACTTCTCAGCAGAAACCTTACAGGCCAGAAGGGAGTGGCATGATGTATTTAATGCCATGAGGCAGAAGGGCCTGGAACCAAGATTACATTATCTGGCAAGATTATCATTTAAATTTGAAGGAGGGATTAAACAATTTCCAGATAAGCAAAAGCTGAGAGAGTTTACCTCCCACAAACCATCTCTGCAGTCTATTTTGGAGTGACTGCTGTTGATGGAAGTGTTCCTAGGGGTGGATAGCTGTCACCAGAGGTAGGAAAATTATGGTAGGGAGGGTGGAGCAGCTGATGGAGAGGCAAATGCAAAATGAATTTGACTATCCCCAAAGCCAATCAAGGGATAGAAAAACAGTATAGAATCTGATACCTAATATATAAAAAATGAAGGAGGAAGAAAAAGGAGGAGAAATAGAAAAGAAACCTTAGATTGTGTTTGTAACAGCATACTAAGTGAGTTAAGTTAGACTCTTAGATAGTAAGGAAAGTAACCTGGAACCTTTGGTGACCACGAATCTAAAGCCTGAAATGACAATAAGTACATACCTATCAATAATCACCTTAAATGTAAATGGACTGAATGCACCAATCAAAAGACATAGAGTCACTGAATGGATAAAAAAACAAGACCCATCTATATGCTGCTTACAAGAGACTCACCTCAAATCCAAAGACATGCACAGACTAAATTCAAAGGATGGAAAAGGATATTTCATGCAAACAATAGGGAGAAAAAAGCAGGAGTTGCAGTACTAGTATCAGACAAAATAGACTTAAAAACAAAGAAAGTAACAAGAGATAAAGAAGGACATTATATAATGATAAAGGGCTCAGTCCAACAAAAGGATATAACCATTCTAAATATATATTCACCCAACACAAGAGCACGAGCATATGTGAAACAAATACTAACAGAACTAAAGGAGGAAATAGACTGCAATGCATTCATTTTAGGAGATTTCAACACACCATTCACTCCAAAGGATAGATCCACCAGACAGAAAATAAGTAAGGACACAGAGGCACTGAACAACACACTAGAACAGATGGACCTAATAGACATCTATAGAACTCTACATCCAAAAGCAGCGGGATATACATTCTTCTCAAGTGCACATGGAACATTCTCTAGAATAGACCACATACTAGCCCAAAAAAAGAGCTTCATTAAATTCCAAAAGATTGAAATCCTACCAAATAACTTTTCAGGCCACAAAGGTATAAAACTAGAAATAAATTGAACAAAGAAAGCAAAAACGCTCACAAACACATGGAGGCTTAATAACACGCTTCTAAATAGTCAATGGATCAATGACCAAATTAAAATGGAGATCCAGCAATATACGGAAGTAAATGACGACAACAACACAAAGCCCCAACTTCTGTGGGACGCAGCGAAAGCAGTCTTAAGAGGAAAGTATATAGCAATCCAGGCATATTTAAAAAAGGAAGAACAAACCAAAATGAATAGTCTAATATCACAACTATCAAAATTGGAAAAAGAAGAACAAATGAGGCCTAAAGTCAGCAGAAGGAGGGACATAATAAAGATCAGAGAAGAAATAAACAAAACTGAGAAGAATAAAACAATAGAAAAAAATCAATGAAACCAAGAGCTGGTTACTTGAGAAAATAAACAAAATAGATAAGCCCCTAGCCAGACTTATTAAGAGAAAAAACAGAATCAACACACATCAACAGAATCAGAAATAAGAAAGGAAACATCACGACGGACCCCACAGAAATACAAAGAATTATAAGAGACTACAATGAAAACCTATATGCTATAGAAGTTGGAAAACCTATATTTCCTAGAAGTTGGAAAACCTAGGAGAAATGGTCAACTTCCTAGAAAAATACAACCTTCCAAGACTGACCAAGGAAGAAACACAAAATCTAAACAGACCAATTACCAGCAAAGAAATTGAAGCAGTAATCAAAAAACTACCCAAAAAAAAAAAACCCCCGGGCCAGATGGATTTACCTCGGAATTCTATCAGACATACAAAGCAGATATAATACTCATTCTCCTTAAAGTTTTCCAAAAAATAGAAGAGGAGGGAATACCCCCAAACCCATTCTATCAAGCCAACATCACCCTAATACCAAAACAAGGCAAAGACCCCACCAAAAAAGAAAATTACAGACCAATATCCCTGATGAATGTAGATGCAAAAATACTCAATAAAATATTAGCAAACTGAATTCAAAAATACATCAAAAGGATCATACACCACGACCAAGTGGGATTCATGCCAGGGATGCAAGGATGGTACAATATTCGAAAATCCATCAATATCATCCACCACATCAACAAAAAGAAAGAAAAAAACCACATGATCATCTCCATACATGCTGAAAAAACATTCGACAAAATTCAACATCCATTCATGATAAAAACTCTCAGCAAAATGGGTATAGAGGGCAAGTAACTCAACATAATAAAGGCCATATATGATAAACCCACAGCCAACATCATACTTAACAGCAAGAAGCTGAAAGCTTTTCCTCTGAGATCGGGAACAAGACAGGGATGCCCACTCTCCCCACTGTTATTCAACATCGTACTGGAGGTCCTAGCCACGGCAATCAGACAAAACAAAGAAATACAAGGAATCCAGATTGGTAAAGAAGAAGTTAAACTGTCACTATTTACAGATGACATGATATTGTACATAAAAAACCCTAACAACTCCACTCCAAAACTACTAGAACTGATATCAGAATACAGCAAAGTTGCAGGATACAAAATTAACACAAAGAAATCTGTGCCTTTCCTATACACTGACAATGAACCAATGGAAAGAGAAATCAGGAAAACACCTCCATTCACAATTGCATCAAAAAAATAAAATACCTAGGAATAAACCTAACCAAAGAAGTGAAAGACCTATACCCTGAAAACTACAAGTCACTCTTAAGAGAAATTAAAGGGGACACTAACAAATGGAAACATCCCATGCTCATGGCTAGGAAGAATTAATATAGTCAAAAGGGCCATCCTGCCCAAAGCAATATACAGATTTGATGCAATCCCTATCAAATTACCAGCAACATTCTTCAACAAACTGGAACGAATAGTTCAAAAATTCATATGGAAACACTAAAGACCCCGAATAGCCAAAGCAATCCTGAGAAAGAAGAATAAAGTGGCAGGATCTCACTCCACACTTCAAGCTCTTCTACAAAGCCATAGTAATCAAGACAATTTGGTACTGGCACAAGAACAGAACCACAGACCAGTGGAACAGATTAGAGACTCCAGACATTAACCCAAACATATATGGTCAATTAATATTTGATAAAGGAGCCATGGACATACAATGGGGAAATGACAGTCTCTTCAACAGTTGGTGCTGGCAAAACTGGACAGCTACATGTAGGAGAATGAAACTGGACCATTGTCTAACCCCATATACAAAAGTAAATTTGAAATGGATCAAAGACCTGAATGTAAGTCATGAAACCATAAAACTCTTAGAAAAAAAACATAGGCAAAAACCTCTTAGACATAAACATGAGTTACCTCTTCTTGAACATATCTCCCCGGACAAGGAAAACAACAGCAAAAACGAGCAAGTGGGACTATATTAAGCTGAAAAGCTTCTGTACAGCAAAAGAAACCATCAATAGAATAAAAAGGTACCCTACAGTATGGGAGAATGTATTTGTAAATGACAGATCTGATAAAGGCTTGACGTCCAAAATATAGAAAGAGCTCACCCACCTCAACAAACAAAAAACAAATAATCCAATTAAAAAATGGGCAGAAGAGCTGAACAGACAGTTCTCCAAAGAAGAAATTCAGATGGCCAACAGACACATGAAAAGATGCTCCACATCGCTAATTATCAGAGAAATGCAAGTTAAAACCACAATGAGGTATCACCTCACACCAGTAAGGATGGCTACCATCCAAAAGACAAACAACAACAAATGTTGGCGAGGCTGTGGAGAAAGGGGAACCCTCCTACACTGCTGGTGGGAATGTAAACTAGTTCAACCATTGTGGAAAGCAGTATGGAGGTTCCTCAAAATGCTCAAAACAGACTTACCATTTGACCCAGGAATTCCACTCCTAGGAATTTACCCTAAGAATGCAGCACTGCAGTTTGAAAAAGACAGATGCACCCCTATGTTTATCGCAGCACTATTTACAATAGCCAAGAATTGGAAGCAACCTAAGTGTCCATCAGTAGATGAATGGATAAGGAAGATGTGGCACATATACACAATGGAATATTATTCAGCCATAAGAAAAAAACAAATCCTACCATTTGCAGCAACATGGATGGAACTAAATGGTATTATGCTCAGTGAAATAAGCCAAGTGGACAAAGACAAATACCTAATGATTTCACTCATCTGTGGAGTATAAGAACAAAGGAAAAACTGAAGGAACAAAACAGCAGCAGAATCACAGAGCCCAAGAATGGACTAACAGGTACCAAAGGGAAAGGGACTGGGGAGGATGGGTGGGTAGGGAGGGATAAGGTGGGGGGAGAAGAAAGGGGGTATTATGATTAGCATGCATAATGGGGGGGTGGGAGAAAGGGGAGGGCTGTACAACACAGAGAAGGCAAGTAGTGATTCTACAACATCTTGCTATGCTGATGGACAGTGACTGTAATGGGGTTTGTGGGAGGGACTTGGGTTTTGGGAGAGCCTAGTAAACATAATGTTCTTCAAAAAAATAAAAATAATTTTTAAAAAATGTAAATACACTGTCTTTGAGGTTTACATTAAATCCATCTATATCAACTCAATGGAGATATGTTTTTAAATTCTTTTAATCCAATTTGAAGAATACTAGGTTATGGGAAGTGTTTAGCTGACGGGTTTTGGGTAAGGGGTATAGAGAATGGGCAAACCTGATTAATATTAAAGTTTTGCCAATACCTAGATCCATGATAAAGTGTCTGACACAGCTTAGTATTGGAGTATTGAGATGATGCAGTAAATATTATGAGTCTCATTTCAACTCCTATTTGTCCAATTAACTGGGTTATGACATTTGATTACAGAATTTACAGCTAATCACATCTCTTCCAATCCCAGCACTATGGATGTCAACTCTAAACCTTCACTTCTTTCCCAATCATCTTTTAAGTGTGTAGCTGCAACTAGGCCAACAGTTTACAAAGATCAAGATAAAGTTGTCACCACCTCAGACCTGTACCACACCTGAGAAGTAGTATGGAAGAATGTAAACAATGAGATTCTGTATTTATATATACTTATATTAAAATCATTACTAAAGTTGACAGCTTGAGAATTCACATTACAAAAAAATAAAAAAACAGAAAACATTAAAGACGACACCAAAAAAAATACTAGAATAATTGGATTCAGCAAAGTTGCATATACAAAACCAATAAATAAGAAATCTGTTGCATTCCTATACTAACAATGAACTAGTAGAAAGAGAAATTCAGGAAAATAATTCCATTTACAATTACATCGAACACAATAAAACACCTAGGAATAACTTGACCAAGGAGGTGAAAGACATGTACTCTGAAAAGTACAAGACACTCATGAGAGAAATTAAAGAAGACATAAATAAATGGAAATTATCCCATGCTCATGGATGGGAAGAATTAATATGGTCAAAATGACCATCTTGACTAACATAACTTACAGATTTAATTCAATCTCTATCAAAATACCAAACACATTTTTCAATGAACAAAACACAATCGTGAAATTTATATGGAACCACAAAAGCCCCCAAATAGACAAAACAATCTTGAGAAAGAAGAACAAAGCTTGGGGGTATTATGCACCCTGACTTCAAGGTATATTACAAAGCTACAGTAATCAAAATAGTATGGTACTGGCACAAGAATAGACCCATAAATCAATGGACCCACCAATATATATGCACCCACACATATATGGCCAATTAATATATGATAAAGGAGCCACCAAAATACAATGGGGAAAAGACAGCCTCTTCAATAAAAAACTTGGGTAAATTAGACAACTACATGCAAGAGAATGAAACTGGATTACTGTCTAACCCATACACAAAAGTAAACTCAAAATGGATTAAAGACCTAAATATAAGACATGAAACCATAAAAGTCTTAGAAGAAAACATAGGCAAAAATCTCTTGAACATAAGCATGAGCAATTTTTTTCTGGACATGTCTCCCTGGGCAAGGGAAACAAAAGCAAAAATGAACAAGAGGGGTTACATCAAACTAAAAAGATTCTGTAGAACAAAGGACACCATCAACAAAACAAAAAGGCAGCCTACAGTATGGGAGAATATTTTTATAAATGATTTATCCTATAAGGGATTAATATCCAAAATATATAAAGAATTCATATGCCTCAACATAAAAAAAAAAGAAACTGATTAAAAAATGGGCAGAGAACCTAAAAAGACATTTTCCCAAAGAAGAAATGCATATGGCAAACAGGTACATGAAAAGATTCTACACATCACTAATCATCAGAGAAATGCAAATCAAAACCACAATGAGACATCATCTCACAGCAGTTAGAATGGACACTCTCCAAAAGACAAGGAATAATGTGTTGTTGAGGATGTGGATAAAAGGGAACCATCCTACCCTGGTGGGAATATAAATTGACCCATTTGCAACAACATGAATATAGAAAACAGTATGTAGGCTCCTCAAAAAATTAAAAGTAGAAATACCATATGACCTATTAACTCCACTTGTAGGAATTTACCTGAAGAGGACAAAATCTCTGATTCAAAAAGATATATGCACCCCCTATTGCTGAATTATTTACAATAGTCAAGATATGGAAGCAACCAAAATGTCCATCAATAGATGAATGGATAAAGAAGATCTGGTGCATATACATTGTGGAATGCTATTCAGCCATAAAAAAGAAAGAAATAATACCATTTGCAACAACATGAATGGGCCTTGAGGGTATTATGCTAAGTGAAATAAGCCAGGTGAAGAAAGACAAATACATTTGATTTCACTTATATGTGGAATTTAAAAACAAAACAAAATAAAATGGATAAAACAGCAGTAGACTCATAGACACTGAGAAGTGACAGGTAGTTACCATGGTGGAGGGTTTGGGGTTGGTGTGGGGTGAGTGAGGGGGATAAATAGACACAAAAATCTCAATCATAATATAAGTTGGTCACAGGGATGGAAGTGCAGCATGGAGAATATAGCCAATGGTTCTGTAACATCTTTCTGTGTTAACAGATGGTAAATGCACTAGTTGGGGTGAGGATTTAATAATGTGTATAACTGTTGAATCACTGTTATATACTCGAAACCAATACAACACGGTATATCAACTAGACTTCAATTTAAAAATACACTAAAAAAAAGAAGAGAAACAAAGAAAACCCACTACTGTATCTGCCTGCATTTGTTGCTGTCACATTCTCTTTATTCTAAAATAATATTGAGACTGTATCAAAACAAAAAATGAAAAGACCACTAGTATTAAAGTTCAGAACCACAAATCCTTCAGAGTTCCAATGGGTAGAATCTTAAAAGCTCACATCTAAATTTCTATCTCTTGAAAGAGAATTGAGAAAGGCATCTGCAGTCTCATCATCTTGCAAATTTGACTCTGAAGTAACCATATGGCGTTGTGAAAGTAATTTAAATTTCCTGGGACTCATTTTCTCCATCTATAAACTGAGTGTTTGAAGCAAGTTTTCCTCCAACCACGAACTCTATTAGCTATAATGAGAGAGATGATGTTTAAAAGCTTCCTTTATGATAGTATCTTCTCCTTTCTACTGTCTGACTGGGAATATCAAACTGCATTTGCCAACAGAGTTTTCAGTCCATAGCAGATTTGAAAAGCTTACTGCATTACACCCCTAAACAATAAAAAGATTGAGAATGGTATGGGAGGCCTAGTATGTGACAGTTCTCATTGAACTTTAAAATGCATTAACAGTGTTGATATCACAAGGATGACAGAATAGGAAGGCCCTGCTCCTCCTTCCCCTACATGGACCAACTGACTTTATGAGAAATCAGAAAAACAGTGAAGAGGTTCCTGCATCCTCGGTGTGCTGGAAACCAACCACATGGAAGCCCAAAAGGAAAATTCATGATACACACATACCTCTGCCTCTGACAACTGAGAGAAAACTAGTTCTCAACTTCTCCCTAGGAAGGGAGAGAGAAGAGTGGAGCATACAGACAACATTCCGACTACCCAAGAGACTGGTTTCTGTATTGCCTGAATTTAAGCACTGGAAGGACGGAGACACCAGGCTGGGGACTAAAGGCACACATCAGAGATATTGGGGGATCCATTCCAGACCATCACAATAAAGCGAATATTGCAATAAAGAAAGTGAAATGACTTAGTGCATATAAAATATATTTACACTAAACTCTAATCTATTAAATGTGCAGTAGCATTATGCCTAAAACAAATGTACACACCACAATTTAAAAGTACTTTATTGCTAAAGTATGCCAACCATCATCTGAGCTTCAGCAAGTCCTATTCCTGTTGGTGGAGGGTCTTGCCTCGAGGTAGATGGCTGCTGATTGATCAGGGTGATGGTTGCTAAAGGTTGGGGTGGCTGTGGCAATTTCTTAAAACAAGACAAGTTTAGCACACTGACTCACTTAATGAATCCTCTCAATGAGAGATTTTTCTGTAGCATGTGATACTGTTTGATAGCATTATATCCATAGTGGAATTTATGATAAATATCAATGAGAACAACAGATGCATATATGTAAGAGTTCCAGAAAGGGAAGAAAGAGAGAAAAAGGCAGAGAGCCTATTTGAAGAAATCATGGCTCAAAATGCCCCAACTTGGAGGAGAGAAATGAACAAATTCAAGAAGCTCAAGAAACTCCAAACAGGATAAATCTGAAGAATCTACATAGACACATCAGAATCACACTGTCAAAAATCACAAAGAGAGGATCTTAAAAACTTAGAAAAAGTGACTCATCACTTATATGGGGGCTCCTACTAGATCATCACTGGATTTCTCAGCAGAAACTTTGAAGGGTAGACAGCAATAGGATGACATACTCAAAGGGCTGAAAGAAAAAAACTGCCAAGAATACTCTATGTGGCATAATTTTCCTTCAAAAATGAAGGAGAAATCAAGACTTTCCCAGGTAAACAAAAGCTGAGGGAGTTCATCACCACTAGACCTATCCTGCAAGAAATGCTGAAGGGAGTCCTTCAAGTTGAAGTGAAAGGACAATAAATAGCAACAAAAAACAATACAAAAAACATGCAACTATCTAGTAAAAATATATAGACAAATACAGAATCTTGTAGTACTATAGGTACATAAATCACTTTTATAGATGATATAGGATTAAAAAACAAAGTAAAATTTAACACCAAATTGATTTAATGGATACACAATATAAAAAAGTAATTTATGTCATCGATAGCATAAAGGTTTCAGGGGGCACAGAGACATGAAAAAGTACAGTTCTTATATGCAATTGAGGTTAAGTTGTTATCAATTTAACATAGGTAGTTATAAACTTAAGATGTTTCATATAATTGCAATGGTAACCACAAAGAAAATACCTTGTAGAATATAAACAGAGGGAATCATAATATGTCACAACAAAAAAATAAATTAATGAAAATCAAAGATTGCAACGAGAGAAAAGAGGAACAGAAAAGCTGCAAGACATACAGAAAACAGTAAAATGGCAATAGTAAGATGGGTGATTGCCACGTCAGTTGGGACTTATTTTTAAAGCTTCTGCATATGTGAAGTTAAAGAGTCTGACAATAGCCATGCACCTCAAATATCCAGAAGTAAATTACAAATGTAGATCTGAGTAATAAAGTGGTCATGACTGAAGTTGCAGATTTGGGGAAATATATATTAATACATGGGGAAGGTGGCTGAAGCCACAAATGTGGATGCTACTATCTAATGAAAGATGACTGTATAAAAAAATAGAAGAGCATGAAAGATAACTTACTGAAGAGCCAGCAGTGGGTGGTGGGGAAGGAGGAGATGCCAGAAGGGGGTAGACAGGAGGAGAAGGCATGCAATGGAGGCAAACAGAGACACAGGTGCCAAGGTTCTACAGAATGCAGTGAAGACAAAGAACATTTTTCAAAGAGCTAAGAGAGTAGGAGAATTGAAAACTGTAGACATTATGGTCAGAATTTAAAATAAGAATAGGAACTTCAGTGTATAAGCAGCTCTGAGTTACATCCAGGACCAACGTTTGGGATTGCAGACTGGGAAACGTATTGGAGATTAAATGTTTTAAAATTGAGTTGGTCCTGGATCATGACAAGGAGTTCGGGGCATAGCTGTGTTGTGAAAAAGAGGGGGACAGAGGCAAGAAAAGAGAGGAGGATGAAATGGGCCAATGTGAATACAAAGGCAGGGAGAGAAGGCTGAAGGAGGTATGGAGACGCTTCAAGAGCTAGAGCTCACCGAACTAATTTAATACAAGTCTTCTACTTCCCAAAATCTAAACGGATGGTACCCTAGATCTCCTTTCAGTTTAAGAATGTCTGAAGATATTATTTTAACCACAGTGAAGGTGCCTCATCTGTTCTAGGTAAAAGGAAAATGTAAAGTTAATGTTTCTAGAATATTTAACTAGTTGTTTACTCTAATTGCTGAAGGTGGGACCCTCTCTATCCTCATGGTCTGGACATTCCATGACAAAGAAGCTCTCAGAGTAAGGCATTAGAGAGAGGGCAGGTTCCTGGGTAGGTGTGTATGTGCGGGATGTGGTGGTTCTAGCTGAGCAGTATATCAGCCTAGGTATATAATATATCAGCCTAGCTATGCAATATCAGCCTAGGTATATAAGGTATCAGCCAAGGTATGCAATATGTTAGCCTATGTATCCAACATATCAGGCAAGGAATGTAACATATCAGCCTAGGCATGTAACACATCAGCTTAGGTATGCAATGCATCAGCCTAAACATGCAACATATTAAGCATTGTTAGTCTTCCAGAGTTAGATGTTGGCTGGAGAAATATATAACATCAACCCTAGGAATGCTTTACATCTTTGGAAAAATGGTCAGTTCTGTGCTGGAGCACCTTTGTGTTTACAGGAATATATCCAACCCTTCCTGGCTGCCCATTCTAATCTAGCTCCAACTTTGAATGGATGATGCTATGTTTGGAACACTGGACCTCAAAAGGCTCTGCCTTAAGACTGAGGACTTTCTTAACTGTAAGACCAATACTAACTGGCATTTATTGAGCATTTATAATACAATTATGGTCTAGCAGTAAGCTCACCAAGTAAACCCTAGGCAAGTGAATACCTATTAGAGGTCAAAGAACATTTGGCAACATTCCCGTCTTCCTCAAAGTTCTTCCTTACCTGGTCAGAGCTTTTTTTGGTTTTCTTACTTACCTATACCTTTGCAGATATGTGTGTATGGATGTATATATTTATAAGAAGCTAACCTTTTTTCCAGTCTTCATGTGTCACTGATAAAATACAAATATGCTGGTAGGATTAGCACTTTCCAACTTGCATAACCAGCTTGGTAATGGGAAATCAGGACAAACTGAGAGGAAAAGTAAAAAGACTCCAAACATCAACCCACCCTATTCTGATACTGATGGATCATTACAGAGGTCGCTGTCAGTATACTCAAGCTCTATAAACCTGGGGTTCTTTATGCCCACCTAGAGGAGGCCCTGTCGGCCCAAACTGCATCTGAGGAGCTTCTGCAGATGCCCAAGGCAGCTGGAGAGAAAGCTGTTGACAAAGCCCTCTCTAGACAGAACCAGGGGCAGAACCCAAGCCAAGTCGGTACTGCTCAGGGGAGGCTTCCCCTTCACTCCGTTCTCCCACCCTGCCCCTCCTCCACACCCTCTCCTGACTTTTTCCTTGAGGAATGTTCTCTACTCCACCAGGCTGCAGCTGTATTAACAAATGGGAGAAGATTCTGGATTTTCCTCTGACTCAGCCTGCAGGTAGGTGCTGCTGAGAAGGCGCACAAGCTGGGCTTCTCCCCGGAGCCATAGACGTAGAAGTGTCAGCTCCTGGTGACCTCTGAAAGTAACCAAGAAGCTGTCTGCTGGTGCCATTTATCACATTAATTTTATCTCCTTTCCTTTCCTTCCAACATAAAAAAAAATTATGTGTGCCTCTTTGCAAGGGTTGGTAGAAAGTGGTGAAAGGAGATTTTTTTTTTTTTTAAAGATGCCATCGGCAGCCAATGTTTTGATAAGAAATTTGCGAATTGAACGCAAAAGCCAGATTAAGTAGTTCTATTTATGGAGGCCACGCAGGCCTGTCAGCACCCATCAGAGCACAGTCCAGGCCACTGTACCCCAGATTCTACTCTGTACTGAACCTCTGAGTGATTATCACTCAAGAGTTTCCATATTTGGAAGAACAATTGTTCATCGCAATTTTGGAATTAAAATTAAGGGCATGTACACATTCACCTAAAGTGCAAACCAAATATTCACAATTTGAAACAATTAGAGTTAGTCACTCATTTTAGCCATTTAGGTTCATGTTAACCTTCTAGGATAATAGTATACACTAATGCTAAATATTCTGGGTCCATGTTCTAATATATTTGAGTAGGTTAATACATACTTATGCATTTTCAACACTGACTCTTGAGATGAATTTTTTCTGTTACATCTTAAAATAATGCATATAAAATAATTATTTATCTGAAATACTTTTAAATGCCCCATACCCTGGGAACATTGAGGCTAATTTCAATTTACTACCTGTGTCATATATAGTGGTACCTGTGAAATGTTTATTGATAGTTTATATTGTTCTCCAGATAGAGATGATGGGCAGTGAATAAGATTTATTGATGAAACTTTTTCCAAGATTTTACTTTTGGAAAACATATACCTATCAAGAAAACCCAAAGCACTTGTCCAGATAAGAGTCAAGACTGCTTAGGACACCAATTAAAGTTATCTCTTCTTACCATCTTTCTTTCTAATGATGCTCAAAACTGATCTAGGACTGGAACAATGAAAAGTTTTTGGAGATGGTCACTCAATCCCATGCCCTGGCACTGGAGGTATAAATCAAGGCACCTTTTCTGGAAAGTTTGCATCTTTTGGCCAAGTAGTTCTCTTATAAATTAAAGTTAGGCAAAAGGTGTCACAGGAGATTGAAAATGGCCAAACTTTACCAGCAAGAGTAAAGTCACTTGAACCAAGTTAGCTTTATGACTTACTCTGACTAACAGAACATCACAGAAGTGATGTCATGGGACTTCTGTACATGACCAGATTCTATGCTATCTGAACTCCAATTGATACTTTGTAAACAAGCCCAGACTAGGCACCTTGAGGAAGAGAAGCCCTGTGGAGAGACTGACCACATGGACAGAGAGGCCCAGGTATCCCAGCCGTTCTAATCAACACATCTGATCAATGAGGCAGGTCAGTGAGGCCACTGGGCACCCACCAGCCTGTAGCCCACCCTTCTGCTCAGGCCATTCCAGCTGACTCCTGCTCATATTGCCAAATTACACAATAACCAGTTTTAAGCCACTAAAACTCAGTGTGGTTAATTTTATAGCAATGTCAATTATGGATAAAAATGATGCATCAGTGTTGCTTATCATAATGAACTTAGAGATACAAAACAATCAAATTAGAGTTTTAAAATATTTCATGACACTCAAACAGCAATTATATAATGTTATGTGGGAAATGGGAGACTATTTGGTTCTGTAATTTCACTATATTTAAAATTTTAATAGAAGTTTGAAAGAAATATGCCAAAATATTCACATGATGACTTCTGGATAGGTGGGTAACAAGTTGTTGTTATTTTTTATTTTTATACTATTTCATGCATCCCATATTTTTTATAATACAATATCTTTTTGACTTGAAAATAAATGTAATAATAAAAGGAAAAAATGAAATGTGACACCCAACACAAATGATTGATTCATTAAGATATTTAATAACTTAAATGCTGAGGGAAAATGTTCAATAATTTAAATAAATACTGCCTTAATCTTGTGAAAATTTCTAAAGAAGTTTATGAAATCAGAATGTTCTGCTTAAAGAGGCAGTTATCTGTGATGACTGACCTAAAGCCAGGGAGATGTAGATGGATTCAGACACTACATAGACTCTGCCCTGGGACGACACTGGAAAGCCTCCCTGTGGGCCAAGGAGCCCTCACAGGAAACATGCCAGTGCATCCTCAGGATGGGAGTTCAGGCGGTGTTCAAAACCCTGGGCCTCAGGAAGGAGGGACACGGACACTGAGACTGGAGTGAGGCTGTGCCAGGCTTTCGGCTGCCCCCGCTTGCCCCCTTGGGTCTCCAGGCTGAGGCCCGCAGGAAGGCACCCTTGAGTGGGGCTCCGTGGATTCTCTGACTTAAGGAGCTGAAGCTGTGGGTCTCAGGAGACCCAGGAACGAGTCCAGAGAGCACAGCTCAGAAGAGGAAAGACTGTGCAGAGAGACTCGTGAAGCTCCACAGAGGGCCCCCCCCTTTGGTATCCCACAGAGCACTTACCAGTCTGTGTAGGTGAAAAAACTACCCGAGGCCAGCATAGGAGCACCCATAAGGGTCAGAGAATGGTTCCCTGTGCTCCCATGGGACTGGAAACACTGCCTGTGCTCAGAATCCGGAGTGGAAAATTTACAAACTCATGGGGTTTTGACAGAGCATTCAGCAAAGTTTTGACTCAATGAATAATTAGCCCTAGAACCTGCCAGAGCACTTCAAATCTGCCTAACAGAAAAAGAAAGCAAGATTCAAAGGATCAAATTGTTTCTCAGTAACTTAACTTCACCCCAGAATGACACTCAAGAATATTTATAGGAATACAAAAATATCAGGCAGTCAACAAGGTAAAATTCACAATTTCTGAAGTGGTAACAAAGATGAACAGGCATGCAAAGAAGCTGGAAAGCACAATATAATGGCTACACAATAGAAACACCTAGACTGACATAAATGTTACAGTTAGAAGCAAGGGTATTAAAACAGGTATTGCCTGTATTCAAAAAAGCAGGGATGTTCAAAAGTTAAGCAGACATAGAAAATACATTCAAAAGTTAAGTAAACATAGAATATATAAATGAGACAAATCAAACTTCAAGAGGTGAAGACTATGATATCTGAGGCAAAAAAATATACGGGAAAAGATTAATGGTACAGATTAGACATGGAGGTAGAGAAAAATAGTGAACTTGAAGGTACAGCAATAGAAACTATCCAAACTTAAACTTATGAAAATGAAAAATTTAATGGAAAAAGCATCAGTAAGTTGTGGAACAACTTCATGCAGCCTAAAATATGTGTAATCAGGGTTCTTGAAGAAGAGAAAGAAAGTTGGGGGAACCAGAAAAAAACACATTCTTGAAGAAATTAGAGTTAAAATGTTCAAAATTTAATGAAAAGTAAAATCTTCAAATCCAAGAAGCTCAAGGGGTCTCAAGCATAAGAAACATGCCACAGGCAGACGATAATCTTAAGAGAATCTACAGGGGGAAAAAACATGAAATACAAAGGAACAAAGTTAAGTATGACTGCATATTCTTTATCAGAACATTCCTTATCAGAAGGCAAGGCAGATGAGCAATGCCTTTTAAGTACTGAGAGAATAAACAAATAAACAAAAATGTCTGTTAACCCAGAATCCTAGATCAAAAACGAAGACCTGAGAGGAATTCCAGAGTAGCAGAATGAGATCAATAAACCCACTCCCAAATAAAAACAATCATTTAATATGTTAATGTATAACATGGTGACTATAGTTGGCAACACTGTATTATATAATTGACATTTTCTAAGACAACAGAACTTAAATGTCCTTATATATGCATATTCTCATATACATAGGATGATTTATTTTAACTAGAAGGGAGAAATCCTTTCATAATGTATACGTACACCAAAGCATCATGATGTACACTTTAAATATCCTAATTTTATTAGTCAATTATACTTCAGTAAAACTGATAAAGAAAAGAATTTAAAGTCCCTGGAAATTGTCCTAAAGGCATACAGCAAATGAAGAAACACTTCTTTAAGAAAATCTATTATGTATCAATGAGAACAGTGAGAGTTTACGGCATTTGGCCACAAAATGCTCCCTGTTCCCCACCCACAGATCCATTTTATGAAACCTCTATTCTACCCTGGGTGAGTTTGACCAAGAAAGCAGAGGTTTCCATTCCTGTAGACTCTGCGTCTGAGGTTATGGTTTCAACCTGGGAGGGTCATTTCACCAGTGTTTCTCACTCTTCCCAGCCTTATTTTTCAGAAGTTCCAGTTCAGGCAGGCGTGGTCTAGAGGACTTAAGTTCCCTTTCTCCATTGAGGTCTTTCTTGCAAAGGAGGAAACTTATTCCAAGTGTTTATGCCTTGTTCATTTGCAAGGTGGAGGTCTCATTACGGAAAGAACAAGACAAGTAGACCAGCGTTACCAATACCCACCCCCACAGCGCATGTGCAGCTAAGCTGTCACTCAGGGAGCACATGGACTGCTCTACCAGTGCCCAACACTATTCAGTGGCACAGAGCCCCTTCCCAGAAGGCCGTAAGTATGAAGTACTCTGCAGATCGGCATTAGGAAGGTGATTATTTGGCACAGAGTATGAAGAATTCCATGCCTAAGGTTATTGTTGAAAACAATGAAGATGGTGGAGAGCAATTAAGAGGGTGCATTTAGCTTTATGACACTGGTAACAAAAAGCATAACAGCAGAGCAAGCAGGAGTTTAACAGAGACAACCAGAGAAAGAAATCTACAAGGAGCATTCCTGGAACCACAGTCAACCCTAGTTTTCAGAAATTCTGTGCATATGCCCTATACTATATCCACTCAGGAGCAATCAGAGCAAGATATGAAGTATACTGAAAACATTTCTTAAGCCATAAAAACCAATACATCAATAAAGACTCAAAGCCTCACTAGCACAAGGGCTTAAACACAACCACTGACCAAACACTGGCTGAACAAGAAACCTCTCTGACCTGGGGCAATTCCTAAGGAAATCAGGCTTTACATAAAACCATTTGCATAAGCTGCAAGTTTGGAAGACTGTCTATGACATAGGCTGCAATATTTCAGTAGTGATTGGAGGGGCCAGGAAGGAGGGTTAATACAAGCTACTAATCCCTAGCTGAACATGGAATATCTGTACAATTCCTCAACTGTGATAGCAGCCTCCTAGTCACACAGATACCCATTGATAAAAAATCTGACTAAGGGGACTTAAAGACAACCATTGGCCAATAAGTAAATCTGCTGACCTAATCAAGAAGCAATCACTGGGTAGCTAAGCTAAAAGAAAATAAGGGGAAAAAATCTGAGCAGGGTCATCAGAAGTCACCTACTCTTAGGGAAACAGACTTCTCAGAATGAGTACAGGTAAGTCACTAAGCACATAAATAAAGGATGAGGCACAACAAAAACATACCACTGTCTGAATGATGTGGGATGTTATGCACAGTTGCTACAACATATTATCTAAAGTGTCAAGTTTTCAAAAAAAATTATGAGATAAATAAACAGGAAACTGTGACCAATACACAGAGAGGGAAAAAGTGGGCAATACAAACTGCTCATTGGAGGTTTCAGATATTGGACTTAACAGAGACTTTGAAAAGTCTATTATAAATTAAATCTGTTCAAAGAACTCAAGAAAACCATATCTAAAGAATTAAAGGAAGGTGTGATAACAAACTCTCATGAATAGAAGATACCAATAAAGAGATAGAAATGAAAACAAAGAACCAAATGGAAATTCCAAAATGAAAAATATAATAACCAAAGTAAGAAATATACTGGAGAGACTCAACAGCAGATTTAAGCTGGGAAGATAAAGCATGACCAAACTTGAGGATAAATCAATAGAGACAATGGAATCTAAAGAAAAGAAAGATAATTAATTAACAGATTCAGAGAAATGATGGATACCATTGAATATATCAATATATGCATAATGGGAATAATAAAAAGAAACAGGGAGACAATATATTCAAAGAAATAAACTTTCTAAAATCTTCTGAAAGTAGATGAGAAACATTAATCTACACATCTAAGAAATTTAACTGCAAGTAAGAAAAAGATGAAATCCAAATCTACACATCATAGTCAAAATATTGAAACCCAAAGATGAAGACAGTAGGACTGTTATATTATAATCTTGTTATAATCTGTCATAATCTTGAAAACAAAGACAGAAAAATAACTCATCACATAAAGGGAAGCTAAATTAGATTAAAAAGTGACTCCTCATAAGAAACAATGGGGGACAGAAAGCAATAGGATGACATATTCAAAGTGCTAAATATAAAAAACTACCTTTCCAAATAAAGGCAAAATAAAGATATTCCCAGATAAACAAAAACTGAGAGAATTTCTTACTAAGAGACCTGCATTATAAGAAAAACTATGGAAGTTCTTCAGGTAGAAAGCAAATGATCCAAGATAGTAATTCAAATACAAAGAACCCAGATAAAGATAATCATGTAAGCAATAATAAAAGGCAGCATAATTACATATATCATCTTCTTTTCCTTAACTAATTTAAAAAGAAATTGCAAAATACAATATGTATTTAATTGTACAGTTAGGCCTACAACAAGCAATATATTTTAAAATAATGAAATATATGTAACAACTTTTATCTTTGTTGACAAATATATTTAATAAAACATTTAACAATAACAAAAAGACAAGTAATATGTTTAAGAATATAATCCCAAAGGATGTTGAGAACACAGCTGGTGTTGAACCCCAGTGACAACTTTAACCCACAGGAAGAAATGACAAGAATCAGAAATGATAGATAAGTATAGCATTTAAATGGTTAATAAAATTTAAAATAAATACAATTACATAAAATAATAATTACAAGAACAAATTATTGGACTTATAATATATAGATATAATACATATAAAAACATAAAAACAGGTGACTGAATGTAGCCAGTAAATTTCTGTATTTAATTCAAACTAAGTTAGTATAATCTAAGGTATATATTGTTAAACACAGCAAAAATTTTGAAAAAGATGCAAAATACTAAGAAAATGTTACAAAAACATAATTAAAAATCATTAATCCAAACAAAAACCTGCATAGAGACACTTATAGCCACTTTATTAATAATTACCAGAACTTGAAGGCAACCAAGATGTCCTTTTGTAGGTTAATGGATAAACTGTAGTACATCCAGACAACTGAATATTATTCAGCCTAAAAAAGCAATGAGCTATCAAGCCATGAAAAGACATGGAGGAAACAAAATTGCATATTTCTAAGTTTAAGAAGCCAATCTGTAAATGCTCCATATTGACGATTCCAACTATGTGACCTTCTGGAAAAGGCAAAACTATAGAGACAGTAAAGAAATTATTGGTTGCCAAGGTTGGGGAGGGAGATGAATAAGCCGAGTATGGAGAACCTTAAAGGCAGTGAAAATATCTATATGGTATTATAAGATGAATACATGTCATTATAAAATTGTCCAACCCATAGAATGTACAGCACTGAGAGTGAACCCTAAGTCAAACCATGGACTTTGTGGGATTGTGATGCATCAATGTAGGTATATCTTTGGAACAATGTACCACCTTGTGATGATGCTGATAATGGACAAGGCTATGCATGTGCAGAGGGACAGTAGTATATAGAAAATCTCTGTACACTACTTCAATTTTGTTGTAAACCTAAAACCTCTCTTAAAAAAAAAACTTTTAAAAATTCATTAAAGAAACTAAAATGTTACATGAGGATAAGTCTGCTTAATACAAAAAAGTAGTAAAAGAAGATCAGAGAAACCAAAAAAGACTTACAACATAGAAAACAAAAATCTAAATGTCACATGTAGATCTAATCATATTAATAATATCATTAAATGAAAAATGCTTAAAGAAAACAATCCAAACGGTTATAAAAAATCCAATACTTGTGCTTAGAAGACATATTCTAGGTTCAAAATACAAATAGTTGAACATCAAAAATATGTAAAAGTATGCATGATGCAAATAACCATAAAAGACTGAAATAACTGAAAGATGGTTGTGTGAGAGGTGAGGCTTCCTCCTAAAACCGCATATAATAAGAAAATATAATTAATACAACTAATCCTGACAGAGTAACAGGAAAGAGGGCTGTGCCAGACCACACACACCTGGAGAAAAGAGCAGACCTCACGCAACAGGATAACGTACCAAAGCTGCAGCCAGGCAGGACCCAAGCCCTTCCCCCAACCCAGATCACTGGTAGGAGGAAGAGAAATGGAGCAGGGAGAGAGTGGAGGCCTGGGACTGCTGAATACCTAACTCTGGAAATTTGCTCTGGGAGCACAAACCTACATTTCATGGTGCTTTCATGATACTCTCGTGATTACAGGGTTGGAAAGCTAAGACAGGCAGAATTCCTGGAGAGACTGAGATTCCAGCCACTTGTGGAGAGCAAGGATCCATATCCGACTGCTCTGGGACAAAAGTTTATACCTGTGTGCTGGGCCCACTGGTTCAGGCAGTGCAGACAGGCATAGCAGTCAAGAAGCAGGAAACAGCTCTTTCCCGAACCCCCCTAGGCACCAGTACCACTCCCCTGCAACCCTCGACATTGCTTCAGGGGCTGAGCAGCTCCAGAGAGTAGAGCTTCTGGGCTAGAGGGCGCTATACACAAATATGAAACGCCAAAGGAACCTGGTACAGAGTAAAATTAATATAACCCCTGAGAAAGATGACATGGAACTCATAACTCTTCCTGAAAGGGAGCTCAAAATAAAAATCATTAACAAGCTAATGGAGGTACAGAAAGATGGTCAAGGACTCAGGAATGAATTCCAGTCGGAGATCCAATCGTTGAAGAGCACAGTGGAGGGTATGAAAAGCAGGTTGGATACAGTGGAGGAGACAATAAATGAAATAGAAACTAGAGAAGAGGAAAACAAAGAAGCTGAGGCATAGAGAGAAAAAAGGATCTCTAAGAATGAAAGAATATTGAGAGAACTGTGTGACCAATCCAAGCGGAACAATATTTGCATTAAAGGGATACCAGAAGAAGAAGAGAGAAAAAAAGGATAGAAAGTGTCTTTGAGGAGGTAGTTGCTGAAAACTTTCCCAATCTGGGGAAGGAGAGAGTCTCTCAGGCCATGGAGATCCACAGATCTCCCAACACAAGGGATCCAAGGAAGACAACACCAAGACACATAGTAATTAAAATGGAAAAGATCAAGGATAAGGACAGACTGTTAAAAGCAGCCAGAGGCAGAAATAAGATCACATACAAAGAGAAGCCCATCAGGCTAACATCAGACTTCTCAGCAGAAACCTTACAGGTCAGAAGGGAGTAGCATGATGTATTTAATGTAATGAAGCAGAAGGGCCTGGAACCAAGATGACTTTATATGGCAAGATTATCATTTAAATTTGAAGGAGGGACTAAAGAATACCCAGATAAGCAAAAACTGAGAGAATTTACCTCCCACAAACCGTCTCTACAGTCTATTTTGGAGGGAATGTTATATATGGAAGTGTTCCTAAGATTTAATAGTTGTCACCAGAGGTAATAAAATCACAGTGAAGAAAATAGAACAGCTAAGTACTAAGCAAATGCAAAATTAAATTAACTATCCCCAAAGTCAATCAAGGGATAGACAAAGAGTACAGAATATGAAGAATGGAGGAGGAAGGAAAAGGAGGAGAAAAAGAAAAGAACCACTAGATTGTGTTCATAATAGCATATTAAGTGAGTTAAGTTAGACTCTTAGATACTAAGGAACTTAACCTTGAACCTTTGGTAACCACGAATGTAAAGTCTGCAATGGGAATAAGTACATACCTATCAATAATCACCCTAAATGTAAATGGGCTGAATGCACCA
Organism: Manis pentadactyla; assembly: GCF_030020395.1. Taxonomy (NCBI): domain Eukaryota; kingdom Metazoa; phylum Chordata; class Mammalia; order Pholidota; family Manidae; genus Manis; species Manis pentadactyla. The sequence continues at coordinate 10,140,110 of NC_080036.1, forward strand.
ATTGAAAGATATAGAGTCACTGAATGGATAAAAAAACAAGACCCATCTATATGCTGTCTACAAGAGACTCACTTTAAACCCAAGACATACACAGACTAAAAGTGAAGGGATGGAAAAAGATATTTCATGCAACTAATTGAGAGAAAAAAGCAGGAGTTGCAGTACTTGTATCAGACAAAATAGACTTCAAAACAAAGAAATTAGTAAGAGACAAAGAAGGACATTACATAATGACAAAGAGGTCAATCATTCAAGAAGATACAACCATTATAAATATCTATGCTCCGAACACAGGAGCACCCACATATGTGAAACAAATACTAACAGAATTAAAGAGGGAAATAGAATGCAAGGCATATATTCTAGGAGACTTCAACACTCCACTCACTCTGAAGCACAGATCAACCAGACAGAAAATAAGTAAGGAGACAGAGGCACTGAACAACACATTAGAACAGATGGACCTAACAGAAATCTACAGAACTCTACACCCAAAAGCAGTAGAATACACATTCTTCTCAAGTGCATATGGAACATTTCAAAGAATACATCATATACTAGGCCATAAAAAGAGCCTCAGTAAATTCAAAAAGACTGAAATTGTACCAACCATTTTCTCAAACCACAAAGGAACGAAACTAGAAATAAATAAAGCAAAGAAAATGAAAAATCCCATGAACACAAGGAGGCTTCACAACATGCTCCTAAATAACCAATGGATCAATGACCAAATAAAAACAGAGTTCAAGCAATATATGGAGACAAATGACAACAATAATTCAACACCGCAAAATCTGTGGGACACAGCCAAGGCCATGCTAAGAGGAAAATATTCTGCAATACAGGCCTACCTCAGGAGAGAAGAACAATCCCATATAAGCAGTTTAAACTCACAATTAATGAAACTAGAAAAAGAAGAACAAATGAGGCCCAAAGTCAGTAGAAGGAGGGACATAATAAACATTAGAGCAGAAATAAATAAAATCAAGAAGAATAAAACAATAGAAAGAACCAATGAAAGCCAGAGCTGGTTCTTCGAGAAAACAAACAAAATAGATAAACCCCTAGCTAGACTTATCAAGAAAAAAAGAGAGTCTCCACACATAAACAGAATCAGAAATGAGAAAGGTAAAATCACTACAGACACCACAGAAATACAAAGAATTATTAGAGAATATTATGAAAAATTAAATGCTAACAAACTGGATAACCTAGAAGAAATGGACAACTTTCTAGAAAAATACAACCTTCCAAGGCTGACCAAGGAAGAAATAGAAAATCTGAACAGACCAATTACCAGCAATGAAATTGAACTGGTAATCAAAAACCTACCTAAAAACAAAACTCCTGGACCAGATGGCTTCACCGGTGAATTTCATCAAACATTTAGTGAAGACCTAATACCCATCCTCCTTAAAGTATTCCAAAGAGTAGAAGAGGAGGGAATACTTCCAAACTCATTCTATGAGGCCAGCATCACTCTAATACCAAAACCAGGCAAGGACACCACAAAAAAAGAAAATTACAGACCAATATCCCTGATGAACATAGATGCAAAAATACTCAACAAAATATTAGCAAACCGAATTAAAAAATACATCAAAAAGACCATCCATCATGAAAAAGTAGGATTTATTCCAGGGATGCAAGGATGGTACAACATCTGAAAATTCATCAACATCATCCACCACATAAACAAAAAGGACAAAAACCACACGATCATCTCCATAGAGGCTGAAAAAGCATTTGACAAAATTGAACATCCATTCATGATAGAAACTCTCAACAAAATGGGTATAGAGGGCAAGTACCTCAACATAATAAAGGCCATATATGACAAACCCACAGCCAACATCATATTTAACAGCAAGAAGCTGAAAGCTTTACCTTTAAGATTGGGAACAAGACAAGGATGCCCACTTTCCCCACTTCTATTCAACATAGTACTGGAGGTCCTAGCCATGGCAATCAGAGAACACAAAGAAATAAAAGGCATCCAGATGGGCAAGGAAGAAGTTAAACTGTCGCTGTTTGCAAATGATGTGATATTGAACATAAAAAACCCTAAAGAATCCACTCCAAAACTACTAGATCTAATATCTCAATTCAGCAAAGTTGCAGCATACAAAATGAATACACAGAAATCTGTGGCATTCCTATACACTAACAATGAACTAGCAGAGAGAGAAATCAGGAAAATAATTCCATTCAGTTGCATCAAAAAGAATAAAATACTAGGAATAAACCTAACGAAGGAAGTGAAAGAACTATACCCTGAAAACTACAAGACACTCTTAAGATAAATTAAAGAAGATACCAATAAATGGAAACTTATCCCATGCTCATGGATAGGAAGATTAATATTGTCAAAATGGTCATCCTGCCTAAAACAATCTATAGATTCAATGCAATTCCTATCAAAATACCAACAGCATTCTTCAATGAACTAGAAAAAATCATTCTAAAATTGATATGGAACCACAAAAGACCTCGAACAGCCAAAGCAGTTCTGAGAAGGAAGAATAAAGCTGTGGGCATTGCACTCCCCATCTTCAAGCTTTACTACAAAGCCACAGTAATTAAGACAATTTGGTACTGGCACAAGAACAGACCCATAGACCAATGGAACAGACTAGAGAGCCCTGATATAAACCCAAACATATATGGTCAATTAATATACAATAAAGGAGCCATGGATATACAATGGGGAAATGACAGCCTCTTCAACAGCTGGTGTTGGCAAAACTGCACAGCTACATGCAAGAGAATGAAACTGGATTATTGTTTAACCCCATACACAAAAGTAAACTCGAAATGGATCAAAGACCTGAATGTAAGTCATGAAACCATAAAACTCTTGGAAGACAACATAGGCAAACATCTCCTGAATATAAGCATGAGCAACTTCTTCCTGAATGCATCTCCTCAAGAAAGGGAAACAAAAGCAAAAATGAACTCCTGGGACTACATCAAACTAAAAAGTTTCTTTATGGCAAAGGACACCACCAACAGAACAAAAAGGCATTCTACAGTTGTAAATGACATATCTGACAAGGGGTTTACATCCAAAATATATAAAGAACTTACATGCCTCAACACACAAAAAGCAAATAATCCGATTAACAAATGGGCAGAGGATATGAAGAGACAGTTCTCCAAAGAAGAAATTCAGATGGCCAACAGATACATGAAAAGATGCTCCACATAACTAATCATCAGGGAAATGCAAATTATAACCACAATGAGATTATCACCTCACACCAGTAAGGATGGCCAGCATCGAAAAGACTAAGAACAACAAATGCTGGCGAGGATGCAGAGAAAGGGGAACCCTCCTACACTGCTGGTGGGAATGTAAGCTAGTTCAACCATTGTGGAAAGCAATATGGAGGTTCCTCAAAAAACTAAAAATAGAAATACTATTTGACCCGGGAATCCCACTCCTTGGAATTTACCCAAACAATACAACTTCTCAGATTCAAAAAGACAGATGCACCCCTATGTTTATCGCAGCACTTTTTACAATAGGCAACATATGGAAGCAACCTAAGTGTCCATCTGTAGATGAATGGATAAAGAAGACGTGGGGCATATACACAATGGAATACTATTCGGCCATAAGAAAGAAACAAATCCTACCATTTGCAACAACATGGATGGAGCTGGAGGACATTATGCTCAGTGAAATAAGCCAGGTGGAGAAAGACAAATGCCAAATGATTTCCCTCATTTGTGGAGTATAACAGTGAAGCAAAACTGAAGGAACAAAATAACAGCAGACTCAGAGACTCCAAGAATGAACTAGTGGTTACCAAAGGGGAGGGGTGTGAGAGGGCAAGTGGGGAGGGAGGGAGAAGGGGATTGAGGGGTAATATGTTTAGTACACACAGTGTTGGGTATCACAGGGAGAACAGGGTAGCACAGAGAAGGGACATAGTGGATCTCTGGCATCTTTCTGCACTGATGGACAGTGACTGCATTGGGGTGTGGGTGGGGAATTGAAAATATGGTAAATGTAGTAACCACATTGTTTTTTCATATGAAATCTTCATAAGAGTGTATATCAATCATACCTTAATAAAAAATAAAAAATATATATTGAAATAGCTGTAGTAATATTAGACAAAATACACTTTAAATTTAAAAATGCTAGTATAATAAATAGGAATATTTGTAATGATAAAGAGTCAATATGCTGCCCACACAGTATTGACACAGCTGAAAGTTACATAAAAAAAAAACTGACATTATTGAAAGAAGTAAAAGATAATTCAATATAACATTGTTGAAAACTTTAATTCTCTATTTTCAGTAATGGAAAAACTAGACAAAGGAAACGGAACAATCAACAAGAAAACAGAGGATTTGAAGAACACTATAAAATGACACAACTTAACAGACTTCTGTAGAACTGTCTTCCCCAAAACAGCAGAATACACATTTTTCTTAAGTGCACATAGAACATTCTAGAGCACAGAGCACTTGGTAGACCAAATAACAAGATAAATGTAAAAGACCTGAAATCATACAATGTATGTTCTCCAACCATAATGAAATTATATTAGAAACCAATGACAGAAATAAATTTGGTAAATTTACAAGTATGTGGAAAATAACACTCCTAAATTAGCAATGGGTCAAAAAACTAATCAACCAGCAATTCCATTTCTATGTGTTTATGAGAAATGAAAAATGTATGTCCACATAAAATACACACATGTTCACAGCAGCATTACTCACACTAGCCAAAAGTAAAAAACCATCAAAATGCCTTATTGAGTATTGTTATTATTAATTGATGAAGGGATGAACAAAATATGATATAGCCATACAAAAGAATATTATTCAGCAATTGAAAGAATGAAATAGTAATAACGCTATCATATAAATGAACTTTAAAAACATTATACTATGTAGTGAGAGGGGGGCATGGGGAGGGCTGTACAACACAGAGAAGACAAGTAGTGACTCTATAGCATCCTACTACGCTGATGGGCTGATGGACAGAGACTGTAATGGGGCATGTGGGGGGTACTTGGTGATGGGGGGAGTCTAGTAAACATAATGTTCCTCATGTAATTGTAGATTAATGATACCAAAATAAAAATAATAAAATAAAAAAACATTATGCTATCTAAGAGAAGCCAGTCACAAAAGTCCAAATATGCCATGATTCCATGTATATGCAAATTACAAAATAGATAAATCTATAGAGATATAAATGATTAGTGGTTGACTCAAAGTGGGGGTTCAAAGTGGGGAGGCAGGAACAATGGGAAGTGACTGCTAATAGATAGTTATTTTTTTAAGGTGATGAAATATTCTAAATTTAAATCATGGCTGCAGAACTTTGTGAAAATATAAAAACCACCAAATTGTACACTCTGGATGCATTTTGTTTGTATGAGTTATATCTCAAGAATAAGGATGTTTAAAAAATAAAGTAAACTAAAAATATTTTCAGGTATACAAATGCTGAAAGAACTCATCACTGACAGATTAAACTAAAAGAAAAGTTACAGGAAGTCTTGCAAGTAGAAAGAAAATGTCAAAAAAATGGAAATATGGATCTACATAAAGGAGGGAAAAGCACCAAATATGGTAATGAAATTAGTGGAATATATATATATATATATATATATATATATATAAAATTGTCTATTTAAATACAACAAATAACAAATAATAGGGTTGATAACATGTTTAAGTGAAATGAGTGACCACAACTCAGCGTAAGTCTGAGAAGGAGATAGAAATATACTATTGCAATGTTTTTATGCTACATGTAAGGTAGTATAATATCATGTGGAGGTAGACTATGTTAAGTTAAAAGATGTGTACTAACAAAACCACTAAATTAGCAAAATAAATGGTTATGACTAATAAGAAAATAAAAGAAATAAAATGGAATTATAAAAAGAAAGGACAGGGAACAACAAAGAGACAGAACTATAGACACCAGTAAAGAGATGACAGACTTAAATATAAGCACATCATTAACTACATTAAATGTAAATGATCTAATGACTCCAGTTAAAATACAGAGATTTTTAGACTTGGTTTTTAAAAAAGAAGACCAAATGGTGCTTATAAGAAACACACTTGAAACCTACTGACGAATATATGTTAAAAATAAAAGTATGTGAAAGACCTATACTATACCAACACTAGTCAAAAGAAAGCTGAGTTTTCTATTTCATATCAAAGTAGATTTCACAGCAAACAATATTGTCAGGTAAAAAAATATTCCTTTTCTAATGATAAAGTAGTCAAATAATCAAGAGGATATAAAAATGCTAGATTATTTTACACCTAATAAACAGTGCTTCAAAATCCATGATTCAACAGTGATAGAACTACAAAGAAGAATGGAAAGATCCAGTTGTTGTCAGAGACCTCAATAACCCACTCTCAATAATTGATAAAAATTAGTTTTAAAATATCAGCAAATAGACTTCTGCAAAAATTTGAACCAACTTCACACAAGTGATCTAATTTGTAGAACACTCCACCTAACAATAGTAGAATGCAAAGTATTTCTAGTGCACACCAATATAGATTGTATTTTGGGCGTTAAAATCTCAACATATTTAAAAGGTCTCAAGTTATAAAAAGTATGTCCATTGACCACAGTGGAATTAAATTAGAAATCATTAACAGGAGATACCTGAAATAATCTCAAATATTTGGAAGATGAATACCACATATCTGAATGAACACTACATGTAGGTCAAAGAAACCAAAAAGAAGTATGCATTTTTTACTGAATATAAATGAAATAAAAATGCTGAAATCTGTGGGTTGTCACTATAGTAATACTTAGGAGGAAATTCAGAGCACTAAATTTGAAAATTAGAAAATAAGGTCTCAAATCAATGACATAACCTTCCATTTTAAGCAATTAAAAATAGAGCAAACTAAACCCAAATTAAGCAGAAGTATAGTAATAATACAGATCCAAGTGGAAATCAGTGAATTAGACAACAAAAATAATTAATCTTCTGATTTAGTAGGTCTTGGGGTTGGACCTGATCTCTGTACTTTTAAGAGTTGTCCAGGCAATTCGGATGCTAAGCCAAGTTTGTGAACTATTGGATGGGTCTCCTTTAGAATCACTTCAAATCATATTCTAAAAAAGTATGATTTTTACATCTGCATTTGTCCCTCAAATGTGAATTAGGAGGATAACAAGCTAATCAGTATGGGCACACTTTATAAAAAGATCTGTAAGATATTTTGGATCAGGATGCTAATTACAGACTGATGAAATGCCGACAGCTGAATAGAAATCTCAGCATAAGACAAAGCTTTTATGACAGTGGAGCTGTCTGAGGGCTCTATTCTGCTATGCATAAGCCAAACTGAAACAGCAGCCAAGACAGCATGTGGGTCTGGGAACACCATGGAACCTGACACTTTATGTCCCCTCTCAACAGGCCAGGTGTTAGAATCTAATTCTTATAACAGGCTTTGGATATAGTTTTACTTTTTCCATCTAAAGATGGAAACCTCTTGTCACTGAGATTGTTTCTCTCTCTCACTGAATCTGCTGGTATCTGGCAAGAAAACCCATTAATTAGAGACCAGATCTTTTCTCATCACTCAAACACTTTTTAATCTACATGCAACTATTTTGCTGAATTTCTGCAGGAGTAAACTGAATAAACATAAGAAACAAACCATTTGTTGTTCTATAAACTGAACTGAATATTCAAATCAAGTCCAGTCATTAGATTATTCCTTGGGACATATGAGCTGAGTGATTCATCAAATTACATATATGAAAAAAATATAATGTTTATACATCGAGACCTCATTATATGTTCCCCACAAGGAAAAACCAGCCCGGTCAAAAGTCAAATGAGCTGAACTGCATGCATAGACTCTAGTACAGCCTTGCCTTACACAGAATTCTGCCTTAGGTAAGAAGTGCCACAGTGAAATCCCAAGTGCAAAGGCATGTGTGCAGAAAGCAGCACTGCCCAAAATGATGGGGGAGACGTGGGGAAGGGCCACCTACTACTGCGTGCTCAACCAAAGTACGGTCTTAGCCCCGTGTCCTCTGAATGCCTAATTAGTCTCTCACAGTAACGACAGGTATAATTTCTCCAGAAAAATTTGTTCTCCACCTCCCTTATGCATTTGAATTAACTTTGTGAGAGAATCAGTTAACTAGATCTACAGTAATAGCTTTTACTTCAAGCACAGCAATTAAGAATGTCTGTTTCCTCTCCTCCTACATCTGTTCTGAGTAGCATGAATACATTTGAATTATTTTCTGGATATATAGTAATTGCTGGGAAATGACAACTCACCTGTCTGTATAGTAGGCTATGGTGTTTAGGCTGATCTAAATTATAGTTGAGATGGCCACCTGATGTGCATTAAGAAAGAAAAATATAGCTTGACTTAAGTTAGAGGGGTTGCCTGGAATTCAGTGCCCAGCTAAAGCAGTTAGATTGTGACCCATCTAGTTTGCTACATTTTTGGGACCCCAAAATGTCACATAACCTACCTCCAACTACCTCTTCCTCTGACATACAAGCACCTACACTTCATCATTCATACTTCATTCCTTTGAACTAAAACATTGTCCCTTATTTTTTCTTAAAATACTGAAACCATCAGGATGAGGGACAATTGTATATATCCATTATAAACTATTTTATCTTAATGATACATTCTATTCTTTGTAGAGCCCTTCACACATTGCAAAACTCTCTCAAATCCAGGGACCCAATCTCCAAACCCTGTGGCAGGGCATAGCAGAAGCTGCCCCACTCACACACACCAGAAACCGGCTCAGAAATACATGGGGGCTTTCTCTGACTTCCCACTGGCTGATCAGGCCTCTCAGAGATGTCACATCTATGACCAACCATCTTTCAGCATTCATTTTTCACTTCATGGAAAGAGTAACTATGCTTATAATTTTTCATTGAAAGATGTTAAAGAGAGGCATAATATAAGGCTTGCTTTACACATTATACTTTAAGGCTCACTTATTGTTTCTTTTAGTGGTTTTAATATATATTCTCTGCAACAAAACTAACTCCTGACCTATTTGAGGTCACAGTCCCACTGACCAGCCATTTTCTCTTTCCTCTTCTTCACCCAGGAGCCTTACCCTGGATTGGGCAGCAGTTCCTCTTGCAGATCCAGCGGGGAACTGTCCGGTCACTCAGCACTTCTGAGTCAGTGCCTGGCTGCTGCCGTGTCCAGCTCTGGCAAGCCTGGCCTCTCCTCCAGTGCTCTGAGTCAGGTGGGGCGCAGGGGCACCCACCTCTGTGGAAGAGACTGGGGTGTCTGGATATGTCATGGAGCTACTGCTCACCTCTTCACCCATGCAACCAGCTTCCTCTCATACTGGCTGGTTGTCATTCCACACTTAGAAGTTTTAACTAAACTGGGAATACGAACTTTAAAAAAGACTGTAAAAGAATCCACATATGCAAATACCAGAGGGAAAAGAATAGAAAATTAGTTCCTCTAGCCATGGTCACAGCCAAGAGAAGATTATTCAGATGTTCTGCCTAAATTAAATGAGCTATGGGTCATTTCTATGTATTGCACATTCCCTCAACGTTCATTTACCTTTAAAGGCCAACACATAACCTATGTTTCCCACCACAGATTATATTTGGCCTAAACCATCCAGATTATGGAGAGGGAATTTCTATTCTGTAATAATTTATTTTCAGGAGAGTGGATCAAGTTTCTTGAAACTCTAAAGGGAGAGAAATTCACTCAGGACATTTCCCTTTATTTTCACAATTCTCTTATTAAAAGGTTTATCTTCCTCCAGCCTTGTTGAGCCCACATGACAAGATCTGTTCCCGAGATAAATGACACCCTGCATAGCCCTGAACTAGTAAAGGACCCAGCTGAAGTATCACTTCGAATGATGGATAATTCAGGATAGAGAACTAAAACAGATACAACCATAATTCAGAAGTTAGTTGAGGAGAAATAACAGCTGAGGAAATAGTATTTTTAAAACATAATGATCACAGTTTGTATTATAAAAACTAATTAGAGGATTCTATGTGGGTATGTTACTTCTATGCAACATAAATGTATCTGTTCTTTTCCACCTATTTTTTGTTGACAAAAACAGTGATGAGCCATTTAATTTATTTCCTGATGTTGGATCTTCGAGGATGTGGTTGGACTATGTATGTTTGGAGATGCCAATATAAACTGATGGATCTATAGTTAGGAATTGGGGGACTGTGTCCTGTGGGAAAAAGTTTAATTCTCAGCTACAAAACTGTGGAAAGTATACACATATATTGCAGAAACTGTTTCATGGTGACACCACATCAAGTCATCTTCAATACAGTCCTTCAAAATGTACCATTACCATTCCAAAGGTGAGAAACAGATGCTAGAAGACATTCAGGGGAGAGGCAGCTGATCCACCTAGGAAGGGAGGTGAGAGGGATACAGGTCATGGAAGAAGGCTTCTTGTAGGGAGTCACGCTGGGGCTTGAATGAGCTCAGTGCAGACATGGGTGAAACGGGTTAGGAAAACTGCAAGCTAGAATGAGAGAACCACAAAAGCAAGGATCCAGAAGAGGAAATTAGGAGGTTTGGTGTCCCTGAGGGTATAACACATGATGTGCACTAAGGTCAGAGTGACTTAGCTCTTTATGTCACTTTGAGAGGCTTAGACTTCATCCTACATGCAAAGAGGAGTTTTCAAGGAATTCAGGCAAGGAGTGCCTTAAACAAGTTTGCTTACTCCAAAGTGGGAATACCAATATGAATTCCTAACTGCTATTTGGAGATCCCTTTCCCCTCTCCATCAGAAGAACCCAAGCACAGACTGTGCCCCTGTTGCTGCCCACCTGTCCATACCCAGACCTTGGTGCAGAGTGAATGCTCAGTATGTGTGAGCAGACTGGTTGGGGAGGGAGGTAATGATATGGGAGGTGAGCAAATAAACTGATAATTACAATGAACTAATGATAGTCCATGTACAGCACTTAGTTATATAAATATAGTTGGATAGTGCCTTGATGAGGAAGCACGATAGTTATAATGAAATAGTCTATGTGAGAAAAAGAAATTCAGATTTTTATAAGAAATTATCCTTTAAAGCAGAGCCTTTCTAAACCATGAAAGAAAATGGTGTCTAATCCAGTATGTTTTACCAGGAGAGCTGTTCCTGGGAAGTTGCTCTGACTGAATGTCAGTGAACTGCTGGATTTTGCCACTCAGACATTATTTAGTGTGTAAGTGAGACAGAAAGAGGAGCCCTGAGAGGCCCCCCAACCCCAAAGACTCTCATCCAGTCGCTCTGTCACATCAAGGGCCACGAAGCCATGCACGGAGAACTTTTCAAGTCAGGAAATCAAGAGGAGCATCCCCCATTATAGTATAACTTTTGAGAACCAAATGACATGAGGTTTTAGAAGAGATGCCTTTTAAAAAAGAAGCATTTCTTTCTTAGTGTGTCTTAAGCTGTTTTACTTAGAAAATCCACAATTCCTTATGTGCACAATGGAAAAATAAAATCTTTAGAATGGTGAATTCTGCTTACCTGATGCACATGACAAAGCCTTAGTATAGCCCCTTCCCCATGGTGCAGTTCTGTGTAAATGCAAGAGGAGGGCCCTGTTTTGGCATAGGCTTACCTTGCATTTTCTATAAATTGTCCAATAGCTGAGCGATCTAGCTATAGTCAGGGAGGACTGGGTTGAAAGCTATGCTCACCCTCATTCAACGAATGTCTAGTCTTCTACTTCACAAGGTGAATGTGGGAGTCTTACTTATTTTTGCTCTAAGGTCTAGCACAGTGTCTGACAATTAATGAGGAAATTAGTAATCTCAATCTTCTCTTCTATACAAATGCAGAATTGCTGCATGTTCTTCACATTGCAAAGACTTTTTATATAATCATAATGGGAAAACTGGTCACAACTGAATTTATGAACTTTGTGTAACACTGATTTAGATGTGTTGCTCACAGACTAAATATCTTAAGCTGGCAGGAAGTCCAAGAGTACTTTGGCTCCTCTCGTTCATTGTATAGAAGAGGCAACTGGGACACAAAGAGGACGTGTGCTTCTACACTGCACTGCACAGGCACTGATCTCCAAACTTCCTGCTCACTACTTCACGAGGATTTTGAAATTCTGTGCCTTTTGGAACCAGTGTAGTTCTATTTCCTGTGGCAGGTAAGTTGGAGACTTGAGCCCCATTGAGAAGCAGAGGGAAGGGTGGCTGGTTACTGTGAGGTTTGTCATGCTGCTGGACTTTAAATGAAAGTCAGCTCCATGAAGAAGAGGAAACAAGTCATTTCCTATGAAAAATGTGTCTGTTACAATCCCTAGGTTCTCTCACTGTCACTGTAAATATGGTGCAGGCCTGTACCAGCAACTGCATGCATTTCTCCCCTGGCCAAACACACCACTCTTGTTTGGGCTTGGATCAGGATCAATTTTTTAATTTATCAATTGTTAATGTATCAAAATAACTGATAGAAAAACAAGATAGATAATCAGCAAAGATATAGAAGCTCTCAACATGCCATCAAACAACAGAATCTAATCCACCCAACAACAGCATAATACACATTCTTCTCAAGTACTTTCTCAAGTACCCATGAACATTCACCAAAATAGACCATATTCTGAGCCATAAACCAAATATTGACAAATTTAAAATAACTGAACTCAAACAGTTTGTTTTCTGATCTCAATGGAATTAAACTAGAAATCAGTAGCAGATAAAAGGAAAAATTCCAAACACTAAGAAACTAAAACACATCTAAATAATCCATGAGTTAAGGAAAAAAGTCTCAAGGGAAATAAAAAACACATTGACCAGAATGAAAATGAAAATACAACATATCAAAATCCATAAGATGAAACTAAAGTAGTGCAGAGATGGCAATTTAGGGCACTAAATGTTTACATAAGAAAAGAAAAATCATCTCAATTCAAGAACTTAAGTGCTACCTAAGAAGGACCAAGTAAACCCAGAAGAAAGCAGAAGAAAATAAATAGAAAAGAAAAAAGCACATTAATGAAATTGAAACAAAAAAGCATTAGGGAAAAACAACTAAACAAAAAGCTGGCTCCTCAAAAAGGTCAATACATCAAAACTCTAGCAAGATGACAAAGAAAAAAGAAAGATGACATAAACTACCCGTATGGGAATGAAGCAGAGGATATTAGTACAGGTCCTACAGATCCTAAAAGGATTATAAGGGAATATCATGAACAATTCTACACACATAAATTTAATAACTTAAAATAAAAGGACCAATTCTGGAACAATACAAGCTCTCACAACTCACCTAATATTAAATTGAAAATTTGAAGACATTTATAACTATTAAGGAAATGAATTTGTAATTTTTTTAAAAAAAACAGAAATCTCTTGAAGCTGAGCATATCACTGAAGAATTCTATGAAATATTTAAAAAGAGTTAACACAAATTCTTACAAATTCTTCTCCAGAAAACATGAGGGAGCACTTCCTAACTCATTTTATGAAACTAGTATTACCTGATACCAAAATCAAATGAAAACTGTTAAAAAAAAAACAATTATAGACCAGTGCTCCTCACAAATAGAAATGCAAACATCCTTAATGAAAAATAGCAAGTAGAGTTCAGCAATATATTAAAAAAAGTTTTTGAAATAGAATATCACACATGATAACTGAGTGGGGTTTATTCTGGAGATGCAAGTCTGGTTTAATATTTGAAAATCAATCAACTTAATCTACCATATTAGCTGGCTAAAAAGAATCATGTAATCATATCAATTGATGCAGAAAAAGCATTTGGCAAAATTGCATACTCATTAATAATAAGAAAAACATTCTCTCAGGAAACCAGAAATAAAGGGAATTTTCTCAACTTGGTAAAGAATACATACAAAATACCTATTGTTAAGATCACACTTAATGGTTAAAGACAAATGTTTTTCCTCTAAGATCTGAAACAAGGCAAGATGCTCACTTGTACTATTGCTCTTCAACATACTATTGGAAGTTCCAGCCATTTCAATAAGGCAAGAAAAGGTTAGTAAAAGGCATAAAGATTGTAAAGCAAGAAATAAAACTCTGATTAACAGATGACATGATGCACATGGAAAATCCCAAAGAACTTAACAAACAAAACATCCTGAAATTAGTGAGTTCAGCAAGTCAGAGGACACATCAAGTTACAATAAGCAACTGTGTTTCTATATACTAGTAATGAACAAAGGGAAAAAGGAATTTTAACATATACTACCATTTACAATAACTCCAAAAACATGAACTACTTAGCTGTAAATATTACAAAACATATACAGACTTGTATACTAAAATACTTGCATGCTATAAACCACTGGATGTACAAAATTAAAGATAAGGGGAAAGACACATCAGATTCATGAAATAAAATATTCAACATAGTAAAGATGTCATCCTTCCCAAATTGATAAAAAATTTAACACAAGAATTTTTAAAGAAATAGATTATTCTAAACATCATCTGGAAAACAAATGGATTACAAGTTGAATAATTTTGGAAAAGAGGAATAAAAAGATTGAATTATTCTCTAATTTCAAGGCTTATTATATAGCTAGAGTGAGCACAACTGTAGGTATTGACACAGTGATAGACACATAGATAAAACAGAGAACCCAGAAATAGCCCATGCCAGCCCAGTCAACTGACTTTTGACAAATGTGCACATGCAAATGAACAGAGGAAGAATAGTCTTCAGGAAATGGTGATAAAGTAACTGGATATCCATAGGGGAAAAAAAACGGAACTGAGCTCTAGACCTCACACCTTCATTCCATATGAAAATTAACCCCAAACAGATAATGAATTAACTGCAAAACATAAAATTACAAAACTTTTAGAAAAAAAGGAGAAAATCTTCAGGAACTAGGGCTTCATGGAGAGTTCTTATACATTATTCCAAAGCATGTTCACAAAAGATTAAAAACCAATAAATTGGACTTCATCAATATTAAAAATTTTTCCTCTGCAAAAGATCTTAAGAGGATGAAAAGACAAGTTACATACTGAAAGAAAAAAATTTAGGAACTACATCTGGCAAAAGGAATTGTATCTAGAATATATAGAGAACTCTTAATAATGCAACAGAAAAATAAAATTGAACAAAATAGTCCAGTTTTTAAAGGCACAACTAATATGAAGAGACATTTCAATAAAGATATACTTTTGGCAAGTAAGCACATAAAAATATGTTCAGTATCACTAACCATTAGGGAAATGCAAATTAAGGCCAGAAAAAACAAAGGGAAAGAGAAATATCAACCTATTTGATATACACCCATTAGAGCAGCTAGAATGAAAAATAGTGACAATACCAATTCCTGGCAAAGCCACAGAGAAACTGCATCTTTCATAAATTGCTAGTGGGAATAGAAAACGGTACAGACACTTTGGAAATGAGTTTGACAGTTTCTTAAAAAACCAAAACAAACATTCATCATATGACCTAGCAATCATACTCCTGGGTATGGATCCCAAAGATTAAAATCTTAAGTCCACACAAAAAACTGAATACAAACATGCATTGTCCTTTTTCTGTAATAGGCATTAACTAGAAAAAAAAAACAAAATGTTCTTCAGTAGGCGAATGGATAAACAAACTATGATCAATCCATTAGATTTCTCAGCAATTAGATTAGAAAAGACTATACACACAAAAATTTGAATGGATCCCAAAATAATTTTCTAAGGGAAGACAAGCCAATCTCAAAAGGTCATGTATGTGACATTCTCAAAATAACAATACAGAACTGGGGAACAAATTAGTGGCTGACAGGGGTTAAGAATTTTGGAGGAGGAAGGAGGGTGTGACTACAAAGGAGTAGCAGGCAGGGAACCTTTATGAAACAGTTTTGTATCTTGACTGCAGCAAGCATTACACAAATCTACACGTGATAGAGTGATATGGAACCAGAAACACACATTGTACTAATGCCAATTTTCTGGTTTTGATCTCATCCTATATAGTAATGATTTGTGTGATTCTACTTCTATACAACTTTCTGTGAATTTATAATTATTTAAAATAAAAAGTTTAAAAAGACTTCATCACACTGTGTTTTCTATTGAAATAACAAACATCAACACTCACTTCCAATATCCGGCCTCAGTTTTTTATCATATTCTCTTAGCAACTTGTTGAGAATCAAAGTCACATCAGTATCTTGGGATTTAGGAGCTAAGACCCACTTCTGGTTTGATGATGAATCTTCATATTCATCCTCTTCCACCTTTCTGGACCTGTAATTACAGCACAAAGTGTGAAGTATAAGTAGTAGCAATGGCTCCAAGTGTCTTAAGCTTGACTCACCCAAGCACCACTGAAATGGGTAGGAAGTACCCAGTACCCTTGACCCAACCAGTGGATTACTTCTAAAATTAAAAAATAAAACACAAAGTAGAAAAATTAGTAAGAATTCAATAGAAAGAATGCCACTCCTATTAACAGAGGAGGATATTTTAATTAAATGTCACAGGATTTCACATGCACCTTCAGTAGACACTGAGAAGTAATCAGCAGGCAGTCAGCCTTCCTCGGATCCACCTTGAGAACCTCTGAAGGTCAGAGCACAAACTTCCGGATGTTTGTGAGATGGTGACTTTCTCATGATGTTTCCACCCCCCACTGCCAAGACCTCATTTTAGTTGGAGGGGAGAATAGCTTGCAGAAAGGCACCCACTGAAAGAGTTGAGTCTGATTTCTGTGCTGCTCATGGAGCCTGGAATCTTTGGTCTAGACAGACCTGGGGACTTTATGAGGTAGTCGACTTGGCCAGCACTCATGTGGAGCGACAAAGAGCAGAGATGTTAGTCGGTGAACAACCTCTGGCCATTTTACATGAACTCCTACAACCCAAACTGATTCATGTTTTACAGAGCTGGCTAATACAGACACATCAAAACACTGAAATCTTTCTAATGTGTCTTCATCATTTGGCCCCTTAATAAATGGGTCCAAATGAACACCTAAGCAACTCTGAACCGGGATGAACATGACCTCCACCTCTCCTGGGTGATACACACTGACAGGAGTACTTGGAAGAGACCTAAAAATGACAGGCTAGTTTTATTAGCTGAGTGAGGCCCTCTGAACAACAGCCACTTGGGCTTGAAAAGAGGAGCGTTTCCTGCCTTAAAGCAGCATTTCCAAGGGGATGCCATTTACCAGGGTGAGAAAACTTGTAAAACAAACACACAGACTTATGTTCTTACAGCTGGTCATCGTGCATACCTTAATGACTTTTTTCTTCACAGAAGAGAACAAAATATAGAATAGAAAATTGCACTGAGGTTTACTTATCCCGACTGGGTATGAACTCACTTTTGCTTAGCTTCCCAGACAGAAGCCACAATTTTAACTCTCTCAGGGTAGTTGTACTCTAGGACATAAGTTTCTTTAAGTTAATTTTTGGAATTGTCTAAATTATCTGTCATGAACATGAAATAAAGGAAAATAATAAAATTCCTAAAATTTATTATCTCTACTTCGTTTAAATCCTCAGAATCATGTACATATTATATATAATAACAATATGTAATATGTAATATAACATGATTACATGTTTAGAATAGATAATATATAACTATATGTATATATCATATATTATATTTATGATTTTTTATGAGTGTTAACTAGTCTTAAATTAAACTAGAACATGTAAGATAATCTAGGTCTGGACGAATATACACATGTATATGAAATTTTGATAATGAGTATAAGGCATATGTCTCACAGACTGACCTCACATAAAATTTTCCTAGGCTGCTCCTAAACTATAATTCTAGTTCTTGAATAGAAGAAATAGAAGGTTTAGCTAGAAGGTTAAAGTTATGGCTAGAGGTTAAAATATACCATCCATGGAAACTACAGACTGCCACGGATTTTTATTCATACCGAACAATCACCATCAACTTATACAATTGGGACACATATTCACAAAGTGGTATGCTGCATTTCATTATCTGTAAAACTGAACTTTTACAAATAACACTATGTAATTTAAAATGTCACCATAGGCTATTTTATCTTATATGGATATTAATTTTATCACGTTGCCAAAAAAAAATAAGTTTCTGCAGGACATGGACAGCTGGGACAGCCCACAGGACCTGGCATTTAATTCCAGAGCAACAGCATTTGGCAGCAGCAGAATCACATATAACATTCGAGGAACTTTCCAACTTGACCACAGGGCTTTCCTGCTTCGTCTTCTCTCCTTCCCTCTCATCTTCTTTCCCCTTTCCTTCTTCCCCGCTCCCCAAGACAGCTCGCCAGCACAGACCAGACCATGCTCTCCACACTCTGCTGTTTTCTCTTGCCCCGATGGTCACAGGTACAGAGGCAGAGCACAACGCCTAACCGCCTAACTCTTCATCAGTTCTCTGTGTACACAGACTTAGTTTCTGAAAAATACTTTTGAGCTTCTTCAATAACAGGTATTCCAATGAGCCTAATTCTCCCTCTAGTGGTCATGAGAGGGATTTCTTGAAATTGCATAAGCTTCCTTAGGGGGCCAGGGTGGGTGAGAGGTGGAGATGAGAAAGGAAAGGGAAGGAAACAGCATTCTCTCCCACTCCCTCTGGAGGTAAAGCAGGACTGCAGCTCGGCGGCTGGGTTGGGTTGGGCAGAGGGCAGAGCGTGGCAGATGCTCTTGGTCCCAGAGAATGAAACAGAAGCCTCACAGTGTCGTGACACACCACTCGCCCCGCAGGAAAATCCTTCCTTTGATGAAAACCAAATCTCATCTCAGGGGACTCAGTAGAATGTGACTAAAACAAAAATGTTCTGTTTTTTTCCGAATTGTAAGCAGGTTATATATCATCTTTATGACTGTTCTGTTATCAGGACTGTTAGATCCTAAACACCATCACTGCCATTAGCTTTTCCTTAAAAACAAATCAGCGATGTACTGTCATCCTCAAACAACTGCTCAACTCTCAGATGTTATTTTCATGTCTTATACCCTCCCTTCCACCAGAAGGACACAGACAAAGTCTGAAGTATTTTAAAACATTAAGAAGAGCTGTTAAACCTCAGAAAACAGTAAAGCACCTGCAAGATACTACCAGGGTCTGGGTGCAACTTGGTGCATTTTAATGCTTACTAAGTTCATTATGGGTGTCAGAGTGGGGTGCTTTTCTCTTCACAGAGTTGCCAGGCCACCACCACAGAGTGCAACTGTGAGGACATTTTCCCAGGGTCTTCAACACCAGGAAGGTATTCCAGAGTGCAAATGAGAACTCTCTCAGCATTGATAACACTTTTGAAAGATGACACTGGACATCAGATTATTTTACATGTCTGTAAAACCCATTCAAAGAACAAAGCCACTTTCAAAGGAGAGAGAACCATATGGCTATAAAATCAGTTGAAAATTTGGATTTATTCCAGCTGACATGCAACCTCTTTTCTGAAGACCAGAGAACCAACCCAGATACAGCATATTAAAATCATTTACATCTGCCGTGGTGATATGGAAGAATGAAGACTCTCAAGAAACTGCATGTGTATGTGGGAATCCCTAGAAATCTGACTGCTTCAAGTTAGATACTCAGGTACCTTCCTGTTAAGCATGTAAAGTAACAAGGGAAATAGGTTGTATTCCTTCTAGCATGTTAAACATCTATAGACATAAATAGTTGATTGTCTAACCCTGAATGGCAGGTCACCTTATCCAGCTGGTGACAATAGAAAGGTCATGTACTTGTGACTTCAGAGTTAGGTAATACGACTTCAGACCTCTACATGGTGCTGTCTGCTGCTCTCTCTGCCTCAGAACAGAGATATATGCAGGCAGAGTCAACCTCAGAAAGCGTGCTTGCCCTGCCAACCCCTCCCAGCCCCGCTCTCTCCTTAGACAGGAAAAAAAGACATAAGTTGAAAGGCAGAAGGAGACTGCCCGTCTGAGAGAGGCGCCTGTGAGTCACCAGTGGCATCAGCTGTCCCTGGCACACCACCTACCTCTCACACTCAACTCCACCACACAGACAAGTAGTGTGGAGGGGAGGAACAGGGCTTCCTTCCTCCAGGCCAAACACCCCCATCAACGATGGGAAATGAGAACTGGGGGCCCCTTCCAACTAGTAGGACTTGTTAATGTGCCTCCCCACTTCACAAGTATGAATGAAAATGCAAGACCTCTGAGCACTACCTGCTGACACCTGCAGGGCATACAGCCTAGAGGAACAGTCTCTTGCTCTCTACCCAGATCCCCACAGAAAAGAAGTGTCAAAACAAGAGTGTTTGTAGGACAGAGGTACCCGAAAGTTCTTGGGGTGGGAGTTGAGGGAGAAGCAGGAAGCTGCTCGAATTTCCAAAGCTCAGGACAGTCTGCAGGCTCAGGACCAGAGGTCTGGCCTGGGAGACAGAATTAAAGAGACCAAACCCAGAATCTCCCGTTCTATTTACAGTAACAGGGTTTAACCCTTCTGATCCCACCAACTTTCCATGCTTATGAGTTATCGTCATCCCTTCCTGGACTATTTCCAAGAGCTCATGAACTGGCTGGTGGTGTGGGAGGAAGGTTAAAGATATTTATGGTATGATAATTTATTCCAAGTACCAGGCAGAAGCTTTATTATCCATCTCAACATGCTTGCTTTATGGGGGTAGGTGTGCATGTGTTCCTGTGTGTGAAAAGTGGCTCACCTAGAAGAGGTGCATGTGTGTAGTGTTCGTGTGTATTGGCAGGACCTGGGAAGGGAAGCCTTCCTGAGAAGCAGGGCTCTCGGCTGCCCATCTTGCCCCAGTCTTCCTCCACCTGCCTCCAACCTGGATGTTCTAAGCTCAACTGGGCAGATAGAAAACCATGACTCCTGGGTCCGGGGAAATTTCAGACAGATGGAAATGACGCATAATGTTGGTCCATGCGTGTGTGAGAGCCCCTGGAATACTTGGGGGCAGGGTAAGGGGTAATAAGGAGGGAGACACCACCAGTCCCTTAGGATACTGGTTTCAAAACCCCCTAAAACCACCAGATCCTACAAGCGTCAGGAGAAGAGCCCATTAGTCTGAGTCCCCACATTCCCTGCTGCAGGGAAGGCTGCCGCCGCCCAGCCTGGCGGATGGCCGTGCGCAGGGGGGAGCCAGGACAGGTGAGGTGAGGGCCGGCTGCCCGGCCTTCTCCTCCCGCCGCCCGGGCGGGCCGAGCCGCAGCCCAGCCGACGGCGGGGCGCGGGGGACTCCGGCCACAGACAGCGCCCCCGCCGCCCTCCCGCCCGGCTCGGAGCCGCCGGGGCTGCGGGCCCGCGCGCCACTCACCGCGCGTGCAAGCCCGAGAACAGGCAGAGGAGCAGCAGCAGCTTCCGGGCCATGGTGCGGCGGAGCCCGGGGCGCGGGTCCGAGGCCTCCGGCCGGCCAGGTGCGACTCCCCGGCGCGCCGGCCTCGCCTCGGCGGTCTCGCTCTCCTCCCCGCGAGCCCTGCGATGCCTCGGACTGCGGCGCGGGCCGGGCTCGGGGCCGCCGGGCCGGACAGGTGCGGGCTGGGGCGGCCGGCCGCGCCCCCGACGGCCGGCGGTGTGCGCGCGCTGCTCGGGGCGCTCGTGGGACCCCACTCCGCGGCGCGCCGCCTCCGCCCGGCCCCGGTCCGCGCGGCGGTCCCCGGCCCGCAGCCGCCCGCCCCGCGCGGCGAGCCCGCCCCACCTGCAGCCGCGCGCCGGTGCTGGTGCCGGTGCCGGGGCGGGGCGGTGGGCTCGGCGCGGGGTGCGGCCGCCGCGCTCGGAGGTGGGGGCAGCCAGGCGGCCGTGCCTCCGGCGGCGCCTCCGAAGCGGTCCCGGCGGGGAGGAGTTTCCCCAATTACACGCTTGACAACGCGCGAGGCGAAGGAAGCGAGGCTTGAATGGACTCGGAGTTTGAGGCCAGGGAAGGGCGGGGCCCGGCGGAGGCGGGGAGGCTGGGGGTCCCCGCGCGGAGCCCGGGAGGGGCCCGGGTCCGGCGCCTCGTCGTGGAGAGCGAGCCCCGGCTCCGACGGGGTGCGATCACCCTGACATTTCACCACGACGCAGAGGTTCTCCGGCCCCGCCTGAACTCCTGCCGCCGGCCCCGCTCCGCGCGCCCTCCCCTAAGTGCGCCATAGCCGGGGGGTGTTTGCCCGCAGCAGCCCCGCCGTGCGGAGACAGCAAGTGCTTCAAGTCCCCCAAACTCCTCCTGGGCACTACTGAGATTCCGTGTGGAAAAGTGGCTTACTGGGGAGTGTTTGGAAGAAAGCACCCCTGATGTGCGTCTTTCCAATGGAAAAGAGAGCCTAGCACACACCAGTGGTCAGCAATGGCGAAAAGGAATCTCAAAGGTAGGAAAAAGAAAGACCCCGAGTCAAAACTGCGGGAAGTTCCTTTCGACCGAACCGTGAAGAGCACTTCATTCAATGTGTTTTCATACTCCAAGACTGGAAATTGCATTTCCGTTTTCATCTGTAATAATCACTCAGAAAGCTAGTCTTTTCCCAGATAAGAATTACACAATGTTAGCATAGCTTAGACGAAATCCACTAAAAAGTTTGCTTTTATATTGCAAAATAAATAGTTCTCAGACGGTATTTTATATTTTGAACTGCTATTCATCGAATTATGAAAGAGTGTGATTAACTCTAATATTGTCAAGTAGCTTTGTTCATAAAACAGAAAAGTAAATTGAAAGCAGTCCGGTGCTCTCCCCTTATTTCTGGGTCATGAAGTGGAGTGAAGCGAGGTTGGTGATGTTAGCATTGTGTTTTAACAATGGAGCTGTTGCTTCCCTGCCGTCTTCCTGCCTCGGTGTGGCCTTGAGCTCACCCCCTCCCGGGGCTCCCGCAGGCATCCACCTCTGCTTTCCACAGCTCTTGAAGGCACAGACCCCACTCAGGCCTTGTCTGTTAAGACTCCCAAGATTCCTGCATTCTGCCATCTCCAACACCTTTAACACTTCTTCAAGCTTCAGGGGAGTATGAGCCCTAATCTCCAATTTTCTGTAGCAACCAATTGAGCACCTTAAAAATTCCTTTGCTAATGAGTTATCATTTGTTAATTGCTTATAGAAATGTCAGACTTCTACAAAGTATTTTTAGTGTGCTATGAGAAGACTGCAAGTAAAAAGAAACAATCCTCTGTGCCTCAATTTTTAACACAGTAATAGGAACTTACACATTAACCATCAGACATCGGTAAGTAACATAATAACCATCAGACAACAATAAGTAACATAATAGGAGCCCAAGGCTGATGTGAATGAAGGCTTTGTATAAGATCAACTCATTCCAACTCTCACATTATTTCTATTTCAAAGATGGAGAAAGAGCACAGAGAAGTTAAGGCATTTCCCTAAAATCACCCAGCTAGGAGGTTGAGAACTAGAGAGTAAAACTGCTCCAACCTCTCAGTCTCAATAGCTATGCCATACCTCCTCTAAGATGAGTAGGAGCTCAGCACACACTTGTTTGCTTCTTTGAGCAAAGTTTTACACTCTGCTGCATTCATTTGAGCATGAGTACAAATGCTTACAAATTGTTTACAATAAAAGTAGACCCATACTTGAATGTTTTTGTAAGTTATCAGTATAATGAGAATTATCCCATGAAGATTTTACAACTCAACTAGTGGGAAAGAAAATGTAATGTTCTTTTTACATCCTTGTGGTGTTTATTCTTTTTCTTTCTTGCATATCTTCAATGTGCTGTTATTATGAATGAAGGCAACATGATATTTTCTGGCATTTAGAGTGCTCTGCTCCACTTATTAAACTTGGTGGCTCATGTTAGAAGATCTGATCATTTTACTTTGGAAAGCCCCCCTCCCATGGTGCAGTCTGAGAACCCTTGTTTTCCTTATTTCGCTCTTTCTTTTTCTCTTTTCTTTCTTTTAAGGTAAATGAGTTGATAGGAAGGGAAATCCAAAGGTCAAAAACAATCTTTCTGGCCTAAGTGTGATAGCAAAATGCAAGGTCAAGAATCTAGAATCTTCAAGGGACTGGCAATCATGCTTTGATTTTCCTCAGTTTGACCTTCGAGGAGGAGGGAGGAGGAAGGGGGGTAGAGAGAGAGAGCGAGAGAGAGAGAGAGAGAGAGCGAGGGAGGGAGGTGAGCCTTGCAGAGCATGCGCAGTGCTCGCTCTGCGTTCCTCCAGCCCTTTCGGGGTTGAGCACCAGAGAAGCTTTCCACTTGGGCGCGCGGGATTTGCATTCCAATTCCCCAAGTTCGCAGAGAAAAAAAGGGAAATAAAACGTAACGTGACAGGTAAGGGTTGGGATCCATCCACCCCACCGAAGCACATGCATTTCTGCGAATACGGAACATCCTCCTCCGAGGCGGCTGTTGGCCAGTTCTGTGGTATCGAGTCCACACTCAAGGCTGCCTAGGAAGACGGCCTGTCGGCGCGGCGCGCAGTCGAGCTGCTGCGCTGCAGGAGGCGGCCAGGAGCCCGAGGACGGCGGCCGGGATGGCTGCCTTGGCTAGGGATCCTCCTGTGGCTTCTCCGAGATCGGCCTCGGGACTCCTCCCTAAACCGCCTCGCTTCACCTCCTGCAGGCGGCGAGGAGCAGAGCGAGATGTGGAGCTGAGTCCGCACCAGCTCATCCGACTATCAAAATTACACTTCTGTCTAGTGTTTCAGTTGTTCTTTTTTAAAAAAGACCTTTCTTTCAACTTAAATATTATACAGAAATCATGCACATACAACACACTGCCCTGGTAAGTATGCCTCCATGGTACATACCACACGTGTATATCACCCAGATTAAGAGAGAGAGAATCTTTTCCAGGTGCTTCCTCCCAGTTGCAGGGCCCCCTTAGCAGATAGGTAACCACACTCTGTCCTCTCTCACTGTACACTGGTTTTGCCTGTTCTTGAATCTCAGAATCGTTGAGTATGTTCAAAACACCTGGTTGCTTATATCCAGTATGTCTGTGAGATGTATCTATGTTGCTGCATAGAGCAGTTTATTTTATTTTATTTTTATTTTTATTTTTTTTAGATAATTATTTTTTTATTGAAGGGTAGTTGACGCACAGTATTACATTACATTAGTTTCAAGTGTACAACACAGTGATGAAACATTTATATACATAATTCTAGGTTCCAGCTATCACCCTACCAAGCTGTTACAATATCTTGACTATATTCCTTATGCTATACATTACATCCCGGTTACTTAATTATTTTACCATTGGAAGTCTGTCCTTTTTTTTTTTTTTTTTTTGTGAGGGCATCTCTCATATTTATTGATCAAATGGTTGTTAAAGACAATAAAATTCTGTATAGGGGAGTCAATGCTCAATGCACAATCATTAATCCACCTCAAGCCTAATTTTCGTCAGTCTCCAATCTTCTGAGGCATAACAAACAAGTTCTTACATGGAGAACAAATTCTTACATAATGAATAAGTTACATAGTGAACAGTACAAGGGCAGTCATCACAGAAACTTTCGGTTTTGCTCATGCATTACGAACTATAAGCAGTCAGTTCAAATATGAATACTCATTTGGTTTTTTATACTTGATTTATATGTGGATACCACATTTCTCTCTTTATTATTATTATTTTTAATAAAATGCTGAAGTGGTAGGTAGATACAAGATAAAGGTAGAAAACATAGTTTAGTGTTGTAAGAGAGCAAATGTAGATGATCAGGTGTGTGCCTGTAGACTATGTGTTAATCCAAGCTAGACCAGGGCAATAAAACATCCACATATGCAGAAGATTTCTCTCAGAACAGGGGGGGTGAGGTTCTAAGCCTCACCTCTGTTGATCCCCAATTTCTCACCTGATGACCCCCCTGCGACTGTGCCTGTCTTAGGTTGTTCCTCCCTTGAGGGATCTTACCCGTCTCTGGCTAACCAGTCATCTTCCGGGGCCATACAGGGAAATGTGAAGTTGGTAAGTGAGAGAGAAGCCTTATTGTTTGAAATGGTTAGCTTTTTATTTCTTTGCATATTTATGCCCTGAGCTTCTATGCCCAGCATTTGTCTTGAGGTATCTTTACCACTTGGAAGAATTATGAAACTCGGTAAATTTGATATGAGGAACGAATTCTATTTAAGGGTTGTAATTAGGAAGGAAGAAGAAAAGCTATAGAAGTAGCAGGCGGAAGAAAACATGGGAAGATTGATTATTTCTTTGACATATCTTCTTGTAGAGTAACTTCAGCATGGATAGGTTTTAAGCTACTACTTAAATGGCGCACACACATTCACATAATAGGAGTATAGTTACATAACCAAAGCATATCTGTAATTACCAGCCATCTCCAGTGAAACCAAGAAAACCAGTTAGGCACCTTAGGCATTTGTGAAAACTTATCTATGATATGGTGGATATTGCCAACTGAACTTGAACAGTCTGAGAGAAATCAGACAAATTAAAACAACCCATTCCTGGGGAATGTTCACATCCCTTATGTTCTTTTAACAGTAAATAGTCTGTAGTTGTAAGATTTTGGAGCGCTACAATTTGCACTTCTCCTAATTCTTGGTTGAGTTCCAACAGTATAGATCCAGTCAAATTTGTTGTTTTACTGTATGCACAGGCCAGCTTAGATATCTCCTTCATTCCCATGGCAAGTCCAGGAGCTGGTGGGATGAGTGCATCTACAGCTGTAGCAGTGCGTGGATCTTTGTTGTGGTTTTTTGATGATCATCTTCTGGCATGAGTCTTCCAGAGAATGCTGATGTTGGAAGTTCTCTTTCATTTCATATCTTAGTTCATTTTCGGGGTAGCCCAATTAGGCTTTGATCTTCTGTATAAACGCAAACAGACCCTTTGCCTACACTTTTATATGCCCTTTATACCCTTGTGTAGAACTCATTGGAGGTTACCACACAGGAACTGCCCTTTTTGTTTTGTTTTGTTTTGTTTTTGGTATCACTAATCTACACTTACATGATGAATATTATGTTTACTAGGCTCTCCCCTATACCAGGTCTCCCCTATAAACCCCTTTACAGTCACTGTCCATCAGCATACCAAAATGTTGTAGAATCCCTACTTGCCTTCTCTGTGTTGTACAGCCCTCCCTTTTCTCCTAACCCCCATGCATGTTAATCTTAATACCCCCCTACTTCTCCCCCCCTTATCCCTCCCTACCCACCCATCCTCCCTCCCTTTCCCTTTGGTACCTGTTAGTCCATTCTTGAGTTCTGTGATTCTGGTGCTGTTTTGTTCCTTCAGTTTTTCCTTTGTTCTTATTTTCCACAGATAAGTGAAATCATTTGGTATTTCTCTTTCTCCGCTTGGCTTGTTTCACTGAGCATAATACCCTCCAGCTCCATCCATGTTGCTGCAAATTATTGGATTTGCCCTTTTCTTATGGCTGAGTAGTATTCCATTGTGTATATGTACCACATCTTCTTTATCCATTCATCTATCGATGGACATTTAGGTTGCTTCCAATTCTTGGCTATTGTAAATAGTGCTGCGATAAACATAGGGGTGCACTGATCTTTCTCATACTTGATTGCTGCATTCTTAGGGTAAATTCCTAGGAGTGCAATTCCTGGGTCAAATGGTAAGACTGTTTTGAGCATTTTGATGTACCTCCATACTGCTTTCCACAATGGTTGAACTAACTTACATTCCCACCAGCAGTGTAGGAGGGTTCCCCTTTCTCCACAGCCTCGCCAACATTTGTTGTTGTTTGTCTTTTGGATGGCAGCCATCCTTACTGGTGTGAGGTGATACCTCATTGTAGTTTTAATTTGCATTTCTCTGATAATTAGCAATGTGGAGCATCTTTTCATGTGTCTGTTGGCCATCTGTATTTCTTTTTTGGAGAACTGTCTGTTCAGTTCCTCTGCCCATTTTTCAATTCGGTTATTTGTTTTTTGTTTGTTGAGGCGTGTGAGCTCTTTATATATTCTGGACGTCAAGCCTTTATCGGATGTGTCATTTTCAAATATATTCTCCCATACTGTAGGGATCCTTTTTGTTCTATTGATGGTGTCTTTTGCTGTACAGAAGCTTTTCAGCTTAATATACTCCCACTTACTCATTTTTGCTGTTGCTTTCCTTGCCCGGGGAGATATGTTCAAGAAGAGGTCACTCATGTTTATGTCTAAGAGGTTTTTGCCTATGTTTTCTTCCAAGAGTTTAATGGTTTCATGACTTCCATTCAGGTCTTTGATCCATTTTGAGTTTACTTTTGTATATGGGGTTAGACAATGGTCCAGTTTCATTCTCCTACATGTAGCTGTCCAGTTTTGCCAGCACCACCTGTTGAAGAGACTGTCATTTCGCCATTGTATGTCCATGGCTCCTTTATCAAATATTAATTGACCATATATGTCTGGGTTAATGTCTGGATTCTCTAGTCTGTTCCATTGGTCTGTGGCTCTGCTCTTGTGCCAGTACCAAATTATCTTGATTACTGTGGCTTTATAGTAGAGCTTGAAGTTGGGGAGTGAGATCCCCCCTACTTTATTCTTCTTTCTCAGGATTGCTTTGGCTATTCGGGGTCTTTGGTGTTTCCATATGAATTTTTGAATTATTTGTTCCAGTTCATTGAAGAATGTTGCTGGTAGTTTCATAGGGATTGCATCAAATCTGTATATTGCTTTGGGCAGGATGGCCATTTTGACGATATTAATTCTTCCTAGCCACGAGCATGGGATGAGTTTCCATCTGTTAGTGTCCCCTTTAATTTCTCTTAAGAGCGACTTGTAGTTTTCAGAGTATAATTCTTTCACTTCTTTGGTTAGGTTTATTCCTAGGTATTTTATTCTTTTTGATGCAATTGTGAATGGAGTTGTTTTCCTGATTTCTCTTTCTGTTGGTTCATTGTTAGTGTATAGGAAAGCCACAGATTTCTGTGTGTTGATATTGCATCCTGCAACTTTCCTGTATTCCGATATCAGTTCTAGTAGTTTTGCAGTGGAGTCTTTAGGGTTTTTTATGTACAGTATCATGTCATCTGCAAATAGTGACACTTTAACTTCTTTACCAATCTGGATTCCTTGTATTTCTTTGTTTTGTCTGATTGCTGTGGCTAGTTACCGCCAGTACTATGTTAAATAACAGTGGAGAGAGTGGGCATCCCTGTCTAGTTCCCGATCTCAGAGGAAATGCTTTCAGCTTCTCGCTGTTCAATATAATGTTGGCTGTCGGTTTATCATAGATGGCCTTTATTATGTTGAGGTACTTGCCCTCTATTCCCATTTTGCTGAGAGATTTTATCATGAATGGATGTTGAACTTTGTCAAATGCTTTTTCAGCATCTATGGACATGATCATGTGGTTTTTGTCTTTCTTTTTGTTGATGTGGTGGATGATGTTGATGGACTTTCGAATGTTGTACCATCCTTGCATCCCTGGGATGAATCCCACTTGGTCATGGTGTATGATCCTTTTGATGTATTTTTGAATTTGGTTTGCTAATATTTTGTTGAGTATTTTTGCATCTACGTTCATCAGGGATATTGGTCTATAGTTTTCTTTTTTGGTGGGGTCTTTGCCTGGTTTTGGTATTAGGGTGATGTTAGCTTCATAGAATGAGTTTGGGAGTATCCCCTCCTCCTCTATTTTTTGGAAAACTTTAAGGAGAATGGGTATTATGTCTTCCCTGTATGTCTGATAAAATTCCAAGGTAAATCCATCTGGCCCGGGGGTTTTGTTCTTTGGTAGTTTTTTGATTACCGCTTCAATTTCGTTCCTGTTAATTGGTCTGTTTAGATTTTCTGTTTCTTCCTGGGTCAATCTTGGAAGGTTGTATTTTTCTAGGAAGTTGTCCATTTCTCCTAGGTTTCCCAGCTTGTTAGCATATAGGTTTTCATAGTATTCTCTAATAATTCTTTGTATTTCTGTGGGGTCCGTCATGATTTTTCCTTTCTTGTTTCTGATACTGTTGATTTGTGTTGACTCTCTTTTCTTCTTAATAAGTCTGGCTAGAGGCTTATCTATTTTGTTTATTTTCTCAAAGAACGAGCTCTTGATTTCATTGATTTTTGCTATTGTTTTATTCTTCTCAATTTTATTTATTTCTTCTCTGATCTTTATTATGTCCCTCCTTCTGCTGACCTTAGGCCTCATCTGTTCTTCTTTTTCCAATTTCGATAATTGTGACATTAGACCATTCATTTGGGATTGCTCTTCCTTTTTTAAATATGCTTGGATTGCTATATACTTTCCTCTTAAGACTGCTTTCACTGCGTCCCACAGAAGTTGGGGCTTAGTGTTGTTGTTGTCATTTGTCTCCATATATTGCTGGATCTCCATTTTGATTTGGTCATTGATCCGTTGATTATTTAGGAGCGTGTTGTTAAGCCTCCATGTGTTTGTGAGCCTCTTTGCTTTCTTTGTACAGTTTATTTCTAGTTTTATGCCTTTGTGGTCTGAAAAGTTGGTTGGTAGGATTTCAATCTTTTGGAATTTTCTGAGGCTCTTTTTGTGGCCTAGTATGTGGTCTATTCTGGAGAATGTTCCATGTGCACTTGAGAAGAATGTATATCCTGTTGCTTTTGGATGTAGAGTTCTATAGATGTCTTTTAAGTCCATCTGCTCTACTGTGTTGTTCAGTGCTTCCGTGTCCTTACTTATTTTCTGCCCAGTGGATCTATCCTTTGGGGTGAGTGGTGTGTTGAAGTCTCCTAGAATGAATGCATTGCAGTCTATTTCCCCCTTTAGTTCTGTTAGTATTTGTTTCACATATGCTGGTGCTCCTATGTTGGGTGCATATATATTTATAATGATTATATCCTCTTGTTGGACTGAGCCCTC
Organism: Manis pentadactyla; assembly: GCF_030020395.1. Classification (NCBI taxonomy): domain Eukaryota; kingdom Metazoa; phylum Chordata; class Mammalia; order Pholidota; family Manidae; genus Manis; species Manis pentadactyla. Next base: position 10,170,814 of record NC_080036.1, read on the forward strand.
TATCATTATGTAGTGTCCTTCTTTATCTCTTGTTACTTTCTTTGTTTTGAAGTCTATTTTGTCTGATATTAGTACTGTAACCCCTGCTTTCTTCTCACTGTTGTTTGCTTGAAATATGTTTTTCCATCCCTTGACTTTTAGTCTGTACATGTCTTTGGGTTTGAGGTGAGTTTCTTGTAAGCAGCATATAGATGGGTCTTGCTTTTTTATCCATTCTGTTACTCTGTGTCTTTTGATTGGTGCATTCAACCCATTAACATTTAGGGTGACTATTGAAAGATATGTACTTATTGCCATTCCAGGCTTTAAATTCATGGTTACCAAAGGTTCAAGGTTAGCCTCTTTAGTATCTTACTGCCTAACTTAGCTCGCTTATTGAGCTGTTATATACACTGTCTGGAGATTCTTTTCTTCTCTCCTTTCTTGTTCCCCCTCCTCGATTCTTCATATGTTGGGTGTTTTGTGCTGTGCTCTTTCTAGGAGTGCTCCCATCTAGAGCAGTCCCTGTAAGATGTTCTGTAGAGGTGGTTTGTGGAAAGCAAATTCCCTCAGCTTTTGTTTGTCTGGGAATTGTTTAATCCCACTGTCATATTTGAATGATAGTCGTGCTGGACACAGTATCCTTGGTTCAAGGCCCTTCTGTTTCATTGTATTAAATATATCATGCCATTCTCTTCTGGCCTGTAGGGTTTCTGTTGAGAAATCTGATGTTAGCCTGATGGGTTTCCCTTTATAGGTGACCTTTTTCTCTCTAGCTGCCTTTAACACTCTTTCCTTGTCCTTGGTCTTTGCCATTTTAATTATTATGTGTCTTGGTGTTGTCCTCCTTGGATCCTTTCTGTTGGGGGTTCTGTGTATTTCCGTGGTCTGATCGATTACTTCCTCCCCCAGTGTGGGGAAGTTTTCAGCAATTATTTCTTCTAAGATACTTTCCATCTCTTTTCCTCTCTCTTCTTCTTCTCGGACCCCTATAATACGGATATTGTTCCTTTTGGATTGGTCACACGGTTCTCTTAATATTGTTTCATTCCTGGAGATCCTTTTGTCTCTCTCTATGTCAGCTTCTATGCGTTCCTGCTCTCTGATTTCAATTCCATCAATGGCCTCTTGCATCCCATCCATTCTGCTTATAAACCCTTCCAGAGTTTGTTTCATTTCTGTAATCTCCTTTCTGGCATCTGTGATCTCCCTCCGGACTTCATCCCATTTCTCTTGCGTATTTCTCTGCATCTCTGTCAGCATGTTTATGATTCTTATTTTGAATTCTTTGTCAGGAAGACTGGTTAGGTCTGTCTCCTTCTCTGGTGTTGTCTCTGTGATCTTTGTCTGCCTGTAGTTTTGCCTTTTCATGGTGATAGGAATAGTCTGCAGAACTGGGACGAGTGACGGCTGGAAGGACTTCCTTTCTTGTTGGTTTGTGGCCCTCCTCTCCTGGGAGAACAGCGGCCTCTAGTGGCTTGTGCTGGGCAGCTGCGCGCAGACAGGGCTTCTGCTTCCTGCCCAGTTGCTATGGAGTTTATCTCCGCTGTTGCTGTGGGCGTGGCCTGGCTCGGGCAGCTACTCCAAAATGGTGGAGTCGCGTTGGAGCAGGAGCTGCTGGGAGGCTATTTATCTCCGTAAGGGGCCTCCCTGCTCCCTGCAGCCCAGGGGTTAGGGTGCCCAGAGATCCCGGATTCCCTACCTCTGGATTAAGTGACCCGCCCTGCCCCTTTAAGACTTCCAAAAAGCACCCGCCAAAACAAAACAACGACCACAAAAAAAAAAAAAAAAGAAAAACATTTTTAAATTAAAAAAAAATTTTTTTTAATTAAAAAAAAAGGTTGTCGCTCGTTTTTCTGTATTCTCCGGTGCCAGCCTCAGGCCTCTGCTCACCGGTCTTGCTGCCCTGTTTCCCTAGTATTGGGGTCCCTATTCCTTTAAGACTTCCAAAAAGGGCTCGCAAAAAAAAAAAAAAAAAAAATTGGTCACTTGCTTTTCTTATGTCCTCCGACACCCAGCCTCCAGTGCCCGCTCACTGTTCTTGCTGCCCTGTTTTCCTAGTATCGAGCGCCCTGCACTCTGGCCCGGATGGCTGGGGCTGGGTGTTCGGCAGCCCTGGGCTCCGTCTCCCTCCCGCTCTGCCTGCTCTTCTCCCGCCGGGAGCTGGGGGGAGGGGCGCTCGGCTCCCGCGGGGCCGGGGCTTGTATCTTACCCCCTTCACGAGGCGCTGGGTTCTCGCAGGTGCGGATGTGGTCTGGATATTGTCCTGTGTCCTCTGGTCTTTATTCTAGGAAGGGTTGTCTTTGTTATATTTTCATAGATATATGTTGTTTTGGGTGGAGATTTCTGCTGCTCTACTCACGCCACCATCTTCCGCCCCTCCAGATGTTTATTTTTTATTGTGGCACATGGTTGTGACTGTGGTATTCAAAATACCAATATACAACACATTATTTTCCGACATGAACATATTTGTGCATGTCTGTTAGGTATATATGCTCATTTTATCTTGATTCTATGACTAAAAATGTAATTTTTTAGACCACAGGGAAGGCATATATTTAGTAATAATAAATATTACTAAATATTTTGAAAGTGGTTGTACTTGCCACGCATCGACTATGTGTGAGTTCCTTACATGGCCTCAGTGAAATGCAGCCATGTCATTCATGTGTAGTCATTCTGATATTTTCTTCTGATTTTAATTTAATTGACCTCTGTTCAAATTCTTACTAGCCATTGTAGTATCTTCTTTTATGAAGTGTCATTCAACTCCTTGGCCCATTTTTAAATTACCCTGCCATCTTTTTGTTTGTAGAAGCTCATTAAGTATTTTAAATATGAGTCCTTCAATGTGTGTGATGAATACCTTTTTTCCGTGAAGTTTGCCTTTACAATGTCAGAATAGTATTTTATGAGCATTATTGCTTTGTGCCCTGTTTAACAAATCATTGCCTACCCAGACATCATAAATGTAATTGACTATGTTTTCTTCTGAAAGCTTTAGAAGAAAGACCCCCAATTCTCAATAAAATTAATGTATTTATTAATTTGCTCAACCCCACAATGAAGGCAAGGTATGGTAACACTGAATTACCAAAATCATACTACAATGAAAGCAGAGTTCTAGGTTGAGTTCAGCATTTCTTTTCAGACCTTTTTATTCTCCTCTCTAAGTTAAGAATACAATAGGATAGTAAAAATATTGCATTCAAAAGCTATTTGGTTTTAGGGTTTTTGTCTCCAATATGGTTATACTATTAATTCAAACTGGAGCTGAATTCATTTCCTTCCATTTGTATTCATCTTTAAGGTTTTTCCCATCCTTGGCAGATTCATATTAATTTTTAATATGTAAAGTATTAACATGATTTCAAAAGCTAAAAACTATACAGAAAGGAATAAAGAATACCCAGACAAGTGCCACTCTGCACTGCCCCTCCTACTTGCTCCTGACCACACATGTATGACCCATTTCATGGATTTTTGCTTTACCTTTGTCTAATTTTACAAAAATAAATAGATGAATAGCTATATCCTCACATCCCTTTCTTCATTTTTTTATATTGCATGGAATATATAATGTTTGGATGTTGCTTATGTGACTACAATAATGTATCTTGGAAATCACTCTATATCAATTAATCACTACACCCACCCTTACTCATTCTTTTTACATAGGTACATATAGCTCTGCATGTAAATACTGTAATTTTTAAAACAATCTACTTTTTGGGCGGTGTTTTAGTGGTTTCCAACATTTTGCAATTGTGTATAATGTAGATCATATACCTGTAGCATATCTATTTTAATACTTTTGGAGAGGTGTCTTCAGAGTAATTCCTAAATGTAAGATGTTAGATCAAATAGTGCCCGCATAGTTTAGTCAGTGGTCACATCTCCTTCCCTTGGGGAAATTACCTTCATTTTTTCATTCCAATGATCAAAACTATGTTTCTCCTCAGTTTTGTCGATAGAGTGCATTTTCAAATGTCTTCAACTAAGAGGTGAGAAATTATATCTCAGCATAGTTCTATTTTGCAATTTTCTTGTTATGGGCAAAAGTGAACATTTAAAAATGTTTATGGATCACGGGAAGATGGCGGCATGAGTAGTTCAGAGGAAATCCCTCCCCAAAACATATATATTTATGAAAATACAATAAATACAACTATTCCTAGAAGAGACACCAGTGGATGCAGTACAACAAGCCAGGATACATCTACATCTGCGAGAACTCAGCATCACAAGAAGGGGGTAAGATACAAGCTGCGGCCAGGTGAGACCCGAATGCTCCCCCACCCCAAAACCCAGTGGAAAGAAAGGAGTAGGAACAGGGAGGGAGAGAAAGCCCAGGACTGCTGAACAACCAGCTCTAGAAATCCGCACCCAGAACACAGACACGAGGTGCATGGGGTGCTGGATATTAGAGAAACGGAAAAGCAAAACCTGTGGGTAAGTCCCCACTACTGGTACCCCTGAAACAAAAGAAAAGTGAGTGCTTTCTACAAGTCTTAAAGATACAGGGACCCCATTGCTGGACAGAGTTGTCGCGGCACACATAGCCAGCACCTGGGAATCTCGGCGAAACTTAGTCACCCTAAACCCCAGGGAGGCAGTGCAGCTCTGAAGCCCCTCACAGCACTAAGTAGCCTGCCAGTCATTCCTCCAACTGGTGCAGACCCCAACACACTGGCCCAGTAGTGGGAGAATGGCAGTACATGCAGGGACAGCAGCACCAGAAGGGACTGAGAGCAGATCCGTGTGCCAACGGCACCACAGGAGAACTGCTCAGGCGCGGCTCATGCGCACCGGCAGCAGGGGAGCCAGAGGAGCCCGGTAGAGGCGCATGCGCACCTGCAGCGGAGCCAGAGGGAGCAGGTGCACACCCAGCAGCCAATCGGAATCCCAACCAAGGCACAGCTGCCCGGGCCAGACCCAAAGGACACTGCTGGCACAGAGCTGCTCAGCAGGGTCACTGCTAGCACAGAGGAGTGCACCTGGCGTGCCTTCCACCACCTGCAGGGTTCCGCACTGCTATGATGGACACCCTGCCCACAGCAGCTTAGGGGACTAACCCGGTGGCTGTTCAAGGAGTGCAGGTAACCATCACAGGCAGTGGCAAAGGGCAAGGCATCCAGCTAGCAGGAAAGGACTTTCTTCTCCCAGGTGACACCCGCAACCTGCCTCCAGCCACAGCTATCACCATGAAAAGGCATAAAAACTTGGTCCAGTCCAAGATAGTTCAAACAACACCTGAGAAAGGATCTGCAGAGGCAGAACTAACCAGTCTCCCTGAAAAAGAATTCAAAATAAAAATCAAAAACATGCTGACAGAGCTGCAGAGAAATATGCAAGAGCTAAGGGATGAAGTTCAGAGGGAGATTACAGACGTCCGGAGGGAGATTACAGAAGAGAAACAAACTCTGGAAGGATTTATAAGCAGAATGGATAAGATGCAAGAGGCCATTGATGGAACAGAAACCAGAGAACAGGAACGCATAGAAGCTGACATAGAGAGAGATAAAAGGATCTCTAGGAATGAAACAATGTTAAGAGAACTGTGTGACCAATCCAAAAGGAACAATTTCTGCATTATAGGGGTACCAGAGGAAGAAGAGAGAGAAAAAGGGATAGAAAGTGTCTTTAAATAAATAATTGCTGAGAACTTCCCCAAACTGGGGGAGGAAATAGCTGCTCAAACTATGAGAGATGGGACCCAAAGAGGACAACACCAAGACACATAATAATTAAAATGGCAAAGATCAAGGAAAAGGGCAGAGTATTAAAGGCAACCAGAGAGAGAAAAAAGGTCACCTACAAAGGAAAACCCATGAGGCTATCATCAGACTTCTCAACAGAAGCCTTACAGGCCAGAAGAGAAAAGCATGACATATTTAATGCAATGAAACAGAAGGGCCTTGAACCAAGGATACCGTATCCAGCACGATTATCATTTAAATATGAAGGAGGGATTAAAATTGCTAGGCAAGCAAAACTTGAGGGAATTTGCTTCCCACAAACCACCTCTACAGGGTATTTTAGAGGGACTGCTCTACATGGGAGCACTCCTAAAAAGAGCACAGAACAAAACACTCAACATATGAAAAATGGAGGCGGAAGAAAAAGAAGGGAAAGAAATAATCATCAGCCTGTGTTTACAACAGCTCAATAAGCAAGTGAGGTCAGACAGTAAGGTAGTTAACAACCTAACCTTGAAACTTTGGTAACCACAAATCTAAAGCCTGCAATGGCAATAAGTACATATCTTTCAATAATCACCCTAAATGTAAATGGACTGAATGCACCAATCAAAAGACACAGAGTAACAGAATGGATAAAAGAGTAAGACTCATCTATATGCTGCTTACAAGAGACTCACCTCAAACCCAAAAACATGCATAGATTAAAAGTCAAGGGATGGAGAAAGATATTTCATGCAAACAACAGAGAAAAAAGTAGGTGTTGCAATACTAGTATCAGACAAAATAGACTTCGAAATAAAGAAAGTAACAAGAGATAAAGAAGGACATTACATAATGATAAAGGACTCAGTCCAAAAAGAGGATATAACAATTATAAATATATATGCACCCAATACAGGAGCACCAATATATGTGAAACAAATACTAACAGAATTAAAGGAGGAAATAGAATGCAATGCATTCATTTTAGGAGACTTTAACACACCACTCACTGCAAAGGACAGATCCACCAGACAGAAAATAAGGACACAGAGGCACTGAACAACACACTAGAACAGATGGACCTAATAGGCATCTACAGAACTCTACATCCAAAAGCACAGGATACACATTCTTCTCAAGTGCACATGGAACATTCTAGAGAATAGAACACATACTAGGGCACAGAAAGAACCTCAATAAATTCCAAAAGATTGAAATCCTACCAACCAACTTTTCAGACCACAAAGGTATAAAACTAGAAATAAATTGTACAAAAAGAGCAAAAAGGTTCACAAACACTTGGAGGCTTAACAATATGCTCCTAAATAATCAATGGATCAATGACCAAATTAAAATGGAGATCCAGCAATATATGGAAACAAATGACGACAACAACACAAAGCCCCAACTTCAGTGGGCCGCAACAAAAGCAGTCTTGAGAGGAAAGTATATAGCAATGCAGGGATATTTAAAGAAGGAAGAACAATCCCAAATGAACAGTCTAATGTCACAATTATCAAAATTGGAAAAAGAACAAATGAGGCCTAAGGTCAGCAGATGGAGGGACATAATAAAGATCAGAGAAGAAATAAATAAAATTGAGAAGAATAAAACAATAGAAAAAATCAACTAAACCAAGAGCTGGTTCTTCGAGAAAATAAACAAAATAGATAAGCCTCTAGCCAGACTTATTAAGAGAAAAAGAGAGTCAACATACATCAACAGAATCAGAAATGTGAACGGAAAAATCATGACGGGCCCCACAGAAATACAAAGAATTATTAGAAAATACTATGAAAACCTATCTGCTCACAAGCTGGAAAACCTAGGAGAAATGGACCACTTCCTAGACTGACCCAGAAAGAAACAGAAAATCTAAACAGACCATTTACAAGCAAGGAAATTGAATCGGTAATCAAAAAACTACCCAAGAACAAAACCCCCAGGCCAGGTGGATTTACCTTGGAATTTTATCAGACATACAGAGAAGACATAACACCCAATCTCCTTAAAGTTTTCCAAAAAATAGAAGAGGAGAGAATACTCCCAAACTCATTCTATGAAGCTAACATCACCCTAATACCAAAACCAGGCAAAGACCCCACCAAAAAAGAAAACTACAGACCAATATCTCTGATGAACGTAGATGCAAAAATACTCAACAAAATATTAGCAAACCAAATTCAAAAATATATCAAGAGGATCCATGACCATGACCAAGTAGGATTCATCGCAGGGATGCAAGGATGGTACAACATTCAGAAGTCCATCAACATCATCAACCACATAAACAAAAAGAAGGACAAAAACCACATGATCATCTCCATAGATGCTGAAAAAGCATTTGACAAAATTCAACATCCATTCATGATAGAAACTCTCAACAAAATGGGCATAGAGGGCAAGTACCTCAACATAATAAAGGCCATCTATGATAAACCCACAGCTAACATCATACTGAACAGCAAGAGGCTTAAAGCTTTTCCTCTGAGATCGGGAACAAGACAGGGATGCCCACTCTCCCCACTATTATTCAACATAGTACTGGAGGTCCTAGCCATGGCAATTAGACAAAACAAAGAAATACAAGGAATCCAGATTGGTAAAGAAGAAGTCAAACTGTCACTATTTGCAGATGACATGATACTGTACAAAAAACAATAAAGACTCCACTGCAAAACTACTAGAACTAATATCGGAATTCAGCAAAGTTGCAGGATACAAATTTAACACACAGAAATCTGTAGCTTTCCTATACATTAACAATGAACTAATAGAAAGAGAAATCAGGAAAACAATTGCATTCACAATAGCATCAAAAAGAATAAAATACCTAGGAATAAACCTAACCAAGGAAGTGAAAGACCTATATCCTGAAAACTACAAGACACTCTTAAGAGAAATTAAAGAGGTCACTAACAAATGGAAACTCATCCCATGCTCCTGGCTAGGAAGAATTAATATCGTCAAAATGGCCATCCTGCCCAAAGCAATATACAGATTCGATGCAATCACTATCAAATTACCAACAGCATTCTTCAATGAACTGGAACAAATAGTTCAAAAATTCACATGGAACCGTCAAAGACCCCGAATAGCCAAAGCAATCCTGAGAAGGAAGAATAAAGTGGGGGGGATCTCGCTCCCCAACTTCAAGCTCTACTACAAAGCCACAGTAATCAAGACAATTTGGTACTGGCACAAGAACAGAGCCACAGTCCAGTGGAACAGAATAGAGACTCCAGACATTATCCCAAACATATATGGTCAATTAATATATGATAAAGGAGCCATGGACATACAATGGCGAAATGACAGTCTCTTCAACAGATGGTGCTGGCAAAACTGGACAGCTACATGTAGGACAATGAAACTGGACCATTGTCTAACCCCATATACAAAAGTAAACTCAAAATGGATCAAAGACCTGAATGTAAGTCATGAAACCATAAAACTCTTAGAAAAAAACATAGGCAAAAATCTCATGGACATAAACATGAGTGACTTCTTCATGAACATATCTCCCCGGGCAAGGGAAACAAAGGCAAAAATGAACAAGTGGGACTATATCAAGCTAAAAATCTTCTGTTCAGCAAAGGACACCATCAATAGAACAAAAAGGTATCCTACAGTATGGGAGAACATATTCATAAATGACAGATTCGATAAAGGGTTGACATCCAAAATATATAAAGAGCTCATACACCTCAACAAACAAAAAGCAAATAACCCAAATAAAAAATGGGCAGAGGAGCTGAATAGACAGTTAGACAGTTCTCTAAAGAAGAAATTCAGATGGCCAACAGGCACATGAAAAGATGCTCCACATCGCTAATCATCAGAGAAATGCAAATTAAAACCACAATGAGATATCACCTCACACCAGTGAGGATGGCCATCATCGAAAAGACAAACAACAACAAATGTTGATGAGGTTGTGGAGAAAGGGGAACCCTCCTACACTGCTGGTGGGAATGTAAATTAGTTCAACCATTGTGGAAAGCAGTATGGAGGTTCCTCAAAATGCTCAAAATAGAAATACCATTTGACCCAGGAATTCTACTTCTAGGAATTTACCCTAAGAATGCAGCACTCCAGTTTGAAAAAGACAGATGCACCCCTATGTTTATCGCAGCACTATTTACAATAGCTAAGAAATGAAAGCAAACTAAGTGTCCATCAGTAGATGAATGGATAAAGAAGATGTGGTACATATACACAATGGAATATTACTCAGCCATAGGAAAAAAATATATCCTACCATTCTCAACAACATGGATGGAGCTAGAAGGTATTATGCTCAGTGATATAAGCCAGGCAGAGAAAGACAAGTACCAAAAGATTTCACTCATATGTGGAGTATAAGAACAAAGGAAAACTGAAGGAACAAAACAGCAGCAGAATCACAGAACCCAAGAATAGACTAATAGTTACCAAAGGAAAGGGACTGGGGAGGATGGGAGGGAAGGGAGGGATAAGGGTGGGGAAAAGGAAAGAGGGCATTACAATCGGCATGTATAGTGTGGGGGGGGGGCACGGGGAGGGCTGTGCAACACAGAGAAGACAAGTAGTGATTCTACAGCATCTTACTAAGCTGATGGACAGTGACTGTGAAGGGGTATGTCGGGGGGACTTGTGAAGGGGGGAGCCTAGTAAACATAATGTTCTTCATGTAATTGTAGATTAATGATACCAAAAAAAAGTGTTTATGGCCATTTTGTATTTTCGGAAATTATCTCATCATACCCTCTGCACATTTTTCTGTAAGATTTCTTCATATATTGTCCTCAAATTTTAAGAATTTATATTTGTATACAGTACAGCTATTTTTCTGAATTATATGTTGCAAATAATTTCTCCCCACTTGTCATTTTTCATTTGATTTTGCTTATATTTTCCTCAACATGCAAATTTAAAAAATGTTTCTCATCAAATTTGTCAATATTTTATTGCATCTCTATTTGAATATAGTTTGTAACTTTTCTCTTACACCTATGTTATTAAAGAATTCACCCATGATTTATTCTGGTGCTTACATGATTTCATTTGTTTTTTTTTCATTTTTATCTCTGACCCATGTGCAGCATATTCTATGTGATGTTTGGGTGCAATTTTAGTATTTCCTAAATAGCTATCCAGGTATCTCCACGTTACTTACTCTAAAGTTCAACTTTGCCCCACTGATTTGAAATACCGCCGTTATATACAAAATTTCTATGTGCACCTGTATGTTTTGAAATTTTTATTCAATTCCAGTGGCTTTTTACTACTAATGTGCTAGCATCCCCATTTAAATGATGGAGACTTTGTAGCATATTTTTATTGAAGTATAGCTGTTATACAATATTATGTAGTTTTCAAATGTACAACATTGTGATTCACCAATATACACTAAGAGATGCTCCCCACGATAAGGGTACTTACCATCTGTCACCATACAAAGAAATACAATAGTACATTTTAACATCTGTTTGAGCTAGCATTACCTCTTACTCTTCTTGTTCAGAATTTTCATGTATTCTCACATATTTATTTTTTCAAATTAAGTGTATTCTCAACTTACATGGCTCCAGAAAACAATCTTTTCATGTTCTATTGGGAGTTCTATTAAATAGATAAATTAGCTTAGGGAGAACTGAATGATGTTTATGATGCTAAATGTTGAACTGTCCTAAACAATAGTAAGGGATATTTTTTTTCCTCTTGTCCATGAGTACTTCATATAGGAGTCTCATATTCCTTGTTAAATTTATTTGTAAAAATTTTGTTTAAAATTTCTATTATAAATGGTATTTTCTCTACCATAGTGATCTAATTGGTTATTATTCTTGCATATCAACATTTCCGTTACCTTGTATTATTTTTATGTCCTGCTTGTTTCCTGAATTCTCAGAATATTGGAGTTAATTTTAACATTGATTCTCCAGTGTTTTCCAGTTTTTCTATCACATTATCTGCATATAGAGATAGAAATACATCATTGTTCTCAGATTTTATGCCTCTAATAGTTGCCGTTTGTCTGATGGCAGTAGCTAATACTTTTTGTATGATGATAAAGAGTGGAGGAAATTTCTTATTCCAAATCACTGTGGAAAAGTCTCTAGGGTCTTTTAATAGGAGAGAGACAGACAGACAGAGAGACAGACAGGGGAAGAAAGGAGATACCAATAAAGAACTATTTTTGAGGGTTTGTTTTTAATATCAGGAATTGTTTTGAAATTGCTCAGCATTTTGTAGCTTCCGTGGAGAAAATCAAATGATTTTTCTCCATAGATGATTAATACAGTGAATTGCACCACTGAATTTCCTAATATTGCACCATTCTTACACCTCTGAAAATAGACTTGGAAATTTTCCTTCATTTTCTGTTTTAGAACAATTTGTTTGCCTTGTGGTTATATGCTTTTTAAAAATTTAGTAGAAAATCACCTGTGAAGACATTTGGGATGTGTGTGTGTGTGTGTGTGTGTGTGTGTGTGTAGAAGCTTTTGATGAGGTTGTCTTTTTCCTTCCATGGAAAATGACCTCCTTAAGTTTTGTGTCCCTAATAGGGTCATCCAGTAAGTTTTATTTCCCCCAAGAAATTGTCCATTTCATCTATTTCCATTTTTTTGAATAAAGATGTCCAAAGTAGTCTTTTATTACTTTTGTTTTCCTCTGTATAAATAGTATCATTTATTATTTTGTGTCTGTTCTCCTTTTCTTCTTGAGTGGTTTGTACATTTTATTTTCCTTATCATCATGGAGTTCTGATTCATTGGTTAGTTAGATCTACTGTTTCTGTATACTCTACATAATAAAATTCTGTTCTTATCTTTATTTTACTTACCTTGTACTTTCTTTTGGTTTATTTCATTGTTCTGCTTCTAGCTTTTTGAGTGGGAATTTAATTAATTTTTTTGTGTTTTTCCAGTTTTAATGAAATAGTTGTTTAACAATATGAATTTTCTTCTGATATGTCTTAAATGTACACCATCGATTTTATGTGTAATGTTAAATTACATTTAAGTTTTAGAAATTTGGTCAATTTTTGGATCTCCCTTTTATTCTTATATTATTTCATAAAATAATTGTTAAATTTCCAGTTGGAAGAGATGTTTTAGAAATTTATTTTTAATGTATAGTTATTTATGATCACAGTGTTATTTATGACATTTTCCACTTTATAAATGTACAGATACTCCTTAATATCAGTAAGTAATGTAATATGTGATTTATTTTGCTGCTGCTCCATATGTTTTGGAGTAGAAAGCATATTCTCATTTTTGAACATGTAATGTTCAGTACACATCCATAAGACCTACCTCATTATGCTGGTTAGTTTTTTTCATCTTTATTTACTTTTTGTGTTTCCTTACTTTGTCCTAGTATTGGGTGGTTAATGTTTCTGATATTTATGTATTTATATCTCTGTCTCCTTTCATCTCCTACAGTTCCTGCTTTGTATGAATGATGCATTACTTTTTCATGTATTCCTAGGTATTCTCTTGTATTTTTGCTTTTAATTGTGGCTTATCATGTTAAATCATTTTATGCCCGAATGCTACCTTGCCTGATGTCAGGATTTCAAACCCTGCTTTCTTATTTTCATTTGCCTGGTACTATGTCTTTCCTGATACTTATGTTTAGACTTTTTGCATCTCTAGGTTTGCATGTTTTTCCTCTAAGTTCTGCTTTATAAGCCTATTTGAAAGTATTTTCCTTTTGATAGGAGAGGTAAGCCCTTCATCATTACAGTCAGACCCGCTTTGGCACCAGGTGTCAACTCCCACTATGTTGTGTGTCTCCTTTGCTGTTTTTTGGATTTCATTTTTGGAATGCAAGGATTTTCTTGTTTTTATTCTAGTGCTTATAATTCAATTTAACTTTTTACTGTTCAGTTTGGCTGTATTGCATGCCCTACTCTGACTTTTACCTATTATCTCTACAATATCAATGAACTAATTCTATTTTCCCCTTTCTCTCTCCTTCTTCCTCTCATTTTTTAGTTTTATTTTCTGCTTTGTTACAGTTTTTAACATTTGTGCACTATTCTATCCTTATTCCCATGTTTTTCCTTTTAGATCCAGAATTAAATATATTAAATGCTCACCATCAGTTCTTTTAATGAAGGTTTCCTGAGGCTTGGCAGAATTAGAAATAATGAAATCTTTACTTCATCAAAAATAACATAAATACATAGAATATTCAAACTCTAATCAGGCACCCTCTTCCTGTTCCATGACATGCCATAATTGTCCAGCTATATTCTTAACTTTTATTTTGTTCTCACAGATTAGGCAATTTAAAAATTGTTTTGTGTGTTCAGTGCAAGGTTAAATTTATCAACCTCTTTATTACATTTTGGCTCACATTTTTTTTTTCACATCAGAACTTCTTCCTAGGATCTTCTTCCATTTCCTAGAATTTTCTTGAGTGGATATCATTTGGCATAAAAAATCTCAGCCTTTATTAACCTGAAGATGCCTCCCTTGTATTGTCTTTCTTGCTATTTTTCTGTCCGGCTGTTCTGTCAGTTATCAAGAGTGGATCACGGATGTTTTCAGATATTATTGCTGAACTATTTCTCCCTTCTTTTCTGCCAATTTTTGCTTCATAGATTGTGGGGCTCTGTTGTTAGGTGTGTGTGTATATATATATATATATATATATTTTTTAATTATTATATATTCCTGATAAATTGACTATCATTATAAAATGTCCCTCTTTGTCTCTGGTCACATTTTTTTGTATTAGTTATTATTTTATTCTGATATTGGTATGACCATTCCAGTGGTCTTTTGGTTACTACATGTATGCATTGAATATCATATCTATCCTTTTACTTTCCATCTATTTATGTCTTTGAACCTAAAACCTGTCTTTTATTGACAGTGTATGGTTGGATCCTTTTTTAAAAGTCCATTCTGACAGCCTCTTTTTACTGCAGTATTAAATACATTACTTTTAATGTAATTACTGATATGATTCAATTTACAGCTCCTGTTTTGCCATTTGTTTTCTTATATCTTCTTTGTCCCTGAGTTACTCCTTTTCTGCCTTCTTTTGAGTTTGTTTTGTAGTGCACCATTTTAATTCCTTTCTTGGATTATTAACTATTTTTTCTTTTACTTATTTTCTTAGTGGTTGCTCTGGAGATTAAATATGTGTCTTGTTTAAAACAATATAGGTCAGATTATTCTTAATTTAGTTTCAATAGTATATAGAAATGTTCCAATATAGTGCCCTGTCCTCCCCTCATTGTGATATTACTATCCTACAAATTACTGCTTATAAACTCCACAGTATAATTTATAATTATTACTTCATGTAATTACATTTTTAAATCATTGAGAAGAAAAGAGTAAAAGTATATTTATATTTTCTATTATATTTATCTATGTAATTTATTTTACACAAAGGAAAGGGGGTCTCCTTCCTTTCTTTGTGTGGATTCAAGTTAACACCTAATGTCATTGATTTTCAACCTAAAATATAACCTTTGATATTTTTTGTAGAGTAGGTTTGCTCTAGATTAATTCTCTCCATTTTTAATTACTCGGGGGGGGTGCTTTTATTTCAACTGCTTTTTTGAAGGATAATTTTGCTTGATGTAGGAATTTTGGTTGATAGAGTGGTATTTTTTTCTCATTCCTTTCAGCACTTGGAATATGTCTTCCCACTGCCTGCTTTGTGGCCTCCGTGGTTTCTGCTGAGAAGTCAGCTGTTAATCCTATTGAAGATCCCTTGTATATGAAGAGTCTCTTTTCTCGTTTCTTTCAGGATACTTTCCATGTCTTTGGCTTTCAGCAGCTTGATTATAATGTGTCCAGGTGTGAATCTCCTTAAAGTGTACTATGCTTATAGTTAGTTGAACTCTTTGATGTGTATATGAATGTTTTAATAAACTCTAGGAAGTTTTGATCATCTTTTCTTCAACTATTTTTCTTTATCTCTGGGACTCCTGTCATGCACCCATTGGTCCATCTGATGGTGTTCCACAGGTATTTCAGGCTCTGTTTATTATCCTCATGCTGTTCTTTCTGTTCTTTGGGCAGAATAATCCCTGTTGACTTGTCCTCAGGTTTGCTGCTTCCTCCTTCTGCCTGCTCAAATCTGATGTTGAGGCCCCTTAGTGAATTTTTCATTTCAATTACTGTAATTTTTAAACACAGAATTCCTATTTGGTTCTTTTGAACAATGATTCCTCACTTTACTGCTATTATCCACTTGGTGAGGCATTGTTGTCCTACTTTTCTTTAATTCTTTAAGCATGGTTTCCTTTAGTTCTTTGAACATATTTATGAAACTTGATGTAAAGCCTACCTACTAAGCTGAAATCTGGGCACCCTCAGGGGCAGTTTCTTTTGATTGCTTTGTTTGCTGTATATAGGCTGTACTTTCCTGTTTCTTGGTGTATCTGCTAGTATTTATGGAAACTGGATGTACTAGACATATATTCTATTACCTTTGAAATCTGGTCAGTGTTATGTCCAGAATTCGTGATCCCCAAAGACTGCCAGGGAGCCGAGTCTGGTGCAAAAGCAAAGAGCCTTTATTCGAGCTCGAGCTCAGTCTCCTATCCGCACCGACGCAACAGCGAGATGACAGAGAGAGAGAGTGCATTTCAAAAGAACAAAGGTTTTATAGGGGTCTAGGGGCAGTTGGCAGGGTGATGGTCGTGGCTTTAACCGATTGGCTGGGGAAGGGTCAGGGCCCTGTTGCGCAGGTTGCTGGGTTCCAGCGGGAACGGGCCTGGGTCAGGGACATAGTTACTCAAGAACAAAATGGAGTCAGTCCCGGTTTGCTCTTTCAATCCCCCCTTGTCATGTTGCTTACGGGCCCAATCATGGGACCGGCTGCATTGCTATTTGGCTTTCTTCTGTTACTAGGGGCTTGTATTGAGCACAGAGGACCATTAGTTGGACGGCCCCCACGTGGTCTCTGACAAATTGGACCAGCCTGTTGATGATACAGGGCCCGAGGGTTAGTAACAGGAGTAGGATGGAGAGGGGTCCGCTTAGGGCTGAGATGAGGGTAGTTAACCAGGGAGACCAGTTGAACAGAGACTCGTACCAGGACAGAGATTGCTCTCTTTCTGACTTTCGTTTCTGCAGCCCTTCCCTTATGAGGGCTATAGATTCTTTTATGACCCCCGAGTGATCAACATAGAAGCAACATTCTTCCCCTAGGGCTGCACATAGTCCTCCTTGCTGCATGAATAATAAGTCTAACCCCCTTCTGTTTTGAAGCACTACTTCTGACAAGGAAGTAAGGGATTCCTGTAAATGAGAAATTGATTTTTCAATTTTCTTCTATGTCTAGGTCAATCGCTGCCCTTAGGATTCTGTAGTTTTTTTTCCTGGATGACGAGTAAGGATATTCCGGTCCCTGCTCCCGCTAACCCCAGTCCTAAGAGTGCAGCTAGGGTTAAGGTTGCAATAGGCTCTCTTTTACTTCGGGGGTTAGCAGAGTCTAACCTGTTAAGTATTTCTTCTCCCGAATGGTATGCTAGTTTGGGGATCAACTGCACGAGTATGCAGAAGCCTTCTTTTGGGGAGTTAAGGACTTGGGTGTGCACGCAGGGAGTGAGGCCACTGGAACAGGCCCACCATGCATTTTTGGGGGGAAGCAGATACACTGTCTCTCTGGAGGGGGGACCGTTGGGGTTTCATTACCGAGGTGTGACTGCCCGGGGGGGCATATGGCCTATGCAAGTGCCTTGTCCACTTACCGCCTGGAGGGTTAGCCTTGCAGTAGCCTGCTGCCACCTGCAGGAGCTGGGATTGGAGGCTGCTGTATAATTGCCTTTGATGGCAAAACATTCATAATATGGTGGCCAGACATCTAGACAGAGCCAACAGGACTTGATCAGCTCGGGCCTGGAAGTGTTCAGAACACGGTATGCTCCAACAACTATGCTCCACAGGGGGTCCGTATCAGCTGGTAAGTCGCAGCCTGGGGCAGGAGCTCCGGTAGGGGCAGGGGATGCATGGGGCCACGAGGCAGGGGCCTGGGTGTTACTGGGTGGGACCGCCCGGGCAGGGGTAGGCCGGTGAGCTAGCACCTGGTTGGGTTCTACCCCCATGGAGGACTGTAGGATAAGGGGGACTACTTGCATTCGGACAGTTAAAAGCCCACCTGGGTCTCGGGCTCTGAGTCTAACTTTTTCATAGAAACGAATTCCCCAAGTCTTGCCAGTTTCCCATGACATCGCCTTTTTTCCCCTGGTCTATGAAAGAGATACTTAAGGGTTAACAGGGACTTGAGCTGCAAGGTGGTGCAGGGGGCCGCCCGGCGGCAATTAGATCACCGGATTTTGGGGGTCTCCTCCAGATGTGTCCAGTTGAGACACAGGACCAGGAGGCACAGAAACAGTCTGCTGATCCGCAGGGGTCCCCTGACGTCCGAGAAGGTTCAGAGCAGATGTAAAAGTGTGGCGGGGGGGTTTTGGGGTTAAAGGGCTTGGGTCTGAGGCAGGGTCCTGTGCATTCAAGATGGAAGAGTCTTAGTAGGTTAAACCTGAGTTCCGGAAACCAGGTGTCTCTGGGGTGGGTCTGGGAAATCTGACTAAGGATTATCCCCGAGCTGGTGTCTATGATTTGCCACATAATGTTCAGGGGTGTGTGGGAACTCTCGGCAGCATGAGCAGTGACAAGTAGAACTTACAGAGTTACTAATATCAGGCAGGCTGAGTGAGCCATAGCCTGAGCTTGAGCAGGTTGCCTTGGTCCTGATTGACAGTCCATTGGGTGACAAAGTTTCTCCGGATTGTGGAAGGGTCGGCTGGCCAAACGTGGGTGTGATGGACCCAGGTGGCGATGCTGTCTACTTTGAGAGTGGTGGGGGTTGTTAGTACCTTCCAGGTTAGTAGGGTCCCTTCCAGCGCAGCTCAAAGGTTTCTTGGCAGTGTCTTTTGATGTAGACCCAGTCTCCTGGCCTGTACTGATGAGGTGCCGGGGTCGTGCCAGCTTCGTAGATGGCACGGAGGCGTGGCCAAATGTCCTTGTGCACCTTCTGGAGCCCTCTCAAGGAAAAAAACAGTTATTGTTTTTCAAATTCAGCAAGAAGTTCAGCTTTAAGGTTGGGAATGATAGGGGGTGACCTGCCAAACATGATCTCGTAGGGAGTAAAACCCAGGGTGTAAGGAGTGTTCCTCACCCAGTAAAGGGCGTATGGCAGGAGAGCTACCCAGTCCCCACCAGTCTCCATGGTTAATTTGGTAAGGGTTTCTTTTAGGGTTCTATTCATCCTTTCTACCTGTTCTGAGCTCTGGGGCCTATAAGCACAGTGTAATTTCCAACCTGCCCCAATAGCCTTGGCTACTGCCTGTGTTACCTGCGAGATGAAAGCTGGCCCATTCTCTGATCCTATCATGGCAGGAAAACCATACCTGGGTAAGATGACTTCTAGTAGTTTCTTGGCCACTGTCTGAGCCGTTTCGTGCTTGGTTGGGTATGCCTCGACCTAGCCAGAGAAGGTGTCTATAAATACTAAAAGATAATTATAACCATACTTTCCTGGTTTAACTTCAGTGAAGTCGATTTCCCATTGGGCTCCCAGTTTGGTGCCCCTGAGTCTGGTTCCTTTTTCATTCGATGTAGCTCTCGTGTTTGTGAGTTAACAGGTCTTGCAGGCAGAAACAACCTGTTTTATTTTGGTGTCCTGTTGGTGAATTTTAATTCTGGCATGTCGGATTAAGTCTTTTAATTTTTGGGCCCCCATGTGGGTAAACCAGTGCATGTGTTCTAATACTGAGACTCCGAGCCGGTCTGGCAGCATGAGCTCTTTGTCAGGTGTATACCACCATCCCTTTATCTCCTGGGCCATGGGGAGTCTCTTGATCCGCTGCAACTCCTCCTGGAAGTATTTGGGCTGGACTGGTAAAACTGGGTCTCCCGGGTCTGGTAGTTGTAGGGCCATGGTGGGGACTGAAGTTAGGGCCACTGCTTTGGCTGCCTGGTCAGCCTTTTGGTTACCTCTTGCTGCCAGGTCATCAGCTTTCTGGTGCCCTTGGCAGTGGATAATGGCCAACTTGGCAGGAAGCCATAAGGCCGTGAGCAGGTCAAATATCTCCTGCTTATTTTTTATAGTCCGTCCCTCTGCCGTCAGTAACCCCCTCTCCTGGTAGATTGCCCCATGAACGTGGCAAACGCATAACGGCTATCTGTATAGATGTTGAGCCGTTTTCCAGCTCCTAGTGTAAGCGCCTTGGTGAGGGCTATGAGCTCTGCTTCTGAGAGGACACAGGCTTGGGCATACTTGTGGTCTTCCAGATTGCCAGAGGTGCGGAGGTTCTATTTTACAATAGTAAACTTCCTAGAAGTTGTTCGTTAATTACAATAACTTAATGTTCAGTTAACATTTGATCAGAGGTTGTAGTTAAGTCCCCTGTGCCAGTTGTCTTCTGCCCTCTGTTGATAGGTCTGTGTGAGATTTAAGGATTGTTTTTGCATGCTTCACATCTTGCTCTGATATTGAGTGCAGCCTAGTGAAGGGAGAGCCCCGCCCACATGGTGTCCACTTCGGTGACCATCGCTGCACCCGCATACCTGTGTCCATCCCGCACAAGGTGTTGCCATCAGTGAACCAAGTAGCTTCGGCATCGGGGAGGGGTCGGTCGGTTAGGTCCATCCAGAATCTGTGTACTTGCTCCAGGATCCCTGCAGTCATGTAGTGGAGCACCTAGGTTGGGGTCGGGCAGTAGGGTCGCAGGATTGAGGGCTGCACTGGAGTGGAACCGCACTCGTGGAGGGTTGAGTAGCAGGCTCTGGTAATGAGTCATACCTGTGTTGCTCATCCATTTATCAGGAGGCTGTTTCAGGACCACTTCAATGGCGTGTGTGGTCGTGATCCAGATCTCCTGTCCCTAGGGTCAGCTGGTCTGTGTCTTTGACTAGAAGTGCAGTCGCCACAATAATTCTTAGGCATGGCGGCTAGCCAGCAGCCACTGGGTCCAGCTTCTTGGACAAATAAGCTTCCGGGTGGCTCCAGGGGCCTAGGGTTTGAGTTAGAACCCCTTTCACTATTCCCTTGTGTTCATCTACAAAGAGGTGGAAGGGCTTCATAATATCTGGCAGGCCCAGGGCTGGGGCATCTAGGAGGGCACTTTTTAACTGATTAAAGGCAGTTTCTTCCTTCCAGTCCATTTAAATGCTTTCCCCTCTTTGGTAGCCTCATATAGGGGTCTGGCAATCTCAGCAAAACCTGGAACCCAGAGGCGGCAGTAGCCGGCTGATCCTAGGAATTCTCTTACTTCCCTTTGGGAGGTGGGAATAGGGATTTTCAGGACAATTTCTTTTCTGGCATCTCATAACCGCTGCTGTCCGCCCTCCAGGATGTTTCCAGGTAACTTACCCTCTCCCTGCATATCTGAGCTTTCTTCACGGATGCCCGGTACCCTAAGGCCCACAGGGTTGTCAGCAGATCCTGGGTCCCCCGCTCACAGTCTTCGGCCATGTCAGCAACAATCAGGATGTCATCTACATACTGTAGGAGGGTGAGGCCAGGGTGCTCCCTTCTGTACTCACCTAGGTCCTCATGTAGCACTTCATCAAAGATGGTGGGTGAATTTTTGTACCCCTGAGGCAGCCGTGTCCAGGTGAGCTGCCCACCATAGCCTTCTTCCAGATCATGCCACTCAAAGGCGAACAAGGGTTGGCTTAGGGGTGCCAGCGGCAGACTGAAGAAGGCGTCCTTTAAATCTAGTACAGTAGACCAAACTCTGGAGGGCGCCAAGGAGCTCAAGGGAGTATATGGGTTGGGAACAGTTGGGTGTATGTCCATGACTCTCGTTTACTTCCTGGAGGTCCTGTACCGGTCGGTAGTCATTCGTGTGAGGCTTTTTGACTGGCAGTAGGGGGGTGTTCCAGGTACACTGGCAGGGAACTAGTACTCCTAGGCTTCATAGTCTCTGGATGTGTGGCTGGATTCCCTTCCAGCCATCCTGAGACCTGGGGTACTGCCTGATCCTTACCGGACCTTCTCCTGGCTTGAGCTCTACTAGGACCTGGTCCTGTGAGTGGCTAGTCCTACCCCTCCCGTCTCTGCCCAAACTGTGGGGAATTTTTGTAGCCATCTGTCCATGTTATCCTCTCTCGGAGCGCCCTCTGATGGAGGCGGTATTCATCCTTTAGTTTCATGGTCAGGACCTGGATGTGGTGGCCCTTGCCATCAGTGACCTGAGGCACCCCCTTGTCTGAAAGTTATCTGAGCTCCAATCTTTGTCAGTAAGTCCCCGTCCCAACAGTGGGTAGGGGCATTCTGGTATTACCAGAAAGGAGTTGGATACCCGGCCTGGCCCCAAATCTACTATTCTTCGGGTAGTCCATGAATACTGGCTCATACCAGTTGCCCCTTGTACCCAAGACTTCTTGCTCACTAGTTTTCCTTTTGGGGTGTAGAGGACCGAATGTTGCACTCCTGTGTCGACAAGGAAGTCAACAGGGGTCCCCTTCACTCTAAGAGTTGCCCTGGGCTCGGGGAAGGGGTGCAAACACTGACTCCCTTAATCACTCAGTTCATCCAGCTCTAAGACTTTCACTCGATCAGTCTTGCTTCCCTTCCAGTCAGCCTTTTTCGGGCATTCTCGGGCCCAGTACCCTATCTCTTTGCAGTATGCACACTGACCTTTCTGCAGCCTCTGCCTCCCCCGCTTGGTGGTTCCTCTACCTTCTTTTGGGTCGTCCGCCAGCTGCCGGAGACGGCGGTCTCGTTCCTTGGGGGAGCCTGCAGTGGTAGCTAGTACTGTTCTGGCCAGGTCTCGAGTTTGCTTATTGCTGGCAGCCGCCATGGCGCGAGCCTGCTTATCTTCAGGAGGCTCCTGGCTGCTGTATACCTTTTCAGCTACTACCAGTAAGTCCTGCAGACTTCTTTCTCCTAGTCTATCTATTTTCTGTAATTTTCTTCTAATGTCTGTGGCCGACTGGTTTACAAAGGCCATGATAACAGCTGCCTTGCTTCCCGGAGCCTCTGGATCCATGGGGGTGTAGGTACGGAATGCCTCCATGATCCATTCTAAAAAGGCAGCGGGAGATTCATCTTTTTCTTGCTGTACATTTCCTACCCTGGCCAAATTGGTTGGCTGTCTAGCAGCCATTTGGAGAACCCCCATTAGAGCCTCTCCTTACCTTCTGCTGTGTTGAAATCCCACTCAGGCCCAGTTAAGGGGAAGGAGGTGACCGAGCCTGATTGGTGGTAGGATTCCCGTCTACGCCCGGAACTAGTTTTTGGGCCTCATTAAAGATTCTCTCCCTCTCCTCGGTTGTGAACAGGGGCTGCAAAAGCTGCTGGTAGTCATCCCATGTGGGCTGATGGGTAAAGAGAACGGAGTCCAATAAATCAATAAGCCCCGCCGGTTTCTCGGAAAACTTAGGATTCTGAGCCTTCCAGTTGTAGAGGTCACTAGTGGCAAGGGCCAGTAGTGGTGGGGCTGATTTCCCTGTTCATCTGGGGGGCCGGTGGCTCTAGGGGTAGAATGGTGGAGTTGGCGGCGGAGGCAGACTGCTCCCTCTGGGTCCTTTGTCTGGTAAAGTGCGGGCTTCCCACTGGAGCGCCTCTGCCCCCTGCTTTTGGAGTAGCGTGTGCTTCCCCCGTGGGGGGCGGGGTGCTAGTGTCCCTCCGGCATCCTAGAGGGCTGATATGGGGGAGGAAAAATTAGTTCTTCATCAGCGCCCCCCGCCCCCAGTAGGACAGGGTAGAGGGGTGCTGAAGGCTGGGTAAGACTTTTCTTGTTCTTCTCCGTCCTCTGCAAAGCAAGAATGGGTTTCGGCTCCGGAGGGCGTGGGGCCAGGAAGGGCTTAAGCCAGGAGGGAGGGTCTTCTTCAAGGTCCTGCCAAGTGATGATATAAGGCAGCTGATCAGGATGACTCGTCTCAGTCTTAGACTGAGAGACGATATCCCTGACTCCGTGGATGGTAGGGAGGTCGAAGGTTCCCTCTGGCGGCCATCTGACATTGAAAGCTGGCCACTCTCTAGAACAAAAAGTCCGCCACCAACCCTTCCGGACTTCCACACTGAGGTTGTTAGCTCTTCCCCTGACATATTTAAAATGACCAATCGTAATACTTAGAGAAGTAGTCTGAGCCTGTCCCATAATGTCCGTCCAGTAAGTCCACAAAATAAAACAGAGAAAAAGACAAACAGAGGGCCCTGAAAACAGTCTTCCCATTCCGTGGAAGCAAAACCAAAAGCTAGACGATGGCCTCACGCCGACTGGAGGGAGCGACCCGCCTCCACATCCCTCCAGAAGGGAGGATCGGAACGTTTTCCGAATCCTCCCGCCAGCGGTCTTCCAGTATGTCCACTTAAACTGCGCTGGGCACTACCAGAATTCCAGAAATGAGCTCACGCAAAAAAAAAAAAAAAAAAAAGGGACCAGAAGCGGACACACAAAAGGGACAGGGAACGAACAGATCCCTACTGAGGCCAGTCAGGCTCTCCGGGTCAGGGTCCCTCGGGGTCTTGGGGATCCCGGACGAGCCCCAAATGTTATGCCCAGAATTTGTGATCCCCAAAGACTGCCAAGGGAGCCGAGTCTGGTGCAAAAGCAAGGGAGGGCACAGAACAAAATGGAGTCGGTCCCGGTTTGCTCTTTCGGTCGCCTCTCCCCACTCCGTAGTAGTTGTCGTTGCAGTACTTTTTTGTTATTGGGGATTAGATGTTATTTTTGTCCAGTCACTTTCCTCGGTGAGTTCTGTAGTGTCTGTATCCCTGTAATGTGATGTCTCTGTTGTAATTCTTGTTTAACTTTTAGTCCCAGTTTCCTACGTGTCATTTCTGGATCAGCACAGCCCTCTTGGCTCTTTCTTGGCCGTCCACACATCCCTGAACAGGCACACGGCCTTCCACATCCCCAGGAACATACCAGACCTTTTTATAGTGCGCCATTAACATGTGATTCCTCACCTCTTCCTGTTAAATTTCTGGCTGGTCTCTTTCTTACCCCAGCTTGTATCACAGTCTTAAGGAAACTATAATGTTTACCTTCCCTGCTACTGATTTCCATTGTTATCAACAACATCCTGGCAATAAAGCTTTTCCACGGAGCTCTGAGTCAGGTCAAATAGTGGCAAAGCCCCGGGAACAGAGCTTTTTGTGGCATTTCAGATCAAGACAGCGCCCTCTAGTGACAGCAGGGACGCCGATCTTCATGGTATCCCGGCAAGGGGCCCGTGGGGAGATGGAGAATTCCCAAGTTAGAATGTCACAGATCTCACTGCTCTAAGGTTCATTTCTTCAATAAACATGATTACTTTCTTGTTTCTCTGGTTAAATGCCCAGAGTACTGAAATGGTTACTTTTGATAATCTTGCCAGTATTGTCATTACTATTTTGGGGGAGAGAATTTATTGAGGTATCCACTCCAACATCTGGAAGTCCCACCTCTAGACAGTAAGTTATATGTTTGCCTCTACCTAAAGGGCAGCCTGTTATTCAGTCCAAGCTAGTCGTCACCATGTGGGGGGGTGTTGCCAGTGTTATTAGGTCAAATTCAGATAGGTTTGTACAACTTTGAAATTTTTATATTAAAAACTCTTAAGGAAATATTTTCTTTGTGTGGGCTACAACTACCCCTACCCAAAAAGATTTCATGACATCATGTCTACCCACTTTCAAGTATGCATTCCCCCCATCAGTTCACATTCATTGAGCACATGTCACTGGCTTGGAATAGTGTCAGCTGCTAGGGAACAGTAGTAATGACATGAAAAATATAGAATAAATTGGGCTTAAATTAATATATTAAGTCAATTAGAGCTCATTTGCAATTTTCCTTTCTAAGGTCATACATTATAAAATATAGTATCTGATATTTGGTTTCATTTATCCTTCAATTTGAAATCAGAAAAGGTAAAGAAACTGATTTCTTGAGACTTTTATATGAGGGAAATATTAAATAGTAAATATTTTTGAATCATGAGTTTCCATAAAGAACTCAGGATCATTTCAAAATAAGCGACTGGGAATCTGAGTGAAGGGTTGAGAGAGTCTGTTGAAAATGATAGTGACAAACAGATAATCATGCAAATCTTTGACAAAATGAACCTTTTTGCATACTTCAAAAGCATTACCTTACATCGTGCAAACCTGGCAAGTAATTGCAATGATCATGGTAATTCATATTCAAATACTCACCATGTTTCCTCATGGCATTGATTGTCCCAGATGTGCTAGTATTGTAAAAAAGACATTAAGACTAATTTGTAAGTATTTAAAATACTGTTTTCACCAAGAGAACTAGGATATTTCCAATTTTCTTTAAAAAAAGGGTCTTTTTTATTTGAAGCTAGATCTTACAATGGAGGCTATTGTTGATTAACGACTCCATGTCATTGTGGTTCCACTTTCCCCTTGAGGTAGGCCCCACCCAGTGCAGTAACCATAATCATGTACCCAGGTGCTCTCGGGGAAGCAATCACATCCACGAACTTGGCTCCCGGCAGTCAGTGCTTCTGTCTCTTCCCTTCCTTCTTCCCTCCCCTCCCTCTGTGCATTCTTGCTCCCTGCATTCCCCGCTCTGCATCTGCCCTTCCTGCATCCCTCCGTCTCTCTCTTTCAGGCAGCCCAGGGGGACTAGAGTGCCACCCTAACAGAGCCACTCTATCAAGAGGAGTTTCTAAGATCACAGAGCACAGAATTTTTATAAGAAAGAACAGATTTAAAGGTCATGTTTTCAGTGCAAAAAAAAAGAGAAAGAATTCTCTAGGGCACTCTTAATAGACCATCATTCAACCAGGGCATGAAGCAAGATTTTACATTTTAGGTTACATTTTTACTCTAAATCAACTACCATCTGGAAGTAATTGCATGGTGTTTGAACCTAGAGTTGGAAATTATGAGAACTGAAATCAATGCCTACATTTTCTCCTAATGCATGATATGATTCAGCCGATGGATTAGCCTCCTTGGGTGTCGACATCCCTATTTGTGAAATAGAGATTTCTCATTTTCTGTACCTATTTCCCATAATTTGTCCCACAGGAAATGTAGAACACTATTTCTAATCATTAGCATAACAAATAGCTTGGAAGATTTACAACCTCTTTGTCAATCTTGCACAAGGGAGTGTTTTCTGTACCATTTTAACTTTGATAGTTACGCTAGAAGCATTTGAACCCAGTTATTGTATACAAGAATTTAGGCCAATTTTAGCAGAATCCTGCCCTTAGGTAGACCCACAGATTCTTGAGAAATTCAGAAGTAATACTGATTACTGACTTCTTAGAATATTCTATCTTTCTATTTATGGTGATGTCAAGAGATGCATTTAAGTACCCTTGTATTAAAAGTAGGGCACTGTAATTTATAATTATTTTGAAAAAAAATTAATTTCTTGCATTGTTACATTTTTCCAAGGTGATACTCTATTATATCCTCATTAAAAATAACAAACACTGAAATTCTACAATACAAAATCAGAGAGCAGAAAACTAGTGGGATGTTTTTCACTAAATATTCATTAGATCTAAGCTTGAACAGCACGTAAATGGAGAAGGCCTATCTTTGAACTGGCATTCATCCAGCAGAGCTCCTAGGGTTCCCTGGGCTAGAACTTGCCAAGAAAATTATTGCGACTTGGTATGGAAGACATCATTTTGTTAGGATCGAGATGCTTAATTAAAGTGAGTGTTAGTTTGTGTAACCATTTAGACCTAACTTAGAGTGTATTTTTCTCCACACTACAATGCAAAGATAAACTATAAAGACTATCTCACAGTGAATGTAGCCAAACAGTATATGGTAACAGACGCTTCATACTGAGCCTTGGGTTTGCCTTTAGTTTTGGCAGCTTTTTACGCTGTGGAGTAATGGGAAGCACACACACTATTTTACAAATATAACACCTTTTATAATAAAGAAATGTTTCTTATGTGAAGACTAGGAAGTACCCTTTTTGTTGACCTTTACCTTTTTATTTCTGAGTTCCTGAAACTAGACATAGAAGGGGCAATGGAATCTGCATATTTAATAAGCAGGGATGCCAAAAAATGGGTACCTTTTTGAAGCATGTAGTAGTTCTGTGACTCTTTCATACTACTCTGATAAAATACGATGATGACCTTGAATTCTAAGAAAAGTTTTTTCAAGATAAATACTTGGAGTTTTAGGTGAGTGGATGTTACGGGCATTTACATGGTTATTCAGGATGAAAGATACCTGCTGAGTATCTTCCTGTAAGTGCGTCCATGGCCCTGGCTGCATCTGTATCTATCAAATACAAGTGAGGTGTATGGGTTTGAAAGAATTTTGTAGCATTAAGTAGTCAATTTAGGCAGGCTTAATTTTGGTACCACTTGCTGTCAGAGCTCCCCTTTTACAATTCCAAGAGAGCCACAGAGAAAGCAAAAACTGTTTTTTTCGTACATGTTCCTGGACACTGCCTCCAGCAGTAAGTAGCTGGTCCAAATGCAGTATTTTGAATCACTGTTTACAAAGAGCAAAAGGAACATATGGATCAAGGAAGGAGCAGTCCCCTTTCCATAGCATGCACCCACCTTGGGAATACCCTGAGGTGGATCTCCATCAAGTAGAGAGCCATGGGGCACGGCACCAAGGAGATGTATGTGATGGGAAAGATCTTCAGGTTTACCTCTGTGCCTACACCGTCGGTGAAATCAGCCTCTTCTCTATGTGCTACTATAGGAAGTTAAGATTGGAGCAGGGGTGAGTCACCAAGACAGGCTTTTTTGCAAGCAATTTCATGATGGATTTCCTTTCTGTCATTTTTAGGAAATGAGTCTACCAAAATACAATTTTTTTCAAGAAATAATATTTATCCACAAGATCAATTATCTTTTTTATTTTTTAATGAACATTTAAGGCTCATATACAAAAGCTAACAAAGCAATAAGTCAACCTTGACATACATACAAGGAAATAAAATGGAAAGTAAGTCAATTACAATTTCTCACCACTGAAGCACTACACGCTGACTGCAGCGAGAAGTGGTCAATGTTTCAGACAATGAACAAACAGACCAAATGCTGAGACTTCATTACATCACTGTTGGTTTTAATGTTTCCTTCTTTATCTTGGTCATTATTCAGTTAGTAGGGAGGAGATAAAGGAACAGATAAAAGTTTCTTTCTTCCCCCCAAAAAAGGGTTTTTTAAGCTGTTAAATTTTTCCTTAGGGAAGTATTTTGACTAGCTTACCACATAGTTTTGTTATTAAATTTATCTGCATAAATATTTACCTATTCTACCTCAGTGTAAGATCATGCAGTACTTTCTAGTTTCAGAATAGTAAGAATTATCAAAAGCAATTAGTTTTGTACATAAATGCCCACAGTTTCCTTTTTAATGAAAAATGTGTTCCTTGTGATCTTTGTTTCTTGCGAGAACTGGTCAAGTAATAATCATGGAGCGTTTCCTAAAATATTTATTTGCTGGGAAAATTTGTATGAAATGACATTTGAAGTATAAAAAACATTGTTAGGTAACACTTGGAACAGTTAAAAATATACTTATCTTGGTTGTAAACTATCAATGTAAGATACTGAGCATCTGAGTGTCAGAGCCATTGTCTCCTGTTTTTCTAAAAGTTGTTTGCTTTATTTATCAATGTGACATCTTTGAAACATCTGACGTTATATATAGAAACATCAAGGCAATATTATTGTACACATTATTAAACATGCAAAAATTTCCTGAAAGATAGTGCCCAAATATGGAAAGTTCCTCCAAGATCAACCTCTCCTGGATACCATTCTGTTGGAAGTATGGCTCTGGGAGTTTGGGAATGCAACAGGCGGGTTATTTTGGAGAGGCAGCCCCTTTAATCACCGGCTCCCTATTCAAATATGTTGCCCAGTAAACTAAGTTGAAAGTGCCAAACAAGACTGGGAATACAATTCGTGACATTTTGTCAATTTTGCTGATGCTGTTATAAGTCTTTTTGGTTTCAGAAGTCTTCTCTTCGGAAGGTTTCACGGAGACTGAAGATGCATTTGAGGTCCCCGCCAGAGTCTGCTCCTTTGGGATGTTGGGGGTGTGGGTCATCTTCCCAGTAGTATAAGCATTTGTTGACTTATTTAGTATAAGTTCCCGCTCTTTTTTCTGAAAAATATAAGAATGTAAGGGCATGCCATTTGCAGGCATGGTCAGTTCACTTCTAAAAATTTCAAGATTTTTCTCTCAAAGAGAGATAAACACGAGCTTAGCTCTGGTAGAGAGCAGTCGTCCCCAGACTTTTAAGCCTGTGACCCCAAATGGCCGGTCTTATATATGAAATTCTAGATCAGGCAAATAATGTATGGTGGAAAAAAGTCAGAACTGTGGTTACCTTTGTTGAGGTGGGGACCAGAAGGGGCTTTAGTGAATGGAAAGTGGCATGGTGAGCTTTCTGGAGTGCTGGTGATGTTTCTGCCTTGATCAGGATTTGGGTTACGCAGGTGGACATGTTTGTCAAAACCCAGCAAATATGCCTTAATATTTGTGCATTTCACAAATTGTGCTCCAAAAGAATCGAGCAGTAAATAAATATTGAACTCTGGATTATGATATCCATGCCCAGCACTACAGCCTTCTGGAGAATGACACACAGTCTTGGGGTTCCACATGGCCTAATGAAGTATGTTGCTTGTTCTAGAAGATCAGCAATAATCTGGGGTCAGAGAATCCCGGTTACCTTCACCCCTTCCTCTTCTTCCAGGTGTCCCTCCAGATCCGTGGCACGTGTTAACAACAGTGGGGCTGAATACGTCCTTGTGTCTGACAATGCTGGTGTGCTTGTCCCACAATATCTAGGGCTCTCTGTTCACCTCTGGGCTTCCTCTTCCCTCCAGACACACAGAAATGAGCCTGGCAGCCTCAGTCCCTGCAGCAGGCTCCCAAGTGCTCTCCCACTTTAGACTTACCTATTTCCAGTTCACTGTCACACACCCATCCAAGAACAAGGCCCGTAGCAAATATTTACCTTCTGGCAACACAGGGCTGGGTGTTGGGAAGCCCCCCTCCCCAGAGTCCGTTCATATTCCTCCCCCTGCAGACATCTTTCACGGTTCCTTCTGTCTTCATGATCAAGTCCAGATGCTTCAGTCAAGAATCCCCACAGTCTGAGGACACGGTGCCTCTGCACATTTACCCAGGTCCCCACCAATTGTCCATTGTGGTCATCTCACCCCTGTTCCCCTAGCCCCATCCCCCAAAACAAACCCACTCCCAAGGCGTCTACTTGTGAAGACCCTCCCCTCCGCTCCCTTCTCCCCTGAGAGGGCCCAGAATGGGCCCAAGTAGGCCTTCCTCTGACCAGGGGAGCTGGACTTGAAAGTGGGTCTTCCATGGAGGGGACATGGAGAGAGGACCTGGGCATGGGCAGGGGCTGTGGAGTTCAGAAGCAGGAAGACTCTGATGAGCCAGGTCAAGGGAGAACGTCTGGCTTCTCACAGGAAACGAAACAGCAGTGTTAAGCGCAAAGAGCAAGCATGGGGCCACCGAGGAGACAACGCTGGCCTCCCGGGCTGCTGGTGCTTGTAGGTTTGTGGCCCTGGCTGGGAAGTCAGGACGCATCATTCCAGCGTCCCACAACACCGCCCGGGACTCCCCTCATGACGGGTTTCCAAAGCGCAGACCAAGTTCTACTTTCAAGTTACCCTGATGACTCTGCCCTACTTTTCTCTCAGAGCAAAGGATTTGCTTATCTGTTTCAGGCACAAAGTGATTAGCAGTTTATCATATGCTGCTTTATGTCTCCCCCGTGTGTGGTAGTCTCGTCTCCCCAAGGACGAGGTTCAGCTTGGAATTCTGTGCAATCTTTTCTTTTCAAATATTCCTTAGAGTTAGACACCAAACACCCTCTAAATAATCAACAATTAATTGCTTTGAACAGAGTAAATCTTTCCACAGTAACTCACGTGCATCATTCAAGTGAGTCAGATCACCTCATCAGTGGACTTGGGGTCATTTTGCTGCCTCCAATAAGTCACATGCTTAAAGCCCCTTTGCAGAATATATACTACATGGTAAAGTGGCAAAAACAGCAAATGGGAGAATGGGCTGCACCGTTCAAAACTGGACAAGCAGTGCCTGAACAAGCAGCAAAATAACAGGTCTGAGTGTAAACAGGCCCGAGCCATTCCCGAGGACATCAGACCTTTTGCCTGAATGAAGCTGGCTATTCAACATGGAACAGGAGCTGTTGTAAGTAAGCCTGTGAATGTAAGGGCAGGGACCATGTTTGGGGGGGTGAGGGGAGAGTTGGGGAGGAGAAAAAACACTTGTCTTATAATTGAACACAGAACCAGGCATGTTTTCTCTGGGGAAGAAGGAAAATGAAGTCCATACCTTGACCTTGGCTGCTTCCGAGGCTTTCTTACCATCCCAGGCCCAGCCTCTCTTTGTGAAATAGTTGACCGTGGCGAACTCGATGAGCGCGGAGAACACGAAGGCGTAGCACACGGCGATGAACCAGTCCATGGCCGTGGCGTAGGCCACTTTGGGCAGAGAGTTCCGGGCGCTGATGCTGAGGGTTGTCATGGTCAGCACCGTGGTCACCCCTGTGGTCGGCAGGGATGGGGAGGGGGGTGGAGAACACAGAAGGCATCAACGCAATGCTCTGAACATGGCGGACAAAGACAGGAAGGGAACTGGTGGTCACTGTGCCCCCAGCCCAGGCCTCCCTGTCTGTGGATAGCACCTGACACATTCACAGCATTTAAAACATTGCCTATTTTATTATCACGTGTATGGTCTCCTTCCTCTGGAATACAAACTGAGGAGGGCAGGTGCTTGGGTCTGACTCGTACACCTAACCCGTGTCCCCACAGTCCCGAACCAAGCCAAGCAAACAGATGGTGCTCAACAAAGAGGCTTAACATGAGTGGTGTTTCTCTGTGGCACTGGGGCAACACCTACCTGAGAAAGGGCAAGAACATTCATTAGCATCTAGTGAAATGCTTCACAAAGATTCCCTGTGCACTTTGTATCAGGCTCAAGGCAAACTGGTGTGACAGACTTGCTTTCACAAGCAGTAACCCAGATCACAGACTTCCAGGAGCCGCAGGGCTCCAAAGCACCTTGTCTGAGCCAGGTAGTGGCACTTCACTCCCTCCAGGAAGCATTGCTGTCTCGTCAAGACCTGTGTGCAAGGTGCCTGTGGCTCTCCGCCTCGGTTTCTGGGGGAACTCCGCAGTGACTGTACAGCAAGGCTGGGTGCTTGGAGGGGGATATTAGTCAAGGACTGGCAGATCATGAGCCACTACTCAGCGCCAGGCTCTGACCTAAGCTACATTTTGGACCAGTGTCATTAACCCCATTTTGCAGGCGAGGACCCTAAAGATTTAAAAATAGTTAGCAGTGTGCTCAAATTCACCAGCTGGCAAATAAGAATGTATACTCAAGGCCAGCTCCACTGGACCCTTACAACCCACATAGCTGCTGCAGACTCCCTGCCCCTTTCCTGCCGCAGTTTTGCTGCACACGGGTGTGCCTGTGGGCATGGGTGTGGGTGTGATGTACCTGTTATGGGCTGAATTTCCCCCCCCTACTCCAACTGATATGTTGAAGTCCAAACTTGTGACCTTACTTGGAAATACAGTCTCTATCAGAAAAACCAAATTAAAATGAGGTTGTTAGGCAGGCCCTGATCTACTATGAGTGGTGTCATAGACATGCACAAAGGGAGAACACCATGTGGGGATGAGGTATGCCTCCTCTAGCCAGGCAGCCACCGGAAGCTAGGGGAGGGACCCAGAGCAGAGCCTGACCTCCCAGCCTCAGAAGGCACCTTGAGTTTTGACTGTCATCATCCTCCAGAAGGATGATTCACTTCTGTTACGTAAGCCGCTCAGTGCACAGTACTTTGTTACATCAGCCACCAAACCAATACAGCACCAAAAGAAAACGCACGGGTGGTCATAGCAGCTCAGCTCTCCCCCAGTGTCATCCTTCACAGGTATTCACAGGCACTCAGGGAACACGGTGTCACGAATGGTGTAGCAAAATGGAAGTTCCCAAGGCCAGGATCTCCTTGATGATGTAATTGGCCTACTTGGTAAGTGCATGCTTACACATGTGTTGGCAACGAGACATTATTGTGGGTGTTACTATATGAAAAGCCCAGTGCTTTTCCCAGAGGCAGAGACAGAGACAGACTGCAGACTTGCCAGATGTGGACATGATTCTAGTGCTCAACCTGCCATCATGAGAATAAAACTTGGTATAAGACCTTTCACTCGCAACATGCTGTTGCCATTATTCCATCTCACCAAATCCAGAGTGAACCTGCCTAGAGCTGAAACCTTCTGGTAAGACAGTCATAGCATAGACAGCAGGGTTCACTACAGACCAGAAAAGAAAATGGAATAAGCTGCCCTCATGGAAGGGGGTCTTCAGAAGCCTACCCTTAAAGGTTGGGAAATGCTGCAGGAACACCCTGTGGAGGAGGAGATATCTAGGTATCCCCCAGTGGCTGTGTGGACTGAGGTGCTTTCTTCCTGGGGGAGTGGGCCCCTCCCTGGGGCTGGGGAAAGGTGGAGGTGACACCTGAGGCAGTGATAGATGCCCTCCAGGATAACAGGAGATCCTTGGAGGAACAGAGTGCCCACGTGACAGCAGGAGCCATGAGTTGGCTTCTTCTCACAGTGTTAAAAGAAACTGTGGATGAGAAGGACCACTCCCGCGAGATGTACAAGAGGAGACAGTGTGAGAAAGTGAGCTGTGAGGTGCTGTGGAGAAGGCAGGAGCAGACAAAGACAGGCTCTTGTGAGAAACACGAGAAGAGGCAGCATGAGAATGCCAGCTGCAAGGTGCTGTGGACAAGGCACGAGATTTGTCCAAGTTTGAGGTGGGTTGTTGTGAGGTGCTGTGGAAGAGGTAAGGGCCATGAAGGAGAAGGATGTACTACTGCAGGAAGCACAAGAGGCAGCACGAGAAGGTGAGCTGTGAGGTGCTCTGCAGGAGGGAAAGGACAGGGCTGGAGATGCTCTGTGGAGTGGCAAGAAACTTGCCATCAGCCCCAGAAGTGGTGGGGGTATGTTGGAGAAGAATGAGGTGCAGGTGATGCCGGAGGCAACGACCCCTCCTCTCTTGAAATCCTGCCTGTTTTACTCAAGAAAATGAGTTTACTCAAGGAAACAGTGGGTTCCTCCAGGAGAGGTGCAGCCTCCTCCCCAGGTCATGGAGCACTCTATGCTCTGACCCTATACACAGGCAGAGCTGGTGGATTTGGGGTCCTGGTTCAGCAGAAATGCTCGGAGTCCATATCAACCTGGCTTCTGCATCTTTAGGATGTAGGGGTGGAGAGCATCCTCCTGTCTGAATCAGAGATGGGAAAACTGGCTTCCCTGACAACTCATCCCGCCTTGTGGCAGTGACTGAAGAATGCACACCAGACCCCAGGAACTCATTCACTTCTCGAGTGGGTAATAGCTGCACTTTACACTATATAGCCCAAGCAGGGTGACTTAGCATCTTCCCCTGCTAGGTGGCAGGTATATGCCAAGCTCCAACAGGGAGTTGGGCATGAAAAATGCCATTTATAACCCATCAAATTATGGCCTGTATGAGGAGCTGTTTACCGTGGGGATGAGGGATACGGTGCTACAAATGGATCCCTCATCCCTCTTTGGGCTCTTAGTGGTCATTCTTGCCCCTTACTTAGGGCAACCCATAAATGAGGTTACCTGTACTGTGCCAGATTGGAGGGAGGCTGAAGCAATGCAGGCACGGAAGGGAGTGCAGTCTACTACTGATAGGAAGGGTTTAGAGGGCCCTGTGAAGGTCATGAAGACCCAGATGTGGGTTGATTCCGTAAGGGCAGGAGCAGATGAAGAAACTGGATGAAAAGTCAAATAAAATGTCACTGGAGCTGTGGCAACAACTGAAGCCAGAACAGCAGTTTCAGCCACTGAGGACCAAAAAGCAGAGGCTGGAGACAGAACTAAAAGTCTGGCCTGTGTCTGCAAGACTTCCTGCTGGAGAGTGAGCAGACCTCACCTGAATCCATACAGGAAAACAACTGGGCAATAGAGTTTGAATGAGGGGAGGGTTGAGGTACCTGCCTTGGGGCACCAGGTGGGGGCCAGAGGCCACATGTTAAAATATCAATTAATTGGGCCCCAGTGAACATACAATGGGTCTTGACTCTGGTAGATACAGGAGATAAATACTTACTGATTTATGGCACACCTGAGTGGTTTTCTGGGACCCCCAGTGTTATACATGGATACAAAGGCCAGGCTATCAGAATGAAACAAGCCCAAATCCTGTTGGGAATAAGGCATCTAATACTGTATAGGATGATATGCTTATTTCTGATTCTCTTATAGATAAATGTAACACAGTTCAAGAGTTTTGGGATCTTTCAGGCTACTGGAGAATGTTTATCCTACACTTGACACAAATTCTGAAGCCCTTATACCATTTTATATGAAGGGGTGTCAGCTGGGACTGGAGTATGTGCATCTGGTTTTGTCACTGAAAAATGGGCAGTCAAGGCCATGCAGGTCTTGAGTATGATAGACCCATCAAGGCCCTGTGAGCTGGATGTCCATGTGAACGAAGACGATTATGGCTGGGGGCTCTGGCAGCAGTTTGGATGAACTCACCAACCTATTGGACTTTGGTCACAACTCTGGAAAAGAGCAGAGACCATTTGCTATTGGCATTCCCAAGAAATGAAGCAGATGAATTGGCCCA
The DNA here is from genome assembly GCF_030020395.1 of Manis pentadactyla. Taxonomy (NCBI): domain Eukaryota; kingdom Metazoa; phylum Chordata; class Mammalia; order Pholidota; family Manidae; genus Manis; species Manis pentadactyla. The sequence continues at coordinate 10,207,097 of NC_080036.1, forward strand.
GGTGCGCTGGCTAGAAGGAGAGCCTGGTTCTGATGTGGCCTAATGGTTACATCAACGTTTGTTGCATGTCTGGCAGAAGACAAAATGGGCTGTAGCCCATCGGTGGGTTCTGCCTTTGACCTTTGAAAAAGCCAACAGAGCCCAGCAGGAGTGCACTGTGTGCTCTAAAAGGGACTTACACTGAGTACACAGCAACCTGGGATGACAGCCAAGGGGCCAATACCCCTCGCCATGTGGCAGATAGACTATATTGGGCCTCTGCTCATATCAGAAGGGTATCAGTATGTCAGAACTTATGTGGACACAGCTACTGGACTTCTGGCTCCTTTTCCTGCGTGTTGTACAGAGCAGCAAATGACCAAAAGAGGCCTAAAGCATCTCTTTGAAGCCTATGGGTGACCACAGGTAACTGAGAGTGATCAAGGCACCCATTTTACTGGACATGCACTGCAAGAATAGATGCAGCAGTTAGGATAAAGTGGAAATTTCATGTGCCATATAATCCTACTGGTGTACACATGATAGAGAGGTACAAAGGCTGTTAAAGTCTGGCCTGAAGTCAGACACTAATAATCCATGGGGATCATCTGTCTCTTTTGGACAGTGCTAAGGCATTTGAATGAGAATCCCCAGAAGGGGACATTGAGCTGGTAGACATGGTAACACTCACTGCTGCCTCCCCTATATAGCTGCAAATACAAAGCAAGGAGCAATTGTTGAAGCTGGGGTTTGGCCACCAGAATAATATTTTGCTGCCAGCACCAACTGCAATAAACCCTGGAGACTCCATTCAGTGGACATAGCCTTGGGTGTTCTGACACATGGACCCACAATGGCTGGCCCTCCCAGCACCTTGGGGGCAAGGACTGGAAGCTGGCCTCCTGGATATTCCTGGAATAACAGCAGAGTGGCCCCCAAAGCTCACAGTAGTGTACCCCAAACATTCAGAAGGTAGGAGCATCTTACCAGGGAGTTTTATTTTATCTTTATGGCCAGTGCATGCACCTCCAGTAGCATTATACGTATGTGGAAAAAGTGAAGGTTTCTATGGCCAGGATCTCACCTGGCCCTGGTCGGCTTGCTCACTACACATGTGTGGGCAATACATTGTTACTGACTCTATATAAAGAGCTCTGCCCAGTGCTCTGGGCTGTTACACAGCTGCAGGAGAGCAGAGACAGGAGTGCTGGCAGTGCTGAGGACAGAGCCTAAGATGGCTGGAGGGGGCAGAGAGGCCCAGAGGCAAATACTGGCTTGCTGCATGCAGACTTACCCTGAGTGGATGGGATTCTAGTGATTGACCTGCCATCATGGAAATAAAGTTGGAAATGCTTTCACCCCAAGAACATTCCACTTTCATTTTTTCAGGCCCACTGAATCCACAGGGAACTTGTTTGGGGATGAAATCCACTGGCAGGACAATTGGCAACATCAGAATTCATTGTAGACTGAAGAATGCAATAGGCTGCCCTCATGGGAGGGGCGCTTCAGCGGGCGGCCCCTGTGGATGGGGAGACCTTCGAGTGTCCCCTGATCAACATGTGGTCTGACTTGGCTCGCCTTCTAGAGGACTGGGTTCCACCCCAGGTCTGGGAGGAAGTGGAGACAACACCTGAGGCAGTTAAGTTGGCCCTCAGCAAAATAGAGAATTCCTTAGAGAAACATGAGTGCCCGTGAGGTGGCAGGAACTGTGGGGTGTTTTTTTCTCACACTACTGAGAAAGGCTGTAAGGAAGAGAGATGTCCTCCTGCAGGAAGCATGAGAAGCGGCAGCATGAGAACATGGCTGTGAGGTGCCTCAGAAGAGGTAAAAAAAACTTTTTGATGCCTGAAATGGCATTTCTGTGAGGTGCTGTGGAAATGGTAAAGGATGTCATGGTAGCCTAAGGGGAGGCAGCATGGAAGTGCAGGCTGCGAGGTACCGTGGGGCAGGTGAAGGATGTAGTGGTGCGGTCAGCCCCAGAAATGAGGGAGGAGCCGGGGTTGATGAACAGGTGGGGGTGCCAGAGGCATCAGCCCCTCCTTCGTCCAAACCCCACCCAGGTGAAAGCTGGTGGAAAGCCTGAAAGAAAATAAAGACCTGGCAGCCACGCATTCCTCCTGGAGAGGTGCAGGCCCCTCCCCTGGTCCTGGAGCACTCCACGCTGCACTCCCATACTCAGGCTCCAGCAATGAAAGCACAAAACTAAATATGGTCTGCTTCTCAAGGGAAGAATTTAAAGGGCCATGAGAAGGTCAGGAGGACCCAGGTGTGGGTTGGTTTGATAAAAGCAGGAGCAGACAGAGAGAAACTGGATGGAAAATCAAACAGAATCTTACGGGAGCTGTGGCAACAACTGAGACCAGAGCAATGGTTCTGGCCGCTGAGGACAAAGCAGAAGCCAGAGACAAAGCAAGAGGATCACCTTGTGTGTCTGGCAGACTTTCTGCTGGAGAGGCTGGAGAAGGTGGGCATTATAAGGCCCACCCATGGTCCTTTTGGTTAACTCCTTTGAGTAGAGCTGGTTTGAATACAGCCACGATGACCACTTGGTGGCAATGGATCTCCTCAGGCATGAGGGTTATTAGAATTTGTTGTAATTTTTGTTATTTGTATATTGTCACAGCCTCTGTTGTTATTGTGGAATTTGGTTACAATGTTCCAGCTTTCTCGCACAGGGACCATTGCAGAAGACTGAGGGCACATAGATTAAGAGGCAAGAATCCTGGAGCAGTGAAGTGTGGAGACAGTTGAAGGTTTCTATGGCCAGGATTCTCACCTGGCCCTGGTCGGCTTGCTCACTACACATGTGTGGGCAGTATGTTGTTATTGACTTTATATACAGCGGTCTGGACTGCTGCATGGCTGCAGGGCTGCAAGGCTGCAGGAGAGCAGAGACTGGAGTGGTGGCTGCACCGAGGACAGAGACTGATGGCTGCAGGGGCAGCGAGGCCCAAAGGCAGAGACCGGCTTGCTGCATGCAGACTTGCTCTGAGTGGATGGGATTCTAGTGATTGACCTGCCACCATGGAAATAAAGTTGGGTATAAATCCTTTTACCCCAAGAATATTCCATTGCCATTTTTTCAGTCTCACATGTCCATAGTGAACTTGTTTGGGGCTGAAACCCATTGGTAAGACAACACAGACCCCTCGGTAACCCCCACAAGAATCAGGGTAGATGTTTGGTATACTAGACCCAGAAGGGGTGCTCTTTCTGTCACAGTCCTATCATAGAACTACTCTCTTGCATGCATCCTACCTGATGGACAAGATCTGCCCGTGCTGGTGTGTAGGGAAGGCCCAGTCCCCTTCCCCTACTGTTCTATGAGGACAGCTGCCCACTGTTTCACCCCGTCTGGCCTTGAGAAACCTGTTGTACCCATGGGAAAGGAGCTAGATAAGGGCCTTGAAGGCCAGGTGCCTGGCCATGAAGGCCACATGCATGCACATCTTAAAACACTTATGTAACCATGAATTAGCAATATAGCAGTAGAAGTACAACTGTGTGCAGAATAAAGTGGCCTGTTTGAGCACCCTCTATGATGACTCCCGCTGTCTTCTTTGCTCCTCGCTTTGCCCCAAAACCTCAAAGGCAACCCCCAGACCCCAACACTTGGTGCTGTGAGCAGAATGAGGTAGGTGGTCGCGAGAGCAACAGTCCTTTGGCTCCCCTGGGCATGGAGGGGTGGGTGGAGGAGATGTGGTCCCCAGCCTCTATTTGGTATCTGGTAGCAGCATACTTGACCTCGTGGGCAGTGCCACAGGACTGGGAGTCCATACAGCTGACCCCAGAGGCTATACGGACAGCACTGGAAACGCTAGAGTCCCTAGTCCCTCAAGCCCACCGAAGTCAGCTGGGCGAGTGGCGTGGATGTCCCTGATGGTCATCCACCATGCCGCTCGTGAAACTGCAGACTTACAGCAGCAAGTACAGAGTCTCCAATGGAAGGAGGAGGATTTAGAGCAACAGCTGGCGGCTGCCCACCATATATTAAGGGAATCGGTGAGTACTGCCCGTCATTGCAGGCAGAAAGCCCCAAGAGCAGCACAGTGCTAGTGGTTTTGCATGCTTGCCTGCTGTGCATCAACACGTGGAGGTGCAAGAACCCACAGATGTGGGGGGCAGTGGGGTGGCCCCCAGAACAGCTACCCAGCGAATGACATACACGACATATACGGCCATGGAATTGCGGGATTTGGCCAAACAGTGTAAGCGACATTTGGGGGAGTCTGTGCCTGCCTGGCTGTTGTGGCTATGGGATGAGGTCGCTGGGAATACTGAGCTCTCACCCTCTGAGGTGTTGCAACTCACCAGCATAATAGCTGTGTCCTCTATACGTCGTGTGTTGCAGGGCGCTAGGTGCACAGACCCACACGCTGGCAATAAAACCCTGATTAACTGGTTGATGGCTTCAGCAAAGGGGGTGTGGGATACCCCAGGGGACATGCCAGAACATGTTAAAATGGAACACGTATCTGGAGTTGGTGCACGTGCTCTGTGGAATGGATACGAGGTAGACGATGTTTGCTCCCCACTACCGCAGTCCAGATGAAGAACTATTAACGTCTCGTACGAAAGATCATTCTAACCAATAATCCCGCAGGTACCTTTGGAACTGTTGCTGCATTGCTAGCGCCATACACTGACCGCCCAATATGTGAAGTGGTGTCAGCATGAGCTCGCTTGGGAGACGTAGAAGTAAAGCGACCTCAAGTGACCAAAGCGAGAGCTACCTTGGTGAAGCAGCACAAAAGAAAAAAACATAAAACAGCCACAGTGAGAACAGCGCCAGGGACGGCCATGGTAGGACCGCTGAAAGTAAGCTGCAAACAGGTGTGGACTGACCTTCTGGTTGCTGGACTGGCTCGTGAGAAGCTTGATGGACAGCCTTTAGAGGTCTTGATGAGGCTATAGAAGCAGTTGCATCCAGACCAATGCTATTGCCCACTGCCCTGAAGCAGATGCAGGTGAGCATCGTGGCAGACCAGGAACCCACGCGAAACGCACTGACTGGCTTCCTCCCAGACTAGGGGTGGGGCCGAGGTACCCAGTATACTGGGACACCGGAAGACCGGAGGCCATTTGTTGAACTTGCCGTTCCCTGGTCCCCACAGAATATATACAGGGTGTTGGCACTGGTGGATACGGGTGCTGACTCCACCCTCTTCCATCACCACCAGGATAGATTCCAGGACCCCTCTGCAGTCATACAGGGGCATGGTGGGCACACAGTGCAGGTGCGGCGAGTGACTCTGATTCTGAGAATTGGGCGCCTGCCCCCACATCAGTATGCGGTTTATGTATCTCCGATAGCAGAATACATTCTAGGGGTGGGTGTGCTGCACAGTCTAACAATGCAAACGACTCTGGGAGACGTTTGGTTTCCTGTGCGTGTTGTGAAAACAGTGCAGCGAGGTCATCTCCACTGCACACCTGTAGTATTGCCAAAGCCACCCGTGTAGTGAACATTAAACAATACCAGCTGCCTGGTGGACAGGAGGAAATCAGCCAAAACATTCTGCAGTTGGAGGAAACACACATCATCCACCCAGCACACAGCCCTTTTAATTCACCAATGTGGCCTGTGAGGAAGCCTGACGGCACTTGGAGAATGACAATAGACTATCAAGAACTAAATAAAGTGACTCCCCCACTGCACGCTGCAGCACCGAACATTACTGATCTGATGGCTAAACTGACTGTGACTCTGGGGGCTTATCACTGTGTCGGATCTGGCTAATGCCTTCTTTTCCACTGACATTGCACCGGAAAGCCAGGATCAGTTTGCCTTCACATGGGAAGGCTGTCAGTAGACGTTCACTGTCCTCCCACAAGGATACTTGCACAGTCCTATTTTGTGTCACATCTTGGTGGCTAGTGACCTGGCCACCTGGTTCCATCCACCCTCAGTTCAAGTGTTCCATTATATAGATGATATAATGCTGACTTCCGATTCTCTCCCAGATCTACAAGCTGCAGCTCGCAGTTTGCACCAGGCCCTCCCGGGGTGGGGGGGATAGGCCATCAATGAAAACAAGGTGCAGGGACCTGGTTATTCTGTCAAGTTCTTGGGTGTTGTCTGGTTGGGTAAGACAAAAATGTTACCTGGAGCAGTGATTGATAAAGTACAACAATACCCCCATCCAGACACTGTTAAGCAGATACAAACATACGTAGGCCAGCTGGGGTATTGGAGAAGGTTTATCCCTCACTTAGCCAAGCCACTGCTCTGCCTTATAAAGTGAGGGGAAACATGGGACTGGATGCCAGAGATAAAAAAGGCTTTTGCTGAGACAAAAAGAGCAGTGGCTCGGGCCCAGACACGGTGAGTCAATGACCCCTCCATACCGTTCCTGCTGATGGTGTCTGCTAGCACGGATGGGTATGGGTGGGGATTATGCCAGAAACATGGTGCCCACAAAGTCCCAACAGGATTTTGGTCTCAGTTACGGAAGAGAGCTGACACTCGCTATTCACTGTTGGAAAAAGAGCTGGCAGCAGTGTATGCTGCCTTACTGGCTACTGAAGGAATCACCAGAATGCAAGCAGTACAGGTGGTTACTGCCCTCATGATTGAGGGGTGGGTGCGAGCCTGGACTACAGCTAGCTACCTGGACTGGGGTTGCCCAGACACCCACCCTGGCCAAATGGGGAGCCTACTTAGAACAACGGGCTAGATTCTCCAAAAGCCCTCTCTCACGGGAATTACAAGTCCTGAGACCATTAACTTTTGCGGTTGAACCCACACCCATCTTACGGAGCGTGGAAGCCCCAACAGTAAGCCCCTATTAAGAGGGGACAGAGACCAGCAGCGGAGGCCTGGTATACAGACGGATCCGCAAAGGGCCGCCCACTGACACGGGTGGCTGTCGCCATTCAGCCCTTACAGGAAGAGTTCTGGTATGAGTCTGGGGTAGGGCAATCCAGTCAATGGGCTGAATTACAGGCCATGTGGCTTGTTTTAACTAGAGGTTCAGGTCAAATAACCGTTTGCACTGACAGTTGGGCTATGTTTCGGGGCCTCACTATCTAGTTGCCTCAGTGGGCAGCACAGGACTAAGAAATCGGCCATCGCACACTGTGGGGGCACATGATGTGGAAGGACCTGTGGACCCGTGTGTTAAAGGAAGGTGCCCTGATATACCACGTGTCAGGACATCACCCAGCATTAAGCCCTGGGAATGATGTGACTGATGCCCTGGCCAGGGCTTGTGTGCTCCAGAAAGCCCCCTATGAACATGAGGCCATGGTTGCATAAAAAAACTAGGGCATGTAGGCCCTAGAGCCACGTGTAAAGTTGCCCAGAAATGGCACATTCCACTGGTGTTTGCTGGCGCAGAACAAGTGGCGCAAGCATGTTCTCAGTGTGCTCACTTTGCCCGCCTTGTCATCAGTACCCATGTTTCAGAGGGACTGAAACATTTTAAATGGACACAGTGAGTGAAGCACTTACCTGTAGCAGTACACTTGCTGAATGAGCGAGCAAGGAAGACTAGGAAAAGTCCCGTAAAGAAATTATTGGTAGCTTGCCCACATCTTAAAATATTTGAAACAAGGCCCCAGTGAGTTGAATCCACAGTTGCTAGAAAGAAAACATTGCTCCTTCCTGCCCCACGTCTCCTGGCTGTACCAAAGAATGAACACGGCCGTAGACCTTAGTGTTTGAAGGACATCCGTAAGTCGCCTTGTATGAGGTATGGAGGAAGAGGCTGACCCTTGGGTTACAAGTTTCCCCATGGACAGGAAAGTGGCCTTTTAAACTGACTGCTTCCTTGCCAGAGAGGGCAACAGTCATACTGGCAGGAACTTTGGCCATGTGGGTGTGGCCAATACCACAATTTCTGTTGAAGGCTGAACCTGATGCTCTGCCAGTGTCTTCGGGAGCTCTGGTCTGGTATCACAGACCAGGGAAACTGCTCCTGGCAGCCACTGATTTTGTCACAAGACGACAAGGTCGCTTGCATCCTCCCAGGGAACCAGGACTTGCCATTGATGGTGTCTTTGTCTGCCCTGTCTTTCTGCCCAGGCTGACAGACAGCAATAGTATGGTGGCATGGGCCCATACTTTTGCCCAGGTACATAATGCCTCCCACTACTGGGTGTGTATGGAACTGCCTACAGAAATCACTGCTAGACTGCCGCAGAAAATTGCTCCAGCCAACCTGTCTGCGTGGGAATGCCTTCAAGCGAAGAATCGCGGTGATGCCGAAGGTAAAACAGAACTGCGCGCAACTGAGCAGTTGATCTGGCAGTTAGCACACACTCTGCCTGAGGAGGGTACCATGTATACTGAGGGAGGATAGATGTCTAATATATATGTAACCTTGCAAACTATAGCTCCACTGTGCATTGAACAGCAGGTTTCCATACCCAGTCACATAGCGGGCTGGTTACCCAGAGGACTGTGTGCCAATGTCAGTATTAATCGCACCCCTAAGCGCTGGTGGGACAGTCGCACCCATCTGGGCATTGTGCCAACTGACCCCCTGCCAGGAGAAAACATTTAAATATGCGGAGAACATGGCTAGTCCTATCTCCCTGCAAATTAGACAGGCCATTGTACATGGAGCCGCCCCTACATATCAGGACAGATTTTGCAAACCTTGCCGTGTTCCACACATAATTAGAATGCTGCATATTCCCGTTGGTATCATCCTAAATGGATGGCATGGTAGTTTTACCCCCTAGCTATCTTTCTTCCAGGAGTCGGCCCTATAGATGTAGAATTACAAATAGAAGCCCTGGCACAGCATGTTGCTCGTGCCTTGAATGTAACAAGATGCTCACTAGCCCTATTGCTAGACGAAGTCACCCAAATGCAAAAGGTGACTTTACCAAACAGAATGGCTCTGGATATACTCACAGCTGCATAAGGGGGCACCTGTGCTTCACTGCACGTTAACTGCTGTGTTTATACCCCAGACCACCAGCAGCAAATACAAGCTGTGCTCCAGGAAGTGGATGATGAAGTGTCTCAAATACAAGTTTTATCCCAAGGCCCCCTGTCTGCTTGGTGGTCACAACTTGGTCCCACTTGGCAGTGGTCCCTAGCTATAGAGGCCGTCGGGCATGCGGCCTCCTTGTCTGTTGCTCTTCTTTATATTATTTCTGTAAGCTGTAGGCACAAGGCTCTGCTTTGTGTGCAAGAAAGAAGTAGATGGCTGCTGTGCTATAGAAAAGAGTGGGATGTAGGGGAGCCCTCCCCACTTCCCCTACTGTTCTATGAGGACAGCTGCCCACTGCTTCACCCCAGATATGTCTGGCCTTGAGAAACCTGTTGTACCCATGGGAAAGGAGCTAGATAAGGGCCTTGAAGGCCAGATGCCTGGCCATGAAGGCCACATGCATGCACCGTCTTAGAATACTTATGTAATGATGATTAGGAGTACAGCTCTGTGCAGAATAAAGTGGCCTGTTTGACCCTCCACAGTGACTCCTGCTGCCTTCTCTGTTCTTCGCATTGCCCCAAAACCTCAAAGGCAACCCCTGGACCCTGACGTGGTATCATTAAAACATGTATCTTATCACCCTTGAGGTTTATCTCCACTAACGTCTTTGTGGATTGGGCACGCAACCTAGCAAGAAGTGCCAGCATGTCTGCTTGCCGGGTGTGCGTGTAGCTCCCTACCGATTTCACTTCCAGCTTCCTGTGGAAAGTATGAGTCATGAGCTCCTCTGAGTAGAACTGGTTTGACTACAGCTGGAATGAACACTTGGTGGCAATGAATTTCCTCAGGCTTGAGGATGACTATTATTATCATAATTTTTGTTGTTATATGTATGTTGTTGTAGCTTTTGTGGAATCTGGTTACAATGCTCCAGCTTTCTGGCACAGAGACCATTGCAGAAGACTGAGGGCATGTAGACTGCAAGGTGAGACTCCTGGAGTGGCGCAGTCTAGGGAAAACGGAAGTTCCCATGGCCAGAATGCTCACCTGACCCTGACCTACCTGATGATGTAATCGGCCTACTGTATAGGCCCATGCTCACACACATGCTGGAAATGAGACATTATTGTGTTACTATAAAAAGTGCTCCACCCAGTGTTCTGCCCGGAGAAAGAGACTGCGACAGATTGCAGACTTGCCAGATGTGGATGTGATTCTAGTGCTCGACCTGTCATCATGAGAATAAAGTTGGGTATACAGCCTTTTACCCACAATGTTCTGTTTTCATTGTTTGGTCTCACTGAATCCAGAGTGAACTTGACTGGAGCTGAGACCCTCCAGTGAGACAAATGAAATTAATGCTTAATGAGAAATTGGTAGGCATTTTAAATTTCTCTTAGAAATCCAGCTATTCATTGTACTGGAGGGAAGTGTGCTAGGCATGACCTTTGCATCTCCTTATGTCTGTTAACATCCTAATGTGCCTTGGGAATCTCTAAGAGGAAAAAGCTATAATATGCTTTATTTTCCAAACTAGATTGTTTTCTACCCCAAAGAGCTTGGGTAGCACTGCCTGGCCATGAGCCAACCTCCACACTTCCCTGAAGCACTCCTGAAGCTACATGAAGCTGGCTATCCATGTGGCTGGATGTAGAGAGATGGTCCTAAGGGCCACTCACTTGGAATCTCCATCTCTCCCCCTCCCCAGGGCTTCCTAGAGACGACAGGAGTGTTATCACAAAATGCAGGTCATGGTTTCTTTCTTTGCAAGGGGAAGTTCAGCAGTAAGAGCTGAGGCATGAAGCATACTTTTCAAAAAGACATGAGCATCCATTACCACAACTGACATGCAAAACTTCCTTTAGTATCACTACTGGAATTTGAGAAAACAGCTTCCAGGTAAAAGTCAAATGCATGACTATGTCTGCTGTGCAAGGTACTTCCTGAACTAGATCTCACTAATCTTAATTTATGTTTTGGGGATGACAAATGATGTTATTTTAAATTCTTATCATATATGTGTGTGTATCATATACACACTGTGATATATATATATATATATATATATATAGTTGGTTACTGTCATAGCACATATCATTACTGACTGCCACTTGAGGGTTCATTTTTAAAGTGGCATGCACATTTCAAAGAAAACTCCTTGGTAACATACAAAGTGGTACTTTGGGAGAAATGAATTGTAGCCCAAGCTCATATAAGAGATTGCTGGCAATTTCAAACCTCAAAAAGAAGGCTACCAGCAAAAGACTTTTTAAAATGAAAGCTATGTTCGAGCTGACCATGCGTCATCCTCTAAACAGTTGTTCAGGGAGCAATCCGAAATCCTATTCCTTAACCACGGCATTCTTCCCTATTGGTCCACTCGTTTTCCAGGCCACAGAACAGACTGGCAGCCCTGGAGGTTAGAGGCTGTTGTCTAGGGTGGCTAGAAGCAGTCACAGAACAACAGCCCACGGGCGGGCTTGGCTTGAGGACACTCACCAAACACAGTCCTGGCTGGGACCGACTCTCGGTTCAGCCAAAAGGACACCTGCGACAAGATCACGGTCATTATGCAGGGAAGGTAGGTCTGGATGACAAAGTACCCGATCTTCCTCTTCAGATGGAAATGGGCCGTCATGATTGTGTATTCACCTGCAAAGAAGCATATTAATGCAGAGCAGCCGCCAAAAATCCTAAAGCCCCTGGATCAGAGGGGTCCCTGTAGTCACCTTATCTCTGCCTTCCCATGTTCAAGTATTTATTTGCATTGTTCGGGTGGGGATGAGTGGGTTTCTGAATGGTCCTTTTATACATAAGTCTTTTTGAGCCCCAGCCTCTGGCCGATGCTTTTCCTGGGCAAAAGCAGATTTGTGTGTTTCCCTAATCCCCAGTCACAATCTGTGCCACTCTCCACTTGCCCCTCACTGTTACTGCCATCAGGATTTCAGTATTTAGCCTCTCCAGACAGACTCAGGACATTGCCAAGCCCTGTTGTGGGTGGAAGATTTTCTTCCTGTTTCCCAGCCGGGGAGGGCTGGAAGGAGCCCCGGGGAAGCACTCCCCCAGCGGTGCCAGGCTTGATCGCCAGGACCGGCTGAGGAACCACAGCCTCAGGGGGCCAGGTCCCTGCAGCTCCTCCCTTCTGCTGCCTGCCAGGGAGACCAGGGACGTCTCCTCAGCCATGTCCCCGTGGCTTCTCTGGATCTGCATGGCTGTGTGGGAGGCTGGCGGGGACCTCCCATTCGTTGCTCAGAATGACGCTGCCTTGATGGTGAACTGGTAAGGAGAGAGGAGGGCTGTGGGTGGAGGACGGGGACGGCTGTTTGCAGGGAGTCTCCACTGCTACACACGGAGTGATGGGAATCTCCCTGGGGAGGTGGGGAAGGTGCAGAATTGAGCTGATCTGAGGACAAGAATTCTTTAGCTGAACTGCAAGTAGTAGATGATGTGGCCAGGAGGCCAGGTGGAACTGTGAACAGAGACAGGCTTGGAGCCTCCACGAAAGCAGAACTCGGGTTGTGTTCAGACGGTGCTCTGCAGTGGGATGTCGGAGGCTGGTAACACAGCTGGGGTGCTTGCTATTGGAACAGAAGCCTAGAGCTCAGCAAGGCTGGCCGTGGCTGTGTCCCTCTGTGCCTCTTCTCAAAGCGCACCATGTGTCAGAGACTGAGGGAACTATTAAGATATCATGTGACAAAACCTGCCCTCTTACAGATAAGGAGAGCAAAATGCTCAACTGTGCCTAAAGACACAGCGGCAGTGGCAGGCTTCGCTCTCTGCGTGGTCCCAGGGCAGGTGAGGGCAGGTGAGGGGGCTGAGCAGGCTTCCACACTGCAGGAGGAAAGAGGGACAGAGGCCAAGGGGTGCTTAGCGGCAAGGCCTGTAGCACCTCATGATCCGATTTTGCCTTCCTTGATCTTGAGAAGAGGGAAAACTTGATCGATTTATTTGCAGGAGGGTCTGAAATTAGTTTCCTACTTATAATTCTTTGTTGCTCTTTTTCATTCTGTTTAATTTTTGAGTTGAAAGCAGGGATATCAAATAATATTTGTAAAAAGACCATCTTTTAAGAATGCAAATAGGAGCAGAGGCCCTGTTTGTAAACTGTGACGGAACTGTGTGAAGCCATTCCACACGGAGCCCCTGCGACAGCATTGCTAGTCTTCACCCCAGATGTCTTCCATGACATCAGGCCTGCTTCTCCTTCCTTTCCCTGGAACACTGTAACCACCCAGGGAAGCTGCCAGCCTCCAGTGCTGTCGGGCTCTCTCCCTCTCCCCAGGATGCCCAGCACTTGGCCAGAGGGCCCGCATGGGCACCTGTACACAGGGGAGGCATGCACTCAATCTCCCTGTGCTTCTTGCCAGCCTTTCGTGGTGGTGGTGATGCTGACCAGGGTACCTTTTGGGGTTTAGAACTCATGCTGGAATGAGGGATCACTGCATCTCTATGAGGCTTTTCTCCTCTGCCACAGGGGGCCTCTGGAGGACAGGGGAGCCCCTCGCCCACTTGCAGCCAGGCCTCCTGCCTGTGACTGCTAGAGCTGGACCTCCAGTGGCCATCCGACCACACACTTTACAGGTGCAGGAAGCGGATCATTCTGTACCTTTGGACACCCCAGCCGATTTGCATCAGAGGAAGGCAGGCTCGTACTGCCCCATGGGGCTCAGACTAGCTCTGAGCGTGTGGGAGGGAGAGCACCTGCCTTCTTCTTGGTAAGGTCTCAGCTATTTATAGGCTGCTTGGTTGTGCTTTCCAAAATTCAACCCCAGGGAAATCTCTGAAATCCTCAAAGCGGAAGGTAGGGGAGCAAGCAAATGGGAGTATTTGCTGGAGGCCACGTACCTTTCCCGCAGGCTGTGCCTGAGTGTCTCAGTGCTCAGGGCAGGATCTGTGTTATATAAACAGGTCCACGCTGCCTCTGGGAAGGGCCAGAGATCACTGGGGCAAATGCACCTCAGATTAACGCCTCACGTGGTCCTTAACGCCACCCGCCACTGCAGCTGGTGCGTCCGTATGCAGGGGCGCTTTGTGGCCAGCACTGCACAGCAGCCAGGCCCCAGATCGCCAAGGGGCACTCAGGTGGATGGGACAGGGTGTGCTCAGGTGGCCCTCCCCTCAGCCTGCCGCCAGAGCATGGGGCTCCCCCAGGCCACTGTGTTCTGCACTCCGGGTCTCACCTGTGCTGGTGCTGATGTTCTCGGTGCCCACTGTCTGTCCCATCAGGTGGTACTGGTTCAGCCTGGAGCCATCTTCTGCCACCACCACTGACTTGGTGGTACCGTTGGTCCAGACATAGACAACTTCAGAGTTTGGGTATGCATCTACACAGGGGGCGGGGGACAAAAAGGGGTGCAAGCATTGAGTTGTTTGCAGCCTGGCACAACCAGAGATGTTAATAAAAGTAGCAAGAGAGGTAAGACAATTAGGAAGTCAACACTCAGTGAACTAAAGAATGCATAGGGTGGTCAGGCCAGGGCAGACGGCACCACGGTTCAGGTCCTTCTCATTTCTGAAGATCAAGTGCTCAGAAACCAAGGCCTGCAGCTTCCTAGAATGTATTTTCATCACGGAGCACTGAGTCCCTCAGCTCTGTGGCCTCGGGCACGTCACTTATGCTCACGCAGTTCCTCCAGCTGTGGAATGAGGTGGTGATAGCACCTGCTTCTTAGGGCTGCTGTCCAGGACATGAGCTCCGTAACGACATAATGCACACAGTACTAGGAGCCGTGTCTGATCACATCAGCTACAGTTAAGGTCCCACTTTGCAACTGGCACTTATTGTCCTGTTGCCCCACACTGTCCTGGTAGGAGTGTGACATGACAGGCAGGACCTTCACCCCCTGGTGATGGCACACCTGTGAATGTCACCTTACATGGCAAAAGGCACTGTGCACATGGAGTTAAGGCTATGGGCCTTAAAATCAGGAGATTATCCTGTATTATCCCAGTGGGCCCAGTATAATCACTTGAGTTCTTAAAAACAGAGACCTTTCTCCAGCTGGAGCCAGTCAGAGACCCAGATCAGGAGCTGTGAGGCATGAGGAGAGGACTTGCTTTGAAGATGGGGAAGGGACGTGAGCCAGGGTGTGTGAGCAGCCTCTGAAAGGCAGAGGGACCCCGCCCACCAGCCCCTCCCAAGGGGACAGCTGGCAGGAAACAGAGCCCTCCACCCTTCCTATGGCCACAAGGCACCGAATCCTGCCAGCCACCGGAATGAAGCGGGAACTGAGTTCACACCTAGAGCCTCCAGAAAGGAATACAGCCCTGCCAACGCTGGTTCTGGCTTTGTGAGACCCACAGCAGAGAAGTCAACACACCCACTGTACTCTGACCTCTGTAAGGTAAAGGCATTGTTTTATTTTTTATTTTTTTCCATTTTATTGGCATGTAACATAGTGTAAGTTTAAGGGTACAACATGATGACTTGATATATGTACATACTGTAAAAAGATTAGCAAAATAAGAGTGATTATCAGTGTGTTGCTTAAAACTGCGAAGCTTGTGATAACTTGTCACAGCAGCAACAGAAAGATGGAGAACAGAAAGAGGACTCTCAGAGGAGGGAGACAAATACACATAAAACATATAAATGGGGAGGGAGTAGTAGGTGTTGTGGAGAAACACAAGCTATGGAGAGGGAAGAGGCACAATTTTAAGTGGGGTAGTCTGGGGCGACTCCAGGGATGTGCAGATGCTGGCCACACTGCTGCCAGAGGAACAGCATCCAGGAAAGGTCGTGGCAGGTCCTGAGGCACGAGCCTGCCTGCGATGCCTGAGGGAAGCCATGCAGGCAGCTTAATAATAAAATGCCAGATAAAACAGTCCTAACATTATTTTAAGGTCTTTGACTTTTACTCTGACCTAGCCAGGAAAAAACACACTGGGGGGTTTAAGCAAAAAAAAGTGACACATTCTAATGTATGTTGTAAAAGGTTCTGTCTGGCTGAGCTGAGAGACTAGATGGTAGGTGGAGAAAGAGGAGAAATTTGGGATTCATTTTAAAGCAGGGGGTCAGCCAATCAGCTAAGGAATTGGATGTCAGCCGTGAGAGGAAGGAGAAGGCCGGGTCAAACATCCAGATGGTCACTGGCACTTACTAGGATGGGGAAGATTCTAGAAGGCCCTGGCTTCTGCTTAAAGAGCAGCAGTGTGGGTGCAGATGGGCCAGAGGTGAGAGGCCTACGGGGGGGACCCCCGTGGGAGCTGAGCAGCCTGCTGGCTGTAACCAGTGGGAGGTTCACGGGGCTGACTCTGGATGGGGACATTACTTCTTGAGTGGCCTGCGTACGGATGTCAAGTGAAGCGCGGGCTGTGAGGTCACCTGCGCAGTGCATGCAGGTGGGAAAGGGAAGAGGGTGGACATGCCGCCCCAGGGCCCCAGGGTGCTGCAGGGTCCAGAGTCTGGGAAGGTAAGGAAGGAAGGAGCAGCAGAGCCACCCCAGCACTGGCTGCTGGTGGGAGGGTACGGGGGATGCGTTGTCACAGGCTGCCGTCCCGCCGATGTCTCCTGAGGGGCCGCAGGACTAGTGCAATCCGGCCCCCAGCAAGAGTACTTCCATACGAGCAGCTGCTTTAGAGAACCGACGGGCTCATCTGTCCCAGGTGTCTCTTGAGGCCCCTGAAAGGAAACCGGCACGCCTGCCCTACGGTCTAGTCGGGAAATCCACACAGATGCCACACGCAGCCTTCCGGTACCTCCCAAGCAGGCTACAGGCTGTGCTCCCAGCTACACAAGCAGAGCAGGACCCTAACTCCACACTGAGCAGCAGCCTGCAGACTCAGAGCTGAGACGGCTGCAGCTGTCTCAGAAGACGGGGACGAGCTACGCACATCTGTGGCTGGCAGGGACGGCATCCTGAGTAAGCTGGCAGAGCGGAGCTCTCCCCCCACCAGGCCGAGCTGGCTCACTGCGCTGCAGAGGAGCCCATGAGCAGCATTCCTTTGGGTCTTACAAGCAAACCTATGCCTTAGGTCAGAGATCTTGACAGGCAGAGGCGGAGGAACGGTCTGAATGATCAGGAGTGCTCCTAAAAGGGCAGAGGCTTCTTGGCTAATGCACATCACTGTCTTATTCTTGCTTTATGTGCAAGTATCCATAACAATTGGAAAACAATAAAACAAACATGTATATAGCAAGCACTGAGCTTCACACAGAGGAGAACGCCAGAATCTCCAAGGACCTCTGTGCGTGACTCACTAAAAGCTCACCCTCTCCCCACAAGGCGGCATCCTGAATTTTATGATAATCATTGCACTGTTGGCTTTTGTGGTTTTACTTTCTGGGCAGCTGTCACTAAACAAAGTATTTTTGTGGCTTGGCCTGTGTTCTCTTTGTGAAATCTGTTCATGGTTTTTACCCATTTGATTCATGTTTTATTTATATATTCTCATACACACACTTTCTGTTCTATGTGTGGCAAATACCTTAAAGTTTGTGATTATTGCTATGTTCATAGGTTTTTTATAAACATTAGTCAAACTTAGTCAATTTTATCAATAATAAGTCAACCTTATCATTAATTAATCAAGTTTATCAGCTTTTTCACCTTTGCCCATCTTACTTCAAAAGGCCCTCCTTGTTCCAAGGCCTTGGTATCCGGCCCGTGCGAGAGCAAAGCCAGAAAGCGCGTCCTTGACTGCAGGACCTTGATGCCCGAGAGCTGACTTCGGTGCATATTCTCGCATATACCTGTCCAACCGCACTTTCTCCATGGGGCTTCTGTGTTCTCAGTGAAGTCACTAGGCTGCCCCTCTTGCCCACGCACTTCTAGGGCCTGCTCTGCCAAGGAAGGTCTCCTCCAAGCACCCGTTGTCCCTCTGCAGGGTTCTCTGCTCTGCTCCCGCTTTTTGTCTGGGTTTTGACCTACCCCAGCTTAACTGCACAGGCTTTAGAAGACACTAGAAGCTAGAGGGGTGAGGGTTCCCCTTTTCTTCTTCAGGAGGCCCTGGCTGTTCTTTGGCCTCTGCTCCTCCATATACATGGTAGAATTGGCTTATGAGGCTTCCTTAAAAATACTCTGACAAGATTTATGTTGGAAGTGAATCAGATCTATAGATTACAGATTGGGGAGACATGACATCTTATGTTATTGTATCTTTTTAATCATGGATATGACATGTCCTTTGTGTATTTAGGACACTGTAGTGTAGGTGTCTGACTATAAGCTTTTCTGATTGTAATTTATGCCAGGTAAATAGGGTCAGAATAGTGCCCCAGGCATTCCTAGCTGACAGCATCACTATTGACAGGCTGAGGGCAACACAAAATAGTCTTCTACACTGAACTGTCTTTCAATAGAGAATCATTTTCTCTCTCTTGCTAGATGCCCTCCCCCTCAGCACTCTTTTCCAATGCCCAGAGCACCCTGTCCCTGAGCAAAGGCCATGTGAGAGGCCCCCTTATCAGAAGGTTGCTCAAGGGAAGGTGGGGTAGGACTAGAATTAGTAACATGATTCTGATAGTTATCTGCATATTAGTAAGATATGAAATAGGTGTAATACAGTAAGACCCCATTACAGCAACTGATGGGACACCACGGATGCCACACTGAACTCAGGTTACAGGTGGATGTTGAGTGGTTATTCTTGCCAAGCCCTAGGTAACACAGAAGGGTATTTTTCATATGGACAGCATGGCATGCTCCTGACACGGTGAATTCTGCTGTAATTTCCTTTCTTTCCCGGGGACGATGAGGACACGGGCACTGATTATGCCCTCCACCTTGGTGGGCTGCTTTCTAAATGCTATGCGTACGCACCACTGGGCATATGCTGAGATGCTGATGGTCCTCTGAGTTCCACATAAGTGTCAGTGAGATTTCTATCTTCTTCCTACAATGTAAATGTTGTAAGACTCCGGAACTTTGAAGGGCCATGACACTCAGACGCGGACTTGAGCCGAGCAGCCTTCTAGGTTCCGGCCGGGCTGTGAGTGTGGGGCAGACGGGAGGTGGTGGTAAGGCAGCAGCCCCTGGCTTCCCGGGCTGTCGCCAGACTGGCTCAGGCAGCTTCCACTGCTGCTGTTCTCGGCACTGTGCTGCACCTTCCCCCCCAGCCCCCAGCCCCCAGCCTCAGCGGGGAGGACTGCTGCACTGTACAGGCAGCCCCCCAATGGCACCTCTGCTGTCAGGCGGGCTGCAGGTACCCCATGAAAATCCCCATCCCACTGGCTAATGCACAGGGAACTGTGGGTCTGACCCTTGGACAAGAAAGGTAAAGGGCCCCCTGCAACCCTTGGAACATGTAAGTAGGTTGGGGAACATGAATCCTGAAGCTCGTAAAGGAGCTCAAATTTCAGGGCAATAGGTCTTAGTGACGGAGGTCAGTTCTGAGAGTGAGGGCCACCTGGGAACACAGGCATGTGTCTAAACAGAGAACAGGAAACACTGCTCCCTGTGGGGCTGTCCCGTCAGTGTCAAATCTGCTCAAGAAAGAAGGGAAATGGGACAGAAGAGATGCAGGGGAGGGAGAACATCAGGACCTAAAACACTTTGCACGTGGCGGGGAAGTGCGGGTGCAGATGCCTCCTCTGATAGACTAGTCAGAGGCCAGGTGAGGGAGGAGGCCACAGGGGGAGGAGTGAGGTGGTGAGGGTGCAGGAGGAGGAGTGAGGAGGTGAGGGTGCAGGAGGTGGAGTGAGGAGGTGAGGGTGCAGGGGGAGGAGTGAGGTGGTGAGGGTGCAGGGGGAGGTGGTGAGGGTGCAGGGGGAGGGGTGAGGTGGTGAGGGTGCAGGGGGAGGAGTGAGGTGGTGAGGGTGCAGGGGGAGGCAGGGGGTGGTAAGGATGCAAAAGGGAGGCAACCAGGGTATGTAGATGCGACAGGACTGTGGAAGCATGGACCCCACCCTGCCTGCACTCTCAGAAGCAGGGCTGGGCACCAGTTTCCATGGTGGGACAGAAAATGGCCCAGTTTCAGATGGCTCTCCTCAGGCTGTGAGGCCGAACGGCCTGCGTAGGGCGTCCATGCTGCAGTGATCACCGGATGGTAGGGGGCTGTCTCTGCCCTGGGACGCTTGCTGGACATGAGTCTTCCAAGCCTCCTCCTCTATTGTTGGTAGGTGTGTGTGTGTGTGTGTGTGTGTGTGTGTGTGTGTGTGTGTGTAATAATGCTTAACTTACAATAAGGACCAGATAAAAAATTATTTTTAACTAGATAAAAGTTACCTGAAATCACAGTGTGACATATTAGTGTCACCTACAATGCACACTAATATTCACAGCATCTTGCTTTTCAAACTGTAAGAATTAAATGACCTACTGGTATTAATAATGTTAATGACATTCATAACAACAGCACCAAGAGGCAGCAGGGCCTCCCAGCATGTCAGTTCACATTGCTGAGTCCTCATCAAACTAAGGGTGGTAATAAATGACCGCTCATATGTGTTTCAGCTCAGGCATTTAGCAACATTAAATTCTTCTCTTTGTGTCAGTTATGTGGCATTTAATCTCTTGGCCAGGGACACCAGTAAAGGAGGCAATCAGGTTTTTTGTGCTATCATTTGTCATGATTTAGAGCTCCAGAAACTTAATGCTCGGCTCCTGCCGACCATACATCAGTGGTGCCAGGCAAGAAGGTTTGAAATGTTTTCATTCACAACTGACTTGGAAATTCATCACCCCTTTCTGAGCAGCTCCTTCCCTTGGGTTGACACTTTCTGTATGTCCTTGGCTAGCATTGCAAATCGTGAGCAGGAGGTGGGGACGGCACTATCAACCCCTCATTTACAAGGCCTTGCAGAAGCAATGAGATTTTGCCTATGAGAGCAATATGGTGGCCTGACTCTGACCTTGAGCCAACGATATACACACAATCTAAGCCTTTTTTTCCCCTCACCTACCGAGGAGGGGAAATAACACCCATCTCCTAGGGGCACTGTAAGGACAAAGTGTATTCATCAGTGTCAAGTACTTAGTATATGCCTGCCACACAGAGGCGCTTCATAAATAGTAGCTACAAGGAAGGTAACTATATGTTGAGAAGTATTTTTGCTTGGTGTCAAATTCAGTCTTAGGAAAAGATCCTTCTACTTGAATTACTTTCCCATTGTTGGTCAAAAATAAATCCAATGCTTGAGGCCTGTTGACTAGCCTTATCTGACAGGCTGTGTGCACACCCAGGAACTGCCAATAACCAGTCAGAAAATCTGTTTTACTTTGTGCTTTCATTGCTTATGACAGCAGAAACACAGATTAGGATGTAACCAATAATCAGAATTTGGGTGATTTGAAAATGTGCAGGATCTGAGTTCTCTGACACCCGTGTCCTCAGCCTCCCTGTCTCCTCTAAAACGAGGGGTGGGCCTCAGATGACCACCCCCATCATCTGCGCGATCTTCTGCAGGTCTCAAAACCTCCCTGAGCCTCAGTCCCCTGAACTGCAAGCCAAGTCGGCACCTGACGTATCAGTTACATAATGTAGATTAGAGACTTTGTAGAATGCAAATATACATAGATCTATGATCTGTAATGGCCTACTGGGTAATTGGGTAATACAGGGATATTGGGTAATATCCCTGCTTTCAGTTCAGCAGGTGAACACTAGACCTACGGGGGGTTTACCACACCTTCTTCCTTGCCCAGAGTCAACTAAGAGGTAAGTGCAGCTCTCCGCAATGGAGATGAACAGGTCACCCTGCTGCCCTGTTCCCGGTGAAGCTGCACAGCAAGGTTGGGGTTTGCTAGTCAAATGGTCCATCTCTTCCCCACAGTCAGGTCTGTAAAATCACCATGGGGTCGTCGCCCTGGCTGGTCCAACAGAGTCTGAGCCGGTGCCCTCTGTATCCATTGACTTAAATGGGACCTAATCAGGGAAGACACAGGGCTGCCCCCCACCCAGCAGGAAGGACCCTCCCCTTGGGAAGAGGACTAAGAAGCAGGGCAAAAACCAGAAGTGTTCTGAGGAAATCCCCTGACGCAGCCTCCCACCCCTCCTAAACCTTCCAGCTTTGTTACCTTCAGATCAACAGTTTCTCCCAATTACCTCGAATCTCCTTAAGGAAAGCAGTATTTCTCAGGTCACCTAGTCTTAAAATCGTGATGCCACCTTTCTCTCCTGTCGCTCTTTGATCCTACACGCCCAGCTGTCACATCCGGCCACCGCCCTGCTCCCAGCTCGCATCACTCCCAGCGCAGGCCCCAGCCGATGTCACCTCTGTTTCACAGTGAGGTCGGCACATCCCCTTGTTCTACTGACATTGCCCGCCCTGCCGCCTGGTTTACACTTTCATACTTAAGGCCCTTCCTGTTTGGGTTGTAATACCATCTTGTCACTTCCCTAAAAGGTGTTCCCTAAACACTTCCACTACCTGATCCCCAGTCATGTTGGCTTTGCCCTTATTTCCGTTACCCTTCTTTTCAGACCCTTCCGGGTTCGGTTCAAAATACCATCCCCAAGATGAGCATCCCTATCTGTGAATCTCAAGTGGCTTCATGGCACAAGGGTATCGAACCCAATCATCTAATGTGTCCACCATCAACTCCTTGGGAGCAGAGCACCACTGATGCTTTTGCATCACTCACTGCACCTAGCAGAATGCAGAACACTCCCCATGCATCTGCTAAGTAACATCAAGGTTAATAATGCACCTAAGCTCAAACACAACACATAAACCTTCAATGTGTTTGTGGATCCTCACGGACTGCATCCTACACACATGAGGCACTCTGAGCCCTGTGTTCTAGATCACTCCTGCGCATGCTGAGTCATGACATGCTGGGCATGACAAACGCAGGAGCAGAGACATAAGCACTTGTAATTGAATGAACTAATAGCTTACTACAGTAAGAAGCGCCCTGATTCTCTGAAATTCTCTCCACTAAATGTTTACCAAAGAGGCAGCCATACTTAATTTAGTCTACACTTCCATGATCCAGATGTTGTGTCATGACTTAACTTACTATTTAATGCATCACTCCACAAATAAAATGAACAACAACAAAAAATTAAGTTCTTTTTTCTGTTTCTAAATAGCCTTGATTTGTTTAAGCACTTGCTTCTAAATGTAAACCATGCCATTATCTTTAAGGAATTTCCTTACGGACTAGGAAACATCAGTCTATAAGCTAGGGCTAATTTCAACATTTGTTTGAGTTCTTGAGAGCAGAGATAGCAGTAACAGAACCAGTTTGTTAATTCAGTTCTGCATTAGAGAAGCCAAACCATGTGGCTCATTAGAATAATGACACCTATTTGCATTCCTTTGTCTCCTAATAGCAGAGTACTGTTGGATTGGGTAATTTGAAACTCATTATATTATCACATCTAGCCTCTGTGTGCTCAGATACCCGCTGTATAAGTGAACTACTTGGCTTAGCAGCTATTATTAGTAAATCCAAAAGATGAAAGACAAGTAAGAAAAACACTTAATTGAATAACATTTCTTCTCTTACAACTATTATGTCCTGAGCTGAAACCATATAAGCTGAGGAAAGGCAATGTTTGTGCAGTTTTCTAGCTGTTGGTCTACTGTATATAAACATGATATATGAAGAAAATCCTTCTAATTGTTTTGTGTATAATAGCAAGGACAATAACAGCAAATATAAAGAAATGATCAACATCTAAATCAAACCAATATTTAAAATATTAGGCAGATAAAAAGAAATTTGGTATGAGAGTTCAAATCTCTACTGAGTTCAAGAAATGTTCATATTGGTTTATGCTCTCTACTGGGTTTAAGAAATATATGTGTACATACATTCATTGACCTTATTTGATTTGATTGAATGTAGAAGTGATGAGATCCTATCAGATGCATATTTTATCTCTGAAATGTGAAAAAGATTTAACTGCAGTGGGTTGGTTGTTGAATAAGAGATAATTTAGTGAAGAAGGATTAGAGAGTCACTTATATCCCTTTATCAAAAATTGTGCTTTTGTGCTGCCTGCCCTGAAAACCATTGTGATTAAATCTGAATATCATATTAACTTGAACTTATTTAAATAATGATAAAAAAAATAGCAATTTCACTTCCAGTGTTTAGCCTTTGATCAAATCAACAGCATAATTTTCCTATACAAAGAGGGGTATAATTTTAAGTTACACAACTCATTTTCCTCTTGGGGACATGAACAGTTCATTTTCTACCAGGGACATGAATCAGTGATTCCCAAATGAGATGCCCTAGGGGTCTTTTGAAGGTTTTGTGCATGTACTGATGTGCACAGCCCCCTCACGGCAACAAATGATTTTAAAAAGTCCTGGACAAAGTCCCTTTCCATTCATAGGGCTTTCCCCAAATAAATGTGTTTTATCTCTCCATGGTAATTGAAGATCATAGTTTTAAAAAAATGAATTATGTCCATCCAACCTAACTGTTGGCTTATTACACATACTTAACATCTCCTAATTCCAAAACTCACACTGGAATGATTAGAAGGAAAATGAAAGGAAACCCCTGGGATCAAAAGAATTCCCCTTCCAGGAATGTTACTAGGAAACAACTACTAACTGTGGACATGATATAAAAAAACTCCCTGAAGCCCTGGAGAGTGAACAAATACAGGTGGAAACTGTAAAGAGTGGTACTTGGAGGAGGGGAATGGCTTTCTAGTTAAAAAGCTGTGAGCCTGAGTTATGAGGTGCCTGAAGCTCAGATCCCTCCGTCTTACTGGTTTGAAGAACCAAGACAAAGACTGTGGAGTTATCAAAATAGCACAGTGGCAAAGTCAGGGGCAAAATCCTATAAATTGTGGAAGAAAAGAGCCACAGAGAAGCAGCCCCAAATGTGGTAGTCATGGATGTACGTAAACTCAATCCAGACATCTAACTCAGCCCTACGTTACACAACATGGAGCACAGTCCTGCAGCCCAGCCACGGGAAAAGAAGCACCGTACATTTCAGCTGGTGCCTACCGCAGGAAAGACAGAATTTGCAGTTTTCCTTTAGTTACATTACCTGACTAAAAGTAAATAAATAACACTAAATTTAACATACTCCAGAGTCTGTGAAATATAACACTGAATATCCAAGGAATAATTTAAAATTACTAAAGTAAAAGAAATAGGAAAGACTTACCCACAGTCAAGAGAAAACACAATCAATGCAGAATGACCCTGAGAAGATTCACACCCTGGATTTAGCACACAAGGACTTTAAAGCAGCAATTATGACTATACTTGAGAGTGTAAAATAAAAAATGTAATGTTCTGTAATGAAAATTTATTGAATTGAAAAAATTAAGAGTAAATTCTTGGCATAGCCTATTTAAAAGAAACTCTTTAAAAGGACCAAATACAAATCCTAAAATGGGCAAATATACTAAATAAAAGCTTTACTGTCCAAGCTTAATGACTGACTGGAAATGACAGATAGTCAGTGAATTTGAAGACAGAGCAATAGAAATGATCCGATATAAAGAATAAGGAGGGAAAACACATTTAAAAATAGACCTCTAAGGATCTAAAGTATTATATCTGAAGTTACAATACATATAATTAGAACTCCAAATGAAGAAGAGAGGATAGAACAAAAAATGTTAGAATGAACAGTGGTCAAAATACCCCAAATTTGGTGAGAGGTATAAAGTTAGAGATGCAAGAGGCCCAACAAACTCCATGTAGTACGAATAATAATAAGAACACATGTGGGGGACTTCTCCTTCCAGGAAAACGGAGATGTGTTTTCCTTATTCTTCCCACTAAATTCAACTAGAAACCCTGGATATTACATACAAAATAAATATAGGACGAGTCTGAAAGGTAGAATGAAGACGGCAGAAACAGGCCGTAGGATGTTGGGGCCCCAGGGATGACCCAGGGTGGGGGTCTCTGGCTTTCTTCTTGCCTTATAAATCCCGGACTTGGAGATGACAAAGCGAGCAGTCTGGGACTGCCAATGGGCATGGGAAAAAAACAGTAACAACAATAGAAACCTGTGCTCTCTCTAGCCAAAGGATCAGCAAAAGGTCAGCCTATCAAGAGAGAAAATATTCTCAGAACCAATATCTATATTAGTCAGTGTTTTCCAGAGAAATGGAACCAATAGGAGGCCATATATATGTATATATAGTACATGTAATTTATTAATAAGGAGTTGGCTCGTGCAGAAGGCCGAGAAGTCCCATGATCTGCAGTGAGAAAGCTGAAGATGCAAGAGAAGCTGCGGTGCCAATCTGAGAACCGGCTGCCTGGAAGCCCAAGAGGAGGGGTATTTCATTTTGAATCCAAAGGCGGGAAACGACCGATGCTCCTGCTCGAGATAGTCAGGCAAGAGGAGCTTCCTCTGACTCATGGGAAGGTCAGCCTTTTTCTTCTATTCAGAACTTCAACTGACTGAATGAGGCCCACCCACATTACGGAAGACAATCTGCTTTACTCAGTCTTCTAATGTAAATGCAAATCTTATTCCAAAACAACCTCACAGACACCCCCAACATAATGTTTGTTGAAATATCTGGGCACACCATGACCCAGTCAATACATACAATTTACCTTCAGAGCACTGAAAAATACAATAACCATAATAAACATCTTAATGAGTAAGTTCATAAGCAGGGTGGGGTGGGGCAGGGGAGAAAGGAAAGATGCACTAAACTTAAAAATCATTCTGTACCCATATAACTATTCTGTTTTTCACTTTCAGTACAGTATTCAATCAATTACATGATATATTAAACATTTTATTACAACAGGTTTTTGCCCAACTGAAGGGTAATATAAGTGTCCTGAGCACATTTAAGATAGGCTAGGTTAGTCTACGATGTTTAGTAAGTTAGATGTATTAAATGCATTTTCAATTTACAATATTTTCAGCTTATGATGTGTTTATCAGTACATAATCCTATCACAAGGGGAGGAAAATCCATATACAAAAAATAGTATAAATAAATCAAGATGGAATCATAATTATTGTCCAGCTAACCCACAGGGAGGCAGTAAAAGAAAACAGAGAAATGAGAAACACAGAGAACAGAAAACAGAATAATAAAATACCAGATTTAAGCACTAATGTATTAATAATAGTTATATTGGTTGTCTATGTAAAAAATTCAAAAGAATTAACAAAAAACTCTAGGAAATAATAAGCAATTACAGCAAGTTTGCAGGATAGGTTAATATACAAGTGTCAATCACTTTTTAAATACCAGTAGTAAACAGGTAGAATTTGAAATTAAACACACAATACAATTTACATTAGAATCACCCAAAATGAAGTACTTAGGTATAAATCTAATGAAATATGTATAAGTTCTATATAAGGAAAACTAAAAAACCCTGACAAAAGTCAAAGGAGAGCCAAACAAATGGAGAGCCATTCCATGTTCATGAACAGGAAAACTAAATGCTGTCAAAATGTCAGTTTTTCCTTACTTGATATATAGATTCAGTGCAATACCAATAAAAATCCCAGAAAGTTATTTTGTGGATATTGACAAATCAATTCTAAGTTTATGTGGAAAGGCAAGAGATAGTACTGAAGGAGAAAAACAAAGTCAAAGTCAAAGAACTGACACTAACCAGCTTCAAGATATACTATCAAGCTACAGTACTCAAGGCAGTGAGATATTGGCAAAAGAATACAAAAACAGATCAGTGGAACAGAACAGAGAGTCCAAGAAAGACCCACACAAATAAAGTCAACTGACTTTTGACAAAGAAGCAAAGGCAATACAGTGTATCAAAGATACTCTTTTCAAAACATGGTGCTGGAACAAGTAGGTATCCACATGGAGAAAAAACATGAATCTAGACACAGACCTTACACTCCTCACAAAAATTAACTCAAATGGATCACAGACCTAAATGTTAAAAGCAAAACTATAAAACTCCTAGAAAATAACATAGGAGGAAATTTAGATAACCTTGGGATTTGATAAGCTAGACCTCATTAAAGCTAAATACTTCTGCTCTGTGAAAGACACTGCCAACAGAATGAGAAGATAAGCTACAGACTTGAAGAAAGTCTTTGCCAAACTCATATCTGATAAAGAACTAGTATGAAAAAATATACAAAGAACTCTTAAACTAAATCATAATAAAATGAACAACCCAATTAAAAATGGGCAAAGGCCCTGAATAGACACTTCACCAAAGAAGTTATACAGATGAAAACCATATGAAAAGATGCGCTGCATCAAATATCATAAGGGTATTGTAAACTAAAACGACAAGATACCACTACATAACTATCAGAATGGCTGAATTCCAGAACACTGATAACACCAAATGCTGGTGAAGATGTGAAGCAACAGGGACCCTCATTCTTTGTTGGTGGGAATGCAACATGGAAGAACTGCTTTGGCAGACAGTTTGTCCATTTCTTACAAAGTTAAACATATTCATACTATGTGATTCAACAGTGGTGCTCCTTGATATTTAACCAAAAAAGGCAAAAACTTATGTCTACACAAAAGCCTGCCCATAGATGTTTATAGCAGCTTTATTCATAGTTGCCAAAACTTGGAAGCAACCAAGGTGTCCTTCAGTAGGTGAATAGATACACTATGGTGCAACCAGACAATGGAATATTCTGCTACTCAATCTCAAGAACACATTCTTCTGCTTCAAAAATGTAAACTTCACATGCATGAGCACAAATGGATAGTATAAAGAAGGAAGGAAATAGTTGATTGGTCCCAACTCTGACTCCAAATATCTCAAAGTAAGGATGAGGCTGCAGGCCAGTGTCAACATTCTACTCTGTCTGGAATGGCTGGAATCCATGAATTTCTACTAGACTTAGAAGAGTGTGCACCTAATGAATAGTTTATTTGTCCAAGCAACACATATATCTTAATTTGTGTAAAGGGTGAGCAGTGAGAGTGAGCATGACAATATCACTGCTTTTGTGGAACATTGTAGAAGTGAGTTAAGACAGCAATGCCTACCATGCAATGGAAAAGCTACCGGCTATGTGCTGGGAAGTGGGTCGTCAAGGTCCCTGTGGGGGACAGGTGAACTGCAGCGTGAGAAGTGAGAACAAGAAAGACTTAACAGGTGAAGGTCTGGGGGAACACTTCCCCATGAGCACATTCTAAATGGTACATGCTTCTACTCGCATCTAGTCTGCAAAGACAAGGGTGTATGTACCTCACAGTACTCTCCAGTCTTGTCATGCTTATTCTTATACAGAACCTAAATCCTGCCGAATTAATGTGGAAATATCCCCAAAAGTATGTCCATGGTTCTTACTTGTGAAAATAACTTACAGCTGCCAAATTTCAGAGGGCATGCATGGGCGTCCATCGGAAAGTCCTCTAGTTGCATTGGGCACTCTGCAGAGATGGTCAAGCTGGAAAATAAGAAATGAAGACCTTTAAGTGATTCACTACATTCTAGCTATATATTGAGCAACCACTATGTTGCATAAAGGCATATTAAGTACTTCACTCATTATTTTAATTACTGTCTTTGATGCAATTGTCTAAACTCTCCAAGAAAATTCTATAGGTTTGCACTGAGGATGAATATCATTTAGAATAAGGTTTAAATCAAATCTACTCAGGAGTTCTGTGGCTTGCTGTGTGTGTCCATACATACATTACCATTTGTAAAGCATTCGAGATGCCTTTAAAAATAACATATTCTTTGTTTCCCATCCTTTAGCCAGAGTAATCTAAAACCTTGTCCTGACAAAGCTGAAGATATATGTATTTTCTAAAACAGTCTATAAGCTCAAAAAATATAAAGGTGGAACAAATGCCCAAACCAAATTTTCACCTGAAGCTGGCTATAGTTGTTGTGTACTGGCCTGATGTCATGAAAGCAGAATAGATGAAGCCTATTACAATAGCAATCTTCTGTACAACTTAATTATTGTTTTTAATCCAAACCTAGTCTTCCAAATAATACCACCATCCACTACCACTGCCACCAATGACTACAACAGTAATGGTCATGATAGCTGCCGTGTCGGTGCCAGGCACTGCGTTAAGTCCTTTGCCTGCATTACCACATCTACTCAGAAGAGCACAGTGAAATTTGTTGCTTTTAACATCCCAGTTTACAAGGTAGGAAAGTGATGCCCAGATATTAAAGGATCAGGACAGTAAAGCAGAGCTCCTGAGTCCTGAAGCTGTGATCTGAGCCCAGGCCGCCTGGCCCCTCTCACTGCAGAGGCTCCCGACAAGCACACCCACCACACGCCAAGTGATAATGGCTTCTGCGCATTTCCAAAGTCGCCACACTATGGTGCTTTTATTTCTCTACAGGCGTTACTAATTAGGTAGTGAATCTAAATTTCATTAATGAGTTAATCTTCAGTTTATTAGTTCCTTATTCTACTATTTATAACAAAACAGAAATGCATAAAATGAAATCAAAATATAAAATATTCACCTAAGCAGATATTATCATTCTATTTTTAGACAAGTAATAATTCAACATGATATTAGCTCTTACGTTCCTTTCCTGTTAATACTGAATCTGGACCTTGCTTATGTGCCACACTGAGGATCAAAATGTAGAATCATTCGTTTTTGCCTTTACTATTTCCCTCTGTTAAAATAGATTAACCTTTTGCTGTTAAATTGGGCACATAATTCACACCTGATGATTGCAGATGGAGTGGCTGATGTGTATATTCTCTAAATGAAACTAAAATGTATATCAGTGCCAGGAAGGTCTGTGCCCATCAAAGGAAGAAATCCTGTGCCCCGTTGCTTCAAGGGACCTCTTCCCAAGGATGGAGTGATTTTCAGAGAGTGTGAGAGCACATAGATGGGAACACCGCAGAAGTCTCACACTCATGCAGGGCAATGACATTTAAAATGACATGCCACATATGTTCACAGAAGGATATAAGGAAATATAGAAAACTGTGAAAGAGAAAATCATAAATATATATCATTTCACTCATAATTTTAATTTCACTTGGTACATTTTGTCAAGATGTTTTCCTACATGTGCCTGTATTTTCTTTTTGCCCTTAGTATATAAAATTCAGCCTTGTATATACCTTAGAGTGGGAAATTTTCCACATTAAAATCTACATAACCATGATATTGAAAGGTGAAATATTTAGTTCTAGTATGTAGATGTCTGTGTATTATGTATGTACAAATATGCTTGTGTGTGTGTGTATATATATAATATATGTGTATTATGTATATGTATGTGGGATGTGTAGATAGATCTCCATAATTTATGTAAAAGGACTATTATTAGAGATTATGAAATGGGTAAGGTGAATGAATATTTACTTATTAGAAATAAGAAAATTAGATTTAAAAAACACAGCCCATGAGGAGGGCATTTAGCTAACACAAAGGAAAATAATATGTTATCTGGCTGTTAGTAAACTTAACACTTTTTTTAAGTAAAGAAATAGTGGGATAGAGAATTTAAATAAGTCAAATATGTTCCAGAGAATAAAATCACAACAAACTCAGAAAGTCTAGAATTTCCTGAAGAAAGGAATTTTTAGTAGGGGAATAGGAAATGTATATAAAGCTATAATGCCAGGTCCAAAGCAATAGCTATGAACATAAGCATATGAAAAAAGAGTGCTGTAGAGGCTTAGAGCAGAACACTTCCAGTTGGGAGCATCCGTCTCGGTGCTGGTCATGTCTCTGTTTAGGGAGGTAGGTGTAAGGAAAACACTGGCTCCATCTGTGGGAGCAGCAGAAGGTGGGGTGTAGAGGCCTTTGGTGATCCTAGCTGTCTTAGCTCAGCCACAAGCACTGCACATGTCAGCCAGTACACCAGCTGTCAACAGCGTTATGGGCTGTGCCCCAACATCGGGGTGCTATGGAGATAATCGTCCATGGGGGGCCTTCTCCCTGCACACTGCTGCGTCTGGTGCTCACATCACTGGGCTGCTGCCCCAGGAAGCACTTCCCTGTTCACCGGCTCTGGAGGCTGCCTTGAAGCCAGAGCTACTGACTGAGCTCCTGACAAGGTGGTCAGCCCCTCCTCCCCCTCACTCTGTGCTGGTACTTTGTTTTAAGCCCCATGGCCAATGGAGGCTCTGCCCCCTGGCATTTCTGTTGTTTGCCCTTACTTGTCAGAGACCCACTCATGGAGACCGGACCTCCCGTGCTGAGCACATAGCCCACTCCTGTCTTTTTCTCCTTTTCCCCATGTCTTCCTCCTTTCTTGGCCAACACCATGTATTTATAAGGATGAGAAGCCTTCCTTTCTGTCATGATGGTCTCAGCTCTTATTAAAGAAAGCGTCTCTTGTCCTGCTCCATTCTGTCTGTTTGACCCTAAGAGCTAGTTACCTTTTGAAAACCACTTTACTGACATTTAAAGATGCCAAAGAATGTACACCAAGGAGTCTTCTTTCATCATATAGTGCAGACGGGGACATTTAGGGAGGGTGCGCAGAGACAGGAGGACAGAATTTAGCTGGATCTTAAAAGAATCTTTTAAAGAAAACATAATTTCAGTAAAAAACACAAAATAAAGTAATTCTACAATTACCAGACCTACAAATGCTATCATGAGGGCCTCACAGATTTCTCCCCATTTTAATAGATCTCATTAGAATTGGAATTCCAAGCACTAAAGAAACATACTTCATCTAATGATAATGTCTCTCTTCTAAGGAATGAATGTATTATTCAAAAAGACCCCCCATAGCACATGTTTCAGCCTAAGTAAGAGAACATGTCAAAAGTGGCCTATGCTTTTTATAATACTCAAAAAAACTCTTAAGATAAGAGGGAAGCTTCCATTCGTGGAGCCTCTGAAATGTAGAAAGCCTTGATGTGTAACCAACCTTCTTCACACAGAATTGGGATCATAGCACTTTGTGGAATGGTGGGTTTTCCTAGTTCAAAGGAGGTCACCTTTTAGAAACTCTCTCTTTTCAGACAAAGAAAATAAAGTCCAAAAGGTTAAGGAATGTGTCTATGAAAAAACTACACTGATTTACTGACAGATCCAAGAATCCACTATTTTTTTTCCCAAGGCAGAGTATCTGTTTTATTTCTAAGTTCTATTAAAACATTCAAGCATTAACTTATTGGAAGATAATGTCCCAGTTTTTAACATCTCAATTTTAGATACAGGAAAAGGGCATTTTGTGAATTGAACTATTTGCTTCAATTTGGGTTTCTATCATCCAACTTGAGGGCTTGGGATTCTAAACTCACCAGGCAGCTCTCTGCTTGACCAGGGGCAACTCACCATTGAGGGCACTTTCAGGTGGTTAAAACAGCCAAATACTAGAGCAGCTTTGCCATTAACTAACCGTGTGAATTTTCTAACCTCTCTGGTCCAGTCTTTCCATTTGAAAAATAGAGGTAATAACAGTTGATTTTATTCTTTGAAAAAAATAGTTGATAAGTGTGAAAGGAAGGTTGGTCTCAATATTTCTACCCAATATTCTCTTCAGATCTGAGCCTCCTTCATTTACATGAAAACACTGCAAAAACAGTGCAGGTGTGGTGGTGTTAGGAAGAAAAATGTTCTTGCAAAGATGTCTAGGTCCTAATTTCCCAAGCCCCCAAACCTGAATATGTTATCTTAAATAGCACAAGGGCTTTGCAGACATGATTCAGTTAAGGTTATTGAGATAGAGGAGGTTATGCTGGATTATCCCAATGGGCCCCGTTTAACCACAGTCCTGAGAGGGAAGAGAAGGCGATGTGATGCAAGAAGCAGAGGTCAGAGTGATGTGGCCTTAAACCCCGGAGTGACAGTGGCCTCTGGAAGCTGGAAGAGGCAAGGAATGGATTCTCCCCGAGAGGATCCAGAAGGAATGAAGGAATGCAATGCTGCCTACAGACTGATTTTAGCCATGTAATACCTTTTTTGGACTTCTGACCTGCAGAACTGTCAGACAGTAAACTGGTTATGCTTTAGCCAATAAATTTGCCATAACTTGTTACAGCATCTGTAAGAAAATAATTTAAAAAATTTGGTACTTGGACATGGGGGTTGCTGTAGCAAATACCTAAGATGTGAAAATGACTTTGGAATTGGGCAGTGGGCAGAGGCTGCAAGAATTTTAAGATTCATAATAGAAAAAGCCTAGACTGCCTTGAACAGACTGTTAATGGATGTTAACAGGATGTTAATGATTCTGTAGTGAGGCCTTGCAAGGAAATGAGCAGTATGGTAGAGAAAACATGCATTGTATAGTCATAAACATACTACTGGTAGAAATATGGACATTAAAGGCTCTGCTGGTGAGGGCTTAGAGGGAACTGAGGAATATGTTATTAGAAACTGGAGGAAAGGAGATCCTTGTTATATAGCAACGGAAAGCTTAGCTGAATTATATCTACAATTATGTGGAAAGCAGAACTTGTAAACAATGGTGGCAGGCTAAATAATGGTCCCAAAGTCATCAGGTCCTAATGCCTGGAAGCTGTACACTCTGCCTTATCAGGAAAAAGGGTCTTTGCAGATATGATCAAGTTAAGGGTCTTGAGATGGGGAGATTGTCCCAGTGGGCACTAAATGCACCCATGAGGATCCTTAGAAGAGGGAGGCAAACAGAGATCACACATAGGAGAATGAAGATTGATGTGATGAAAACAGAAAGAAATTTGAAGATGCTATGCTGCTGCCTTTGAAGATGTAGGAAGTTGCCCTGCGTCAAACAATGCAAGGCATGCAGCCCTGGCAACAGCAGGAGGAGAGTAAGTGAGTTCCTCCATAGAGCCTGTAGAAGGAGTACAGCCCTGTCAATACCTTGATTTTGCCCCAATGACACTGATTTCAGACTCATGACCTCCAGAAATGTAAGAGAATAACTGAGTGCTG
Organism: Manis pentadactyla; assembly: GCF_030020395.1. NCBI lineage: Eukaryota > Metazoa > Chordata > Mammalia > Pholidota > Manidae > Manis > Manis pentadactyla. Next base: position 10,241,629 of record NC_080036.1, read on the forward strand.
CTTTAAGCCATCAAGTTTGTGTAAATTTGTTAGAGCAGCCAGAATAAATGACATTGGATACTTAGATGCTAAGAGATTTCCAAGCAAAGTATTGAAGTTGTAGCCTGTTTTCTTCCTGCTTATAATAAAATGTAAGAAGAAAGAGCTAGATTGAGGAAGGACTGCCATCAAAAAAGAGATCAGCAATTGATGTTTTGGGAAATTCGCCATTTACCCAGGTTGCAAAAGATGCTATAATTAGGACATTCACTGTCAGAAAAGCATGCTCTTAAGGGAAAGCCAAGGGTGCAGTTGAACACCTTTTGCTAGTTCCTCCAAAGTATCAAAAGGTCAGAGTATTCAGCCACACAGATGACATGTGAGGAGGCTAGGTGTGTGACTCATGGGTCCCCTCAGTCATGGAAGCAAAAACCAGGGACAGACATTAGGTTGTCTGTGAAAGACTGATGGAGGAGCCTCTTGTCTAATGGTGTGAATTATTGAGACATACGTAGGAGACCTACAAGATTGTACCAAATTTTATACCAGGAGAACCTGACAATTTTGACTTAATGGGACAGAGGGAAGGAACAATACTTCCTTTTTTTTCCCGCCATTTTCTCCCCTTTCAAATGGGAACATCTATAACCAATTTCACATGTCTCTTCCACCATTGTATTTTGGAAGCAGATGGCTTGTCACTGAGTTCCACAAATTCACAAATGGAGAGGACTTGTGCCTCAGGGTGGATCATACCCAGATCCTCATGCATAGCTGATTTAGATAATTCAGTTGATGAGATTTGGAGCTTTTGAGTTGAGAAGATTTAGTTGAGATTATAGACTTTAATTTGATGCTGTAATGAGTTGAGACTTTTAGAGATATTAGGATGGGGCTAATATATTTTGCATGTGGGACAGACTTGAATTGGAGGGGACCAGAACACAGGTTGTGGTAGGCAAAATAATGACCCCCCAAAGTAATTTACATGCTAAATCTTCCTATCTATGTGTTAACTAATGAGGCAAAAGAAACTTTTCAGATGAGATTAGGCTAAAAAGATTATGCTGAAAAGATTCCCTGGATCATCTGGGTGGACCCATAGTAATCACAAGGCTACCTATGGGAAGGAGACAGGAGTGTCAGAGTCAGAGATGCGATGTTGGAAGCAGTGATGATGGAAGGACAGATTCAGGGCCATAAGCCAAGGAGTGCAGTCATACCCTGAAAGCTGTAGAAAGCAAAGAAACAGAATCTCTCCTAGAGAATCGAGAAGAGACACAATCCTGCCAACAGCTTGATTTTAGCCTGGTAAGACCTGTTTCATCAGACTTCTGCTCTCCAGAGCAGTGAGATAATAAATTTGTGTAGTTTTAAGCCACCAAGTCTGTAGTAATTTGTTACAGCAGCAACAAGAAACTAACACAATGGTTTCCTTTAAAAAAAAAAAAGTAATATTACTAATCAAATGGTCAGTTGTTAGTGTGCTGAATAACAGCCTTATGCATATTTCAAAATCATTTTCACAAAGGTAAAGAAAACTGGCAATATTATCCAATTTATAAGTAGCTCACAAAGTGTCTACTTCAGTGAAAATTCAGATTTTGATAATGAAATAGACGTCTCATGCAGTGTCCTGGCTTGGTCAGCTATTAAGCTGCGCACCATGTTTTCGCAAGATTCATTCAGTGCAAACATAATCTCCCTGTAAAGATGCTACAGTGGCTTGACTGAGAGTTTATTTTGGGAACTCTTTAAGTTAAATTTATTTGGGGACTCCTGAAATTTAATATTAACATAGCATTTAATGACTGATGTTATGGGAAAGAAATAAGGCCTAATTTGGTTGTGATACTTTTCTAGTGCTATGAGTCCTTATAAAGATCAAACAAATGCTTAATGAAGATAACTTCCTACTTACCACTGTTGTGCCCATATGAAAGGCTGCAGGGTTTGGAGATGGAGTAAAACCGGTGCTGTTCACCTGGCATTACTGTAGGGAAGATATTTATTGCACTGTAGCCTCACTGTGCTGCCTCTGGCTTATTCCCACTTGTATGGGGCTCTGAAGGGATCCTTCCATGTTCCAGTAGTGATACTGATGGAGAATTCTCCTTTCCCAATGGTTGAGTCACATTCTTAGGCACCATGCATAGGGAATATTTTTGTGCTGTAAGTGCATTTTTGAAAGAAAGCTCAGCTCTGATGATGATATGCCTATTTTTCCTAAATTTGACTCACCTCTAGACTGGCAAATGAAGAGAAGTTTATTTATGTATTCACTTACAGAGAATTGGCCCTTTCACACACACACACACACACACACACACATTACCATTGTTAGAAATACAGATAACCCTGCTTCTCCTTTAGAAATTTCCCTGTGAGCCGGGCCTAATGTCAAACCCTTCCTTACTGAAGCTTTCTTCCTGTACTCACAAAGGACTACAAACTTGTTCATGGAATAGAAGAGTGCATGAATGACTTTGTCTTCTCATAATCATTAGCATGATGTACCACGCACACTGTCAGTTAGGCACTTGCTGCCAATTTTCCTGGGAATCTAACTATAATTTATAGTAATGTTTTGAGGAAAAGTATATTCTAAAGCTCAGTCAACTATATAAAAACTGAACTTTTAAAATCCACACATTGTCAAGTTGGGAATGCTGTTTGTTGGAACCCAAAGGTCACTGCCAGACTCATCGATCCCCCCACTTGTCACTATATGTAACGTGCACATTGGTCTCTTAGGAGGTAATTGCAGATCTACTGCAACTGTGTTTGATCCAGACCAGAGCTGCAGGCCTAGTATCTTTCAGGACCTGGAAATTGTGCTTATCTTGGTTAGTTGACCTCTAAGGGATCTTTATCTGAGTACTAGCCCTGGCTCTACCCACATCTAAAGCGGGGGTTTTGTCTGTGATAAAGAAGAGATGCCAGGCCCAGCAGGGGTTGCTGAGGTTTGCGTATGGGGAATAACCAATGGAGAGCTAGAAAAATAAAGTGTGCAATGACTTGCTTCAATAAATTCAATGAAGGGATACCTTGTAAAAAGCAGAACTTAGGCATTATCTGAAAGTTCAGATAAGACTATACTAAAATGATTAACGTTTCAGTTTACACAGTTGCAGAGTTCCGGGCTTTCAAAAAAAATCTGTTATTGACATAACATAATGAATATCTTCTTTTTAACAATAGAACCATAACAAAATGAATATCTTCTTTTTAACAATGGAACCAATTTTACAACTTACTTCAAGCTTGAGTTACAGATATCATAAGTCAGTCTAAGACTAATTGGTTCATTTTGTACACTACAATATAGCAAGGATGTACATGAAGCCAACCATCAGAATTATACTGGGCTAAAAATTCTCTCTAAACTTTTCACTATTGACTAGGATTCTGATTCCTTTTCAGCTATTAAAAAAGATGTCAGCAATTCTTGTTTATGTTGGGAAAACTAGCATATATGTATTAATTTTGTAAAGCTAGCATTTCTTATCAGAAGGCACATGAACTTTATTGATCTATTTCATTACAAGGTTCCTTTTCTTAATACTCATGTTTCTCAGGAAGGAATTGTAATGTTTGACATGAGAATAAAAATACTGTGTTTAATTTTTTAATGTGTACCCACATGCCCCAATATAAACCTTAATAGATCAAACGCAGGAAAATAAACACAGGCCTGAACAACAACAACATGCTGCAGAAAAGGAATATCACAAATATGCAGAGAAGTTCCCTTATCAAAATCAAATTCAAACATAGCTTTAGCCATAAAGTGTGAGGTAATCGATGCCATGGTGCAGGAGAAAGCAAATGGAAGCGACAGGGGAACCAGACAGATCCAGCTTCAGCTCCACATACTTGCTGTTACTCAACATTCCTGAGTCTAAACCTGTCTCTCAAGGGGATTGATTGTAAGGCTTACCTTTAAGTTCTGAATATAAATATGCGGTACAATGCCTGACACACAGTAGATGCTTTAAAAATGCTTTTTTTTTTTTTTAATCACATTTAAGAATGTGATTAAAGATGGCGGCGTGAGAGGAGAGACAGAGGCTTCCTCCTGAAACTGGATACAATTAGAAGATACAGTTGGCGCAACTAATCCTGAGAGAGCAACAGGAAAGAGGACGCGTGAGACTGCACACGCCTGGAGAAAAGAGCAGACCTCCCCGAACGGGGTGACGTACCAGAGCTGTGGCTCCCGGGACCCAAGCCCCTCCCCCACCCCAGCTCACCGGCGGGAGGAAGAGAAACGGAGCAGGGAGGGAGTGGAAGGCCTGGGACTGCTGAATACCTGGCTCCGGAGTCCTGCGCCGGGAGCACAAACCTGCATTTCATGGTGCTTTCATGAGACTCGCATGACTACCGGGTTGGAAAGTTAATACAGGCAGAGCTCCTGGGGAGACTGGGATTCCGGCTGCTTGTGGAAAGCAGGAATCCATATCTGGCTGCTCTGGGACAAAAACATAAGTGTGTGGCAGGCCCACTGGCTCAGGCACTGGAGACAGGCACAGCAGCCGGGAGGCGGGGAACAGCTCTTTCCTCCCCCCAGGCACCAGTACCGCTCCCCTGCGACCCCCGACATTGCTTCAGGGGCTGAGCAGCTCCAGAATAGAGCTTCTGGACACTAGAGGGCGCCAAATAAAAACATGAAATGCCAAAGAAACCAGGTCCAGAGTAAAATTATTAATACAGCTCCCGAGAAAGATTTAAATGATATGGACCTCGTGACTCTTCCTGAAAGGGAGTTCGAAATAAAAATAATCAACATCCTAATGGAGGTACGGAAAGACATCCAAGAACTCAGGAATGAATTCAGGTCAGAGATCCCATCATTGAAGAGCATGATGGAGGGTATTAAAAGCAGGTTGGATACGGTGGAGGAGACAATAAATGAAGTAGAAACTAGAGAAGAGGAATACAAAGAAGCTGAGGCACAGAGAGAAAAAAGGATCTCTAAGAAGGAAAGAATATTGAGAGAACTGTGTGACAAATCTAAGTGGAACAATATTCGCATTATACGGATACAAGAAGAAGAAGAAGAGAGAGAGAAAGGGATAGAAAGTGTCTTTGAGGAGGTAGTTGCTGAGAACTTCCCCAATCTGGGGAAGGACATAGTCTTTCAGGCCATGGAGATCCACAGATCCCCCTACACAAGGGACCCAAGGAAGACAACAGCAAGACACACAGCAATTAAAATGGGAAAGATCAAGGATAAGGACGGACTGTTAAAAGCAGCCAGAGGCAGAAATAAGATCACATACAAAGGAAAGCCCATCAGACTAACAACAGACTTCTCAGCAGAAACCTTACAGGCCAGAAGGGAGTGGCATGATGTATTTAATGCCATGAGGCAGAAGGGCCTGGAACCAAGTTTACATTATCTGGCAAGATTATCATTTAAATTTGAAGGAGGGATTAAACAATTTCCAGATAAGCAAAAGCTGAGAGAGTTTACCTCCCACAAACCATCTCTGCAGTCTATTTTGGAGTGACTGCTGTTGATGGAAGTGTTCCTAGGGGTGGATAGCTGTCACCAGAGGTAGGAAAATTATGGTAGGGAGGGTGGAGCAGCTGATTGTGAGGCAAATGCAAAATTAAATTGACTAACCCCAAAGCCAATCAAGGGATAAAGAAAAAGTATAGAATCTGATACCTAATATATAAAGAATGAAGGAGGAAGAAAAAGGAGAAGAAATAGAAAAGAACCTTTAGATTGTGTTTGTAACAGCATACTAAGTGAGTTAAGTTAGACTCTTAGATAGTAAGGAAAGTAACCTGGAACCTTTGGTAACCACGAATCTAAAGCCTGAAATGGCAATAAGTACATACCTATCAATAATCACCCTAAATGTAAATGGACTGAATGCACCAATCAAAAGACATAGAGTCACTGAATGGATAAAAAAACAAGACCCATCTATATGCTGCTTACAAGAGACTCACCTCAAACCCAAAGACATGCACAGACTAAAAGTCAAGGGATGGAAAAAGATATTTCATGCAAACAATAGGGAGAAAAAAGCAGGTGTTGCAGTACTAGTATCAGACAAAATAGACTTCAAAACAAAGAATGTAACAAGAGATAAAAAGGACACTACATAATGATAAAGGGCTCAGTCCAACAAGAGGATATAACCATTCTAAATATATATGCACCCAACACAGGAGCACCAGCATATGTGAAACAAATACTAACAGAACTGAAGGAGGAAATAGACTGCAATGCATTCATTTTAGGAGACTTCAGCACACCATTCACTACAAAGGACAGATCCACCAGACAGAAAATAAGTAAGGACACAGAGGCACTGAACAACACACTAGAACAGGTGGACCTAATAGATATCTATAGAACTCTACACCTAAAAGCAACAGGATACACATTCTTCTCAAGTGCACATGGAACATTCTCCAGAATAGACCACATACTAGGCCACAAAAACAGCCTCAGTAACTTAAAAAAGATTGAAATCCTACCAACCAACTTTTCAGACCACAAAGGTGTAAAACTAGAAATAAATTGTACTAAGAAAGCAAAAAGGTTCACAAACACATGGAGGCTTAACAACACACTCCTAAATAATCAATGGATCAACAACCAAATTAAAATGGAGATCCAGCAATATATGGAAATAAATGACAACAACAACACAAAGCCCCAACTTCTGTGGGACACAGCGAAAGCAGTCTTAAGAGGAAAGTATATAGCAATCCAGGCATATTTAAAGAAGGAAGAACAAACCCAAATGAATAGTCTAATGTCACAGTTATCAAAATTGGAAAAAGAAGAACAAATGAGGCCTAAAGTCAGCAGAAGGAGGGACATAATAAAGATCAGAGAAGAAATAAACAAAATTGAGAAGAATAAAACAATAGGAAAAATCAATGAAATCAAGAGCTGGTTCTTCGAGAAAATAAACAAAATAGATAAGCCTCTAGCCAGACTTATTAAGAGAAAAAGAGAATCAACACACATCAACAGAATCAGAAATGAGAAAGGAAACATCACGATGGACCCAACAGAAATACAAAGAATTATTAGAGAGTACTATGAAAACCTATATGCTAACAAGCTGGGAAACCTAGGAGAAATGGACAACTTCCTAGAAAAATACAACCTTCCAAGACTGACCCAGAAAGAAACAGAAAATCTAAACAGACCAATTATCAGCAACGAAATTGAAGTGGTAATCAAAAAACTACCCAAGAAAAAAACCCTGGGCCAGATGGATTTACCTCGGAATTTTATCAGACATACAGAGAAGATCTAACACCCATTCTCCTTAAAGTTTTCCAAAAAATAGAAGAGGAGAGAATACTCCCAAACTCATTCTATGAAGCCAACATCACCCTAATACCAAAACCAGGCAAAGACCCCACCAAAAAAGAGAATTACAGACCAATATCCCCGATGAACGTAGATGCGAAAATACTCAATAAAATATTAGCAAACTGAATTCAAAAATATATCAAAAGGATCATACACCATGACCAAGTGGGATTCATCCCAGGGATGCAAGGATGGTACAACATTCGAAAATCCATCAACATCATCCACCACATCAACAAAAAGAAAGACAAAAACCACATGATCATCTCCATAGATGCTGAAAAAGCATTCAACAAAATTCAACATCCATTCATGATAAGAACTCTCAGCAAAATGGGCATAGAGGGCAAGTACCTCAACATAATAAAGGCCATATATGATAAACCCAACATCATACTGAACAGCGAGAAGCTGAAAGCATTTCCTCTGAGATCGGGAACAAGACAGGGATGCCCACTCTCCCCACTGTTATTCAACATATTACTGGAGGTCCTAGCCACAGCAATTAGACAAAACAAAGAAATACAAGGAATCCAGATTGGTAAAGAAGAAGTTAAACTGTCACTATTTGCTGATGACATGATATTGTACATAAAAAACCCTAAAGACTCCACTCCAAAACTACTAGAACTGATATTGGAATACAGCAAAGTTGCAGGATACAAAATTAACACACAGAAATCTGTGGCTTTCCTATACACTAACAATGAGGCAATAGAAAGAGAAATCAGGAAAACAATTCCATTCACAAGTGCATCAAAAAGAATAAAATACCTAGGAATAAACCTAACCAAAGAAGTGAACGACCTATACCTTGAAAACTATAAGACACTCTTAAGAGAAGTTAAAGAGGACACTAACAAATGGAAACTCATCCCATTTTCCTGGCTAGGAAGAATTAATATAATCAAAATGGCCATCCTTCCCAAAGCAATATACAGATTTGATGCAATCCCTATCAAATTACCAACAACATTCTTCAACGAACTGGAACAAATAGTTCAAAAATTCATATGGAAACACCAAAGACCCCGAATAGCCAAAGCAATCCTGAGAAAGAAGAATAAAGTGGCAGGGATCTCACTCCCCAACTTCAAGCTCTACTACAAAGCCATAGTAATCAAGACAATTTGGTACTGGCACAAGAACAGAGCCACAGACCAGTGGAACAGATTAGAGACTCCAGACATTAACCCAAACATATATGGTCAATTAATATTCGATAAGGGAGCCATGGACATACAATGGGGAAATGACAGTCTCTTCAACAGATGGTGCTGTTAGAACTGGAGAGCTACATGTAAGAGAATGAAACTGGATCACTGTCTAGCCCCATACACAAAAGTAAATTCAAAATGGATCAAAGACCTGAATGTAAGTCATTAAACCATAAAAGTCTTAGAAAAAAACAGGCAAAAATCTCTTGGATGTGAACATTAGCAACTTCTTCATGAATATATCTCCCCAGGCAAGGAAAACAAAAGCAAAAATGAACAAGTGGGACTATATCAAGCTGAAAAGCTTCTGTACAGCAAAGGACACCATCAATAGAACAAAAAGGTACCCTACAGTATTGGAGAATATATTCGTAAATGACAGATCCGATAAAGGCTTGACATCCAAAATATATAAAGAGCTCACCCACCTCAACAAACAAAAAGCAAATAATCCAATTAAAAAATGGGCAGAGGAGCTGAACTGACATTTCTCCTAAAAAGAAATTCAGATGGCCAACAGACACATGAATAGATGCTCCACATCACTAGTTATCAGAGAAATGCAAATTAAAACCACAATGAGGTATCACCTCACACCAGTCAGGATGGCCACCATCCAAAAGACAAACAACAAATGTTGGCGAGGTTGTGGAGAAAGGGGAACCCTCCTACACTGCTGGTGGGAATGTAAATTAGTTCAACCGTTGTGGAAAGCAGTATGGAGCTTCCTCAAAAAGCTCAAAATAGAAATACCATTTGACCCAGGAATTCCACTCCTAGGAATTTACCCTAAGAATGCAGCAGCCCAGTTTGAAAAAGACATATGCACCCCTATGTTTATAGCAGCACTATTTACAATAGCCAAGAAATGGAAGCAACCTAAGTGTCCATCAGTAGATGAATGGATAAGGAAGATGTGGTACATATACACAATGGAATATTATTCAGCTATAAGAAGAAAACAAATCCTACCATTTGCAACAACATGGATGGAGCTAGAGGGTATTATGCTCAGTGAAATAAGCCAAGCGGACAAAGACAAGCACCAAATGATTTCACTCATCTGTGGAGTATAAGAACAAAGCAAAAACTGAAGGAACAAAACAGCAGTAGAATCACAGAACCCAAGAATGGACTAACAGTTACCAAAGGGAAAGAGACTGGGGAGAATGGGAGGGTAGGGAGGGATAAGGGTGGGGAAGAAGAAAGGGGGTATTATGATTAGCATGTATAATGTTGGGGGTGGGGGAAAGGGGAGGGCTTTGCAACACAGAGAAGACAAGTAGTGATTCTACAGTGTCTTGCTATGCTGATGGACAGTGACTGTAATGGGGTTTGTGGGGGGGACTTGGGGTAGGAGAGCCCAGTAAACATAATGTTCTTCAAAAAAATAAAAATAAATAAATAAATAAAAAATGCTAGGGAAGAAGTAAAGGTGACATCAGCACAAGTGGTGGATCAGGGAACACCCGTGACAGCGATGTATAAGCTGGCAAAAACTGTCAGCATCAACTGTTTTTAGAACTCCAGAATCTAAAAAAACTTACAACAGCCAGGAGAATGCTTAATGAAGGGAAAAAAATCTGAATTTTGGTAAGCAAGTTCTGTGGCATTTAACATACTCTGTTGTCAGCCCCTCTACCCAGCTCTGCAGTGGCCTTTAAATGGCAGCCCACATTCGTGGTGCAGGTGGCTGGTAACAGGAGCAGAATGTTAGATGCTTGTTTTGATCTGTCTGGTGGGTCCCTACAGGATTGGTTCAAGGGTTTGCCTTTCTTGCAACCAATTCAAAGGTTTCTGGGGCTGAGGTATCCTCCTAGGGAGCATTTTTTGAAAACATTTAAATATAAATGTATTCACTGCAGTCACAGGGACAATAGATACATATCTGGGGCAAGCAACAGACAGATAGAAAAGCCCAGTAAGGATAGGCTGGGGAAAGACATACTTAGGTAAATAAGGATGATGAGCTCCCACATATTGCAGACAATCTAGGGCATGTGCATTTCCAGGAATGGGTGCATGCCCAGAAAAGACCCAAGACCCTAAGTCTCATCTCCAGCTGACCTACAGGCACTGCACCAGCAGGAAGTGAAAGCTCTAGCAAAGTTGTGCCACCTGACTAAGCACTGAAGGGCACCCCAGCACACACACAGAGCTCACCTGCAGAGACTGAGAGAGCTCTGACTTTTAGTTTTTATTCCAGATTTTAACAATATAGGAAAAAATAAAGGCCAGTACCGTGAAATCAGAGGAGGTTTCAGGTTTTCCTCAGTATCATTTAAATTAGCGAGATCAAGACTACCAATGCTCCAGAGAAGACAAGTAGTGACTATAGCATCTTACTACGCTGATGGGCAGTGACTGTACTGGGGTATGTGGTGGGGACTTGATAATGGGGGAAATCTAGTAACCACAATATTGCTCAGGTGATTTTATATTAATGACACCCCCCCAAAAAAAGACTACTTACAAAAGGATCATCAACTTACAAAAGGTGCTTCATCTCTAGAAAACAGCATAAGAAAACACATACTGCAACCCCCTCTGTGGGTTGGCCATGTTCCCAGGATGCAGTGGGCGCCCTGTAAGTGGCATTAGTGGGACTGCACTATGCAAGTTCGTGCAGCAAAGAACCAGATGCTCGTAGAACAGGAATTGAGCATAAACAGGGAACGTGACAAGAGGAACTGAGTTCCACTCTCCTTACCAGTAGGAGACATAAAAGACATATGACTTATGATACTTAAAATTGTATCAATGCACCCACTGTAGTTCTGTCAAGTTGGTAGAGAAATAGACAGGCACTGTGAATGCGGAGCCAACACAGTCACCGCGGCCGCTCAGAGCTGCTTGCCCGGCGCTGTACTCTTTCTTAGGGTATTTGTGTTACTCTGGCTGACAAAACAAAGTTCCATAGCCTTGGTGGCTTAAACAGCAGAAATGAATTTTCTGACAGATCTGGGGCCAGAAGCCCGAGGTCGGGGTGCTGGCAGAGTCGGTGTCTCCCAAGCCTCTCTCCTTGGCTCAGAGTCAGCCGCCTTCTCCCGTGTCCTCACATGGTCTTTCCTCCAGCTCTGCCCGTGTCCAGATCTCTCCTTACAAGGACCCCAGGCAAAATGGAGTAGGGCCCACCCTAAGGGCCTCCTTTTAACTGAATTACCTCTCTAAAGGACCTATCTCCAAATACAGTCACATTCTGAGGTAGTGGGAGTTGGACTTCGACATACAAATTTGGGGGCATAATTCAGCCCGTAACAAAATCCAGGCCATTAGCATCCTACCTGCAGCAACCCCCCCGCCATGCTTCTGACCTGACAAATGATGGTGTAGAGAGTAACGCAAACAAGGAGGACATCCCCCTGAACTAGTTGAGTTGTACGCTGGAGAGTGACATTAAAAGGAGGTGAAGACTTATGAATTCATGAGAAATACTGTCTCATTTCATGTGCCTTTTGTGAGATCTTTTGCAAAGCTCCAAGAAATTTCTGGTTCTTTCAGGGCCACGTTAACATATACTCAGAGACACCTCAGAGTCCGTGAAAAGGAAGTGTATTCCAGAGTCTTTCTGGCCTGTGCGATCCAGGGTGAGGGAGAGGTCAGGAGCGCTGGGCTGCAGAACATCTCAAGGCCAGGGAGCGCCTGAAGGGAGGGGACAATGTGAACTGGCAACCTGGGAGGAAAAACGTGCAATGAAAGGGAGACAAGAAGGGGCCCCTCCTTCCTGGGTATGGAAGCCTCAGGGAGGCCTGCTGCTCCTTCCTAGACGCCCTGACCGGCCCGGCTGACGGAGGCTAAAGGGGCACCTCCTGGGCTGGGCTGTAGAAAGCTTCTTTTCACTTCTATTTATAACAGTTACAGCACACAGGTACTGATCTTACATCCATTTTACAAATGAAGAAACAAAGGTATGGAGGAGACACGCCACACAATGAGTGAGGGACTTAGGATTCAACCTGAGCAGAAGGTCCTGGCATCTGCACATGAGTTTGTCTCAAACCAGGAACGTGCGCATTAGTTAACAAGCGATGCATCCCTCGCAAGGGAAATTTGGACAATGTTTCAAAGCTGTCCTCTGTGTTCAGAAATGAGTAACAGGAGAGAGGCATGGAGAGCAAGGGGTCCCCGAGTGGCCACGGCAGCCCTCCAGGTGAGAGGTCAGGTGGGGTGGCAGGTACAGGCAGGATGTGAGTGATGGATGACCCTCGGTAGCTGGGGGGTTGGAAAGGAAGTGCCAGTGCTGTGCGGCAGACAAGGAATGAAAAGAAGCCAGCTGGATAACGAAACCAGCCACTATTTGAGAACTCTGGGCTGAGATTCAGACCTGGGCAGGCTCTGCAGGAGGAGGCGTCCTGTGGCCCACGAGCATGCAGTCAGGGCTTGACTGTCCATGGAAACAGATGGGTTTTTGAAGAAGAGACCGAGTGAGACTACTAGAAGATAGAACACTCGAGGAACCAGCCCTGCTGGCCCTGGCTATGGTTTTAATTCCACGTGCTTTGAGAAGTTAGCATATCTCAATTCAAGCACCTACAAAATAGGGCGAAATCTATGCCCTCCCTCCTTGTGGGAGAATACACAACACACCTCAAGTGGCTACAAACGACAGGGTCACACTGTTCCTCGTGGGAGAAAAGGCAGCAGCTGTGTGAGTGGAGAGCGCGGGAAAACTCAGGCTTGAAGAAGGATGGACACTTTCAGAGAGAGGGTCCAGGCCCCAGGGACCAGGCCAGAGGTTAAGGTGAAGGAAAATGAAGGGGGAGTATGTTTGACTAGGAGAACATCCTCCAACACCATGGACCAGCTTCTATATTCACGCAACAAAGAAAGTGCCACAGCCTGAAGCTGCAAGAAGCCACATGTTGTCATGTGTAAACTGGGCTGCAGGTGAAAGCGTGTCCTGTGGGCCCTGTGTGAGGGCCTCCCGGGTTAGGGCTGCCTGAGAGAGAGCACTATGCCAGGAGCCCCGCCTGCACCAGCTCCCTCCGCCCCAGGAGATGGCTCCTGATGTTCTGACCTCACAGGTGGGGACAGAGCCTGACGTAATGTCACCTGGTAAGGTGTCCGAGCCGGACGCACACCCAGCCTGTAGAGGACAAGGTTTTTGTTCCGGACACGTGGCTAGGCTCTCCTCAAGCAGTCCACATGTACACAGAAAGGACCGCAGCTGTTAGGCAGAAACACAGATCTCTCCCAGAAGGTTTTCATTCTGATATTTTTCCCAAGTGAATGCTGTGGCTGCTGTGGCTGGGGACCCCTGAGACACAGGCCCAGGCCTCTGCTGCCCCGCTGCGTGCAGCAGGACTTCCTCACCTGGTGGCTGTGACGTGGCTGTGACCTGGTGACTTCCTCCCTGGGAGAGGGAACAGCGGGTCCCACCACTCCAGGGACAGAAGAGGAGGAAAGGAGAGGCGCGGGCCATGCGGGTGGCCAGGAGAGATTCTGTTCCTGGCCCTGAGATTTCCCAGGGGCCCAAAGGGAGTAATTAGCTCTCAATCTGTCCTTGTCCACCTGCTTATCTCCTGCTGCAGCACATACTTTTTACACTATTTCATTCTGACTTCTCTTCCGCAATTTTACACATCTGTGTCTTTCTACCCTTGCAACCCTCATGCTAACTGCTGCACCTCCCCAAGGCTGAGCTCAGACGGCACTTCTGTGAACCCACCCCACTCCCCATGCCAGCCACACAGCCAGGCCCCCACCCCCGCCCCATATTCACTGTTGTATTCCCAGATACACTGGCCTCCATCTTCATGACATCCAGCTTCCATGGGTGGCGTCTGACGCACGGTTTGCAAGTAACTCTAAACTGATGAAGGGATGGAGGAAGTGAAGAGAAAATGAGGGTTAAGTGAAGGGCTGAGCCAAGGAAGGGTGGGAGGCAGTCAGACTGGCAGACAGGTCAGCCCCCAGGGTCACTGCTTCGTCATTTAAATTAACATGCAGAGTGATCAGCCAGGACAGCCCTCTCCCCACTTAATGATACACTTTCAGTCAGGAGGTCAGAACCCATCCCCTCCACCATGTCACCCTCCACACACACGCGCACACACACACACACACACACGCACGCACAGCTCATACACTGCCCTGACACTCCAGCACTGACATCCTCAGGAAGGGTACTTCCCCAAGGCCACGCACAGACAAATACAGCACGGAGGGAGGAGGAATACATCCTTCCGAAACATTTGAAGTTTTCAGTTGTCTAGGTGAGGCAGAGCATAGGCTGTGTGCTCAGGGGCTGGGGGCACATAGGAGGCAGGTGAGCCCAGGAGGGTGTATGCCTCTCAGAGCCCAGCCAGGAAAGGCGCATGTCTGCCTGCTGTCCCCTCAAGCACGAGCTCCAGGGCACCCATCATCTGCCGCCTGGAGGCTGGTCGGTGCTGCTCGGCACCCAGAGAAAGGGTACAGTAACTGGCTGAGAGGCGAACATAAAGCACCCAGTTTGACTGCATTTCTGTCTGTACTAGATTGCTTCATTTACAGTCTCAGAGACTGCACAACCTCAAGGATTTAGAGCAGAATTCAACCCTTCTCTGACCCTCTCAGGAAAGCATGGCGCCCTTCCAGTGTTCCCGTTCATTCATTCTTTCAAATCATTATCTTGGGGAACAGCACAACTTTTGCAAGACAGGTCTGGGAACCACTTTTGACACTTCTCACCCATCACTCTATTTCAATTCTATCAGCAAGTTCTGTCAGTTCTACCACCAAAATTACTTTGTCCTTGTTTTCCATTTCCGTGGCTTCTGCCCCTGGCAGAGCTGTGTTCATCTCCTGCCTGGATACAGCAATAATCCCCAAGCTGCAATTTGATTCTACTTGGAAGCCTGATTTCTTCAACCCATATTTTTTTTTTTTTTCACAAAACAGAAGATTCCTAAGCTTGAATCACAATAGAGGCCCCAACATATTTGGATGCACTTCACTCCCTACATCAGCCTTTGCTTGTCTCCTTAAAAATGCTGAACTCAGGAAACCCACTCACACCCCTTTTCCTACCTAGGCTGATGCTGCCTTGCCCTTCCAGCCGTACTTACAAAGCAACTTAGAGAAGCCATTCCTGGTCACCCCCAGACTAAACAGCCCCTCCTATTATTCTCTCCCATGGTCTTTTCCTTCTCTGTGTCTTAGAGCTAATGGAAAACAACCTTTCCTACGTTTATATTTAATAATGAGTGTTGATTGACCTTATTAATATTGCCTGAAGCATTATGGAAAAAAATTAGATTCCACTGGAAAAAAAATAAACTCAATAAAAAAAATTAGTTTAGCAATGTTTATTATTTTCTTATTGGGTATATATTAAAATATTTATAGCTTATTTGATTATTCATACTTTTTAAATGCTTTTTAAAAAATCACTCTGATTAAAAGATTGTAGGGGAGTGACAATCACCAAAATGGCAACATAGGAGAACCCAGCCTCTGTCCCACCATAAAGATCAACAATAAGCTAACCACAAATAAAAACACCTCTGTTAGATATCTGGAGTTCACTTAAGAAAACTTTGCAGCACAGTGGAAAAACCCTGAGAATAATCACACACACACAAAGGAAGGAAGACAGCTTCATTTTCCTGCATAATGCCAACCCCCAAGCTGGCGTTGCTCAGGGCCAAGAAGAAACTCCTCAGGTAGACCAAGGGCCCCTTACAAAGAAAAGAAGGGCAGGTGAGTGACCAGCCTCCCAGAAGGTTCCCGCTCAGTCACACCCATCCAGGCTGGCACAGCTGAGATGCACAGAGATGGCTAGGAACCAGGAAGAAACACAGGGCTTCCAGTAGCAGCCATGCAGAGGGAGCAGCAGTGCACGCAGCCACCTGCTCTGTAGACAAACCCAGCAGATTTCACCAGTGAAGAAACCAAAGGCCAGCACAGCCGCTGTGGAACTCCTACAGATTTCACCAACTGATGCCCACAGCTATTCACATTCACCAACACCAGCTTCCTGAGTCCTTCCCCACTCCCTCCCTCCTTTGTCCCTGCCAGAGTCCAGGAGCTGCACCAATAGCCAGTTTCTGTGGCTGCAAGAGTACAAGCCTGGATACCTACAACTCCGTGCATGCATTTGAGGCTAGCCCTTCCAGCTGTGCTTGCACACTGCCAGCCTTATGTCCATCACTAGCCTCCAATGTAGTGCAAACACCCAGGGGGGACCATGCAGCCACAGGAGAGCCCCCAGAGGACCATGGTCCCACGATTGCTTGTGGGATCGTCTGTCACTGGCTTGCACCACTGCATTCACCTGCAGCTAGCCCCTCCAGCTGTGCACCAGCCCCACTGCTGTGTACATGGTGCAACACAGTAACCATGGGTATGCACACAGTTGGCCCCAGCCCTTGCTGCTGGCCCTGGCCCCCACCACTATGCGTGTCTGCAACCAGCCTCTGCCACGTCACCGGCTAGTGCAGCTGACTCCTGCAGCCAACTGTGTGTACACCACCAGCTCTGGCAACCACCACTGCCTGCCTTGGTTCCTAGCCACAAACCCTGGAGATGCTCCTGAGGGCCCAACATTGCAGCCACTGTGGATCCCCAGAAATGCTTACCAAGGACCATACAGTTACTGATGTTGTGGACCCCTGAGCTGAGCTGAACAAACACCATGACCCCCAGACTCCGGGCCACCACATGCCCTTACATTCAGCATCCTACACCACCAGACCCAGAGTAATAGCATGGTCCTGTGTGCTCCCGCCACCAGATGAAAGAATTCCGTTCCAGAAGCCCTCCATAATGTCTGTAAGGGTCAATCCTTCAAGTGTGCAGGCACCCCTTCAAGGCCATAGGATCAGCAGCAGAGTAAACCTCCAGTAACTGGCCCCAAAGAAACGGAGATCCAGGAATTATCCAACAAAGATTTGAAAATAATTGTTCTAAAGATGTTCTGAGAGCTACAAGAGAACACAGGTAAAAAATTTAACAATATCAGCAGTACAAGATCATAATGAGATTAACAAAGATACAGGAAAACAAAGAACTAAACAAACTTTGGAACTGAAGAGTACAATGAGCGTGCTGGTGAATTCAATAGAGAGCTTCAACAGCTGACCTGACCGAGCAGAATAAAGTACCAGCGAACTCAGAGACAGACCAGTGAAAGTATTCAATCAGAGAAGCATAAAGAGGAAGGAGTAAAAAGGAATGTGGACAGCCTAGGGGGATGCATAGGACACCACCAAGAGAAAATAATGTACCATCCTCGGAGTCCCAGAAGGAAAGGGAGGGAGAAGGACATAGAAAGCTTATTTGAAGAGTTACTGCCTGAGAACTTCCCAGAGCTTGGGAGATATCTGGACATCCAAGTTCATGAAACTAATA
Organism: Manis pentadactyla; assembly: GCF_030020395.1. Taxonomy (NCBI): domain Eukaryota; kingdom Metazoa; phylum Chordata; class Mammalia; order Pholidota; family Manidae; genus Manis; species Manis pentadactyla. The sequence continues at coordinate 10,259,506 of NC_080036.1, forward strand.
GTCCATTCCCAAACTTCAATCCAAAATGATCTTCTCTAAGATAAATTATAACAAAACTCTCTAGTATCAAAGACAAAGAGAGAATTTTAAAAGCAGCAAGAGAAAAAACTTTTCTGATACAAGGTAACCTCAATGAGGCAATCAGCAAAATTTTTTAGCAAAGTCCTTGCAGGCTAAGAGAAAATGGATGATATATTAAAGTACTGAGGGAAAAAAAATCTTCCAACAAAGAAGTTGGCAAAGTTGACCTTCAGAAATGTAGGGAACATAGACTTTTCCTAACAAACAAAACCTGAGGAACTTCATCACAACTAGACCTGCCTTGCAAGAAATGCCAAAAGGAGTTCTTCAAATTGAAACAAAGGACATTAACTAGTAACATGAAAACATACAAAGTATATAACACACTAGGAAAGGTAAGCATATAGTCAGATTCAGATTAATATAATATTGCACTCTGGTGGGTCAACCATGTAACCAAGAATAAAGGTTAGAAGTCAAAGGTATTAAAAATAACTATACCTACAATAATTTCTTAATGGATACACAACATAAAGGTAAATTGTATATGATTTCACTTATTTGTGAAATCTAAAAACAAAACAAAACAAATTTACAAAATAGCAGTAGACTTACAGACACTGAGAAGTGACTGGTGATTACCATGGGGAAGGGGCTGGGGTGGGCGGATGGGGAGAGTGTGGGGGATAAAGGGGTACAAAAATTCTCAATCATAATATACGTTGGTCATGGGAATGGTAGTAGAGCATGGAGAACATGACCAATGAGTCTGTAACATCTTCCTATGTCGACAGTAACTGTACTAGCGGGGGTGAGGATTTAATAATACAGGTAACTTCTGAACCACTGTGTTGTATACTTGAAACCAATAGAAGATTGCATGTCAACTATACTTGAAGAATAAAAACAAATAAAAGGGAGAAAAAAAGGGTAGAATTTTCATATACAGTTGAGAGTAAATTACTTGCAGCATAAAATAGATTGTGATAGGTACACATATGTAAACCTCATGTGAATATCCTCAATTCCCAAAGGAAGACAGGAAGAAAGGAACAAGGGAACTACAAAACAGCAAGAAAACAGTTACTAAGATGGCATTAGTAAGTCTATACCTGTCAATAATTCCTCTAAATGCAAAAGGATTAAATTCTCCAATTAAAACATACAGAGTGGCTGAATGGTAGCAAAAAAAGCCCCAATTATATGCAGCCTACAAGAGACTCACATCAGCTGTAAGGACACACACAGGCTCAAAGTGAGGGGATGAAAGAGGACAGTTCATGCAAATGGACACCAAAAGAGAGTAGGGATTGCTATAGTTACAACAGACAAAATCGATTTTAAGCCAAAAACTGCAACAAGAGGCAAAGAAAGTAATTATCTAATGATTAAGGAGTTAATTCATCAAAAAGATACAACAATCTTAAACATATATGTACCCAACATTGGAGCATCTAAATATACTAAGAAAAATATTAACAGATCTGAAGGGAGAAACAGGCAATATAATAAAAGTACAGGACTTCGATACCCCACTTTCCACAATGGCTAGATCATCTAACCAGAACACCAATGAGGAAACATTGCACTGGAGCCATGCGTCAGACCAAGTGGACCTTCAGTCATGTATACAACACTCCACCCAACAGCAGAAGAAGACACATTCTTCTCAAGTGCACACAGTATATTCTTCCAGATAGATATGGTAGGTCACAAAAAAGTCTTAGCAAATTTAAGAAGATTGAAATCATATCAGCTGCCTTTTCTGACCCCCGTGGTATGAAACTAGAAACATTAGCAGGAATAAAAGTGGAAAATGCACAAATATGTAGAAATGAACCAACACATGCCTGAACAACTAATGAGTCAAAGAAGAAATCAAAAGGGAAAAAAAAAACACCTTGAGACAAATGAAAACAGAAACAGAACACATCACAACCTATGGGATGCTGCAGAAGTAGTTCTAAGAAGAAAATTTACATATAAATGCCACCATTAAGAAAAAAGAGCTCAAATAAACAACTTAGCTTTGCAACTCAAGGAAGTATGAAAAGAAAAACTAAATCCAAAGTTTGCAGGACAGAAAAAACAAAGATCAGAGTAGAATAAAAAAGAGAGACAGACTTGAAAAACAATAGAAAATGGTAAAAAGATGAACAGCCAGGTTTTGAAAAGATAAATAAAATTAGCAAATCTTTGCTAAGACTAATAAACAGAGGACTCAAATAAAAACAAATGAAAGAGATGTTACAACTGATACCAAAGAAATACAAAGGATTGTAAGAGATATTGCAAATAATTACATGGCAAAAAACTGGAAACCTAAAAGAAATGGATAAATTCCTATGAACATATAATCTACTAAGCCTGAATCAGGAAGAAATAAAAAATCTGAGCAGAAGTAATGAGACTGAATCAGTATCAATCCCCCCACCCTGCAAAAAAATATCTCAGTACATGACAGTTTCACTGGTGAAGTCTACCAAAGGTTTAAAGAAGAATTAACAGTACTTTTTCTCAAACTTTTCCAATAAAATAAAGAGAAAAACTCTCAAAATCATTTTACAAGACCAATATTACCCTGATATGAAGGCTTATAATGACAGTAAAAGAAAACTGCAGACTAATATCCCTTCTGAACACAGATGCAAAAATTTACAACAAAATATTTGCAGAAGGAATTAAAGAGCATATTAAAAGGATAATACACCATGATCAAGCAGGATTTATTCCTGGGATGCAAATAATAACATATATAAATCCATAATATGATGCACCATACTAATAAAATGAAAGATAAAGATCATATGATCATCTCAATAGATGCAGTAAAAGCATTTGACAAAATACAGCATCCTGTCATGATAAAAATACTCAACAAATTCGGTATAGAAGGAACATAACATAATAAAGGCCATGTGACAAACCCAAAGGTAGCATACTCAGTGGTCAATGTTTATAAGCTTTTCCTCTAAGATCAGAAACATGATAGCAGGGATCATTCTCACCACTCCTACCCAACATAGCACTGGTGCACTAGCCAGAGCAATCAGTCAAGAAAAAGAAATAAAAGTCAGCCAAATAAGGAAAAAAGAAGTAAAATTGTCTTTGTTTGTAGATGAAATGATCTCATATGGGGAAAATCCTAAAAATTCAGACAAAAAAAACTGTTAAAATGAATGAATAAATTCAGGAAAGTTGCAAAATACAGTGTCAACATACAGAAATCAGCTGTGTTTCTATATACTGGCAGTGAAACACCTGAAAATAAAATAAAATAATCCCATTAACAATAGCATAAAACAAGAAAATACATAGGAACAGATTTAAGCAAGGAGGTGAAAGACCTATACACTGAAAATTACATGACTTTGATGAAGGAAATTGAATGAAAAAAATGCAAAGAAATGGAAAAATAACCCTCATTCATGGATTAGAAGAATCAATATTGTTACAGGTGTCCATATTACCCAAAGCCACCTACAGATTCAGTGCAATCCCAGTTAGAATTCTAATGGCATTTTTCACAGAAATAGAAAAAAAACTTCTAAAATTCATGTGAAATGACAAAAGACCACCAAGTAGGCAAAACAATCCCAAGAAAGACAAAGCTGGATGCATCACACCTCCAGATTTCAACTATACTATCAAGCTGTAGTAATCAAAGCAGTTATGGTATTGACTCAAAAGTAGACATAGAGACGAATGAAACAGTATCAAGAGTTCAGAAATAAACCCTAGGATATATAATCAATTAATATTTGACAGGGGAATCAAGTATACTTACTCAGAAAATCTCTTCAATAGTGTTGAGAAAATTGGATAACCACATGCAGAAGAATGAAATGGATCCCTATCTTCTAACATTCACAAAAATTTACTAGTAATGGATTAAAGATTTAAACCTACCAACTGAACCCAAAAAGCTGGTAGAAGAAAGCATACATGCACAGTTCCTTCTCAGCAGATTTTGGCAACAGTATTTTTGGATATAACAGCAAAAGCACAAGCAATAAAAACAAAAGTAACAAGTAGGACTATATCACCTAAAATGCTTCTTCACATCAAAAGAAACAAAAATCTACACTAAAAGGCAACCTATGGAATGGGACAAAATACTTCTAAATCATATAAATGATAGGAGGTTAATTTCCAGAATATATTAAGAACACATACTACTCAACAGCAAAAACCAGACAATCCAAGTTTTAAAATATGCAGAGGAACATAAAAGACATCTTTCCAAAGAAGATGTGCAAATGGATGAGGCACATGAAAAGGTGCTCCACATCACTAATCATCAAGGAGATGCAAATCACAACCACAATGGGCTGTCACCTCACACCTCTCAAAATGACTATCATAATAAAGACAAGAGATAAAAGGCATTGATAAGGATGTGAAGAAAAGGGGACCCATGTGCAATGTTGGTAGGAATATAAATTGTTTCAGCCACCATGGAAAACAGTATGAAGATCCCTCAATAAAATTAAAATAGAACCACCAAATGTCCAGCAATCCTACTTCTCAGTGTATATCCAAAGGAAATGAAGCCAGGATCTCAGAAAGGTATCTGCACCCCCATGTTCATGGCTAATACATGGACGAATGGATGAAGATGTGATTAATAAACAAAAAATAAACACACACACACACACACACATATAATTTAGCCATAAGAAAGATATCTTGCCGTTTGTGATTACATAGATAAACTTTAAGGATATTATGCTAAATGAAATAAATCAGACAAAGAAAGACAAATACTATATGATACCACTCAAATGTGGAATCTACAAGAGCTAAACTGATAAAATACAGAGAAAAGTGGTGGTTGCCAGGGGCTGGGGTTGGGGGAAATAGGGAAATGTTGGTCAAAGGCTACAAACCTCTAGTTATATGATGAGTAAGTTCTAGGAATCTAATGTACAACATGGTGACTATAGTTAATGGTACTGTTATATACTTGAAAGTAGCTAAGAGAATAGATTTTCAATATTCTCACACAAAAAAAGAGAAATGATTATTTATGTGCTATGATAGAGGTGTTAGCTAATGCTATGTTGGTAACTATTTTGCAATATATAAATGTATCAAATCAACACACTTATACACCTTAAAACTTATACAGCTTTACACGTCAATTCTATCTCAATAAAACTGGTAAGTAGATATGTAAGTAAAAGCTTGTAGCACAAATGCCTTCACTTTCCTCAAACTATTTAGAAATGTTGCTGAAGTCCAAGGATTCCTGGCATCCTCTGTCACCCCTTCTTCATATGTGATGCAGGGGAAAGCAGCTTGGCTACTGCTGGCTCATGTGCCGTGTGCACAGCTATCATCAAGGTCAACGGGAAAACACGCCCCCTAAGGAATGTTTCTGCTTCTGTCAAATCAGGCAGGATTTCCAATGACCTTTCTGGGATGACACTCGTCCAGTATCTGTGCTGTCCGACACTGAAGTCATTCTTCACTTCTAGCCATTGACCTCTTGATATATGGTTACTATTACTGAAGAGTTGAATTTTTTGTTTTATTTCACTTTTTAACATGCCATATGTATCTAGTGGCTCCTGTTCTGGGCAGTACAGATTACACAGAAAATAAAACTCACGACGCCAGGCCACTTGGAGGATATTTTAAGTGTCCAGGGCCCTGTCACTTTTTCTTTCTCCATAAGCATAAGGCAAAGTCCTAATTATTCTCCAAGTAAATACAGAAATCCTCACTGCAGGGGCCACATCACCAAGACAGTGGCCCCTCTGAATCGCTCCCTACCGAAGGAACGTGGCCGCTACTCATGGATTGTCTCAGACTCAAAGCATAGAGACAGTATGCATGAGATGAGATGACCAAGTTCACAAGCCAAAGGACCATAACCTTAGTTCACAGTATGAGAGCTGGTTATTTATTTTTTTCCAGGAGAAGGGAGGGGAGGACATTTTTAGCAGCCCCTTGAGTTTAAGTCAGTGTTCTGGTGACCCAATAGCTTGGTGGTCCGTGCAGGCTGGTTGCATGCTGGGGAGGGTGTGGGGCTAAGGATATACTTCTTGACTCTGAGCATGGAAACAGGTTCCAGAGATGCAGCAGTTTACTTTCCCCGCATGTGTTTCGGTGACACCAGGGCTTTACTAGGACCTGATAAAGTATCAGACACATCGTGAACTTTCTTTATCCTGAGCAGGCATGGCGCCCCCTGGTGGAGGTTATTTTCACCCACGACGGACAAATAAAGTTCATAGCTTCCTATTCTGTTTTTTTAGATACTACATTAAATTGGGTATAAGCAGGTGGGTTTAGGCATTTGGGCTTTAGTGACAGTCTAATTTGTCATCTATGAATGGGTATAATGTTGATGTCAAATTCTTAGGGTGTTATGAGTTTTTATTTCTGAAGCACCTGACACAGTAAAGGCCATTCACAACTTGAGAAGTAATTAGCAGACCAGCTCAAGTGGTTCTTTCGATTCAGACATTACTGGGTGAAGCCTGGACTCTACCTGTGTGAGGCTGGGACTTGGCGCCTGGGACTGAGACCTTAGCCAGCCATCACCTGGAACTTTCTACCAAGGGCCTCCTACCCACCCCTCTGAGGAGAGGGCCTTAGAGATTCTGGAAACCTTGTAGGAGGTGTGGCCCTTCGCTTGTAGGTGGCTTATTTCCAAGAAGGTCCATGCCTTGATAGGGAAGCCTGTCTTCTTTCTCACTAGGACAGAGTGCGTCTGACAGCCTTGAGGGGCCAGGACCTCAGGGGACAGAAACATGCTGAAGAGGACCAATTTCAAAAGGATGAGGTAGTTCTTCATGAAATGCATGCCTGCTAGTCCAAAATGGACTGAGTAGACTGAATTGATAATGGATAACTACAGTCATGTTTTAAACCAAATATGCAAGGAATATGTATTAAAATGCCCTCATTTATACTCCACAGGTACAATTTGTTGGCCAAACATCAACATGAATCTTTATAAAACTGGCAGAAATCTAAGCACTGCGAATGTCTGTGAAGGAGAAATCTCTAGGTCTCCCTTCTCAGTCCCTCAAACTAACGTCTAAGAAGTGAAATAGCCATGATTAAGGAAAGGTAGTCTCTTTCATGCCACTATCACTGACTTCTTCCTGTGCAGATGTGCAGTCAGTTTCTCTCAAGGGCCAGCCCAGGGACCAGGCTCTGGGGTTACACGGGATGTACAGAGTTACCCAGAGTCAAGAATGTTCAACACGTGATCCTTTCCCCCAGAGTTCAACTGGAAATCAAATGCAGCATTGCAAATGCTCTGACCAAGGTTGCTCAGGGTGCCACAAAGCAGAGAAGCCGGAGCTGAGTCAGGGGGCAGCAGGCTGACAGGGAGCAGGGGACCCCGGGAAGACGTCTTGGAGAGGTCTCGGTTTTCAGTGATGGAGGGAGCTGAGGGGGGGTGGAGGTGCGTGCCTGATGGGGAGACAGAGGTAAGAGGGACAGTGTGCAAACCCTCCCGTGGCCCCAGATTACAAACAAAGGTCATTCGCAGTCAGGTCAGTGCATACATTGGTCTGTAAGACTCATTTCCCACAGAGAAAGAAGAAAAGCTGATGTTACTAGAAATCCTGGGATGAGAAACTGTTAAACACTGCTTGCTAATCACATCTCAGGTTGCAAAATGGGTTGGCACTATATCTTCAGTTTCACATATAAGGTGTCAGACAGGAAGGAATACAAATGATCTCTTCTCCCACTGTTCCTACAGTTTTTCTAGAGCACTTGGAAATATGCGTCCCAAGCCTTATGTTTTAGCCAATTCCTGGAATTTGTCCAAAGGATATAATGGTATGTGCTTTCATGAGAATGTTGTTTATCACAGAGGAAGAAGTGGAAATGTCATGAATTGTTCTTAGAGACTTTATAATGACTGGATATCCACATGATAGAATGTGGCAGATCATGAAGTTTTAGAAGAATATTTAGTAACAGGGGAAAACATTTTCAATAAATTATAAAGCTACTTACAGGTTAGTTGTCACTCAAAAACGACAGGACAGTAGGTGTGAGCACACACAGACATACACATGTGTGTCTACACACACAGACACATGTACTTGATTCACACCAATTTACCAACATTGATTCTCTTTGGTCTGTGTGTTATCATAACCGTAGTCCATACTTGGTGATTTTCTTTGTTTTACAAATTCTTTTTATCATATTTTAATTCTGTCATTAAAATAACCTTAAATATTGCAAGATTTAGTCAATGTCTGTAGCTGTCATGAAAGACATTTTTAACTAGATACTAGTGTGTGTGTATAGATACAAATATAGATATAGATGTTTGTATATGTATATACACACAATACACATATATGTGCCTAGTTAAAAACTTCTAGTTATATATGTATAATTTCCTTCAAATATTTAACCCACAAATCAAACGTTTAACATACGTATCATTTCCTTTAAGTGAGTTACTAACACTAAAGGAATGGGGCCCCCAATCACCATGCAAAAGTGTGGCTGTGCTGCCTCCCAGTGGCCATTGAAGGAACAACCGAACATACTCTCAATTTTCAAGGTGAGGAATTCTCAGAGCCTGCAGATTTATGCATTGGAAGGAAAGAAAGGAAAAACAGCAATGATAACAAAGAGTGGCTCTAAGCGACTGAAGTAAAATAAGCAAGGACTCGGGCCAACTAAATGATATAATCAGGAATCGAGCCTATGCTTTCTTCACTCCACCGTATTCCCACAGTTCAAAGCTATGCTTCCCACTAATGATGAAAATCTAAATGGAATTTGAATAATCATAAAAATGCCTTTCCCTTAAGAGAAGTGACAAAACACGTGTAGTAACGGTGCTTATGAGTTCTGTACATGCAGGAAACTTTTGAGAAGAGTGTTACCTCTGGGAATGGGTCTGCTGGGTCTTCCATGATGCATGTACAGTGTTTAAAACTAACTGTAACAACAAAATTTAAAAGATCTATACCCACCTGTAGCAAAAGAACCATGTTTTGTTTTGTTTTTTAAGAGAAGGGACATGTTTGTCATCCTTAAATGCATTTAAGAATTGTGTTTAAAAACATGTATTAATAATGATGGTTGTATGAGGGTCCTGGTACTTTGACAAGAGTGTTAATTCAAGGAATGGTTGTAAAACTCTTCCATAATGCATTTAGAGAAGTGTTTTAAAATGTGTAATGAAGACATTTATAAGAGTTGTAAAAAAAAATACGCCTTTCTCCAAAATAGCACAGGGGAACACAAATTGTGTGTAAGTGAGAATGCCCAGTAGCAAGCATACAACGCACGGCTCTCCTGGGCTCTGGGAGCAGCACACTGCTTCCACAAGAAGCAATCATCAGCCCTCTACAGAGGCCGGCTGGTCCCTCTGCCATATAGGCGCAGGCTGGGTGGTCGGGGTGCAACAGCATTCCCCCAACAGCAGCCGTTCTGAGGCAAGCAGAACTGTCTTCTGCTAAGTTCTGTCTTGTCTACTGTGGTTTCCTGCATGAGAAACTCAGGGACATTTGCTTTTCTGCCAGGGGCCCAAAGACTGGGGGGAGCATGCCCTTCGGTGGTCCTCACTGTTCCTTCCCAGAAGGGCTGGAGTATGAGAGGATTTGGGAGAAAGGGAAATGAAAGGGGCTCATTGTTCCAGCTCATGTGATCATGAAAAAAGAAAATCTATCATCAGACTTGGCATAGTCCCTGGGAGAGGAGGTCCAACTGTACTCCAAGGCCTATGGTGGAATAGCTTTGAGACCCACTGCTACACGACGACAACCACAAATTCTAGCCAGGAAGACAGCTAGCAAGGCTGGCCAGGAGGATGATGCATTCGGGCCCAGACAGGCCGGCGTCAGACTCTGGGCCTGCTCCTCTTCTCACGCCAAGCCTCACGGGAAGGCCTGAGAACCTGCTGCCATGAGGTTTCCTTGGAGGGAAGCTGCCTATGGTTGGAAGCCTCCTGCCTAATGTCTGAAGCATAACTATGGAGACAGTTCTATAAAATATATGAACCTATTTGCTGAAAGACTGTCCTCAGAGAAAGTGTTCAATACTCTCTCAGTGCCCCACCCTTGAGGGTCCAACAGGGAAGGTTTGTTCCTGTCCACAGGCTTATCCTGAGCAGCTGGTGCTTCTTATCTTTGTATCAGATGACCGTCGGTGGTAGACAGTTCTTCAGAACCAAAACTGTAGGTTACCTCCAGGCAAGCACCTAAAACTGTTCGGCAGACATTTTGGGAGCAAATGCCATCCATGGGTTATGTGCTCCTGGCTTCTTTGGAGTCCCCTATTTAAAGAATTCCATCTTTCTGAACTATGTGTACCTTTGAATGATCTCTGGAGCATGGTGGGGATGTTACATAATAAATCCTTTCTGTGTGCAATCACCTCCATGGAGTTACTTTTTAGAAGTTGGTAACAGTACTCTTCCAGAGATTCTACACATTTGTCTCAGATTAAAAGTGTATCACATGGACCGTAATTTGTGCACTTTCATATTCCATCTTTCTAATTAGGTCTGAAGTCTGAATAAAAATTCTGAAGTATGATTTTAGTTGAAAAATGTATAGAATGTTTATATCGCTTTTGATGTTCAGCATCACAAGCAACATGATCATGGAAACACTTGTGCATAAAACTCAGTCCATATTCCTAGTTATTTCTTTTGAATGGATGTCACATGGATGGCTGGATCCACTACATCACTGGCTTTACAAGGCTTGACTGGAGGGAACCCTTGCTAAACAGAAAGGCGGTACCACTGGAATGTTCAAGGATGGCAAGAGGGCACCGGGACACTACCGGCTGTGTGACTAGTCTTACCACCTGTAATCCCTACTGCCGCTTCTCTGCCCTTGCTAAATCAACAGGTAAAATGCTATCAAATCACAGCTTTACTATATGAACATTCATAACACCTTCAAGTAGAAGTATTTCCATTTTCCAAATACTATATATGACTGAAAAAAGAAAACTCATTATCAGCTTTGCAATTCACGAGCAGACGTCCTCTGCATAAGCAAGGATGACTTATAACTGGTAAGTGGCTCTGGGTTTCACCATCCTCCTTCTGGGCGTGACACTGACGTGGATAAGAAGGCCATCATACGTCTCATAACACTGCATGCCTCCAATTTTCAAATGTGGTACATTAAACAGGGAAATTCCTTAGACCTGAATTCCAATTCCTGCTGCCCTTCTCATGAAGTTTGTGACCTTGGACTGATTATCAAACATCTCTGAGAGTTGCTCTCTTTGTTCGTTAATGGAAACAGTGTGACCTTGTGGACAGGGCTGTCTGAGGACTGAAGGATTTTGTGTGTGAAGTTGCCTAACACAGACACTCAGAAAGAGGCCCATCTGCTGCTTCTTTTCCCCTTCTAAACAAGGGGCCTACATCGCTATCTTTTTCAAGTTATCATGCACCCAAATTAAAGCATCCCACTGACTCAGGCAGTGGGCCTAACTACGGTCCCTCGGTGAGAGGAACCAGATGTGAGTCAAGGACAACCGCCTGTGGGGCCTGGGAGCATTTCTGTTCTGTGAACAGCACACAGGTGCACAGCAGGCTCACACAGTGTCCCCACAATAACGACACCCGGTGATTCGTCCCAACCCCGTGGGGCCCCCCAGCACCTTCCAGGACCTGGGACTTGTCCCCACTCCTCCTCTCTGCTCGCAAGGCTGCACAAGATGCACCTGGATTCACTACACAGCCTTCCTCTGCAGAATGAGGACCAAGGACTAATTTTCAACCTTTGGGATTATGTCTTAGCTTTTCAAGATACTTTTCTGTACGGAGAAGGAACCACCCTGGGCCTGGGGCACTGATCTTATATTCACAATTCATGTCTCCATCTATGAGTGAAACACGTTCAAGTTCAATGCAGGGCAAAGGCAAGAGCCAGGAGTGGATCAAGATGCCAGGGCGGGACTATAGGCTTACAGAGTCCTTGCTGGGCTGTTAAAAGGAAAAGCAAGTCCTGTGGTCAAATAGGTTTGGGACACAATGCGTCCAAGTGTTCGTTCCTCTGGGCACATGTCAGGACCTGCAGCCTCTGAAGATGGCAGTATTGATGCTATTTTCCTATGATTACTTTTAAATATATGTATTACAAAGAATTATATGATAGAGAAATTCCACTAACACCTACACAAAGGCATGTGCTTTTTTTTTTTTTTTTTTTAACTCGGCTTCAGTGCTTTTTCTTTCATTTAAAAACATCTTTCTCGAAGAATATTTAGGCCCAGCATGGAAATTGAAAAGCTACCAAGAAGCCTTTCTTGCCAGTCAATTTATTGATTTACTCAGACGCAATGAATAATTCAGAAGGAAGAAATGACTAATAATCCTTTTAACTCTGAAACACTAAAATTTAACCTCAGCATTGGAATATTACCAAACCATAGAGAAGTAAATGGCTTTTAAAACTTCAGTGGGGTTTCACAACTGCCACACAAAAAGGGTTCTCCTCAGATTTTTTAAAAATAAATTTCCCTCACTTATATTATCTGGGTCGGTATTCCAATGATGCTCTTGACCTTGAACCAAATAAACAAGCATTGGTAACAAATACTACGGACCTAATCGCAGCCTAGGAAAATAATCACATGGATACCGGCCTGGGCAAGTTTAAAGGTACAAAATACACACCCCGAGCAATCGGCAAGTCCATCAGGTTGCAGGGGCAGCGCCCTGTCCACGGGGCCCCGCGCCCCGGGACCCCCGCCGCCCCCCGCCCTGCGCGCCCCCGCGCCCCGCTCACCGCATGGTGTAGAGCAGGGTGCCGTCGTCCTCCAGCCTCAGCAGCTTGTTGGGCGTGGTCATGTTGTGGGCGATGGACTTCTTCCCGTTGTGGAAGAACGTGTCCGGAGTCCAGATTTTGCTGGCAAGCAGGTTGTTGAGAGGCAGGCGCTGCATGGGCCCTTTAAAGCGAAGCCTTTCATCTTTCCAGCTTTGCCGGAAAAACACATCTATGGTGTATTCCTAATGCAAAGGAAGGCAACCAAGGCCCGTCTCAGTAGGGGAGGCCCGAGGCGGGGCCCTCGCGGTGCTTACCCAGGGCCTCCGGCCGCGCCTGGACCTACCATTTCCGTGTCGGACACCGGGCCGAAGCTGGTGACGTAGATGTCCGTCCTCACCTGGGTGATGCGCTCTGCAACAGACAGGGGTCCCGGCTGGGCGCAGCGCTCACCGACGGCCGCCCCTGCAGCCTATCTGGGTCTTTACTCTAGAAAGCAGTTTCACTCCTGGCAACCAGAGGGCTTTTAAAATGTGTTTGTGAAATGTGGGGGACTGAACAGGCACCAGATGAACCGGGGCGCTCCCAGCGGCAGCACGAAGCAAGCGCTCATCGTGGGAAGAAAGGCGCTTGGTTCTCACTGTCCTTACCCCCCGCCCCACTCCCCGTGAGGAACTCTCACGGGCAGAGGGGCCGAGTCCTGGCTGTGGGACTTGGGGTGCTGTTCACACACACCTGAGCTTCAGTGTCCCCCTGGGTGAAGCTGAAACAATGTTTCCAGCCTCACATGCACAGTTCTGCTCTCCCATAAAGAGCGGCTTTTAAAGGGGCCGGACAATTCAGATGAGGGGGTGAGACTTGGAGCATCTGCGGTGAAAACGTTAGTCCTGGGCAGTCCCTGGGGAAAGGATGTGTACGAAATGTCCACAGTGTGGCCTGCGGCAGGGACAGGTTGAGAAGGAAGACCCACTTTGCCTCATATGGCATTTTGAAATGTTAGAAATTTTTATTATGTAAGACAACTATTTCAGTGAAAGAATTGAAAATACATAAAGTGATAAAAGTAGTCAATAATATTGGAGTAAAATGTGTGTGCTCCCTGGGCACTACCAGGACCCTGTAGCCCCTGGAGTCGCGTGTGAGGACCATATGCGGAGTGTGCTACCGCCACCAGAAGTGACCCCACACCTCCGGAGGGTGTCCTCACGAGTCAGAGCTCCCAAGGCTTGTCTCCCCTGCACCTCGCTGTGTGGAAGCACACGTGAGCACGGTACTCGGACACGGGTTTGTGTGGTGCCTGGGTTCTCAGTGCCTGTGTCCCCACTGAGATGAGCCCCAGCAGGTGTCTCTCTGTGGGATTCTCAAGCCCCGCCCTACAGGACTAACACGTGAGGGGCTCATGAGGATGCCACGTGACCGCAGCTCATTGGAGTGCAACAGGCTTTGATTCCCGTGGGTTTGATCAAAGGAGCCTGGGGGCTGCTGGACACAGAAGCCCAAGGACGTTAACTCAGAGGTGGAGTAACACGGTGTCGAGGGGCCTATTTGGGCTTCTCTTGCTGAGAATGGCAATTCATCCTTTAAGGGGATTACCCTGTTAAACATGGAAATAATGGAGAAGTTAGCTTTTTCCTGGGAGAAGGTAGTTGCTGGAGGGTCTCTAACTTACCTAATGGAGCAAGCTCAAGTGCACCACAATCAGCTACAGCCAAGGGCACCACAGATGCTGGAAAGGCACACGAATCTCAGCACAAAATTAAGCTGTGCCAATTGTGCCCTGAAAGCACACTTTGCTATTCACTTATTTTTATCGACTTCCATAGGATCAAAGAATATACTATAATTATGACCCTAGTGAAAGAAATTAAACATATAATATATAAAGGTGTAAAGAACAATTGCACTGAGCAATGGATTTCTGAAAAGGGCTTCCATAGATAAGCAAGTAAGATCATAAATTATTCCTTAACACAGGGCAATCTCAACTTCAGTCACCTAAGAATTGGTTCCCTCTTAAGTGAACCAGAATGGACATTAGGATTATCTGGAGAAAAAGGATTTTGCAAGGAGACCATTTCTCCCAGCTTGTGGCATCTGGAAAATGATAAAAAAAAAAAGGATTCAGGAGCCTTGGCAACAATGATAAGTTCAAACTCCTGGCAGGGAAGCTTTCTGAGTTGTCTCAGTCACAGAAGACATGAACTTGAGGCTGAGCTTCAGCTTTTTTGTGGCCTGGTGGGCCGGGGCCAAGGGGAACCCACTCACCTCCAAGCCCAGGCCTCAGTCTGTTGTCATAGCCATCCAAGAGCCCATCCAAGATCCTGGTAAATATCGTGATGTTGTCATTGGTCTCGTCTTTTGATGAACTGGTTGGCATTTGTGAAAAGCTTTTTAACAGAGAACAAAAGAGTTCACATGTGTGTTAGTTATTGCCTACAAATGCTTCTCAAGACATAGAAAACAAGGAATAATATGGTAATTTGTCTTGGAGGGGGGCCGAGACTGATCTCTACTACTTAGGTTTTTGTTTTGCATAAGTAAGTAAATAAACCTTAATTATTGAATGTCCAGAAAGGGTGCTGGCTCTGGGATGGCAGTCCATCAGCTTGACATGATGCTCAAAATCCATCCCTCCCTGATTTTGAAAAGCCCTTTATGTCAAGATTGTAGCCATTTTTAAAACAAATTAGCTACTGCACATGGACTAGTACAGCCTAATACACTCGGAGGGGATTTCAGAGGTTTGGTTTACACAGAAAACTGAGTCTTCATATTTTTCAAAAGTCTGCAATGGATGATTGGTGTGGAGGGGATATTTTAAATTTATGCAAGCTGAAAAGTAAAGTTAGGTCCCAAAACTTTATAGAGATAGAGCAGATGACAATGAGAAACTGTCCTGAGCAGATCTGGCAAACTGACAAAGAGTTACTTGGGAGGGAAAGAAAGTCACCAGTCTAGAAGACAGTCACATATAAGGAGAGCATGGAGCCCACCTCAGGTTTCCACAGCTGTTTTCAGATGTTGCAAATAGCAAGATGCTTGGAATAATCAAGAATTTGACCTACATATTTGGTTTGGCTCCATGGGGAACTCACATAGCTTACACAGCTGAAAGCCAGGCTGGTGCCGAGAAGTCAGCACCCTTGGCACTTGGTACAACGAGTGATTCCTGGGATGTCCTGCAGAGCCTGGCTTTGGGACCCTTATTCTGCTCAAGCCACTTTCTCTTCCATGAATCAGCTGAAATGAGAGCTGGGACCGACCATTAGCATACGGTGCTCAGGGCAGAATCGATGTTTCCCTTCCCCACCCAGTTCTTGAAAGTTGGTCATTTTTATTGACTGCCTCTAAACAATCGATTCTTTACTGGCCTAAAGCTATTCCTGAAGCTATTTTGAATGAAAGAGTATAAAGTTCTTTTGATCTAATTATCATATCACCATTAAGCTGCATATAGTTGAAACTCTAACAAGCTAAAATTCAGTCCTGTTCCTATAGAATCCATAGACACAATTTTTTACTCTGTGACTTAGTATTTAAAATACTACATTCCCTTTCTCTGACATGCATTGTCACTTCACACTTTGGAATGATGCCCCCCCAACCTTGCAGACTGTATTCCAGGAAGAAAGGCCTTAACATTGCCCTCTGGGGTTATGAGAGAAAGAAACAGTGATATTTTGCACTTGCACAGTTGAGTAAATTGGTCAAACTAAATCTGGCCTCACTGTCCACTTCTCATGGTGTTCACATTATCAATAGGTTTGCTATCAATATGTTTCCATATTTCATTTTAGGCTGTTGTCCAATGGTCCAATTCTTGGAAGGTCCTTGCTGGCTCTAACTTAGAATAGATGGGAGAACATACACACTAGTAGAAAATGCATATCACTTATATATATAATATAAAAAAGACAACCTTGTGGAAACAGAGAGTAGAATGGTGGTTACCAGTGACTAAAGTTTTGAGAAATAGGGAGATGTTGGTCAAAAGGTACAAACTTCAGTTATAAGACAAATAAGTTCTGGGCATCTAATGTACAGCATGATGATTATAGTTGGCTTCAAATTGCTAAGAGACTAGCTCTTAAATGTTCTCACCACAAAAAAGAAATGATAATTATGTATCATGAGGGAAGTGTTAGCTAATGCTACAGTGGTAATCATATTGCAAAGTATAAACGTATCAAATTAACATGTTATACACCTTAAACTCAAAGGATGATTTATATCCATGATATCTCAATAAAAAACTAAAGATTAAAAAAAGTAACATCACTGTAAATCAGAAAAAAAGAAAAAACACATCTTAATGTTTTGAATACATATTTCTCAGCTATTCCACCATGTGTTGTGAAAATATTCTTAAATTACATGTGATCCAAACAGCCCTGGCTGCTAGAATACAAAGACTACACTATGTCATCGACCATCCGAGACATCCCCAACACTGTGCCTCACCGTGACCAGTCACGAGTGCTGCTTCCCTTGGCACTCTGAGCACCACTCCACCACAGTTTCAGAGAAATATTCTATTTGGCTCTGAACTCCACTTCACAAATACCCAAATCATTTCTGACAGCATTGCAATAGGATGCTATGCTCAAGAATTCCAAAGCTCATCTTCCATTTCCTGGCCAACATTTTTTTTTAAAAGGTGGGGAGGGGGTGTTTAAAAATATCTATACTCACTTACACAAAATTACACAGTCTTTGGATGAATTTCAGTATCTGTTCTGTTCTCCATAGCTGCTTCTTGTAGTTACTTGTGGGCCTATTTATGATAGAGGTCATAGCTGTGGACTTGCCCTGATTTTTTCTTCTCTGTATTTACTGATGATTTGAGATTATCCTAAAAAATGATTCATGTGCAGCATGTGGTCATGAAATACACTATTTTCACAGCCATGGGGAGGAAGGCCCTTCCCTTATCATAGGTAGCTAATAATGTGCCTGATCCAGGAGAATCTCACAGATGTGTGATGAACTTACTAGGGTCTGTCTCAAGGTGCAAAAATCTATAAAGACTGCTTCTAAATTAAAAAGCAACTTGAGCTTGCTTTGTTCCATTCTGGTTAGTTTAAAGTACCTGGAAAACAAAATAATATGAAAGAGCTGGGCTGTGCCTTCCATGTGATATATAATGCACAGAGTTACATATAGGAGGCCTCCAGTGGAAACTTGAGATCCTTCTTCCTCCTGAACAATCCCTCCATTTAGGTTCAGAAGGCAGGCTCAAGCTCACCAACATTCCATCTCAGTTTTCCTTAACTGTATTGAGTATAACAAAGGAGCTCTGCTGATCCTCAGGTCAAATGTGAGTGCAGGACTGCTTCCAGGTAAGCTAAAGACCCCACTCTTTGGAGGGATGGATTTTTGTGAGCTGAGACTAGATCTATTATTACTGACAATAGTCTAAGACACAACAAACACTTGAAAATTTTGATGACTTTCCTTTCAGTATTAGTGAGGAATAATTAACCAGGTTCTCAAAATATGAACTGTTTCCTCATATTTTATGCTGGTTGTCTACAAAAAACATGTCACATTTAGTCCATGTGAACAGTTCCAACATTTTCAGATTATTGAGATTCCAAAAAAGGGAACATAAAGGAAATGTGGACCCAACCATCCTTGTTAAAACATTTTTCATATTTTCTTGGCCAAGTATTGGTCCATACAAAAGGCACAATGAGTTGATCTCCAAACTTGAACTCTTTCCCAATGACTTTAAACTTGAAAAGTAAGGAAATGAGGTCACTGAGTCCCAATTTCCAGCATAAGAAAGGAAGGTGATGGTAGTGAGAGGGGCACAGACATGGGTGGGTACAGCAGGACAGCAGCAATGCTCAGAGGGTAGAAGGGATTCTTAGGAAGCTATGAAATGATATTCTGCCAGACTTGAAGTTCCGGGTCATTCAGAGACTTCGGATGAGCTGGAGGAGAACAAGCAGTCCATGGAATTTGGTCCACTGACAGGATTCTTTTGCCACACAGTGTTAAAGAAAAACAAACATGAATGTCTTTAGAAAAGGTAAACTGTGAAGGATCAAAGATGGCAGCGTGAGAGGAGAGACAGAGGCTTCCTCCTGAAACTGGATACAATTAGAAAATTTAATTGGCGCAACTAATCCTGAGAGAGCAACAGGAAAGAGGACGGCGTCAGACTGCACACACCTGGAGAAAAGAGCAGACCTCCCCGAATGGGGTGACGTACCAGAGCTGTGGCTCCCGGGACCCGAGCCCCTCCCCCACCCCAGCTCACCGGCGGGAGGAAGAGAAACGGAGCAGGGAGGGAGTGGAAGGCCTGGGACTGCTGAATACCTGGCTCCGGAGATCTGCGCTGGGAGCACAAACCTACATTTCATGGTGCTTTCATGAGACTCGCATGACTACCGGGTTGGAAAGTTAATACAGGCAGAGCTCCTGGGGAGACTGGGATTCCGGCTGCTTGTGGAAAGCAGGGATCCATATCCAGCTGCTCTGGGACAAAAGCTTATACCTGTGTGCCCGGCCCACTGGTTCAGGCAGTGGAGACAGGCACAGGAGCCGGGAGGCGGGGAACAGCTCTTTCCTGCCCCCAGGCACCAGTACCGCCCCCCTGCGACCCCCGACATTGCTTCAGGGGCTCAGCAGCTCCAGAATAGAGCTTCTGGGCACTAGAGGGCGCCATATACAAACATGAAACGCCAAAGGAACCTAGTTCAGAGTAAAATTGTTAATACAGCTCCCGAGAAAGATTTAAATGACATGGACCTCGTGACTCTTCCTGATAGGGAGTTCAAAATAAAAATCATCAACATCCTAATGGAGGTACGGAAAGGCATCCAAGAACTCAGGAATGAATTCAGGTTGGAGATCCAATTGTTGAAGAGCACGATGGAGGGTATTAAAAGCAGGTTGGATACAGTGGAGGAGACGATAAATGAAGTAGAAACTAGAGAAGAGGAATACAAAGAAGCTGAGGCACAGAGAGAAAAAAGGATCTCTGAGAATGAAAGAACATTGAGAGAGCTGTGTGACCAATCCAAACACAACAATATTCGCATTATAGGGATACCAGAAGAAGAAGAAGAGAGAGAAAGGGATAGAAAGTGTCTTTGAGGAGGTAATTGCTGAAAACTTCCCCAATCTGGGGAAGGAGATAGTGTCTTAGAAAAGGTAAACTGCAATTGCACATTTACCACCTGTCCTTGTCTTACATCAGGCCTCTTTGAGGCACTTGATTCTGGAAGTCCGGTATTAGCCTTTTTCAGATTCTGGGCCCTAGACCTGGCTTTCAATTGATCCAGGGGGAAGAGGCACAGGTATCTTTATAAGGTCCCCAAGTGATCCTCACATGCAGTCATGGTGGAGCATAACTGCTCTGGGTCTGTCTAGCTTGAAAACAGAAAGGCTGCACCGTAAGCCAACTGCCAGAGTGACTCTAAATGAACTCAGAGCATCTTTCCTCTCTAGGCTTTTGGAGAGGCTGTATGATTGGGCTTAATGCTTATTTCAACAGTGCAGTTCAAGAAATGTATCTACCTGGTCTTGTGGTGAGTTACTGGAGCTATGAAGATGACAGACAGCATCCCCAACCTGAAGAATATGACTATACTCTAGAATAATCAACATGTTCACAGAGGATTCCAAGGAACATGGTAGGAGCAGGAATCTATGCATCTATGCAATCTATGCAAGACCTTCCAGAGACCCAAAGGAGAGAGACTGGAGGGGAAAACCAACCTGAGCTTTCAAGCATCTCAAGCCAAAGAAGGGTGTAGAAGGGTGTGTGGGCAATGACCCTGATAAAGGAAATGTGTGCAGGTGGTGAGAAGAGTAACGTGCTCAGGGGCAGAGATGGCACACATCAGACCATACAGGACTCCATGTGCCATGCTGCACTCCTAGGATCTGTCTTGAAGGGGGCAGGAGCCTGAGTGTTTAAGCAGGGGCACTTTTCTTCCTTGAAGCCCCACAGCACCTTGTGGATGATGGACAGGGGAGAGGCAATGGCAGGGCTGACAGAGGTGGGTAAAGGGTCACCCAAGGAGGCTCTCTCCAAAATCAGTCCCCTGCACAGGAGGGCCAATTCCCCCTGCCGTGGGATCCACACATCACTCTGAAAGGGGAGTGGACAAGGGGCTGTGGTATTAGTCCAATCTAAATGTATCTTTCTTTTGAGGAACCAGAAAGAATTTTACTCCAGCATAACTTTATCTTCTTACCTATCAGTTTTATAATTGCTAACAATAATATGCAATTAATATTATATGCTAATATGATATGCTAATAATTGCTAATAATAATAATATGTTGTAGATTCATCTTTAAAGGTGCTTCAGTTTACCAAGTGATGCCTGGATATTTCCTTCTTTCCATATTTTAAAGGATATAAGCTCAATAATTATGTCATTGTTTCTGGGAAAGAAAAAATTTTTGAATATTGTACCACAAATGGGGCCATTGCAGGCAATGCGGGACACAATGCTTTGTGGTGTTGCCTCTATTTATATTGACAACTATTTTTCATTTACATAAAATGGGATCAATAATGGAGAGCAGACCCATACTGTAATGTGAGCTTACTTTAGGAACCGAACTGGATTGCTTTTAAGTGGCAGCTTATCTGTCTTTCTAAATTGCATTTCATTCTGAGATTTTCCCCAATATTTAATTACTTCTCAGAAATGCATCTTCAGTTTCCTTGCTTGTTACTCTAGGCTTATAAAGTAAGTACCTCTAAAAGGCACATTTTGTGAGGTTTTCCTCAAATTTCCATTGCACACCACTTTAGCTAACTATGTTAAAAAAAAAACCACACAACTATATAAAAGACAAAAAACAGTAGACACTAGCTAGACATTGAAAGCCAGTCCCAAGTTTCCAAATAAGAGTTGTCATGTTTTATTGTAGAAAACATGGACTTGAA
The DNA here is from genome assembly GCF_030020395.1 of Manis pentadactyla. Taxonomy (NCBI): domain Eukaryota; kingdom Metazoa; phylum Chordata; class Mammalia; order Pholidota; family Manidae; genus Manis; species Manis pentadactyla. The sequence continues at coordinate 10,281,166 of NC_080036.1, forward strand.
AAGTGATTTTAGTGGATGAATTCACGGCCATGAAACATTATGGCAGAACTCTTACTTAGATTGCTCCCAAGCCCTTGGGCCTCACATCAAAAGTGCTCCCAGCCCTGCTTGTCAGCTTCCTAAATAGTACTCAGGTCTACTCTTGCTCACTACCTTTCCTGTAGTCTCTTCACTCTCGTCTCTACCACTCAGCCTGGCTCAGAATCCTACCAGCTACAAGGTAAAACCATCGCCCATCTCACTGGCCACCCCTCCCATCATCTGACTCTACCTGCTTCCCTGGACTCAGCCCCCTTTGCTCTCCCCAGACCACTGGGTGCCTGTGTATGTGATCATGCAGCACGTGAAGCATCCTGGAGTCTGACATACATAGTTTTCCCTCCATCCCTAATCATTCCCATCAGCAGTCCCATTGTCCGCAACACATCAGGTCTTTAAAAAGTCTTTCATTCAGCCTATATTCCCTACTAGTCATTGTTCCAGGCTTTGCCTCTCCTCTAGCCAAAACTCACTGAAGAGTTGTCTGCACTAGAAACCTCTACTGCCTCTCCTCCTTTTCTTGCACCCACTCCAGTTGTGATTTTACCACCTGCATCCAAATGAGACCTCTTTTCTGGAAACCACTCCACTTTGTGCTTGCTATCCGATCGTCAAGTCTCACTCCTCTTCTAACCGTGTCTCCCCTCTGACAGTCTTTCTTCACTTGGCCTCAGGACACCTCTGCTCTTCTCTTCACTGGCCTCTTCTTCTCAGTCTTACTCATCCCCCCTCTTACATTCCTGACCTAAAACACTGGAATGTTTTTATTCCAGTTAATAAAAACACTGGGCACAACCCAAGGACCTCTTTTTGCCTACATTCAACATCTAAATGACCTCATCCAGTCCAGTGGCTTTCAGTTTCTCCCAGCCATGGAGGACTCTCAAGTTCACACCCCCAGCCCCAATCTCTCCCTGACCTCTGGAATCGTATGTCCAATGAACTGCCTGGCTACTTGGATACCTAACAAGCATCTCACAGGCAGGGCTTAACATGTCCAGAACTGCACTCCAGGTTTTCTCCACAACTTCTCCTAGTGTCTTTTCCAACTCACTGAAAGGCCATTAAACCCACCATGTTTCCAGGTCAAGCTTGGGTTGGAGGGGAGGTCATCTTTGCCTCCTCTTGTTCCAAGCCCACATCAATCCATCTACAAAGCCTGCTGAACAAAGTAGTCCCTCTCCTGGGTCACTACATTCACCTCTTAACTGCCCTCACTGCCCTTTCCTATATGTAACCCGCAACATAGATTCTATTCTATTCTCCACTCAGTAGCCAAAGTAGGCTTTAAATTTTAAGTCACACTACTGTCACATCTCAGTTGGATCCTAATTGCTCCTACCTAGAACCACTCCAAGGTTCTCTTTGACCTATAAAATAACAGCCAGCTGCCCTTCCTGCCACCCCACTGCCTCTGGGATTGTGCCTCCTACCAGTCCACCTCTTCCTCACTCTGGCCTCCTCGGTGTCCCTGATATGCAAGCAAACCCTGTCCCTGCTGCTCCTCTAGCCTGTTCAACATTCTGTATGAGCAGCACACTCACGGTCTCCTGTTCTGAATTATTCTTCATAACTGAGGTGACCCACCTGACGTGCGTGTTCTCTGCACAGCAAAACGCACCCTCTTGGAGGCAGGCTCTGCTCTGCCTATGGTGCATCTCAGCACCAGGACACTTCCTGGCCCTCAGTATGGAGCCAGTAAATGCTGATGAAGCAGCAGGGCAACGCCCTCAGGGAGGGTCCGCAGAGCCTGACCCTGAGAACGGGCTACCTTACATGGCGAGGAACACTCTGCCAGAGGGATCACTACGGACTGGGCTGTGCCCACCGCACAGGCCTAGTAAACCACCTCAGGTGTCTCCTGGTCACAGCACCAGAAGGACAGCCAGCCTGTACTTAGCACCTCCTTCCTCCCTGGCCTTATTTTAGCATTTAATGTACACGGGGCAATTTAGCCTTCACATCAGCCCTGTGAAATAGGACCCAGTGTTAACTCCGCTCTGAGGTGAGGAAATCAGATGGCACACAGCAGGTGTGCAGCCACAGAGGCCCCGCAGGGCCAAGGCCCCCCTGGAGCAACGACAAGGCCCTCCTGGGGCAGTCGCTGGGGTCCTGAGTCAGGGACCCAGCCGAGTGGGCAGCGATGGCCCCGTTTTTGTTGTTGGTGTTAAAACTGAAAATGGTCTGGTCCTGGGTTTCATTTATTTTTAGGGATGCCTTTTGATTTTAAATTAAATCATTAAATAAAAATAAATTAAAGATATGCCTATTTTGTTGGGTTTTCTTCAGGCTGTGGTAGACCCACTGTCGTTAGGGTGGTGTTGAGTTCTAGAGGAGGGCATTCTTTTTGTCCCCGGCATATACACTCCCCCGTTCTTTC